>NW_026294480.1:11765467-13019396 GCF_007827085.1 Peromyscus californicus insignis | reverse complement strand
GCAATTTTTATGCAAATAGTTTCTCCATTTGTCTCTAATATCTCCAAGTATTCCCAACCAAGAAAGAAGTTAATTAATAGATCATAGAGTTTGGAAGGAGGAACTGAACATCCAGGGATAGATTCTGTCTGGGTCCCCTACCTTAAATATGCCTGCTGATAAGGTAGGTAAGAATAACCTTCAGTTCTCAGTTCCATGGGAAAGTGTTGGGGACACTAGGAGCCTAAGGAAACAAATACTAGAAGCAAAGGTGGTAAACACAGAATAGAGAAAGATTATCAGGAAGTTTGCATTGGGTATTCTAACTCCAGGTTTATTAGCAAGCTTCAGCCATAGGACCTCAGTCAAGGCCATCTGTATGAACCTTGGTAATCATGGCTGCATTGTTCCTTGAGTACTATGAGAAGACTCATGGTGCACTGTTTGAGTAGTATGAGGAGGCCATATCTGGTTCTTAAGCAATATGAGCTCTGTTTCCTCTGGCGACACAGGAAACACTAAAGACAGGGAGGAGAGTAGTTCCCTAAGACTCTGCTATTGGTTAAATTATGTCAACCCAAAATATAATTTAAATTCTAATTCCCAATACCTCAGAATATGAGTTTTTTGGAGGCAGAATTGTGGTTGCTGTGATTACAATTGTTAAGATGTGGTGATGTTGGATGGGCCTTTAATCCCAAAAGACCTTCATCTGTATAAGAGATACACAGAGAGAACCATGCCTCAAAGGGCACAGAGAGTAGAGATGACACATCTACAACCAGAAGAACATCAACAAGTTAAAAGAGGAAGAACTCTCTTGTATTTTCTAAGAACAAAATGGCCACCATCAGTCTATTTCTGAGATCTACATGCCAGAAATGTAAGCAATCTAGTTTGTGGTTCTGCTATTATAGAAGTCCTATGACACAAATGCCGTCTAACACAACATCAATCTATACAGCTCCAAATAAATGCACAGATGGAGATTCCCAGGGACCTGATATCATGCAATCCAAGGATTTTTTTTCTAAACATCCTAGTATATCTGCCTCTTCCTCATAGAAAAGGAAGTTTTTTCTATAGCACACATCTGAGTGGATCAAAAAAGGGAAAAAGAATGTAGCAGAGGCAGCAGAAATATCAGAGTTCACCCATGAAGGCCTCATTGTGTTCCATGCCCCCCAGATTATAAATACCCTGTTCTCTCGATATACTCCATTTTAATAGACCCAAGTCTGTAAAGAATGTGGATACCATTTACTAAATACATGCCATGTACCAGGAAGTGATCAAGTAGCCTTTATATGTCATATTGTAATGCATCAAATATTATGAAAGACAGAAAAATCTCATCATTATGTGACGGAATGAGAAACAGAGCTCTGCCTGGTCTCAATAATAGATTCTGACTTGAAGACTAGGAGTCTATTAACTCAAATCCTCATCCCAGACCTAAATTTGATAGTTCTAGACCAAAAGGAAAAGATGGAATCTATAACTTGGAAAGCCATGAATAAATTACCACAATGCCACTGATATGGAAGGAATCACAACACTTACTCAAGTATTGCCCCTCAGGGCATTTCTTAAGGAGACAGTTTCTAGGTGAACTCAGTAGAAAATAAAACTGCCTACTGAGAAAAAAAAAGAACCTGTGCCTCATTGCTCAGTTCTTACGGGGGATAATATGCTAGCCATAAAATAAAGATAATCCTGGAGGACTGATCTTTCTCTTCATCTGCTTTCTAGTAACACAAATTATGAAAGACTATTTTCTATAAACATTGTTTGGCATCACTGACATTTAGTGGACTAAAAACTTTGAGCAAATACCATTTTTTTCTACAATCTGCAAGTAGGTTGATATGCAAGCTGAGGGCTAGGAAGGACGTGTACATTAGCTTTATGCTCTGAGTTAGGATTTATGACAGTCGTTGTTGCCCTCAGAATTAAAGTTGAAGTTTGCCTAGTATGCCAGACAGATAGTTCCCTATGTCATCACTATTTGCAAGCATTCAACACTAGAATCACACATCCAAGTCTGACCTCTTCAAATTTTGATGCGAATGCATGACCCATGGATGATTTTTAAATGCCAGCTCTGATTCCCCTGGTCGAAAGGTCATCATAAGAATCAGTTCTCTAAGCAGTTCTCAAATGTGATCCAACTGGTCCTCTGATATCACTTTGAATATCTCAGGGTCAGATGACCAACTTCACAAAACCCTTGGCACAACCAATGAACCATTCTGTATATGTAGAAATGACCCTGTCTTCTAGTTACCACTGGACAAATGTTTCTCATATACTGAACCTAGATCACACATCAGCTCCTATGTGAAACTTCTGCAAGATCTACACTTCCCTGGGCACATCTATTCCTTCCTCTAGGCCTTTTTTGCTTTCTGAATATTATATTTCTCCTAATTATAGACTTAATTTTGTCTTCATGTCAGGTTTTATCCCTTGAGGGCAAGATTGGTATGTGTCATGTCTCCTTATTCTTCAGGACAATTGATGAAGAATAGGTATTAATGGAGGTTAGCTGAATGGATTAACCAGAAACGGGCTGTGATATTAGAAATTTAGATCCTTTCAAGACAAACTGGTTCATCTTGGTTCTTTCTGTCCTTCACATTGTGATTGGTTCAGCATGCTGCCTACTACTCACTTTCAAGATTCTCTTTGAAACACACCATCACTTTTTGATGGACCATAATCTAAAATTATGGAGCTCTCCTATGAGAAATAGAATCAAGGAAAAAATGATGCCTTAGTTTGAGGCACTTAGAAGCAATGGTGTCTTGAGCAAATCACTATTCTCTCTGTCTTGGCTTCTTACTTCGAAAAGAGTTATACTAATGCCTGCCTACTTTTTTTTGGTGGGGGGGGGCGGTGAAGAGAGTTAATAGAAGAACCATGCTGAGCATAAGGTGGGTATTACTGAATGCTGTCTGCTGCTGTTGCTGTACATTGTACAGTTTATTGGCATGCTCCCTCCTAGCAAAAGAACTGTAGATATTTGTCGAAGCTGCTCTGCTTCTTGTCTGGCTCACACACTCCCATAAACATGCTCCTCCATTACCTGTATGCAACAGTATGCTTTTGTATGTATTCCACTCATCCGTGTTCCTTCCATAATGCTGCCCCAAAACATAATGGCCATTAACCCTGCTTCACTGTGCTACAGTCCCTCCCTTTTTATACAGGCTCCAAGCTCATAAGGAAACCATTCACACTGACTCCAATCTCTGTCCACTGGAAACTGTCTTTATTACATGATTGGAATTTCCTTTTCATTCACTTATTTTATAACCTTTCATATCATTACCTTTCCTGACTTTTCTGAGGTGGAATGACCCACAGCAAATGTCAGATGTTCCTTCTCTACAGAAAGAGAGTTTCAGCGAAGGAGAAGCTGCCATTCATTACAATTGCATCTCTTCTCTCAAGCAAGACACAAGGCCATTATTGTGCAGATTAAACACTTAAACAGAGCCCTTCTACTCCCCTTTTCTTCTATAACTATTAAATTATACTGTTTCTGATTTCAGACATGTAGGCTTCTGACTAAATATGTAACTCATTGTTTTCATATTGTATTCCTGAAAGACTTTCTATTAGATGTGCCACTTTTGAAAAAAAATCGAATTTCAAAGACACCAGTGCTGATGACTGCAAAGGAGAGGCTGCTGCATGATTAATGCAAGAAACAAACAACACAGAACTCCAATCAATCACTAGTGACATAATCAAAGAAAGCGATTTAACATGACTTCAAATTATAGCAGAACAGATGTAGTGATATGTTTTAATTTAAAAAACACATTCACAGTACACCTACTAATTTTTCAATGATTCCCTGCTTTAATGTTTCCCAACATTAGTCAATCATAAGTTGGTCCCTGTAACTGTAAGAGATCTTGCATTGTTAATGCAATCAGAGAATACTGTGTTCTAAAATGAATATGCTGAAGACAGCAAGACTTCGTGGGGGGTGGCGAATAGAGCTTGTTTGGTAGATTGCACAAAACCCTGGGTTTAAAATCCAGCACCACATAAATGAGGAGTGGTGGTATGTGGCTGTAATCACCGTAATGGAGAAGATAAGAAACTGCAAGACAGACTTGGCAATATGAATCCCTGTCTCAAAAAGAAAACAATATTTAGAAATCATAGTCATGTTAAGGGTATTAACAGACTATTGAAGACAATTATTATACCCAGGTCCTCACTATTACTTTTACTGAATCAGCCCTGCAGCTTGATTCAAAGTGTTTAGCACATAGAGCTCCTCCATGAAGAGAGCCGAGGACACCCAGGAGAAATAAGGTGGTTTATGTGATATAGTAGGTGGTTGTTCTAGAAGGGAAGCTTCTCTACCTAACAGAAGAAACAAGCATTTTCTAAAAACCACTCTTATCTCTGTATTTATCTTGTTGCAAACCATAGGTCACAGGATATTAGTGGCCACACTGAGATTATCAGTCCTCTAGGGAAAGAAAAAACAAAACAAAACAAACAAACAAAAAAACCTGAGAGTGAAAACACAGGCCAGGACAACAGAACAAGCACTGTAAACTCCTATCTGGCCCAAAGGTATCTCTGAATGAAACTGGCTGCTCCTCTTACCATCTACTCACACCCACCATGGCAGAAAAAGATAGTCTGCCCACTTCCAAAGTCCTCAGTGTCTCCTCTCTGTTCTTAGAAGAAAATCTCTCCATCTTTTCCATAACTTTGAAGGTGCTATATGGACAGCCCTGACCTTGATATATATCTCTTCTCTCCTATTACTGTGTCCAAACATAAGCATTTCTCAGAAACCTTTGCAGCTCAAGACCAAGTCTCATTTTGGTCCCCCTTCACAGCATCCTGAAGCACATTCTCGCCCGAAGTACTAGAGACAGCTACAAATACATAACTACTGATCACAAAGTAGTGCAATTAGTGAGCCCCCTCCAATGTGATTGAATTTGTGACTGACTGTATAATTCTTGGGTCCATGACCACCCACTGGAACATGGCCAACCTATCAGAGGCCAATCCCTTAAAGAAAACAGACTCTCCTCTTGACAGCTATCAAGTGTCAATATCTCTGCAGCTAGTGGGTTAGATTTGTTGATCCCCTCCCATCTCTAAGCTGGATTTGTCTGGCTTGAACCATGAGTTCATATGTACAACTGCTCTGTTATGTCCAAAACACAGTATATATATATGCCTACCACTGTAGCTGGACTTTTCCTGCCTGGTCCACAGTCATGACAAATCTCTCTCACCTGCCAGTCCCACAGCTGCTCAGACCTGACCAAGTAAACACAGAGACTTACATTGGTTACAAACTGTATGGCCGTGGCAGGCTTCTTTCTAACTTTTCTTACAGCTTAAATTAATCCATTTCCACAAATCTATACCTTGCCACATGGCTCGTGGCTTACCGGCATCTTCACATGCTGTTTCTCATCGTGGCGGCTGGCAGTGTCTCTCTGACTCAGCCTTCCACTTCCCAGCTTTATTCTCCTCCTTGTCCCACCTATACTTCTTGCCTAGCCAATGGCCAATCAGTGTTTTATTTATTGACCAATCAGCAACACATTTGCCATACAGAACATCCCACAGCACTTCCCCCCTTTTTTTTTCAAAAAGGAAGGTTTTAACCTTAACAAAGTAAAATTACATATAATTTGGGAATTTGGACGTAGCTTCTCTTACTACTTCCTGCTGGAGAGGGGCGCTGTATCTTACAGGGACACAAAGAAAATTTTAGAATTATGGAGTAGTCCGTGAGGCTGCATCGTCTGAGCCAGTTGCCTTGAAACCATTCTGGATGTTTTATCATCTGGGCCATGGTGTCATCGGAGACCTTTCAGGGGGTCTTGGCTGGTCAAACCTGATGTTATCTTAATCTGGAACAAATCCATAGTCTCTGGCTTTCTGTGGGAACAAAAGCAGAGTCTCCTTTCCAAAGTAACATATCCTTACATCCAAATTTTGAAGTCAAGGTATCTTTAAAATATACATATTGGTTTAACTCAACATCTTTTACGATCAAATGTTTTTCTGCAGTTAAAAATCCCAAAGACAACACAATCCAGATTCTCTGTGTAATAGTCATCTTCACGTGGCTTATTTTTTATATTAATTTTAATTTTACTGTCTCTTTAAAGACTTTGTTTTTTAAAACTATGTATTTCTTTATATAACTGTATATATCACCTTTTTTGTCTCTTTCAAGCCTACATATATTTTATACACATTGTAAACTATTACATCTGAATCTGTCTTATTGTGAATCTATTGCTTTAAACTACAGCAGCTGTGGCTGCTGGCTCCGCCCACCTCAGCTTCCCAACATGGCTGTGGTACTTTACCGCCAGCTCTGGGAGCTATCCTGGTCTATGCTTTTAGCCAAGCAGCTTGTAGCCCAGAAACCTCTTTTTTTTGTTTTGTACTAGCGAAGTCTAAATCCACCATGAAGCTTAATGTGCCACTTGCAGAGGCCTCATTCCCGCCATACTGCAGGTCAAGCGCGCACACACGCCAGGAACCCACCAGTAGCTCAAAGGGGCAGCTGCCACTCATTTGAGAGAGACAATTAGGAAGCTGTTTTTAGCTCTGTTTTAGAATCTTTTTTCTCAGTTTTTAGGTGGAAACTCTTGCCACCACGTTGGACGCCATTTGTAGCTAGAGTTTTCCTGCCTGGCCCACAGTCAGGACAAATCTCTCTCACCTGCCAGTCCCACAGTCACTCAGACCCGACCAAATAAACACAGAGATTTATATTGGTTACAAACTGTATGGCCGTGGCAGGCTTCTTGCTAACTTTTCTTACAGCTTAAATTAATCCATTTCCACAAATCTATACCTTGCCACATGGCTCGTGGCTTACCGGCATCTTCACATGCTGTTTCTCATTGTGGCGGCTGGCAGTGTCTCTCTGACTCAGCCTTCCACTTCCCAGCTTTATTCTCCTCCTTGTCCCACCTACATTTCCTGCCTAGCCAATGGCCAATCAGTGTTTTATTTATTGACCAATCAGCAACACATTTGCCATACAGAACATCCCACAGCATACCACCTCTGGCTCTTACAGTCCTTCTGTCTCCTCTTCCACAATGGTCCCTGAGCCTTGGGAAGAGGACTGTAATATAGATGTACCATTTATGACTGAGCACCCTACAGTCTGTTATTCTCTCCACCCTGATCAGCTGTGGGTCTCTGTGTTAATAGCCATATCTACTGAAAAAGTAAGTTTCTTTGATACACAAACTAGGTTTAAGAGATACACCAAACTGGGGAGTTGTCCATTAGTCCTGCTCCAAGGAAATATAAAAGAATATCCTTGTTACTCACTAACACCCCAAGAATCCAACAAGCTTTGAGTATAATCTCAGTACACCGAGAAGTTTTAGCTCCAGAATATGTACAAACTGCTGTGAACAGATGTATCCAGGGGTATCCAGAAAGACTAAAACCTCTCTTCATGAAGCATATTGCTTCCTTATACTGGCATTGAGACCCTGTTCAAACAATGAACCATACCGATGACTGCAGCAGTCCAGGCATTCCACCTATGGGCCCCCAGTGACCTGGGCCTCTCACAGTTTCAAGATTTTTTTTTTTCCTCTATAGCATGAATAATAGCATCTGTCACTTTCACTAAATGTCTGTATGCACAGCTAGTACAAAAGAGAGTTATGCCAGACTGGCAGAGTGGATACGGACTGCCACCTCCATCATATCCCCAGGACCATGCCTATGAATTGGGCATGAACTGGTTCATGGACTTGAGATTTCATGTTTTAAATGTAGCACATTTTTTTCTAACTCCAGAAAATCTTCTGCTACTATTTCATCCCTTTGGGTCAGCTTCCTTGAAAGTTGGAAAAGGGACGGTTGCTTGAAGGAACTAATAGAAGATTCTGTTCCATACAAGAAAAGAGTGGAGGTGGCAAAGAACTACTTCCAACTCCTGATACACCAGCCAGAAAGTTCACTTTCTAGGAGCTCAGGAAAAGAAATTTTAACCATGTTGCAGACACTGCCATTTGATGTAGAAGAGCTTAAGGAAGAAGAAGAAGCTGACCTTCCTCCTGAGGATGATAACCAGTGCATAGACCTCTCATCAGACCAGCTGAACCAGCTGCTACACAAGATGCTGCTGCCTGAAGAGAAGCACAGCCCATTTACGGGAAGGAGGAAGAGCAGATGTATGATGCAATTCAGGTCTCAGAAGCCACAACAGCCTTCACATTCAGAGTCTAACCCACAAGGAAGCAGAGCTACTAAGGGTTGCCTCTGAGGATCCTGCTTTGGATGATTGATTGATAAATAAAATGCTGATTGGCCAGTAGCCAGGCAGGAAGTATAGGCAGGACAAAGAGAGAAGAAAAGTCTGGGAAATGGAAGTCTGAGTGGAGGAGACATCAGCCTGCCATCCAGGGGCAGCATGTAAAGGCAGCAGGTAATGTGGTGACATAGATTAACAGAAATGGGCTGAGTTTAAGTGTAAGAGCTAGACAGTGGTAGGCCTGAGCTAATGGCCGAGCAGTTTAATTAATATGAGCTTCTGAGTGATTATTTTATAAGTGGTTGTAGGGTCCGTGGGGCTGGGCAGGACTGGAGAAAACTCCAGCTATAGGATCCAATCGCTTTGGAAGCAGATTCTTTTCTTAATTCTTTTGATAAGATTTTTAGGGCCAAAACCTCAAGAGTCAAGACTCTGATGATATGGCTGAGGAATGCTTTGAATGCTTAGATGGCAATGAGGACTTAGGCCTTGAAACCAGGACCCTGGTTCATGACAGCAGCGAGTCCTGCATGGCCCAGATAGACCAGAAACAGGAATACAGGAGCACTGGCAAGAGCTTCAGCATCCAGAAGAAAGAGAATGAGGAATCTCCATCTCATATTGTAAATAACAATTCAGTTGAGGAAGAGACTCTAGTGTAGCAGATTGCACTGTGGCAGGAGTGGGTGTAACTTGTTGAACTTGGTTTCGAATATACTGCAACCATAAAAGCTCCAAAGCGGGGCTGGAGGGAACCTTCTTCCAGCCTGTTACACAGCATGGACATGAAGTGGGAAGCAAGGCTAACCACACTTATGTGGCAATAAAGCAATCACCACATTTTTGTTTCATGGGTTTTTTATTTTGTTTTGTTTTTATTAAATGAGGGATTCTATTGACATTTATCAAATGCTTATGGTTGTCAGATATTCTGGTAGCTTTCTGAAATGGGTTTACAAATCTGCATAAACCTTATTTCTTTCTCACAAAAAAATCCACAAACTACAGAAAATTGTAAAGGGACCAATGACAATCATAAATGAAATGTAGCAGTGAATGCCTGGCTTGTTCAGTGACCTGTGACTGTCACAACCTTCAGTGATCATATCTGACATTATCAGAAGTTGATCTGAGAGAACAAACTCATACAGAAAACAGATCTTTAATGGCTCAGCAGTATAGCTTTGTACCCAATGAAACTACTTAATAAAATAATATGTGCCAAGAAAGTTTTGTAATGTCCAACATGATAAATCGACAAACTCAATATGGACTGATATCTTGTAAAACACATATTTTCAACTATATTGTTAGAAATAAGATCACAGCAGCAAGAACCCTGTACTTGATTCTTGACTTATGTTGCAAATATATTTCTCTACTGTAAGGATCCAGATACCTTTGGAAAATGACTTAGAAGAAGGAAAAGGAAGAGGAGAGATGAGGAGTATGAGAAGAAGGAGGTGATACTAGGAAGAAGGAAGAAAAGAAGAAATGAGGGGGGGTGAGGAGGGATGAGGAGAAGGAGGAGGAAATGGAGGAAGAAGAAAGAGGAGGGGCAGGAGGGAGGAGGGGAGGATGGGGAGGATGGAGCTGGAAGAAGATAAAAAAGGAGGAGATAAAGAAGGGGGAGTAAGAGGAGATGGGGATGTGAGTCTGGAATATAAGGGTAGTTTTACAGCAAGAAAAAATGATATCAGGAGAGGAAAGCTAAAGGTTTCATAGCAGTTCTTAAAAGGATTATATGAGAACAGTAGCTAATAATTGGAATAAAATTAGTTCAAAATTACACTCACAGAGTAAAGTCAATATAAATCACACAGATTTAATGTAAATTGCACCAAGTAACACAAGTGGTAAAAGACACCGCCCCACACAACAGAGGAGAAGCCTAACAGAACAACTGTGTGTAAACTGTAGTTGTGGTGAAGTGTTGGCTGATGTTTCATCTAGAGCAGCCTTAGTTGTATCTGTGAAGACCGAGAAGAAAAGCAAGCGGCCTCAGTGTGTCTCTTACTTATTCCTCCAGGAAATCCATCCCACTAGCAGTTCTGTGAATTTAACAGGCTTGACTAAAGATCTTCAGAGACAGATAAAAATATCTCTAGCAACTGCTACCCTGATGATGCTAGTGGGGGGGGGCAATCCTTGGCCCCCATAGCTGCATCTTCTTTCAGAGCAGCTATTTCTCTCCCTTCCTTAATATCTCTATCATTTACAACACAAAACTCTCTTCTGTGTAGATTTCTTCAGCCCAGTTATAAGAAGTCACATACTCTACACAGTTACTAAGAACAACAACCGTCCCTTAATGCACCAGGAAATTCACCAGGGGAGACAGCATCCCTTACACACAAGCAGAGGGTCCTGATTGTGTTTCTGATCATTTACCATATGGCTGCCCCCTTCCCACAGAGGGCAGTCCTTACAGTTCTTCAGTCATTGCCAAATTACCATAACCCCTAAACTATATGTAAGCTATTCCCTCTACGCTGTGCACATTCTAAGTCTATAAGTATCTTGGATATAAATGAACACCTTTTTACAAATGAAGTGCTTTTTATCTCCTTATTTGTTAGTCTAACAGCGTGGGATGTTAGAAACTTCCCAAGGAAGTGAGTGTATCCTCAGGAAGCTATCTCCAGGCAGAGGAAGTAAACAGGCATGTTAATCTGATGCTTAAGGTCACACTGTGTTCACAGCTGTAAAGGTCAAATATTTTCAAAATCAGATTATTTGTACTAAGATAATGAGTCCCTCCCCACCACCTATGCTGTGTCTCCTCTTTCCTGGAAAAGTTGGCTTTATAGTGTTAAAATGTAAAGGAAGGTGGACAAGTGAGAGTTGAATAAAACAGAGATATTGTTATTGGTCACTTATCTTACTAATTATATGAATTCCACTGAGATCCCCATGCAAAGAACAGGCAGTTGTGAGCCCACTCAATATTGTCAGGCAAGAAAGGTTCTATCTAGAAGCTTCCACCTTCCCCTTGATGGACCCAGGCGGATTTTTCCTGAGTTGTAAACACCCTGCTACAGATGTGACATCTTCCTTTTACTACTGTGCCATCTAACCACACAGCAAAATCAAGCCCCAGTGCCCTAGGAGGCTTCCCCTCTCCTCCAGGTCTAACCCATCCCTTTTTCTATGTACCTCTGACTGAGGCCATCTGATGAGACACACTCCTGCTCTACCCTGAATTACTATGTAACTGCTCCATCCGTGTCCTGGCCTTGCCATAAAATTGGATTCCTTCAAGAATCAAACTGAACTATTGCAAGAGATACTTGTTTAAGGCTAGGGGGAAGAGAGGAAACTCTGGGATGCTGCAAGGTACACGCTGTGTCTAAATGATTAAGTCAAATCCAAAATGTTTTTAAAGATTCTTCAAGGAGAAGAAAATATATTTTAGTGAAGAATTGCCCACTGTGTTACAACTGTATGACCCATGCCTACCATCCATTTTGGATACCACAAGTGCCAATCAAAGGTATTTAAATTTACACCACACTCTTTAATATATCCCCATTTAATGAAACTGAAGCTACTGAGAAGTCTTATGAACAAAGCCTTCATTAACATGCTTAGTTGTATTTAAATGAACCAGAATGTTTACCTCTGAAACATATCAATTGCTTAATGAGTATTCTTTTTTACAGCAAAGGGTAAACTAAGAAGAAGAACTAAATACAAGGTTATTTTAGAAGTGGTATTAGGATATCAAAGATCAAAAATAATATCTTTTCATCAAAGACACTAAGAGATCATACTTTAAATATTAGTCTAAAATGGAGGGGGGCGGGGAGGAGAGAGAGGGGGAGCTAATTTTCCTTAGAGAGTGGTGTATGATAGCCATTCCAGATTATCCAGTTTTGAAGATAATTCCCTGATGAAATTACACCAAGTTTGAATCTGAGGGGTATTTAGGGTTTTATTTCTAAGCTTAAATACCAATTTTGTAGATCACAAATTGATGAGTTTCACACAGCTTAGACTAATCCTTGAATGCAAATTGGACATCTTGTCTTTATTAAATTGGACACACTGACTCTATTACATGCTCAAATCCCCAGAGGTAATTTGTGAAGTGTTTCAGATCTACCTAAACTTCTAATTAGGCAGTAGCTTAAGCTGTAAGAGCAGCTCCGTCATGTAGCAATGCACTACTAATTAAATTAGCAGAACACATTAAGCCTCATCAGCTAAAGCTTTGCAATGATTTCCTATGTGATCCTGACACTTTCAGAGATGGTTAAGTTTAAAATTTAATTTTAAAAGCAAAAAAAAATCTATGTAATAATCAGCCATCACCCCCCACTTACAGCTAATGGAAGTTCCAAAGACAGCAGCTGATTTCAAAATCTCTAAAGTCCCCACCCAACCTCTGAACTTGAACCCATGTCATTTTTGAACTGTTAGTACTTTAAAGACATTCTTAAGTGCCATTATCTTCCTCTAGTTCTTTCCTTTTTGTTCATCTTTCTATGTTATATGATTTATGTTACCGGCTTCTGCTCTAATTTCACTTGATCTTTAGGCCGAGGTATATTTAATTCAGAACAGTTTCAAGGTTGGTGTTGTGAAATCATTATTTTCTCCTTGAGAACATTTCCAACTAGAGAATGATCAGCCCTGGAGGGTGGTTTGGTGAGTAAGGGCACTTTCTGTGTAAACATGAGGACCTCAGTTTGAATTCTTATATAAAAAGTTGGGCATGGCTGTGCATGCCTGGAACCCTGCCAACAGGGAAAGTAGACAGGTGGATCCTTGAGCTCACTAGCCAGAGTGCCTAACCTAAGCACCAAACTTCTCATTCAATAAGAGATAATCCATCACCCTGTCTAAGGGTAATAAGGCAGTGAGTGATAGAGAAGACATTTACTGTCTTCTTCTGACTGCCACCTATGAACACAAACACACGGAGAGCATGCATCTACAGACTTACATACATACACCACACACACACACACATACACACACACACACACACCCCAAACAAACAAACAAACAAACAAAAATCCCTAAAACCCAGAAACAATAACCCCATGGATCTACTTAAAGGAAAAACATGCCACATATTCCAAATAATTATTCAATACCTTCCTATCATACATAGTTTATAATTGCATGTCATGGATAACTTCAATTGCAATTCCCATTGATAAGACTCTTTGCTACAATCTGTTCAGGATGTAGTAATTGTCACTTACAAACTTACTGTCAATAGTTGAGTGTAAAAACAACTTGAAATAACAAAATTTTATCTTCCAGACATATGGCTCATGAAAGGGTTTCTTTGAATAATATTGGCAATGAAGAAAAAAATTATGAGTTGACAAGATAACTTCTCCCATATAATTTCAAATTATATTTTGATAACATCTTATACATGATAGTCATAAATTTTCACAGACTAACTATGGAAAAATCAGGGCACCTGGGAAAGAAGCAAATTGGAGAGGGTAAGAAAGAATGTTCTGTAAGGAATGTACTCCAAGGATGATATACAAATTATGAAAGGGTAACAGTGACATCCATTACTATGCACAATTATCACATCTTAAAAACTATGAGTGAAGAGAAATTTTCAACAATTACAAACCAAGCACAAATAATTAATCTTAGGACGTTGGGCTCATAGCCCATCCTTGTCACTTGGTAGTTTATATGATTTCAATCTGCACTTACCTTTTGAGTTCCCTTCCTCATCTTTCCAATGGAAGCATCAATGCCTATTTGTCAAGAGAGATATGATGACAGAGCAACTTTCAATGCTGTCCTGCTCCTGAAAGCATTTGGATGCACTTGGTACAGGGGCCTCGACAATATTGTTTGTTGGATGAAACTGGGAAGATAGCTCCATGAGCAAAGGCTTGCCACCCATGCATAAGGACCCAAGTTCAGATCCCCAGCACCCATGAAAAAGCTGAGTGCAGAGTCATATCTGCAGCCCCACAGAGGAGAAGGGGTGACTGACGCAGGAGAATACCTGGCGCTTGCGAGCCAGCTACCTGAATTAGTGAGCTCCAGGTTCAGTAAGAGAACCTGTGCCAAAATGGAAGGTACAAAGTCACTGAGGAAGACATGTGATGTTGACTCCCACACACATACATTTAAGTGTACAGCCACATACATGTGCACATGCATACCACACACACATACAAACACAAAGTTCACTGAATAGTGACAAAAAGCTTCAAGGGCAAGAGGAACCACCCTGAGTTAAAAGCATGATTTTTCCCTTCCTCGGTGAATCACATTAACTTTGTTTAAGCATACACCCTCAAAGAAGTAGACAGAACACAACGCAAGACAGAGCGAATAAACAGAGCCATATGCCGCGACACATTCAAATCAACTCTTTTTGGTACAGGCCTAATTTGGGCACTGAAAATGTAAGAAACCACTGACTATATAAATAAGTGGGTGGATTTAGGTCTGGGAGAATATCACTATAAATTCTTTGGGAGTCAACTCATGTCACATGCCTCAAAGGAAAGACTTAAAATCACTTTCTCACCAGGACTCAAGTCACGAGGCAATTCCACACAGCAGCATCAAGGAACTCTATTCGAAGATGAGTAGTGAAGTCACTGGGTAGGTTAAGGGCAGACTCTGTCCCCCTGGCCAAAATCAGGATCCACCTGAGTTCAACAGCCATTCTCAAACCCTTCCACACAGTCTGCCTTGGCCTAGCAGCAAGCCCATAATAAACATGTAGAAACTGAGGCAAAAAGAGACTAAACACTTCCACCTGCAGAAAAACGACAGCTTGTTTTGGAGTTTTTTGTTTTTGCTTGTTTGTTTGTTTTCGTTTTTAAGATGACAGAAGTTTTTGTTGTTGTTGTTGTTAGTTGTCATTATTTTGCTCTAGTTTGTTCAATCCGTCAGTGCTGAATCAAACTCCCACTTGGCAATTTCTTCGGGCTTATAATCTCAAGAAAATCATTTCATTCCCAGTGTCCCAGGTATTTCTTTGTAAATTTCTCTTTCCCATCTTGCAAGACAGTGGGTGAAAAAGCTGAGAAGCCTGAAACAATGAAGAAAACTGCAGCCAGGAAGGCTGGTGGTCCCACCACTGAAGCAGCAAAAAAAGGATGATGCTAAGGTGTTAAGACCCAAGGAGAGGAAGCCCCACTGCAGCTGAAACCCTGTCCTAGTTAGAGGAACTGGCAGGTACTCCTGCTCTATTCTAGAAAGGCCTTGTACAAAAGGAAATACTCAGCCAAGAAGTCCAAGGTTGTCACAAAACCATGGCAAAAAGAATGGTGATAATTGGGTGGTGATGTTTTGCAAAATGCCTGGGTATTATCCTACCAAAGACATGCCATGGAAGCTACTGAGCCGCAGCAAAATGTGCTTTTGCCAGCCCATGAGATGGCTCTGTGCCAGCATCATTCCCAGGACCATCTGATCACCCTCACCTGGTGCTACACAGGCAAAAGAATGATTTTCCTGAAGCATCTGGGTAGTGGCTGCTACTTCTCACTGGACCTCTTGGCCTTCACAGAGTTCTTCCACATAGAACACACTAGAAGTTTGTCATTGCCACCTCTACAAAGGTCACTATTAGCCAAGTTAAAATTCCCAAACACCCTACTGATGTTTACTTCAAGAAGAAACAGCTGTGCATGCCCAGGCACCAGGAGGGAGAGATCTTCTACATGTAGAAATACCAGTTAGAGCACGGCTGATCAGAACCCTGTGCACTCCCACATTTTGCCCAAGATCAAAGTTGTTCTTCAGCTCCATGGCTAACTGTGATCTCAGTTCACTCTGACAAATGGGATGCATCCTCACACACTGGTGTTCTAAATTGCTAACAACTCAATTAAACAGTTACATATATTAAGGAAGACGGAAGGAATGAAGGAATGAACTGGCCAATCCCTCATAGCCTCAAAATCTTAGAACTGTGCAGATGACTAGCCTCATAAGCAACATTTATAAAACAACCACCACACTTGATCAATCCCTGGGAGCAATAGCTGACATGGCTGTGTTTAAAGAGAGGCTAGCTGAACTAACTTCATTTTACTCCAGAGCAGGAGAAAGACTGATCTGCTGAGACGTCACCTCAAAAGCCACATTCTCATGTCATGTGCAAAACTCAGCTTACTCTCCAGGAGACTTCACTACCTCACCCAGTCCACTGACACTGCATTAGATGTGACTGTCACTGTTTGCAGTCAAAGGCCATTCTTTTTAGGATAGAACATTTGACTAGATGGGAATGGCTTCAAAGAGTAGAACATGAAGAAGAGCACAACTGGAAGGAATTAGACTGTGACGTGCAAGGTTAGTTAGCATGCAGATTATGCTGGGAGGATGAACAATGCCAATTTCTATACTTGCACCCAAACCCCCTCCCTATAGTAGCTGCTCTCAACCTGTGGGTTGAAACCCCTTTGGTGTACTCACATATCAGATATCCTGCATATATTTACACTATGATTAACAACAGCAGCAAAATTACAGTTACGAAGTAGCAATGAAATAAGTTTATGGTTGGGGGTCACTATAACGTGAGGAATTGTACTAAAGTGTCGCAACATTAGGAAGGTTGGGAACCACTGCCCTATAGTATCAAGAAATCATGAGCTTAAAGTATCATACGGAGTATTTATGGACTGTAAAGAAATCCTGTATCAGTTATCAGGGAGCACTCTGTGCCTCCAGCCATGTCTTAGGAGTGTGTGGCTGAGCCACAATGAAGATACACACAATGTTTGCAAGAGAACATTCCTTGTGGGTCTTAAATGCCGTTCTCTGCTAAGTGTTATAATGCATACTATAAAGCTAGGACTCGGAAACCAAGGCAGAGAGCCCACAAGTTCAAGGTCAGCCTAGTCCACACAGAAAACCTCTAAATCAAAGGTTGAAAAGAAGCTTTTTCTCATGGATTTAACAAATTGTATTAACAAATATCAGGAAACACATCCTATGTTGTGTCATCTTGAAGTAGACGCTGCACACTGACTGGCAGCACCAGGCTACTCCCTGGCTCCTTTTGTCTTACATGCCAAGCCATAGCCCCAGAGCAGCGATGACTATTTCCTGCTCCCCTTTCAAAGCTTAGAGGCAGCAATTTCAAGATGTTTTTTACTGTGATTTACACACAAATCTGCAGAAGCATCAGCTCCTTCTACAACCTTTACAACTGTCCAGTTAAAAATCATGGTCATCTTCTCAATGGCTGTCCTTGGGTCTACTTATAGTTAACTTATAGTTAAACTTCCACTAGCATCCTCCACCCAAGCTAAAAGCAGATGTGACTATCCTTCTCTTCACTGCACACCATGTTCTCAATTTATACCACATTGTATGGTAGAATCCATGTTTTCTAATAACGAACATAGCCAGTACCATTAGCCACATGATAGAGGTCAGACTCCAGTTGACACAGATACACACATCACCACAAACAACAACAAAAATCAGGGGCCAATATAGTACCTTCCATTTCCTCCCCATCCCACCTAGTGACAGCCCAGCACTACTGTATGGTGTTTGCAACCCAACTGTTAATGTTCTCAAGAGCTCAGGGAAATTAATAATATATATTATTTATTGACCTTTAAACTCAGAGTCAGCCTGTGCTCCCAGGAGGCAATGCTGCTGAAGTCAGAGGTGAAAAAAATAAAGAAAGGTCCATCAAACAAACCACTGTAAAATCAGCTCCACTCTCACCAATTTTCTTAACATCAAATGTTAAACAGTGGGGATGGAGAGGTGGCTCAGCTCTGCAAAGTACACACTGCTCTACTGAGTTCAGATCCCAGCACCCACATGTGGTGGCTCACAAATGCCTGTAACACCAGGACCTGGGAATCTAGGTTTTCCTTTGGCCTCCATGAGCAATTGCACATGCATGTGATCACACACACACACACACACACACACACACACACACACACACATGCAATTTTTTCTTTTAATTTAAGGTTAAACATAATTCTTGACAATAGTCAGAAGAGAGTTTTAATGTAGCCCCCTGTTGCCTCTGTAGGAAGCGATGCTGGCCTTCTGTTACTCCACCAAATCATTGCCAAGAAGGGTCACCCGGTATTTTCCAGAAGGAAGCAACTCACACAACATCAGGTAAATCCACCTGTGCAGGTCAGAGAATGTGCCACCCTAATCATTCATCCTGAGAAGCAGCCTGAGGCCCTGTCATTTGTGTGGGGAAAAAATTAGGCCTGGCTACTCACCATCCTACACAGGAGCATCTGCGTGGCAGGCAGCCCTCAAACACAATTCCCTGAAGCAAATGCCCACACTGCCTTTATTGTTTAATATTTTAAAAATTTTCATTGATCAGAAACATGCAGACAAAATGAATCTTCATTCTTTACACCCCTCCTCCCTCACTCTCAGATAGCAAAGGTTAACACATTCCTTTTTATTATTTTTCAGCTCTCCAACTGAATGACATCTTCCACAGAGTTGAGACTTTCCCCCCTAAGATCTGGAAAGGAAACCCACACTAATTTAGCCCATTCTGTTTCATAAGAATATCAAATTTTCTTAGTCTTTTTTTCCCTGGTATTATTTTCATAATGTCAAAAATACAATCATGACAAAATGCATAAAAACTTGGTATGGAAACCAGTGCCTCTCTCTGGAAGGAAAAACAAAAGAAAAGAAAGCTTGAGGTCCCCAGGGTTAATTTCCTATTTAAACATAGAGAGCAACATTTTTAAATGCATAAAATCCTAGAGTTTCTTTTCCCAATTCTTTCAAAAAAGCATCTACACTTCAGTATTTTCTATGTTTAAAGGGAAAAAACAATAATGAGAAAACATAAACACAGGCAAACACGGATGATTTCAAAGTTTATCTATTTCCATAGACATATGGATGTGGCAAGATTAACTGCCACACATTAGCCGGAAGAACTGAGAATCTCATAAAAGGAATTTCTAGCTGAAGAGAGCCACTCTGGATAAATGGAAGTCACTTTCCCTCTGCATTCTAGGAATGGAGCTGCCAAAAGCAAGTGGCTATAACCAAACAGCGAGGATTGCTCATTGACTCCACTGAATTTCAAGAGTGATCAAATGCCCCCCGTTTAACTTAGCAAGGTGGAAAATTAAAATTGGATTGCTACCTGGCCCTTTGCTGTGCTAAGTAGACCACACCAATCCATCTGCCTTAGGAGCTGCTGACACACAAGAAACAATGCAAGGTTCTAAACACAAATGAATAGGATCCAGCCATCCGAGCCTCTTACACACTGGCTTGAGGATAATGAGCCCTGAGAAGGTCATTCTGTGTTCCCTGAAACCAGACAAAACTTACAGAAAGAGAAAAATAATCATGGAGGAAAAGCACCACCATACATCAATCAATACATAGACTCCAATACAGGTAAACAGAACATACAGAACTCAAAAGGCCAACGTCAGTCTGTAAGCACAACTCCTGATGTTAAGAGCAGCAGACACTAAGCCCTGAAAACAAAAACTGGACACAAGCTTCCTCAGCACCCTGGACATTTGAGAAAATCAGGATGTACAAAATATGCAAATTTTTAAAAAGCCTTCCAGCATTAATGGCACAAAAAATGACCTTTGTTGGATAATTAATCTAGAGGGAACTCTTACTCAGAAAGGAAATCTTCCATTGTGTTTCACATTAAGACAAAATAATTGGGTCAACTTTCTACTAAAAATCACAGAAATAATTCTTCACTCAATTAAGTAATAGCTCAAAGCTTCTGGGAAGCAACTGAATTCCAGCATGTACTTCTGCAGAAACAGCTGTGGAATCCTTAATCAGTCATGTGTAAAGAGATGTTCATGTTTATAGTGATATCTTTTCACATATCATTTCAATAATGAAACAAAGCTTCTTTGCATATCCCAAACTTCAGTGATTAATTCAAGTTCTACACATGTGACCCTCTTGTCAGCATCATCCTGAATTTAAGGAACAATTATTTTGTACATTCTTGCAGGACTTTTCAACTTGTATCAAAAGCTCTCATATCATACCATTTTGCAATACTGGAAAATTGGTATATGATGTCATAGTGGCTTCTCTTGAGTCAGCTCATCACCTTTTTGCAAAATAATATCATCTGCCTTAACATTAAGACACTTAAATCCCACCAAATCAACTTCATTGGAAGTACCAACAGACTAGCCAAAGGGAACCTTGGGAGGTCATTGCCTACTCCTTTTTAATAATCTGGTAGAGTCTCATGCCATAGACTAGACGTAAATCTCCCTCATTTCTCTTCATCTTTCAAACAGTCAGCTCTGTAAAGGGAAGATACGATATGAAGACCAGAGATGCCTACCTTCGCTGGTGGCCACATTCTTCTGGGCTTTGGTAGGCGTGTGATCTGTACTTGAACTCACGTCGGATGAGATGCTTGAGCTGCCTTTGCCTAGAGCAAAACAAGGAAAAAATAGCTTCTGAGTTTTGTAATCTCAGAACTGGACCATGCTTTTTACTCAGTCACACACTAAGCTACTCATTTCCAAGTAAGTGGCTCTAATACAAAAGGTGGAGTTTATGAAAGGATTTTGACTTATGCATTGAATATCTTTGGGGAAATACTTGAGCCACATTAAAGTGGAATTAAAGCTCTCTTATAGTATGGCCTAATTATAAACTCAGACAAGATTATGAAACACGCCCAATGTATATATATAATCTTATCTTGGAACAAATGTGTCTAAGTAAGTACATATGGGGAGCACATCCATTGCATTAACACCACTATACACTTTTCATTTACTAGCACTGGAAATAAAGAAATCTCAGAATGAAAAACTACCAGACGAGCAAGAGCTGGCTGGGTCCACATGGCTCTATCACTTTAAGAACACAAATTCCACTGTTTAATATGACTTTCTGGAAAATAACAAAACACCGAGTGCATGGATTTTTGGACCAACAGTGGTCTTCAATCCAGGAAGTGTTTTCTATGCAATGAGATGTATGTGAATGCTTGGCGTCAATTGGTTGCCATAAGCAGGACAGAGGTGCTACTGGTACCTGGAGGACAGTGGCCAGGGTTGCTGCTAAGTGTCTTAGAATAGACAGGACAGGTTCTCCACAAGAAAGAACTTTATAGCTTAAATTCCAATCACACACACTTCAGTTCTGATGCTCTGGTCTACCTGAGTTTATATATATATATATATCTTCAGGGCTGAGTTTCCACACATGGGAGGGTCTGAGAGCTATGGTGGGAGATTTCAAAATGCTCTAAGTTACCCATGTCCTTGAGGATACCCAAGATTCCCATCTCCTCCCTGTAATTTAAATATACCTGTAGCACTGTAACTTTAATTAGCACAATACAGCAAAGTTGAGGGGATTTTGGCAATGTGACTAAAGTCCCCAAGTTAATAAATCTTTAATTAAGCAAAAGGAAGAATATCTTGTGTAGACTGAATGAGGTGAGTGTTTTGCGAGGGTCTAGAGGAAAGAGGACCTTGTGCTGTCCTTGAATCTCAAGCAGTAAATATTAAGGTCAGCGTTAGGCTTGTCATACTCTGCAGTGGAATGAAGAAGAGGACCCCCAGATGCCCACAAAGAGTATGACTCTGGCTAATAGTTCGGTTGCAGCTTTGTACCACCCTGTGCGAAGGACTCAGTGAATGCATACCCAGAATCCTGACCCAACTGTGAAATAACAACAGCACCTCACTTATGTTACATTTTCTTATGTCATAGTGATTTTTGCAACAACAGAAAACCCACTAACTATATCAAAGGTGCGATTGTTTCATTCCATGAGTTATGATAAAAAAAATTTACAGTGTGCCAAGAAGCACTCTTTTCTAACAATCTGACCAATGGTATATTCAGGCCATTGGATAGTTACTTTCTACCAAACTGTTGAGATCTTAAGCTCCCAGGACACAACATTAAGAGATGAAGGGCTTGGGGGGTAATCAGATCGTGAGAGTGTAATCCTCATAAATGGCATCTGTACCCTTGTCAAAGAGCTCCCTGCCTTCTTCTGCCACATGAAGGTACAACAGAACAGCAGTATGTAAACCAGGGAGCAGGTCCTTAGCAAGATCCAACTGTGCAGGCACTCCAATCCTTAACTACCAGTTTTTAAACTGTAAGGAATAGGTTTGATTGCATATAAGCTACCTAATCTTGGGTATTTAATCACAGTAGCCCATATGGACGAAGCCAAGTCTGAATGAGGAAGCTCATAATCTAATTTCACAGAGTAGAACAGCATAAAGTCTTAGAAATAAGGAGCTTTCAGGATTCTGTCTCCTATGTTGAAAGTCATGGAAAAATCATGGGTACTATCACCTGAGCAGGCAAGACAAACGGGTGTTTCCCATTACCACTGCTGTTAACTTGCTGACTTAAGGCTCCAAACAAGTCTACTATTTAGATTGCTTTCACAAATGCTTCCCTTGGCATTAAGTGAGATGCTCCAGTAACTCTGTTTTTGTTTGGGTCTAACCAACCTTTTGGATTGGAGCCTTTGGTGGTAGAATGACATGGTGAGTCACTTGCCCACTTAGAAGTATGTGAACTTGGTCTCTGGCCTCAGTATACATCTCCTTTGCTTTGTAATCTTGGACATCCACTCCCCCTGGCTCCCTTCTGTGCTGGAAGTTCAACAACTATATCTGGAAGGGGAGGTGTTTAAACTGAAAGATTTCTGCTGGCTCAAATTGTTAATGACTCTGAGTCCATTAGATTATTCTTCAAAGCCAAGTAACATAAACACTCCCTTTAACAAGGCAAAAATGTTATTGTACACCACCTAATACATAGACTTAAATTATTTTAATTATGTTATTGCTTAGTGGATGTGCAAATGGAAAACTTAAAATAAATTCCATATGTTCTACCTCTGATTCAACAAGAAAAGGAAAACAAAATAACAAATTAAGCTCAAAATAATATAACACATAACATTAAAGAGTAACAGCATTAATTAAATATAATAGGTGATGGTGTTTTTTTGCAGAGATTAACTTGCATTTCAAATCTTAAACACTGGCTGCTAAAGACAATATGTGCCTGGATTGAAGATGTCTCTGCTGCTCTGAGATGTAAGAATTAACTCCACCTGTCCATCACTCCTTGCAATGAACTCAGGAATTCCCTTTGGTTTTTTGCAGAAAGGGTCTTACTATGTGTCTGGTCTTAGCTGTGTCTGGTCTGGAACTTGCTATGCAGATCAGGCTGGTCATGAAATCACAGTGATATGCCTCCCTCTGCCTCCCAAGTGCTGACATTAAAAATGGAGGTGATGGGGGTAGGCTGGGGGGTGGGGTGGAGGGATAAGAGAAAGGTCTATGGTTGGCATATAAAATGAATAAATTTTTTTTAAATAAAAAAGAAATGGCTATTACCACAACAGGCAGGGAGTTCTCTCTTACAACAAAGTAAACCATCATCAGAGCTTCGTTTGGTCTAATTTCATTGTTCACATCTTCAGGTTTTTGCTTTTCTACACTATCAATCCAAAATCATTGCAGAAAAGTCCTCCCTTAAGAGATAGTCTTACAACAGGATTCCTCTGCAGTGAAGCCAAGATGCCATGTCCAAAGAGTCTTGCTGCATATAGTAAGTAAGACTTACTTATCCATGTCAATGGACTAATTTGTTTTTTGAATACTTGTACACAATGAGTAATGATTAATTAGATCAGAATACTCAAGAGTATCTATCACCTTAAATGACCATTCCTTTGTTTTGGAAGCATTCATTTTTAAACTGTCATCACATTGAAAGTCCAAAGATGATACATGCCTGAGGTAATTCTCAGTCACCAATGGAAATGTGTGTGTACCCTCCTTGTCTTGTGAATGAAGAAAGGGCATAAAGGTGAAGCAACAATGATGGTCATTGGTGGTACCATATGGAGTTGGCTGCAAGCACCTGGATTGTGTGGTGCACCCTCATACTTTAGATGTTTCACCATATTAAATATTCACTATGCTCTCAATTGTGCTTCTGAATCTCTTTATTGCTCCTCAAAGAAAATGATAAATTTCTCCATTTGGTAATTATCCCTACCAACACCAGTACTACATCATGGTTGTGATGGACTGCTGCTAAACGGTGAGTGCATACATACATTTACTTTGTGCACAAAAAGAGCAAGGGGGTCTTGTTCAAGAAACACGTTTTGTCCCCTTGAGGGGAAGACTCACCCCATTGATGTTGCATGTCCTTCAATAAGTAGACGTTTTGAAAACACATTAACATCTAATGCATTAATTGAGGAACGCAAGATAACAGGAGCTCAAATCCAGTTGGTTCTCACAGTTTGAGGTAGTCACATTTTATGATGTGACCACAAACACAAAAGCATTGCTCTGAAAGGTCATAGGAACCCCTGCTCACAACATTTTCATCAACAAATCAATGCAAACCCTGGTTTTAGATGTGCTTCTCTTCAAAGTCTTCATGTTTGATGTACTTTTGGCTCATTTACATTGAACTTCAGGCCAACAGCACCATAAATCCAGCCTGGATGAGGATAATCTATATGGGACATCAGAGTCTGTTTTTAGGAATGCTAGAAAGCTTTTAAGAACTATGCCTGGGACATTTTAAATGGCAAAATCAGCAAGAGACAGTAGCGATAAATAACATACCAATAAACAGACCACAAATGAACACTGGTAACCGCTGAAGGTATGGTACAGTGGCAGATTACTTTCCTAACATGTACAAACCCCTGAGCTTGATCCCAGTAATGAAAAAAAAGGCAAAATAACAAGAATAACAACACAAAAATGAAGCTGGCCTATAGCAGGAGACAAATGGCAGATATTCCCTCCCTAAACTTCTCATGAGAACAAACTCATCAGAAGACAAAGTTTTTATTATCTATGTGCAGGGCTCTGGGTGATCAAATACAACATAGGTATTGATTTGGGTGGTTACAGGCAGATGAATTTGATAATACAGTATCTGTCAATATGAGGGTCGACTACATATCATCATGTATTAAACATGGTTCTGCATCTGGTGGCCAGATTTCATGATGACTATGATGGGTGGCATGAAGGATTCAGAGTCCAGAAGCCTAAGTTCCTGCCTGTAGTTGCCACTTCCTGTGGTGATATTTGCGCTGAAAGATGGTGATATTTTATTTGTGCTTTAATAAATAAAGCTTGACTGGAGATCACAGGGAATAGCAAGCCATTTTAAGTAAACAAAGAAGTCAGGCAGTGGGAGGACATGCCCTTAATCATATCACTTAGCAGGCAGGATCTTTGTGTGTTCAAGGCCACACTAAGGAACAGAGCCAAGCCTGGTGACACATGCCGTTTGTCCCAGTACCAACCATAGAGGTCTAGTGGTCTGTACAGACAGACAGAAAGTGACAGAGCTGTTTAGGAAGAGGAAGTGATGTGACTGGGCTAGGAGAGCCAATGAGAGAACAGAACAGAAAAGGCATATAAACGTGAGTAGACAGGAAGAAGCTCTCTTTGGAAGCTGCAGAGTTGGTAAGGTAAGGTTGGCTGGTGGCTTTCTCTATTTCCCTGATCTCTCTAAGGTTTTCACCCCTATATTTGGCTACATTTTTTTTATTTAATAAGGCCATTTAGAAATTCGTCTACAACTTCCTAGTTTTGGAAAGACAATTAAACCCTCTCTGTCTTATGAAGATCAATTTCTGCATTATACAGCTATTATGGTCATTAAAAAACAACAACTCAGTTACATTTCTAGATATGGAAAAAGCAGCTCAAAAATACCCAATTTTTTAGTACAATTGGCTTCATGTTATAGATATCACCATGGTGTTCTCATCTGCCTTACATCTGACATCATAACCAGTTCTCCAGTTGTTCAAGAAGAGAAAGATGGGGGGAAGGCAGAGTAGTTGAGAACAGAATAAAGAATTAGGTGTTAAATGATATCAAAGATGTAAATGCATTCCACTGCAGTTGATTGTTATCTTATAACTTCATTAATTAATATTCAGATAATTATAGTCCCTGCCATAAAGAAATTAGCTGGTGGGTCAATTATTTTGGCTATTTCAGACACATTATCAACCCAGGGATGTCAGCAGAACCACATGCCTGCTTTTACACCATCAAAAACAAATATTGGGCTTTTCCCAATATTTGAAAATAAAGATGATATCCATTCAATGTGATCTCATTCATAAAGGATTAAATTTCTTTCCTTTAAAACTCCCCCTGCCCCAAACAAACTGAACCTATTGTTGAGTACACAAGGGTGAAATAATAGTTCTTAACCCATGGCCAGACAGTCGTGCCTTGTTAAAATCAGGAAGTCATAAAGCAAAAATGACGTGAATGTGGGCTAGAGACCTCTAGGGAGGTGAATGACAGGGAGGGCACGACAGAGGTGGAAGGAAACTGAGAGATGGTGGGGAGGGGGCTGAGAGTAAACAGAATGCATTATATTCATGGATGAAATGGTCAAACAATGAATTTTAATCAATTATAAAATTAATAAAAATCATCACATGCAAAATAGAAACAAATTTTCTTTTCTTGTTTCATCCCTGGTGCCCACATGGTTTTTTCAAGTAACTGAAACAAGATGTCCAGAATTTCTGCTGTGAACTACAGGAGGACAAGCACAGATGTCACAGAAAACTCAATGTTTAAAAAGAATCTAGAGTGGGTCCTCTAATTTCTAGTATTCTTAAGAGTTCAAGAAATGTCTGGCTTTACTCTATGAATCCCTGATTGTGTATGTTAAATTCATCACATGAATTACAGACACAGATACCAAACACAAACTACCCAAGCAAGTTTGGGCAGCCACATGGTTGTCTCCACTGTACTTTCTGATTTTGTCTACCACTTTGCTTTCAAGCTGCTATTTTCAGATGGTGAGAGCCTGATTAGATATTAAATGCCCATATTAGGTATCCACACCAAGAGAAAGAAAACATTTCAATATCTCAGTAATAAATCAGAGGAGCACTGAGTCATAGTTATTTATTGAGTTCACTATCCCATCACTCATTACTATCTTGAGATGGTTCCTAATCTAAATTGATCCACAGTTTAAATGTCTGAATGCAGAGAATAACAATATGAATCACCTCAAAGAACTAGTTGCCTTCATCCCTGGCCTAGGTTCATACTAGTTTTTGAAAGACACTGAAAGCAAACTGTAAGAATGTACTAGCTCTTTCAGGCCAAGGTAGAGCAATTTAATTGGTGATTTGCTGAGGACTAGAGACCTTCAGGAAGAGTGAAAGGGGACAGATTCCCAGGACTCTGCTGTATTTGTGTGTAAATGAGAAACATCAGCCAGTGCTTCTGTCCTATGCTCCACACTATAAAAGTCAGAAGCAGTGGGTTAGAAGAAGGAGGCTCATTTGAGTGCTGCTCTGGCCCAGGGATTGGCAAAGCACAGGGGTTTAAAGATTGGAATGCAAAGAAATGATGCCACAGAAGGTTGTACCACCTCCAGGTCAAGCTGGATGGCCAGTGCTTTGGGCCACAATGGATCCAGAGGAGAGAAAGCACAAACGACACATGTCTGTGCTGAGTGAGCCCTGGGATCCTCACACACCTGCTGCCAAGACTTGCACTTGGAGACTAGAGCTGGACAGCCAGGATGCTTGGGGCTTCCCCTCCCTCCCCTGGTAGGGACCTATGAGCTTCTCTGTAGACCTTCAGTTTCAGGCATACAGTGAGTTTACTTGGAGAGTGTGGGGAGGCGGGGCAGGTGGGGGGATGCTTCCCATTTCACACAGAACTAGCAGGTGAAATGTCAACCCTTGGCTTAAACAATCTTGGCTCTAAAAAGAGATAAAAGAGAGACACATGATCATTTTTAGTCACGTGAGCTCAGAGACTGACAAAGGGAAAAAAAACAATTAAACAGAAAAATTTTAGCAAATGAACAAGCGTGATGTCTTAGTACTGCCCATTTTCTTAATAGAGAAAGGTTCACTTCAGTAAAAACCCCTAAAGCTTTCCTTTACTACTCCCAGAAGGTAGAGTTACTAGTAAGGAAAAGAAGAAAAGGAGGTGAATTCCACACCACATCCTAAAATACACAAAAGGCCACAGCCTGGCCAAAGCCTACAAAATACAAAATGGGCTACTCAAGAGGGTGGGGAACTAGCGTCAGAATACTGGCATTAGAATCTTGGCTTGGCCAATAACTTAGCTGCACAATTGTGGGGATGGTCCTTGTTTTCCTAACACTTCCGTTTCTTCAATTGAATAATTGATTAATAGCACACACAGAAAAAATCTTATAGAAACACAATGAGAAATGGTAAGTTGGTGAGTAAGGTAAGCTGCCTACGATGATACATGTAATCAACAACAAACAAACATGACATTATCTGGCACTCATTCTCCCTCTTCTTCTTCGTCAGTAATTCAGCAGATACATGCTAAGTTGATTGCACACAGAGTACTATGGTCAGTATTAGAAAAATGAAGACAGAGCACACTGCAACAAATCACAGGTACTTGATATAACTAAAAACGAGCAGGAGTGTGATTGTTTCAAATTAAGCTTTTCAGCTGATATTCTGAAATTCTGCTCTCTTTTTGAACTTATTGAATTGTATTGCTCTTTCTCAAGGGGTGAAAAAGGAAGTGGAGTTCTCAATCAATTTGTCTAAAGGGCAAAGGAAGGGCCAGTATTCAAACACTGTCAGATTCACAAATTACATTTTCTTATTTTATTTCTAACACTAATCCTAGCCCATTACATATTTTTTCTAAAACAATGATAATCAAGACTCATTGGTTGAAAATCATCTGTCTTTTCCATTTGATTACCAGCTCCAGATGGACAGGTTCTGCATCTGTTTCCTTCACATCTGTATTCCTATGCTGCTTGGCCTACACTATGGACACTCGGTACATGTATTCAATAGTTTACATAAGTGGCTGGCTACAGGGATGAAGTAGAGATTTATCCTATTCTGTTAGTGCTGGTCCCATGATACTTTCTAAGAAGCACCATTCAAACCCATGCTCACTCAACAAAGTCTATGCAATCATTCTGCTTAGAGCTTGCAAAACATAACTTCCAAAACACGTACAGATTCCCAGCGGGGACATACAGTATAGCAGTCTGCATTAGTTTCCTGGAACCATCGCAATAAATTACTCCTAGCTAGATGATTTAAAATAACAAAAAAAAAAAGGTATTATTTCACAGTTATGAAAACTACAAGTTTGAAAGCAAGGTGTTGACAAGACCATGTCCCCCTGAAGGCCTCTATGGGGAATCTGATGCAAACTTCGTTCCTAGCTTCAGCAGGTTGCCAGCAATCCCAGAAGTTCCTTGGCTGGTGGCAGCCTAATTCTCATCTCTGCCTGGGTCACTAAGCAACGTCCATCGCTCTGTGGCCTCTGTCTTTTGTAAGAACATCACCGGTCCTGCATCAGAGGCCAGTCTACTCTCTTGTCCCTCACTGCAGTTAGCTGCATCTGCAACCACCTCATTCTCAAAGCAAGGTCCTACTGGCATGTTCCAGAAAGGACAGGAACTGCAGAAGAGAGAGAACACATTTCACTCCAGTGTGAACTCAAGCATTATTTTCTGAGAAATTCAACAGGAAACCCCATTCCAAATTGTTGTATGGGTGCTTGCCCAAGTTTCACCATGTGGGAGCATCATTATGGGTGGGAAAGCAAGATGAGCCAGTAAGATTTAGAGTGTCGTTGAATTCAAGGGGGTTGAGATGCCCCGTTTGAGGAAAGGCAGCACTTAGCACACAGGCTAGATGGTTTCGTGGGAAAAAGGTAGGTACCTTCTCACTGGCGACATCAGGACGGAGCCCACTCCCCTGAGCCACACACCCACATACTGGCCTTCAGGCAATTCAGTGAGAGTTAACACAGATGCCAGCTGACACAAAGACAGATGCTGCCGCTGCTGCTGCCACTGACAGATGGTGCTTTCACAGCTGGTGTTCTGAACAGAGTAATGAGAGGCTCAGAACCATGGACAGGCTAGAGCCTTCATGCATGAATGCAGAATTTCCATTGTAATGTAAGGCGCTGCGAAGTCATTCTTGTGCTAATAGCATCACTACAGTTTATTCCAGTAATTAATTTCATCACGAACACCCAAGTTCTGAAGAGCTACTGTGGCTCATGCACCCAAAGGAATCTGTGCGCAAGGGAAGAGTACACGTGCTGTTCCGGAGGGCCACCTCCACTTCAGTGTGACCTGACAGTCCCTTCAAAGCCATGCACTCCCTCCTGGCATTGAGCCTAAGTTTGGACAAGTCCATGGCGGCCTCTTTTGATTCACTTATCCATTTCATCCCTTCAATATCCTGTGCCACACACAATTCAAAGAATCATCACAGCCATGAGGTTTCCTTCTGCAGAGCTTTTCTTTTACTTTCTTTTTATTTATTCAATGTGTCTTTTACATCATGCATCTTGATCCCATTCATTTTCCCATCCCTTCAGATCCCTTTCTGCCTGCAAATTCCCTCCAAAAAAATTAAAATTTAAGAGAAAAAAAAGAAGAAAAAGGAAAATTTTTTAAAATCTCATCATGAAAGCTGCAATGTGTCACAGTGAGTTATGCAGTAAACTCCTTTGTCCATATATCTTTACTTTCGAAGAGTCATTGGTTTGAGGCCTCTAGTTTCTATTACAATATGGATGTTAGGCCCTCACTGGACTCTTCTTGGATATTCTGTTGTTGCCCTGTGTTGTGGAGATCCTGCAGCTTTGGGTCTACGGGTCAGGCCCCTTCATGCCCTCCACCAGATCATTGATGGGGTGCTGGAGCAGGCCAATTGGTGTAGATGGGGGAGAATCAACCCTAAGGACATGAAAGCAGAACTGGCCCCACCTCCTGCTCATTGCTGCAAGGGTAGATTAGCTGAGACAATACTGGAGAGCTCACCCTGGTGGTGAGGACAGGAGAAAGCGGGCAGGTTGACCAACCCTGCAGCTGCCCAGGCCCCGAACCAGGGTCATGAATTGGTCTGCTGCAGAATTTTGAGGGTAGGGAAACAGCAGAATGAGGGGAAGAGTGAGCATTTGCCTCTGAGTCTGCAGCTGTTTGTGGACTGGTCCCAGGCTACAGTTAGACAGTAACAGACAGCTGGACATTACTGCCACTTGCTGACTCCAGGTGTTTTGCAAAACACCTTCCCCCGCATCTTCCACAATTATCATTGACGGTCATTCTAAAGCAGTGAAAATGCTTTACACAGCGTTCAGGCTCCTTGTGTCCTCCTTTCACACACAGCAGCAACCAAGAGTGAAAAGGGAAGGAGGAATAGAGTCTGCATATTTACAGCAGATGCAAATCAATCAGGATCTCATCACTTCCAACCATACATGGGCCATTCAGTAAAAAATAAAAATCAAAACCAAGACACAGGCAACAGCCTCTTGTCAAACATCTGTACATGGAAACAAACACACACGCACACACACACACACACAAAAAAAAGCCTTGATTTGATAAGACGTTTATAACACACATCTCTCCTACCACAGTGAAGATTTGGGAACCAAATGCACAGGAATCCCCAGCTCAGACCCACAGTTTCTCACTGACCAGCAGAAGGTCTGAGACAGCTACCCAATGCTTCTGACATCCATCCCTCATCTCTCCCAGGGGAGGGCGAAGCTAAAGGAGAAGGCTTGGAGATTCTTCTAAGCTTTCCACTTACACGTTCTTTATAAGCCTCCACTTAAAACTGTATCCACCCTCGAAGAAAAATATAAACTATTTATTTCACCAGCAGGAGACAAGCTCCAGAAACACCTAAAATGGAAAGGAACATCCTTCTCCGTATAATAACAATGACACACATACATGCACGCAGGAGAACACACAAACACACACAATATACATGCACATCTACAAAATGTATACACTTACACATATACACTTCCACATCCACAGATAATCCACGTACACGTTGTATTAGTTCCTTTTCTCATTGATGTGACAAACTGTACTGTAGCATGAATCTTAAAGAGTCTTATTAATAAAATCAAACCTGAGCCAGGGATTGGGATGAACTGGAAGATCAGAGAACCAGAACAAGCCACAGCTAACCTCACCTGGCCAACTTCTCAGCTGGTCTTGTTTCCTCAGACTGGAAGCCTCTGTGTCCTCATATCTGAATGGCTCTCAGCTGAACTGTGCTGCTCAAAACCTAAAAGCTTAACCAGCCAAATGCTTCTAGTTTCTGGTCTTCACACCTTATATATCTTTCTGTTTTCTACCACCACTCCCTGGGATTAAAGGCTCGCTTTCTGGGATTAAAGGTGTGAGTCACCATGCTTGGCTGTTTCCAATGTGGCCTTGAACTCACAGAGATCCCAGATGGATTTCTGCCTCTGGAATGCTAGGATTAAAGGTGTGAGTGGCACCATTTTCTAGCCTTTGTATCTAGTGGCTGTTCTGTTTCTGACCCCAGATAAGTTTATTAGGGTGCACAATATTTTGGGGAACACAATACCACCAAACTGTACAACAAAAATTTCCTGGAGGGAGAATTAAATGTGGTACATGGTTTCAAAAATTTCAGTCCGTGGTGTATTAGCAACAAGCATGTGGGCAGAGCATCACAATAGAGCATGTAGAGAAAGATGCTGTTAATCTTGTAGCAGACAGAAGGCTGAGAGGGAGAAAGGGGCAATAAAAGTCTGACATTCAAGGGCGTGCCCTTGGAACCTACCTTCTGCTGCTAGTTGCCATCTCTTAGCAGCTTCCATATCCTCGCTAAATACCACCACCAGCTGAGGAACAAGCCAGAGAGGGAAATTCACATCCAAAGCATAACATAAATATGTATCTAATCTGCAAAAGCACAGGTAGAATATTTCAATGTTGTGTCTTTGAACCTCTGACATTTGAAGTTGCCAACCTAGTAGGATTTTTTAGTCTCCAAATGACGGTCCACATTTTCTTGCCTCTTCAGATCATTCTTACTCATCACTCATCTCTTCCTCTTTCTTTGGAGTAAGAGATATTTTCTTTAGGTTAATAGAGAGAAACTGTAATCTCATTCCACAGGCATGGAGGTTTCTCTGAGAACCAGCCAGAGAATGTCTGTGGCTGAAGTTTTCTCTAGTCCTGCCCAGCCCCACAGACCCCATTATAAAATAATCACTCAGAAGCTTATATTAATTAAACTTCTCAGCCACTAGCTCAGGCCTACCACTGACTAGCTCTTACACTTAAACTCAGCCCGTTTCTGTTAATCTATATGTCGCCACGTGTTCCGTGCCTTTACCTGTTGCCTTTACATGCTGCTCCCTGGGCGGCAGGCTGGTGTCTCCTGACTCAGCTTTCCTGTTCCCAGAATTCTCTTCTCTGCTTGTCCTGCCTATACTTTCTGCCTGGCTACTGGCCAATCTGGATTTTATTTGTACAGAGCAATATCCACAGCAAATGTCAGCAAGGGGACACCCCTAAATGGCCAGAGTCCTTCCACTCCTGAAGCCTCAAGGGAAAAGGGGCAACAGGAGTATGTTGCAAGGAATACCTACCCCACTGGAAGTCTGCTCTGTCCTCTGATACCATAGCTGCCATATGTCACCTCCAGTGTCAGGTAATGCAGCCTGTCCTAGGCAAACAATGCAGGCCTATCTTCCCTGTCCCATGAGGAAGGGCAGAGAGAGGGCCAAAGTTGTTCATATCTAAAGGATAGGTCTCTCTCTCTCTCTCTCTCTCTCTCTCTCTCTCTCTCTCTCTCCTCTCTTTCTCTCTCTCTCTATACATATATTATCATATATATTATAGCATATAATAATATCATTATAGCATATAATAATATCATTATAGCATATAATATATAAGTCGATACATCAATAATATAGAAGTATTATATTTCAACAGCAGCAGGTATCAATAGTATCCATACTACATCAAGAAGAGCTATGGTTTGACTGACTCAAAGGTGGAAGCTTCATCTCCAGTGCACTTGTATTGGAGAAAGACCTTATGAGAGACAACAGTAGCATGTGGGCACTGCTAGCTATCATGAGAGTAGTTGCTAAAAACCGACGTCATCCCTTCTGTCTTTCTTTCATATGATCTCATTTGCCCTTTCATGTCTTGCCATGACACAGTACATCACAAAAGCCTTCACCAGACACCAACAAGATTATGGGGCCGGACTCTCCAGAATCATAAGCTAAATAAACTTCTTTTTCAGATGAGTTAGTCAGTCTGGATTTTGGAGCAACATAAAATGGAGTAAGAGAAAAGGAAGTGTGTTTTATTTACTTTTCTGTTGCTATGATAAAACGTCCCCCCAAAAAGCATCTGAAGGGACAAAGGGATTGCTTTGACTCAAAGTTTCAGGCAGCTACAGATTGCATGTACAGTCAGGAAGCAGAGAGCAAGGAATGCTTGTGCTCAGTTCACTTACTCCCTTTGATACAGTCTAGGCCCCTGCCCAGGAAACAATGTCACCCACAGAGGGAGAGTAGGTCTTCCATCCCAGTTAACCTAATTAAGATTGTCTGCCACAGGTATGTCTAGACACCCGTCTCCCAGGTGATCTCAACAAGTTGTCAGTCAAGACTAACCATCACAAGGGCGCAATTTCTAATGAAGATACACATGGCAAAACAGGAGTACAGACTGTAATCAAGGGAAGGTATCACTGACATGTTACCAGCTGAAATTGCTAATGCTAGACTTCTCTATGGAGTGAGGTGATGAAAGTCAGAAAACCCTGTCTGCTACATGAGGTGGTAAATGTTGAAGGTAATTTTTTTCTTGATAAATAAAACTATAGCTTGAATTGAGGGAGAAAAATATGTAACATCAGTATGTATTTGTGTACTCCTAACTCCACATGCTGACACTACAAAAGGCAGAGTAAATATAAAGCAATAATGGGAATAGTGATGAAATTTAATGTCTTAAATAAGCACAACCAAGTAAAAAAAAGTATGCTTAACCACATGATAAATCCAGTATGGCTTGTAGACCCTAACAAATAGTCTAATTTTCTCTGTGCAAGGACCAGATGACTCCATAGGCCGTTCTTCTCCTAAAAACTTCAATTCAACTTCCATTTATAATCTATGTTGTATTTTTTCAAAGCTTTATGCATTAAAAATATCACTCTCCCTAAATTTTGCATTTATGACCCTTTTATCATATAAATTGTGGTCATAACCTAAGTGAAGGTTTTCAGGGGCCACTGGAGGGAAAGGGCTCTCTCTGTAAAGGAGATACATCAAGCAAAATAAATCTTGCCTAAACCTGGAATTGTTCTCGAACATAGAATATAATAATTTTTCTTTGGCTAGAAGAGATCAAATACCCCATGGACAGCTGTTGCTTCCTTCCTCTGATGCACTGACTCTTGATTAATAATCATAAAATTCCCCAGGATTCTTACCCCCACGCTCTTCCGGCACAAAGGCAACACTTCAGCCATAAAGGTGTCAGGAACATGTGGACTACCCTCACATCTGAAGGATAAGAAGGAACCAGGGATTGAAGCCGAAAATATGAACTTTAAAATGTTCTCCACTCTAGACCTTCCTCTTCATTGTCTTGTCAAATTTAATATTCTCAGTCTAAAAGCAAGATGTACTTGATGAATAAGCTAGGGAACCCAGTTAGAAAGTATGTTTAACACACACACACACACACACACACACACACACACACACACACATATATATGTTCATAAAAATTTGAGTGGAATGTAATTTATAGGCCTTTGACTCATTTAAATATAAAGTAAGAATTTCAGGCATCTGAGATGCTATTTTTTTCCTCAATATGATAGTATCTAGGGAGATGTTTTTAAATACATAGTTTGAGACAGGCAGAATAATCTTACTGCCTTAAAGATTTATATATCACTTATAGATATGAGATGGAGTCAAATATAAAAAGGAGTATTTTGGCTTGTTTTCCCCCTGGCCCCTTCTCACTCATTCTAACATATGAGAGATGAGATGGAGTGAAGATAAATACACTGAAATGCTTTTGTTGTGCTCTTCTCCAAATATAAAACAGCCATTTCCATGACCCCCAGTAACCAACATGTGTGGAATATGGGTTTTTCTCCCTAGTAATCAGAAAGCAAGCCATCAATTCTGTAGCAAGCCATGAAATTCTTCATTTGGGTATCCATTGTTTCAACATCTGACAAGGTAAGGTGAGGGTTCACTTATTCTGACTGGGGAGGGGTCTGGTTGCATGAAGAATCAACCATATAATTATACCATTGGAACATTAGCTACAGGGTATGGTTGATTTCTCACACAATTACACCCCACCCATTATTCTGAGAAACTAACTACAATCTAGGGACCTCATGATCTCCTCCTTATGTTGATTAATTTGCTAGGATGACTCAGAGAACTCATGGGAAGACTTCATTATGCTAATTGGCTTATTTAAAGAATATTAGAAACAATATAGCTGAAGAGATATGGGAGAAAGGTTATTGGACAATTGATTTGGCAGCATCTTCCAGAATCTTTCATGTGTTCACTTAGAGAGAAACTCTCCAATTTCTTATCCTTTAATGTTTTATGAATGCTTCATTTCCTAGGTATCTCTACTCATGGCCATGGTTGATTGGCTCAACTTTGAAACCCTTTCCTTTCTTTTGATGGGGGTGCAGAGCTCAATCTTCCATCATGTTATGACTGATTCCTCAGGCAACTGGACCCTGCAGGAGCTATCAAAATCAGCTATCTCATTAGCATGCAAAAGACATGCTTGTGGCTCGAAATATTCAAGGGTCTTAGAAGCTAGATATATCACGAAACTGGACAAAGGCCAAATAGTTATTTTACAGTATCATACCCTTCCTCCTATGTTTTAAAGATGTCATACACCCAGTACCTATATCATGCCACTGTCTGTGTTGATACCACTAAAAGTTTCCTACTGGATTTTTGACTTAAGCTTAAAACTCTATTTTGACCCAGGAGCTGCTGTTGCCTTCCTCTGGGCATACTTGCATGATCCCTAAAGTAGGTTCCTATTATCTGGATAATTGTAAGACACAGTACAAGGTACTTATAAGATTAACATGTGTTGAATGAACCAAGTAGTAGTTAGTGAATCATAGTCTCTGTCTTGGACCACTTGAATATGAAGTCTCCTACAAGCTCGTGTGTTAGGGGGTTGGTTTCAGTTGATAGACATCTAGGAAGTGACTGAATCCTGAAGGCAATAAACTAATTCAGAACAATCACCTGATGAATTCATAATACAATGGCATTATAGTCAGCAATAGAAAGTAGTACATAGTTGACAGAAATTGCCGGGATCTGAACAATGACTTATCTACTGAAAACAAGATATGCATCCACACACTATATCACTCAAAAGTAAATCCTTCCATGAACTTTTTTAGTGTATTAAAAAAAAATGGTTTTCTTATTGTTATTTAAAAAAAAAACTCAGCCAAGTTCTGGTATGACCATGCATTATAATTTAGCTTGCTGCCTGCTGTAGACATAAGAGCTCTTAATTTTACAGACAGGAAGGCTTGGTTTAAGCTCTACTTTGTAATTAATCAAATGAACCATCTGATAGTTCTATACCACCGCATTTTCCTTCTGCCACATAAGAGGATTAGGGCTGAGGGGTCCCCCCAACTGACAACAGGAAACCACTACTCAGCAAGTTTTGTAACCTCTTATGTTTCACAAAGCCCTCGCAGCAAGCCCATGACATGGGGCCAGCATTTCTACCCTCACTGTCCTCCCAGGGAAGCTAACGTGTTGGTTGAGTACCTCCCCTCAGCTTTTAAGTAAAAGCACGGACTCTGACCCCTGGGCTTCCACCTGTTGTCACCCCCTTAGGTTCTTACCATGTCTCTGTGGAGGACCTCAGGTGATAGACCGCTTTGTCCTCCATCTGCTTGTCTGGGGAAGACACTTAACTCTCTGATTCAGTCTTAATACTTATGCCGTCAAAGAGTGGTTGGTTTTCTTTCAGTCACCTCAGGTAATGCAAGACTTCAATGGCTGGCCCACAGGCAATGCTCAGAAAATGTTACCCAGCAATGTAGTTCCAGAACTTGAATTGTGTTTAATTATTTATGCATTGAATGATTGACTGATTGATTTAGTGTGTGTGTGTGTGTGTGTGTGTGTGTGTGTGTGTGTGTGTGTTACTTTGGGTGTGTGTGTGTGCACGTGTCCATCATGGTGGTCAGAGGCTGATGTTGGGCATTTTGTTCAATCTCTCTGTATCTGATGCTGTGAGACAAGGTCTCTCACTGAACAATTCTTGAATTGTTCTGAGATTACAGAATCCCAAGTGCTGGGATTGCAGGTGCCTGCCATCATACTCAGCTTTCCACTTTGGTTCTAGAAATCTGAAATTTCATCTTCACACTTCAAAAGCAAGTGCTTTCCTATCTGAGCTATCCCACCCCTAAGACTGCAGAGTAGGACAGGTATGTAGTACTCCAAAATTAAAATGAGGTAATTACTTTAACTCAAACAAAAGATCTAGCATTAAGAATTATAATGCTATTAACCAGATTGATAAATTTAGACCATCTGTCTAGGATTTTCTTTCAACCTTGTGTGTCAGCCAGTCTATTCTGTGGGAAACTCCCCCAAACACATCACATACAGCACTGCCCCATGTCCCTGATGTAATTCTTGCTATGGTATAATAGTGTTTCTTATAAATAGAATTCCATTTCATTTTCAACTCTCTCAGAATAAACCCCATTTGTCTCAGAGACCCTTCCTCACTTGGAGTGTTGATACCATTTACAGCCATTTGGCACTTACTATGGTTAAAAAAAAAAATCACAGCTGACCGTTACAGTATGCTTGGGGATACACCGATGTTTTCTTATGTGTATTTTGTCACTACATTGCATTCCTTTCTTCTTCCATGCCCTGGGATCACAGACACAGCAGCTGGCAACAACACTACATCATGGAGCCCTTAGGAACAGTTATTGCTGATATACATGATATACATGCTCTAAATATTTGGAGATGAAAACAAGAAAGACATAGTAAACCTCATTTTTCACACAGGTGTGTTTTTATAGTTTATATGTTTTATGTAAGACTGTCCAAATTTCCATACCACTGTACACACACATACAGAAAATCATCAGCAGGCAACCCATGTTAGTAACAGCAATGGGGTAGGGGGGAAATACCACTTCTATGGTGATGAAGACTATTTACACTATGCAAAACAGACCCATCCTGCACTTTTATCAACGGTAGCTAGGAGGTAATGTAACTTTATGAACAGTAACTTGGATGTCATACCACCAGCCCAGGTTAATATGGAAAAGGTTCTGAAAGTAGGAATTTTGAGACATTTCTAAAGCTCTCTATGAGTCTCAATTTTGGACCCACCATCTCTGCAGCATCCACCTGATCAGATCCGTGGAACCATATTCAGTTTCATTCTCCAAGCCAAAGCTCACAGGGTCACAGTCTTGTTCGCTTCCCTCCCTAGGGTAAGCTGGAAAACTCAGTTCATGTCCCTGCTCCTGCCCTTGAATTTCATGCATCAGGAGTTCAGTCTGTCTGGTGAGTGGCTAAGGAGTGCTCCCATCATTCCCACAAAATACAACTCCTCCACTACCAAGTAAGGAATAGAAATGCCAGTTCAAAGAGTAATGAAGTTTATTGGCCTGGACCGCCCAGGATTAGGACAGATACACTTTTAACCTTTTCAACTGTTTACTTTCCAAATACCTTACCAAATTCTTAACCTCTTCGACCCACCATATGTCCTCCCTCTACATGCTATGAAAAGCCTAGACAACCAAGACACCAAATCTCCTGTTGGCTTTCTCAGACTCATTTGAAAGAAAAATATTTTACTTTCATTGTAGGGTTTCAAAGCAAAGGCAAATGCTTCCAAACCCTCACTAATTAGTATCACTCAGTCACATTAACTCACAGTGTGTCGACAAATAAATATTTAATGCCCAGTGTCTATAGAACATATTCCTGGCCTTAGAGAGAGTAATCTGCCTAAAGAGTGAAATTAATAAAATTAATCTTTAATAGTATGTGGTACCATATGAAATTGCCATTTTTGTGAGTACATGGGCCAGGATCAGTACTGTTACATAACACAGTTTATTTTAAACATTTCTTTTGAGGTGAAACTTTGTGGTTGTTGGTCAGTATGAAAATTAAAAGAAAAATTCATTAGATAGAGGCACAAACCCTTCTCAGTATCGGAATGAGTTGCTAATGAACATATTTATAGAAGTAATATACATTAAACATTGAGAGAAAATTCACTGTCTTCTAGCAAAAGGGATGAAAAACATCTTTCATAGTAATTAATCAAGTAAACAATAACAAGGATGATGAAACCTACATGCTTTTATGTCTATCTCTTACATTATTAACTTCTTACAAAGCCCATAGGAAAAATCAGTTTATTAATTTTCTAACCTAAATCTTTGCATCTAAGTACTTATCAAGAATCCCATACTGAGTAGGGAGGAGACTAAGGACTGCTGATTTTTAACAAAGAGGCAAGAGGAAGAAAATTGCAAGGAAGCAAGAGAAAGGTGGTAGATGGTGGCCAGCTGCATTCACTGCAGTTCCCTGTCCTTCTGACCCTGGCCTTTCCTTTTAAAGTCTCTAAAATGTGAAATGTTTGTGAAGGAATGTTACTCTACAATGAGGAAGGGTTTACTTCTCCCCCTTAAATGCTAGTCAATGGTCTAACCAGTGCATATAATCGCATAGGATCACGCTTTCCTTGTACTTGAATATGTTCATCTTATCCTGGAACCGATCCTTCATTCACTATAGTTTTCATTTTCAAACACAAACATAATTTTATTTCTAGGCTCAAATCTAAGGTGAGCATAGTGTCACCTGTACATGCCTCCAAGTAATGAAAGGAGCATTTCACTAATAACATTTCTGTCCTCCAAGTGGCTATGTTGAGCTAAATTTCAAGAGTAAATTTTTCTCTTGTAATCTCTACAGAAAAAAAAAGAAAAGAAAGAACAGCTTGGACTAGATGCTCAGATAAATAGCCTCCTCTTACTGATGACAAATGTCTCCTATTCATTTTCTACCAAACACAGAAGGATGGCTGATGTAACACCCACCATCAAATTGTTGTGGATACCTATGTATGAAATGGGGTGCCTAAGCTTAAGTGGCTAAGTAGTAGGGATTTTAAGCATTGCACACATAGAAGACAAGCATAGCTGTGATGGTGTGAAGCAGTGTACTTGATACTGAATATACATAACCTCATCTAATTTTCTTAACAACCTGTGTGGAGTTCAGTCTTACCACCTTGGTGTTCAAGGCAAGGTAGCTGGGAATCACAATTTACAGCAGAACTCAGCTCATTTAACTGTTTCCCCTTTATGAAGTGCCATCATAAATTAAACTGACGGCTTTCCAGTTTTTTTTGGGGGGGGTTAAGAGAATATCAAATTGGAGCAGAATATGAACAGAAAGAAGACCTAAATTTCAGCTCTAGTATTTTCTAGCTAAGTGACTTAAGTAACATGAGCACGAGTGTATTTAGACTGAGTTAGTACGTGGTAAACATTTATGAAGACCGAAGATTCCATGTATCTATAATATGTCCTCAATATAGCAGTCTCCAGAGTGGCACAGCTAACACACTAAATAAATACAGAACCAACCTGATCCCTCACAAGAGTCAAAACAGACTCACAGCATAAGATCTGGGGCTGATGTCACTGAACTCATATCCCTAAGAACTGAAAGAGGAAATACTAGCTAGTACCTGTGGAATCAAGCACATGTCTACCCCTGAGCCCTTCAATCATCCCCTTCTTCATTGACCTACCCTATAATAAGAAAATCACTTTCATCTTACCAGGTGAAATTTCTAAATTGGCACTCTCAGCCCTGTCCCCTGTAAATGTCCCTGTCTTCATGGGGAGCTGCCACAACATGTCATTACCCACAGGTAAAAGTGACCCCGCAATTATTAGGCCCAGGGAAATCCTATGCTCCAAGGAAAGCATATTTGAGTCCTAAGAGAATAAGAGAAACTCTAAGACATGTTATGTACAGAACAAAAAAAAAAATCAACCTTCCTAATAGAATCCTTATTTCTACATTAGAAATGAAAAGAGATAATAAAATAACACAAAGTGAACTCACTAGAAGTATTTCCCCAAGCACAGCAATATGTCTCTAATTTAATCCTTGAGTATGGACATGCTTCCTGATAACATGATCGGGTATGAAGAGCTAGAAATCTAACAGAAGTATCACTTCTTTCCAAAAGGCATATGAAGTTAGGATGGGACTAATCTGGAAATGGCAATCACCTCTGTAAGTCCTATGGATAAAGGTGAGGTGCTCCCTCCCTGCAGGTCTAGCTAGCTCAGATGTGGCAGGCAGCAGTAAGGTGTTCTGGAAATGAGACAATGCTCAGTGCACAGCTCAACAGGTTGTAGGGAACACTGAGTACTACCTAGAGAGAGCAGATGAAGGAAGGGAAGGGCATAGGAGAGGCTCATGGAACTTCAGGCCTTACAAATGGTAACAAGGACCTCTTGGGCTATAGCCACAGAAAATTTGAAGGGCTTTCATGTCAGATTGGAGAATTCTGAGATTAGAGGGTGGAGGGGGTTAAACTGGAAGCAGTAAGACTATGTAAAAAAAAAGTTCAAACCACCCTATGACTCAGTAGCTCTCTTCCCATGATTGTCCCCTCTTTAACACCTACCTTTATATTTCAGTTGACTTTTAAGGTCAATGATGGCTAAAAAAATTTAAAAAGTTCACTCTTCTAAGAAAACACACAATATAAGTAAGGGATAGGAGTAAAGTGAAAATCTCAAATATATTCTAAATCATCAAGGATCACATTTAAGTCAAGAATTCACAGCAAAGCTCCTTAGCTATGGAGAAGATGGAGAGGCCACTGAAACATGTGCATCCACAGTGTCCATTGCTGTTTGACTCTCATTTGCAAATTATCACACTGCAGACTAGCTGAGCCCAGAGCTGGGCTGAAATCTCAGCAGAGCACGAAGGCAGCCTCTTAGGCTACATGTTGACCGACTGTACTCACTAAGCATCATCTATTTCTGTTTCATCAATGATAGTTTCCTATTTAAAGGACTGGAAAATAAATAATACAATTTATCCAGACTATTTACTTCACTTGTTTGTTTGTTTGTTGCAATATGGGGGCTCATGTACATTAAGCAGACCATCAATTCTAAATATAAAACATGGTGTATATCTCACTGTGCACATTAATGTCTCTATAGATGCCTACTAGTGTCCAAGTATGCCCTGGTCAGAATTGTGGAATCACTTTATTCCATGTATTTTTATTGAATATATTGTATAAGTAATTCTATTAATTATTATAACAAAAATGCCCCTTAAATTTTCTTAGAAAAGGACTGTTTTGATTCACACTAATTCATGGATGAGAGAAGCTAAGGAAAGGGGATGATGTAGATAATATATAAATATCTTAAAAGAAATTAAGCCACACAGGCTGACAATGTGCTCCACAAGAACCACACACTAACAATATGCCCCACAAGAACCATAGACTAACTAACAAAACCCTAGTGCCAGGCATGAGAAACCACCTTTCTAATGGTTGGTTGTGATAGTCCAAATGAATCCCCTAAACAATGTAGGTTATTTATGAGGTCTTGGGTTCTCTCTCAGTGGTCAAAGGTCCCTATTGCTAAAGACACCACATGCTTGGAACACAGGATTCAAGATGGAACTGATCTGAAAACCTCTTTCCTAGAGTCTAGCTACCATAGTTCCAGAAAATACTTTGCCAGCTGCCAAGGGTGGTGGTGGGGGCAATAAAAGGCTCTGTCCAGCTTAACCAGGACAATGACCAGCATTTTAAGATATCCAAAAAAGTTCAATAAGTGGCACATGGCGGCGGTAACCAACAGCTGTCTAATTTGGCTTAAGGCCCACTTAACAGGAGGGAAATCATGCCTGGTAGTGAAAATGTAGACAGTTTCTTTGGGCTAGTGATGCCATGGACATTAGAAAAGAATCAACTGCTGCCAGTTTGCTGGACATGTATGATTCCTTAGTATATTCCAAATTTGATCCTGATATTCACAGACAAGTGTGGCTACCACTGCTCATCAAATAAGCCTCTTTTTGGAGACCATCACAGGAAACCATAACTGGACAAAATGCAGATCTCTCTAGATCCTAGCCCCAACAGATGTGTCTATACCATGTCTCATGCATCTAGGGCTCAGAAATATTGAGAAAGAAAAGACAGAAAGATTGTAAGAACCATACTACCAGGAAGTGACCAGTGAAACAGTCCCTACTAAAAATTGTTGAAACAACAAGACCAGAACAATGGCAATAGCAATTGATACATCAGCACAGAAAGGGGGAGATTTCATGGGGGCTCTTGCCTAGATAAAGACAACTAATGACTGCTGGGAGAAGGAGAATTAGCCTCTCCCAGGGATGCACTCCCATAATGGTTGTCCACTGGAGAGTGGTCAGCTCTGAAATTACATACACACAAACAATAAAATGGATTCAATGGGTTGTTTTTATATATTGGTGCATAACCATAAACAGCAATACTAATCAAAGAAAAGCAGGCTATCAACTTGAGAGTGGGAGGCATGGGAAGCTGGAGAGAGAGTACCTGGGAAGGGCTGGTGGAAAGAGAAGAGAGGAAAAGTGATATAACTCTACTTAAAATAAAACATACTTAAAAAAAATAAAATCTGACTTCCACTTCATAACAGACAAACAAACAAATAAGTATTATTCATAAAACAAGGAAACAAAGAAAGTTGATTAGTAGTAGATAGATAAAGCAGTACATATAACTTTTGTTTTTCTTTTTCTAAGAGAATGAACTAAAATCTTTAAACTCAAACAAAGTGTCTTAGTCACTGTTCTATTGCTCTGAAGAAACACTATGACCAAAGCAACTCATAAAAGAAAACATTTCATTGGGGCTTGCTTACAGTTTTAAAGGTTTAGTCCATTCTCATCACAACAAGAAGTATGGTGGCACACAAGCAGGAATTGCCCGAGTAGCTGAGAGTACCACACCATAATCCACAGGCAGAGAGAGAAAGAGAGAGAGAGACAGACAGACAGACAGACAGAGATACTGAGACTGACTTGGCCTGGCATGGGCTTTTGAAGCCCCAAAGCCCATCCTCAGTGACATACTTTCTCCAACAACGCCACACCTCCTAATCCTTCTAGTCCTATCAAAGAGATCCATTCCCTGGTGACTAAGCATATAAGTATATAAGCCTATGGGAGTCATTCTTACTCAAACCACCATGCAAGGCAAAGTTCTAAAGGTGTTATTTTTCAAGTTTTCATATCTTAGTAATCATCCCATCACTAGGATTAAAGCTTGGTGTGGACAGAGGAAAGAGGTATCATCACAAATAGGAAGAGTAAATAGATATATCCCAGGTGCAAGCAGCCTGTTAAGAAAAGAGGATAGATAGCATGACTTCTGCCTCTTGCCAGAGGTCTTTTGGGCAATGACCAGTCGTCACTGATGTACACATCAATACTTTAAATGTGTAGTAATATCAGCCTCAAGTAGTTTTTAAAGTGATGACTTATTTGGAGAATAACAGCATTCACTTTTAAAATGTAGCCATTCATTTCTGGCAGCAAATAAATCACACAACAGTTTCTGCACAAACTACCAACACTGAGCAATAAATCTTTGAATTCAGCCCTACACCAGGCACAATGCTATAAAATGAAAGACTAGTTTTAACTCTGTGACCTCAGTCTTGCCTCTGCTGGACAGTAAATCTGATGCAAAATGAGCAAATATGGGTGGCTGAGTTTCAACCTGGCATGACACTCAGGCTTTGTCAAGGATCCCAGAATTTAGAATCTTTGAGAACAACAACAAAAAAAGAAGGCTGGAAACAAAAACATCTGCAACACAGCGGGAGATGGAGAAATCAAAGGGAAGAGTTTTCGCCTCTGTTGGGAGAACACTTTGGTGACTCTTGACTTGACTCATCCCACAAAGTTGGTTTTTATCAATTTCTTATCACCGAGGCATATATGCATTGGGTGAATGATGATACATTTACCCTTTCATCCATCCAATTAAAATTCAATGAATGCCTCATCTATAACTATCGCTGGAACCCTGAAAATTGTTAACTTTGATGTAGCTCCATTTTTGAATCATAGGAATTGAAATGACCTTCGCACATCACCCATAGGATACTTTAACCATAGCCATTCATACTCAACACCATACAACATGCTGATGCTGAAGATATGGAGAACAAAGCAAATGAGATCCTGCCTTCATCCCGACACACCTAGAAAATGAAAATACACTTCATCATCTGCAGAGGGGTTAGAGAAGTACAGGGTCCTACTCAATAAAAGCAGAGCTCCCGAGAGGAAGGTTTCAGGGAAGGCTATGTGGAGCTGGAGACCACTGAGCTCAAGTCTTTAAAGTGAAATAAGCCATACAGAAAGAATGGGTTTTTGGAATATAAACTCGGCACTGAGTGGGACTAGTGAGATGTTTCTCAACCACAAATCCCCGCTAAAGTATCCATCAGGAGTAATCCCATTTTCAACTTTACACACAGATGTTAAAATAGGCCATGCTAGGGGCTAGAAACATGGGTCTACAGTTAAGAGCACTTGCCGCTCTTGCAGAGGACCTGGGATTGGTCCCCAGCAACCATATGGCAGTGTACCACTGTCTATTACTACAGTTCTAGAGGATCTGATGCTCTCTTCTGGCCTGTCAAGAAAGCATGTGGTTCACATACAGTCTTGCAAGATCACCCACATAAAATTAAACTTAAAAAAAAGGGGGAACTTTCATTTGCTTCCATTTGGATGTGTCACTTGTTTCTACCTTGGTTGAAAGATATAAAGAAATCAAGCTGGATCTGAGCTGGGAGCTTCATCCATGCTGGCTAGCTTCCAAAGAGCCAGAAGGTGCTATGGCTGCTGATAGAGAAAAACCACCCATGGTCTTACCCAGCTATGAACCTTATGAAGTATATCAACCTGCTGGGTAAGAAGTGTCTACCTGGATTAGTGGCATAGATGATATGGGAATAGTCAAAGGCTCTCTAATTGAATTAGAGTCTCTTTCCATAGGAGGAAATCCACGTCTGATATTGTAAATTCAGTCACCAACCATGCTTGGGGTAGGGGGTGTCATAAGCCTAAGAAGGGAATTTATTATTTTTGCTTAACTAAACTGACACAGCATCAATGGCTTCTAAATTTATTTTATTTATAATAAAAATCTGTTTACACCCACAGACAAAGGCTACTCTCACCCTTAAACATAGAAGCTTCTCTTTGCAGCAAATGGCAATGAATCATGGCTACCCAAAGATCCCAGGAATAGATAAGGATTGAAGGAGTGAAGTAAGAAAATAAGTTAGGGTAAGAAGAACATAAAGGCAACATGGGGATAAGCGCTGTTACATGCCACCATCTAGGCAGGACACATCCATTGTAAGCATGAAATCAACAGCTACAGTAACTAGCACTGTCAACAATGACAGATGAGTCTGGGAGGGCTCATGGCGTCCCATTCCTTCCAGCTGAATTAATGGTTACTGATAGATTCTGGCACAGAGGGAGTCATTATCTTCAGTTGTGTAGCCACAAGGTGAGCTCACCAGACTAACAAATTTATCCAAACCTATGGTCACACAAATGGCCCTGGTTAAACTCAGTGGGTGTCCTGGTTGAGGCTATTATTGCTGCGATAAAACACCCCAGCCAAATAAACTCAGGGAGAAAAGGGTTTATTTGGCTTATGTGGCCACTTCACTGTTTATCATCGAAGGATGTCAGGACATGAGCTCAAGCAGGCAGGAGCTGATACAGAGGCCATGGAGGAGTGCTGCTTACTGGCTTTCTCCTGAATTGCTCAGCTTGCTTTCTTAGAGAATCCAGGACCACCAGCTGAGAGGGAGGTGGCCCCACCTACAATGGGCTGGGCCCTCCCACATCAATCACTAATTAAGAAATGCCCAACAGTTTTACCTGCAGCCCAGTCTTAGGGAGGCTTTTTCTCAACCAATGCCCCTCCCCACTGTGGCTTTGAACTTGTGTGTAGAGTTGACATAACCTCATCCAGCACTGTGGGCCACAAAAACAAAGCAGAAATAGAGGCATGTGGGAAAGAGATTTGTAGGGAAGAAGGTGGCTGGCAGGAATGGGAGAAAGAAAGAGGGGTAATGGGAATAATATGCATGAAACTGTGAAAGAACTAATTTAAAAAAAAAATACTTTAAAGGAAGAAGAGAGATACCAGAAAGTAATGACAGAGAAAGAGAGAGCAAAGGAGGGGGAGGGGAGGGGGTGCAATTTGTCATCACCCAGAAGTGCTAATGCTGGCTCCAAAACCTCAAACTCAGACTCCCTCATCAATCTTAATACCCCCCAGATTCTGTGGAGAGCAACCACAGAAAGAAAAGAAAGTTCTTAGCCAAATATTGGAGCTCAGCTTGGAAAAAGGAGCTTTGCAATGACAGCACATATTTTAAGGGCTTATTGGGATCTAACTAAGGAGACTGGCTCCAAGCCTTATAGTTTCACATATTTTCTTGATTCCTAAATTAATCATTTTTAAATCATCTGCTTTAAAATAAGTCAAAGGGAAGCTTCCTCCAGAAACAACCACTCATTGGCACCTCACGATTAAAAACTAGATCACATTTTTTTGGGGATGAGCACTGAATAAGAATTTTGATTAAGGTTTAATATGATATATGCTCATGTGTGATGCATAGCAATGAGGCTGAAAAGAAATATTTAATATGCTACAACCCTAACATAAAACTAAATCAGTTCTAACTACTCATCAGGATATATTAACCAGAGCCTAGCAACTTGATGGAGTTATACTTAATGATATCTGAGCCTTTGATGGGAGAAAATGATTATAAATTTTCCTCTTCCTATAGACAAATCTAAAGCATGCAATCACATTCTTCCCCACTAATAAAATTCCAAAGAAAAACAGGATTGCAAGTCTAGTCTGTAGATTACATTTACAGTATGGTAAATTAGCTAACAATAGCAACTAATATTTTTAACAATTTTTAATGTTGATCATTTTATTGTTTTTTTCTCTTTGAAATATATCTCCATACTTATTTTTCAAAGGTCAAACTGTCCATGTTTTCATCATTTTTATGACTTGCCTTGCTATGACTCACCTAAGTAGTCCCATGCCTCTCTGTAAGTATGGACAATGCATTAGTCAGCAGCTTGCTTTCTGCAGACTTTTCCATATTTCTTTTTATCATATGCATACACAAATATGTCCTTACTTACAGAATGTGCTAGAAGTTCTCAAACATCATACATGGCAGCCCATCTCTCTATACTTACTGCTAAACACAAACCTTGCAATAATTACAAAACTAGCTAATTGAAAGTCATGGAATACTTTAGGAAACGTATTTGATTATCTTCAGAACTCTACCACAGAATTGCTGAATAGGAGTGATTCCAAAGGAAGCTTTGCTGCACCCCTCTTAGAGATACCACAAAAAGGACTTATCTAAGTATCTGAGAAATTTTGCATCTTTCAAAAGAAGTATTCTTCGCAAGGGCATTAAATAATACTCCCAGGAGCATGATTTTCATCCTCTATGCTATAGTCAGAGGGTTCCAGTCCATTGAAGCTTCATGACCAGATAAGAACAGGATCCTCTAATGTTCACTCTTTCTATGATTTCCCAAGAAAACCAAAGGACTGGGAAGTTTACTACATCAGGTAAAAAGTCTAGTTCAGTGTAGCTAGAGTTTTTTTGCCTGGCCCACTGTCAGGACAAATCTTTGACACCCACCAGTCCCACAGCCATTCAGACTCAACCAAATAAACACAGAGACTTATATTGGTTTTAAACTGTATGGCCGTGGCAGGCTTTTTGTTAACTGTTCTTACAGTTTAAATTAATCCATTTTTATTAATCTATACCTTGTCACGTGGCTTGTGGCTTACTTTACATCTTCCTTGTCCTGATGGCGGCTGGCAGTGTCTCCCCCACTCAGCCTTTTACTTCCCAGTTTTTTTTCCTCCTTGTCCCGCCTACACTTCCTGCCTGGCCACGGGCCAATCAGTGATTTATTTATTGACCAATCAGCAACACATTTGACATACAGACCATCCCACAGCAGTTCAGCAACTGGTAATGCCAACAAACATGGCACTAGCCATAATAGAGGCCTTGAGAAATGAGTGTGTCAAGGAAGATTAGCTAACCTAAGCCATCACTGATGGTCCTCATATTCCACCATTGACTAACCCCAGTCATATGGATCACTGGTACTTCATAGTGATCGCTGTTCCTACACACAGAACAATCTGAACTTGACCCAAAACTGAAAAAACTTCAACACTCAAGGAATATCCATCTCTGATTTCTTCTTCACAGACTCCTCATAGGTATTTCAGAGCAGTTCATGTCAATGTGACAACAGTATCTAATACTCAAACAAGTGCAGTGGAAATACTGTTCATCCACTCATTTAGTCAGTAGACATTTAAAAATATCCATTAAATTTCAGCCACATAGCCAGTGAAAGGGAGAGCTCTATAAGCAAAATCAGAATCTATTATAGGGTAGAATATCCAGTTTGCTGAGGAATGGATAAATTAGACAAATAATCACATTAATAAATGTATAATATATAACTAAGGACTTTAAAATGTGCATATAGTTTTCTGTGAGTACAAGTAAAGGAAGGAGAGAAGGAAAAAAAGAGGGAAGGAAAGAAGGAAACAAACAAGAAGGAAGGAAGAAAAGAAGGAAGGAAAATAAAGAAGGAAGGAAGGAAATAAAAAAGGAAGAAAGGAAGGAAATAAGCAAGAGAGGAAGGAAGGAAATAAGGAAGAAAGGAAGGAAGGAAGAAAAAAATAAAGAAGGAAGGAAATAAGAAAGGAAGAACGAAAGGAAATAAGGAAGAAAGGACGGAAGGAAAGAAGGAAGGGAGGGAGGGGAAGAAAAAGAAGGAGGGACTATTGTATAGATTGGAAATAAGGGAAGGTAACTTGTGTTGATTAATAGTAAGCTGAATGGCAAGGAGTTCGGGGAAGAGTGACAGGTAGCAGGAAGAGTCCATGAAAAAGTCCCTAGCTAGAGCCACCATCATATTGAAGAAGGTTCATGAGCTGAGACACAGAAGACAGTGACAGAGCAGAAATGGAAGTTATGAGAGTAGCAGAGCACATGGAGAACAGAGGTCTTTGTTCTAAAGCAATGAGAATTACCCAGATATTTAAAGAAAAACTCTAATAATTTATTGAGAGAATGCAACTGTACAATAAAAGAAAATGTATTTGAAGACAACTGGTAAACAATTTAAAAATTCATTACATTATACTTTTCCTTAAATATACATTAGATAAATAAATGATTTAAAGTATAAGCTGGATATTGAAAAGGTATTAGAAGCTATAAGTACTTGTGTGATAATATGAACTAGAGAAATATTTTAGTCGTATCAGGAAATGTTGAAATCATACAGGAAGTGATATAAAAATGTGACCTAAAAAAGCATATTCCTGTATAGCAAAGATGACAGGACAGAGAAAAAAAATCAGCCAAAATGACCTCGTGAAGAAAGAACTCTAAATACATGTGAGTAAAATATTAATTATTAGTAACACATCCCATGAGCAAACAATGGTTACCATTCAATTCTATAGAATAATAATCCCAATTTATAAATTTAAAAACTACAACAGCAACTTTGGGGGAAAAAAAAAAACATGAACATGGCCAACAAGTATGGGAAAATGGTCTAGCTCCATGGTAATAAAAACTTGAGACTCTGAAAAGACCTAAAAATTTCATAGGAACCAACTGTTACTAACAGAGTCAGGGACAATAGCAACCTGTAACCATCCAGAGCATAGAAACTGGCCGACAGTTGAGGAAGACAATTTGAGAACATCCACTCAATTTAAATGAGCCGGAAGTTCAACTCAACAAGAATTCTAAGATCAAGCCACAGCCATTTACCTGCCACTTGACATGAATGAAGAAATTAGAATATTGAATTGGTTAAATAAACTGTCATGACTGGAGGGGAAAAACACATTATAGAAACTTGAGCGCTTTGTCCATTTGTTGACAGTATAGTGTCTCCATGACACGACTGAATGATATGAGGCTACAGAGAATCGTGTGAAACAAGAGTCACAAGTGGAGACTGATACACATACTTTTCTCTTTGTACAAAAATAGAGAATACTTCTCTTTCTTCTTTCCCTACACATGAGAACACAGAAGATCAAATCTATTAACTGTTTCCTGTATGACCTCAACATATCATATTACTATTAAACGGATTTCCAGGATGCAGAATAGAACGTCCTGCTCATACCCTTGCCATTTTCAGAGTGTGAGTTTTAATCTTTTGTCTCTGGAATACCTTTCAGTGTAAGATAAGAAGGAAGAGCGAGTCTGGCTTCTGTCTGGACTCTGAGATGGGGCCTCAGGGAGGCAGCTGGCTTTCCTGCCATCACCCCTGCTCCCCAGCTCAGAAATTCTCACAAACTTCACAAAGCACATAAGCAAAGAAAGAGTAAAAGAAGGGGCAAGGCAGGCAGATACCCAGGCAACAAAGGTTCGAACTTACAAAGCTAAATCTGAATGTCTAAGTCACAGCAGGACAAACTGCTGAGTAAATAGCCATAAGTGTTTCATCAAGAAATTTGTACAAGAACAGAAGGGCCCTGAAAGCTGTCAAAATATCTACATTTTTAAGCCCGTTCCCAGCTAGTCCTGGTGATTGTTTTCTGTTCCAAATGAAGCATATTAGATCCAACAGAGAGGATTCTCAGAGGCCTCACCACAACAATACTAACTCCACTGTTCTTTAACATCATAGAGCTTTGGGCAAAACTAGCCTGGTAAGAACTTGGAGTAGCAGCTAGCATTGGAGGGTGATGGGTGGGACTATCTGATAGTTGTTTGAATTATATCTCTCAGGCATCTGCAAAGGTGGTAGGGGGGCTCACTGGAGAGATGGCTTAGCAGTTAAGAACACTGGGAACTCTTCCAAAGGACCAAAGGTCAATTCCCAGAACCTACATGGTGGCTCACAAGCATCTGTAACTCCAGTTCCAGGGAATCTGACTTCTTCTGGCCTCTATGGGCACCAGGCACACATGTGGAGCAGATATTCATGCAGGCCAAACATCCATACACATAAAATAATAACATTAAAAATTTCAAAGACAATAAAAGGTTGATCAGCATTAAGTTAATTAATAAACATTATAGGAATAGCTAATATCCACAGCTGGGGAGGTCAGATGTCCTAGTTGGAACCTATTGCTACTGCTTTGTTAAATTGTCATCCTGCCAAACTGCCTTGTAAACACTCCTATTTGTACCTATAAATTAACACTCCTCCCAGCCTTCATCAAATAAGTTTCTTATTACAGTGGGTAGTGGAAGACTGACACCCATAACTAGTCAAAGTGCTGAGAATACATGATAGTAGAATGCTCAGCCCTAAATGGGACAACTATGTCACCCCCTCTAAAGCTTAAAGAACAACACAGAAGAGAGAACAGAGAGAATTTCAAGGACCAGACAGAGAGATGTGTAGCAAAAAGATGTCTTCTGGATATGACATAGCCATTGCATCCATGAACTCAATGTATCTGTGGTTATCTGCACAAGACCAGGTCTATCTGGATTTCATCATGGATAGGGAAGGGGCCCATGAGGTCCAACTCTCCTTCCTGAGGGACTATTGACAACTAATGGTTGTTAGGGGGTGGGAATCATGTTCTGCTGCCCTTGTTCTAGTAACCTCCTGCTAATGCTCTGGCAAGAAAGTAATTAAACTCAGTAGGCCACACACAGAAAGAAGACATAAAAGTAGGAGAGGTATTGTTGAGAAGAAAGATCCCAAGGAGTGAGGGAGGGGGAAGAGAGATGGGAATGAAGGCTTTGAGCTAAAATGGATCCATATACTCAACAGACCTCCAACATTACTTTTATAGGCCTGGCAAACACAATAACCATTCAGGTATAACTCTGATTTTACTGTGAGAGGGAGCAAGTGGGCCCTGCTCACCAACCAGTGGCAGCTGCTGACTCTGGGATCTGGAACTATTCACTTGTGACTAATGGTCAGTTTAACTTGAAAACCTAGATCTGAGTGATGCCTCTGTTAAGCAGCTTGCCAACTCTGAGTGGAGTGCTGCAGGGCTCCTGCCTCATATCTTCCTTGATGCCCTCTTTTCTTTTCCCAAAACAGGGCTACATCCATGAACATAGCTGTGACTTTCTCTACACCAACGAATGCTCATCTGAACATTCCATAATCTACCCTACAACCTGAGCTCACACAGGGAGGTGAGATTCTTCATGACCACCATAGTCCATTCCTGTTGAGTAGTCCAGCACTCCCTGACCTTGAGGCTGATTTCTATATAACCTTTGTTATTTTTCCCTAAGAATGTGCTGCATGGGAACACACCAATTACCAAAGAAAGGAAAGAAATAGGCAAAGACCTATTTGAACTTTGCATAAGATAGCTTCTCTGTGAGTCTATACAAGAACTGAGATTAAAACTTTTCAAGTCGCCGGGCGGTGGTGGCGCACGCCTTTAATCCCAGCACTCGGAAGGCAGAGCCAGGCGGATCTCTGTGAGTTCGAGGCCAGCCTGGACTACCAAGTGAGTTCCAGGAAAGGCGCAAAGCTACACAGAGAAACCCTGTCTCGAAAACAAACAAACAAACAAACAAAAGAAAAAAAAAAACACTTTTCAAGTGATTGTAAGACACTGAATTTTTCAAAACTGACTACACATTGTACCCTATTCCACAAAGCATCCAGCCCTGGCCATAACTTTAACACAAAGTGGAATCTAATTCTCTTCCCCTTAGCCCTAACACAAGCTTGTGATTCACTTTTGACCTATGCCTTGGCTATAACAAAATGCCACAGGCAGGATGTTTTCAAAAACAGGCACAAATTTCCTATGGTTCTGAGGTTTGAAGGTGGAGATCAAGGCACAATCACAGTTCCCAGTGAGGGCCATCTCACTGGCTACATTCTTTCTTCCATCTCTAGCCTCACAAGGCAGAGAAAGTAGAACTCTATCCTCTTCATCAGTTTGAAAGGACACTAATCCAGGAATTGGGATTAGTTCTCAGCTCTACTTCATGAACTCATCCAACCATAATCAACCCCCCAAAGATGCTACCCACTAATACCATCCTGTCATGGCTTTGTACAGCATGAAAGAAGAAGTGAGACCATCTGGAAAAGAAGGATACTAGTAGTAAGGTGACATGGGGAGATAAAGGAAAATATATGGGGTTTGGCTGGTGAATAGAATCCAGTTACAATATATGCTTGAGTGAAACTGTTGTGTGAAACACATCAGTATGTAAAATGAATATGCCAAATTTTAAAAAGTAAAAATCAAATGAGTTTGGTTTCAATGAGTGAAATGGAGGAAATTAGGAGAATAAACAATCTACACTGATCAGCCAAACATTCAGAAGATACTGAATCTTCAGTCATCATAAAAACTTGTGAGGCTTCTGCTTTGTCAATAGGATAGGCCACTCTTGAGATGTTCTCCTGCTGAATGGCATTTGATTGCCCTGAGACTGACATTCTACCAGGCACATCTCATGTGCTCCTATGGCCCCATGGAAAGGGAAGAAGGGAATATTGGTTTATCCTGTCCCAGTGCCCAGCTCTGTTGTCTCAGATAGTTCTATTTCAGACACTTACTAGTCCCAGAAGCACTCCACTAAGTTTTTCTCAACCGCTCTGCTTCATGATGACTAGAAGACTATAAAACAGTAAGTATTGCTGAAGGCACTAAGTTTTAAGGCATTTTTTTATGCAGACACAGTAACTAGAAACTACAGCCACACAATAAGAAGGCAGCAGAACTACTTTATTGTGAAATACGATTATGTGCACTTTGGTAAAGCCATTTTGTTTGGCTGAAAGAGGAAGCTGTGTTTTACAATGTTCATGATTTACCTTCAGACATGCTAGTTTTCTGGATAAAGAATTATGAAGTGTATTCCAAACCCACATTCTACTGGGCAAATTATAGTATGTAAGGAAAGTGGGATCCTAGGATCCTGTGTTCCTCCGGCATGCCAATTATTCACAGAGCCAGCAGCAGTAAACCCAAATTCCCATCCAGGAGTCAACTGTCCATCCTGTACATAAACAGACACTTTCTGTCGAAGTAAGTCTGAAGTTAAATGTGGTTACAAGGAAAACACAAAGTATATTAGTTACTTTTCAATTGTTGTGACACAACACCATGATCAAGGCAACTTACAAAAGGAAGTGTTTAATTTGGCCTATTGCTTCAGAGAATTAGCATCCATGATGGCAGAGAGAAAGTCTGGTAGCAGGAATGGCTAAGAGCTCATATCTTGATTCACAAGTAGATGGCAGAGAAGGAATATTGGGAGTGGCCTGAGTCTCTTGAAACCTCAAAGTCACCTCCAGTGACAATAAGGCCACATCTCCTAATCCTTTCCAAACAATTCCATCAATGGGGGACCAAGTATTCAGTTATATTACTCTCTGGGGGTCATTCTCATTCAAGTCACTGAACAAGGTATAAGGCTTCCTCCCATGTTTATTTATGAATGACAGGACTACCACTACTCCCCTCTCTCATACTGTCCATCTCCTACATGCAGTGAGGAACCTGTACATCTAAAGGTATTTAAACCAAAAGATCTGAAAATATTAAAGAGCACAACACTATTAAATCTCACCAGAATGAAGCCTCAATTCCAACCCAAAAGCCATGCATTCTTAAAAAAAAAATACATACCTACATGTATCTATTTGATGACAAACATGAGATAAACAGAGGAATTGTAAATAACTGAAATGGCTTATTATTTAATTCTCATGAGGATGTTCCATGCCATAATGACATAGTCATATATAAACATTTGTTGACTCCCTTCTGATTTGAGATCACATATGCGTCGCTTGTACCATGAAACAATATGGAAATTTGTCCTAAAATAAAGCAATATAGAAATACCTGCATGGCAAAGAGAACAGGTTCCTCATGCAGCTGACTGTCTTGCATTTTCATTTCATGAAGACTTCCAAAGGGCTAATCAAAAAACATTCTTTCTTAAATGAATTTACCAGCCACCGCCACACCCCCGCCCCTGCGCCTCTCCCTCTGCATGGGGCATGGACAAGAAAAGGTTAATATTTTGTTTTATAGAATGAGAACATCTGTGTTTATTTCAGATGGGACCAAAATTATGTCAATTTTCTTTTTTAAGCATATAGCAAGCATGTTGCTTCCAACTCAAGTTCTAGAAGTATTTTGGATCTCTTGCACCATCATCATGGGTGGTATGTGTGAAAATTTCACTAAAGAGTCAATCACTGTAAACATTGACTGAAGGAGACAGCACTCTTCAGATCTTCAGAACTACAACAGAGCTCACATATTTGGATTAGTCCAAGGGTATAGCATTTCGAAGTCCATTGGGCTTACACACAAGTACTCAGAAGGCCAACAGTAAGATGCACTGATGTTTTTTGTTATTTGGTGCCATGCCAGGAGGAAAACTGTTTTCCATTGAGATCAAGTCTCTTATTATTGGGTACTACATCTTAATTATTACTCAAGGGGAATTTTCCCAATCTATTTTTGTGCTTTGTGTCAAGAAGTCATCAAAACATGTCTTTCATACTGTTCTCTACCTGACTTCTTTCTATAATACAGGAGGAAAGGCAGGACATTCCAGAAATGCCTCTATTCCCAAAAGAGTATCTCTAGGCACTTTCTTCATATAAGAAAGAAGTGTTTTATGTTATGGGTGATGGCCAGTTAAGATCCATGTTTCTCTGGATGAACTACAGAATTATCAGCCAAGGGAAACACCTGCAAAGCTCTGTGTTCCTGCATTATATCCATGACCACACATCCCATAAACATGGAATTTGAATCCAAAGGACAAAAAACACAGGTGCTGTGGGAAAATAGCTCCATATAAATCTGAAATATGCAACAACCTTTCAAAACAAACACGACTCTCCATGTGTAATCATAGCTAAGAAACTTACACAGCAACGCCAATAACTCTAATTATTTTTATAATGTATGGAGCTGGAACTAAACATGGCCATAGATTAAAGTAAGAAAACAGAGTTCTCAGGAGACAGATAGCAGTTGACAGGTGCAACAGACCACAGTTAGCAAGACTCTGGTTTCTACATTCTGAAAAACTTCAGAACAAAAATTTACCCAAAAGATGCTTTACACACAGGCCCCAAAACTAATATATCCTTATGTCCATAAAGAAGGACACACACACACACACACACACACACACACACACACACACACACACTGCTGTGGGATGGTCTGTATGTCAAATGTGTTGCTGATTAGTCAATAAATAAAACACTGATTGGCCATTGGCTAGGCAGGAAGTGTAGGTGGGACAAGGAGGAGAATAAAGCTGGGAAGTGGAAGGCTGAGTCAGAGAGACACTGCCAGCCGCCACGATGACAAACAGCATGTGAAGATGCCGGTAAGCCACGAGCCACGTGGCAAGGTATAGATTTATAGAAATGGATTAATTTAAGCTGTAAGAATAGTTAGCAAGAAGCCTGCCACGGCCATACAGTTTGTAACCAATATAAGTCTCTGTGTTTACTTGGTTGGGTCTGAGGCTGTGGGACTGGCAGGTGAGAGAGATTTGTCCTGACTGTGGGCCAGGCAGGAAAACTCAAGCTACACATGGGGGAGGGGGGATTATTATAATAATAATGTTTCATTGAATGAATAAGGACATAAACAAAGAGAGCTAACTACTTTTATTTATTTAAAAAATAGTTACGCCCCAAAACTCTCAGTCTTCACGAAATGAAAATTTAAGACAACCAGCAACATGGGGAACCATGTTTCCTTAGCCACGTAGATACTTCCATATTGCCTGACTTTCCCTGTAAGACAAGTGATACACGTATAATCTCAAGCCCATGGAGGGAGACAAAAAAATGTCCCCATGTAACTGGGACAATGGAAGTCAATCTCTGAAGAATCCACATACTGGCCTGTAGAAAATAAATGCCACATGGATGATGTCGACAAATACCACATTGAGCAAAGGGGTCTAGGGATAAGAAGAAGACAGTTACTGGATTATGAAATAGGCAATTGAGCTATGCCTGTCAAACACAGTTTCATGGTAGACAGAGTAAAATGAAGCAAGTCTCCCAGAAGACTGTCATCTAGGCTGCTTCTCAAAATATTTCTCATACAATCTCATGACTTTAGAGTCTTATGTTTAATAAAATCTTTATGGCAAAAAAAATCACTGATACTGTTTGTTTTCAGTCAAGCTCAATTTTTAATAACAAAAAAAATTTAATGTTTGCTATATTCACATTGCTTCATTCAACAATTTCCCAAATACAATGATAACCCGTAGACATCTTCTGACTTTAGGGAAGTTACAGAAGAAGTGCAAAGATGGATCTGGAAAGACAGACAGATAAACAGCTCATCAGAGTTTCAGACGGGTGGTGCTGACTATTGTTATGACCCAGATAAACACTTGGGAATCATAATTCAAATTGAGGACATAGACCTCAGACAGCCAACTACTCCATCTGAAGTTCATGGCTGCATGGAGTTATCAGAGACAAAGAGAAAATCAATCTTTGGAAAGGTATCTTAACATCAGTGATCTAGACCAGCCACAAAGTTAAAACAGGATTTTTTAAGTCAACTGTATGTTTATCTGGTGAATGCTGCCACATGCTGAGTACTTACAGCATTAATGGCATTCTTACTTCCAAAAATACAACTTATTCTAGTTTATAAAGTCCAGCTACTCAAATGTTATCATTCTACTCTGAAACATTAGCTATTAGGTTCATATGTCATCACTTCTCATATTCTGTGAAAATCATAAATTATAAAACCAATTTGACAGTACAAAAGGGTAAGACTAACAGTAGTATGCCTGGGGCTGTAGAGATGGCTCAGAAGTTACAAACATTAACTGTTCTTGCAAAGGCCTGGAACTAGATTCCCAGTACTCACACTGGGCAGCTTACAACTGCCTCTAACTCCAACTTCAGGAGATCTGACATCCTCCTCTGGCCTCAGTGGGCACCTATACACACATATACACGTAGACACACACATGACCATAAATAAAAAAATGAATTTTTAAAAGGAATATCATTGTATTTCTGACATTTTACCAGTCATCATTCAGTAGCTTTTTCTAAAAATCAGAAATTAAATACACACACACACACACACACACACACACACACACACACACACACACAAATGAAGAGTAAATTAGGGAACGGGGAAAATATTCAATGTCAAAATGTACAATGCCAATAATTTAACTGCATTTATAGGTCACTTGATGTTCTTTTTAAACTACAATCCTTTGCTCCTTATACTGGTGTATTAAAATAAAAAAGGAAAAAGGAGCTACAGATTACACCGTATTTCCCCAAGGACATAAGCAAGCATTTAATACATTGCATTCTACTTATGATATTACATGCCAACTTTAAAATAGCTGAAGTAAGATATAAGAAAAGTATAGAGTTACCAGCCATGCTTCACAGGAAATGAAATGTTCTGCTAAGCAGTCTAAAAACAAAGGACAAAGAAACAAAAACAATTTTCAAGTAAAGAACTACTCTTTTATTACCACAGACTTAAAATACTAAGCCACCAGACCAAAAATGTCTAGTCTAAAATAATCTAGCCAGCCACCCATGCCTCTGACAAAAGGATTTAGACGAATATGTGTTTTGTAATCGATCACTATAAACAGAAAGCTATTATAACAAAAAAGACACAAGGAAGGACTCACATTCTTGTGATTTTTTTAAACCTCTAGTGGGGTCACCCAACAATCAAATTCTAGATGTGCTTCCTATTTAGGGTAAAAGGTAATGCACATAGATAATAATAAGTAATAAGTGTGTGAAGGGAGGTAAGTTTGTATGTGTCAAAATGTCAGAGGCAATCCTGAGCTACTCCATAATTCAGGCTAAGAGAAACTGAGAAGTGTGATTTCAGGGGGTTAGCTCTTTCTAAACCAAGGTTTCTCAATTTTACCATGATTACATTTGGAGCCGGATAATTTGCTGAATGTTTGGCATAATCTCTATGTTTTCCCTTCATGACACTGATAGTACATGTTTATTTTTATAGTTATGACAATCAAAAATATGACTCTAGATAACTAAATATCCCATTAGAGACAGACTTTGTTGACAACTACTATTCTAATGCAATGATGACAACATGGATACTAATCCTTGGGAAAGCAAAGCCAGGTTGATGCTTGAAAATGTAATAGTCTGCAGTGTTCAGGTCAACTCAGTATGGTCTCTGCTTAAGAGCAAGGCCAAAGCAGAGACTAAAATGCAAATTAGTTTTCCAGGCCACCATGAACCAAACAAGTAAGCTATCTTCTCATTTTCATTTGTAGTTCTCAAAAATAACTATAAGACATGCTAGAGGAACAAAAACTTGAGGTGTAAGGGCCTGGACTGAATGTTCTGGATCCATTATAGTGTTCTCTAGAAAGACAATAATCGATGCTTTAGTTGAGCACCTTGCAGGGAAGGTTTTTATCTGTAATCCCTTCATTGTGATGCAAGGGGGACAGGCTTGTTGAGACATTTCCTGCTTTTGCACACCTTCAGTGACAAGCTCATAACACATTCTAGGCCTCTTTCAACCTTTGCTGCCTAATGACAAGTCACAAATATTCACATGGTGACTGTTGCATAACTTGTTATATATGAGCAAATTCAGTCTCACTGGGCTCAGGCAAGTTGGTAACTGTATTAGTTACCTTTCTGTTGCTTTGATAAAATACCATGACCAAAAGTACTTAAAGAAGAGTTAATACCCTTTAAGTTCCTGAGGGTTAGGTGTTTATGTATAAAGGAGGGGAAAGCAGGCCAACAGGATCAGCAGTTGAGAGATCACATCTCAACCACACACAGCAATCAGAGAGCAAACTACAAATGAGGTAAGCCTACACACCCTCAAAGCCCCACCCTCGATAACACACTTCCTTTAGGTAGGTGCCACATCTGGAAGGTTCCATAATCTTCCCAAACAGCACCACATACTTGGCATCAAGTGCTCAATCATAAACCTGTAATGGACGTTTGTCATTCAAACCACAACACTGAGTCTCTGTCCTTCATAGGTTCATGGACATATCATCATGCAAAATGCAACTAATTCAATTTCAAGAGGCCCCATAGTCTTTATTTTCCCTTTTCATAATTGTATTTTTTTATTAAGAAATTTTTTATTCATTTTACATGCCAATCACAGATTCCCCTCTTCCCTCCTCCTCTTCAGGCTCTCCCCCCAAACCCACCCCCCATTGCCTTCTAAAAGAAGGTAAGGCCTCTCATGAGGAGTCAGCAGAGCCTAGTACATTTAGTGGAGGCAGGTCCAAGCCCCTCCCCTTGCCTCAAGACTGTGCAAAGTATCCCACCATAGGTAGTGGACCCTAAAAAGCCAGCTCATGCACCACGATGGATCCTGATCCTATTGCCAGGGGGCCCCTTAAGCAAATCAAACTACACAATTGTCTTGCTTATGTAGAGGGCCTAGTCCAGGCTCATGGAAGCTCCACAGGTGTTGGTCTAAAGTTCATGAGTTCCCTCTAGTTTGGTTTGATTGTCTCTGTAGGTTTCTCGATCATGATCTTGATGCCCCTTGCTCATAGAATCCCTCTTCTGTCTCTTCCACTGAACTGTTGGAGCTCAGCATGGTGTTTGGCTGTGGATCTCTGCTTCTGCTTCCATCAATTACTGGAGAAAGGCTCTCATAAATGGATATTAGATGTAAAGCAAAGGATAACCAGTATACAACTCCAGAGAAGCTAGCTAACAAGGAGGACCCAAAGAGGGACACATGGATTGCCCTGGGAAGGAGAAATAGATGAGATCTCTATGAGGAAACTGGGAGTGAGGGGTGGGCAAGAGAGTAGGGGATTGGGGATGAGAACATAAGGGAACAGGATGGTTGAGCTGGAACTGGGACAGAGTGGGAGAGCAATGAAAGAGATACCATGATAGAGGGAGACACCATGGGGACAGGGAGAAACCTGGTGCTAGGGGAGTTCCCAGGAATCCACAAGGATGATGCCAGCTTAGACTACTAGAAATAGTGGAGAGGGTGCCTGAACTGGCTTACCCCAGTAATCAGATCAGTAAATACCCTAACTGTCTTTAACAGTTTCAAAATTGTTCAAAAGTCCAAAGTTACTTCTTAGACTCAAGGCAATTTTGAAACCCCTGCAAAATAAAGAACAAGGTATGTGCTTCAAAAGTACAATGTCCCAGAATATACATTTACATTACTAAAGAGAAAAATGTGAGCAGAATGAAAAAATGTAGCACCAAAGCAAGACCAAAATCCAGAAAAACAAGTACTGAACCTGCAGCTGTGTCTGGAACGTGGAATTTCAGTTTCAGAGGGCTTAGGTGATGCTGCTTTTCATCTTTGATGCCTGTATATACATCTTCTCTTGGGCTGCCTCCACTCCCTATAGGCAGCTTTCCTTGGAAGGATGGCCCACAGGACACAGCTCTGGCATGTATGACATCTTGGGGTCTCCACTGCAATGCAGGTTTCACTTGCACACCTTTACTCAATGATCACTCCATACCTCCAATGGCCTTTGCTCAGGGATTCCCCTGCACACACTGCCTGGCTTCAGTGGCTCTTAGGTCCTATTGAGAAGAATTCATGATCCCTCCCCATGGACAATCCTGTATGCCTCTAAACGCAATACCACTCGGACAATACAGCCAAGTTTGGCTGCCGATTTATTATTGATCCTGGCCAACATTCACTACATTTTGCAACAGGTTTTGTATGCTAATGTTCTCTATTAGCAGAAAATTCCTGAGGCCTTTTCCTCTTACAAGTTGGGCACTTAGCTTGGTGAAGTCTTGTTCCCCAGCAGAACAGGAAGCCTCTGTTTAATCTCCTGGACAGTTCCTGCCCCTGCTTCAGCATGTAGGCTGGAGGAAACTTAAGGTTCCTAGTGTTCTTTTCTGCTCCAAATTCCATATTGTGTATTCCTCTCTGGCACGCTTGTTCCTTTTAATTATATATCTGCATAAGAGTAATCAGTAATAACCATGCCACAGACTCAATGTTATGTCTTTTGGAATTTTTTTCACCAAAGAAATTATTCTATTACTTTTTCATTCAACTTCACTTGAATTCTCCGGATATAGGCAGAAAACAGCCAGATTCTGTGTCAAAACATGACACAGATGCCTCCATTGCCAGTTGCTAACCAACTGCTTGCTTCCCTCTATAAAGAGCTGGTCTCCATAGTCTACAGAACTCTCTGCACTGCTTTCTTATAGGCCCCCAATAGAATGGCCTATCAAGGTCAGGTTATATTATCTGTTTGATTTCTAAGTCCAAATTCCCAAAGTCTTCTACAATCCTCTAAAACACAACACGGTCAGGTTCTTTCCAGCAACCATCCCACTTCTTGGTCCCAATTTCTGTATTAGTTACTTTTCTGCAATAAAATATCATGATCAAAAGCAACTTAAGGTAGAATTTATTTTAGCTTACAGTTTCAGAGGATAGATGTTCATAATGGAGGATAAAGGATAGTACCATAGCAGCAGAGCAGAAAACTAAGAGATCACATCTCAACCATTCATGAGAAGCAGAGAGAGCAAACTGGGAGGGTAGTGGGGCTAATAAACTCCCAAAGTCTGCATCCCATGATGCACTTGACTTGAATAAGCAAGGCTCCATCCAGATCTTAAAAATTCCATAACCTCTCCAAACACTGCTGCCAAGTGGTGACCAAGTATTCAAATACATGAGCTTAAGGACATTTCTCATTCAAAGCACAAAAATTAATGCAGTAGGCACCTCCTTCACAGAGTAAAACAATCTCCCTCTTTCAGAAAAGTGGTTCTGAAGTATCTTTTCTACAGGATGTATTTTCCATTTTAATGCAGGGCTTAAGGGAGACTACATATGCAAAAAATATTTTGACAAATATTCAAATGAACAGTCTTTAAAAACTAGAGACAGGAAAAAATAAGAGGAAGGGGAAATATTTAATAGATATATAAAATAATCAGAAAGCTAAAAAAAATCCAAGTAATGGGAGATTTTAGGAAGATAAATTACTAATGTATTCACTATATCTATATTATATAGTTGCCATGATTCAAGGTGTGGAAAACAAAGACAAAAAAGAAATAGATGTCATCATTTTAAGAATTTGAGGGACCCAATGAAGTCATACAGACTAATCATTTGAAAAATGGAATGATTCAAACAATCTGGGATGCTTTTTCACATTACTACAACCAAGCTCATACCCTGACCAATTGCATAAACATTTGAGTATCTGGATATTTTTTAAAAGCCTTCTAACTAGATCAGAAAGTCATAGGGACTTTGTAGACAGAGGCATGAAACAATGCAATTTCTGAATATACAAACATTAAGAGAAGAATTGCCATTATAGAAACCAAGGACTTATACACATGAAACATCCACCACAGGATCTAAGGAAGGCCATGTGTAAGAATAAGATATTGAAGGAGGAGAGTACCACTCAATGTTTCTGAGAAGAATAAAACTACACTTGAAAATAATGATAAACTTACCAAATCCATTAAGAGTTTAGAGGGAAAAGGTGAAGGCATAAAATTTAGTTTCATTTCTATATCAATATAGTCCAACTGGTATCCTGACTTCCCTTGGCTTCTACAGGAGCAGTCCTAATGGATGATACTTCAGAATTAGCAATATCCACAATGTGTCACATATCCTGAAGTGAAAGAACAATAGACCCTGTAGTCTGGTACTATTTTTCTTTACCATGAGTGACCTCAGAATTGCCTATTTCATATACATCTCTGTGTGTTTAGTCTGGAAATTCTCTACCTACATCTGGCCTTTTTCTTCATACTGTTTCACTACTTGCCTAATTCCCCATTGAATGTGTTGAAGTAACCTCAAGTATGCCATGTTTCTAATAGCTCTGATGGTATTCTTCAAAAAGCTGGATGGTCTTTATGAAGAGATAAATATAATACAGAGTAATGTATGTTGATAAGGATATGGATATAGATGATAGTGTGCTTAAATGGGAAATAATGCTTACTCCAGGATCCATAAACTAACAAAATCCCCACTGCCAGGCATGGGAAACATCCTTTTGACTTGTTGAATAGGAGTGTCTAAGAGACTTCCCAAACAATATAGGCTATTCCCATTGTCCATGGTTTCCTCCTAGAACTTGAAGGAAAGACCCAATTGTTGAGGATACCACATATTTCAGATTCAGGACTTACAGAAATCAAGCTGGAACTAACCTAGACGCTTTCTGCTGGATGATGAGTCTCTAGAATATCAGAAGGTGCTATGCAAGCTGATAAGAAATGAAAACAATCAATAGTTTACCCAGCTGTAAAGTATATCAACCAAACAATGATTGACCTAGCTAGATACCCCAAATGGTGCAATAATGGCATTTTACCTTGGGGGTAGGCAACAGCTGTCTGATTAGACTTGAAGGCCTCTCAACAGGAGAAAATCAATGCCTAATACAGCAAACCTAGCCAATTATCCACAGCTGGTGAGGTTATGGAATTTAGAGAAGAACCTAATGAGGTCATATTCTTAAATAGTTCTATTTTCTATATATACATCTTTAATCTACAGATAAGTGCAGTTCTCATCCCTCATTTCTCATCAAAGGCCCCCTTTTTAATGAAAGGAATCTTTTCTGGAGCAATTTTTCTCTGGTCTTCAAAACAAATCTGCATTTCCATACTTTTGAACTTGTGATAGTGGTGACTTTACAACTCCTGGAATGTCCTCAAGAAGAAATCATTCTTATAGTATTTGAGCAAGCACAGTGTTGGTTTCTTTGTTTTATATCAGCACTATCAAGAACATCTTCCTTGGTTGTACCTTTAAATATGTTTCTTTCCTGATCAATATATACATTTCCCAAATCTTTCAGTTGTGCTAGTTACTATTCAATCCCAAGTCTCACTCTAAATTTGGCTAAAAGCAGCTACTGGTGCTCATGCAACAACCTGAGTGTATTGTACCTAATAAGTCTCTCTGTGTGATGAAACTAGCTTCCTACCTTTCAGCTTGATCTCATACAAAGCAACAAGGCTTGGGAAAGTATATCCAAATTCTACTTTATGTTATAACAAAAAATGGCTCCTGAAGTCTTATTTTACATCAGAAATGTAGTCAACATTGCCTTATTGTCCACATTGCTATCAGGATTCTGAACTTAGAAGCATCCACCAAGACTTCCTGCTAAACTGTGGCAGTTACAGAATCCTAGGCTCTCTCTAGTCTGTGCCTCTAAACTTTTCTAAACTTTTTATCAACCAAATTCAAAGGTCTCTCTACATGTCTATGTGTAATCAATATTTCTACTGTTCAAAACCAATTATCTGTCTTAATTATCCTTCCACTTCTATAACAAGACATATGAAACATGTGACCTCTAGAGAGAAAATGTTCTGGCTCATAGATTTGCAAGTTCCAGTTTATCATTGGAGGGCACCATTACCTTGGGCCTGTGATGAAGTAGCACAGCATGATAGATAAATCTGACAGAGCTAAACCACCCAGCACATGACCAGGAAGTCAAAGAGAGCAGATTCCATAAACCATCTTGAGGTACATCAACAATAAACTAGGTAGCTACTGCAAGGCCTCACCTACCACAGTACCCCATAGCACCTTGGTGACTAAGCCTTCAATACATGGTCCTGTAGAGGACATTCAGCATACACCAGCACTCCTAATTCATCCACTTTACTGGAAATGCTTCTAAGGCTTCCCTTTCATATTAGATTCAGAATTTATTGGCAAGATCCATCATCTCAAAAAAAGTCACAAACAACAGCATGCCTGTTCTCATCACAGGTCTATCTGCCTCCTGGAGCTTGGCCTCCTCTCTCCTTTGATGAGATCTTATTCACCCTTCAGATCCTTCTCTGATCTTCTATCTTCTATGCCTCTTGCAGTACAAACACGTTTCCTTCAGAGCTTCTAAGTTGGATATAACTTCAGATTGGATTAACTTAAAATTGATCAAAGTATGTAGATTTATAGCATTCTTTCATTAGTCCTACCACTGCATTTCCAGAATAGGACCAGAAGAAACAAGAAATAAATAGGAAATATTGGGAAGGAGATACAGATTCAGCAAGACTACTGACACAGATGTACTGAGTTTAAAGGGAATGAAAAGACTCAAAAAGGACTACAAAGAAGATAAATCACTATGACTAAGATATATGAGTCATGAGCTCAGGAACCACAGTGCTTAGAATACATTTCTATATAAAACAATGATGTATATATGAAAAGAAAGGTAAGACTTAAAATTGTTCTATCCTAAAAAGTACCTTTACTTTTACTGTGAACCTGAATTATGCTATGGAGCCCAGTAAGTTCTTGCTCAATAAGTACTTTTGTTGTCAAAGTCTATTTAATCCTCATGTATTTGTAGAACAGAACCATTTAATGTTATCAAAAAGAAAATCTGTTCTATTACGATCAAATATAGGAACTGCATAGCTCATATGTTTGCAAAAATGTCTCTGAATTTTTAAAGATATATTATAGGGCTGTTGTATCTAGGAGAGCTGCCAAATATTTGTAATTAAAAAAAAGTAATGACAGATACAGACAATAAAAAGATACCAATGGATTTCAGGGAAAAGAAATTACATTGAGAAGTCTTCAAATTTTTCCTACAAGTCCAGAAATGGCGGCCGAGACATCCAATATAGGATCAACACTTGGATCCATAGATCAATGTTATGATATATGTGTATGACCCAATTGTTTCTTAGGTAACACTTTAGTGGGCATGGAGGGACAAACTGGAACAGTAGCAGAGACATGTGTTAATATTGACCTACATTTACAAGGATGTACATCAAGGACCACAGGCCCAGCTATGAATCTGCACTATGCACTGTGCCCTCACAACTTATAGAGATCCAAGGCTGATAATTACTCTCTAGTACTCACTAGATAAAGCAGGCCATTGGAAGAAGTGAGCAAGGGATCACCAAACAAAAGACACTGTCTGATTTTTCTTGGGCAGAAGTCACTGGCTGCACAAAACCATTTGTTTTATGGGAAGGGAAAGACAAAAAATGAAAAAGCTCCAGAATGTGACAGTGACAGTGCTTTTCAGGTCCCTTTTGAAGTACTAAGAAATGTCCTTCCCTCCTTAGCCAACATCACCTTAACTGAAGTCGTGTTACAACTGTCCTTTCTAGTGACAAAACTAAAGCCATCACTTCACTGTAAATACAGTACTCATGCATAAAATTCTCATAAACAAATAACTAAGGTTTCCTCTTACGAGATACCTTGACCATCTGATTGGTGATATCAGGACCCTTCTTGGAAACTTTCTGCTGCAAGTCTCCTCACTGCCTACTCTTATGCCTCTCCAGTTAGAGTCGATGCGAATTCACTTTTTATTCTCCAGAGACTCCAACCATGAAGGGCTCTGAGACACTCCACGCAATCGAGCAAACATTTATCGAGATGCCATATTGCTCACTGAGCCTTAGAATTAAAAACAAATAACATGGAGCTGTCTCTCTTCAAAGATTTCACAATCAATTATGGAAGACAAACATCTCTAAGCACCAAAGGGAAAGGACAGAGGTGTGCCCAGGGACACAGGCTTGGGGAACAGAAGACCATTAAGTTTTCCTCATGCATTTGGACTTTAGGGGGCTTTCTCTGGACCCAGGGAGACAGATTCTCTGCATCTCTTCCTGATCCTTACCAAAAAAAGAAACATTCCCTGCTTGCAAGGGTAAACCTGAGTTACTTTTAATCAAGCTAATGCTGGGAAATACCACAATATGGTGGGACAGGACACAAGGGTACACTGAAGTGTATAAGGTACAGGTTAGCTCACACTACTTTATAACGGGCATCAAGGGAGAGGGTGGATTATTGTAGGTGTCAGTCTCCATGCCTTCCACTTAGACCACTTTTAAACCACATGCTTTATAAACCAATACATAGCAATATACAACCAGCATGAGAGGGGACAATCTGACTTCCTCGAGGCCCATAACTAGAGCAATAACCCCAGATTCCTACATTCCTGTGACTCGTCTGCCCTTTGAGCAGCTACAATTTAGATCTAATTTGCTTTTCCAGTGTCAAGGACAACACTGATGCCTAAAAAAAACTTGCTGTCATTTGTGCTTCACATTTTAGGAAGTTAGTTCAAGCTGCCGTCACAGGGGCCACTGTTGGCATGTCTGCTGAACATGTCTCAACACCAGCATGGTATCTTTGCATGTCATATCCGAAGGCACCATGAGACTTTCCAAACACAATATATTTACATTTTACCTCTGTGGTCTTCCTTATTGGAAAGTAGGCATTATCATTAAAGCTTTCAAAAGTAAACAGCAGCATAAACAAACAAGTAAAAATACTTTCAGCATGACTAAGTGATTATACCAAACTTACTCAAATAGACATTACCTAAAACATACAGATGCCCCCCAATAACTCTGATATCCAAGTCTGAAGAAAACTGAACAAGCTAGATAATCTTGGAGTAGCTCAGGGAGTTATTTTTAAATAATTATTTAAGCAGCATAGCCAGACTATCTGACTAGGAGAGCTCTGTGCTCTGCAAGAGACTCTGCCTCAGTAAATAAAGTGGGAAGCAATAGAGAAAAACACTTAATGTCAACCTCTGATCTCTACAGGCATGCCCATTTACATGCATATAAACATATGTGTCCACCTACAAGTGAACACACATGTATGCACATTATATACATATATACAAATAAAAGAGTTAAATATGTAGAAGTTGGATATTTTACACAGAATTTGGGTTGCAGCAATATGCTATACTGGTGCAAGAGAGTGCAGCAGGCTGGTTTGCCATGGTCTTATGCCCTCTAGCCCACATGCTATACTCATTTAACTTCTGGACAATAGGAGTGAGCACGAATCTACAAGTGGAAGAGTGATCCAACACAGAAGGCTTGGAGAACACATCTCACTAGCATGGAGATGACTCCAGGATCATTAAACACCCATGCACACCACCTTCACCCAGCATCATCTGCTCAGCATTAGCTCCTAGGGATTTAATTAAAGTCATAAGAAGAACACCTTTGCTGAAAGCATTTGTGTGTAACCTGGTCAAATTATTCCATCTGCAACATATGGGAAGGGGAGAACTGTTATATTCAGACCTCATTCTTGAACCCCATCTTAAAACGATATTTGAAATCAAATACTCTCAAGCTCTGGCATTCTACATGTTTTTTTGTTTTTCTAAGAATCCAGAGATGAAGATGTGAAAGGTGGAGATCTTAGAGGTTTCCTCCCCAGAAAAGGCTGCTTCCACTGTAACTATTATTAAAGAAAGGATGGCAAAGTTCAAGACTTCTCCTCAGCATTGTTTAGCAAGACAAACAAAGAATAAATAAAGATCATTGGCTTAAGTGGCAGAATCAAAATCTTAGTTAGGTCTTTATCACTCCAAGCCCATTTGGTGATTTGAATCTGATTGTGAGAAACAGATGTTGGAGCTGCTAAGACTAATGACACTTTAAAATTGTATTTCATAAAACCAGAAACACAACTACAAAGCAGAAGCTCAAAAGGAATGAAACCACAGAGTTACAGTCAGGTTTGGGGCAACTGGTAACTCAATCCTGGGCCAAGGTGTTTCAGGGATGCTATAGAAGGAGGTAGTTGAGGTTGTACCAGAAGTGGAGCTATACAGCTGCAGATCTGTCACCTCGTTTATCTGGACATCAGATGCTTATCAGAAGAGCCTAATTTCAGTGACAACAACAGAGAGGCTTAAGGGAAGGTCAAAAGGCTATTACGAAACCATCTGGGTTCTTTAAGGAACAGGCAATGCATGCTGGCCTGCAAGACATCCATGCCTTCTAACTACCAAGTCAGGCCAATTCACACTATTTTGCTGTAAAGGAGCATAAAGGCAAGGAAATGCAAATCTTCAAAAGATATCCAATATTCCACTATATAGTAGGGAGAGACAAATTTCTATTATTAAATCGTATTAGTAAATAGAAAGGTAGAAGTAAGACAGTCATTAATAATCCACCAAATCATAAAATTGGATTGGAAGAGAAGTTGGTGAGTATTGAATTAAACTCGTTCATCTTAACATACCGAGGAACTGAAGCCAGGAAAATTAGGTGGCTTGCCCAAATATAAATGAAATACGTCTAAAAACGTCTCTTGGTCTGTAGGAAAGTATGCCCCCAAATGAAGCGGATGAGCTGCTGGAGTAGTCAAAATTAAGTGTGTTGGTGTCCTGCCAGAGCTCCTGGCACCAAGTGTTGAGTGTAGCAATATCCTAGAAGGCAGTTCATCAGTAGATGCAATCCTTTGATAAAAATCATTATTCTCCCAGATTCTACACTAGACGGAGGCTATGCAACTCACTGTCTAACTCTGAGAAAACAAATGATTTGAGGATAAAATCAGTAAGAACTTTTCTACATGTGTAACTACAACATAATGATCCACCAGGCACCAGGAGATTAATAAGGCACCGGAGAGAAGTTAAGAAAGAAAATAGAATACAGGGACCTTGCATTTCACAAGATCCAAGCTAAGATGTCTACACTATCTGATCCCCTCTGGAGACTATAGGAAAGTACTTTTACAAAAGCTTATAGTACTTTGTCATCTGTAACATGTTTCTTGAGCCTTTGCTATAATTTATAAAACTTACGATATCACTTAAGAAATGGCTCAGTGGTTAAGAGCATTTATTGTTCTTGCAGAGGACCTGGGTTGAATTTTACACACTCACATGGCTGCTCACAACTGTCTGTTAACTCCAGTTCCAGAAGCTACAACACCCTCTTCTGACCTTCAATGGCACCAGGAAAGCACATGGCATACAGAAAAAAATCCAGGCATGGTGGTGGCACACGACCTTAATCCCAGCACTGGGGAGGCAGAAGCAGGCAGATCTCTGTGAGTTCAAGGCCAGCCTGGTCTATGATGTGAGTACCAGGACAGCCAGGGCTACACAGAATCATAACTAGTCATAAAAGGAGTCATAACTAGTATCTAGTTCCCAAAATTCATGTTCCCATTTTTAAAACATATGACTTTCCAACCCAAGATGTTTGCCTGAGTCACAGCTCTGTTGGCACACCAGCTAAGAGCAGCACACAATGGCAATTATTCAAGTCAACCAAACTGAACTAAGTTCCTACGGATAGCCTTAGGAGAAGCTAGTCAACCCTTGCTTGGTATTCCCAAGTCACTTCTCTAAATCAAATGAGAAGCCAGTTCATTTACCACTAAAGTGATAGTCACTTTGATGACAAAGGCTCCCATAAAAGGAATCGGAACACAGTCCCAGAAAGCCCTACCCAATTAGATCAAATTCCCATGCAAATTTTCTGCTGACACAATAGTGACTATGTAACTCAAACTACTGTCCTAAAACCATAAAATACTTAAGAATATAGAGTCCACATACTATAGAGAACATGTGACACTTGTCTTCATGGGCCTGTATTTTCTCACTTTTCCAGTTCTTATCTGCAAATTTCATATTGACAGCTGAATAAAATACTACTGTGTAAAAGAACCACATTTCCATTATCCATTATCAATTTATGGACACCTAAGTTGATTCTACTGCATAGCTATTGTGTCTATAACAGTGATGAATGTGATATGCTAGTATTATTATAGTGGGATACAGAGTCCGTAAGGTATATGCTCCAGAATGGTATTGCTTGGTTATGTGGTAATTATATTACTAGATTAAACAACAACAAATTCCAGACTATTTTTCAAAGTAGGTCCACTAGTTTACACATTCCTTTAACATTACGTGAGGGTTTCCTTTCCCCATATACACACCAGCATTAATTGTCATTTGTATTCTTAATGGCCATTCTGACTGAATGACATGTAATCTTTCAGTCATTTTAAACAATTATATCTCTCCAATAGCTAAGGATACTGAAAAAAACTAATAAAAAGATATCTTAGTCAGTTGTATGACTTCATTTAGGAATCCTCCATTCATTCCATAGTGTATTTGTAGTTGGGTTATATGTTTCTTGATGTTTGGGTTTTTGGGTTTTTTTTTTTTTTTAGGTTCTTTGCACATTGTAGACACTAATCCTCTTGCAGATGTATATAGCTGAAAAAGAGTTTCTCCCATTCTATGGGTTTCCTCATCACTAGACTGGCAGTTTCCCTTGCTGTAGCCCACTGAAATAGACTTTTCTAGAATACCCATTTATTTACCTGCAAATTTCATGATTTCATTTTTTCTTTAAAGCAGAATAGTAACTAACTATATATGTGTATATATATATATATATATATATATTCATATTTTCACATTTTCATTATCCATTCATGTATTGAAGGACAGTTAGGCTGTTTCCACTTCCTAGTTATTGTGAAAGGGTGGTCATGAGCATTCCTGAAACAAGTATCTGTGGAGTAAGATGTTGAGCCCTATGGGCCAAAATGTGGTATAGCTGGATAATATGGTAGGACTATTTAGTTTTTTTGATGATTCTACATACTGAGGTCTAGGAGGTCTGTACCAGTTTGCATTCCCACCAGCCTTCTTTCAAGCACTTGGTGAGGGCAGTACAAGTGACTCCAGAAAGAACACAGGTTATTGCTGTTGCCCTTGGTGACCTCCCAAGAGGTTGAAGGTAGATCCCGACTGCTAAAGACACTGAACACTTAGGCCACAAGACTCCAATGATCCAAACTGGGTCTAAAAGGAAAACCTTCTCCCTGCAATTTAGCTCCCATAATTCTAGAAGGTACCAAGCAAGGTGCCAGGGGAGGGAAGCAATTAATAGTCCCACCCAAATTTAACTCCTATGGACCACAACAATGAGAAGCACGGTAAACTAGCAATAAAGGTGCAATAGTGGCATCTACATGTTGATGGCGAGCAGCCATTGTCTAACTGGACTTCAGGCCTCCTTAAGGCCACTGGGGGCTAGTGAGGTCATGGATCTTAGAAGATAATCTCATAGCATCATTTTGCTAGACCAATGTAATTTCTAAGTGCATTCTAAATCTTATCCTTATACCTACTGATCTCTCATCAACTAAGCCTCTCTTTAACAGCAGGTGGAGACTATTACAGAAAACCACAACTGGACAGAATGCAGAGATCAATGGATTGTGGTTTGCCGAACTCTAATGGATGCATGGATAGCACAGTTCCTGAGTCTATGGTTCAGAGAATACCATAAAGATGGGAGCAAAGGATTGCAAAAGCCAGAATACCAGGAAGTCTGCTCTCAGACTGTCTCTCTTAGAAATGGCTGCATGAACAAGCCCTGGACAATGACAGCATCGGTGGAAAGGCTAACACAGAAGGGAAAAGCTCTCACAAGGTTCCACACCTAGACAAAGAACCACAGGCCGCTGATGACTGCTGAGAGAGGGAGAATTAGCCTGTCCCATGGAGGAGTCCCCTAGTAGGTTACACAATACAAAGTTGTCAGTCCTGAAACCATATACACACGAACAACCAAAATAGACTGAGGGAGTTTTATTCATATATTTGTGCATATGTGAGTGTGTGTGTGTGTGTGTGTGTGTGTGTGTGTGTGTGTGTGTGTGTGAGGGGAATCAACCCCAAGTAGCTGGGCAATGCTGCTTCTAAAAGCCACTAGGTTTCTAAACAAAAATCCCAGTACCAGGTGTGGTATCTCCATATGAGTTGGTCAGGAAGGTCTCAGAGGCCCCCAAACAACACAGCCTCTTGCTATTCCTTTTGGTTACCCACCAGAACTGGAGGATGAAACCCTGTCATTGAAGACAGGTCATTCCTTGTTAAAAGACACAGAGAAACCAAACTGGAACCGAGTCAGAAACTTCCTCCCAATGGCTAGCTTTCCTAGTGCCAGAAGGTCCTCTGCAGCCTTCTGGGAGGAAAAGGGCATCAACAAGCATCTCACTGGACTGTGAACCCAATGGAATTCAGTACCAATCTGCCAGGTAAGATACGCTCGCTTGTGTAATAGCGGCATAACTGTTATGGGAGTAACCAATATTCCCTGACTGGATCTAAGGCCTGCTCCACACGGGGAAATCATTCCTGGTGCTGTAATCTGATTGGAAAAAAAAAAAAAAAAAAGAAAGATGGCTAGAAAAGTTAGATGTCCTAAGTAGGGGGTTGGGAGAGGGATAATACTATTGTTTAGTTAAATTAACATAACATCAAACTGCCTGTAGAAAGGGCCAGTCTTTATAAATGGGAACATGAATTTTTGGGGACCTAGAGACTGTTATAACTGGGTAAGCTAGCATTTGAACTTATAGACTGTATAAAGCGAATCGTCTGTCATGATGTGGCCGAGCCTCATCCAGGCAGTTAGAGTTTAGTAGAACAATAAGAGTGAGCCTCCTAGTAATGAGATGAATTTCCTCCTGCCTGAGTGATTGGAGCTGGAGATCAGGTCTTTCGTGCCCTTGAGCCTGAACTGAAATGTGAGGTCTTAAGCCTGCCAGCCTTCATCCTGGAACTAAACCATTGGCTCTCCTGGGCCTAAGGTTTGCCAACTACAGATCTAGGGACTTGTCAGCTTCCATAATTATGTGAGCCAACTTCTTATAATAAATCTCTTTGTGTGTCTCTACAAAAAAAAAATCCTGTTAGTTCTGTTTCTCTGGAGAACCCTGACTAATACAACATGACATGGAGAGGCTCTAACAAAGACCATATTTTCATTTCTCTCCTTTTCTAAATACTTAGAACCAAACCATGAGCTAGTGTAGCTGAATGGAGCAGAGGGCTTCCTTCCACTGGAGTATTTCCTGTCTCAGACTCACATGCTGACTGTAAAACCATGGTGTTGTGTTAGAAACAGTTTAGATTTCAATGCAGATTTTCTTTATGGATACGTGACAAAACTTTTAACGGAACAGGTTAATCATAGTTTTATGTCATGGAAAAACTGTATCAGAAAGACAGGAAATCATAGCCAACTGTCTTTTACTTTGATGAGAAAGATCATATACCTTTTTGCTCTAAAATGGGAAAATATATCCTACTGTATTTATTTTAATAGTGGCATATTAGAAACATCTACAAGTGTTTCATTATTATTACAAAGTTTTAACTTTATTTCTAAAAAGAAGATAGAGGAATGGAAATGGCCAGGTAGGCAAAATGCTTGCTGTATACAAGCTTGAGGATCTGAGTTCAATTCCTTAGAACCATATAAAAAGCTTGGCAGACTTGTTTGTACTTGTAACCCCAGCTCCTGGGGTGGGGACAGGCAAATCCTAAGAGTTCAAGAATGGCCACTCTAATTGAAAGAGCAGGCTCCAGGTTTGATGAAAGAGAACCTATCTAAACAACTACAATGGACAACACTAGCAGAAGATATCCCAACATGTCAATTTCTGGCCTCAATATGTCCATGCATGGTTGAGTGTACCTGTATAAATGCATACATTGTGAGAAAGAAAGAGAAAGAGAGGAGAGGAGAGTGGAGGAGAAAGAGAGAGAGAGAGAGAGAGAGAGAGAGAGAGAATATACTAATATGCTAGAGCATTTTCTATGTTAAGAGATCTTAACTATTTATATTTTATAAAGCATGTGTAATATTACTGTGCCTTTTAATATCAGCACTGTAGAACAAAAGCACAGAATCTGAAAGAATAATCTTCTTAATGTTTTAAATGTATTTCAGCCATATTGTTCACCAAATGGCATATCCATACATACAACACCTAAACAGATTTGTGTGGGTTGAGTGTCGGAAATGCTTCTAGAAGCCATTTGGCATCAAGCACACTGGATCACAGTCAAACTACAAAAAGACAGTGATAGCAAAGCTCACAAGCAACTAGTGTAAATGATGACTAAGAGCTTTTATTTTCTTTACTAATCTACAGTTCAGGGTTTAATTTTTTTCTTTTATTTCTTGATTTAGCTGACTGTGGAAGTATGTATCTTTTTACATGTTTATTAAAGAAATCTTATGCACTGGCATTTCTTTTCCCTTTGTTTTGAGAAAGCCCACAGTGGGGTTTACCAAATATCACACACACACACACACACACACACACACACACACACACACACACACACACACACACTTCCTTGACACTGAATGGAAGATAAAAATTACTCTAGAAAACTACCTCCATATTTTAAGGATGGTTCTTTACTCTCTCCCTCTGTCCCTCTGATCTGTCTTGTTCCCATCCCCACCTGCCTCAAGTCTACCCACCAAATCTATTCTATTCCTCCTTCCTAGGACCCAAGTGGGAGGAAGGATTGTGAAAGCCAGAGGAGTTGAGGACATCAAGGGAACACGACCCAACCAACTAAGCAGGGCTCATCGGGGCTCACAGAGACTGAAGCAACAATCATGGACCCTGTATGGTTTTAAGCTAAGTCCTCTACATATACACTATTGTCATGTAGCTTGGTGTTCCTGTGGGACTCCTAACAGTGGAAGCAGGGACTGTCTTTGACTCTTTTGTCTTCTCTTAGGACCCTTTCCCTCCTACTGGGTTGCCTCACCCAGCCTTGACATGAGGGTTTGTGCCTAGTCATATTGTAACTTGTTATGCCATGTTTGGTTGATATCCCTGGGAGCCGGTGTTTTATTTTTTTAAGGGAAGTGAAGGGGAGTGGTCTGGGAGAGAGAAGAGATGGGGGGTCTGGCAGGAGTGGAGAGAAGGTAATCTGCAGTCAGGATGTAATAGATGGGAGAAAAATAAAAAATAAGAATGGTCATTTAATACAAATTAGAAAAAATTACATAAACCATGTTTTGTAGTTCTGAATTAAGAATATCATAATGTGTATTAGGGGTTTTGATAATGAAAGGGAGAAGGAAGTAGGCAGAAATCTTGTCATATATATTCCAAAAACCCTTGATATGGAGAACAGTGTATTATTCTGGACTTTTTCCTAAGGTAACTAAATAGTCCAATATATCCTCCAAAAGAATGGGGCTGTAAGAAAAGCCTTTGAATTTCGTATGTTAACTGTGCTATGCGGGAAGGAAGTCAGTCTTCAGTGAATGCATTTCACAGGGCTTTATAAGGAATGAACTTATTTCTAATGTTGACAGTGGGCCTGGTGAGACACTCAGACACCAAGTGAATAAATATAAGTACCTATTTCATTTTTAATTAAGATATTTAAAAGAGTAAACACAAGTTTGGGATGACATTTTGTTTGTGATCTAACAAATGTAGCTTGCCTGAAGATCAGAGTGGGGAGCTAAGCCCCTAGTTAGCCATAGAGGCCAGGCAGTGGAGGCACACACCTTTAATCCCAGCACGCAGGAGGCAGAGGCAGGCGGATCTCTGTGAGTCCAGGGCCATCCTGGGCTACACAAGATTAATCCAGTCTAAAAGAGAAACAGAGCCAGGTAGTGGTGGCACACACCTTTGATTCCAGCACTTAGGATCTCACGCCTTTAATCCTAGCACTAGGGAGGTAGAGACAGGAAGTGATATGTCTGGGTAGAGAGAGGAATATGAGACAGGAGTAGATAGGAACTCACTTTCTTTTAGGCTGAGAAGTTGGCAAGATAAGAAGTGGTGGCTGTGGGGCTTGCTCTTTTGTCTCTCTGATCTTTCAGCATTTACCTCTATATCTGACTCCATGTTTTTTTTATTATTAAGACCAATTAGAACTCATGCTACACAAGTCTAAGGCTTTACGTACTTTTTCCGAGTTCAAATAATTCCCTCGAAGTGTAGATTCTTATTTTGAAAACAAGGGTGGGTTAGCTTTAAAGTGCAACACTTGCCAAAACATCAGCCTGACAGAAACATTCAAAGAGGCAAGTTCAAGTGGCAGCTTCTGACTCCAGGGGGAAGCTGGAAAGAATGTCCTCTTCAGGCAAGCTTCAGCCTGGAGGGCAGGAGAAAGGAGGGAGGACATTCTCTAAAGAAAACTTGGCTTCCAGGGATGATTCAAAGAGGTGAGAAATACTAGCAGTAAGCAGTGAGAACTAACTTACAGGCTTCCCTTTTTTTAAAAAAGGGCTTAAGTGACTCCAATTATCCTCACAGCTAGCATAAACTCAGCAAGTGTCAGAAGGCAATCCCTGAGAGTAACTCAGCAGAGAAAACAAATGAAAGCCTGGTTTGGGATTTGCATACTTGATCACTCCATAAATCTCAAGGCACAGTCAAGGATGGAGTAGGTCTAGAGCATTGGCCCCTGCTGCTTTTGTTTCTGCAGGGAAGTTCTGCTTCAATGCTAGCCCAACCCTGTGCCAAGCACTAGGCTAAGTCCTGAAAATGCAAAGATGAGCAAGTCATCATCACCAGGTAATCTGAAGTTTCTGTTTCCCCCCAGAAACCCAGTGGTTCTACCTTCTCAGTGATACTTCTGCAGCTATGCATCATAAGACATAAATAAGTGTACATGGGTTGAGACCAGGGGTCCACAGGCAGAATAAGTAAGTGACCTCTCACCATTCTCTTTAAAAATGGAAAGTAGCCCTGTATGCCAAGTCCCTGGCCCTTCAATACTGACCTTTCTACATAACAATTAGTAACATCTAAATACAAATGTTAGAACAGGTTATGTTATCTAACATCTATGAGCCCACCTGGAACTTCAGCTCCATCTGAACAAACATTGTGATTTTATTTTATTCACTGATTTGGCTATCCAGAGTCTATAACTGGGGATGGGTGTGGGGGTTAAAAGTATTCCGTAAATGTGGAAGGAAGAAACGAAGGAAGGAAAGGAAGAAAGGAGGGAGGGAAGGAATAAGAAAATAAAGTTACTTGAGATCTTGATAGAACAAAAAAGAACAGGGAAAATCTGTAATAATAAAAATGATCTTTGATAAGATTCTTTGTATTACTTCAAGCAAACATTAACATCACTCAGATCTGAGCAAACTGAGAAAGACTGCATGTCCAAAGAAGTTTTTAAACAATACCTGGTCACACATATTCATATATCCTCATTGACAGTTTGCATTGCTAACCCTTGGATCCCTTAGTCTTCAAGCAGTTATGGTGTCTATATAAAACTCACTTAACTGTCACCCACATTCAGAGGGCCTAGTTCAGTCCCATGCATGTTCCTCAGCTGACAGGCCAAAGTCCACGAACTCCCATCAGCTTAGGAGAGTTATCTCTGTGGTTTTCCCCATCATGATCTTGACCTCACTTGCTCCTGTGATCCCTCCTCCCTCAGATCTGTTTGGGGAGCCCCTGGCAGTGGGACCAGGACTTCCTGGGTGCATGAAATAGCTTTTTGGAACACATTCCTCATGAAGGGATACCTTGCTCAGCCTTGGCAGAGTGGGGAGTGGCTTGGTCCTGCCTCAACTTAGTATGCCAGACTTTGTTGACTCCCCAAGGGAGGCCTTACCCTGCCTGAGGAGTGGATGGGGGGGTGGGACTGGGGGAGGTGGGGGGGGTGGGAAAAGGGAAGGAAGAAGGAACTGGGATTGGTATGTAAAATTAAAAAAAAACAACTTCTTTAAAATGAATAAATTAAAAAACAAAACAAACAAACAAACAAACTCACAGCCCTGTCAACACAGTGCTGTCAAAACACCCCTTTGGATCAGACTGAATAGTAAATGGTGGATGAGCTTCAGTTTTTCTACATGTGTCTCCTCTCTAGGAAGTCTGGAAAATGTGTTTCATCTTCTTATACCTCCTGACTCCCAGACTTAATCTTCCTGTGCCTTCTCCTTCTGAAAATATGCATTGCTTCCTATGCAGTCTACCCAAACAAACAAATGTGAGCTAATATTGATGGATAAAACGTGTCCAGCAGCTGTGTACTTATTCTCTGCCAAGTACGGACTTGAGTCCCCATTAACTCACTTAATTCCTATACCATTCAAGAGGAGTCGGTAGCCTTTTCAAACTATCATGGTGTCCATAAGGAACACTCAAGATTTCCCAGTTTACATCCACTGGAAAACAAGCTCTTGACTCACTGATATGGTTGCCAGCACTTGATACTTTCATGCACATGCCAAAAACTGATTTATATCTGAGGCTTTACAGCACAGAAAAAAAATTAATTAAAAAAAAAATCTTGGTACAAGACAGACAAAAATAATTCCCTCTAAAAGAAATCCAATTTGGACACTGTTCAATGTGGGTTTAATTCCGGACACTCAAATGAATCCTTAGGTGGCCTCACCTATAAGGAGGTAGCATCTCTTGGATCTTGACAAGCAGCTCTTGTTGATTCAGGAACCTTGGGGTTATTTTTGGAATCCAGAGGCACAGAACTGGCTATTTCCATATTAAATCCCTGGGGCACAGCAAGCTGAGTACTCATAACCACACGTGCCACTTAGAGTGAAATCCGGCCTGGCACCTGTGTGATTCCCTTGGCTGGCTCTCCTTGGCCTGGTAGCAATAAATAACAGGGCAAAAGCCAGGATTCGTGCTCTGCATTCTAAGTTTAAGAAAGTAATTGGGCTTAAGCGATGATTCTCTTTGTGTTGCAGAAATGGGAAGTGGAGATTTATTCTCTTGGAAAGCAGAGGAAAATCAACCCAAGTCCCTCTGGCTTCAAGAGAGACAGAGCTGAAGCCTTGTGACAGACAGATGCAAATAAAGTCATTGTTACAGCAAGGAATCTATCTCTGTGGGTTTCTGCTTTATGTATTCTGCACGCGCACGCACGCACATGCACACACGTTTACTGAGGTTGCTTAATTTTCTTTTTGAATTACTGGAGCTTGAACCAAGAGCCTTGCACTTGCTAGGTATGCCCTCTACCACTGGGCTACATTCACAGCACAATAAAATTTACCAGTTTAACCAACTAAAGCCATTAATTGTATTTACAATGTCACACAACCATCACCATTATCTGTTTCCCATGTGCCCTTTCCCCCACAAAAGCTCAGTGTTCACAGAACATTAACTCATGGTCTCCCTCTTCAGTCCTTCTGACATTTACTCTTGTTCTCTATGAATTTGTCTATTCTGTACACTTCATACAAACACTTATAGTTTCTTCATTCTCTTGTGTTGCAGAGTTGTGAGGCTGTAAGCAGGTCTCTTTGCAGCACAGCTAACCTCAAACACCATACACTGGACAACCATGAGCAGAGGAGCTAGATCCTTCACTGGGTATCCAGTGCTATCCAGGAAGTAATCTCACTTCCAAGGAGTCTGGGGTTGAACCGGAATACACCTCCACTTCCTGCTGAAGTGAAACATTAAGCAGACAAGAAAGCAGTCCCTAGACGCTACTTCCCTGGCTGAAATATGGGTTCTCCAGCAAATTTAACTCATTTACCTCTAAAACCTTCACCTGCTTTGCCACGGACACAGCCTGCCCAGCCTTCAAGTCCAAGGTACAAGTGTGAATTACTTAAAATAACTGTTCTCACTGGGCGGTGGTGGCGCACACCTTTAATCCCAGAACTCAGGAGGCAGAGCCAGGCAAGTCTCTATGAGTTCGAGGCCAGCCTGGTCTACAAAGCGAGATCCAGGACAGGTACAAAAACAACATAGAGAAACCCTGTCTCGAAAAACCAAATCAAAAAACAAAAAAACAAAACAAAAACAAAAAACTGTTCTCAGTGTTCCTGTGTATAACAAAAACAAGCAAAACATGTACTGTCATTTATTCTATGTCTGAGTTAACCCAAGTCTTGAGTGATGGTTAATTTTATGTGTACATGTAAGTGGATTAGAGTTGCCCAGACCAGCTAGCTAAACACTATTTCAATGTGATCTATAAAGGTGTTTCTGGAAGAGATTAGTAAAAAGTTAATGCGCATTTTATCCAAGTTGCTCTGGGCCTGAACAGAATAACCAGGTGGAAGAAGACTGAATTTTCTGAGCTCTTTGCCTGAATGTGTGCAAACCTGTCTGACTTTTGGTAGGAAATGCATCAATGGGAAATGCTCTCAGACTTCTGAACTTAGACCACAGGCTCCTCAAGATCTCCAGTTTACAGACCATGGATTGTAGGAATTTCCTCAGTCTCTACAGTAACATGGGCAGTTCCTCACGATAAACAATTCCTATATATTAGGTTCTCATACACTAGTTAGTTCTGCTCCTTGGGAGTCTCCTGATGAATGCATCTAGATAGAGTAACTTATTTTGTGCCATATCTGGTGCATTGGCTGTCCATCAACCTACTCTTCTCAGTGATCCAACCTTCATTTGTTAGACAACACAAAAGATCCCAGGACTGAGTGAGAGCTGTGGCTGGTCTGAAGACTATATTGGCTATATTGAGGGAAGTAGAAAGATATTTCCTTCCTAATAGAAGAAGCATAGAAATACATTTCCTTTCTGGAGTCTACCTCATGAAGACAATTGTATGAAAACAACTGTATCTATAGGGGAGAGCCTACGAAATCTTGGAGAGTCCCTCCCATCTAGGCTATCCCTGCACTCCTAAACTATTCTCAACTATCACTGACTTGGGAGTACCTGGTGAGCTTCCCAAGTAGTAGACCCTGCAAGTCTATCTAGTGATTTCAGCTGTCACAGAGCTGGAGTTCTGACACCTGCTTCCCATGTTGCTCACATCACTGGACATCTGTCCTTTGCTTTATCACCAGACAACAACAAGGCTCTTTAATTTCTAAGAAACACAGGAGGCTTTGGTACCAGAAATGAACATTATGCTAACCAAACATTAACTGAATTTTTGCGGTGTGTGTGTATCTTTATGTGTGTGGTAGAAAGTTTATTGTATGTTAATTTAGATAGATGTCATACTTTAATGTCAATATTCCAGAATTCTGGTACTCTCAAAAACAAGAAGATGAGACAGTCAAAATACCTGAATCACTCTATCACTCTGAATCATAAATAATCTACATAAAAAGAGACTCATAATATTCTGCTAAATGAATACAGTGTTACATTTACCCCTAAATTCTTATCTTTCTACTCATAGATTAGTACATCTCTCATCTCTCATCCCCATCAGACAAGCTTTTCTCCACAGGTGGTAGCAATTAACACAGAGGCCCACAACTCATCAATATGCAGAAAATAAGATATTTTGGAGTATTCAGTTTTATAGCACATCTCTTTCCTTAAGTCTCAGGAATTATCACAGAATAGAGGGCAGAAAGGTTGTAAGAGCTAGATATAATGGGTGTCTATAGTCAAACAGTACTTTCTGTACATGACAGAGCCTTTGTACACAGGAACTCATGGTACCTGAGAATGAATGTATGACACCTGCACAAAATAAAGCCAGAGAAAATTCCAACATGAACTGGGGAGGACATGTATATGGTACACATGCATCACACAAGCAAACACATACATCAAATAAAAATACATACATTATTAAATAACCTTCCCGCTTTGAGGTAGATGAGACCATAGAGGTAAATACTTACCAAATCCCTCCTTCTGCCCAAGAGTCCTTAGAATAGGAACCAGATGATTCTGGCCCACCAAGAGTCATGTGGACACAGAGAATCTTTAAGGATAGGCTAAAATAATTTGTAGATAAGACCAAGCCAATTCTATTTCCCTCCCAGAAATCCCATTCAAAGCAACCTTTCCCATACAGTACCCTGTGATCTGTTTGACCAGTGATGACTGTGTAGGCTGTCTGGCCATTTCCATCAAGGAGTACACAGAAGCCAACATGACGACAACACACTGGAAGCACACAAAAAGGATAAAGGGAAAGGCAGAGCCACACCGCTACCACCCCACAGGGTGCTGAGAGGTTTCTCTCCTTGTTTCAAGTTCCTTCAGCAGCTTGACTAGAATTCCCATGCTTACACAAATGCAACTTCCCTTATCTTTTTTATCTCCTTTTCTTTCTTCTATGGATTAATCAGGAAATGTTCTGATAGTCAATGCCACTAATGTATGTTTAAAAAAATTGAATACTCAATTAACCTCTTTAAACTTCAATCTTTAATCTATAAAGTAGGGATTTATTCATTTGTTCAACAAATACTACTGAATGTCCACTGTGTGCCAATCGCCAACAAGATACTGTGGTTCTCAATGATTAGAGATTCTTGATGATATTTTCACAACAGTTGAGATAGAGTAAATGACATGACCACACTAATCATAGCAATAAGTCCCAATGAGTACATCACATTTTAAGGAGTAAATTATACAATGAGAATATATTGGAGGAGGACGAACTTAACAAGAAGTCTATGAAGGTAGAGGTTAACAAGGCAGAGAACAAAGCGGAGAAAGCTTTCCAGGAAAGGGACCATTAATCTGCATTGGCACCTAGGGAAAATGGGCATGGGCAATATCAAGGATTACAGACAGACAAGTGGGCAGAGGTATTGCATAGAGAAAAGAAACTGTGATAAGAAATGAAACTAACAGAGGGTCTGGGGTCAGCATCCTCCAGGCTCACTGTGTCGGTGCCAGTACATCTCATTTCAGGGGACAGGAGCTTGCAGAGAAGTCTAGACCAGGGAAATAAATCTGTGACTCATTCAGACCAATTTGAAGTCTTCATGGAGGCCACATTCACAGGTGCGTTTGGCAACAGCAAGAAGAGCATGAAAAGGAGAGCAGCCGCAGGGTACAGCATGGTGAGTGGCTGCCGCAGAGGAGGATGGCCTCAGGGTGGAAAGCGGTAAGAATAAGGGACTGCAGCAACATAGGCTGCGTTTCCACTGAAACAGAGGGAAGCGCCCAATGACATTCATCTGGTGGGAGAGTAGCTAAGGAGATTTACCGGAACCTCAGATGAGCCTCCAAGACAAGAGAACGTATTGTGTAGTGTGCCCAGAAAAAAAAAAAAAGGTAAATATTAATAGAAGCACCCAGATTTTTGTGGGCATCAAGCTAAACAATCCACATCAGAAAGCTCTCAACACAGACCCTCAAAAATGGAAATAGAAACCTTCTTTCTTTTTAATTGATGACTACGACTCTATCCTGTGCCAAAAGTAAGTTAAAAGTATGTAAATAAGTAAGTTACCATCAGGAGGGACCTCAATTCCCATCCTGGCATAAACACACACTAGGAGATGCAGCCATGGCTTAACTACTTGAGGCACCAGCCTCCCCTTGTACTGGCTAAAAATCCCTTCCAAGTCTGAATGAATAATTCTTGTGCTCAATGATATCCAGCATGAAGAATACATGATGGACTCCTACTGTTCATGCCAGTTGGATAATTATGCATCGATAATGCACTGTCCCCATCCTTTGTTGAGAAAACTTTGTAAGGAGCAGGGGCTTTCTGCCTTGAAAGGACAACTATTCAAAGTTGGTGCCCAACAACAGCTCAAGAAAAAGGCTTCCATGGCAACATAGATGCTTTGGGTCAAGTGCATGTTCTAAGAAAGCAAGCAGCATGCAAATGAGCAGAGCACCATGGCCCACAGCCTACACAGGCAGTGTTTACTCTAATCAAGTCCTTGTCCTGCGGGAATGCAGCAAAGTCACAATAGTGCTGAGCATAATACAAACAAACACTGTGGGGTGACAAGAAGGGTCTTCCTCTGAAGGTTATTTCTGCATGATTCCCCCAGTCCTAATACATGGATGTTCATTTGACTTAAAATTTGAAAATAAAATATAACTCCCACCCTGTTTAATGTGGCCCAAAGCCCAGATTTAAATTGTAACATTCATTCATATGCTACTGTTTAAGTCATGTCTTGAACTGTTTCAGCTGCTTGAAAGGGGCAATCAAGATGCTAGATGAGTGGGTGGGTGGGTGGGTGAGTGATTTCCAGATTGGAGAGTGCTGATTCAGGATAAGGTGAGAGAGGCAAAACAAAGTGAACTCTGGGAACTGCCACACAGCCATGTATTTTCTGCAGAGCTCAAGAGAATTTGGGTCATCCCAAAGGGATATGAACTTGATTTAAATATTAAGTTTTGGATCAGACAAATAATAAGGGGAGCATGGGAGAGGATAGAGGGAAGAAACTTACATAATTCTACTTCTATTAAAATATTTTTTAAGCCAAGTGGCGGTGGTGCACACCTCTAATCCCAGCACTCGTATGGCAGAGCCAGGCAGATCTCTGTGAGTTCGAGGTCTACAGAACGAGATCCAGGACAGGCACCAAAGCTACACAGAGAAACCCTGTCTTGAAAACCAATGTATATATATGATCATTTATATATATATAAATGATCATATATAAAAATATATATTTGAATGATCATATAATGTTAAATAAAAAACAAAAAGTATTGAGTTTGGGAGTTGGCTTGCTCACCTAGCCTATTTGGTAAGTCCCAAACTACTGTGTAATCTAGTTTCAAAACACAAAGGTAGGGAAAAGGGAGGTGGCTTGTCAGTAAAGCATTTGCTAAGTAAGTATGAGGATGAGTTTGGTTCCCTGAATCCATGTACAAAAGCTCAGCATGTTGTGTGCCTGAAATCCCAGCACTGGGGGAGCTGAGGGAGGAAGATCTCTAGGGCTCCCTGAAGGCCATTCACTTCGTTCAAGTCAGTTTCAGTGGGAGACCCTGTCTCAAAACTAAACCCAAGAGCAACTGAGAAAGACACCTGACATTGCCTTATGGCCTTCACATGCATACACATGCATATGCAAAAGTCTGTGTGTGTGTGTGTGTGTGTGTGTGTGTGTGTGTGTGTGTGTGTGTGTGTGTGTGTGTGACAAAAACATACCAAGTAAATAAGCACATCTGACTCTAGGCACTCAGCTGCCTGGGTCTTCTGGATTCTCCAAGTTCCCTCATCTGAATCCGACACAAAAGAGAATGTCAGAACCTAAAGTTCTTCTGAATCTTCTTAAGATAAAGTACTAAGTGTTGGGAATATCACCTTCCAGAAGTCCATCGCATGGTCTAATTTCCTTTGCAAAACCCAGCATCACCAGAGCTCCTTGCCACCAATTCCAATATCTCAGCCACCAGCACTGATTACACATCAGAAGCCATGTGCTAACATGATCTTCATTCCATCTTCCATAGCTTAGTGACATCAATGGGCTTTCCAAGCTTCCTTGAAGGGAAAATAAAATTGTTGAAAGTTGCTTTTGAAAAGTTTGGCCAAGCTTCCAGGCTTACATGTTATAATACCTGAGATGTGGAAAGAAAAGTATAATCCTGTAGAACCTTCTTATTTCAACAAATTTAGCCAATATTCTCTAAAAGAAGAAGCTGCTGGAAACCTTTTCTCTGAGGCCTTTTGCACAGAAGCTGCTGGGCCCCAGCTCTTGCCAAACTCTCCACAGGTAGTTGCCAGCAGTGGCCTGAAGCTACTCACAACCCTGCCTCTGTAAGCATCTCCTCACTTCCCTTGACAACTCAGCTAGTGTCTATACCCTTTACACACAATATACAGTGAACACATCCCTGGCTTTCCCCAAGTGGAACCACTCCAACATCTAATGGAAATGGAGTGTGTGTAAGCATTGTCTATAAAGGACCGGAGTGAGTCTGGAGTGTGTGTAAGCATTATCTATAAAGGGCCAGAGTAACTCTTCTTTGAGTCTTTGCATGCAAAATCACTCTGATCGAGTCAGAATCCTTATGTCATGTTGATACTTCCACAACAAGAGAGAAAAAAAGTTCTACAATTTATATTCATGAAATCCAATATACAATAACAAATGAATACAAATGTTTGTAATCAAAATATAATGAGATGTGCTGTGTGTGTGTGTGTGTGTGTGTGTGTGTGTGTGTGTGTAACTTTTCCCTAAATGCAGTTGAAAGTTACTGTTCACTGGCATTAATTTTGAGGATTGCAATATGCATCTCCCTCAAATATTTTAGCTATTTAGGCTTGACAAAAGAAGGCAAGGGGCAGGATCTGGATGCAAATAGCTTACTAATATGGTGTAGTGAGAAACTCTTCATGAGTTTACACTCTGGTGAAGATGGATTGAATGCCTGCTCTACAACCAGCCCTCCAGCTTCAGATTTTGCTTTTGTGTGAATCTTTCTCTTTTTATGACAGTTCCATGTCCAAAGAGAAATCAAACCCCTGCTATATGCTAGGATGCTGTACTTTGTGATCCATGTATATTATCACACTTGGTGATCAAAGAATTCTTACAAAATAGTTGTCGGTTTTTGACACATATCACAGATGAGTCAGGGGTAGAGTCAATTTCCCATGGTGTCATGTCAAAATACAGAAAGATGCAAACAGATAGGACAGTAGCACAAATCTTTAAGGGTCTTATTAATAAAAAAAAAAACACGGGAGCCAGATATTGGGGTAAATGCTGAAAGGTGAAAGAAACAGAACCAGCCACAGCTAACCTCAACTCGCCAGTTCCTCAGCTGATCTTGTTTCCTCAAACTGGAAGCCTCTGTGTCCTCATCCAAATGGATCTCAGCTGAACTGCTGCTAAAAGCCTAAAAGCTTAAAGGACCTCTAGTTCCTGGTCATCATACCTTATATACCTTTCTGCTTCCTGCTGTCATTTCCTGGGATTAAAGGCATGTGTCTTTCCCAAGCAAGACATGAGATCTCAAGTACTGGGATTAAAGACATGTGTGCCACCATTTCTGGTTTCTATGTCTATCTAGTGGCTTTTCTGTTCTCTGACCCCAGATAAGTTTATTGGGGTGCACAATATATTGGGGGACACAATATCACCACATAGTACCTCCTTTCCCCCGTGCCTATGTGTTGTGTGTGATGGATGTCCCACCACCCTATACCTGTGTGTTGTATATGATGGACGCTGGCTGTTTCTGCTTTTACTCTTCTTAATGAAGTATGTCCCAGAAGTAATTGGGACAGATTTTCCACGTGGTTCAGAGCACAGGCAACCAAATGAGTTTTGTCCTTCAAACAACTTCACCTCAGGAGGCATGGATGTTCCAAACAGTGCAACATTGGTCTAAAAATTCTTGAAAGCCATAGTTTACTAACTCTGAGACAGGCTTTCTTTCTCATTATTCCATTGCCCCTAATTGTAAGTTATAAACTGGTACATCAGCTAATCAAGTATTAGATCATCTCCTAGAGCAGTCTGTTCTTGACTTAAAAAAACAAAGAGCTCCTTGCATCTTTTCACAGTAGGCAGGAAACTAAAAGCACCGATGCACAAAACTTCCCAGTCCATCAGAGTCTGTTCCTCTGGCCTCTTCATCTGCAATCGCTCTTTCTCCCATCATCCTGCAAAAGTAGGCAGCCATGCCCTGAAGCCAATTGTGACTCCAGGTGGGTCAGTTCACTGTTTCCCTTCCGGACTCCTGGTTCAAGACAGTTCTCCAAGAAACCTGAAGCTGCCCAGTTTTTCTTCCAGCTCCCCTTTATGATCTGTAAATACCCAAAAGATGTACTGGGAATGTGGCAACCTAAGATAAGAAGGGCCAAGTCAGACATCCCTGGCTCTGCTCCAGTATCTTTTAGAAATAGGATGATGCTCCACAATGACTTGTAGTATCAACCCAGGATCGGTTGTTTTCTAGGCTCCTTAAACAATAATGGCAATGGGAATACACAGGTTAGATGCTATCCAGCCCAGGACACCTTTTCTGAATGTTAGGGAAACAGCTCATAGTGCATCCTGGGATTCTGTCATCCCTCACTGCCTATCAATAAGTCACAAGCAAGAAGCCTCACATGTAACTCCAAATTTTCTAAAAACCACTTTTTAAAACTTTATAAAACGAAATAAATTTTGATATATTTTAATGTAATATAGCTTTAATGTTATGACTAAAATATATAACCATACTAAACTATCAAGGCAATATCTTAGATTACCTTTTTGTGCTAAGTTTTCAAAATGCAGTTTGGATACTCAAAATCCATTTTGATTTAATTAGCAGTATTTGGCTGAGGTTGTAGCTCAGAGGTAGTGTACCTAGTTACCATGTAAAATGCTCTGGATTTAATCTAGTGGGGGAAAAATGGTCATGTTTCAAGTGCTCAATAACCATATATGGACAGCAGCTAGCAGGCTGAGTAATACAAATTCTATTCAATATTCAGAGATGGGCTTAACATCCTCCACTATGCATGAAGATCCATCCAGTTTCTTTAGCTCCTAATATTTTCCTTTCTTCTGATTCCCATTCCACACCAACTTTGAACCTCCAACCAACTCTGATACACTTTCATGGCTGTTAATTTATCTTTACACCCATACACCAAAAATAAAAAGTATGGCATGAGATACGGTTCAGTCATATTGTTTACAATCCCAGTCACAATACTCAATTATTATCTGCTAGAGACACATAAAGTATATATAAATAGTAAAAAAAGGAGAAATTAAGGGTAAAATCATTAATAACTAACAGAAGCAAAGGTTACTACTGGTGTTCAGGTGAAGAAGAATGCCAATCCATTTGAAAATGTATTAATAGTTGTTATCTTTTCCATATTGCTATTGCTCAATTTAATATGTATTTGTGTGTACATAAGTTTCAAAGGCTAGTGTATTTTAAAAGTATCTGCAGTATTTACTAAACATGGAATAGCTCTGTTGGAAAACTCAGAATTATAACAACATAAGTTTCATTCATCAGATCTGTATCCCAAATGGAAAATATTTAGGAGCTAAAGAAACTGGAGGGATCTTCATTTGGTGGCTCCTTAGTGACTTAATAAAGCCACCCCAATACATCAGGGTACCTTGATCACATTGAACCACAGTCCATAAGGCAATCAGTCTCATTACTCCATCGTGTTTCTTTTCATTTCTTAATTTATTAATGAACAAATCAGGCAGTAACACGTTAGATTGTGTTATAAGACAATCTTGTGTTAAAGCAGACAAAGAACAGCCAGGGGAGCTCCAGAGAGTGGCACATGAACCACCATGCCAAGAAGAGGACAGTTTGTGGGATAGGACATGTGGAACTAGTGTGAGCACACAGAGTGAAGTTAGGAGACCTTCCCACCCATCAGAAATAATGAAGCAGGGAAATATCACCTTGAGCTCTGGAGGACATGCAGATTTGGACAGCTGTACCTTCAGGAAGTCTTTTTCTTTCTCTCAATTGCAACAATCCTTTGAAGTAAATGTTGGGCTAGCTACCTTACCTCAGCATACTGAAAGAGACATACAATGATGGCCCAAGAAAAAACTCAACAAATAAGAGAGGCTTTAAAAAAATGAGGTCAGGTGAAGAAACTGGTCACATGACTCATAGGGGAAGGCAAAGTCTGCTAGGCATTTAATATTCAGTATGTTCTTATATGTTCTCTTATAAAGAGACATATAAGCACTTTTAGGCTAGAAGTGACTTATAGTAGGCCATTTAATTTCCATTCTCAAGCAAATTTTGTCTACATCCTACTGTGACATGAATTATGAGCAGGGATTTAAGTCCAAAACCTAAAATGCGTGAATGCAGTGTGTTTTTTATCCTTTTCTATTTACCTCTGGTGGCATTTAAGATATATGTCTATGCATTATATTTAACAGCGAGGCCAAAAATGTTTGATTTAGTATTTACATGTCTGAATGACATCAGAAACAACTGGAGAACAAAGAATAATAATAATAATAGACAGATGCCCTTGTGGGATAACTAGAGGGACAGTAATAAATTACTTAAAGCATGTTTTTGGAGGCCACCTATAATGGCTAAAGCAATGTGACTTCATTGCCAGTGAGGGCTCACTTGAGGTTATCTTGACCTTACAACACAGGATGGATAGACGGATGGGCCTGTGAGGGCAGATTGGCTGTGAGCAGCAGCCAGAGCAAACGCAAACTTGGTGTTGCCACTACATGCATTCCCTGGGCCTACTGAGGAACCAGAATGGTCTCAAAGCAATTGGAAGATTTTGAAGGAAATGTCTACTACATCTACAGTTCAATGCAGAAAAACCATGAGGAGCACATGACCTTCCTTCTGACATGACCTTCCCAATGAAGTCATCTTGATTCTTTGTTTTTTGTCTCTTCTGTATACCCAACTGACAAGACTGAGACTTGACAAATTCTAGTTACCCACCGGCCATTTCACCCTTCATGTTTCCAGTTTCGTGAAAATACAACTCTCAGTGATTAATGCAGCTCTTCTGACTCCTTCACAACAGAAGGGAGTGGGATTGACTCTATCTGCAGAGCCCAGATAGAAGCCTGCCATAGATTAACAACAGTGTAAATGATACTGAATCCAACTGCGACTGCTGATTTGCTTTTGGGAGGACTGGAAGCAAATGACTCTTTCCCAAGGGCAGCTCTCCTGTATTACCCACAAGTAGACATCCACTGAACCTACATTTAGGTGTCAGCACTCTGAAAACACAAAATTGCTTTCTGTAAGGAAATGCAGCTAGTAGAATACCAACCCTACCAGATCCCTACACTGTTCCCAGTTCAGGAAACTAGCCCTTCTATGCTCTAAAAAGGAGTACAAGTCTTGTTTGGAAAAGGGGCATGAAAGTCACAGGGACATTAACACAGAACAGAATAACTTTGTGTGCGTTTTAGTGCACCTTACGATTTAAAAAGCAGAAAGGAAAATGGTATCTTGGAATGTTTTAGATTTGTGTCAATCAAAATATGCAAAGTGCCCAGTGGATTCTGAAGTTTATCACTCTGTTTCAGGTCCACAAAGGGTTGATTGTGATTTGAGAAGTAAAAAATTACTTTACACTGTTGGACTTGTGCCAAAGGAAAATAATGATCATTTCAGTTTTCAAAGGGGCAAGATATATGATCGTAGGCCCCATAGAAGACGTGCACTGATCATATTGGAAAAATATTAAATGATGGAGTATGTAGCCATCTGTGACCAAAACACATCTATCACTGCAGAGTGGTAGGAGAATGTGAACAGTAAGGCTTGAGGGGAAATGGCAGAAATGTTTCCTGTACTTGTCTTATGTTCTAAGGATGGAGGTTTGCGTGCACTCATATGCATCCTACAGGGAGCTGTATGAAAAGCAACCGGTTTCAAGCCGATTAGGCCATGGCTCAGAAAGACAAATATGTTTTCTCTCATCTGAGGTTCCGATGTTTTATATGTTAATACATTAAAAACACCTATGCATATAAGACATGAAAGTACAAGTACAACTGCCCAGGAGGGCAAAGGGAACCAGCAGTGGGGCAGGGTGACAAAAGGCAGCATGGGGTGATTAGTATTAATTGTCAACTTGACGAAATCTATAGTCACCTGGAAGGCGGGCCTCTCGACATACATGTGGTATTATCATGAATAAGTCATCTGAGGCAGGAAGATTCACCAACTGTGGGTGGGACCTTTCCCTGAGCAGCAGTCCTAAACTGTGTAAAAGGGAGAGAGTGAAATGAGCAGCAGATTGCATTCATCCCTCTCTAGGTCCTCTTTGTGGATTAGATGTGATCTAGTGCTTCAAGTCCCTGTTGCCTTAACTTCATGATGGACTCAGCGCTTGGATGATGAAACAAAAATCAACTCTTTAAGTTCATTTTTGTTCATGGTATTTTTTTAATTAAGAAAAAAGATTTATTCATTTTACATACCAAAGATCCCCCTCTTCCCTCCTCCTTCCCCTTCAGCCTCTCCTTCCTAATCCACCCACATTCCCTTCTACAAGAAGGTAAGGCCTCCCATGGGGGGAGGGTACATTTAGTAGAGGCAGGTCCAAGCCCCTCTCCTGACTCAAGGTTGTGCAAGCCCGTCATAGAAGTGAGTTCCAAAATGCCTGCTCATGCACCAGAGATGGATTCTGATCGTACTGCCAGGGGGCCCCTTAACCAGATCATGCTACACAACTATCTCACTATGCAGAGGGCCTAGTCCAGTCCCATGCAGGCTCCACACCTGTTGATCTAAATTTCATGAGTTCCCACTAGTTTGGTTTGGTTGTCTCTGTAGGTTTCCCTATCACGATTTTGATGCCCCTTGCTCATAGAATCCCTCTTCACTCTCTTTGACTGGACTCCTGGAGCTCAGCCTATGGATCTCTGCATCTGCTTCCATCAGTTACTGGAGAAAGGCTCTATGATAACAGGGTATTCACCGATCTGATTACTGGGGTAAGCCAGTTCAGGCACCCTCTCCACTATTGCTAGTCTAAGCTGGGATCATCCTTGTGGATTCCTGAGAACTTCCCTAGCACCTGGTTTCTCCCTATCCCCATGATGTCTCCTTCTATCATGGTAGAGATACCATGTTCATGGTATTTTTATTACAGATACAGAAAAAAAAAACTAAGACAGGGTATGGGGGCAATATGCTCAACATGCAGTATAAACTCATGCAAACACTCTATAAAAATTTGGTGGCTGGAGAGACGATTCAGTAGTTAAGACTGTGTACTGCTCTTGCAATGGACCATTCATTTCCTAACACCCACACACGTGACTCATAATTGCCTGTAACTCCAGCTCCAGGGAACCCAATGCCCTCTTTGCAGACTCCTGTACCCATGTGTATATATTCACAAATAACCACACATAATTAAAAAATAAAATCTTGCAGAAAAACTTAAAAACATAAATTCTAAAAATTCATGTTATACTTTAAAACAGATTAGATTATAAATGGATACTATAGTATAATTTAAATATTTATTTAAATTTTTAAAATTGAACTTCTAAAATGATCTATTTGAGAGTTATTTAGAATTATGCAAAAAACTACTATATTGTTAACAGAAGAGAGATATTTTAATGAATTTGTACTTTCTTTCTAATTTTTTTCACTGAAGTTGGATTTTTGGCACAAAGTATAAATGCCAATTTAAGTGTCTGATTCAAATACATGTTTTCTTGCAGTGAATTATCTGTCAAATGAGTCCTCATTTAGAAAGACTACTCTAAACACTAATAGTGACTGCCAGGATATAGTATTAAACAAAGAATGGAGGGCAATCCTGCCCTTAAAGGGTGGTGATAACATGCTACCTTTTGTTTAAGAAAAACAGAGCACACTCAGGTCTCTATTTAAGAAGCAGAGAAAACAATGAAGAAAGAAATTTAAAAAGAAGAAAGAAAAAAGTAACCCAGGGACTGATAAAAAAAAAAAAAGGCTTCATAAGGGATGTAAACCAATCTTCTTTATTGTATCAAGCAGTGTTGAGATACATGTGTTTGATTCAGTAAGAAAACTCCTTGATTCTCAAGACAGACACACTGGAGTATTAAAGAGAGAGATATCATTATAGTGACAACTTAAAAAGGTGTGTGTGTGTGTGTGTGTGTGTGTGTGTGTGTGTGTGTGTGTGTGCAGGAGCACATGTGTGCACTCATAAACACTCCTACTAGTGTGTTAGGGGTTAGGGTTAGGGTATGGAGAAAAGAGAAAGGAGAGATAAAATGGCTGACATGTATATTTTAAACTTTAATGAGGTCAGGTATGATGGACTGAACATTTGTGCCCCCTGAAATACATATATGGAAATTTTGTTGACCCTCAAGTGGTGATATCAGGAAATGGAAGTGGGTTAGGTCATAAGCTCAAAACTCTTGTGAATGAGATCACTGCTCTTATTAAAGGGAACCCCAAGAACCTCCTTGCCCTCTTTCCATATATAAGGAAACATGAGATAACAATCCTCAGCCCCAAAAGACTTCCCCCTATCCTTGCTTCTACCATAAGCATCTGATCTTTGAATTCCAGTCTCCAGAAAAGGCAAAATAATTTTCTCTTGTTTATCAGCTACTGGGCTGTGCATGGATTAAGACACCAAGTGAAGGTTATGGAAAATCCTTACTCTTCATTCTTATTCCTCCTGTACTTTAGCCCTGAACCTGGGAGAGCTTCTAGTGCTGGCTGCCCTCTTTGGTGGACAATGGGAAGGTGATTGGGTGGTCCAAGATGGTAGACATTTCAAATAGCAAGAAAGATAAAAGCTTAGTCCCCTAAAGCTGATAAAACACAGTTTGAAAGAGTTTCCATGCAGCTCAAACCCCTACTAAAACAGCTTAGTAAAAGTTGTGGGAGAGGAAAAGAATATGGTCAACATATATTATATGTAAATTTTTCATACAATTTTTTTTTACAAAAAATATAATAAAAAGTATGCAGATATAAAATTGTGGCTAATAATAGCAAGCCATCAGGCAGAAGAGATTGCACAATTGGTTAGTAGACTGTACTCTTGGCATTTTATTTTTAGAAGGTTTTCTTCCTCCTGTGCAAACAAACATTTCAAAGGATGGGCAAGAGAGAAAGTTAGCATTACCCCTGACTCTCGAGCTCATTTGGTGACTTTTTGTCAATTAAAGCGGATACTTCCACTCTGTACTTCTCTTCTACAGTGTCCTCTAGGGGCAGTTGCTGATCAGGCAGAATTAATTACTTGCATCTTGACATCTGACAGATGCACGATGAAGTCTTCCTGAAAAGGGTACTGGGTTTTAAAACATCATGAATACAACGTGAAATCAGATTCTCTCCTGGCTCCGTGTTTCTGGAGAAGATACAAATGTCAGAAAACTGCTGAAGGTGTATTTTTTTTAAGTTTGTTTTTTAAAGAGAATGGCCTTCCTTAAAGGAAGAATGCCACTACTTCACAAAATAATTAAAATGTTATTTGCACTGTATTCTTTAATTAGCAAAAGGAAGCCTAGGAGAGTAGGTTGAAAGCGGCTCCTGCCACAAATGTACTCTTGTAGAGGAGCCGCACAGTATCACCATTGGGAGGAATTCCCACACAATCCTTATAAAAAAAGTTATAGACTACCTAGTAAAATCTCCCTTCCAGGAGACTGAACAGTCTGTCTCAACAGAAGTGTCTATATAAAATGAGAAGCATCATACCCCAAGGATTAACCTCAGAGCTGACTCAGAGCCAAATCAGTAAACCAAGTGCCGAACCAATGGGAATGACTTTATCAACAAATACCCGACGTGAAGAAGGAGGCGTCCTAACATCCTCTTTCAGAACATGGTCTGTGTGTAGGTGAGGAGAAACTCGAAAACAGGAATACTGCAAATGGTGTGCTATTCTTTTATGGACCCTATTTACATCTTTACGTTGGTTCCTACCTGCCAGCAGCTGGCTAGGTGTGGCTGCCAGCAGTCATCAGAACTCAGCTCCACAGACCATGCTGAGACGCCATGCAAGTCATTTGTTGTCGGGAATAATGAGATGGTGCTGCTGCCTTTTATTTATTTTTTGTTTTTATTTTTCTGCCATTAGAATAAATTGTTCACTAGAGAAGGATGCTTTAGCCATTAAAATAAGCGAGGGGGAAAAGCCCAGCTATATAAGTATATTTTATGTGAATCCTTCAACCACCCACCTGCAAATTGTTTTAGTTCTGTAAGCTAATAAAAAAGTGTGTGTGCCTTTTCCTCCTGTTTATCCTCTAGAAGTTTTTCTTCTGTCCACTGCTTACAGGAATGCATTTTTTAAAATTTTCTCCTCAACCAACCTTTTCCCACTGGCTCTCTTCTAACCTACACCATTTCTAAAGTTGTACAGACAAATTACCCAAACATGCTTTCTGAGTTTGTGCAAGCCCCGGAACAAGCAAACACACTGATTTCCCCCGTGTTTTCACTGGAATTAAATACACAATCCCAATGACCCACTGCTCCTGATCAGTTTCTCCAAGTGCACGCTGGTCTGTTTGGGGTCTTTATAATCACAGCAGATACATTTAAATAGATTTAAATAGAAGGTTCTGCCAGATGCATGAAGAGAGAGTATCGGGTTCCCGAGGCACATTTGCCATTAATATTCTGAGCATCTGAATGCCAGTAATTTCTTGAGAACTTGACTTTGAATGTCAACTTGAATCTGCTGATTTCTCTCCAATACTTGAAGGGGAAAAAAACAAGAAAAGAAAAATGGAAGTGAGGGTATGATCCTACTTTCTCCAATCCTACCAATGCAATCACGTAGTATGAAGTACAGACTTGGGGGAGCAGTGACTGGCATCTTCTGATAACCCCCTACCCATGTTACTCTTCACTCAATCTTCTAAGAATAACAAACACATTGAAAAGTACAGCACGGGCTGTTTCTGCTCATTATTATTAGATGAAGCATAAGAGGAAAGCAGTGACTTGTGTTTTACAAGAAGACCATGTTTTCTGTGTTAAAAGGGATCAAGAATATTACCTGTAGGTGGTTTCAACCTTCAAACTGTTTTGTTATGGAACCACCCTCTCCATGTGTAGCTGGCAGATTCAATAATCAGGACTTATGGGGAATAAGTTATTCTGGTTTTCAGCTATTTTTGAATGCATTCGGGGAGAGTCCCCTGTTCCTGGACAAAAATCAAGCAGACTATGCTGTGAGGAATGGGATAAACAAAAGGGTTCTTGTGTGAGAAGTGCTGACAAAATCTAGGTCTGGCTAATGTTTGATGCACCTTTCTGAAATCTATGGGATATCAGGACATTCTACAATTAATGACCAGCTCTTTCAGTTCAGAAGAAGTTCTTCTGTCTACCTGACAAGGACTTTAACCCAAGCAACACATAGTTACATAATTCAAGGTTCCAGTGATACATCTGGGTTATTACTGCTGAGAGTGTCCAGTCCCAATGGTCTTGCTGGACAATGGCTATGACCATCTATCTGTCTCTGGCTCCCGTCCATGGAGTGTCACATCCAGTCCTTGAAAAATACAGAAGCATACCTTTCTCTGCAAACTCTCTTTTGTGCATGACCTCTTAATGTAGAAAATATAAAACCATATTCCTGTCACCCCTCCCACTTCAGGGGGTGCACTAGTTTGTCCTGCTGCCGACTTTCCCATGTCTATGAACTGGAAAATGGCCTACACAACACCAACAGCTTTAAGTATCCATTTTTACATCTTCTCTTTTCAGTTTTAATGACCTGAATGATGTTTGGGCCTCTATGCAATGAAAGTCTTAAATGTTTTGAAACTTTTTTTAGGGGAGGAATTCCATTTCATTTGGAGTCTTTGATGTGTCTATGGTGCTTTGTACCTCAGTTAAAACTTACAACTTAACATCTTGTAAAACTGTTGCTTCTAGAAAGCATCTTGATATTTGGATGGAAGATACAGAAAATAACCACCACTAGGGAATATACACCTATGAGAATCATGCAAACTCCAGAAAACTGACACTATTAAAATCTGGCATGGGTATGGAGTCCCAAAATTAAATCTTTCATTATTGGTGAAGATGAACAATGTTATATGTGAATTTGTGTGCATAGAATCTATGTGTGTTTGTGTGAGGATGAGTTTGTGTGCATGTGTGGATATGTGTGAGCTTGTGTAAGAGAGTGTATACTTAGAAAACAGTCTGGAGGCTTCTTACATGGCTAGTCACTCCCACAATTCAATAGAACAATTGTGCCTTTATCCAAAGGAGTTGAAAACGTGTATGCACTAAAAATAGGCACATGGATCTTAAAGGGATTTTAAAAGTAAAAACAAGTAAGACATTCTTCAGCAGGTGACTAGAAAATAAATTAATGTGCATTCAGATACTGGAATAACATTCAAAGCTATAAGAATAGGATCTTTCGATCACAATAAACTTAGAAGATAAAGAATTCATGCGTCTAAGTGAAAGAAACAAATTTGAATGTCTCTGTATGATCTGATTCCAATCAGATGACATTCTGGAAAAAGCAAAGTGATTTGGAGACAGTAAAACAATCAGTGTTTATCAGTGGCTAGAAAGGAGGAAGAAATGACTATCCAGTCCACAGTAGATTTGTAGGTCAATGAAATGCTCTATGTGATTCTATAAAGTTTGATATATGTCATTGTGCCATTTCCAAAGCCACAGAATACAGCACAACAAGAATGACTTCTAGTCTAAACCATGGATTCTGGCAGGTGACCCTGTGTCTTTGTGAGCACATTAGCTCTAAAAAAATGCTCCTTTCTAATGATAGTTGGGAAGGTTGGGTATGGATAGACAGCATTTGGGAACTAGAGAACACCTTCTGTTCATTTTTGCTATGGGTTTAAAATTGGTCCAAAAATAGAGTGTATTTAAAGGAAAACAAAAGAAAATGTGCTATTCGTTCTTTAAGTGACTAGGAATATTTTGATTAACATTCTGAAAAGTATCTTCCTTGTCTCTCTGTCTATAGTTTATAAGAAAGTGAATCTTCAAGCATAGTAAGTAGCCAGAATTTGGAAATAATCCCTTATTTTTCCTGCGCTCTTTATCATTCCACAAGCATGCTACAAAGAAGTAATTGTATGGTAATCCTGCCGTGCTCAACTGTGAAACTCTTGGCCCCTGGTTCCTCTCAATGTGATACAATAGCAGGTCAAGGAAGGCTACTAGAGCCCGAAGCAACTGTGGCCCTTCAGTGACAGGTGATTTATCTGGCAGTCTGAGTCAATCTGACATGACCTCTGTTCTCCATGGAATGGAAGCCTGGCCCACAGTGTGATGGTGTGGCCATGCTGAAAACTTGAAAGGAGTGGTTCAGATAAGGCTCAGTGGTAGAGAACAACAGTAAAGAAAAAGAGGTGCCTCCTGGAGTGTGGCTAAGTCCTTGTGAGTGTTGACCTTGACAAAGGTTACTCTTAGGACCCTGATTAGTTCCCATCTAAGTGAGCTGGTATAAAAAGAACAAGCTTAGGCCTTAATCTCTTTGGTCTTCTGGATTGCCACTTGAGTCTTCCCTGTAATAACACTTCATGCTGTATTATCTACTGTATTGTAAGGGCCCTTACTCAAGCCATGTTCCACTGGTTACCATACTGGATCTCTTCATATCTCAATAACTTCTTTCCTTGACAAATTGTCATCCATTGAGCAGTTTGTTATAGCAACAGACAACAGATGAATTAATAAAAAAAAAAAAGTATCCAACTACATCATTCTGAACAGAGGACCACCAAGTCAATTCAGCCACACATGGCTTGACCTTAATAACAATAAGAAAAGGCTTATCCAGCATTGAGCATATACCAAGCATTGAGCTAACATTTTATACATGGCAGGTGACATCATCAAGGATGTATATAGTATTCTTACTAAAATCACGTCAATTTTATAATTAAAGACATTGAAGTTTAGTGCAACCAAAGATCAAACTTTGACCTGTACCCGCAGAATCAACAAAGATTTTCTTTCAAAGTAACACCGTACTGTAGAATAACAGCATGAACATTCATAGATTTAAATCTGATAGAGCTGATGTTCTGGAAAGCAAGGGAAGGGGAGGGGAGGGAAAACGATCATTTACAATGGCTAATTTAGTGCTAGGTACACAGAAGGCTTAGTTGTTAAACTATGACTAAATTGAATGTATAATCAACGAAAATTAGGTTAAAGGAGGTAAAATCTTGAGCGTAATATTTACAAAATTGAAATGAAAATTACAAGAAAACACTTAGAATAAACAAGATTTATTCACACATGACCACTTAAGCTTCCCACAAGCCCTCATCTGGCCCTACACAATCTTCCTTCCTCCCAGCCAATCATCCCCACACCACAGCTCCAAACAGTTCCTCCCCAGAGCAGTCAGCTTGCCCCACCAGGGTTCCATTAGCAAATGTTTGAGTTGCATTTCATGTCAAATGCAAAGTCCGATTATCACCCTAAATTAGAAGGGATATTTTTATAATGAATTGTTTACTTTCATGATCTTTATGAATCATAAAAAGTGTAATTGAAACTCATCACACAGATGGCCCTGGTTAAACTCATTAAGTTTGAAAACAAAACAAAAATATAGATGAATATAGAAATTAGACTTGCGGGGAGAAGAGTGGGTTGATGGGAGCAGGAAGTAGACAAGGGAGGGTGAAGGCTGAGAGCACCCAGAATTCAATGTATACATGCATGAAAATGTCAAATAACAAATGTAGTTGAAAAGTGTAATTGGCAAAATATCTGACTCATACTTCCAAATTTAGGGATTGCTCCCAGTAGACTTTTTTTTTAAATTCTTACTTAGAGTTATTTTCTATGTATTACTATATTTTCTGTATTCACTATAAACTGTGCCTGCTTTCTGAGTGGCTCCAAGAAGAAAATCTAAGAATTCAGGGTGGTCTTCCGAGTAAGAATGATGTTATCTAGGGCTGCGAAGATGGCTCAGTGGTTAGAGTCTCATCATGCAAGGAGCAAGTGTGAAAACCAGAGTCCAGATCCCCCAAATCCACACAAATCCCAAGGGGACAGAGGGGCTTGCCGAAAATTCCAGAACTACACAAGTATGGATAGAGGATCACCGCTGCAACTTAGGCAGCCAGATTAGCTAAAGTGGTGAGTTCTGAGTTCAACTGGGAGACCCTCCCTCAACTTATAATGTGGAAAGCAATAGAGGGTGACTATTGCTGTAACATTAATACACCACACACACATACATACGTACATTAAAAAAGAACATTGTTATCTGCTGAGTACAAGTGACAGGCTTGAGATCTTCAGCTTTGATATATCAACACAATCAGGTAAGTTCATTGTAATGATCAGATTTATGTATAATTAATGTGTTTATTTTACTTTGGGAATACTAATACTTGACATTAATGATGTGAATGTCATATTCCTACCAAGGCCACATATGTCATCATACAACACTAGAGAAAATTAAACATCTCCCTACAACACCACTGGAAGCCTCGCCATCCCCCCTCAAAAAAAATTCATACCTTGTTCTCCTGTATATTTTCTCATTTGCATTCTATATCCTTTTTTGTTTAAATAGAGAAACATGACCATGAGAAGAATACCTATTCTAGAAGTCTTACTGTATCAGCACACCTGGACATTATTTCACAGACTTCTGAGGCATTTACTTATCCGAGAAATCTGAAGTCCTAGTAAATGAAGATGTAATATCAATTAAATAAGATTAAATAAAAATGTACAGTGAAAAATCCTGGATCCATTCATAGACAGGTAAGGTTTACTTATTAATCCATTCACCAAATGTTTATTGAGTCTCAGTGGGCCCCAGGCAAAAAGAGGTCCTATCATTTCATGGTATTTTTTGCATACCAAGAGAAATGTTAGCAATGTCGAGTTTGTATGGAAGAAGGTAAATAGGGTAGTTGATGGTTTCATGAGCCACTTATCTCTGGTATAACTTCCAGAAAAGCCTCAATGAAAGCGGCTTCAACTAATACCTATTCATTTTCTTACTGTAAGAGTGGAGACAAGGACTTGATGACATTTGTTCAGGGTTATTATATTCTATTCCACCTTCTCCAATGTGTTGGGTTTCATCAAAAGGACATTATATAACGTAAGATGTCAGCTATGACTCCAGCATCAAAAGTCCACCTCAGTTTTGTCAGCACCCCAAGAAATGTCAATATGCAATTTCTCAACGAGGGCAGACATAGGAGTCTGGCAAACTGTTTTGCTTGGCAGGCTACCATAGTGGTTTGAGGATCTATTAGCAAGATGATAGAGACATGGCTGACACAGGCATCCCATAATATCTGTTATCCCATCTGTGAAATGGATAATTCAACCTACTAATGCAAACAAGAAAAGGGAAACTGAGTATAAAGAAGGAAGACAATGTGAAACATGGAAAAAAAAAAAACAGTATTTCCTAAAACATGTACTTAAAAAAAAATAAAATCAATCAAGTGAAGACGTCCAAACACTTAGATTGCACTAGACTCAAGAGCCAAGATAAATAATCAACTGACGTGTTCACTGATAAGTAGATTTTGAAAGGTGTGTGAATGTCTGTGAATGTGTGTGAGAGAGACAGAAGGTGGGGAGGGAGGGAGGGGAGGAGGGAGAGGGACAAAGGAAGAGGGAGGGAGGGAGAGATTTCAGTCTTTTAAAAGAGTACCGTTTTGCTATCTCGGCAGCATGGATGACATATATGCAGTGAAATGCACCCAGGGTAGAAAGAAAAGGCACCACAGGCCTCACTTCTATGTGGAACTGAGGAAGGTGGAAGTCATAGAAAATACATGGGACGGCAGATAAGGAGGTGGCGGTGGGGAAGATGTGGAGACACGGCCCCAAGGACACCCAGTCTTATATTTGCAAGAGTGCTATTGTAAGTCACAGTAGCTGCAGTTAATGACAACATGTTATGTACTTGCTGAGAGGGTAAATTTCAATGCTTGCCCCCAAACTGTATAATGTGAATTTTTATTAGCTTGATTTTGTCATTCCATTATGTATACATATTTTAATGTCATATACCACTAATATATGTCATTTAATTGCCCAATTAAATACAATGAGTAGCTTTAAAAAGAAAACTGCAAGCCTTCAGATTCCAATCCTTTGTATGGCAAAAGTAATATAGAAGGAGGAGAAACACACCAGATCATAGGTCATAAGACTTCTACCAGACTCCACCAAACTGATGCTGAAGAGTCTCTAGGGAATGACTATCCTGAGCAAATGAGCAGAAAATAAACTCTTGGGTCTATAAAGAAGTTTCTCCCATAGATGACCAATGTGGAATAGGGCAAGTCTCTAATGCTTCCTATCAATGTCTGCCATGTGCCTGTGTTCACAAATGAAACAGGAGAAATATGAGAACCATGGTCATAGTACATCTATATCAGTGGTGTACCAATGGTGATGTTCTCATTGATGTGGAATGGGTGATGTTCTCATGGATAATACATTTTATATGACAAGCTGTGGTTCCTCACAATGCCAAAATTCTGTGGTGCTTCTTTATATTATATTCCAGAAGCCCATGCATGAAGTATATAAACCATATGCATGGAAGGTAATGAATGGATTAAAGTTCTCACAGTGAAAATCATAGAATGGAGAAATTATACAGATTGTATTTTTATCCTTTTGCATATCCATGTCCCCCTAAATGTTTTGATTTTTAAAAGAAATGTATAGAGTGTTTGCCTGCATTTACTTATGGAAGGTTAGTGTGTACATACTAGGTGCCTGCAGAGGTCAGAAATGGTGCTAGATCTCCTGGAACTCGAGTTATAGGTGGTGGTTGTGCTGGCAATCAAACTCAGGTCCTCTGTAAAATCAAGTGCTCTTAACCATCAAGCCATTTTCTAGCCCCAACAGTGAATATTTCTGAATGCTTTAGTAAAAATAAAACTCTTGTTAAAGGGAGAAATTTCTTCTACTTATATTCCAGAAGTTTACAGTGGATTCTCTTGTCTTTAAAAGCCCATTGACTTTAATTTCTAATGAGATGAATTTTAAAATCATTACGGCATTTTAACATTTAGAAGGAAATTTCTGGCCTCTGCTAACTCAGAGGAAATATTTTATCATTTGTTTCAATGATAGTACAAAATTCAACTACCATGGATATTGAATTTTCTCCCTTTTTTGATTCACTGAGCGGTTTTAAGTTTATTTCGACAATGTAGTACTAGAAAATAATAATCAAATGTAGGCCACAGAAGACACCTAATAGTTCTATTACACATTACATTACTGATGATTGCTTATTTCCCAATAATTACATCTTACTCTCCACTTACTTTAGCTCAAAGCCATTTAAAAACAAAACAAAAACTGAAAATGGAGAAAAGCAAAACTTTTTTTTTTCTCTCGTAACGTTTTTTACTCAAAGTAGGACAGTCTGAAAGTACAAATCCCCAGGGATCAAGGTCAAGAAGCCAACTGAACCACTGTGATGAGAAGAGCTGCCAAGACTGAGCCTTGCTCCACCCAACCTTGAAAGGACATTCCTCGTGAAATAAGTGGGGAAATGCCGGTAAGAGCTCAGCTTCTCCAGCAGGAAGTTTACAACAGCCTGGAGGACTTTCTAGGAAGGTTACAATCCTTCCTTGGCATGGGCGATCCTCTGAGGCACCAGACAGCAACTGAGTATTCAGAACAGTCAAGACCGAGCATAAACTTTGATGCCCTGTTCTCTCATTTAGATTTGATTATGAGGTTTCCCACTCCCCACGATGACACATTCACATTCTCTTCATTTGGTTGGAGTTTGAATTTATGCAGGCATGCTCCTCTTCTGTTTGTAGATTTTATTTTTCAAGCAGGTTTCTTCCAGTGAAAAACAAGCTCTTGCCTCATTCCTTGGAGTGCCCAGGTCTGTTTTGAATAAAGACCTTAATTGGACTGAAATTCTGACATGAGATACTCATTGTTTCACACTGATCGAAGGGCTTCTTGTTCGTTCCTCCCAGGACTAGATCCTAACCACAACTTTAGGGGCAACCAAAAGATGACTCTGGAATTCTTGTTCCCACACACAGGACTCTGCTTTTCACCCCCCAGACTAGGTGTATGTGGATGAAGTGCCTAATGTGGGATCTTCAGGACAATTTTTACATTTTAAAAGAGGTAACTGTGTGGGCTCCTCTTGTACTCCACACTGAGGAGAACAGTCCCAGCTCATCAACCTTGCCATACTCTGCATGTGGCACTTACTCAAATCTGCCCTCCTCATCACCCACTATCTGTGGGTGGGAAATGTGGTCCACCTTCTCTAGTGAACAAATCCTTTTGACCCTACACACTGACTCAAAGCCAGGGATCCCCCAGAAGTCTCTGTTTCACCCCACCATTACAAATGATCTCATTCATTCTTCCTGCTTTCTCCCCCACAATGCTCAAGCATGCACATGGAACGCCATTGTACTTCTTAGTGGCAATGTCACTTACTTGATCACATGTTTGCTAATGTCTCTGTGTGTGCTCTATTCCACAAAACTGTGAGTTCTTAAACAACAGGGAATGTGTAATCTAAGGCTGTTTATGAGACTTCGAGTCATCTCTGCAAAGAAGACACTGTTCATTTTCAAGGCAAATCGAGGGTGCTAGAGATGTTGGAATCTCTAAAATGGAACCCAGGTTGCCAAAACTGTAACAGTTCAAACATTTCCTTCTATGGTGTTCTGTGTACTCCAATGTCTGAATGACATGATTCTTTTTTCTTTTTTTTTTTTTTTTTTTTGGCCCTGCTTCCTTCTATTATACATTAGAGCTTTGGGCCACTGATGCATGTACATAGGCTTGTGTACATGTATACATGCAAAACACGCACACACGCAGAGAGAGAGAGAGAGAGAGAGAGAGAGAGAACAATGTAATAGAAAACCACCATCCTGTGAAGCAAGAGAACCAGATTAAGATAGAACTCAGCAACGCAACACTGGCCCTGTGTGCAGGTGAGTGCACCCTTCCAGCTTTCCAATCCTAGTGTGCAAACAGAAGCGCAGGACTAGGACACTTTAGAGAGGGTAGGATCTGGTTCTGGATTACCAAGATGAAAGAATGGAGTTTGCTAGAGAATTTTACATAGACAAGGTGAGATATCACATGTACCTACAGGAGTCTCTGCTGAGCTATGATTCCAAGATCCCCCTGTTCTAGTTAGTTTCCACTCTGCTGCTGTGATAACACCCTCTGGTGTAAAGCGACTTAAAGAAAGGCTTTATTGGGGCAGAATCAACCACTGAGGGCATTCACAGCAGGAACGAAAGACAGGGGCATAGGGCAGAAACCCCAGAGGGATGCTACTTCTTGGCTCCTCTGACTTGCTCCCTGGCTTGTGCCCTAGCTCACACTTGCCTGGATTTCTTGTACCACCCAGGCTGAATCAACTGGTAATGGTCCTACCTTCCTCTAGCCATGATCAATTAGCAATGAAGAAAATGCCCCATAGACACACCCACAGGTCAAACTGATTTAGGCAATTCTTCCATTGAGGTTTCCTCTTCCAAGGTGACTCTAGGTTATGTCAAGTTGAAAATAAAATTTAACCAGCACACACACACACACACACACACACACACACACACACACACACACACACACACACACACAAGATGTGTAGAACCAGGTTAGAACCAAGCTCAGTATACCCTTCATTTTTTTCCTACAGATGCATTTGGCTGATCAAAGCTTAACATAAAGAGATTGACATCAGGGACAGAAATACAATTAGAACAACACATTGTAATAGGGCTAGTACCACTGCTCTTGTACTTTTGGTTATCATTAAGGGAAACAAGGCTCCTTAAATACAAGCAGGATGATACTGTAAAGGTTGGTTTCAAAACTGAGGTGTCAGGGAAGGAGAGATGGCTCAGTTCTTGAGTGGTTACTGCCCTTGCAAAGGACCAGGATTCAGTTCCCAGCACCCACATGAAGGCTTATAATTGTCTATGACTTCACCTGCAAGGGACCTGATGTCCCTGTTCTAGCCTTTGAGGGCTACTGCGGGTGTATGTATGTATGTATGTATGTATTATGTATGTATGTATGTGTATAAACTCATGCAAGTACATACACATAAAATAATAAAATGAATACATACATTAAAAGGAAGGAAAACGTCAGGAAAAGAAACTGAGATGACTGCTAAGAATAAGACAAGTCAGTATCCTGGGCAAGTGGATGTTCACATCCCAAGCGAGACAGAGCGGACAGTGTAAACTTTCATTACACTACTTAGAAGACATCACAGTTCAAAAGTTAAGAATTGATGACAGACCTAGTAGCAGAAGCCTCTAATGCGGCTACTCAAGAAACTGAGACAAAAAGAGTCCAAATGTAAGGCCAGCATCAGGGAGTACATAGCAAGCTCAAAGGCAGTTGTTCAACTTAGTGGAACTTTCTGCCAGAACCTAAAAGACAGACATACAGACAGACAGAAAATGAATACTGAAGATGTAGCTCACTGGTAGATTGCTTGGCCAGCATACACTAAGTCCCAGTGATTCAACAGTCAGTCTCACATTGCAAACATAAAATTATGGCTTGCTTAGCTATGGATTTACTCATTTAGTATTTCCACGTCATATTTAACCTTGTGTAACTGAAGCCTTGCAAAGTGAAGCCACAGATAAAGGGGAACTACGGTACAGGAGAGGGGAAGGGATTTAATACAGGTGCTTCTCTATTATTCTCTAAGAGAGCTAGTCTCTCAATGTTTCCAAATAAGATGAGTCAAAATGAATAAATATGACAGCTAAAACCTGGAGTGCTTATAAAGTGCCAAGAATTTCTAATTCACTTTACAAATTTCTATACTATTAACAACAACACTGAAACTGATAGAAGGAAAAATCATAGCTAGTACCCTGCAAGAAACTGATGTAGGAAAGGACATTCGGATTAAGACTCCAGCTGCCCAGGAATTAAGACCAATAGTTGACAAATGGAATTTCATAGAACTAAGGAACTGTACACCAAAGGAAAAAGTCAATCCAAATGAAGAGGAAGCCCAGGAATACAGAGAGTGGGAGAGAATCTTTGCCAGCTATACAGCGGGAAAAGGATTAATATCCATAATATATAAAGAACTCAATAAACGAAAGGTCCAGAAGACAAAGAATGTAGCCAGAATGTTTCTCTGGTCTCACCTGGCCCCGCAGACTTGCAGCAATTTATAATCAAATCAAAATAATCATTCAGAGACTTAATATTAATTACAAACTGTATGGCCTATGGCAGGCCTCTTGTTAGCTAGCTCTTATATCTTAAATTAACCCATTTCTATTAATCTGTTTTGTCATGTGTTCTGTGGCTTTACTAGTCTGCGGGAATATTGCTCCTTGGGCTGCAGACTGGCTTCTCCCCAGACTCTGCCTTTCTCTTTCCTGTCTCTCTTCTTGGATTTCTCACCTGCCTCTAAGTTGCCTTTCCATAGACCAAAGCAGCTTATTTATTAACCAAAGAGGACAACATATATCCACAATGTACAGAAAGACATCCCCCAGCAAAAGAATCCAATTAAGAATGAGGTGGGGATTTCAACAGAGAGTTCCCAAAAGAAAATTAACAGTGGCTAAGAAATAGCTCAAAAAGCATTCACCATGCTTAGCAATTAGGGAAATTCAAGTTAAAAATATTTTGGAATTTCATTTTTTCCCAGTCAAAGTGGCTAAGATATAAATAGATGAATGAATGAATGAATGAATGAATAAATAAATGAATAAATAAATAAATAAATAAATACCTGAAAACAAATTCTGGAGAGGATGTGGGAAAGGTGGGAAAGTGGAACCCTCATTCTCTGTTGGTGGGACTGCAAGATGGTGGAGACACCAAGGAAATCAGTGTAGTGAATTCTCAAAAAGCTAAAAAAACAGATCTACCATGTGACCTGGCTATACCACTCCTTGGCATATTCCCAAAAGACCCAACATCTTGTTCTATAGACTTGTTCAGCCATGTTCATTGCCACTCTATTCACAATAGCTAGGAAAGGAGAACAGCCCTAAACACACATGACCAACACTAAATGATTACAAGTAATATGTATAAGTGTATGTACATACATATATATAACAACAATAATTTAAAAGTACAGACCATTAATTTGAGAGGTATGGAAAAGACCCAGGAGGAACTAGAGGGAGGAGAGGAATGGGAAGTGATGTAAATACAGTACTCATATATGAAATTCTCAACAAGTAATTAAAAAAAAATCTGACCATACACTAGACACTTTAACACTTCAAAAATGGGGAAACTGGTCAAAAAAAGGTTCTTCTTCTAGCTCAAGGTCATCTAGTTTATAAAAGCCAGCGTCTCAATTCAGACTCTGCAATGATGGGAACATTCATGGAGAAGAGTTTCTGCGAACACCCTGAGAAGGAAACATGGATGTGGAAGATGGGTTACAGGCTCTGGTAGCTGGTACAGTCATCAGTATGGATGGGAGGGGGTCTCAGGCTCTAGGAGCTGGTATGCTCCCCAGCCCATCTCATGCAAGAATATTTCCCTTCCATGGAGCTGAGATGCTCTTGCCTCTTCAGCATAAGACAGAAAATACATTTCAAAGTACATTTGGGATAGATTGATTCATGTAGGCAAATTGTTGGTTGCCTATACTATACTTCAATCTCCTACCGTAAGTCTAACAAACCTTTTGAAAAGAGATGAAAATCATTAGCAACAATAGGAAAAAGGAGGAAATTATGGACCCACAGCAGTTAATGTAACTGCATGACTTACTGCTCTAAGATGTCACCAAGGGATAATATCATTAGCTCCACCAAACATACCCCAAGGCTCCTTAATTCAGCTAGGTTTGTATTAAGAGAGACAGAGGCAGCAGCAGCATGTAGCCAGGAAATTACACACATGCAGATACCCAGACACTTAACCATTTTGATGCAAAAAAAAGAAAAAGAAGCATTAAATATAATTGTGCTAATTTGAAAAGAACATCCTAAGTTTCTCAAGGAGAGATTTATCTGTTCATTACAAAAATGAACCCTTCAGCCTCCCAAGAAGAACGTGTCATTTACTCCCACAAATGGGCCATAAAATCCTCTCTGTTAACTGTATTTGGCTGCCTTCATCGGGCTGATTTCTTAGAGTAGCAAGAATGCCAGTGTTTTCAATCCTCAACTATATCTAATGCCAGAAAGCAATCCAGAGTCATAGCCCATGGCTCCACAGGAGAACCAGATCAAGGGCTCTACACACAGGGGCTGCTTAGTGATCAGAAGAGCAGGCCAGGTCTATAAAGCATTATACAATTGTTCATTGGAGCTTTACACCCATATGTACTTACATCACAACATAAAAAAAGCTGTGAGCTAGGCACTCCCTAAGTTAACCCCCCAAATCATCTGCGTGATTATGTAAATTAACTGTGCTCCTAACTTGTCATCTGGAATAGCCTATCTCTACATTAAACATCAGCTTATTTGTGACAAAACTGGCTGGTATCCCCCCCAAATCCATTCTCTCCTCCCACAGGAATACTATAAATTACACAGGTCACCATGGGAAAGGCCACACTTCTCAGCCCCACTTACAGCTGGGTCTGTACATGAGACTCTATTTGGGACAACAGGATGTACATGGGAGCTGTGTCTATGTCTGGGTCATGTTTGTCCTTCTTATAAACTGGAACACAGATGTGTAGTGACATCATAAGGGACAATGGACCAAAAAGACAGAAAAGAACCACAGCCCCTGTATGACCTACACTAAGAACCACACAGGAAACCGGGATGCTCTGCTCCTGTCCAACGTCTGCATTTTTACAGTAGCTTCTTAAAGAAGCTTCCATTTATCCCAATTAATAAACATGAGACCTATTTGCTGCTACATCCATAATAATTTCTTGGTGATGAACATGTGCTCCCCAGTAGGACAGTCACTTAGGGAGCTGGGGCCCTTGGAGAGGTGTTAGAATGTTTGAGAACCAAGTTTTAATTTCATTTACTTATAGCTAAGGTAAACTTAAAAAGAAACATGCCTCTAGTTGCTTTTTTAATCAAACAGTTCCGTTGTCTTGAATATCTACCATGATTAATGTATAACAAATAGAAAGGTCCATTAGCCTCACAGACTGACCTATGTTTCAAAGTTTAACTTTTTGCCATCATGTTCCAAATTTAATAGAAGGTCTCACTCAAGAACTTTTTAAAAGCAGATGCAGGTACTAGGCTGAAACGAAATAGGAAGTATTTAAAGGTGTGATGGTATTTAATTTTTTAATTAAATTATTTTATTCTATGTATCTGAGTGGTTTTTTTTCTGTATGTATGTGCATGTCGTATGTGTCTGATGTCCGTGGATGCCAGAAGAAGTCATTAGATCTCCTGGAACTAAAGTTATGGATAGCTGTGAGTCACCACCCTATGTGCACTGGGAACTAGGGGCTTTTGTCAGAGCAATGAGAACTCTTAATCAACCCTCCAGCTTCAGAGCTGTCACTTTAAAGGTGACCAAAGCTGCCATTTGAACAGGTAGGATGCATGAAATTCTTTTGTACCATCACCAATACACTGTCTTCCATAAAGCAAAAATAGCTGATTAAGTTTTGTAAAAAGAGAAACGCAACATAACCAGCCACAATTGATGTAAACAAAAAGTTTTTGTTTTATTCCACCAAACAGAGATCTAGGATAATCAAAGCCAATTGACGGGTATCTGGAGCATTTTCTAAACAATTTGGGCACACAACATATACAGTTCCACTTTGGAGGGGTCATTTGTGTTTCTATGTGAAAACACTATAACATTCCAGGAAAACATGTGTGTTAGGATGGAGAGCAATGCCATTTGCAACAGTTCTCAAGAGCATGTAACTGAGGCTCTCAATGTAATTATAAGAAGCAAATAATCCAAGCTGGGCAGAATGCCCAGAAATCAGAGTCAAAGGCAGACTTCAGAGTGAGACTGACAAACAGAAAATAAAGGGGTAGGCATGCTGGGGTGAGAGGAGAAAGGGCAGAGGAGAAGAGGAACTCCAGAGGGGGGCAAGGAAGGACAGAAGAGGGTAGCAAGGGCAGAAATAGAATCATCAGGAATGGAGGAGAAACCAGACGATGTCCAGCATCACAAAGATGTCCACAAATACCTTCATTTAAGAATTCCCATGAGGAATTGGCAGAGACACATAAAATTTACACGGTTTTTATCCCAAAGTGAGTTTATTAATGATCTCAACTTGTGCAATGTAGTCTCCATTTCTGAAAGGACTGTTAACGACAGTGAAAGAGGCGTTTTCTGGTTCTTATTCAAAGCTCCATATTAGTCTAAATAGTTGTATAAAAAAAGTCCTCTGGTTCACATGGTTAACATTCGTCATAAACAACAGCAAGGATGAAGACACATGTACAGTGCCATCATCTTTCATGTGCTTCTGGTGCTGGCAGAGAGAAGAGATGCATTTCTTCATGGGAACCTGGGACTTGCTTTATCCTCCTGCTTCTCATAACAGAAGCACCCCAAGTTACTAATGTTTTTGAAACTTAGAGCTACAGAACCTAAATGGTTGAAAACTTTTGAGTCAAAAGATAATGATCCAGAAAGAAGCAAGCCCTCTGTCCTCACAATACATAGATGGTATTGCTAATTCCCAAAGGGAAGCGGCAGTTTATATATATATATATAAACTCAGACTAACAACAACGGACCCAGAGCTGGAGCACAAGCTGCAGCATCTCCTTCGATTGTGCTAAAAGTCAGCTGTACAATGCTAGCTACTGAGAACAGCACCTTATTGAACTCATCCTGCCCTACCCTATATAAAGGTGCTGATAGACTGTGATCAGGATCCTATATCAGGATGCCAATAATAGCAGTGCTTCTCCTATTAATACCTTCATTTCTGATCAGTATAATTATTTTTTTATTTTGCAATACAATTCAGTTCTACATATCAGCCACAGATTCCCTTGTTCTCCCCCCTCCCACCCCCCACCTTCCTCCCAGTCCGCCCCCATTCCCATCTCCTCCAGGGCAAAGCCTTCCCCATGGACTGAGATCAACCTGGTAGAATCAGTCCAGGCAGGTCCAGTCCCCTCCTCCCAGGCCGAGCCAAGCGACCCTGCATAAGCCCCAGGTTTCAAACAGCCAACTCATGCAATGAGCACAGGACCCAGTCCCACTGCCTGGATGCCTCCCAAACAGATCAAGCCAATCAACTGTCTCACCCATTCAGAGGGCCTGATCCAGTTGGTGACCCCTCAGCCATTGGTTCATAGTTCATGTGCTTCCATTCGTTTGGCTATTTGTCCCTGTGCTTTATCCAACCTTGGTCTCAACAATTCTCGCTCATATAAACCCTCCTCTTTCTCGCTAATTGGACTCCTAGTGCTCCACTCAGGGCCTAGCCATGGATCTCTGCATCCAGATCCCTCAGTCGTTGGATGGGGTTTCTAGCACGACAACTAGGGTGTTTGGCCATCCCATCACCAGAGTAGGTCAGTTCAGGCTGTCTCTCGACCACTGCCAGCAGTATGTTGTGGGGGTATCTTTGTGAATTTCTGTGGGCCTCTCTAGCACTTTGCTTCTTCCTATTCTCATGTGGTCTTCATTTACCATGGTCTCCTATTCCTTGTTCTCCCTCTCTGTTGTTGATTCAGCTGGGATCTCCCGCTCCCCCAAGCTCTCTTTCCCTCGACCCTCACCCTTCACTACCCCACTCATGTCCAGGCTGTTTATGTAGATCTCTTCCATACTGTGACACGCTATAATTGTTTGAAACTTTCCACTTGTACTTCTGAGGTCCAGAAACTAGTAGCATTAGCTGGGCATACTGGTGCACATCTGTATCCCCAAACCTCAAGAAGCTGAGAAAGGTCGATAATGATCTCAAACCAACCTGACCTACACAGTGAAAATATCTCTCACAAAGAACACTTTCTTAAACAGTGACATTAAAATAAGCAAATAAGCAAATAAACAGCAGCAACATCAGTGTGGCTTTGGTTTGATAAAACCCATGTCCTAGTACTGTTTGTTGTATGTCAGGATTTAGATATTTACCACTCACTGCTTCAACAAACCAAAGTCATTCTAAGTAAATAAGCATATGGCATGTAATTCAGTTCTATGGCTATGGAAATGGGAACAATGGATGCACATATACCACACAATCAAAACATAATTGTATATTCCATTGACATGAGGCTTCTCAAAAGGACGGGGTTTTCCTTAGTAACTTCAGAATCACTGAACAGTACATTAATATACTTTCAAAAGGGCATAGAAAACTACTAGGCAGAGTCACATTCCCAGAGCCCAGGTGTATCTTCAAATCACACCAATTCTGCACTCCTCTGCCTCCCAAGGATATCTAGATTTGCCATCATAAAAGGGTGCTGTGGGATGTTCTCTATGCTGTGAATGTGTTGCTCTGATTGGTTAATAAATAAAGTGCTGATTGGCCAGTAGCCAGGCAGGAAGTATAGGCAGGACAAAGAGAGAGGAGAATGCTGGGAACAGGAAGGCTGAGGCAGAGAAAGATGCTGCCAGCTGCCACAAATGAGAAGCATGATGTAAGATACGGGAGAGCCACGAGCCACATGGCAAGGTATAGATTTATAGAAATGAGTTAATATAAGATATAAGGATTAGATGACAAGAAGCCTGAGCCATTAGGCCAAACAGTTTAAATAATATAAGCGTCTGTGTGCTTATTTGAGTCTGAGTGGCTGCCGGCCCGAGTGGGACTGGAGATAACCCCTGCTACAAAAGGGTAGCTTGGACTGTTTCTCAAACTTCCCACGCAATCAGTGCCTGCAAAGGAAAATCATAAAAACAAACTACATTCTACCTTCCCTTCAATCAAAGCCAACCTGAAGGGGTTCTCCCCAAGAGCCCGAATAGACATCATGAACTCAGGCTCAAGTGTGATAGTCTCTAGCTATGAACACAAATTTCATCTTTCAAAACTGAATTCCAACAATTCTTCGGTTCCCTCTCAGACTCTTCCATGATTCTAGCATAAAGCATTCAGAGGCCATCTACTAACTTACTAGACCAAATCCCGTGAACCTAAAGGTAGTACAAGGAGGAATATTTGAGGTTGGTTTTTACCTTACCTCCCTACAAACAAGAACCCTGATGAGGCTGCCGGCCAGGAGAGTCCAGATTCAAACTCAGGCCCTTTAACTCCTAATCTGCTTATGTAGCACCTCCCTTCCCCAAGCATATCCTTCTCTGGTTTCCTCAGTGGACTAGGGGTTCCTAGAGGACATGTTAGTATTTGATTCCTTGTTGTAACTCAAATGGATGTCACAAAAAGTGCTGACCCATGGAAGGAGATTAATCATTATCCACTAATTAACTGACCAATACAAGAGTTAGTTGCTGTGGGATGGTCTGTATGTCAAGTGTGTTGCTGATTAGTCAATGAATAAATCACTGATTGGTCGATGAATAAATCACTGATTGGTCAGTGGCCAGGCAGGAAGTATAAGTGGGACTAACAGAGAGGAGAATTGAGAGAACAGGAAGCTGTGTGAGGAAGACACTGCTAGCCGCCACCAGGACAAGCAGCATGTGAAGATGCCGGTAAGCCACGAGCCATGTGGCAAGGTATAGATTTATGGAAATGGATTAATTTAAGCTGTAAGAACAGTTAGCAAGAAGCCTGCCACGGCCATACAGTTTGTAAGCAATATAAGTCTCTGTGTTTACTTGGTTGGGTCTGAGCGGCTGTGGGACTGGTGGGTGACAAAGATTTGTCCTGACTGTGGGCAAGGCAGGAAAACTCAAGCAACAGTTAGTTACTTAGGTAAACAAATGACCAAGTGCATCAATGCCTGAAAAATCCTTCATCCTATGAGTAGTACTACGGGAGATAAAAGGACATAGGTAACTGTCACTCAACATTCAACTCAAGGGAAGTTCAGGCCAATCAGAAATGGAGGAAGGTATGAGAGCTGCTAGAGTGCCCAGCCTTCCAAGTCCTTCTGGAGTCGTCCATGTGCTCCTTCCCTCTAGCCAACTAGTCACTACCTCCTATCTACTTCCATGATGCCATGCCTTCCTAACTCTGCCCTCTGTCCTCACTTTGCTGCTAACTCCAGTTCCCTCTGCAGAACACTGTGAGGGCCTTGATGGGGGTCCTTGACTTCCATTCTGGCCTCCCATACAGATTCAAAACAAGGATGTTAGTAAGAGCAGCAGTTGGAAGGAAAAGAAAACTCTGGTTTATCATGACTCCAAGAAGATGATTAGGTGCCAAGGCTACCGTCAAGTGGCTAATAAGGAACCAGGTGTCAGGCACTAGGTAATGCTGCCTGACAATGGGCAGGTGTGTTTCCTGAGCGTAGTTCCCTCCCAAATAGATGAAGCTGAAATATTGACCTCATTCCTCCCAAAGCCACCAATCAGGTAAGAACTCCAAGGTGGAGATTAAATTAATGATGATTCTTTTCCATGTGGAAGGAAACATAAGCAGTGGAGATTAAGTCCACCATAAAACCTGTAATCTACATGCTTCTCTTGTAATCTTTCTAAGCTTATCAAAGTAGACTTTGTTAAACATTTGCCATTTGTTCTGCTGCCATTCACCTGTCTTTATGTTGTTTTTGATCACAGGAATCTGTCTAATCCTCCAAGTGTGAGACTCACCTCACGTCACCTTCCCTTTCCCTCGTAGTCTATATACTGGTCCTGCTTCATTGTTGAGCCTGATGTCCCTTACTTCTTTCTCAGACATGCCTGAAGACTCCTGCTCAACCTCCACAGTCAATTCACAACCACATCAAATAACAAAGTCCTTGTGCATATCCACAGCTTGAGGTCTCACAGCCAGGCTCTTAAGTCTTCTATGATGTGTCCCCATTCTGTACAAACGAAACACCATGGTGGCTCAGAGGGTAGATACAGAAAATGCAGGGGAAAACACACAACAGGCTCCCTCAAAATAAGAGATCAAGTGTTATAAACAGAAAGCTAAGGGATTTTAAGGAAGAGTTCATTTAAAAATGAGCATTTCAGTCCAGTGACTCAATTTGAGACCAGGTCACAATGTGTAATCACATGGGAAGCAGAGTGTGACAGAGGCAGGGTCTAGGAAAACAAGCTAAGTGTATATGGAACACCATTTCCCTTGCTTGGCCAGGAAACTGTGTGTGTGTGTGTGTGTGTGTGTGTGTGTGTGTGTGTGTGTGTGTGTGTGTGGTGGGAGGCATCCTAAAAGAAGACTAAAACACCCATCTGGCTACAGAATACAATACATACAGACTTGAGTACCAAGCTAAAAAAATTATTTAAGTTATAGATAACAAGAGTTGTGGAATGTCTCTAAAGCTTTGGAAATCATATAAAGTATGGATCTTTGTAGTAACAATACTGATAAACTAATAATTTCTTTTTTAAATTAATTCTAAATTTCTCAGGATCATAGTGATTGAGTACAAAATAATTTGATAATCTCTGTGGGACAATATTTGAACGTAATAAGATGACTAATGAGCTAGAATGATCATGAGACTACATATTAATTTATAGAATTTAGAGAAATAGATTTCATCTTGCTTGTGATTTAAGCCCTGCATGTTTCATCTGTCTAATGAATCTGTACTTGCCACTGATCCCTCGTGTAACAAGGTATTAAATAAATCCCAAATTCCTTTAGTGGCCAGGAATGTGAAATGTTGAATCCAGGCAACGACAACCTTGGCCATCTGCTCCTTCACTAACTCTCCCTGACTAGTCTACTACCAACTACGGCGTGCTCCATTGATTAGCCTTCAAAGAACAGTACATGACCAGCAAAGCGGAGCCACACAGAAGTTCCTGAGGTGTCTGATTTCAGTGCCCAAGTTGAACAAACGGATGAGACAGATTACAGTCTCTAGTCCCATCTTCAGTCAGTTCTGAGATACAGCAGCAAGTGAAGTCTATGCAGACTCTAAGGAGGCCCCTCCCAAAGCAAGAATATTGGCTTGTTTGGTCTCCTTTGCAGTTAGCTATGGCTATTGGTCAAGACACCTTAGTGTATAGAGCTTGATGAAAGGATCAAACACAGACCCAAGAAGAAAGGCAGCCCATGTCTCTTAACTATCTGCTAAAGATTCCTTTCTAAGGAAAGCTGGAACTCCTTAGGAAGCAATAAGTAACACCATGCTAGTACCTGGCTAAGACCAGCCCTGGGACATGCTATTTCACATTCTATTTTTTTATAATTATAAATCTGGGAGATTATGATTACATCATTTCCTCCTTCCATTTCCTTCCTACAACCCCTCCCATGTGACACACACACACACACACACACACACACACACACACACACACACACACACTCACTCTGCTGTCTTTCAAATGCATAGCCACTGTTTCTTAAATTATTGTTATACATCTGTATGATGTATATGTATAGGCATACGTATGTAAATACATATTTCTAAATGCATAAACAATATGCTCAGTCTGTAAAATGTTACGTGTATGTATGTTTTAGGGGCTGTCTTTGTTGTCTTGTGTTGAATCCTCAGTAAATAGCCTCCAAGGTGACTGGAGTACAGGTATATTGGGAAGAACCTTGACAAATGGAAGGCAAGAGGAAAAGGCAGATTGGACAAAGAAGGAAGCTGACATTTGATATGATACAGTCATAATGAAGGATTTGACCACTTCTGTGAAGAACTATGTACCCAAGATTGCCTTTCAGGGTTGTCCCAAACTGTAACCCTGCTTTGGTTAATCAATGAATATGGCTATGAGCTACTGGAGACCCACACCCTGTGAGGGCAGATAATATTGCCAGTACCCAGGGACATGGACAGAGAGCTAGGGAAGACACTGTTAATCCCAAAAATCAATAAAAGGAAGAAGAGAATGGGAGCATGGTGAGGAAGAGGGAAGGGGGTGAGAGAGAAACAGCTGGGCTTGGAATACCTACCTCAGCATGCTGAACTCTGACCATCTGTGTGACCATGGCATGGCTCTTTGGTGTCGTTGGGGCGCAACTCTTTCATGTGACATTCTCTGACCTGCTATCACTCCTGAGATACCCAGGAGCCTTCCATATTTCATTGGTGACCATTGTCTCAGACTCTCTTATCACCTACTCCATGGCCTTCATATGCTCAGAAGGGAAAGGACATGGGAAATCTCCGGTGGCATTTGAAATCTACCTTAAGTATGCAGGCCCATTTTTCACAGCAGAAAATTCTCATCTCCATACTGCATTTGGCGCTCAGCAACCCCATGATTAAATGAGATTTGCAAGCAGCAACATAGGGACTTCGACATTTACAATGAATACGATTATTCACTTAGTTGTATCTTTATTACCCATGCTCCCCCTTGTGAGGCAATTTTCCTTATTGGAAGTAAAGCAATCTCAACCAAAGCACTTAAAAATTATCCTTTTCCTGTTTTTATTAGCTGGTATCAAAGAAATGACTATTTGAAGCACAACCAACAGGAGGGAATTGGTTTTTTTATTGCTCAGTTCACATTGTTACAGCTTTAGGAGTGGAGAAAAGACTCCCCAGGGAAATAGTGTCTCTCCAAACACGCTTTCGGGGTAATCAACAGGAAAAGTCTTCCAAAGGGAAGAAAACAGAGAAAAATATTAAAACATAATTAAATAAGCAAAGTATAAGAAAAATAAAACTTAAGAAAAGAAGCTGTTCAAGACAGAAATGGCACTGCTTAAAATTATTTGCAGAATAATATGCAGAATATACATTATCCCAAGGGGGCTATGTCACTCTTGCTGATCAATTTTAACAGCTGCTAGTCTTTAAAATCAAAACCCAAGGAATGAGTGAGCTCAGTGGGTAAAGGTACTTGCTGCCAAGCCTAAAATCCACCTGAGTTTGATCCCCAGAATCTACACAGTAGGAAGAGAAAGCCAATTCCAGCAGGTTGTTCACCTCCACACATACAAAGTAGCACACATACACACACACACACACACACACACACACACACACACACACACACACACACACAAATAAATAAATGTAAAAAAAACTAATCAAAACCTGGTGAGTGGAGTAGGGAGATGGTTTAGTGGGTAAAGTACTTTTTCTACAAGTCTAAGAGCCAGAATTTGGCTCCCCAGCTCACACATAAATGTGAGAGAAGCGTGATGCCCCACCTGTAATTACAGACAGAGCACACTGGACAGAAACATAGAGAAAGCTGGCTCAATAGACTAGCAAAATAGATGGGCTCTAAGTTCAAGTGAGAGATCCTGCCTCAATATATAAGGTGGAGAGCTACTGAAGGACATACCAAAGTCAACTTCTAGCCTATACAAGTGTGTGTGTGTGTGTGTTTGTGTGTATATATATATATAGGCTTTCAAAAGATAAAATAAAATGAAATGGAGAACAGTAGCAAGCACTAAACATCCCCCTATGAATATATGTATGTATACACCAGCACTTCAAATCAAATGTCAGTCGGGCTCGGTGCCATGCATAAGAAAGTCCCCAGCCCACTATTGAGACATTCAGTAAACAAACAAAGCACGATGGTCAGATTGATGTCTGGCCTCCACCGTGCAGAAAACTGTCCTAATGTAACAATGCATATCCTTTACCCCAGGTTTCTTTCTTCAAGGCCCATGTGCTGGCCCATTTCATTATTCTTTAGTATGGAGTTTCCATAATTTATAGGAAAGAAGTATGTACACACAAGACCTGAATAAGTTCATACCAGACAAAATCCCAGCACAAAGAAGGGAAGGTGGACACAAAGTCCTACCCTAACCAAGAAAGCTGTTTGCAAGAGCTTGTGGGAAAGGGGAAATCAGTTTTTTCCAATAGAGTGTCACTGGGTATATCAACCACACTCCAGGGCAAACTCATGCCCAAAAGTAGATGGCCAGTACAAAAACAAATACCATGGGTTTTTTTGTTTGTTTATCTGGTTGATTGGTTGGTTTATTGGTGTTTGTTGTTTTGTCCCTTGTTTGTGGGGACTTAGAGAGAGAGAGAGAGAGAGAGAGAGAGAGAGAGAGAGAGAGAGAGAGAGAAATAACATTATGATGAGCAGATAAGATCTGGGATGAGTTGGATGTAGGAAAAGAATATGATCAAACAACATTGTACATAATTTTTAATAAATTTTTAACACTAGGAGAACATGGCCCACCAGATCAACTAAGTAGAATTCATACGGGCTTACAGAGACTGAAGCAGCAAGCACAGGGCCTACATGGGTCTGCATCAGGTCCTCTGTCTTATGTTATGTCTGTTAGCTTGGTGTTTTGGTGGGACTGCTAACAGTGGGAACAGTTGATCTCTGACTCGTTTACTTGCTCTTGAGACTCTTTTCTTCCTATTGGGTTGCCTCCTTCAACTTTCACAGAGGGTTTTCTCCTTGTCTTACTGTATCTTGTTTTGTCCTGTTTGGCTATAGTCTCTTGGGGGCCTGTTCTTTTCTGAAGAGAAAATAGAGGAGAAATTGGTCTGGGGGAGAAGGGAGGTGGGAGGGAGATAAGAGGGGTGGAGGGAGGGGAAACTGTGGTTGGGGTGTGTTTTATGAGAGAGGAATCTATTTTCAATGAAAAAAGTAAAGTTCCATACTATAATAATTTCAAAGATATTATTAAAGAACATTATGTTGAAAGGAACTGTTTTTGTATGTGTGGTATGAGGAACTGAACTAAGAGCCTTGTATATCCTAGGCGAAGGTTATACTGCTGAACTACACAGGCAGGGCAATTTACTTCTTAAGGGCAAAATGTCCAAGGTGAAGAAAGGTTCACAGAAAATGTGATAGGACTGTTCATGGTATTTTTGGAGCAAAACAGATAGACTATTGCTCTAGATTTATCTTCATTTACTCACTGAACAAACTCTAAAGACTACTTTGTGAGTAGGGGTGTATTCACCTGGGATTAAGGGCATGGTAGCATGAACAATGAGTAAACACTAGAGACAAAGAAAAAATCAGGAAAACAGAGTTTAAGCTAGAAGACAGTGAGGCAGTATCCCTTGGAATGGTGCTATCTCATAGCAACTAAAGGAGAACAGTGGTATAAATGACCGTATACTAAATTTAGCATCAGAATGACCCCATTTAATCTTCATTGTCAAATGAAGGCAAAGTATTTAATCTCCTAAGGCCTTAGTTTCCTTGCCTGAAACCTTGAGAGCATGGTAGACACAGTCCCTGTGATGTAAAATGGTATTAATGTCTGAAATCCTTTATAGTTTACAAAGAAATTTCACAGACATAATGATGAAGAAGCCTCCCAGGGCTGGCAAAACAGAAGGGCAAGCTCTCAAATATATGTCAGGATAAATCCCCATATTAAATGCTACTTAAGAGTCTGTAGCTTTTAAGCCAGAGGGAAATATAAGAGATGAATTCCACAGTATTTACAGAGGAAAGAAAATCATGCACGTTTCTTGGTCTTCTGTTGGCTGTTATTTTATAAGCAGATCCAAAGGTCATCCCAAGTAGAGGGCTATCTCAGAACAAAGATCAGTTAAAATTAATCATGCTCTGGGGAAGCAGAGGACAGCTTCTCTGCTTCACACTCTGCAGACTCCAAGGAACATGCTAATTATTTTATATGCTAACATTATTAGATACTAGATAGCCTACCCATTTGTCAGCAGATTGTTACCTAATGAGCAGTTAATCTGCCCTTTGGAGAGCCGCACAAAGTTGGATAAACGCCTCCTTCAGAACGTGCCTTTCATTTTTGACCGGCTCTGCCACAAGACCATCGCTCTTTATCCCACGCGGCTACTTCTGAGTCACCGAGTCTTTGACATAGCAAGTAAAACAAGACTGAAAAGTGTTCTGGCTGACACCCAAACAGCAAGACCACGAGCACGGTGAGGTAAGCAGGGGCTCTAGAGCAGCCCTGGGTTCCAGGCATGGGGCCACCAATCCGTTGCCGGCTGTGTACCCAGGATGGACAACTGCCAAGCCTGTATGTTGCAACTATGAAGCGGGAATATGAGTGTCTGAGAACTACAGAATGGTTGCACCATGTGCTTAGAGAAGGTCATGGTGACTAGTAAGTACCCAGTAACTGTTATCTAGTTTCTTTAATTATCTATTTATTTACTTACTTATTTTGAGAAAGAATCTTGTTCCATAGTTACTACTAGCCTGGAATTCACCATGCATCCCTGGCTGGCCTTGAACTCTCGTCCATCCTTCTGTTTTAGCTTATCAAGGGCTAAGATTACAAGTAGGCAATATCATGGCCAGATTTTAAATACTATTAAAACAATGACTAAACTATAGTAAACTTAGCAATACCCACACCCGCCATATATTTATTAGTAATCATATTGTTTGTAAGTGACATTTTTCTAAGTAAGAAAAACTAAGTGAGCACAAATTATATTGTCAATATTAGAGGCAATTAATGTTCTGATTCCTCACAACTTCATTTTGTTGTCTTCTTCACTCATTTCACTAAATGGTTTTTCTTCTTCTCTACCATTTTTTCTCTTCTCATCAACTATGAACATAACTGACAGTTGGAATGGGTAAGGCCTTTCCTTGATCATGGACTTGGCCACGCTGTTCCCCGGATGTGACCCAAGAATCCAGCTAAACCAAAACGTTCAAGTACATACGTAAGCCAACTTTGCTGACTTCATCACCTTGCCAAAAAGTGGCTTACATGCAGCAAAAAGGTCAATCCACAAGTATAAGAGAAATGCTTGAGATTTTTTTCTAGAACTTCTGGTTGTCTTTCCACTGCTACATCTGCTCGGAAAGTGCAGCACAGGAATTTACCACAGAAAGGGTAGCAAACAAAAAAAAAATGTTTTAATAACATTTCTACACATTGCTCAAGGCTTCTAAAGTTACAATTATGAGTTCATGCAGTGTGAACAACTGTTTTTCATTAGTTACTGGTTGAAGAATGTAAATAGGAATTGGTAGAATGAGCCCGTCAAACGCACAACCTAATAGAGATTTACAGCTCCAGGAACAGTCCACCACACTTCAACCATGGAGCAGACAAAACGTTGACCATGTGTTTATATTTCATTACCGAGGAAAATTCAGAGCTGGCTAGTGATTATTCATGTCAAGAGTTTTACATCTATACCTCTTTGGGGTATTAACTAGTGCACTTTGGAAGTCTCCGCTCTGAGGCTACCCTTTGCCTTCATTGCCACACACGGACTTGGGAAGCTCCCAGGCTGGCCAGGCATCTCTGCCCCTTCACTGAAGCCTGTCAAGGTTCTCACTTATATGGAACCCACAGGAATCACTGACTATGAACCAACTCATTTGAGAAATGAAACAAGATTTGGGGGATAAGAGAGGAAACAATGTCTCCATGTTTAAGAATACAAGTTGCTGTTTCAGAGAACTCAAGTTTAATTCCCAACACCCATGTCAGGGGGCTCAAAACTGCCAGTAACTCTGGCTCCAGGTGATCTGACGCCCTGCTCTGATGTCCAGGGGCATTGTATGCACACACACACACACACACACACACACACACACACACACACACACCCCTTTCATTAAAAAAAAAACTTTCTTTAGAAATCATAAGGTATCACTCCTCCAAGCAAGCAGTTTTGTTTTGACATTTATTTCTAGAAAACATACACATCCTTTAGGCGTTTCAGGGTGTGTAGACACATGTAAAGGCTGTCACAATGAAGAGAGCATCTTAATTCTTGGTGTACATCCAACTTACCACTTACTCACATCTAGTCTATTTGAAAGATAAAGTCCTTCTGTGCATCTGCACTTGCTCACCTGTCTGGCTACTAGTTTAGAGGTCGTTTAAATGTATTGTGTCCCCTGGAGGTTCCACATGTTGAAATTTGATCCTTATTACCAGGTATTAAGAGAGTAGATGCTTAATCTGATTATGTTGTTCGAAGGTGGGGCCTCTGTGAAGAAATCAGAAGAGATTGGTTCATACAGCCCCCTAGACCTAAGTCCTAGAGGCTTTAGAGAGAGACATGAGCATGTTCTTACACCACATCACTTAGCTCTCGTTATGAGGCACTCTGCAGAAGGACCACCACTAGACGGCAAGGCAACTGTGAACTCAATATACTCCCTCTCCTCATAAGCACCTAGCCACAGGTGTTTCATTTAATATCAAAACAGGAGCCAAAAAGACTGACCCCTGTGTGTATCTTCTCTAGAATACGAACTTCCTTGGACCAAGTCTTATCCCACTGAGAGATCAGTAAGATCAGCAAAAGGTCCCAATTCCTAAACTAAACAAGAACAAACCAGCTTCACTTCAGGGCAAGTTTGACTGATGCTGATTTTCCTCTTACCATGTAGGAGGAAAAAGGGCTGCCCTGGTGTCTCCCAGAAGTTACCAGCTGAAGCTTCTCACAGCTTCTGGAAGGGCATGCCTTCCCTGTCATTCTAGCCAGTTGGTAGCTTCTGATTAAATGCTAGCAATTGATAATACCAACTTTAAAGTCACATATACAAGGGCAAACATTGACTTGAGATGTTGAACATGAATACAATCAAAAGACCTGATTTACATTTAGAAGTTCCCCGTGTCCTGTGGTAATAAAAAAAAGTAACAATAACACTATAAGGAGAGGGAGTCAGGATCTATGCTTACACAGAGACTAAGAAGTCATTTATCAAACCCGATTTCCATGTAGGAGGATAGACTCCAGAGAAGGCAGGGGAATAAAAACAATCAGTAAATAAATAATATGTATATATTTTGATAGATACACTTGTTGGGCTATCTATATGTATATATATACATATATATGATACACACACACACACACACACACACACACACACACACACACACATATATATATATAAAACAAAAATTTACCCAGAAAGGGTGAAAGGAAGCTTTTTAAAAAATATGTTAATTAGAACAAGGGAATCCGTGGCTGATATGTAGAACTGAATTGTATTGTAAAATAAAATAAAATAAAATTTTAAAAAAATTAATAACAAAATATGTTAATTGATATAGATTTATATCACTTCCCCCTCCAGCCCCTCCCACATAGCTCTCTCAGGCCTGCACAAGCTGATAGTCTTTTTTTAGAATTATTATTACATACATATGTGTATATATGACAAATGTCTAAATACAACCTAGTGTGTCCATCTGTGTTGTTTGTGCAAATATGGTTTCAGAGCTGACCAGTCTGCACTGGACAACCAATAAGATGGTTCTTCCTCCTCCCAGATCTATCAGACATAAATGCATGTGGCAGAATCTCTTGCTAGAGAACTGACTCAAAACTCTCTGTACCACACCCTTCATTGTGATCACCTTGCAAGGCGAGGATCCTCCAGCCTCCTAGGCAAGTCAGCTTCAACTATTGCACGGGGCTTCTTTCATAAGAGTCAAACCTAACTCCCTACAACTTACATACATTGTAAACACCCCCAGAAGCTCGAACAGCCAACCAAAACCCAGAGGTGACACAGCAAAGACAGGACAGAGGAGGGGCAATTCTTAATGACTCAATTCAAAATTCGTTCTGTTCAAGTGGCAGAGGGAGTTAAAACAGAGCTGAGGCTTGGTTCCCAACGTGGAAAGAAAGCCGCCTCTCCTTTCAGACCTTTATTTTGAGTGTTCAAAAAAAGATCTCCAATTCTCCGAAGCTGCTCACCACCAGACCAAGTGTGGAACTGCCAGCAGCACAGTAAAGATGCTTTAATTTTAACCAAACACTGGAACACTATCCTTTATCTTCTGATCTGCATCACAATGGAATTATTTGCCTCAGGCAAAGGATGAAAACCTGCTTCTATCTGCAGAGTTATGCTGATATTTACAGTATGTCCAGGTCAACATTCACAATTCTGATATGCAGCCCAAGAAAAAGAAGACAGAACTTTAGAGGAATGCACAAGTAGATGAAACCTATTACACCACGAATCTTGAGAAATTCTCCATCCAGTGGTCAGACTGTAGCAGCTACTATACAGGACTGACAGTGAGTGTTATACTCTCAGTAGACTCAAAGATGCGGATGCCCATAGACTCCCAAAATATAGCTTTTGAAACTTTAATTGCGATATGTTAGTATTAGGAAGTGAATCCAGTGTGCATATGTGAAGGCCAAAATCCTCATGGACAGAATTTTCGTACTTTTAACAGTCCAGATAGCTAGCTAAACCTGTTTCCTCAGTGGCCTTGCCAGGACACAGGTAGAAGTGAGCATCGACAGCCTCCATGAGCGGTTCTCACCAGAACCTAGGCATGGAGACGGGCTAGCTGCTCTCTGACTTTCAGGTTCTAAAACTGTGAGAAACAACTTTTCAAAGCTTATAGTCTACCCAGGATATCACATTTGGTTAGAGAGTTTCAGCGGATGGAAACAAGGCAGCAATTTTAAAGAGCAATAGTCTACCTGGATCTCCAAAACTCCATATCCAACTTCCTGTAAATCTTGGTATGAATTCCAACTTTCCAATGAGGCCACACAGTGACTAAAACTATATCTTATCTTAGCCTGCCAAATTTCTCATTAAGAGACTTTATAGCCCCTTGCAGCATACCATATGGTTTCTCTGTTACCTGTCCTTCTTTGTGTCCTTTGTAACAATGCACACAAGGTCCTAAGAGCTCCTGGCACACAGTGGCAAGGAAAATATCTATTAGCTGACAAAATCAATGACTCTGGAATTGGCCAGTATTACTGTAGGAAAGAGACATAGGAAACCCTGCCCTATAGGATGACTTTGTGGATAAAGGGAGACAGTGCATGCCAGGTGCTTACAATCAAGAACAGATACAGTAGACTTTGGCAAGTGCTAATTGCCATTACTGTTATTTCAAGATTTCCCAGGTGGTGATGGATCTGTGATGACTTACACTCTCAAGCAACTGGCTCTCCTCATCTGAGATGGTAAAAAAGGCCCTACTAGACCCAAAAGCTACCAGGGGTCAAGCCCCATGGCTGTGACCTCTCCAGCTCCAATTCAACAAGACCTAGGGCTTTGCAAAGGAGCTGTTAACAGGGGGAGTGCTACTGCCTTTGACCTGTAGACACAGAATAAACATAACACCAAAGCCTTAAAAGGCAGAGAAGGCAGCTCCCCTCTTCCTACTTGAACTGAGATTTGTTTATTTGGCTTAACTGAAGTCAAAGCTAATGGTTCTAATGCCTTTGAATCCCCCCAACTCATCCTTCATATTTTTCTCTGCATAGGCTGTAAGTTATACTTTTTGAAACCAGATAAAGAACAAAAATAATGGTCTCTCATGAAAGAATTTACCAGAACATACTAATCATTTAGACATTGGCTTATGTTTCTAGAAAGCTAAAGATTAAGGATGTAAGTTTTTCCCCCAGGAGCAAAATCCAAGGCCAGCCTAAAGGCAGAGTATTAATCTGAATGTTCACTAAGAATTTAGGGAAATAAAACACTCTGAAATCACTCATTATGGATTCACAGATATCTTTGATCTCAAAAAAGAAGAGAAGACTTAGGTACCAGAATTAGAAGGACAAGTGGGAATAAGTGAGCAATATTGAGGAGAAAGGGGGTTGGTATTTATTGATTTCTTAGCAGTTAAGTCTTCACTTGCCTATTAGTTTTAATAGGTCTTCACAAGGCTAACCCTCTCCAAGTGGCCCATTAGAAGACATTAAGAAAGCAAAATGAAATAAATGGCCGTCGACTTAGCGAAGAGATAATGGCAAATCTTGCTACTGAGAACCACTCTCTTCACTTTGGAAAAGACCCCAGGAGGTGAAGTTGGAATCAAGCTCCAAATTCCCAAGTGGATGCTCTGTTTTCTCACGAGAAGATCTAAAAACTGTAATGCACACAGTATATGATGAGTGTGTAGTTCCACGAGGAACTCCAAACTCCAGTTTCTGACAGTCTTCCAGGCAATGTTAACCCCACCTACCCTTGGATCACAGCAAGGTGGAAGGTGCTGTCCCGCTGCACCTGTTAAGGTAGCCTTACAAAGACCTTTAAAGACGTATAATGTATTTCCCAAGAGAAAGTAAGATTATCCATAAAATACTCACAATTAAAAATTTTAATAATTCAATGATATTTGCAATATCCAGAGGCTGTACATACTGTCAACTGTCAGGAATTATAGAAATATAGACCTGTAGTTTTGAAGCATACACAAACATCACTGATATATATTTGAACAAACATAGTCTACACAGTCTACGTATAAACACTCTTTGTGTTTGACGTGTATTATACCTCAGGTGCACTGAATCCAGAAAACTGCCTTGATTCTGTCTTCTCTGATAACAGATAAAATTAGTAGGTACAGTTTTCACTTTCTTTTGAATTTGATACTTTGGATAAGTAAGATGCCACAATCATATTATAAGAGGCATCTCTGTGCAGGTTTATATCATGCCACAATACAGGTTTATTTAATATAACCTAATTATAAATAAAACCTTATTTAGAAGGGGCCACAGTATAACAGAGAGGAAGGAAAAGGAGGGGGAGGTCTGAGGTCATGTTACTTGGGGTTTCTCTGTTTTCTTTCTCGTCTATCACAGAGGAATCTTGACTCATCTGAAATTACTTGATGAAAACTAAACACAGTGTGACTCTCCAGCCAAAACTCACAAACATTCCGATTGGTCTCATCTGATCAGCTGAGCCCGAGGTTCCCCTCCCCCCTTTTATTCCTATAAGAAGTCTACAGTGTATCTAAATCTGATCCCAGAAAAACTTGACTTGCACCGAAGTGAAAACGCAGAGGTAGCATTTACGGGTAACAGCTGGAGAACATTAGTTCCCTGTCTCTCCCTTTTTCTCCCAAGGGTTGAAAATTCTGCTGTTCAGACAGGAAGTCGTCATATACCACACACTGTATGATACAATGATATGCCGAGATGTAAGAACACATTACAGAGGATTAGGAGAGCCCTGCAATGGTTTAGTTGGAGAAGCAGAGTAAGGACTCTTGTACTTCTCTGACCATGCTCCCTCCACCCTCCCCCCCATCAAACACACGGCTGACAGGTACCCTGACAGTTACTGAACACCTTTTGATGACTCAAAGTGAAGAGGCTTCATTGTTCCTCTCTCCACACATTTTAAAAACATTAACTTGAATACCTTTGGAGAGCTGAGTGGCCAAGGTTCTCCAATAATCTTTTCTGGCACACTGTCACACTTGCTGTCTAAAAAGACTTTTTTTTTTCCAAAATATTTCTCTCATGTATCTGCCCAGGACAAGAATATGATTATATGCATATATATGCACAAGTACATCTGTGTATGTAGAAAATATATACGTATACATGGAATTCAAAACATGATGGTCTGGAAAGAAAATGATTTTTTAATCGTGTGGATTTTTTTTCCGGGGCTTTGCTTTTAGTATAACTTAACAAAGTTGCTCAGAAATGTACACAGAGACAAACAGGGAGAGACCCCAAGTTTTGAGCAAGCTGATAAGGGCGTCCTCACCACCACATGCTGAATAGCTATTCTGCATTCCTACCAGTCTGCAAGGGCTGGCCCCCTCCTTTGTAATCGCCTGTGCTCTGGGGAAAGGCTGTAAGGCCAAACCCTGTCGTCTCCTCACGCCCTCCAGCCATGTTCACTAGATACAGACCTTAACTCTTGAACTGTAGAACATGTCTTGGCTGTGTGAGTATCAGGGACATGCTGTTAATCACTGGAGTTAAAACACTACCGGTATTATGCAAAGTGGGGGAGGCGGGACTGAAAAGGCAACCCACACATCCATCATCCCTTTAGGAGTAGGCGGAGTTTAAAGTTTCCCCAACTTCCAAGTTCTCACTTGACAGGCAATATTTCTGTGCAATTTCCAGCCCCAAGTAACAGATGGTGCTCTGCCTGTCTTGAGCCTCGAGAGAGCCCAGACAAAGCTCCCAGCCACTCTGTGCCTCGCGGGACCCATAGGTGGTTAGTTTCACGGAGCTGTCAGACCAGGGCAGTTAGCAAAGAATGGAAGCTTAACTTCTTCCAGAAGTTTTTTCCTGGTACGAAGAAGTCCAGGGGACTGAAGCACAAAGGCCTGGGAAAGTTTCACTGCTTCAATTCTCTGCCAAACCGTCACCTACACCAAGGTGCGCAGGGAAGGAAAGTTGAGGCACATGTGTTCAGAAAGAAACACAGCAGAAATGCAACTTGAGCAGTCCTAAAGACAACCTGGAAAATTGCTTAAGGGACCCCGGTGGTGGAAAGGCATCCTCGAGGTACCAGAGATTGATCACGCAGAGCCCAGAGGGAAGACGACAACCCCAATCGCACCAAAGTAGGGTGCGCCTGAGCTGTGAACGAGAGGAAAGGGAGGGGGCGCGATCCTGGAGTCGGGGAGACGTTCGGCCCACTCACCCTCACTGCCGTACTGTTTGCCATTGTTCGCGCCCATCCTGTCGCCGTCATGCCCGCCGTCTCCCTGGACACTGCATAGCTGGGGCGCACCTCCTAGGCGGCGGCGGGGCAGAGGAAAGCGGTCAGGACCGGACCGTTAGCTGCACATGCCCCTTCTGTGGGCCGATCTGGGAGGGGACGGCCCTGCTCTGCGGCGGGAGCGGGGAGTACTAGGTCCTCTCCAGGCACCCACGGGGTGGCAGGCCGGGTCCAGGACAGCCACTGGGGAATCTCAGAATCCGCGCTCCAGGAGCGAGGGAGCTGCGCGACGCAGAGCCCGCGCCCCGGTGCCGCCCCTAGGCTCGCCGCGCCACCGCCGCCGCGGGGTCCCCATGCGCCTCCGCGGTCCCCAGCCGTGCGCGCTGAGCCGCGCCTGCCCCGGGCTGTCCCGCTCCGCCGCTTCCTCCCTGCACCCCCGTGTGTCCGCGGCTTCCCCGGGGAGGGCGCGGCGGCCACTTGTTGCGATGCCCCGAGTGAGCGGAGACTTGTGGCCCGGCGCTGCTCGCCCGCGGGCCGGACTTTTGTTAGCGCCAGGCGCCTCCTCTCGCCGCCCAGCGTCAATCACAGCTGGAGCCCCGGGGAGGAAGGCCGGCCTGGAGATGCGCGGCCTTTTAAAGGGGCAGTGCGCCTTTTCCGGGCTCCGGCTCTCGGCCCCCGGCAGGGCTCCGGCTCTCCGCGCCACTCGAGAACCCTTGGGCGCAAAGGAACGCGAGGAGCGCTGCGTTTTACTATTGTTCTTTTTATAGACTGTGAGCTTCTAGCCGTCCTTCGAATTCCCGAAGAGTTGTCTACAGATACGGCCTATGTGGGGCGTGGGGCGTTTAAAATAAACACGCCATCAGTCTCCGGTTCTGACATATTTCAGGTACCTGTGCTGGCAATCTCAAGTGGCTCCCCGGGTTTGGGGGCTATGAACCCCCAAGCGAGGAATGGAGGAGGGTAGGGAAAACTTGAGACGAACTTAGCTGGGTAGCTGGGAGTGGTCTCTGGAGAGCAAAGACATTCCCCGCCCTGCGAAGGAGGTTTCCTGGCTCAGAAGTTTTAAAAGCTTCTGAGCCACCAAGTCTTTCCCACCCCCATTTCTATTTTTTTTTTCTTGTAGTTGATGCCATCCTTTGTTTAGTACCTTACTACCTCGTTTCGAGATTTACGTGGCATTTGTAAAGCTTTTTTTTTTTTTTTAATGCCCCTGTGGTATTCCTTCCATTAACTAGAAAAATGAAACTCTTTATGTTCTACTCCATTTCCATGTAAGTACCTACAAAGTCCCAGCGAAGAACAGAGCATTCATCAGGCAGGTTTCTTTGTAGTGAGATAAATGCGCGGCAGTTTCTCCTTACAGATGTTGTAAATTAAATTAAAGCTTAGTGGTCTGTTCATCTTTATATATACATATGAATTGAATAGAAGTTCTTGAATACAAACCCCGGGGGGATTGGTGATCATGTATTTCTTCTAAAGGCTTCTGGTGAGATGAAGTGACTTCTTGCAAATTCTCTTTGGAGAATTTCCTACAATGTTCTTTGTTAAAGATAAAACATCATGTTTCAGATTTAAAAATCTATACTTAACATGCAAATGCCATATTCTAAAATAAAATAATAAACGTATAAATGTTCAAGGGTAGAATGGAATAGTTCTATATCGTATTGAGAACATTTCTTGTTTCCTAGTCCAAAGACGTGAAAAGAATATTTTAATGACTTTTAAAATATCTAGACACAGTACCAGGATAATAATGTGTAATCCCCAAATATCTGTTTAATTAAATGAAATTAAAAACTTGTATCGTGGGCTTTCCATCAGACTCTCCTAGAAAACATGACACCAACCTAAAAAAAGAGTAGACATCAGGGTTATTTTCTTGCAGAGAAACAGGGTCCTGCCTGATTCTTGGGGTGACCTTGAACATCTGACCAGCCTGCCTCCACCTGCTGGGGTTACAGGCATTTGTCTCCATACCTAGGTTTGTGCATTGCTGAAAAGCAAACCCAGGACTTCATTCAAGCTAGGTGAGCCTTCTACCCACCGAGATAATCCCCAACCTTCACTCCAGGGGATTTCACATCTCCGTTGAAGAGCACTGTCTGAACTTTTACCATTTGGGCAGCTTCGATGAAGACAAATCAACAGTAATTGAGGAACTCAAGTGAGGCTTCTCTCATGTTAGGGGTGGCGTTTGCAATTTGTTCTGCTTACACCGTTACCTCCCAGATCTTCCCATCCCTTGTTGGAGCACGTAAAGTATGGAAATGATGAGAAGCAAAATGGAGGCTCAGGAAAGTGTAGCTGTCTGGAGTCCACAAGAGGAAAGGGCCAGAAATACTCAGGTCTGTTCTCCCAACCCCATTGGGTCCTTGGAGTTGATGACCTGGTCTTTTGGTCGGGTCATCAATCAAGATCTTTGATATCCAAGTAAAGCTACATGTGACAAGCACATGGCAGTGACAAATTTTATCTAGCTTCTTTGAAATTAAAATCTGTGTTTTTAAGTTTCTGCTACCTGTCATAATTGTGTACAAGGTTAACCCCACTTTTGAAATTCCAACTTAAAACAAAATAGAAAAAAAATGTTTAACATCATTTAAAAAATAAAAGTTGATATAAATATATGTTGGTCCACTCTCTGTGAAAGCTTGAAAACAGTAGTTAATCAGAAAGAAAAGTTCTGTTCTCGTCAAACATCAAGGTATATGAGAATACACACTGTTTTTTAAAATTAAGATATTGCATAAATGTTTTTATGCAACCCGAAATTTCAGTGTTTTTGCATAGTTTCCAAACCCCAAATTTTCATCACCAATTTACAAGCCTCATGAGACAAGTATAGTGTTTTTCACCAACATACTCGACTTTCCAGCCCAGCTCCCAACACAAGGAATCACTCATCCATCACTTGCAGAATGGCTGAAAGCTGAGCAAAGAAATAACAGTGCCTGGTACAGTATTCCATCTTGTCTGTCTATGCCAGTTTAAAGGGGCCAAATTATTGAAACATGAGTCTAAGTGAACATTCTATGTCACTACAAAATGGAGTGAGAAAGCTTGCTCCACAGGAAGGAACCTGTGCCTGATGCTGTTTAGTGGGCCAAGAACCCAGACTGGCCAGGTCGTAGGCTCTAGGGGGAAAACAGAATACTATTATTCTGCTAAATAGACGTAGTATTAAACCGCCCCTAAGTTCTCAGCATTATTCCCATAGATTAGCATGTCTCTCAGCTCTCATCAGAGAAACTTGTTTGTACACTAAGTGGCAACTAGTACAGAGATCCATAAGTGGTCAGTGTACAGAGCATTAGATTGTGGAGTGCTCAGCTCTAAATGGGACATCTACATCATACTTCCTTCCCCAGGGCTCAAGGATAACCACAAGACAGACAGAAAGACTGAAAGAGCCAGTGATGGTAGATCTAGACATCTACAGTGAAATAGTATTTGCCAGACATGACAGGGCCATTGCACACATGACTCAGAGCAGCTGTGACAGCATACACAAGACCTGCACAAGATCAAGCCCGCAAAATTCTCAGCATGGGTTAAGGAAGAAGGTAATGTAGTGGGTGACTGTTTGAGCCATGCCCTGAAGCACCGCCCCTACTGAGGTAGCAGGTAGCTGTTACACCTGCCTATGACCTTGAGGTACATGCCCCTGGGGCATGACCACTGGGGGACCCTTAATACCTGGGATGCACATATGCTATCACTCTTTGCTACCTTGTGGTTTTAGATACTGGTACAGATCAGGGCACAGCTTGCCAGAGAACCGTGTTGGACCATGCCTCACCCTTCCAGGATCCTGCAACAAATTCCTTTATTCTATCTTGTGAGTTAACCCCCAAATAAATTCCTTTGTTCATTGAGCAGGCTCTGTGGCTTGCTAGTGATATAATCGAATTGTCTGGCACCCAATGTGGGGCTCGAACCTACGACCCTGAAATTAAGAGTCTCATCCTCTACCAACTGAGCAGAAGACCTAGCTTAAGCTCTGAGCACCTACCTGGTAGCTCACAACCATCTGTAATTCTAGTTCCAGAGATTCCAATGCACTCTTCTGACCTCTGCAAGCACTAGACATGCATGTGGTACATGGTTTGCACTTTCAAAGCTGCTATGGTCAACTGGGACTAATTTAATTCAGGCATATGGTGGGGTAGTTTTGGTACCAGAATTCAGCTTTGGTTCATATTTCCCTACAAGTCCTTCTACAGTTTATGCTAAGAGGCCAGCGCTAGCTTATATGTTATTCACAACATTCAGAGATTGAAAGAAACCTCAGCAGACATCAAAAACACACCTGACATCTCCACAAGCATCATAAACAAACATGTTTGGCCCACTTTTATGACTTACAAGGTCACATGATGAAAGGGAAGAATAATTAAGAAAAATTAATTACTGCAGCCAGTATGTGCATAAATCCTTCATAGGTTTGTAAAAATGGGTCAAAGGCCAGGTTATATAGGTGCTCTGAGCATAACCACTCTGTAGTGTTCTTATAATGAAATGTGGGGAGGATTTTTAAGTGGGGATATGATTTGACCTGATTGGTATTCGAAACTGTCATACCCTATGCCCATGCATGGAAAATGGACAGGCTCTTAGGACAGCAAGGACATATTTGTACCTCTCTGTACTGGAATAGATGAGTCAAGTTGACTTTGATCTGTACAACATGAATAGCTGATCAAGTAAAAGCACTCAGACTCAGAGTGTACTTTGGGGACAATAATGACAAAAATTGCCTAATTATGGTTTCTGAAAAGAGGACAATTAGAAATAGTGGCCAGGATTTTGGCTGGTCAAGGGTAGATAGGGTGATTAGAACGGTGAAGGAGAGACATTTGGGGATAGCTGTCTGAAAGGGAATACTGGCGTTCAAAAATCTATATTGCACACACTAAACTTGAGGAAGCAATTGGACACATGGCTATCATTTGTGTTAATGACTCTGGTATCAGGGAATAAAGCATCCCTGGGCATATTGATTTAGGAGTCTTTAGCCTACAAGAAGTTTTAATCACGTAGACCTAGATGGTGGAAATTAGGAAGAACGTATAAATACTGTGGGAAGTTGGGGCTAGAATTGAACATATGTCAGCATTTCATCCCACAGAGGAGGAATAACTGGCAAAGGAGACAGAGGAGTAAATAGTAAAGTCGAGTGAAAACACAGGAGATAAGGGTATGCGGAAACCTAAGATAAAAATACTTCCAGAAGGAGGAAGTAGTGGGTCAGTGTGTCAAATGCTGCTGACTATTTGGCAGGGTTTGGCAGCAGGTGATCATTGTCAGCTGTCTGGGAAGCTCTAATAAGCCACTTAGGCAGAGTAGCATGAAACAGACGAATTGGGGAGGGGGCAGGGATGTTTGTTTTTATGGACTCCACTAGGCGATATTTATATGTTGATGGGGATAAACCAACAGAAAGAATATATGATAACAACAAAAATCACTGAGTTGAGAAAAGGAAGAAGGAAATGGCTTGGAGCAGAAGCAGGAAGAGGAGCTCCGTCAAGAGATGCAGCTACACTCTGAAATCACATAGTTGATAATGTCAGGGAAGAGAAGGCTGTTGACACTCCCTAATTAACTCCCCAAACAGGCAACTACTGTGATGCTCAAGCTCCAAAGACGCAGGGATGGGAGGGCATACTAATCATCGATGCCTGGTTCTGCCACTGTCCCACCCAACCAGGCAGGCTGTTCTGGCTGGCCCAGCAAGAAGGTCTGATGAAAAGAATCACAGTGGGAGTTGTCTTCCATGGCTCAGTTGTTAGAGAGTCCCTTTGCAAACTCTTATGGAAGCCCTAGCCAACTCCCCAGCCAGGGGAAGAGCAAAACATGGCAATGATGGTTCGTTGTGAATGGCCTTGGCTGCTTAGCAATCTTCAGCTTCAGTAGTGTCCTGCAGCCCAGGACGGAGTTTGTTTTCTTTCTGATTCTCTCAGCAAAGAGTGGATGTAGATAAACAAAAACTGCTGCATTAGAATCATGGTTGGCCCTTTCAACAGTGCTATGACACTCGCGCCCCCCCCCCCTTTGACAGAAGCACAGGTTGCTGACACTTTCACAAAACACTTTCCCTGGAAATTTTAGTAAAGGCAAAGAGCCACTTGGCCCATAATTTTGTCACCCCCAAAGGAAACCGGAATCTAAAGAAGGTTTGCAGAGGCTCTTCTGATCTTTACCTTGATTAGAGACATCTCCACACCAGAGTTTCTCCGCCTGGATACCACTGGCATTCAGGGGTAGATAATTCTTTGTGGAGAGAGGCTTTTCTTTTCTTTATTTTGTATATACTGAGAATGTTCTGGAGCATTTCCAGATACTAGCTGTACCACTCTCTAGTTGTGTCTCCAACCCTTTCCGAATGTTCCCTATGGAGTCACCTCCTCCACCGGATGCTTCAGATCCCCTGTTGTTCAGCATCTCTCATTTGTAGAGGTCCGCTTGGAGTTAAAGCTCTCTAGTTGACTCTTACCTCTTCCCAATCCTACTTTCATAATTCCCTTTCAAGTGTTCCTGAGAGCACTCCCCCAACTAGCTATACAGAAATATCCCCCTTGGTTCCCTGAGTTGGAACTCAGTCTTAACAGTGGTCCTATTAAAGTAGTGGAGTTCAGTTATCTACCCATTTACAGGCTGAGTCCTGTCATTGGTTGATGGTGTACTAACAGAATGTGACATATATTATTAGTGAAACTGACAATATATTCATGGCTTGGGATAAAGGTGAAGAGTATTATCTGATTTGTGTAAAATCTCCATTGTTTAATAGGTTGGAGGAAGAATGATTACAAGGTCCATGAGATCAGTTGGTAGTAGAGATATCTGATCAATGGTCAAGGAAAACTGAAGGTGGGTAATCACTAGATACCCTGGGGTATACACCTGAGGATGGGCTAGGAGGACAGAAAGAGCAGTGGAGCAGCCTCCGTCCAGTTTAGAATATGAATGCCTGATCTTCTTGTCCTAGTTTGGGACATCCCTGGAGATCTATTCCAACCTTACAGCTTGATTTGCTTAGGGCCGTATTGGAGATATATCACATTCAACTTGTCACCAATCCTGCTTCTCAGACCCATACAGGAAGTCTGTATGCACTGTGACCTAAGTAACTAAGTTGTTACTAAGACCGTGTCCCAACAAGTCATTGATGAACAAATGTCCAGCTTTAATTTCCAAAAATAAATGTATTCTGTGTCAAGTCTCCTATAAATGCTTCGGCCAAATATTTTCTTATACTTCTTGCTCCATTTGTCTTCCTTTCACTAAAATATCCTTGAGTATGTGTTTACATTAATCATCTGTGCTTTCCTAATTCTCCTAATTCTCATGATTTTTGTTACTGTCATTATCTAAGCCATTCCACTGAAATAGATACTACTGAGATTCCCAAAAGTAGCCATTTTGGAAAATCTTCTAAAGTATTTTTTCTGTGCCAATAGAGCCTCCATATCATCGGATGAAAATTCTACTTCCCTTTCTGGAGGGTGGTTATTTGTAAACACTATAAGTTTTTCCTGCACATCCATGGAAAGGTGTAAATGCTTAGGTCATTGTGCATATACACTCTCCAAACTCAGACTTGTAAATAACACCATTCATTTCAACACATTTCAATGACACTTTCAATTCTCTAGCCCTTAAATCTATTAACCTCATTCATTTTATCTCCGTCATCTCAGCTGCTAATGTTCATCGACATCCCCCCAACCTGTCTCTTAAACCCACTATAAACAACTTGAAGATCACATTTGCAGGGACATCATCTTGTCCTCCTGGTTCACTTCTTTCATTATTACTATTAGATTTTCCCCACTTCACAATGATCACCCTCTGAGGACATATAATTTTGTTATCTTAATCAGCTTCTCATCGTCCCAAACTAGCTTCTTATGCTTACTTTCTTCCACCAAAGTTTTAGTTCCCACCCACCATTGAAATTCTTTTAAACTCCTGTGCTGTACTCTTATGTCACTGTACTTAATCAGTCAAACTAAGAACACCAGCTCTATCTTTCAATGGCTTCAGTTGAATGGGATTGGGGAAATGGACTTATTGACCTGATGTAGCCTTTATTGCCACCCGGTCACCTGCTCCATTTCTCCAGTCATTTATTTCCCTTTGTTCTCCGCTCTCTACAAAGGCTCCATGCTCCAGCTTTGCTGACAACTTTACTTGTTTATTTTACTGAGACAGCAGAAGCAAATAAAAGACCTTCCTGGGCTTATACCACCTCTCTGCCATGTGTGTCTAGACCTCTTCTTCTTATGCTATCTAAGGTCATCCCTTGCCATTGTACACAAGGTAAAATTTACTTCCATTTCTGATTGTTGTCCCCTATTTTTTCTCCATTGGAAATAGAGTCTATGCCAAAAGTGCCTGTCTGTTTCCTGCATAGTTACTGCTTTAGTGCATTCTAGCTGATATTCAACTGCTGGTCCCTGTGCCCAAGGTTTTGTCCCTAAAACAAGACAGCCACCTACCTTCTTCTCACTTTTGTCAGGCTGGAAAACGTGGGTATTGACCCTATTCTACATCCAGAAGCCCTCAACCAAAGACAGATGGAAATCTTTGTCTGAATATCCCTATTCCCATCCTGTCAGATGGGATGATTGTAAGGAGTGTACATCCCCAAACTGGCCATAGGCATCCAGAATAGTAGTTGATGTCAAAAGTGCATTTTCTCCATTTCCAACTCTACCATTCTTTGGTATTTCATACACCTACCAATGAATTACTTTGAACTCAAATCCTCATTTTGAGACCTCCTAGAGAACAAGAAATCATGACATTAATTTCCCTCCTTTACCTTTATAGTGTGATGATTTTTTTTAATTACTGCACAAATTTTCCCTCTATGCTACGACTCTAGAGCTCTTTTGTTCAGTTACATTTATGGCTGTTTTTCCATTGTCTATTCCTCTTTGTATTTTCTCTTGACCTGTCTCAGACAGGTATTCCCTATACTGTGCTACAAAGTATCTTTCTCCAGTGTCCTCCACGTTTATGACACCTGGCCTCAGCTTTCCTCTTTCCCACCCTGCTAGCTCCATTCAGCTCAGTGGATCCACTCTTTCCTCCTCAGACTGTGTTTTTTAGAGTTCAGAGCCCCACATTTTCCTTTCTAATTCCTCTCACTGGGCACATTCTCCATCTCCTTTGTGTATTCCTCTCATCTCTCTGCCTCTCAGCTTAGTAGTAATGAGGCCAAGGCTGTTCAGCCTTGGCTTTTCTTCTTCTTTATCTACATTCATTCTCCCAGTGGCTTCACATGGAGTGTCATGGCTTGAAATTCATCTACAAAATGCCCAGCTCAGATCTCTCCCTTAAAGAGCAGTATCTCTTACTTTGTCCCTGGCATTCTCACTTGGATGGTAAATATAAATATTCCAAGCTTAGCAAGTCTCAAAATAAACGCATTTCATCCTGCCTTGTCTTAGTAAACAGAGACTTCAACTTCATATTTGCTCAGGCCCAAAATCTTTGTGTTATCCTCAACCTTCAAATAAGAAAGAATACTGTGCAAGCTTTTCCTTCAAGAAACATTCAATCTGTACGATTCACGGTTTTCACCATTTCTTACACCAGGATATGTTATGAGGTCCCTCTGTTAATGACTTTTGCTATTTATTTTTCAACATATCCAGGGTGATCCTTTTTAGGAAGTCGGGCTATTGATTACACTGCCCTGAGGTCTCCACTGTCTTCCTATTGCATTCAGACTAACAGCTGAAGTCCTCACAGCCATCACGTCATCACTTTTCTCTTCTTTTTTCTGATATGTTCTCTTTGCCTGCCTTGATTTCAGGATCTCACCTGAGTCTAGACTCTTCTCAGGATGCCTGGGCTCTGCATTGCCTGTCTGCCCTGAACCCTGATACCTGGCTGATTGCTGCTAACTCTTCTGAGTGCCAACCCTTCCTAGAACCGCCCCCTTCTCTGTGTCCTGATGACCTGCAGAGCTGTCTCCATGATGGTTTTCAGCCTCTGAGGCTGCAGAGGTGGCCAGCCCCATTCTGCCCAACTATCCCGACTTCCTCCTGTCATTCTGCTGTCACTGGCAACTGCTTTGCTTCTTACTTCGTTGCTGACTTAACTAGGAGATCTGAAGCCCTAATTTTAAGGTGACTTTATTTAATGGCCTGCACAGTAATCTTCCTACAGACTTGCAGACTTCAGCGTAGAAGACCTCATGAATCCTCATCTCATCGATAAGTGTGAAAGGGGTAAAATCTTTCCCAGAAACCTCTCCTCAGTAATGTGGTTGGGGTTCCAAAGAACTGAAATTACTGTCTCAAAAATCAAATCTCTCAAAAATCAAGTCTCTCAAAAATGTATTCCTAGGCACTTAGCTTAATTGTCCTACTCAATCATGTATTTCTTTAGGCTTCTTTGGTCAATTTATCAGATCATTCACTTAGCCTATCAATGGTAATTTACAAAGCCAGACACTGAAAGTCACACTTTAATTGTGAATTTATTTGGCTCCTCTGTAGTAGTTCACAAGCACTGGCAGTTTGCCTATGTTAATTCTTCACTTGTTTCTGATCACATATACAAAGCACGTTTGATTGACAAGCTCTTAATATCGTCAAGGACTCCCACAAAACGTGAGTGCAGCCAGTTTCTAAAATGCACAAGCATTCTTATTTTCACATCAGTTTTGGTCCCACCCATCCCACCAACATTTGTTGCTACTTTTTAATGTAACATACACTAAACATTTGCTTTTTGTAAACAAAACAAATGCTCCAATAAATGTCTCAGTGTCATTTGGCTCCGTTACAGCTGTGGGCTTTCCAACTCAGCAAAACTGCACTATGACAGTGGAGCCGCACTGATGAGCTAACCAGTTTTGCTACAAATGCATTACTGCTGGCACATTCCTTGGGAAACAACTGCTCCTACTCCCTAATGAAATGCTGTTTTCTATGTTGTAAAAGGATTTTCTTACATGTTCTCGTGTTTTCTTCTTCATAAGCTCATGACATGCACAATAAAGACAGATCACCAGAGAGGAATTTTAGGACGGAATTGTCACAATAGGAAAGACTCAGCCTTTTGCGTTTGTTTTCTTTTATTAATATGGTCTAGTGGGCCAGTGAGATGGCTCAGTGGCTAAAGGTGTTTGCTGCCAAGCCTGACAACATGAGTTCAATCCCCAGAAACATCATAAGCATAGCGGGAGGAGAGAAATGACAGTCCCAAGTTGTTCTGTGACTTCAACATGCATGTTGTCACACACACACACACACACACACACACACACACACACACACACACACATATGTGAGTACATAAAAGTAATATATATATATATATATATATATATATATGCAGTATAGCTCATGTCCAAAGGATAACTGTCTCCTTTCCTTACCTTACTTTTTTACTTTTACCCCTTAAATGCATATCCATCCAAATTTTGACTTATCCATCAATAACACCTGAACTATTGTCTTTGGTAATTTTTCTTCCTCCCTTTCGTTTGGAGGCATTTACTCTCTGGTGCACACTGGCCTCCGTGTGTCCAGCGATGTTACTACTTATTATGTTCACTGTCGTGTACATAGACACTTGCTGTACACTGAGATAGATTCCCGAGAGCAAAGGCTAGACATGCCCTGTGGCGCGCAGTGGGTTATATTCATTACACAATAGTTTGGGTAAACACTGGAGCTCAGCTGACGAGGTGAAGAAGTTTTTCTGACTAATGAAGAGGAAAACAAATATGATTGTCAGACAGCAGGCATAAAGATATGGGAGCTTTGGGGGCAGGGGGAGGAAGAAATGCTACACTAATTCTATCTTCCCAGGAACTATTCGTTTGCCTTCCTATCAAAAAGCTGCTGGCCAAAGTGCAAAATGGCATTAGCACCTCCTGAGAAAACCTGGTCTCATAATGGCCTTATTTTCAGATAGTTAAAAATGGAGGTCACTGTGACCACAGGCCACAGAGAAGGTGTGTTGAACAATGTCTCTTGTTGTCAGTAAGTGAAGTCATTATTAGAGATCAATAAGGAATCTTGGCATCAGAATACAGACAGAGGAACATGGAAAAGTGAAAACAGAGTGAGCTCTGGTGTTTGGAAAGGCCCACCACTACCCTAGAGGGAGGCAAACAACTGCGGTCTAGTCTAAGAAGACAGGGTATGGACTTAGGCACAGAAGTCAGATATTCATTGGGCCACTGTCTGCACCCTGGGACCCATGAGCTCCCTAGCCATGGCTTCTTGGCTAGATTTACAGTACCAGGCATGTGTTTCTTCCTATGGAGTAGACCTTAATTTTAGTCGAAAAGCAGTATGTTACTCCCATGACATTTGTACCACTATTGGGCCCCTCTGTTGTACCTTGTCATACTGGTCATTACTGTAGTTCACAGGATTCAGAGCTGGATATGACTATGATGACATTGTCTCCTTAGTAGCCTGCATAGCACCTTCTGGTACTATGAAAGTTAGCCGTAGTTAGGGAGCAAGCTTCCCAATTAGTACTAACTTGATTTCTCCACATGCTTGTGACATCTTCAGCAATAAATTCTTTCATCAAGTTCTGGTGGGAAGCTAAACTCAATGACAGTAGCCTTTGTTATTTTGGGGACACCCTTGTCCAATGACAATCACTGGGGCTTATATTTGGCCACTTATCACTTCTGAAAGGAGATCATCCTATATAGGGTAACCCCAATTCAAATCTTTCATAAGCTTATAAAATAGTAGACTTCCATTTTTTAATGGAATGTTGGCTTTTGAAATGTCCTTAATGTTAGTTAAGCCTGTCCCCATCCCTAGCCTCTATACTCCCGCATCCCTCTCCCCACCTAAACCTCCCTCCTCTCTATCCCCACTTTCCCTTTCATCTCACTGTGTTCTCTTATCTTCCTTCTCTTAAGACCATATATCCTCTGTCAACCAATGGCCCCTTTTTAGGTTTCTGGCTTCTACAAGTACAACAAGTTAATCCCAAGACTGTAAAGATCTAAGGCTAAGATCCACACATGAGGCAGACCAGGCAATGTTTGTCTTTATGGATCTGCGTTACCACAGTCAGTAGAAATTTTTCTTTTAGTTTCATGAATTTACCTGAAAGTTTCATGATTTCAGTTCTTTTTTCCTTACAGGTGAATATAATTCCATTGTGTGTAGGTAATATATTTGCATTATTCATTCATTGGTTGTTAGACATCTAACTCATTTATATAACCAATCTAATATGAATAGTATAGCTATGAACATATATGAACATGTGTCTCTGTGACAAGTGATAGTCTTTTATATAAGTGCCCAGAGTGGTATAGCTGGGATACGTGCTAAATCTATATCTCGTTTATCCAGGAAACACTAAACTGGTTTCCATAGTGATTGTACCAATTTACACTCCCATCAAAAATGCATGAATGTGGTATAAGATGAAACCTCAAAGTACATTTAATTTGCATTGTCCTGGTGGCTAAGAACAAGTGGGACTTCATGAAATTAAAAGAAAATTCATATCTCAAAAGAAATATGAATGGACTGAAGGGGTAGAACAGGAAAAAAACTTTTCAGAACACATCTGACATAAGTATCTAGACTGTATGAAGAACTTAGAAACTAAATACCAGGAAATGGAGTGATAGATCAGTAGTTAAGCAAGCTTACTACTCATATAGAGAACCCAGATTCAATTTCCAGCACCCACATGATGGCTCTACAGCCATCTTTAACTCCAGTTCAAGGGGATCCAATGCCTCTTCTGACCTCTATGGGTTCCTGTACACACACAATATTCATACATATACTCTAGTACACATACACATAGAATAGTTTTTTAACAGAACATCAGTTTAAAAGTAGGTAATGGAACTAAACAGAGAGATTTCAGAAAAAGAAATAAATGACTAAGAAATACTCATCTTGAGCTTTTAAAAATAAATTTTATTATCAAAGAGAGATTTGACTATTGAATTTCCTAGTCTTTCCTTCAATAGCTTTATGTCATCCTAAGTGCTCTCTAGATTCTTAGCTCCTAAATAATTTCCTTTCTGAACTCACAAACTTGGTATGATAATAATCTCCAAATGATGTTAGTTAAAACTTACCTGGCTTTTATGTCAAGAAATTCCAGGCAAGTGTTTCCCAAAGTGAGTCACAATACTATGAGATCTAGCACAAAGCTGAAGCAAAGGGAATCTGTGACAAGATGCTTTCAAGCATTGGGTTACAAAGATATTACCCTAAAGCATTTCCTAGCCCCTTAATGCAGGCAGTCAATCTCCAAGAATCATCTTCATCACCCCCAACAATATCACTGATCTTCATTTGCTTCCATCAACAGCAACCTAAAAGTTGACTTCAAACATCCTCTATGAGGCCACAGCCATCACTTACTGGAAATTCATGTAGGTTGACCAGCACATCTGCCAAGAATTTTTCATCTACCATCAAGTTATAGACAACCTTGTAGCTGATTCCAACTCCCACTGTTGGGGATAGTGGAGGTAGATAGAAACACTAGTTTGTTTTTAAATTATATTTATGTGTGTACTTGTGCACATGTGCTCTGAGGCCTGCGTATGGATGTCAGAGGAGAACATGTAGAGTTGGTTCTTTTCCCCCACCACATGGGTCCTGTTATTGAACTCAGGTCATCAGGCTTGGCAGCAGAAGCCTTTCACTACTGAGCTACCTCATCAGCCCTGAGAATAATTTTCATATAGTTAATCTATTAGAGACCATGTCAGGAGAGCTGACATCCCTGTGTTCCCATTTGTAGGCTAGCAGAAACATGATTTTCTTCCAGAAGCACTGCCAATTTCTCTGCAAAACATTTAAAGGATGACAACTCTTAACGTCTTTTGAAACCAACCTTTAGTTGTCCTCAGGTCCCTGGATCGTTTCCTCTCATTTGGGCTAAGTAGCTAGAACACCTGACTTTTTGGTCAGAGAAGACCTACAGTAGTTTTCTCCCACCGCTTCAATGCCTACACGCTTCATACCTCATATATCATTTGAAGAACTTAGGCCAGCTAATAAATCTACTTTACTAACAACTCATTCTTAGGACACCATTTTCAGAATAAACTTAGAAACATAAACTTTTAAGATTTCTCAGTCATTTGATAGTTTATCTTTGCAATCATTTTCTTTCCAAAAATAGGAAGGCTGATGCCCACAGAAGTTAGGAACATGTCCAAGGACACTTAGCAATAAACAGTGTTGAAAATCACTATTACAGATAATGTATTTTGAAGTGGAACATGTTTAATACCCAAACTTTGAGGGGAAATGCTAGTTTAATTGCATTTTTTAATTTAACTTTTCTTCTGAACAGGAAATTTAGTACTAATAAGTATTGTAAAGAGTTAGCAGTACCCCACAGAAAACTATCTTTAGCTTGCAAATTATTTTTATATTTAATTGTGTTTCACTTAAAATGATACTCTAAATTGAGAATTGGGGCTCTGATACTAGGTACTATAGAAGTGCTTAAAATTAAACCAGGTATGGGTTGGTGGCATGTACCTGTCATATAGCACTTAGAAGGCTAAGGCAAGAGAATCACACTTTGAGACTAGCCTAGGCTGCATAGTGAGACCTTGTCTAAAGATAAAGAAAATCACCCCTAAAATATTAAAATTTCTAACAGTGGTGAACGTTCCTTCTATAATGTTCAAAAACTGGAGTTTATAGTTCTTAGGAGACAGAGCAAAGCTAGAATAGGCATTAGTCTGCATTTTGATTCTATGAACTCAAAGTACAACATGAAATGGGAATTGTAATTTCCCAAATAGTAGCTCATAAATTTAAAGGTGCCTCTCTGTTTAATAATAACAGCTGCCCATATTTTCTCCCTTAAAGTTAAAAAAAGAGGTGGAAAGAGATTACTAAATCTACAATTCTACCATTTTTCTATTGTCTTCTAACTAAAAATTCTGTGCTCCCCATTTCTTAAACACTCAATTTTTCTACTTGTTAGTAAATTCTGATCTCACTGAGGGTCAGAACAAAGAACTGTGATTGGCATGTACAAGAAAATCTGTAGGTATTTGTCAAAGGAAGTAGAGTCAAAAGTGACTACAGAACTCACTGGGTAGTTCTTTCATGTGAGAGATGTGATGCAGCCATTAAAAGCTTCCAAACAGGTCCATATGTCCAGAGAAGGAGCAAAGAATGCCTTCCAAAAACAAAAGCCAGTGAGAGGAGCAAATACATGTTTAGAGACATAAAGCTGCTTATAACACTGACTGACAAGCAATGGATGACGACTCTGCCAGAGTATAGCCCAAGCCCTTGTCGTTCCGGTAACACAGCACGGCATTTTTAGTTAGATGAGTCCACAAAAAGCAGATTTTACCATTTTGTTAACACTGACTTGTCAGTACATTATGTGTTTTGAATTATACTTCGAGTTTCCTACCAATCTCCTACTTTTTTTTTCCCATATGAAACCTGAAATTAAACACTCAAAGAACACATAGCCAATGCAGGTGAACTTCAAACAATTGTTTTAGCTATGGTTCTGGTGCCCAAACAGACATAACGGTTTCCCATATTAATTCATTTTTCATTACCATAACAAAATACCAGAGGCAGGCTAGTTTTATAAAAGGAAGGTATATTTGCTTACAGCTTTATAGACTGAATTTCCAAGACTCAGTACATCTGTGATTTGATCTCTGGTGGAGGTGGTATCACAATGATAATAACCTATGGAAAGAAGAGATCACATGTTGAAACAAGAGGTCAGAGCCAGAAGTCAGGCTCACTCAAAATAAACCCACAGTCAAAAGAACTCAAGGTTCTTATGATAGCTGCATTACATTTTTTTGGGTGTCAGGGCCAGTGTGGCCCAAGGATCTTATGCAGGCCCCACTTCTCAGAGGCTGCACTCTAGGGACCACTTTCATACACTCTTTCATGTCATGTAAACCTCTTTCACACACACCTCATTCATGTCATAGCAAGAACTTCTGAAATAGTCTCAGTGCTGTTGCTTGAAGGAACTGAACATGACTTGAGACAATTTATGATTCACTTAATTGTAGATGTTAAAGTTAAAAAAGAAGAAGAAAATGGGAAGTATCCGTTCATCAGCATTAGATACTAATTTTTCTTCTGTAGTCTTTCATCAAAGACCTTGAAACATTTGATTTTCTATATATACATTCCCAGGTGCAGGAATATTTCCAAATAACTTTGACTTTTTTCTCTTGAGGATTGAAACTAAGAAGGCATGATGTTTGCATAGCAGATATGCCTTAGAACAGAGCAGTTCTATGTGAATGTAGAACATTATTGATTTTAAGCAACAAAATCTTTTCATAATAGTCTCCTTCTTTGTCTAAATCCTACTCTAACTTGCCCTCAAAGTACTTTCTCTGCTTGCATATAAAATTATGAGCAAGAACTTTCACTACTGACATTTGTAACTGAATGACTTGAAATCATTTGTGATGCAGAACACACAGAAAAAAGAATCCCCTTCAGTTACTTCCAATCTTCAAAGATTCCTCCCCTTCTGGAGTTTTCTATTTGGCTCATAGAAGATCATTATTAGCAGAGAGACAGCAACACCTAGACCTCAGAGTTCTTGAACAGCATCTTTCAATGCTGCTGTAAAGGCCTTTTGTAATAGCTAGTTACTAACAATAGAAGGCAAGCTAATGTGGCATCCAGCTAATGGTGAAACAGTTCTTAACGGAGTAAAATAGAGAATGAAGAGATGGCTTGGCAGTTAAGAGCACTTATTGCTTTTGCAATGGACCCAAGTTTGGTGCCTAGCACCCATAGGATGGCTCAAGTAACTCAAGTTTTAGGGCATTCAAGGCCCTCTTCTGGTGTCTGGAGGTAGAGCATCCATGAAGTATCTATGCATGCATGCAGGCATGCACTCATACTCATAATATAAAGACAAATACATATTTTAAAAATTAAGAGAAAAAAACCAAAATGACTTTTAGACCTAAAGTGGGAGTTTGGTTTAGCATCGTTTTGTTTACAAATCATTTATTTTCTGAATAAGTTTTCATTTAAACAGAGTTTGTCTTTATTATCTTCTGAAGATAATAAAGGAAGGCGGCCTTAATCTACACTGATTTCTACAGTTTTCTGTTTATGTCTATGGCCTCCCTGTTAGATAGTCATTATGAAAAAAAAGAGAGCATGACAAAATTAGCTCTCACCTGTGAAGCCCTTTCCTTTTATCATCAATGCCTGGATTATAGATAAGTGTGACAAGGCAGCCTTCACTTGTGTTACATAAATGTCTACATTGCTATGAATCCTTTAGGACAAGGTACTGTGATAACATGGCCTCTTGTCAGCTTTGAGCCATGGCTGAGGAGAACCCAATTCACAAACAAGTGCTGAATGTGTTAATCAGCTAGGAACCTGAAAGCCATTTAAGCCAGGTTATCTTTCCCTTTTGTGTTGTTATTTGCTTTTTAACATCATTGAGGTCTTCTGAAATTTACCATTCTCTCCTGGAAAGCCCTAAACAAGTAGTGTTGATTCCAAAACAGGACTTGCCAATATTTTGTTACTTATAGTAAATCCCTGGCTGGTATTTACATTGATAATCAATCTTTGTTTGTTGCTTAATCCATTCAAATTTCCTCTTGATAGATGTGATTTCATTGAGTAGAGGATATTGCATGCAAATAAGGACACTTCAGCTACAGAAAGCAGCCGTCAGAACATATTACGTTCTAACAGTAGAGAAGAAATTAATCTCACAGTGGCTTCAATTCAAATTGGTATGATGTTCCAGTAATAAATTTCCTGCCCAGATGGAATCATTTTCTATATCATAAATATTTTAAGACACTTGATTTGAATTAAAGCAGCTCAAGATTGAAACTAGCTTTGGATATTTTGAATAATTGAAATGAACCTTAAGCAGAAAAGTGTTTTGATTACTTTGAATCCTCTTCAAAATTATTTCACATTTTCCAGAAATTTGTTCTATTGTGTAAACTATTAAACTCAAAGAAAAATTCATCAAATGCTGCTTTTGTCATACTTGGAGCACTAAAAGAAGGCTAACCTGGTCTAATATATTAATTATATCTCTATGTTTTAAAGAGGTTTATCAGTCTTTTATAATGAAAGAAATTCTGAAACATTTCATTACTCTTTTTCTTCAACTAAGGTCTTCAGTTTCTATTGCCAATTTGATTATCCTTAAAAAAAATCAGTTTCCTCATAACGTTGAATACAGACTTTTGTAGCAAGGAACCTTGACTGTCACATACAGAAAACATCCCCACAGCACTGCATTTAATGATGTCAGGATGCTCAAGATCATGACCTTAAGGAGAGCAGACATTGGCTTCATCATGCCAAGGGTAGAAGCCAACTCCAGACTTGATGTTAATCAGTTAGGAATTGCCAGTTTGCAGGAGGTAAAATTCAGAGCTCATTGGCTTACATCAGCCATCAAGACAGTGTGTTGTGAGGAGAGCTGCCTTTAGGGCTGCCAATGCTCCAAATCCCATGTGCTTTTACAGATTAGCATCAGCCCTTAAATTATATCTGGGAGTAAACTGGAAAGCAGCCTGGTATCTTTAGTCTAAGTGTTACATAACCAAACAGGCAATCCAAAAATCAATGGGAGTTTTTAGACATTAGCAGATGTTTTAAAGTCTCCAGAAAAATAATCAACCCCATGTGTAAACCAGGGAAATACCTTTAATGACAATGATATAAAAGTCTGTTCTTATCTGACAGACTGTGGACAAGTTTCTCAGAGGTGTGGACTCGAAAAACTCCAAGGCAGGGATGCATTTCCCCAAGCATGTGGTACCTTGACCATCTACTACTACATCATGACTTAAGTGATGCTTATGGAATAAGCAAGCATTTCAGTTCAAAAAACTCAGCTCAGGTTTTGGATGTCACTTTTCATTATTTGAATTAAGTAGCAAAGTAATAGTATGGAAGACAGTTCACTCAAGGTGGCTGTATTAAGCAGAGTTCTCTAGAGGAGAAACTGGAAGAATGAATATATATATATATATATATATATATATATATATATATATGTGTGTGTGTGTGTGTGTGTGTGTGTGTGTGTGTGTGTGTGTGTGTATGTGTAGCTAGAGTTTTCCTGCCTGGCCCACAGTCAGGACAAATCTCTGACACCCGCCAGTCCCACAGCCATTCAGACCCGACCAAGTAAACACAGAGACTTATATTGGTTACAAACTGTATGGCTGTGGCAGGCTTCTTGCTAACTGTTCTTACAGCTTAAATTAATCCATTTCCATTCATCTATACCTTGCCACATGGCTCGTGGCTTATCGGTACTTTACATCTTCCTTGTCCTGATGGCGGCTGGCAGTGTCTCTCCCACCCAGCTTCCTGTTCTCTCAATTTTCCTCTCTGTTAGTCCCGCCTACTGGCCACTGCCAATCAGTGATTTATTCATTGACCAATCAGCAACACATTTGACATACAGACCATCCCACAGCATGTATGTGTGTGTATTATGTATATATATATACATATATATATATATATATATAGCTACTGGGTATCATATATATGTACATATGTGTATATGTATATGTGTGTATGTATATGTATGATGCCCAGTGGCTTTATTTTAGTTGATTGCAGATTTAGTGAGCTTGGTAAGATTATTCATCAATATTCAGTCGTCAATCACACTGCCTTGTCACCTCTCAGCTAAGTCTAGAATCAGGAAAACCATGTATTTTAGGAGGTACATTCTGTACAATAATGAATAGTTTCAAAATTAATTCAGATGATGAAGAGTGATGTCCAGGATTTACACTGATTTATTTTATGAAATAAGTGGGCACTTCCAACTTCCACACATATAGTTTTTTGTTTTGTTTTGTTTTGTTTTTTTGTTTTTTCGAGACAGGATTTCTCTGTAGCTTTGGCACCTTTCCTGGAACTCACTCTGTAGCCCAGGCTGGCCTCGAACTCACAGAAATCTGCCTGCCTCTGTCTCCCGTGTGCTGGGATTAAAGGCATGTGCCACCACCGCCCAGCCACACATACAGTTTTTTTTTATTTCTTTTTTCTTTTTTCTTTTTTTTTTTTTTTTTTTTGGTTTTTTCAAGACAGGGTTTCTCTGTGTAGCTTTGCGCCTTTCCTGGTACTCACTTTGGAGACCAGGCTGGCCTCGAACTCACAGAGATCCACCTGCCTCTGCCTCCCGAGTTTTAAAGATGATGTGAAAATATATGGCCGGAAGAAAAGGGTCTTGATCTTGTCTATAGTAATTCATATTCTATCAGTGGAAATTACATGGAATTGCTTTATTTGTTCCAGTGTCAAAGGTTTTCACAGAGGAGGAAATGATTATACTACCCATCAATATGTCCTTTTTGACACATATTTCAAGGAGCCTTCTCAGAATATCTGGTTACTCTCCTATACATAACAGCCTTGGTCTGGTGATTGAAGATTGTTTAGCTTTTTCATTCTTTACTCATTTGGCAATATTTCTGTAGCCAATAAATGTAGCCAATAATATTTATAAAATGTTGCAGTTCTATGAAATCAGAAAATATATAGGCCAAGAATGGTGAAGTAATTTTCCACACTCTAAACTATATGAACTACATGTAGAGATACAACATATCTCAAGATAAAGGCAGCTGAATATCCTGGAGACAGTGAGACTGTGATTATATTTAACCTTTAAACCTCAGTTGAAGATGTGGAGGTTACCCACAAGATGCTCCCCATTTATTGCCTTGTGACACCCCTTACAGGGTAGACACTTTGCTTTTCCAAGTAATCTTGGAGCTTAAATTTATTTGATGCCAGAGCAACATGGTAAATATTGATAGCAAGAACAAACTTAAAAGATTTCTGAATTCCCCATCCTGACAGGGATTTTATGGGGGGAAAAAAAGACAAAGTTAGGAGGGCAGGCATGATCACAGAATGTATATGTGTTTATGCTAAGCAGAATGATTTTTACTGTCGGATTGTGGAAAGACAAAAGTCCAGTGATGTAGCGTGACATTTCCAAAGTAAGGTAAGCTAACAGCAGGGTTGGGGATCATGTGTATGAAGTGGTCAACAACAAAGACGCCAGTAGAATGTGGATCAAGAACTGGGCTTTGCTTCTCCTTCTAACCATTCTTAGGGCATTGAGAAACATAACTCTGTGTGTACACACATGCATTCATATATATGTATGTATATTTATATTCATATTTATATATGTGGGAGGAATTTCTTAGTATGGCTTATAGGCTGTGATCCAGCTACTCCAACAATGACTGTCTACCACTGGAAGGTACATGAACCCAATTGTTGTTTAGTCCATGAGTTTGGATGTCTCAGTTGGTTGTTAATACACTTGAATCCCAAAGAAGAGATTTAGATGGCCCTCATGATACCCTATAGTTACATTGCCCTTCCAAACCAGTATTCTAATGATATTCTAAGTATATTTTAAAAGGCCACGTGGAAATCTAATACTTATAAACATCTATGTAAGTTAAATATGTATACTATAAGTAGAAACTATTATAACCATATATACGTTATTTGTATAACTACTATATAAGTAAACTATGTACATGAAGTTTATTATATATATATGAATACATACATATATACATAGGTATATATGAGTTACCCTACATGGAGGATAATGCTTCTCCCTCTCCCAGAAGCCATAGATTACAGTTGCTAAGTGGGGTATACTTTCCTCCAGTCATTATTCCAAGAGATCCTCCAAACCACCAAATGATACAGCCTGTTGCTGTTGCTTTTGTGTACCCACCAAAACTTGATGTTAAGACCCCGTTGATGAAGATAGCACACACTTTGTACAAAGGTCACAGAAAAATCATGTTGGTACAGACCAGGAAGCTTCCTTCTTGCTGGCTAGCTTTCATAGTACCAGAAGGTACTACGCAGGCTTCTAAGGGTAAAAAGTCAACAGTCTTACCCAATTGTTAATCCTGTGAGCTACAAGAATAATTGGAGTAGCAAGATATGCCTGTGGATGAGACAGTAACATGAATATTATGGGAGCAATAAATTCCTTTCTCATTGGATTTAAAACCCACTTCACAGAAGAATTATGATCCTTGATAGTATAAATCTAGCCAAGTAGCCATGGCTGGGAAACTCATAAGTATCAGAGATGAACCTTCTATTATTATTTTTCTAAACTTACTTAGTATCAAACTATCCTCTAAAACCATACCCTTATATCCATAAATTGGTGCAACTCTCAGACTTCATCAAAGAAGTTTCTTTGTGTCATGGATGGTGATAAATATAGAACCTCACAACTGACCAAAGTGTAGAGAATAAGTCTCAATGGAGTGCTTAGCCACAAGTGGAACATTGTATCACACCACTATTCTCCAATACTCAGGGATCATGACAGAAGAGAAGGAAGGTAGATTATAAGAGCCAGCTGATTGGAAACAGTGTCTTCTGGACACAACAGGACCCTAAATTTGTGAACTCAATAGTAGCTAATTTGCCTGTAGAAGTCCTGCTTATGATCTAATGAGACAACATTCCAGCACGGATGATGAGGCATTCACAAACTCCTACTACTAGCTAAGGAACTATTGACAATTGAGAAATGTTGGGAGAGGAAGAGTTGGTTTTCTCTAAGGGTGTAGCCCTTGGTGTATATACTCTGCTACAGTGGATGATCCCAAGCTCCTGGATATATAAGCAGCACAAATTTGACTCAGTTGTCTATACAAAAAGGGCACATTAACTTGGGATAGGTGTTGTGGGGTGGACCTGGAAGAAACTGAAGGAGGAATGTGAGGGGAATAGAGAATACATTTTGTGCAAGTATAAAATTTTCAAAGAATTATTTTAAAAAGTATTTTTAAAGAGTTGAAATGTATGCCTATACATTTGTGTAGTTTTACACCTGTTGTTGGTCTCCAGTTCCTGGTTTTGTTTGAGAAGGCACTATTTGGAGGTACAGGCTTGATGGAGGAAGTAAGTCACTGGCATACTTTGAGTATTGGTAGCATTAACCCACTTCCTGCTTGCTCTCTGCGCTTCCTGTGCATGAATGAAATGCAGTCAGCCATCTTCCTGCTCCAGCTGCTTGATGCCATGCCTTCCCACTGTATGGACTCAACCCTTTGGAACTGTAAGCTAAAATAAACTATTCCTTCTATAAATTGCTTTTGGTCATAGTTTTTCATCAAAACAACAGAAAAGTAATTGATATGCCCATCCATTTATGGGATCTATTCGCTGTCTTGTACTGTATCCCAAACTTTATAAATACTGTGTTGTATCCCCCTAAATGTATGTATATAAATTTAATCTCTCTTTCATCTTAACTAAGAGCTTATACACTGTGGCTATAACTATTGCATTTAAGGTAATGGAGTCAAACTAGAATGCATTTCTTTTTCTTACTGGATACATATAGACAGACAGACAGAGAGATGGACAGACAGACACACAGACATACACAGACACACACACACACACACACACACACACACACACACACACACACACACACACACTTTCTTGATCCAGAAGCAAAGGAAGCATGTAGATTTGATAACTGTAGTCCACTCCAAAAGCCAAATCACTGAGTTTAGAAAATGTTTGATGGGAGCATTAGAACCATGTGCCACTTGGGTTAAAGAGTGACTTTACTGAAGTTTCTTGTATTAGCTTTCTGTCCATTGCCACCTCTCCTTCTACTTAAGTACAGCAAGTGTGGTAAAGAAGAACATACTAGGAGTCAAGCAATACAAGTCAGCTGCAACTCTGACTTCGGCATACCCCCCAAGACAATGTCCTTGATAATTCCGTACAACACAAAGGAAATGAATTGCCAAACTGCATGCAGATAACAAAATGGATAGTGACTACCAAGGAGCATTTTATTACCATGGATTACAAAGAAACAGACATTTCACTTACTAATTCAGTTAATATTTATTCTCACATCGCAGATTACAGGGTGTTCAACTGCAAACATGATGACTGGAATATGCAGCCAATCACAGGAAATGATACCATATTTTTTTTAAAAGATTTTAGTCATCGTTTTAAGGTTTTCAGATTGTGAACTACTGAGAAACGTGTGTTCTGTTGGATAAACGTACTTACTGGAGCCCCTATAAACGTTGTGTGTATTGACAGATGAATATACTTAGACGTGGGCAATGTGTGTCACTGGCCGTGCTACTTGACTTCCCTGTGGTTTTTGGTTTCCTTTTCTGGAGCAAAAGGATGCATTCTACTTATTTCATATCCACAATGTGGCAATGATTGTTTGGTTTTTTTAAAAACTTCATATTTATCTGAGAAATATGAGAAAAGATTTGCAGGATGGCCTTTTAGACACCTGTGGGTGGGATAAAATTTAATTCTTTGCATAATCATGATACCTAAATATTGTTATTTCCTATTACAGATGAGGAGAGTGAAATACAGAGAAATTAAGCAAGTTAGATGAGATAATTCTATTAAGTCACAGAGTTAGTTTGAGCTCCTAATAGTTATACTAAACGTCCATAGTCACATACACTTCACTCCATACACTGCTCCAAAGGGACATGGGTATTGCAATTTACTAGAGTTTAAAGGTCAACATGAAACTTAGTTTTTGAGAGAAGAGAAATTTGCACTTCTGATTTTATCCTTTGAATCACCCTTGGTGCACCTGAAAGATACCAGGGCTGCGTTTTAATACAGATTTGCCCAGAAATGAGTGTTGTTCATGCAAATACCATTAAGGAGAACACTACTGTAAACCTTGTAACATTTCCCCCAAGAAGGTTTTCAGTTTCAAGGTCAAACATCAAGGCAGATTTCCACTCGACAATGAGTGTCTTAAAACACTGCACAGCTATATTTGAAATGAAGCCAAGTCCATGAAAAAAAAAATGCCCACTTCAAAACCTTAATGAAGGCAATTTGTCAACAATTTCACACATCATTTGCCCACAACCTTTGAAGAAATGGTTTCCCAATTTACCTTTTCCCCTGTGAACTTCAAATCACATGCATTTTAATGAACCATTAATCATCACCATGCCCAGAAACTGAGATAGAGGAGAAAACAATCTGAGATCCCATGGAAACATGTTCTATGCTCTTCTCATTTTACATAATGTCAGAGAAATGTGTGCAAGATCCTATGAGTCTTTGATATCAGCTGCTCAGACCTGGAGTGAATTTGTCATACAACGGGTTAGAAAAACCAAAATATACTTTGCAGTGTATAGAACTTAGATGTCTAAAATATTTACAGAGAAGTAAGAAAAGAAACGACAGAGGAAGAGTCATCGACAAATGGATACATGTTTTACTGATGACCAGGAATGCCTTTCCATGGCATGGAGTCTTTAAATAATTAATTTAACTCTTTGCAAAGGACTTACTTATCAAATAACCAACTTCAACCATTACTGCTGATCACAGCTTTTTACCCAAAATGCCTGAGGGAGAAGTTGGTGGAAAGTAATTAATAAGACCAAAAATGAGGTTTGCTGCATGTAATGGATACTGTTTGTAAATCTGGGACTCATAAAATGTTGTGCTGATTGAGGGAGGAGACACAGACGTTTCTGCTATTTTCGTTAAGGGAAAAAGTGTAAGAACACTTGGAACTACAGCATTTACCACAGAAACTATTATCAGTTACACTTCGACATGAAGTACAACTTTACTGTTGCATACATGTTTAGACCACAAACAAATCTCAAGAATGGCATTGGCCTTGCCAAATAACTGTGGCTTTATATGACAAGGTAAAAAATATGATTGACCCAATATATTGGGGTTTTCCAGAGAAGCAGAACCAACAGACTATATATCACCTATTTTTCTATCTATGCATACATTTATTATGGTAATTATCTGAGCTCTTTTAGGAGGCCAAGAAAATATACAATATTCTTGAGACCCAGTTCCCAGTGGTTATGAGCCCCAGAGTCCAAAGACTAAAGAACCATATACCCCAATGTTCAAACCAGAAGAACATTTGGGCCCAGCACAAGAAGAGCAAGTGAAAGAAACAGAGAATAGAAAAGAGAGCAAGGAAAGGAAAGGGAAGAGAGAGGGAGGTAAGGAAAAGGAAGAGGAGATGGAAGAAGAGGGTAATTTGGGAGAGGAGAGGGAAGAAGAGGGTAATCTATCTTTAATCTTTTAAATCCTCGGTGGGTGGGTTGATACCCATCCTATATTTGTAAAGAAATGTCATCACTGAAAAACCCAAAATCAAGGTTTTCTCATCTACCAGAGCATCACTTAACATGGCCAAGATGACATATAATGTTAACTCTGATGTTTCATTAGTGAGGTAGATAGATGAGTATAAAGTGGGAAAAATGGAGAAATGGAGGAAGACTTGGAAAAGCTGACATGTTTTCTCTGTCATTATTTATCTAACATGAAATAATGGGTAATTCTGGGTGTCAGCATGACTGAGTAAAGGGATATTCTGAAAGCTGATAAAACACTTTTTTTCTGGATAGATTATGATGATGGGAACTTTTTAGTCATTAGTCCATTTTCTCAGAATTGTATTTATTAGACTATTCAAACTGTAATCACTCAATGCTAGCAGTATAATTTACTTGGTGTATATTACACGGGTAGATGTATTTTTTGTGAAACATAGCTCAGAAAAAAAGCCTATTTGAATGTGACATAATGGAAAAACATGTATACAGTTTTTATATCAAACCTTAGGAGAATAAAAATGCATCTGAGACCCTGGTCTGTTGTTATCTCATCCTGGCTGACTTCTCTTCCCATATAAAGAAGTATAGTGAGCAATGGAAATACTATATATTAACTAATCAACAACTGTGAGGTATCTGTCTTGATTTGAGTTAATAAAATCAGGTGATGATAGGTCATAGAGGGCTTTTGTCAGAAAATGTCTCAATCCCAGAATATATATAATCAGTAGCCAACTTCCAGGATAAATATGGTGATTCCCTTAGGCCACACATAATAGGCAGAAATGTGGATAAATATCACCAAGTTCTGAGATGAAGATAATATCACAAGAAATAATTCTGAGTAGCCATGAATAATAAAAAAAAACCACCTTTTTTGATTCGGTTCAGTTTCATTCAACACAGTAATTTAACTCAAGAATTGTATGTGTCTCTCAGGCACACATGAGCTGCACTGATAGTTGCTCCAGTTTTTGCCTATTTTGAAGATAAATATGAAAACCTAAAACATGAGACAAGGGATCCCATGTGGTCTGCATGGTGACATAATTTAAAGTGTATTTCTACTCCCCCATAAACTTATAGTTTCAAAAGAAAATAGAAGCAGAGTGCTAGAGAGGTCCCCAGAAATCCACAAAGATACCTCCAACATAGACTACTGGCAATGGTCGAGAGAGTGCCTGAGCTGACTTACTCTGGTGATCCGATGGCCAAACACCCTGTCAGGATAGAACTCTCATCCAGTGACTGATGGAAGCAGATGCAGAGATCCACAACCAAACCCCAGGTGGAGCTCCAGGAGTCCAATCGGCAAGAAAGAGGAGGGATTGTATGAGTGAGAGTTGTTGAGACCATGATTGGAAAAAGCACAGGGACAAATAGCCAAACTAGTGGAAACACATGAACAATGAACCAATAGCTGAGGAGCCCCCATGGAACTAGATCAGGCCCTCTGGATAAGTGAGACAGTTGATTAGCTTGAACTGTTTGGGAGGCTCCCAGGCAGTGGAACCAGGACCTGTCCTTAGTGCATGGACTGGCTTTTTGGAACCTAGGGCCTATGCTGGGACACTTTGCTCAGCTTTGGCATAGGGAGGAGGGGACTGGACCTTCCTCAACTGAATTCACCAGGCTGGGCTGACTCCCCAGGGGAGACCTTGCCTTGGAGGAGGTGGGAATGGGGGGTAGATTGGGGGAGAAGGCTGGGGGCTGGGAGGAGGGAGGACAGGGGACTCCATGGTTGATATGTAAAATTAAATTAATTATAAAATAAAATATTTTTAAAAAAGAAAATAGACAATGTGGTGGAGGGGTATTTAGAAGCCTTTCTGTCTTTTCTTATTTCCTTACATGTGAAGTCTGTTCATTGTGGAGATCACTCAGTACTAGGGATCTCACAGCATAGCTCTAAAGTACCCATGCTCATGGCTTCTTGATATTAGTGTCCCTGCATTGCTCTAACATTCAAATATGAAGATTCACTCGTGAGATGCCATACTTTGCTTAGCTGTGATATTACATCACAGTCTTAGAAGGAAAACTCAGTATGTCTTTCAGTACATAAAGAACTATCAATTAGACAATTGTAATGTCACAACCCTTTCCTAATGGCCCTTTGTGCACATATAAAGTCATCTAGAAGACTTAGTACCTTAGTTATTTTTCTCATTGTTGTGACCAAAAAAAAAAAAAAAAAAAAAAAAAAAACCACAGTAAAAGTGATTTAATGAAGAAAGGGATTGCTATGACACACAGTTTGAGAGTGCTGTCTATCGCAACAGAGAAGACATCATGATGGGAGCTTGAGGTAGCTGGCACACTGGAATGGCAGGAAGTCTGGAAGCAGAGAGATGGGAGTTAGGGAAATGTCTGCTTTTTCCTTTCTATGCAGTGTGGGATCCCAGTCCATGAGATGGTGGTACCTGCCTTCAAGATTGGTCTTAAGCATATTACGTATAATTACATATTCTTATTGCTTGTGTGAGAATAGTGACACACACACATATATATATATATGACACATTCTCTACTGTCTTGTTCTCCAGTAAAATAGATATGCAAATTGTAAGTTGTAAAACACTCTCCAGGGAGCTCAGATAGAGACTCAATGGCTTCTGAAGATAGTGCTGGTAGTTGATGTTTGGGTTATAGTTCATCTTACTTTGTGTGGTATAGTATCTTTTCTTATTTAATTATATCATCCCATTTACTCAATCACCAAGTGTTTCATCATGAACTCCACTAGAACATAGGAGAAATAGCCAAATCTCGGAAGATACACAGGAATATGACCTATCCTGTGCTATTGGTTCTGTTGGTAAAACATTTCTGAACAGAGCAATGACTTATAGCACTGGTAAACTAAGAAAAGAAACTATAGTATTCTGATGTACATACACTTAAGTTACCATAGTATTATATGAAAGATGGAATAGTGTAATAATATGTACTTAACTCATTAATGATCATAGTAACAGACTATTAACTTGACTCAGTGTCTTCTAAGAATTCTGTTTCCATACAGAAAGTCTTGCAGCACACGAATTTTAGGACCGAGTTAATACATCTATTTGTGGAAATTCTTTTGAAACTGCTGAAGGAAGGAAACACTCTGCTGCCTATAAAAGCTTTTAGAAGATTTGAACCAACTGTTATTTTCATCATTTTAAAATAACATCACATACTTATGGCCAAACTATCCTGGTTCAAAGTCCTGACAAAAAACATTCAAAAGGAAATATGGCTTCAAAAACAGTCTAGTAAAGGGTGACAGTCCTTTTGGTTTATCAGCATTCCAAAGCACACAGTACTCAGCCACAAAGTATTAGAAGAGGGAACACCATCCATGGATCTACAATGACATTAATATGATTTCTGTGGTTAATGATGGGCAGATGTCATGACAGAAGGCCAAGCAACAGTTCAGAAAACTTCAAGCTATGCAAACAAGTTTGCAAAATTGCAGGATTAGAACAAAAGAAGTAGCTATTTTAAACTGTGTTTATCAAGAGGTTGCTATTGAGTTTCAGAGTTTTGCCCCTGTCTATTGTTTGTGGTGTTGCTAATTGCCATTTTCCCTTGCCAGTACCATTCTCTCAGCTTTTAAAAATGTCCAGTTTCCCAAATGTGATGCTTCCAAGTAAGACTCATTCTGTTTCAAGTTGAGAAGTATAACTCATTTGAGGACTGTAAGGAGTCATTTAAAAAAAATTTAGTCCAATTTTCTCATCTTAAGTTAATGTGGTCAATATGCTGGAGTATTCTAGAGCACAACTCTGTCTTCCAGATCTTCCATTCTGGGACTTACTATTAGAATGGAGTTTCCAGAACATGGATAATTCCTGTAAGGAAATATAGAAAACAAAATCACTTGTTTTCATCAGCAGATTTCTTAGTAATTTTCTTCATTTAAGAATACTATATCTTCACTATATGTTGTCCCAATGGACTAAACCTTTGAGGGACAATTTAAAAATAAAAATAATGCAAGCAATTAGATCTACCTGTTTAACAAGAAAAATAACATTTAACGTGCTTCTCTAGATGACAGCAGCCTGGAGGAAAAACAATTTAGAAAGAGCAGCCGCAAGATGTTTTCTTGTGATTCAGGCTGTGCCCACAGAATTGCAAGAAGCTTAGACTCCTTCCATTCTTCTCAATTAGCTCACCACCTCATTAGCTGGGGGTGTTTGATACGAGTGCTTGTTCCTGTTCCTCTGGTGTCCATGATAAATGGAAGAATTCTTACTCTAAATTCTGTCACTTCTCCAGATGGCCCTCAGGAACATCTCTTGCCTTCTATTAAGAAGTAAAGTTGAGGACAAGAAAACATCTATAGAAAGTGATGTACTCCTATAACCCCAGTACTTTGGACATTGAGACAGGATATGAGTTCAAGGCCAACCTGGAATACTAGTGAAATCTTAAATTGTCTCAGGAAGAGAGACGGGGCAGTGTTGGCAGGATTTAGATCATTCTCTGCTAATGCAGGGGTCAGAAATTATGGCAAGAGGTCACCAACCTCCTTACATAAGATACCTTAGTAAAATTTTATGTAAAGGAGAAGGTCCAAAGTTTTCAGTGGGAAGAATTTGCCCCACACCACTCAGCTCAAGTGCTCATTAGGAGAAAACAAATTGGAGACAGAGTATTTCACTCATTGATCACTTGGAAGTTATCTGACATAATTCTGTGTTGTTGATGGGACCAAAGTGAGCACAAAGCATCCACCTTCCCCTCCACTTTACGACATACAGTGCATACTTGGAAGAATTTAAGAGCTAATTCTAGAAAAGCAGTAACTACTTCCTTCAGAATAAGCTCATAAACCCCAATAGGGGAGGCAGCCAGAACTCCTTTTGTAGGTAGATATAATGAGGTGTTTGGGGTTGAGGACAATGAGTTTGAATGGGAAATGGAGACGGATGAGAGAGACTGAAGATAAGGAGGACTACTGATGACCATGATCTCCTAAGGCACTTGCTGAAGACCTACTCTGTGAGAAGTTTCCCTTTTTGGGGTGAATTGAGCTGATTAGACAAAGTTCCTGGCCTGACACATCTGACATGATTCCTTCTGGATTTCCTGGATCTACTTGAGTTGGAATGCATCTACTCTGGAGAGAAAATTGTAGGACTTGGGGAGGACCCAATACCAGCCTCCTGATGCTTAGAAGAGGAAGAGGCCTTTGTGCCCTGCAGTAACGGCTGGAAGAAGGGGAAGAAAATCTAGGAGCATTGCTCTGCCATTTTACATTTTTTCACATTCCCCTGGTCTTTCTTCCTCCTGGAGGATACATGTAGACCCCGCTGTACTATTTCAGAGAGCAATTTAGACTACAATCCATGTAGGTACAACCCAAAGGCAGCATAAGTAGATTAATTTGTAATGATTTATAACAGAACAATTCTGAAAATTTAGTGGTTGTAAACAATGTGAATTTATTCTAGGAGATGGAAGTCCAAAATAATTTTAACTAGGATAATGTCAAGGTGTTAGAAAGCCTGTGTTCCTTAATTCTCTAGGGAGGAATCTATCTCCTTGCCTTCACTAGCTTTAAGGCTCTTTGCTTTTCTTAACCTCATCCATCTTCAAAGCCAGCAGTCAATCTTACCTTCTCTCCTCTCACCACTGCTCCTATCCTTACACCTTTTCTCTCAGAGTCTGACCCTCCTGTCATTGTCTTAAAAAGACACTTGTCACCCAAATAATCTGGAGTAAATGTTCCTTATTTCAGATCCTTAGTTAACTACTATTATCTAATCCTTAACTATAGAAGGTATCATTTTCATATTCATGGGATTGTTCTCTTTGGTATCTTTGTCAGGACCATAATTTAGTCTATCTACAGTCTATGCAGTTACAAGTAGAGAGCCTTGATAAGGACCCCTTATATCCCACGGTTCTACTTTGTAAAAGTGACTAAGTGATAACATAGAGGGGTCATTGTCATGAAACAAAAATCCAGTGTTATTTATTCACAGTTCTCATAGAAAAGACAGGTATAGAACATGACACACAACAGTAGGAGAGGTCTCTATGATAGACAGGGTGGAATGGACAGTATAGGCTACAAGCCTTTGTTGAGGCTTCCATGGAAAAGGCAAGGCAAGGCAAACAGTTTATGAGTGGCTAGATTGAATTTCTGGCATGATTTGATTAGAGAGATGTTTTCTAGTTGTCTAGTACCTGGTCCTGGGCAACAGAACACTGTCTACTGATGTACACATGACAGCGAGCAGGTCTTAAGCTCTCATTATTTGCTTTTCACAACAAGAGCCTCTTCCCAGATAAGTTATTTGATGTCTTCTTAACAACTGATTATTGCCAAATGAGGGTAAGCTCTGCTGAGCCAGAATGGTTTTTTATTTAATATTTTTATTTTATAATTAACTTTTTTCTTTTTTTTTTTTTTTTTTTTTTTGGTTTTTCGAGACAGGGTTTCTCTGTGTAGCTTTGCGCCTTTTCCTGGAACTCACTTGGTAGCCCAGGCTGGCCTTGAACTCACAGAGATCCGCCTGGCTCTGCCTCCCGAGTGCTGGGATTAAAGGCGTGCGCCACCACCGCCCGGCTATAATTAACTTAATTTCACATATCAGCCACAGATTCCCCCATCCTCCCTCCTCCCACCCCCAGCCTTTTCCCCCAATCGACCCCCCATTCCCACCTCCACCAAGGCAAGGTCTCCCCTGGGGAGTCAGCCCAGCCTGGTAGACTCAGCCAAGGCAGGTCTAGTCTCCTCCTCCCAACACCAAGGCTGAGGAAAGTGTCCCAGCATAGGCCCCAGGTTCCAAAAAGGCAGCCCATTCACCAAGGACAGGTCCTGGCTCCACTGCCTGGGGGCTTCCCAACAGTTCAAGCTAATCAACTGTCTCACTTATCCAGAGGGCCTGATCCCAGTTGGGGGTTCCTCAGTTATTGGTTCATAGTTCATGTGTTTCCACTAGTTTGGCTATTTGTCCCTGTGCTTTTTCCAGTCATGGTCTCAATATCTCTTGCTCATACAATCCTTCCTCTCTCTTGCTGGTTGGACTCCCGGAGCTCCTAAGATATTGAAATACAAAGAGTTTTTTTTTCAAAAACATAGCTAATAAACCCTCTACCCATTTGAAAATAGAAAGGAGTGGCACTGTCTCAGGACTTAGCTACTGGGATCCTGTGTCTCATGTCTTCATCCTCCCAGGTTCCTGCTTCCTAATGTTCAGAACTACCTCTTGAGTTGAAGACTATATTCTCTATGAGTGTTTGTCCTACCATAATCCACACTCCCAGTGTGAACACCCTGGAAGCACACCTTCCAAGGGTCACAGAGATACCTAACTAGTACACTCAAAATTGTCCTTACCTTAGAATGAAGCAATTGTACAAATTTCCAGCATATTTTATTCTCTAAGAGCCTCATTTCTGTAAATGGAGAAGCCTTTCAGGGAATTCAACAGTCCTCTGGATACACCTTCATCAGGCCCTTGATCTACTACCACCAAGATAGGACTCAAGATAATATTGTGTACAGTTGACCCATACAACCAGATGATTATGTTTATTTTTTTAAGTGATCATTTTAGGGGAGGGACAAGAATGAGGCAAACCCTACTTGATATCAATTACAGCCTAGTATTTATTTGAAAGGTGTAATTTGGGAAAACTGTACTTGGTATTAAATAAATTCTGCTTTTTAAGAAAATATAAATATTCTAATAAAATATCACACAGATATATGGATACATAGAGTATTTTTCAGTCATGGATTATCATTCATACTGATTCTGTTCCAAAAAAATTACTAATAAGATCCTCATAGTGATAATGAGTTTTAGGCTCCACTCTTAGAAGCAGGTTTACACAAGCCCAAACTAGGCCTCATATATGAAAGCCACATTGATCCAACATCTATGATCAATCTTCATAGTCTAAATCAGGACTCCTGAGTTAGGGTGGTTAGAGTGAATAGACATTATCTTCTAAATATGTTTTTAAAATCTTATATTTCATTATTTAACCTAGTAATTTCTTTCTTTTTAAAACATAACTTTTCTTTAGTCTTGATGATTTCATACATGTATATAACAAAATAAGATCATATTATTCCTAAACTCCAGATTTTACTCCTGTATTCTACTAACACATCCCCTCTACATTTCATGTCCTTTTTTTTCTTTTGTATAGCCTATTAAGTCCAAATAGTGCTACCCATATGTGAATGTGAATACTAGAGCATGGGAACACCTTCAAGAACAAGTCTGCCCAACTTCAGCATCAACAGATAATGGGGCACCCTAAGCTTCTGCTCACACTTCCAGTTTCCTTAGTTCCAAGTACTGGCAGGTAAGCAGTCCCAGACCACCAGTCAAAGCCTATACTGTGCTTAACCAAATAACTTTAGATATACAAGTTCCAGTGCAGAAACAAAAGCAATGTGAAAATCCAGTATGTGTTTCCTCCAAAAATCACTAATTCTGTAATAAGTGACCCCAGTGAGAACAATCTTGAAGAACTTCAAGACAACTGACTCAAAAGAAATGATCATAACTATGTTCAAACAACTCAAAGAAGACATGACTATACTCAAGACAACAACAATTAAATGTGAGAAAATTGCATTCACAGATAGAATTACTGAAGAAAACTCACATTGAAATTATACTGGAAATAACTCAGATGGATAAATACAAAACCTCAGTGAAATTCTTCACCAGTGGATAGATCATATGGAAATCAGGATATCAATGATGATAAACAAGGAAGAGGAGTTGGACCACTTAGTACAGGTCAATGATAACTAATAAAATCCATGAATGGAATGTGGAAGAGCTTTCGTGATCCCAATGAAAAGACCTAACATTCAGATTACAGAAATATGAATACCATGCTAAAGTCATAGATATTATTTCCTATACACCAATGGCAAACAGACTGAAAAAGAAATCAGTGAAACACTCCTATTCACTGTGCTCCACAACACACACACACACACACACACACACACACACACACACACACACACACACACACACCCCTCTGAAGGAAAAAAATCATTTTCAAAAATATTAAGAGAAACAAAGAAATTGAAGAAGATGGCAGAAGATGGAAAGACATTCATGCTTATGGGTTGGAAGAATTAATATTGTTATAATCAACCTACCAAAGCAATCAAAGATTCAATGCAATCTCAATAAAAATTCTACTGATATTCTTCATAGATGTATTAGTTACTTTTCTATTGCTGTAACAAAATGCCATGGCCAAAGCAGTGTATAAAAGAAAGAGTTTTATTGGACATATGGTTCTAGAGGGTTAGAGTCCATGATGGCCAGGTAAAGGCATGGTAGCAGGAACTGCTGATAGGTCATATCTTGAACCTCAAGCAGGAGGCAGAAAGCACACAGCGAATGACATCAGTTGTCTTAGAATTTCTATTGCTGTGATGAAACACGATGACCAAAAGGAAGTTGGAGAAGAAAGGGTTTATTTGGTTTACACTTCCACATCATAGTCCATCATTGAAGGAAGTCAGGACAGGAACTCAAACAAGGCAGCAACCTGGAGGTAGGAGCTGATGTTGAGGCCTTAAGGGGGTGCTGCTTACTGGCTTGCTCATCATAACTTGCTCAACTTGCTTTCTTAAAGAACTCAGGACCATTCACAATATGATAGACCCTCCCATATCAATCACTAATTAAAGAAAAGACCTACAGGCTTCCTTAAAGCCAGATCTTATAGAGGCATTTTCTCAATTTAGTCTGCCTGCTCTCTGATGACTCTAGATTGGATCAACTTGACATAAAAGCAGCCAGCACACCAGTCTTTTGAAACCTCCAAGCCTTCCACCAGTGCTTTACCTCCTCCAATAACGCCACACCTCATACCTCCTAATCAGTTCCACCAAATATTCAAAACATATGAGCTTATGAGGGCCATTCTTGTTCAAACCACCACATTATACTTCCTGGCTTCCATAGACTTGTGGCTATATCATAGCACAAAAATGCATTTAGTTGAACTTTCAAAGTCTCCACCATCTTTTAGTCTTAATGGTGTTTAAAAGTCCAAAATCCAAAATTTCTTTTGAGATTCCAGGCAATATCTTAACCAGAAACCCCTATAAAATCAAAAGCTCTTGTCATATAGGTCCTTCACTTGCTTGGTTAGTGTTACCCCAAGGTATTTTATGTCATTTGTGGCTATAGTAAAGGGTGATGTATCTCTGATTTCCTTCTCACCTTCTTTGTCCATTGTATATAGGAGGGCTACTGATTTTTTGAGTTGATCTTGTATCCTGCTATGTTGCTGAAGGTGTTTATAAGCTGTATCAGTTCCTTGGTGGAATCTTTGGGGTTGCTCAAGTATACTATCATGTCATCTGCAAATAGGGAAAGCTTGACTTCTTCCTTTCCAATTTGTATCCCCTTAATCTCCTTATGTTGTCTTATTGCTCTGGCTAGAACTTCAAGTACTATATTGAATAAGTATGGGGAGAGCGGACAGCCTTGCCTTGTTCCTGATTTTAGTGGAATTGCTTTGAGTTTCTCTCCATTTAATTTGATGTTGGCTATTGGCTTGCTGTAAATTGCTTTTATTATGTTTAGGTATGTTCCCTGTATTCCTGATCGCTCCAAGACCTTTATCATGAAGGGGTGTTGGATTTTGTCAAATGCCTTTTCTGCATCTAGTGAGATGATCATGTGGTTTTTTTCTTTGAGTTTGTTTATATGGTGTATTACATTGACGGACTTTCGTATGTTGAACCACCTTTGCATCCCTGGAATGAAGCCTACTTGATCATGGTGGATAATTATTTTGATGTGTTCTTGGAGTCTGTTTGCCAGTATTTTATTGAGTATTTTCGCATCAATGTTCATGAGGGAGATCGGTCTGTAGTTCTCTTTCTTTGTTGTATCCTTATTTGGTTTAGGAATCAGGGTAATTGTAGCCTCATTCATAGCAGGATACTAGATGTAGAATAAGGATGACTGGACTGCTGCTCACATCACCAGGGAGGCTACCTGGAAAACAGGACCCCAAGAAAGACACGGGGATTGCCCAATGACAGAGATATGGAATGAGATCTACATGAACAGTCTGGACATGAGTGGGGGTAGTGAAGGGTGAGGGTCGAGGGAAAGAGAGCTTGGGGGAGCGGGAGATCCCAGCTGGATCAACAACAGAGAGGGAGAACAAGGAATAGGAGACCATGGTAAATGAAGACCACATGAGAATAGGAAGAAGCAAAGTGCTAGAGAGGCCCACAGAAATCCACAAAGATACCCCCACAACATATTGCTGGCAATGGTTGAGATACAGCCCAAACTGACCTACTCTGGTGATGGGATGGCCAAACACCCTAATTGTTGTGCTAGAAACTTCATCCAACGACTGAGGGATCTGGATGCAGAGATCCATGGCTAGGCCCCAGGTGGATCTCTGGGAGTCCAATTAGCGAGAATGAGGATGGTTTATAAGAGCGAGAATTGTTGAGAGACCAAGGTTGGATAAAGCACAGGGACAAATAGCCAAACAAATGGAAACACATGAACTATGAACCAATGGCTGAGGGGTCACCAACTGCATCAGGCCCTCTGAATGGGTGAGACAGTTGATTGGCCTGATCTGTTTGGGAGGCATCCAGGCAGTGGGACCGGGTCCTGTGCTCATTTCATGAGTTGGCTGTTTGAAACCTGGGGCCTATGCAGGATCGCTTGACTCGGCCTGGGAGGAGGGGACTGGACCTACCTGGACTGAGTCTACCAGGTTGATCTCAGTCCGTGGGGGAGGCTTTGCCCTGGAGGAGATGGGAATGGGGGGTGGGTTGGGGGGGAGGTGAGGGGGGCGGGAGGGGGGAGAACAAGGGAATCCGTGGTTGATATGTAGAACTGAATTGTATTGCAAAATAAAAATAAATAAATAAATAAATAAATAAATAAATAAATAAATAAATAAATAAATAAATAAATAAATAAATAAAATAAAAAGCAAATTACAGACTTAAAACATTCAATGACATAGAAAATATATTGCCATTCCAAAAGGGAGGAATCAGATAATAGGGAGGAAATGCCAAAGAAACATCAAACAAAGCAGGGAAAACTCCAAATCTTCTAGGTCCATATCCAATGTCAAAAGGTTTAAATGGCTCTGCCCTTCCAACTTTACTGCCTTCAAGACAGATCTCTCTCTTGTGCTGGTTCCACTTCCGCGTACAGCTCTCCATGGTGACATTCCATGGCTCTAGCATGTCCAATATCTTGGGGTACTCAACACAACCCTGGTTTCACTTTCACAGCTTCACAAAATGGCTTCTCAAGGCCTTCTGCTGTCCTAAAGATTTCATGTAAGGACTACTCTGTCACACATTGGCTGGCCTTAGTGACTCTCACTAACTGTGGGAAAAAAAATTATACAACCCCTTCCTTGTGTATCCTTCATGGCTCTAAAGCCAGAACCACATGGATGACCTTGCCAAATTTGTCAGCTCATTTGTTGTAAGTCTGGTCCCCTTGAACACATTTGCAGCAGCTTTTATTTCTTGTTTCTTTTTATGTGAAGAAATTATTCTTTAGGGATTTTCTTTTCAGAAATTGTAAGCTTAGTCCAATGGGGTCTTTCTCTTTATTCCAGTGAGATCAAACCTTGCCTTATCTCTTTATTTCTTTCAACACAAGCCTTGGTTACAACATTAAATTTCCTGTTACACAGGTTTCTTTTCAAACTACATTTTGCACTTCTTCTTAACCTACTGGCTATGTTTCATTGTAGACCTGCATAAGAATGATTACTAATAACCATGCCACAACATCAATAGATCTTTCCAGCCCTATTGCAGTCTTTAGAGAACCAGCTGCAAGACTGCACCCAGGATATGCAAAAAAAAAAAAAAAAATCCATGATGTCAGCGAGAACTAATTTTTTTTTCTATCTTAGGGGAATTAGGAAAAACACATGCATTCTGATGGTAACTTTCTCTTTTACTTCATCTTAAAAAACCTTCTCTCCTCTCCTGACAATCTCTCTTTCTCCACACAATTACATCTCTTTATATAGCTACATCTCTCTTCTACACAGGTACACATCTCCACACATCTCTCTTCTACACATCTCTTCTCTACACATCTCTCTTTCTACACTGTTCTCTACATTTCTCTCACTCAGAAAAAAACTCTGGACAAATATATGAGTTACATTTTGAAAATCAGAGCCATTCTGATAACACATGAAAAAAATCACATAGTTGCTCTGGGACTTGGGATGTCATGCCTACTGTAACCATGGCAATGCTTGGCTGTCAGTCAGGTTCCCTGATGTGTAGTCCGTAAAGCAAAGAGGGAAGCACATAGCTCTGGAGTGCTCCACACTTTCTTGGGGAACAGAGAGAGACCTTAAAAGCATCCCAGGACCTAAACATAAACAGTTAGTTGACTGAACCTTGAGTCTGGTATCATAAAACTGAGGTTTAGGAGTTTGTACAGAGAGTTGCTGAGAGAATTATGTCTACTAAAATTGCTTCATGCCTGACCTTTGTTCAACTAACAGACACTAAAGTCATCAGAATGATGACTGCTACTGTACGTTTTATCTTGGAATTTAGAATGAATGACTTCTGAAGCATGTGTGTACTTTTCAGACAGGGGTTTCCCTCTCCCAGTGGGTTGTGGCTTTTCCCTGGACGACCTCCTCAGGCTGCTGCAAACTAGGTAGCTGCCTTGAAAACCCACTCGGGCTTCTACTGTTCTGCTCAGCAGCAGTCAGTCTCACATCTTCACCATCCTCATCAGCAGATTTCGTGAGACAATTGGGATTACTTAAAGGTGGGGGAATTAGTTTTAAAAAAAGACAGAGAGAGAGAGAGAGTTTTTTCCCATGTTAATAAAGGGGAAACACTATTATAATGGAGGTCTCTGTATGATTATGCAATGGGTCATTTAAAATGGAACAGTTAAATGAGAGGATAATTAACTTAGATGGGATTTACATAATGCCAATTATAAACATTACCAGTTTGATCATCCTTGTTTTATTCCTAAAAAAGGTGGTTAATATGAGTGCCAAGATACAAATTTTAGAAAAACTTATAAAAACAGATTATAGAAATATTCAGACCCAGACAGAGGAATTTAAAGGAGAACCAATTTCAGCATTGCATTGTAAGATTAAAGAGGAACAGCCAAAGGATTTCAAACCACCAACCTTAATTTATCCAGTCACTTTTCTGAAACTGCCAAATGACAGGCATTCCCAAGGCTATGCAAGAGCTGAATGAACTCCTGTGGAAATGTTACATTTGAAGAGATTTAAGAAAGCAATAGTCTCATGTGGCATGCATTCATTTTTTGGGAGTCAGATGTTAAATTCATGGTCATCTAGTAACAGAATTATCTCACAAGACTAGAGAGACATGGTTACAGTGGTATTAGAGCCTGGTTCTCAATTATAGCAGAGGACCTGGTGGAAAGATGAGGCTAGAACCACTGAACGATGAAGTAGGGATAGAGGTATTGAAATCTCCCAAGACCAACTTATTGGAGAAGGTTATTTTGCTGTTGTACAAAGACAGTCTCTATATGATGACCTTACCCTGGCTCTATATCATGTTGCAGCTTTGAATGCTTGGGACAGAATTGAAGATGTCAGAAGGAGAATTGAGTCATTTACTAAAGTTATGTAGGACCCACAAGAAACCTTCACTGATTTTTTTTAACAAAGATTGACTTCAGCAATAAATAGAATTATACCAAATTCAGAAGCTAGACATATAATAACTAAATAATTTTGGTCTGGTGTCCTTGAAACAACAAAAGCTAAGAGCAGACTATCAGATGCCTCTAAATTTTGAAAATGCTAATTCATAATGCAAAAGGGTACTTAGGCTATTAAGGGCATGATCAGTACCCATAGAGGAATGGATCTGAGATATAGTCAATATTGAATTTCATAACCATGATGATGCTTGGATAGGAGAGGTGATTTCCAGAGGCTTGAAGAAAAATCAAAATGTCAGTGTTTTAATTGCAGTAAACAAGGTCAACTAAACAGGGATTGTAGGCAGGGCATTCCTAGAAATAATGTTTTTCCTAGGAATAATCCAAACAGAATGCCCCTTCCTTCTGGAGAATGCAAAAGGTGTGGCAAAGGCTGACATTGAACCAATGAATGCAGATCAACAAGGAAGAGACGGTAACCCTTTGCCAACAGGAAACACCTTGGGAGGCCTCTCATAGGCCCCTATGGCATTCCCTGTCACTATGGGGGAAACTCCTTCCCAGAGCAATTAAAAGACTTAATTCCTATTGTAAAAAACCATACTGCTCTGGATGACAGAATAGCTTTAGAAGATAAAACAAAAATTTCAGGAGAAACCATAAATCAAAATTTATGAGTTTTTATTATTAAGACTAATGAGGATCATGCTTCATGAGTTTTAATATAATTCATAATATATTTGTGACTTAAATAATTCTAAGAGCTTGGGATATGGAAAGTATTTTCAAGATCAATGTCAGTTTTTAATAGAAAATTTTAAAGTCTCATTAATACTTGAATGCAACAAGAATGGAAAGGGGAAGTCTTCCTGTGGATCAGAAATTTGTTAAAAATGAAAAGTCAATACAACTTGAAATCTTTCACTTGACTATGAGAGTGACAAATCTGGGAAGTGGCCAAGAATGCAAAAGAAAGTCAAATACCTGACTTTCCCCCAGTGAAAGTATGAGTTGATGATAAAATACTCAGCATTAAATAGTTTCTGTTTCCTGTGCTACAGTTGAGAATGCATAAATCCAAATGTCACTATAAACTAAAGATAAAATTACTATATAACAAAGAAAGTATTTGTGGAAAAAGAACTGAAATGAGATTTAAGAGGATCCCAATGTAAAAGTATAATTCCATAAGGAAAATTTAGTTAGGAACTACTGTTATGATTTCCAACTTAGTGGTGAGACAAATCCCTTCTGTAGTTATAATATCAAACCATTAGTTCTTTTTGCCTTCTTACCTCCTCTCAATAAAAAATGAGCCTTTGTAAACACTGGTTTCATGGAATAATGGGTAGGGACACTTGTCCTTGTTTTTTCTACTAAGTATAGCTTACAAATATAGATATTACTAGTAGAGGAAGCATAAGAAGAGTTTGAAAGGTAGAGGGATGACAAAATCCAAGCAATTATCTTATAATAAAGGAACAACAGTGCTGTGGGATGTCCTGTATGCTGTGACTATATGTTGTTATGATTGATTGATAAATAAAAATGCTGATTGGCCAGTAGTCAGGCAGGAAGGATAGTGTAGGTGGGTCAAGGAGAGAGGAGGATGCTGGGTGGAAGAAGACTGAGTCAGTGATGAGTAGCAAGATGTAAGTTACCGGTAAGCCACGAACCACATGGCAAGGTATAGATTAACAGAAATGGGCTGAGTTTAAGTGTAAGAGCTAGTCCATAGTTAGCCTGAACTAATGGCTGAGCAGTTTAATTAATATGAGCTTCTGAGCGATTATTTTATAAGTGGGCTGCAGGACTGCAGGGGCTTGGTGGGACCTGGAGAGAAATACTCCAGCTACACAACAGTGATGAATTACCCTTGATTTTCTTCTTTTCCTCTCTCTCTCTCTCTCTCTCTCTCTCTTTCTCTCTCTCTCTCTCTCTCTTTCTCTCTCTCTCTCTCTCTCTCTCTCTCTCTCTCTCTCTCTCTCTTACATATCTCAGATTTGGAGTCAAAGAAGCCAGTAGTCAGCTTTAGAAATAGCAAGTGTAAGACCAAAAAGGTTTATTGTAATTCCATTCTCTCTTTTTCAGAAATCCCATTTTCTTCAAATGAAACACAAGCAAGTCCTTTTACTAAATGGAGAGCCAGATTTCCCCCTACCCAGAATGCATTGAAGTGCCCACACTCCAACTTGGATGATATCAGAGACTGACTATAAAATTTAATTTCACCCTAATGCAGATGTAAGGAATGGTTGTCTACCTTCAAGTTGGAGTCATGTTACAGGTAGCAAATTGGATAGTCAGAAACTTTACCACTGCTCAACAACAAGGCTACTCATGTACCACAGTGTTATCAGAGTCTGAGTGGGAAATAGTAATGAGACATTTACAACCTGTGACCAGATTGAGATACCACCTTAGGAGAGGGAACCTCCACATCTGCTCAGCATTGATCACTTTTACTGTCATTACTATTAAAGTATACACAGTGAGAATCTTGGGCATTTACTTCTATGTGGACACATTGAAGCATATTCACAAACATATCAACCTTTCCTGTTGGGATAGTCCTAGAGAAAGTAGCCAGAACAGGAGACTTAAATAATCCAGAGACTAATAACATAAAACCCAAACGAGCAGATTTAAAAAAAAAATCAGGAAGATGTCAAGCTACATAATAAATGAGTGGATAGAGGCTCACACAGAGACAATCATGTTACAACTATTTGGATCAACAGTCCTTTGCCAGGCAACAGTTAGGAAGATGCTTGAGACAAATGAAAGACAGAGCCCCTTAGCAAAGAAACACTTTTTCATCAGAGATGAAAAAAAAGACAAAGAGAATGAATGAATTAAAAATACAGCAACAAATTATAAACTTAAGGACAGGTTCAAAAGAACAGACTAGAGAAAAAGGAGTCAATGGGAACTAGAAATTATCTAGTTACAATTGAAATTATCCCATTCAATCAACATAGACAAAATTCACTGACTTGTATATTAGTGACCAACAGAATCATGGTGGTTAATTTTATTTTGTTAGGCAACAGCATTCTGATATTTGATCAGAAACTATGTTAGATGTTTCTATAAAAGTATTTTAGAAGAGACTAAGATTTATATTGGTAGACTTTGAGTAAGACAGATCATTTTCCAGAATGTGGTTGGCCTCATCCAGTCAGTAGAAGAATGGCCTCCCTGGAGGACTTCTCTCAATCCAAATCTTTCCTGAGTCTCTAGTCTTCTGGGCCAAGTGTAGCCTACTTTGGTCTTGTCAAAAATGTATAATTTCTTAATCTGATTCCTTCAATATCTTATAGATCCCATTGGTTTTATTTTCTAGTGTATTCCCTGCATATGCACTGTGAAGGATAAAGCCAACCCTTATGTCTTAGTCTCAAATTGATAGAAAAAAGGCAGTAGAGCTGGAAGAGAAATAATGGGGAAAAACACTGGGAAAAAAATCATAAAAAAATGATCCAGAAAGATGAATGAAATTCAGAGTAAACGCATGTCAATTCATAACTGTGACAGAGTTATGAATTAAGATCAAGAAACAACCTATAAAGCAATGAGCAGAGAATGCCTTTTTTTATAGGAAAACAGTTCAAATGGCCGTAGGTAGCTGAGAGCAAGGAGATCTGAAAGAAGTCATGAAAAGTTTTTCAAGAGCTGAACATAGGAAATGGAAGACTAGAGTCCAAGTTCTAGCAAAAATGGAGAAACAAGACAGTCTCAAATGAGGAAAACTCACTCTTCCAGAGCCAGTCAGTAAGCAGAAGGACGCAGAATACAGGACAAGCTCAGAAACTCAGTTGTGTTTCTGTGTAATAGCAATGAGCATATGGAATCATAATTAGCAAAAATATAGTGCCATTTACAGATGTTTTAAAATAAAGTTACTAGCTATCAGTTTCATAAAGGGTAAATGGAATTTTTATTTTTGAAACTACAAACATTAACAAAGAACTCAAACAAAATTGAAATAAATGAGAGACTATTCATAGATTGAAATACTCATAAAAGGATGTCAGTTCTCCTCAACTGGCATACAAGTGTAATGTGATTTCTATTACAGTACTATGACAGCTTCTTGGCACTATAAACAATATTAGTGTAAAACATATGGTAATATAGAAAAGGAAGCCCCCCTCTACTCACAATACTTAATCTATGTTAAAACCTCTTCTTATAAAACCAGCTTTATTTCATAAAAGGTAAAAAATGTTAGAATGCTGAAAAGGAAGAAAGGACTAGGAAGAAGGCATAGACCCAGACTGAGACCTGTAGTGTCATGGCAGCAATCATAACTGTTGTGATTTCAGAGAAGCAGATGCATGGCTGGTGGAAGAAGCCAGAAAATCAGAAATAGATCTATACAAATTCATCCAGCTTGTTTTGAGAAAAAAAAAGAGAGAGAGAGACAGAGAGAGACAGAGACAGAGAGAGAGAGAGATGGAAAGTAGGAGGGAGAGAGAGAGTGGGGGGAAGACCAAAGATTCAGGGAAATAACCACTTTTTAAACTAATGGAATGCTGTGGATATCGATCTTTCTGTATGCTGTGAATGTGTTGCTCTGATTGATTGATAAATAAAACGCTGATTGGCCAGTACCCAGGCAGGAAGTATAGTACAGGTGGGACAGGAAAGAGGAGAATTCTGGCAAGTGGAAGGCTGAGGCAGGAGACGCTGCCAGCCACCACCATGAGAAGCAATAGTAAAGTACTGGTAAGCCACAAGCCATGTGGCAACATATAGATGAATAGAAATGGGCTAATTTAAGATATAAGAACTAGATAGCAAGAAGCCTGAGCCATTAGACCAAACAGTTTAAATAATATAAGTGTCAGTGTGTTTATTTGGATCTGAGTGGCTGTAGGCCCAGGCGGGACTGGAGATAACTCCAGCTACAATATAACAGGAAGAATTATATGCTCATAAGCACAAAAAAATGTACCAATAAACCTTATGTAAGCCTTATCCCTTACCAAAATTTAACTTAAAATTAAACACAGACTTAAATATATGACATGAAATCTAAAATGTTTAGAAAGTTATGAGGAAAATCTTATGAACTGGGGTTATAAAACAAATCTTACTTGAAAACAAAAGCTTGAACTGTGTAAGAAGATAATTTTAAATTATATTTCATTAACAATTAACAGGACTGCTCCATGAAATATGTAAAAGGATGGAATAAAGGGAGAAGGTGTTTGAAAAATCACAAATTTGACAATGGACTGTCATCTCAGTTATATGAATGTATGTATCTTTGTATAAAATCCTAAGCCTCAGTAATAAAAGTAATTAAATTAGGCAATAGATAAAACATGAAAGGCACTGCATGTAGAGATCATACCAGTGGCAAACACACACAAAAATAGGCCCAACGTCATTAGCCACTATGTGACTTCAAATTAAACCACAGAAAACCGTGAATAGACACCATTCAAAATAATTCAAGTTTGTTTTATCTGTAATCTTCATTCTATTAGGTCAAACTTTAGGTATAGTGATCTATGTCATATGTCAGTGTTATATCAGACACAGAGCGTATATAAAAGACAGAAAATCCAGGCCCAGATCATGGTGGCAAACAGCTTTCAAATGGTCCAGGAGTCCTTCTCCTAATGGTCCTTATCATCTATTCCTCTTGCCTAAAGACGGCTGACCTGTTCACTACTCAACCTCATGTACACCAGATCCCAAGAATCAGACTTCCTAGCTATGAGGGATCTTACAATGTTTAATAAATATTTTGTGGCCCCCACATGCACAAAATGTGATGCTTGGTTAACAGGGGGATCTGAACGAAAACTCCTGGAGAGAAGTTGTGTCTGTTGAGATGGATTGAGTAGAATGTAGTTCTATGGGAGAGATTGGAAGGCTGCAGGTCCAGAGCCAGTAGTCACTTTATCTTGGGCTACCTGTAGCCCTCTACAACAGCCATTCCTTACTCAACTCTGTATCAGAACTAATAGATAATGGAATTTATTAACTTAGTAGACCATTAGCTTCCACCAGTGTAAAAGCTAAGATTGCCGTCAGATAGCATTGTGGGCTTACAGCAAAGCTTCCCCCCATCTTACTGTAGCTGTGTCTCTGGGGTACTCACCAATGTATTTTAAAATTGCCTTGAGTTATGACTTTCTTTGTCCTGTAAAACTATAAAACTTCATGAAACTGCTTCCACATTGGAACATGGAATTTGGGGCAACCTAAATCTGTGTTCCTGGGCCCTGGTCATCAAAAATGCCTCCAGAATAAACTATCTCTTATTCCTTTAAAACAACAATAATTCAGTTTTTCTTTTTAAAAAAATAGCAAAAAATAAAATCAAATGATGAAACACATGAAGAGAAAGTAGATCTTACAGTTTAGTAGTGCTTTGCTTTTAAGAAACCAAACTTGTAGTTATCATGTAATCTAATAATTATATGCTTGGACATTTATGCCATGAAAGTAGACACTTATGTCCCAATAAGAACATATATGGATCTTATAACTTGTATATGGATCTTATATGCTTTGCTTGCAATAGCCATGAAACAGAAAACAACCCAGAAGTCTTTCAGCAGAGGAATGGTTGGACAAACTGTGGCATGTCCACACTGATCCATGCAACCTAGGAGAATATTCAGAGAACTGTCTGAGCCAAAAGCACAGTTATAAAAATCAGCAGCATGTGAGTTTGCTTTATATTAGTTACTCTTCTCATTGCCATGATAGAATACCTGACATAATCAACTTAATGGAGGAAGGGTTTGTTTGGATTATGAGTGATGATAATAATCCAGAATGACAGGAAAAGGCACTGTTGCAGGTATCTCCAACACACAGGAGCATGTGCCTAGGATGCCTCACTTCACATTCTCATCGCAGTAGAACAGAAAGCAAGTGAACAGGAAGTGGAATTGGACTATGTGATGTTTTAGCAGTAATTGATGTCACCATTGGAAGTGCTATGGACTGAACTATGTGTCTTATCCCTCCATTCACATTTTGAATTGTATCATCCCCAGCCACTGCTGTTGCCAATGCAATGGTATCGGGCAGGGATCCCTTTGGGGAATGCTTGTTTACATGAGATCATAAACGTGCAACCCTCAGAATATACTTAGTGCCTTTCTAGGAAGAAAAAGCAGAGTGGCTCTCTTCCTCTCTTCTATGAGAGGACCTAGGAAGAAGGAAGTTGTCTACAAGGAAGAGAAGGAGATCCTACCACAAACAAAGTATGTTGCTACATTAATCACAGACTTTTGATGTCTAGGACTGAACATTTACTTTCTATTGTTTAAACCACCTAGTCCATGGAATTTAGTTATGTGGACAAAGGGTACTAAGCCAGGGAGAAACTGGATAAAGGGTATACCAGGCCCAAGTACACTTTATCTTTCCTCCTGTGCAAAACAAGTGTTTTGAAAATGTTTCATTGAAAAGAGTGCTTTTTTTTCTTCAGAAATGTTTCTAGTTTGGAAGTGTCATTGAGATGTATTGGGATGGCATAAGGCAAGAGGCCTCACTCATGTGGTGCATCACACACACACACACACACACACACACACACACACACACACACACACACATAAACACATATACACATACACACATATACAAACACACACACACACACACACACACACACACACACACACACAAACACAAACACACACGTGAATCCCTCAACACAGCTTTGTTCTTTGTTATGTGTTGGGAAGTCATTGCTGCTCTTCTGGAGTTTAGGAAACTGGACCTGCAGGAGGTAAGCTGGCCATAATGCAGTTGGACAACAAATGGCATTGAAACTTCTATTTCAAATAGCCTACTTGGAAATTAATGACTTATATAACCATAGAAGAGGATGGATTAGCTTTGTATCCCCAGGGTCACTAGAGAAACTGTATCCCCAAGGATTAGGGGTTACAAGATCAGGAGCAAGGTGACTTCCCATCCCCAGAGAAGCAAAGCAAATGTAACTGAAGGTACAGCTGGATACTAAGTCACCTAGAATGCAAAAGAGCTGCAGGATCAAGGACAAGAAACTGTCAGAGTGAACTTCCTGTTGGCTCTTCTATCCCCAGCCCTCAGCTTAGGTTTTCCTGTGTGTTCCCTTTGAATGCAAAGTGTGCAGACAGGGGGTGAAGGGGAAGTCTCTACAGAATCCATTCAAATACAAATATGCAAGGAATGCAAAGGGAAAAGTAGAGGTCTTCTGTTTGCTTTGCATTAGGTATGGATTCCTGATGTTCACTGTCCCAAGCAGAAACACCAAGGCCAGTTCCTAGAAACCAACTGTCTTACTTTTGTGGTCCTTTGGCAGACTTGTAGAAAGCATTATCTGCTGCATAAATAAAAGAGCTGGGCTTCATGTTCCCTCAGTCTAGCCGCTTTCCCTGAGTTGGGAATTTAATGGCAGATTCCACCTTTTAGCCAAGAGCTCAACATACTATTAGAATTTGAGAATTCAGAATGTAGAGAACTTCCTGGGTAGTTATTTTGTGAAAACACACAGTAAGCTAAATCCACTGCAATGAGGTTCCACTTGAATCTAGAGACTGGTATGTGAGCCTTCCTTTGGATGGCCATAATTTCTTTAACTTCTTTTCTTGAACTACAAATAGTTTATAAGACAAAGGGCTTGTAAATGTAGAATGGAACTAACTCATTCATTGTGGTAAGTTCACCTATGAAAAAACCAAAGTTAGCTTCCAGGCAGTGTGATGGCTGACTTGGAACCAGGAGACTGAGCAATCAGATAATCCCTGATGTGCACTTAAGCTATAGTTTTAACCAATGGAAGTGCCACAGACTACATCCAGCATATCACTGACTGAACTTTTGGCACATTATAGACCACCACCCTGTTATCTCACTTCTTCTATCAAGATCATCCTATTTAATTTCCTCATGGCTAGAATTGAGAAAGGACCTTCGGCAAGGAAGAGTAATTGTTCAGAACACTCATTATCTAGCCTAAAATATTATCAGGTAGTATTTATTGAATTACAACTAGGTATCAGCCACTGAGCCAGGTTCTGCACATGTATTATATCATTTAATGTTCGCTGGGGAGAGAGAGAGAGAGAGAGAGAGAGAGAGAGAGAGATTGTATCTATATCCGATGGCCCATTGGTAATTAAGTAGGTAAGTGTTTGATCTGAGACTCTATATCATGCGGACACTGGTGTTGCATATTGTCTCTTAATACTCATGCTCATTTCCCTACTGAACCCATGTCACCAAAGAGTTAAATCCTCAGGGGACACAAGGAATGTTGCTTTGGGACAGTGTGAGGATGCTGAATTCTAACTTAGTGTTGGCACATTTTAGTCCCCAGAAATCCACAAAGATACTTCCACTATAGACTACTGGCAATGGTTGAGAGAGTGACTGAGCTGACCTGCTCTGGCGATCAGATGGCCGAACACCCTAACTGTCATGATAGAACTCTCATCCAGTGACTTATGGAAGCAGATGTAGAGATCCACAGCTAAACCCCAGGTGGAGCTCCAGGAGTCCAGTTGGCAAGAGAGAGGAGGGATTATATGAGCAAGAGATATTAAGACCATGATTGGAAAAAGCACAGGGACAAATAGCCAAACTAGCAGAAACACATGAACAATGAACCAATAGCTGAGGAGCCCCCATGGAACTGGACCAGGCTTCTGGATAAGTTAGGCCTGAACTGTTTGGGAGGCCCCCAGGCAGTGGGACCAGGACCTGTTCTTGGTGCATGAGCTGGCTTTTTGGAACCTAGGGCTATGCTGGGACACATTGCTCAGCCTTGGTGCAGGGAGGAGGGGACTGGACCTGCCTCAACTGAATCTTCCAGGCTTGGCTGACTCCCCAGGGGAGACCTTGCCTTGGAGGAGGTGGGAATGGGGGGTGGGTTGGGGGGGAAGGATGAGGGGTGGGAGGAGGGAGGACAGGGGACTCCGTGGCTGATATGTAAAATTAAATTAATTATAAAATAAAAATATTTATTAAAAAAAAGACCTCTTAAGCTGTCCTCACATACTACTTGATATAGCATATAAGGTAAATCCACCTAATGGCATGAGTTTCTTTGCACATTGTTCGGGACATTCTTTGTCGGCTGGCGGCATTTGATAATTCCTTCTCTAAATTAAGCCACAATAATTTTTTTTTTTTTTTGGTTTTTCGAGACAGGGTTTCTCTGTGTAGCTTTGCGCCCCTGGAACTCGCTTTGGAGACCAGGCTGGCCTCGAACTCACAGAGATCCGCCTGGCTCTGCCTCCCGAGTGCTGGGATTAAAGGCGTGCGCCACCACCGCCCGGCTCAAGCCACAATAATTTGTCTGGCCACACATGGTGTCTTCAGAACTGAATATGTTCTGGAGGCAGAAGCCAGGACATCCATGTTACAGGCTTTTTTTTTTTTTTTTGGACAGTTTTATCCAATGGAAGTATACACTACAGCCAACATACCATTGAACTCTTGTACCTCATGAGCCATCAAGGTTGAATGTCATTTTCCACTTCTGTGAAAACCTCCCAAACTAATTTCAATATGGCTAGGCTTCAAGAGTGTGCCTGTTCTTATATACATGTGATCATTGGTTCTCAGTTGCCCCTCTTCTCTGCTGCCTACGCCTATACCCCGTCTCTCTCGCTTAAACTCTTCTCCTCCAAATCTCTCCTGCTTCTGCTTTCACGTCACCCTTTGTGACACCTTCCCCTCTTCCCTCTTCTCCCTCCTAATATCTCTTCCTCCCCCTTCACGATCCTCTTTCCCATTTAATGATATACACAGAGACATACATATATTTTAGCACATATATAAACCTAGATTCTGAATAGGAGAGACACCATGGCATTTGTCTTTCTGACTCTAGATTATTTCACTTAACATAATGATCTTCAGTTTCATCCATTTTATTGTAAATATGGTAATTTCACTTTTCTTTGATCGAACTAAATAGCATCCCACAAATAACATTCCACAAGTACAGGTGGCATATTTTCTCTATTTGTTCATCTGTTGATGGACATTTAGGTTGGCTCTATTTCGTAGCTATTGCCAATAGTGTTCACCCCTTAATCTTTTCACTGATAAACAATCACATTTCTTAGAAAGCTCACCTCTCTTTGCAGTTGTATTTTATATATATATATATATCTTGGCATCTACATATAACTTAAGATTAGTAAATAGGAGTCTTAGTTTTCAGTCTCAATATGAAAGGGATAAAGGGAGGAATGGCTTCATAATGGATTTTGTAAGCAGTCATTAATGTCTTCTAATATTCAACCCAGCAAAAAAATGCATTCCAGTCAGGATTTTCTTACTTTTCCCCTCTCTTCATCCTAAATAATTTAAACCACTTCCTTAAATATCCATTGTATCCAGCCATGTTTTCCTATATACTGCCTTATATGAGTAAAGGTACCAGGGACAGAGAGGACACAATAGATACTCATCAGTGAGTATCTATTCCAATGCAGAGCAATAACTAACTTCCGTCAGATAATGCTGTACACTCCCATCATGTCATTAGAAGTCACCACTTAGATTTGTGTTTCCATCCTGTTTCAATGTTGAGCAAATCAGACACAAGATATGTGTAAATAATGCTGAAACATCTGGATGAAAAGGAAGAAAATCAATTATCTGGATGTTTTGTCTACACAACATCAAAACATGTAAGCTCTGTGTAGACAAAACATCCACATGATTGAATACCATACTTTTCATCCAGACACTTTGCTGTCATGTGGACAAAAATCACTGCCAAGTTAAAGACAAAAGAAAAAACAATTAAAAAATTTAAAACACACAACAGAGTAAAACTTGCCTGATTTGTAGAATGTGAGGGAATTGTTCCTAAGCTTGATATGGGAAAGGGAGACAAGATAGTGTGTCGAATCAATTTAGGAAAACTCTAAGCCATATTACAAGAACCATTTCATGGGTTCATAATTATCTTAATAAATCATGGGCACATTAAGAGGCACTTAATAAAAGCACACAACCACTTTTTATTTGAGGCTGTGTTTACAGATGAGAGGATGCATTTCTAGAAAAGGACAGTGGTTACTCCATGCCAATTCATCTTCTGGAAGGACAAAAGTGGAAACTAATTCTAGTTGTCTAACAGTAAATCAACTTACCAGTACAAATTCAGTAATTATTCACTACCAGAGAGCCAGGGGCTGCGATGGTTTCTTTTTAATGGTCAGCCTATTAGTTTACTGACCCAAACTATGTTTAGTAGTGATTGCTATTCCTATTTTATATATACAGAACTGGGTCATGAAGATGAACAAAGAAACTTACCAAGGTCTTACAAAATGATCATTTCTACAAGTTGTATTGTGCTTAACAGTAGTTTTTTCTTAATATATCTTATTTTGAAAGGAATATCTAATTAATAAATTTCAGAAAATGGATATCACAGTTCCTAAAAATTCTGGGAATTATAAATACACTACCATTCTATTTCATTTTGCTTCACATTATCATTATTTTTCCATGTTCTAACCCAAATATACCTAAGTGGGAGTTAACTGGGGGAAAGGAGCTATTGGTATTCAATGAGAACAGCTGTTGTTATCCATGAAGAACCTGACAGCAGTGTCCTTACTGGCCACCTGATATGGGTCAGTGAGATAACAGGGTAAGTCTTATGACTCACTGTACTATTCCTTCTGAGGGGAACAGTTCCAAAGGCTGTACACAGAGGCCATTGGGGATGCTCTGCCTTCAGAGTCAGCTTTAGTCACTTTCATTACCTGGCAATGACTTGGTTGGATGGGATAGAAAGAATGAGGGGGAACTTTCCTGCCAAAACATGTGTGATCAGGACCCAGTGGACTCAGATTTTCCAGGTCAAAAAACTGTCCAAAATGTCATCAGGAGGGGAATGGGTCTGCAGAGGAAAGCAGTAGGATGTTCCACTTGGGCCACAGAAACCTATTATTCACAGCAAAGACACTCGTGTTTGTGATAATCCCTGAGCACTAGACTGCAGCCACACCGATGAATTGAGAATTGCTATGATTTATGAGTGTGGCATCAGGGCTGGGATAAGTCTCTGGTTTACAGTACAAACTCCCATGCACTCCCAAGCAGGAGCATCAAGAATTTGGTTCTGAAATTAGATGGTAGCAATGGCTATAACTCTGGGAAGATTCTGAAAAGTGCTGAATTTTACTTTAAAGGGGGGAATTTTACAGTACGTAAGTTATATTACAGTTTAAAGAAGACTACATCAGACTAATTCAAATGGGTTCTTGGACATCAAGTGTACAAAGCTGTATTTTGGGGATTTAATGTAAATGAAACAGAAACATATGGAGCAAATTTTTGCAAAATTACACACTATTTCAAAAATTAAGGGGGAAACGTTCTTGGCAAAACATAGTTGTGTTTTATCTAATCCAAAATATTTGAAAAATAAATCAAGACATTTCATAAACCAAAATACAGCTGGTTTTTCCATCCATTATGTGTTTGTTATGTACAGTCCTTCTCATTAAATGCACTTATACTTGTATTGGAAAGAACAGCCAGTCAGGTATCCAGGTACAGAGCTACAAACACTTAGGACATTCCAGAATACAAAGCAAGGTCACATTATGGAAAAGTTGCTGTAGGATATTAAACATGATTTTAAAGGAAAAAGTATTCACGGCAACAAAGGAGAAAGCTTTTCACAACAGCCCCCTTGTTGAGTTTCAGAGCATAAAAATCACTAAAGTGAGTTAGATAATCTTAAATATCTGTCCATCTCTACTACATGTTAACATCTATGGGCACCCAATTGTCATTGCTACTGGAAAGTAATTCTTCTGCATGACTTAATCAAACGTGGTTTTAAAAGACAGATGCTTCCACATCTATCACAAATTTGAAATTATCATGCCACAGCCTGGAAATCTTTTAAAACCACACCCATGGTTATTTTCTCTTTTTTCCTGCTAAGTCCTCGACTATACGTTCTCAAACAGCATTGCCGAATGTCCTTTCTACAGTGAATTGACAGTGTCTACAGGTCCTTTGTACTTGTGAAGGTAGAAGTAGTTTTAACTTCTTACACACCTACACAGTGTCATTTCCTCAAGGAAATTTCCTGGACTTACAGGTTCCATCATTTAACCAATGAATTTTTAATTCTATACAGTCCAGAGCGTGGCTTGACATCTTTCTTTTTTCACTGTCTTGCCCTCTGGAATATTTCTCTACAGGGACAAGTACTTAGTATTGTCCATTGTTCTCTAATAGTTTGAGGACTATCAGGAACTGCAAGCTGCTAGAGTTTGAATCATTAGTTAAGTAACATTGACTACAAGGTTACGAAAGGAAATATTAGAGAAGCATGTCCCAACCTGTGGTGATATTGTGCTCCCCAATATATTATGCACCCTAATAAACTTATCTGTGGTCAGAGAACAGAACAGCCACTAGATAGAGGCCAGAAAATGGTGGCATACACACCTTTAATCCTAACATTCTGAAGGCAGAGATCTGCCTGGATCTCTGTGAGTTCAATGTTACACTGGAAACAGCCAGGCATGGTGACACATGCCTTTAATCCCAGGAAGTGATGACATGAAGCAGAAAGATATATAAGGTGTGAGGACCAGGAACTAGAGCCTGGTTAAGCTTTTAGGCTTTTGAGCAGCAGTTCAGCTGAGATCCATTTGGATGAGGACTAAGAGACTTCCAGTTTGAGGAAACAGGACCAACTGAGGAACTGGTGAGGTGAGGTGGCTGTGGCTTGTTCTGCTTCTCTGATCTTCCAGCATTCACCCCAATACCTGGCTTCAGGTTTGATTTTATTAATAAGACCTTTTAAGATTCGTGCTACACCAACCCACAAAGGGCAATGTCTAAATAACTATAATTTAGGCTTAGAAAAGGGAGTGTTACACATAGCTACTGGACACAGTTCAAGCACCTTCACAGCTCTCCTTAGAACTGGCTGTTTCAAAGCCTTGGAAACCGGCCCTGCTTTTAGGTCCATTGAAACATAGCCAGTTTCTCAAATGATGGCAGCTTCCTCCTCCTCCTCCTCCTCCTGTCATATCATCATTTGTCTTAACACTGTTGATTTTAATGGTCTGTGTCAGGAGCAAGGGTGTACAGCAGCAGGAGATGGCAGAGCTCTTGTGTGTGAATTCTATCCTTTTGATACTACAAGCGTCTGCCTTCCTCAGCAGCTTCATAGACAGGCTGGCGCTGAACAATTAAAGAGAAAGAAGGAAGAACTCACTGACCATACTCCCCCCAGAAAGAACATTCTGGAGAATAATGTTCCATGTAGCCTTCCTGGGGACATCCTGCGTGTCTACATAATCAACTGAGCTTTCCAGTGAAGCTGTCATCAGTTTGGTGACATAAGCACTTGGATTTTCTTTCTCCCCCGGCCAGACTTGGCTTTTCCCCTTAAGTCTTACTTCACGAATGCAGATTGCAAAGTTTGTTGCAAAGAGATGCTAGGCATCTGGGACGCCATAGTCAGCAATAGAAAGCCATCCTCTGGACTAGCGTGCTCCCACCTATTTGGAGAAAATGGGGATGGCAGGTGTGAGAGCAACAGTCACCAAAGCTTTCACCCATTGAAAACAGAGACATCAAACAGTTTAAGATCCGGGACCCCAGGAAGTAGACCGACTCTTATGACTGATGGGTGTAAAGAACATGGAGACAGCAGGAATGGTGGAGAGAGCTGGACACTTCCTTCCTAACATCAGGCACTCGTAGGAAGAAAGGAGTCTTAAGAGTTTTAAAGCCTCTATGATGGCTTAAAGACACATGTTCTCTTTCTTCAGACATAAAATACACGGTGTTGAAAATCGGGTCCCATGTTTGATCATTGGGATGGTAGAGTTGTCAAGGCGCTGTGTGGATCTTGTACAAGTAAGTTCAAATCTAACAGGAATAATGTAGGAAAGGGGATTGATTGACAGTCTCCCTCCCCCAGATCACAGAATTCCTCTGACCAGCAAAGATATTTCTTTCTTGGAAATAATAATAATAATAATAATAATAATAATAATAATAATAATAATAAAAGAGAAAAACTTACTTTGCTTGAAGACCTGAGTGAAGGTGCCTTTCCACATGACTTACCAATCTCTCTGGAGGTTTCTGCTCACAGATCCCCACTGTAACTCAACTTTACTGAGAAAAGGACTTAATTTTCTAAGGGAAAACAAATCTGCCTATGGATAGAAATGGAAAAACAGGAGCAGGAAAGGGATCAGTGTTTGATGTATAGATGGAGAGAGTAGGCAAGATAAAGAAATCCTTAGATGATTATAATTTTGCTGGTTTGTGCAGTAAAAACCACAGTAAAAGGAGCTGTGAGATGGTGCCAACACACAGTAAAGAAATCCAAGCCTTTTACCTGCTGTCTAGATTTAAGTTCATGCACAGATCAGGAGACATGTGATTTAAAGTGATGCTTGGTAGGTGGAGTGAAGTAAACAGGAACCACACTCCCCAAATTCTTCTACAAAATAAGTACATGCCAACATCCAGGACCACTATGCACCAGAGAAGAAATGTACCCAAATGTCTGAAAGCTGTTTCATACAGTAGGATCTTACCTTTTAAATGATCAAAAATCATCTGCCTGGACTTCTGCTTAGGATGGACACTTTAAAAAGACTTGAGAGAGAAAAAAAAAAAAAAAACAGAGATAGAGAAAACTTCCAAAAATGTGCTTAGAGGTAGCACTGAATGCATGGAGTTAATTTAGAAATTAAGCAGTAAGGTAGATGAAGACATGAGTTACATGTGTTTAGGGAAGTTAGTAAAGGAAACAGAAGATGACTAGATGGAAGCTTAGAGAGGAAAGAATTTAAATTAGGAAACTGTTAGGCAACATTCTGTTGTATAGTTTCCATTTGTTCTTAGGATCACCTTCTGAGTATTTGCTGCATTTGTAGAAGAACAAAATAAGTTTTGCTCAAAGCTACTCATGAGAAAAGGGGAATTCTTTTTGTCTTTCTTAGTTTTTAATTAATTTCAAAAGAAAGCCTTCATGGAGTGAGACTAAGGCAGGCAGAAATAGATGCCTGGGGTAAATCTCCGGTTAATGGGAATGCGGTGATAGTGGAAAGACAGATTGGTTTGGCCAAGTTTCACTCTGTTCTTGCAATCTGGCCTTGGGCTAGTGGATTGGAATTGAAAAGGGTCTGGGGAGACATTAAACAGAAGAGAACTTTTGGAGACTGTTTCAGTCAAAGCCGTAGAAAATGAGCTTAAGGAAGAGTTTGCATGCTCACACTTTCTCAAATTTTGCAACAAGGAAAGGGAAAAGATTTGAAACAAAGGGAAAAAGGCAAATAAAATTATGAGGTGATACATTACCTAGATGGCCACATTTTTCAAAGGAACACTGCTATTGTGGGGATATAAAATATATTCCTGTGGTTTGAAGGATTGAAGCAGTACTCAGAGAAGTGGCTTTGGGGGAAGTGACTGGATCACAAGGGCTCTTCCTTCGTCAATGAATTAATCCATCGGATTAATAACTCGATTGCACAAATGTCAGGCGTCAACAATTGGCTTTAATTCAAGCTCCAGGGCATACAATGTCCTCTTCCTGATGCTGCTAGTACCTGTACTCGCATATGCACACACCTACATAGAGACAGCCACATGCACACCTAATTCAACAATAAAATAAGTCTTTAAAAACATTTGTTAAGTTTGGCAATGTTACTGGAACACGGAGTCTAGTCAGAGGAAAATAGGTCTCTGGGACATGGCTTCGAGGAGTACATCTTGTCCCCCTTCCCTTCCCTTCATGTTCTGCTTCCTGGCTTCAGGAGATGAGCAGCCTTATCTGCCACACAGTATCGCTGCCATGGTTTTCTCTCTTGCCTCGGGCCAAAGCACTGGGTCCAGCCAAACAGACCAAAAGTTCTGAAGGTGTGAGCCAAAATAAATCTCTCCTTCATTAAGTTAATTTCTCAGGTATTTTTTACAGTGATGAAAACCTGACTAGGACAAAAAGGTGAAAGGTTGTTTGGCCAAATACAAAGTTGATTAATCACCAAAGTGACTAAGCTATTTTAGCTAATATAAAAAAATTACACCCACTGACAATAAACAAGCTATAAAATAAATTAATCGATGGGAATAAAAGTACGAGTTATATGCTTTATCAGGTTAGAATGGTGCACTTCCTAACTACTTCTGAAGAGAGACTAGAGTACATATTTTCACAGTCATTTCTGACATTTTGTCACATGGAAATGTCTCCAATAAACTTTAAACATTTATTTATTCTATTTTTTTGAGATTATAATATGATTATATCATTTCCCCTTCCCATTCTTCCCTTCAAACCCTTCAAAACACTCTTCCTTGTTGTCTTTCAAATTCATGGTTTTTTTCATTAATTGTTGTTACATACATATATGTATATGCATATGTATATATATTTGTAAATACATAAATCCAGCCTGCTCATCTGTAGACTGTTACTTGTATGCATGTTTACAGGGCTGACTGTTTAGTACTGGATAACCAGTTGCTTTAGTACTGGATAACCAGTTGCTATGCTCTTCCCTGGGGAAGACTGTTTCTCATATTCTCAGAATTCCCCAGTGGCCTGTAGTTCTTTGTGAAGGGTTGAGGTCTCTGGGGCTTAAGAAAATTCCCCAGTAAAAAAATCATGGTGGTAAAGAACCTGGTGTGACTATTTATAGATCCTTCATAATTTTCCTGATGTTTAATAACTGTTTTCCGAGAAAATAGAGAACTTTCCAGAGGAGCGAAACAAAGCCTCTTCACTGTTGCTAGACATTTTTTCCCAGTATCTTTCTGGTGGATAAAGACATTCCAGTGATAAACCCAAGTAATGCTCTAAGTTTCTTCGTTCTCCCCAGGCAGCGCTTTGCTATTGAACCCTTTCTTCTCCCTTCTTCTGTTGCTCTGTGTAACATGCTGTGTATGATGTGTAAGTGTTGATGTGTATGTGAGCAGGGATATGCACATCTGTGTGATTATGCCTGTGGAGGCCACAGCTTGACAGGGAGTGTCTCCTTCTTTCATAGTCTACTTTGTTCTTTGAGACAGCATCTCTCACAGAGCCTGGGAATCATGGGCTATCTGTGTTGACTGGCTAGGACCTCCTAGAATCTGCCTGCCTTGCCCAACTCCATGTGCTAGCATTATAAATAGACATTGCTACTCTTGGCTTCTATGTGGATTCTGAGACTCTAAACTCAGGTCCTCACACTTGAACTTTACTATGACCCAGGCCACTTCTAACAAAAGGAAGCACTTTCCCCACATAGCTGGACCCCAGCCCTGTCTAGCCCTTCTCTTTCTGGGTACTTGTCACAGCTCCATGACTCCTCAAGATTTCACAGACTTTTATCTGGCATAGCATCTGTTATCAGGGGTACACACAGAGAATCAAGTGGTTGGTATAGCCCATGCATGTTTAATCACCACTAAAATTAACACCTCATTTAGCTACTGTTGATAAAACTTTCCCTGAAAGACACAGTAAATGTTTGAGGTGACAGATATGCTGACCAGGTTTAACTATTATGCCTTTTAGTTACTTTCCTATTGCTGTGCTAAAATTCCATGACTAAGGCATTTATAAAAGAAAGTGCTTTTAATTTGCTTACCCTTTCAGAGGGTTAGAATTTGTGAGTATCGTGGTAGGAAGCATGGCAGCCGGCAGGCAGGCATGGTGCTACACCAGTAGCTGAAAGATTATACCTTTATCCACAACAACCATGAGAGAGGGAGAGAGGGAAGAAGGAAGGGAGGGAGGGAGGGAGGGAGGGATATATATAAATGGGAATGGCTTCACTTTTGAAACCTCAAAGCCTGGGCCCAGTAATACACCTCCTTCATAAAGACAACACCCTCTAATCCTTCCCAAACAGTCCAACCCACTGGGGACCAAGTATTCAAATATATGGAAGCCATTCTTATTCACACCACCACAAACAACAAGTATGTATTGAAACATCATATTGTATCGGTCAACATAAAGAATGAGTCATTTACACATAAGCTTCATAAACTGAGTCAACTCTAAAAGTGTTTCCCCAGAATCAGGTCTCACTTGCTGATTCTTTCCAAGAAAGGGATGGATTCTCTTCACACATGCGAACACTTTTCAAAGTGATCTACTTTTAAGGGATCCTGGATGCCAAATTCGCAATATATTTTGGTTTATAAAACTCTTTCTACAGCCTAGCAGTCACATAGCCTTTTCTTACCCAAATCACGTAGCATTGAAACCTCAAGGGCATCCACTTGGATAGTGCATGAGAATGCTGAGATCTCAAAAAATGGGGTATTTTGAGGGTCCTCCAAATAATACATACCACCTTTCACCTACCTGTATGTGAAATTAGGGTACCGAATTACACACATGTTCATAATAAACACATTAAGATATTTAGAGCTATCTAAACCTTTTCTTTGTTTTTTTTCCCCTTAGCTTAATATAATGGAGAGCAAAAATTATTTGTTCAGTGAAAATGTCACATTTTGTGAGTCATTCATTCAGCAATGTTTGGCTAATTTGATTTTGCTGGGCATTTTTATATATCTGATATATTTACCCAGAGGACTTTTGGCACTAGCAGCATATTAAAGTTAGAAAAAAATAACCATGTAGCCTAGAATTGGGAAGACTCAATTGCATCCAGATGAGGGCCAAATCCACTTCAGATTTCTAAAGCAAACAAAATTAATTGTGTCAAAAATTAATCCTTTGGAGACCTCTGGAATGCATATTTATCCCTATCCTAATTACTGTGGCATTCTGGTGACCCTATTTTGTATTATTTTACATCCCCATCCTGGTTTTCGTCTTCCTTTTTGGTTCATTATCCTTCCTACTTCTGATTCACATTGTTTTTCTGAATGCATAATCGAAAGGTGGAGTTGAGGCAGGTATATGGAGAGCATTCGAGTTTCTAAAATGTTTTCCAAGTTTTTAATCTCACTCTGGTTCAATGCAACAGCAGCTCATCTAATACCCTTGACTTTGGGGCTCTCCATGCCCTCATTTAACCAGCATGCCTCAGCAGTCAATCATCCTTAGATGTTTGGGTGTCTTATCTGTTTAAGGTTAAGTTGGTAGTTTTGAATAACAGTTTGGGGACACACGAAGAGAGCATTATCAATGGCAATGGGGGAAGAGACAGAAAAAGACCACTTGGATTTCTGTATAAGATTATGTGACTTATGTATAATGGTTCCTGGTTGATTCACATCACTGTGTCATAGATTTGAATGTCTCCAATCTAATGTGACTGCATGAAAGGTATGGAAAGCAATAGTAAAAACTTGGACCAATGCCCAGCATGCCCAGTGTCCACTTACTAATGGTGTGACCTACCTCATTCCCTTGGTTTTCCCAGATTTATTCTGTCTCCAAATCTCTTATTCTTATGTAAAAAAAATTAAACTCAAGTTTGCCTCTGAAGGACTCATTTTCAATCAACATAACCTACTCCCCTGTAGCTCCTCTGTATTCATCCACAAATTTTATGGGAAAATGGGGACTCACGCTACAGTAAGAATCTGTACTTTAACATACATGACTACAAAATTGTAAGTAGAAAAATTGATACTGTGTGGTTACTCTAGACTGAATACTTGTATCCACTCACCAAGAAATTCATAAGTTGAAATCAGGTCCCTAATGCAATGATAACTAGGAAGTGGGGTCTTTGGATGGTCTAGGGGGGTAGCTGAACGAGGAAATGTGGAATCTACCTAAGTTAGTAACAAATATAAGGCTGCTATCTCCACTGTAGTAATATAGGAGCTGATCTGAATTCTGGTCGAGAAAACCAAGAATAGCCAGTGGCTTAATTGCATTGATTGGTCAGTGTTTTGGACATCAGATTCAATTACTTCTGCATCGAATATTCAACACAGACCTGATCCACTGCAAGTATATGATACTGTATGAAGCGAGAGAATGAGCTGGTCTTTCAGCTCCCAAAAAAGGTAAATTATGCACCAATTATTTACTACTTTGGGCCATAGGCATTATTTCTAAAACTGATCTTATTCCTCATTCTGACTCTTCACAAAGTTAAATCCAGAGACAGATGATGTACATATGAAAAGAATGTGAAGCAAGTCATGAGAATGAGCCGAGAAACAGGATGACTGGAAGAAGCGCAACTTTTGAGAATGAACGAGTCTCCATTTATCTTTCAGCAAACCAGGCAGGCCATCCTGTTCATATAGCAAAGTCAGCTCTTTTGTGCAGAGGGACATGGTGCTCTCAATCCATATGCATGAGTTTGACTCCCTGACTCTTCCGTAGTCATATTTTCTAGCATTTTCTTAATCTCTCATGAATTCAAGGTGGTTCTAAGAATATAATAAGATTGCTCTATTTCTGTGCTGAAAGGGCCTTTTTTTGTATTTATTTTAAGCCCAAGTAGATACAATTCTTAAAAAAATTTAAATATTTAGCCTGTTTTCTCTCAAATAGCATGTTTTTTTAATTCGAAAACAAACACATTTTTACCAGATGTATGAACTCAAGAAACTACTGTTTTGAAATAATCAGTACCAATTACTCTTAAAGCAGAGTAAAAAATGTAGACATAATTCACTGTCTATAGTCTTCCTACATCTTTAGGAATCTCCAGCCATTTTGATTTACAATATTATATGCTATTTTAATGCCCCAAAGTAGGCTGCTATGCTTATGTAAATGACACTCAGATTCTTCGATGTAGCTTAGACAGCCTGTTAGGTACAAATATGTTAACATTTATAATGCCAGGCACAAAACAGAGGTGAAATTTATGTAGCCTGACTTTATGCACCCTTGAACGAAATTTGAAAGCTGTCACTACAAATAATAAAACGAAATAACTAGATGTCACAGGAATGAAAATTGACCTGTGGTGCTACATATTTCAGACTTATAAACTGTAGTCAGCTGGGTGTGGTGGTACATGCCTTTAATAATCTCAGCACTCAGGAGGCAGAGGCAGGCAGATCTCTGTGAGTTTGAGGCCAGCCTGGTCTACAAAGCAAGTTCCAGGACTGCTAGGGCTCTCACACAGAGAAACTCTATCTCAAACAAACAAACAAATCAATAACAACAGAAAAAAACCCAAAATCTGTAGTTAAACTAATTTTTTCTAATTTCATTCAAATGTTGAATATTAGACTTAGCATCATGTACATAGACTTTATCCCTTGGGAACAAACCCAATGGAGACTTGATATTCATCTACATACCTTTGTAATATGTAGGGGAATCTTAAAAGTTCTTATTAATAAAACAAACCTGAGGCCAGGTACTGGGGTCAATGCTGAAAGATCAGAGATGCAGAACAAGCCACAGCTACCTCACCTCGCCAGTTCCTCAGGTGATCTGGTTTCCTCAGACTGGAAACCTCTGAGTCCTCATCCAGAATGAATCTCAGCTGAACTGCTGCTCAAAAGCCTAAAAGCTTAACCAGCCAAAAGCTTCTAGTTCCTGGTCTTCACGCCTTATATACCTTTCTGCTTCCTGCCATCACTTCCTGGGATTAAAGGCATTTGTCACCATGCCTGGCTGTTTCCAGTGTGGCTTTAAACTCACAGAGATCTAGATGGATCTCTGCCTCCCAAGTGATAGGATTAAAAGCTTGTGTGCCACCATTTTCTCACCTCTGTATCTAGTGGCTGTTCTGTTCTCTGACCCCAGATAAGTTTATTAAGGTGCACAATATTTTGGGGAACACAATACCACCATAGTAATATTTATTTTGCAAAACCAAATCTACAGGGCCTAGAGCAAATTAGTGAAAGCTTTCTCACACCACTGGAATGAATCACCTCTATTACTATCTAACTTAGGAATCTGTGATTTGACATGATCACCAAACAGAACAAAACCATTACAAAGATCTAAGTCAAACACTGTAAATAAATAGTTGTGGGCATGTATTTTGCATCAGGCTTGATGCCTGCAATTGGTTAAAGTACCCCATTCTTGTGGATGCTGTGGGCCCTACACAGGTGACCTTTGGGACTAAAACATTTGTCCCTCCACCTGCTAGGGCAATTATTTATCCTCTAGGAGCTAATTTTTACCAAAGGTCTCTCTTCAAATCACATCTTCCTTCTAGTGTAACCTTTACTCAATAACCAAAGCCTGCCAATATTGTCTCAGGATATAATAGTGTTGAGTGACCACCCAGCTCCTGAAGAGTTCTTTGTGGGGCCTTCTGGGGCTTCTCTTCCATCTCACGTCACTGTCTCTCTTTGAGCCATGTTGTCTCCTTCATCCAAACATTGCTGGTATTTTCCCCAACAGCATCCTTCTCATACACAAAACCATCTATCTTGGTTAGTGTTTCTATTGCTGTGAAGAGACACTGTGGCCGTGGCAACTCTGATAAGGGAAAAACATTTAATTGGGGTAGCTTACATTTTCAGAGGTTTAGCCCATTATCATCATGGTGGGACATGGCAGCATGTAGGCAGACATGGTGCTGGCTACATCTTGATCAGAAGGCAACAGGAAGTGAACTGTCTCACTGGGTGTGGCTTGAGTATATATGATATTTCGAAGCCTACCTCTTTGGTGACATATTTCCTCCATCAAGATCATTCATACTCCAACAAGGCCATACCTCTTGTTAGTGTCCATTCCCTTTGGGGGTCATTTTCTTTCAAACCACCATATTCCACTCCCTGGTTACCAGAGGGTTATAGCCATATCATAATGAAAAAATGCATTCAGTCCAACTTCAAAAGTCCCATAGTCAATAACAGTCTCAAACTTATTTAAAAGTCCAAAGTTCAAAGACTTTTCTGAGATACATGTGATTTCTTAAATGTAAACCCCATAAAATCAAAATAAAAAAGCAGATCACATATTTCCAACATTTAATGGTACAGGATATATATTACTGTTCCAAAACACAGGGAAAGGAGCATAGTGAGGAAATACTGGACCAAAGCAAGACCTAAAACCAGTTGGGAAAACTCCAAACTCTGCATCTCCATGTCTGTTGTTAAAGTGTTCTTCAGATCTCCAACTCCTTTCAGCTTTGTTTACAACACACTTCTTTCTCTTGGGTTCTTTCCACTTCTTGTTAGCAGCTTTCCTCAGAAAGTATCCCATGGCTCTGGCATCTCCACTATTTTGAGGTCTCCAAGACAATCCAGGCTTCACTTTCACAGCTTCACGCAATGGTCTCTCTAGGCCTCCATGCAGGGACACCCCTGACACATGCCTGGCCTCAGTGGCTATCCTTAGTTGTTTTTGCCTTCAAAGCCAGAACTGTGTGTCAGAAGCTGCCAAATTCTGCAGCTTGCTGGGGGTGGAACACAGCCCCCATTAGTCAACTGCATCTTCATCAGCTTTCTGTTTTTGATGGTTTCCTTCATTACCTAAGCTTGGCTGTTTTAGAACTTGCTCTGTAGATCAGGCTGACCTCAAACTCAGAGATCTGCCAGCCTCTGCCTTCCCAGTGCTAGGATTAAAGGTGTGCACCACCACACCCAGTTCTTAGCTTTCATTTAATTTCTTTTCAAAAGTTGGGAATTTAGCTAGGTGGGATCTTGCCCTGAGGTCACCACTCCCTTTATTCCATTTCTTAATTCATTTATCTCCTTGATAAGTGATACAGGACTTAGCTCCATCCCACTTCCTGGTGCTCCTTTTCTCCTCAAATTTTACATTTTGTATTTTTCCTTGCTCAGCTTTCTCCTTTTCATTATAAACGTTCATTAGCGTTAACAATAATAACCATATGACAGAGTCTTTACTGGGCTGTTTTGAGATCTCCTCTGCCAATGGAATTAATCCAATACTCTTCACTTTAGCCTCAAGAAGACTCTTTAGACAAGGGCAAAAAGCAGCTACATCCTTTACCAAAATATCACAAGAATGATTTCTAGGCAATATACTAAAATTCTTCTCCTCTGGAACCTCTAAAGCCAGGACCCCACAGTCCATCAGATCACATTCAATACCACTGGCTTCCCTTCTCCTTCTAGTATGGCCCATTAAGCAGTGCTTAAAGTATTCAACTGCTTTTCTAATCTACAGTCCCATAGTTCATATTCCTTCAAACAGAAGCATGGTCAGGCCTATCACAGCAATACTGCAGTCTCTGGTACCAACTTCTGTCTTAGAGTTTCTATTGCTGTGAAGAGATATCATGACCATAGCAACTCTGATAAAGGAAAACATTTAATTGGGGCAGCTTACATTTTTAGAGGTTTAGCTATTATCATGGTGGGACATGGTAACATACAGGCAGACATGGTGCTGGCTACATCTTGATCAGAAGGCAACAGAAACTGAAATGTCTCACTGGGCATGGCTTGAGCATATATAAGACCTTGAAACCCACCTCTACAGTGACACACTTCCTCCAACAAGACCACACTTACTCAAACAAGGCCACACCTCCTATTAGTATCATTCCCTTTGGTGACCATTTTCTTTCAAACTACCATATCATCCTTTATCTTCTTACCCAGAAAATTGATCAGGCAACCTTATTAAATATTTAATGTCTGTGGAAAGTAAAACACATTTTTAAAGTAACTGACAAGAAGCTAATGGCTTATCAGGAAAATCTTTTGAGGAGAGTCTGGGAAAAAAAGCAATTAAAAGAAGAAAAGGTCTTGAATTTGTGAGGAGTTACATGAGAGAAGTTGGAAGGGGTAGCGAGAGGGTGAAAAATATATGCACAACACATATATACATATGCTTGTACATGCACAAAAACATATAAACAGAACCCGTAAATACAATAAATAGAGTACTCAAGAACAAAATTCTCCAAAAAATTTTAAATTAAAAATTCCCAGTGGAAGTTTAACACAAAGCTATTAAAGCAGGATCCTTCACACATATAGATAGGGCTCTCTGGAAAGTGCTGTAATGCCAGATTTGGTTTCATATTTGGTTTCAATGGTTGAAAAGATGTACTTCTACAAAAATGAATAGAGACTGATAGAATACTCTCACTGTTGGAATACTAAGGGACTACAAGATTAAAGAAAAGAAAAAAACACAGCAGAAGAAAAGTCAGAAGGATCACAAGAGCTAGAGGACCAGGAAGTCTGGTGTGAAACATTCTCTCCTAAAAATGGATGTGTAACTAGAACAATAGTGATATCAATGGGCATGTTAACATGGAAGGTGGAGATGCTGAAGGGTTCCACCCCTAGAGAAATAACTATAGGCAATTACTGAGAGGGAGAATTTAGGTTCTCCAAGGGAAGAGCCCCTTGATGGGTTGTCCAGTGCAGAGTATCCAGCCTTGAAATCATACACACACAAATAACCAAAATGGACTCACCAGTTTCTATTTATATGTATGCATAAAGATATTTGGAAACGTGTGTGTGTGTGTGTGTGTGTGTGTGTGTGTATGTGTGTATGTGTGTGTGTGTGTGTGTGTGTGTGTGTGTGTGTGTGTAACAAATATAACCAAAAAAAAGGAGGCTATCAACTTGAGAGTGGGGAGGTATGGAATGGGCCCTAGGGAAGGTAGCTGAGAGAGGCTGGAGTTAGGAAAAGGGGGAGTGTGGGAGTGCTGTAATTCTATTTTGTTTTTTTGGGTATTTAAGAAAGAAGCCAGGAGTGGTGACAAATGCCTTTAATCCCAGAACCTGGGAAGCAGAGGTAGAAGGATTGCTGTGAGTTCAGGGCCAGCCTAGTCTATATGGTGTGTCCCATCATAGCAAGAATTACACAGAGAGACTGTGGCTCAACTCCCACCCCACCCCCCCAAAAAAATAAAAGAAAGACAATACTGTGCTATTTTAGCTGAACTGTGCAGGAGTATTGAAGGAGAAGGTGCTGGCAGCCATATCTAGGTGAAGTTAAGGAGAGGTTGGTGTTTTATAGAGGATGCAAGAGCGTCATGGGAGCTCCAGGGATTTTTTTAACAGAAAGTTTTTGAAAACTGCACAGGAAGGGACTGTGAAAGAGGACAATTAGTCAGGAAACGAAAACCTTAATTTTTAAAGTAAATTAAAAAAAATCCTGTCTAATCCATATTATAATAGTTTCTCTACTTCCTGGAGAACTGTTTAAAGTTAATACTAGAAATACCACAAACACACACACACACACACACACACATACACACACACACACACACACACACACACACACACACACATTCACTAGACAATGAATTGTCATTTATATTGGGGTTTCCAGTTCATTGTTCTATCATTTATGAAGTTCCATGTTGAAAAGTTGTGCCTCATTTTGATAGAAAGAGGTATCTGCAACACTACAAGTGTCACCAAGATTCTGGAGTCAAGAGTCAGTCAGTGGCATCAGTGGTGTAGGAAATGACGTCATCTGGATGGAGGTGACCTCTTGATCTGTGCCATGTTTTCGGAGCTTTGTTGGCTTATTATCTTCTACTGTGTGCCAGGCAACAAGAGGCAGAATTCAGCTCTGCACTTGGTGCTGGTCCATGCCTTAAATTGAGAAACTGCCTCAAATTTTCTGCTTTCCTTTTCTTTTAAATCTGGCATCATAATCTATAGCATTACTAACCAATAAAACTCTAACAATAATGGAGAGCTTCATGTTCTATGCTGACTAATAAAGTAGCTATATACATCTACCCAGCACTTAAAACACCAGGAAACACAAAGTTTATGTAACTTTAATTGATTTACATTTACATGCACACCATTACATAGGGCTAATGGTTACCTTATTGAAGAGCACAAATATAGGCTGCTCTGTAGGTGCTAAAATCTTATACTGCCATTTCTCCAGGAAATAAGGAAACTCTGCCCCTTGTATAAATAATTGTGACATTTCCTGATTTCACTGAAGGTAAGTGCTCATTATCATACTTGATCTGCCTTGGATAGCAATCCAGCTTGCTACAACTTAAAACTAAAGTTGGCAATCTGTAGTCTGGAGGCTAAATCTAGGCTGCTGGTAGTTTTTGCAGAAAAGCAGAAAAACAGTAACAGTGGCATTGGAACACAGCATGCCCACTTGTTTAGAAAATAGCTCTCCATGCTACAATGGCACGGCTGGATCATTTTGGCAGAGACTAGGTGGGAAAGCAGAAAATACTTCTTCTAGATTTTGCAAAATAAACTTGCCCATCTCTGAAGCAGAATAAGGTTAAAAACAAAGCCTAAATATTGTCCTTGTAGTTTTAAAATCTATTTTTATCAGATGAGACTTTTACATCAATATGTTGGATGCTTTCCAACTTTTTCATTTGACACCAATTAAATGTTATTGGTTATGTAAGTTAAACCTTCGAATAGCCTTGATGCAAATTTCCATGGGACTGGTGCTCTTTCTTTGATAGCCAGTGTCTGAATAAACGACCAGACTCTGTGCTTGCCTGCCAGTAATTTCACAATGCTTCCCAAGACCTTTGCAATTCTTCCACATGATTTTTCCCTCTTTCTTTTAAAAAAATATAAAATTTAATTATGGACTGTGGTTCCATTTCACTGGTTTTCTAAACTTATGGGATGGATTTATCCACATAGCAAAATATGCAAACTATCACTCACTAAATGTGGAAATATTAGTTCAATTTCTCATCTTAAGCCAGATCTAAATTTGTATGAGAACCCCTACTATGTCCCTGGCTTCTTTGACTTACTCATCCAGAAATCATGATGCTTCTCAATCTGAAGCCATATCTGTGTATTAACAGACAAGTTAATAACTTGCCTAGTAATTGGTTGATATTTTTGCATGTGCTTACATGTGCAGTAGATTTAGGTATGTATATGTATGTTCACATGAGTGTTGACACAAGTGTGTGTGTGTATGTGTGCATATGGAAGCCAAATGATGTCACTGGGTCTCTTCCTTGACTGATCTCTTCTTTATGTGTTGGGCAGGATCTCTTAATCGAACTCAGAGTTTGATGATTCATCTAGTCTAGCAAGCTAGCTTGCTGGTGTATGTGTGTGTGTGTGTGTGTGTGTGTGTGTGTGTGTGTGTGTGTGTGTAATCCCTGTATCTCCCTTCTAAGTTCTGAGACTTTAAGTGGGCCATCTCTCCTACCCTACATTTACATGGTAGATGAAGATTCACACTCTGATCTTCATGCTTGCATGGCAAAGACTTTACGCATTGACATACCTCCTCAGCCCTATAAGAGCTAGTTTCAGTCAGAAGGAAAAGATTGTCCTAACTTTTCAGCTTCACATTTGTGACTAGTTATTCATGAGTATTGAAAAACCAAAAAGCCAGGCCTTTGTGAGGTGAAAAAATAGCCAGTACGCTATGTAGTTGGACTGCTTATATCTACCAAGCAAGGTCTGGTCCTAATAGACACATTTCCCATCAAAGAAAAGGAATGAAAATACCAAACACTATATATTAAGTAACTGGCCACATAAAGAATCTTCTAATTCACTGATGCTAAGTACATCACCTTCACACTGATTACTGTTAATTCTTATACACTTACTTAAAATCAGTTTCTCATGTGAAGTATAGCATCACCCTTCAAACACAGTAATAAACTCTTCTCTTACTTGCTTTTTCACAGACTTGATGCCTTGATGAAAGTTTGATTTTGCAGCATAAAATGTTTTTATGAGGAAGAATCAAACACATGTACACACACACACACACACACACACACATTGAACCCTGCATTAAAACACATTGATATTATTAAAGGACTTAAGTATTATTTAATATATAGTTTGGATTACATGTCCAATTATGCTATGACACCTGTTAGGCATCAATTTTGCAACTGACTTACCAAATAAGATAGTTTAGAGTAAAGTTGTGAAGTCAGATTGCCAGCACAAACTCTTGTGCTTCTGTAGCAGCCATATAGATATCTGTATCTAACTCTGAGTCTAGAGTACGGTAATATTTTTTTAAATTATTCATTTTTCTTTTACTTTTTGCTGATCTGTAATACATTAATATAATGGTTTTCTAATGGTTTTTCTTTCATTATTTAAACTTCATTTTCTGGTAATATCTGTCTTAAACACTTCTTTCTCCCTGGTTGTTCTTAAGTGTTTGGGAAGGCAGTAATGGAAGAGGATGGAGAAGTTATGTGTCAATCTACTAATCCCTTGAAATATGGTAGAGCTATCCCATGGCACTGTTTGAGAGTCCAAAGAAAGCAGATCTGCAGCAGATCCTTCTGAATCCTTCAGACCTTCTGAATCCTGCAGAGTGGCTTTCACTAAACTGTGTTTTAGCATCATTCCATTTCTGCACCTTGGGCATTATAAATCAAGATGGATAGCATTTATGATTCTGCTTATCATGGTGATGTAGAATGTTTTATTAAGACTTCCATATCTTCTTAATGTGCCTTCCTCCACCATCTTTCCTCCTAATCACCTTGAAGAGAAATTGCCTTGAGGTAGCTATGCTCTGTCAGTCCAGCACTGCTTATATTATACATGCTGAGAAGTGGGGGCTAATACAAAGGATGGGGGTGGAAGATTAACTTTGTCCCTAGTTTCCTGCCCTTTCCTTCCCTCCTTCCTCTTATTTCCTCCTTACGTAGTTTGTCAAGTGTAACTTGTGCACCATCCTGAATAATATCTGCGATGAGGTAGAGAAGATGAAAAGGAACGAGGGTTTATTCTACTGTTGCCACCAAGGGGTGGGAGAAACAGAGAGAGAGAGAGAGAGAGAGAGAGAGAGAGAGACAGAGACAGAGAGAGAGACAGAGAGAGAGACAGAGAGACAGAGAGAGACAGAGACAGAGAGACAGAGAGACAGAGAGACAGAGACAGACACAGAGACACAGAGACACAGAGACAGAGGCATACAGACATGGAGAGACAGAGAAAGAGGAGGAGAGAAAGGGGAAGGTGCTGTGGGATGGTCTGTATGGCAAATGTGTTGCTGATTAGTCAATAAATAAAACACTGATTGGCCATTGGCTAGGCAGGAAGTTTAGGCGGGACAAGGAGGAGAATAAAGCTGGGAAGTGGAAGGCTGAGTCAGAGAGACACTGCCAGCTGCCACGATGACAAACAGCATGTGAAGATACCGGTAAGCCACGAGCCATGTGGCAAGGTATAGATTTATAGAAATGGATTAATTTAAGCTGTAAGAACAGTTAGCAAGAAGCCTGCCACGGCCATACAGTTTGTAACCAATGTAAGTCTCTGTGTTTACTTGGTCGGGTTTGAGAGGCTGCGGGACTGGCGGGGTGAGAGAGATTTGTCCTGACTGTGGGCCAGGCAGGAAAACTCTAGCTACAGGAAGGGAATGGCAAAGGAGAGCAGAGGGGAGCAGAGGGGAGGAAAGAAAATGGAATAGAAGGGGAGAGAAGAGGAAAGAAGATAAGGGAAGGGAGGGGAGGGGAGGGGAGGGGAGGGGAGGGGAGGGGAGGGGAGGGGAGGGGAGGGGGGAGGGGAGGGGAGGGGAGGGGAGGGGAGGGGAGGGGAGGGGAGGGGAGGGGAGGGGAGGGGAGGGGAGGGGAGGGGAGGGGAGGGGAGGGGGGAGGGGAGGGGAGAGGAGAGGAGAGGAGAGGAGAGGAGAGGAGAGGAGAGGAGAGGAGAGGAGAGGAGAGGAGAGGAGAGAAGAGAAGAGAAGAGAAGAGCAGGAATTGGAATTCTCTCTTCTGTTCCAGGGTGTGCTGGTTACTCGTGATTGAATCTGTGAGAGATTTTCTTGCTCAGTGTCACTGAAGTGGAAAGACATACCCTAAAATCAGCAGCACTTTCTAGTGGCAGCCAGACAAAAAAGAAGTGAGAGAAAGAAAGACTTTTCTCTCCTCCTGTTGGCTTTCACATTGTGACAGTAACTTCATCTATGCTGTTGAGAACTTGTGACCCACAGACACTGTGTTTAGTAAGGAGACAGGAGAAGTGTTGACCTTCAACAGCCATAGCATGAGATTGGAGGACTCATCTGCAAACATTTCTTCTGATAATAAACTTATTTTCAGGAAATGTAAAGAACTTTCCAAATTAAACATTTGTAACACGAATTGCTAAATAGTCTTATTAGAAAACATACATACAAACAAACAAACAAAAAACCCAGAGTGTAGCATGAATCTTAACAGGTCTTATTAATAAAATCAAACCTGAAACCAGGTATTGGGGTGAATGCTGGAAGATCAGAGAAGCAGAACAAGCCACAGCCACCTCACCTTGCCAATTCCTCATGTGATCCTGTTTCCTCAGACTGGAAGCCTCTGAGTTCTCATCCAGAATGAATCTCAGCTGAACTGTTTGTTGCTCAAAAGCCTAAAAGCTTAACTGGCCTAGTTCCTTGTCCTCATGCCTTAAGTACTTTTCTGCTTCCTGCCATCACTTCCTGGGATTAAAGGCTCTTGTTACCACACCTGGCTGTTTCCAGTGTGGCCTTGAACTCACAGAGATCCAGGTAGATCTCTGCTTCTGGAATGCTAGGATTAAGGTGTGAGTGTCACCATTTTCTGGCCTCTGTATCTAGTGGCTGTTCTGTTCTCTGACCCCAGATAAGTTTATTAGGTTACACAATATTTTGGGGAACATAATATAACCACACCAGAGCCAGATATTGGGGTGAAAACTGAAAGATCAGAGAAGCAGAGCAAGCTAGCCACTAGTTCTTACCTCTAGGAAATCCTCAGTCTCAAGAGAGAGAGTTCCTGTTTACTCAAGCCTTATATGGCTTTCTGTGCCCTGCCATCTTATTTCCTTCCTAGCTCTGGGATTAAAGGCATGTGTCACCATGCGTGACTCTGTTCCCAGTGTGGCCTTGAATTCACAGAGATCTGGATGGATCTCTAGCTCCTAAATGCTAGGATTAAAGGCGTGTGCTACCACTGCCTGACCTCTATGTTTAATATAGTGGCTGGCTTTGTCCTCTGATCCCCAAGCAAGCTTTACTGGGGTACACAATATACATTAGAAGATGCAGTCAGTCGATAAAAATATAAGCAATTTGAAGAGTCATTTCAGTAAAGAAGGTGTGTATGTCAGATAAACACATGTTAATGGCGTGCAACATAATTAGATACTTACAAAATGCAAATCAAGGCCACGCTCTGATACCACAGCAAACTCACTAACGCTGACATCAAGATTCATTCCACTAATATTAGCAATTATGTAGGACCCAGGATTTTCAAGCAAGCAGGTATAAATGCAAACTTATACAAGTACTTTGAGAAATAATTCTATAGTCCCTTTAAAAAAAATAATGTACTGTATTGTTTTGACTGGGATATTCTACTCACTAGTATTTAAGGGAAGCAAAAGCTTATAGAGTGACAAAGACTTGCCCATAAAAGATTTACAATAATCCAAACCTGGAGACAACCCAAATTCCATTAATGGCTGAATATAAACAAATACGTCACATCTCTGCAGCGGGGGTGAAACGTCATTCAAGAATAAGAATGAATTATTGTTGTTATACTCTCTCAGAAGAATCTCAAAATCAGCATGCTAAGCGAGAAAAGCCAGAGAGAGAACAGAGGACAGATGGGAGAGTCAGACTTAAATAGAATTCTGGGACATGCAAACCAACCTAAACCAACAGAGAAAAAACCAGCGATCACCCAAGGGTGAGGTTGGTGGGGCCAAATCTGCCAACAAAAAGGCTACAGGGGCCACAAAAAGAACTAAGGATTATGAATATGCTAATTATTGTTACTGTCTTTCAAAACTTATCAAATTGCACAGTTCAAGAACATTCAGGAAAAACCTAACATTCAGTTTATTTTGTATAAACTATATCTCAATAAAACCTTCTTATATAAAGAAATGCCCCAGAAGGAAAGCTAAGAAGAAGATCACAGACATATGCAAATGCAAACAGAAACTGTGCACTTGGATCAAGAAACAGAAAAGTTTAACTATTGATCATAATATGTAAAATAAAAATCAGTCTCAGAGGTTAAAAATCATAGTAGATGTTAAAAAAATTAAAGAATGCACATTTTTGCTTTTGGAGACTTTCTCACATTTATCCTGAAATAGGATGTTGTGTTTTTGTGTTTGTGTATCCTTATAAAATAGAAGGAAAATGAAAAAGTTATGAGCAAAATTATTAGAAGTTAGAAAACAGATTAAGGTGAGAAGAGTGAGCTAAGTGTGTGCACACCTGTAATTCTAGCACTTAGGAGGAGAGACAAGGGGATCAGGAGTTCAAAGTCATCCTTAGCTACACAGCAAAGTTGAAGTTCATCTTGGCCCTGAGTCCTTGTCTCAAAATAAGAAAGAAAAACAAAGCCAGGTGGTGGTGGCCCATGCCTTTAATCCCAGCACTTGGGAGGCAGAGACAGGCAGATTTCTGAGTTTAAGGCCAGCCTAGTCTACAGAGTAAGTTCTAGGACAGCTAGGGCTCTTACACAGAGAAACCCTGTCTCGAAATATCAAAAAGAAAAATATATAAATAAAAATAAGGATGATGTCAAATTAATAAAGATCAAATGTGTTTCAAGAAGAAGGGCAGGTTGACTCCATGTATAAAGGCACATGCAACCCAAACGTAGCAAACTAAATTTATTATTCAGAAACCATGTAAAGGTGGAAGAAAGTTAGGAAAAGACTCCAAAGAGGCCCCACAAACATCATGTACACACACACACACACACACACACACACACACACACACACACACAAATCAGAAAAGCCACTACATCACAAGAAACTAGCTAGGCAAAACACAGTATAAGAAATCAAACAAGACCAGAACTAGGGTGAAGCAAGTCAAAGATGGCTGTGCTTTGTGAGCATTTGCATGGCAGACATCTTCATCTAACACAAAAGCAGGGTATCTTACTGTGCATAATAATAATACACACATAGTCTGATGATGCTAAAACTGAGCTATCCTGAAATAAGAGATCGTCCAGCCTGTGAATCTGTCCTCAAGCAACACTAACTCCTATATTTGTTTGCTTATAGATGAAAATACTTATAAAAGTCACTGTTCTGAGTGCTGTGGGTGGCTGTATCAGCAAATAAACTGGATTAAGTGCTTGCTCAGATAAAATTTATTTTAATTGCTAAAATATCAAGCTGATTAGATCACTTGGAAATAGATTTTAAACTGTGCCTTTCTGCCTTGTCCACAAGAAAGTAAATGTTTCTATCATGCAGTTTAAAAGGCCTTTCCTAGTGGTGGCTAAGAACAGTGCCATCCACAGCAGTATTAAGAGCTTTTGTAGCTCTTCAGTTTGAAGAGCGTAGATCGAGGGGGCTCCCTTCATCTGCACTGTTTCATGACTGCAAATATCAAATAAATACTTCCTGAAAATAACACGTTGTCATCCATCCTCTCACCGTTTCTGACATTGCTGTGCTTCCCACTACTATGTTAGGATTTTCAGGATGAGAAATGAGTTAGAAACCATCTTCCAGATGCATAGTTCAAAAGTCAGGATTGTAATATTGTTGCTTAAAGAATTCCCAGCACCGGGGACTCTCCCAAAGAATGCTAAAGTCATGTTTGTGCTCAGCTCCTGCAGTCCTGAGCAGCCTGTAGCCCCGCAGACCTCGGGCTGCCAAGAGAAACACAAAAGTGAGAAACTATCTCTAAGAAATGGCCCAGCCATGCTTGCTGGCATTTCTCTTCTTGTTTTCTTTTTCTTTTCTTTCTTTTCTTCTGTTTCTTTCATTTTTTTTTCTCAAAAATTCAGGAAAATCAGGTCAGTTAAACATTTTGTTAAAAAAAAAAAAAAAGACATTTTCCTTCATGGATTGTAGATTTGCCTGGCTGGAAGTTTGGCTAAACAACCAAGAAAAATAGCCGTTAAGGAAAGGAAAAGCATGCTACAGAAACACAGTCATGGAAACACTCAGTGTTGATGCTTTTAGTATAAAATGTTTCATCTCTTCAAGGAGTGTTGCCTCTAAGGGAGTTGGCTCTGCCCTGGCAGGAAACAACCATGAAAGAGCCCCCTGGTATTTAGGGAAAGGGAGAAGTATGTTATTCTAAGATACTCAGTCCTTCTCTAAACCTACCACTGGTTTACCAAGGATAAAATAGCGTGAGGTCTGGCCCCCGGCTTCTCCCTTTTCAAAATGATTCACTCACTCAAGTAGAAGTTCATTGTGTTTCCTGCTCAGCTGAAATTGCCATATATATATATGATCACATATTCAACTATACATGAAAATAGATTATAGATTATTTTACCTTATAATCAGGAAGAATTGCCTAGTTCAGTTCTAATGGAAGACACTTAAGTGTTAGGAATATTAGGTGGGGAATTATTATATGTATTCTAAGGATGCTTCAGCCCCACCTCTCCCTTTACACCTTACCACAAAGTGCAAAGAAACGCTGTGTGGTGGTTTGAATGAGAAATTCCCCATAGGCTCCTCCTGTATTTTAATACCTGGTCTCCAGTTGGTGGTGCTCTCTAGTGAAGCTATAGAACCTTCAGGAGATGCAGACTTGATAGAAATATATGTAGCCGAATTTCTAAATGATCTTATTAAATAAAAAACAAGGAGCCACAAGTTTGGATTAAAGCCTTAGAGAGATCAGGGAAACACGGAAAGCAACCAGCTAATCTCACCTCACCAATTCCTCACCTAAACTTGTTTCCTCAGACTGAAAGCCTCTGAGTCCTCATCCAAATGGATCTCAGCTGTACTGTTGATACAAGTCTAAAAGCTTAAAAGAGCCCTAGTTCATGGTTTTCACGCCTTATATACCTTTCTGCTTTCTGCCATAACTTCCTGGGAGTAAAGGCATGAGTCACCATGCCTGGCAGTTTCCAGTATGGCCTTGAACTCACAGAGATCCAGATGGATCTCTGCCTTCACAATGCTAGAATTAAAGGAGTGTGCTACCACTGTCTGGCCTCTATGTCTAATCTAGTGGCTGTTCTGTTCTCTGACCCCCAGATCAGTTTATTGGGGTGCACAATATATTAACCACATTTTCCTTTTTTGATATTTCATTTGTGCTTTCATAAAGTTTGCCTGGAGATCAGAGGAAATAGCAAGCCATTTTAACTAAACAAAGAAGTCAGGCAGCACATACCTTTAATCCTAGCATTCCAAAGGGAGAGATCCATCTGGATCTTGTGAGTTCAAGGCTATACTGGAAACAGCCAGGCATGGTGACACACACATTTATTCCCAGGAAGTGATGGCAGGAAGCAGAAAGGTATATAAGGCATGACAACCAGGAACTAGGGCTCTTTTAAGCTTTTAGGCTTTCAGCAGCAGTTCAGCTGAGATCTATTTTGGTAAGGATTCAGAGGCTTTCAGTCTGAGGAAACAAGATCAGCTGAGGAACTGGTAACGTGAGGTTGGCTGTGACTTGCTCTGTTTCTCTGATCTTTCAGAATTCACCCCAATACCTGGCTCCCAAGTTTTTTATTTAATAAGACCTTTTAAGATTCATGTTACAAGTATATCTCTAGTTTCCAGGTTTTGAAAACTTATAGTCTTCAAAACTTCCAACTCACTCTCTCTGGTTCCTTTGTGTGGTTGAAATGGGGTGAGCTAGCTTACTGCTCTGGCCTCTTGCTTCCATACCTTCTGCATAATCATGGATTCCCACTCCTGAACCATAAGCCAAAATAAATTGTTCCATAAGTGGCTGTTAGTCATAGTATTTTATCACAACAACAGAAAAGTAACTAATTCATGCAAATTTTGAGAGAGCATTTAGCTATCTCTTTCTTTCCACTTACTTTAATTGGCCTCAAAATGAAAACTGCTCTTAATGTTGTGATTTCTTTTCTGCTCATCTTAAACATGTATTTTTATTTGTGTGTTGGGGGTGGTGACCGAGAATACTGGAAGACAGTGTCAGATCCACTGGTGCTGAAGTTAGTTATAGACAGTTACGAGCAGCCCTACGTGGGTGCTGAGAACTGAACTTGGGGCCTCTGGAAGAGAAGTAAGTGCTGTGAACTGCTAAGTCATTTCTCTAGCCCCAATTTTATGGCTTCTTAGGCAAGGACAATCACAGCATGGCTGGATTTGTATGATGAGCAAAGTGTCAAAGTTCTGTGGTTGTTTGGCTTTGTGCTCTAAGTCAGTCCATTGCACCTGAAGGCTGATGATGTGCCTATCACATCAGAAGGAGTTTCCCACGAGTATTGAACACAGAGCACTAGACTACATAAGCAAGATCTCATGGATGAGGAAAAAAAGAACCCAGGAGGCAGTGTAAAATTCCAGAAAGAAGACTGTAGGATACGCAGGCTATCACATTTTATGAAGTGCTAACAAGGAAAAGGGTTAAGCTATAATGAAGGCCACTTCTGAGATATCTTACTGCTTAAGTTTTTTTGACATGAGGCTATGGAATATGAATGCTCTTGAGCAAGTCTTTTAATAACTATAGCCTACACGCTTCCTATTCTAAAAAAAAAAATATTGATTTGCCTCATGGAAGAGAATTCCAAAACCAAAATCATTGGCCATCTTATTTAGTGTGAACTAAAAGGCAAATCCTGTATGCAGGAACATGCAATGCCCACCAAAATAACTCTTCAGTCAAATCAGCTCTTCCACCAGAAAGAAGAGTGAACACATGCTGCTCTCATGTTCCAGGACTGAGAAAGTGTAAACCCAAGACATTTGTCAAAATCAAGTTGCATTTTCTCACTAGGAAATCATCTGTCCCAAGGTCTAAGACTAGTTTAGGGGGTAAAGATTCTCATTTTAACCCATCTGACTACTATTCTCCAAGAAGGGGACTTCTAGGCAGAGACACTTAGACCCTTGGACCTTTATACTCATAGAAAACTCACAATCTTTATTTAGGTTGTATTCATTTTAATTTGCTCCCATATTCAATAAATCTTTTCCAAAAGCATAAGAAAAGCCAGATGTGGCGGTATACATCTATAATCTCAGTATTTAGGATACAGAGGCCTGAGAATCAGGAGTTCAAGGCCAGCCTTAACTACAAGAAACCTTTTATCTCAAACCAGACCAACCAAAAAACAAACACAGAACACCTTCTCTTCTATTTATTGAGATGCTTGGTAAATGGGGTCTGATATGAAGGCGCATGTGGAAAACTAAATCTAGTCACCACTTCCTTCCTTCTACCACTTCCTTTTACTCTCTAGCTGCAGCCAAACTACCTGGGGTTGGCAGGCTGTGTCGAGTTTTAAATCACCTATTATAGACATTTTGCAGTGGGAATTCTACAAGGTCCAGACCAAGCCCTCTACCTGCTTTTAAAGTAAGACCAAAAACCAGTTGATTATAAGAAGGACACACCAGCAGGTCTTTCTTTTTAAGGCAAACACCAGTTAAAGCACTGGTTCACAACCTTCCTAATGCTGGGACCCTTTCAGACAGTTCCACATGTCGTGGTGTCCCCCAACCATAACATGATCTCATTACTACTTCATAACTGCAATATTGCTACTGTTATGAAACATAATGCAAATAACTGATGTGCAGGATATCTGATATGTGACCCCAGTGAAAGGTCCATTTGACCCCCAAAGGGGTCGTGACCCCTAGCTTAAGAACTGCTGAGTTAAAGCAAAGCATTCAGGATTTGTTTTGATAATGAGCTAAGAGGAGTGGACGATTCTAAACTCATTCTTTCCCTTCGATGTTTGTTTCTTTTCCCGGTACAAAACACGTTCTACCTAAAAGCTTCCACTTCCTCCTCAAGATGGGGGTAGGCCTTTTTTTTCATTTCTGACCTGAAATAAACCCAGTTGGAAGGGATTCACAAAAGGCATCTTAAAGCTCAAAACAATTACAACCACCCTGAACTGTAAGACTAAAAAACAAAATTGAGTTCCTAAAACCACTCTGCAATGTCAACTCTACTAGCGTGAAGTGTGACTACCCCTCACTGCACTGTTCCGAAGGAATGGCATTTGAACTGGAGTGAAGGTGGGCTCACACTCCAGGAGCTTTCCTGGACTCCACAGAAACTGTAAACAGGCTTCGCTTTTTCGGGTTTTATATGCGCTGTTCCCAAACTGACCACATCTGCCTAACCTGAAACCAACTCGAACTTCTCTGGCTGCAACGTACTTCAACATGCACAGCAAATATGATGGATTTTCTCCTGTGTGAATGCCAGATGCAGACCAGATGTGCGCGCACTGCAGCCCGTTGGCCTATTAGGGGCTGTCTGGACATTTACACTATAGACAGTCTCTGCTTTAGGATCACTTTGAGGTAATTTACTAAAAACAGAAATTAGCAAATGTGATTGTTGTCACTTGAAAACAGCTACACTGTGGCTTGTCATCACAGCCTCTTCCTCTGTCTCCCGGTGCTTCGGCACTGCTCTCCATCTGTGACTGGATGCACCCGCTGAGCATCCTGGAGTACCCACTCCCATGCCAGAGGCTCCAGGAAGCCTCACTCCTTCCCAGAGTGAATTCCATCCGGCCTCTGTTGAAGTTCTACCTTGCTCTACATGCTGTTGGTTTTTCCCTATAAACCAGCCCTCTGCACTCCTCTGGAATGCCGTGCAGCCCACAGCAAGTCAAGCCCCTTTCTAGCTGAGGATTCTGCTTGGTACTTCTTGTAGGGGATAGAATTCTGTGGGCATGCGTGTTGCTTTGTCCCTCCACCCCCCAGCGACCCATGCACAATTTTTATAAAAATATCTGCATTCCTTCCAGCATCTAGACCAGGACATGCCCCCAACACATACAAACACACACACACACACACACACACACACACACACACACACACACACTGTGGTCCAAGAGTCAAAGCCAGTCCTGTCTGTTTTTGTACAGCCTGCCAGCTTATAATAATTTTCACATTTTTAATAATGAGAAAGAAAAAAAGAATTCTTCCCAAATTTAAAATATTTATTCTCTAGCCTTTTATAGGTCTGCTGGTCTAAAATTTAGACAATACTCCCTTCTCCTTTTCATGAAACAGAGAGGTCTCTTCTTCCCCTGCACAAACTGAACTTCCCGCACCTGCCCCACCCTGTACCACAGCTCAGCAGAACTGACCTTTGAACCCCCAGGCCCTGTCTTGGTCCATTTTGCAGCCAGAGCCTGTCAACACACGCTGCACGTTTCCTTCCTGCCTCCCTGGGCCCTCATTCTTTCCTTCCCTTGTCTGCACTAGTTGGATTGCTCCTGGAGTCTGCAGCCTTCCCCCGACCCCATCTCCCTTCTCTTATTAGGGTACCTTCTCTCTAACCACGGCTTCAAGTACTTTAACCAAGCTGGTACCAGGCTGGTACCTCCATGTCTTCCCTTCAGCCTCCCTTTCCTCCACGAACAGTCACATATCCTAATGCTGTCATGGTGGGCATCCGCAGTCTTCTCAACTTGACCTGTCCTAAGCTGAATGTTGGTTTTCCTATAAAAGTTGGTATTTATTGCACTCTGCCTCATCTACTCAATTACTTTTGATGAACTAAAAGCTACTCTTGACTCTCCATTACACAGCCACTGAGTCCTAAGAATTTTACTTTAAATATTTTCCTAAATCTCTTTGATGGTCTTATCCAAACCACATCAGTCTCTGTAGACATTAAGCATTGTCCAACTGGCATGGCAATTTACCTGCTGGGGTACCTAAGGTACAGATCACACTGTGGATGGCTCTCCCTTCCAACAGTCTCTTGATTATCTTTTTTTTTATCTAGAGGAGAAACTGAATCTGAGAGCTGGTGGGCCATGGGGTGGGTCCCTGGTCAATGTCCTGGGGTCCCTGCTTCCTATGGGGCTGTTTTACAGGATGCAGAGGCCAGCATGGCTAGCATGGAGATCCCAAGAGCATAGCCGTGGCCAGGGGCAGATGTGATATCAAGGTCAGCGCTAGTCTAGGGAATGGAGTAATAAAAAGCAAAAGTCATCATATCGAAATGAGCAACTCATGTAAGAGTGGGGGCTACCTCTGTGAATGACTCTCTCCATGGCTGCTTAAGGACAGAAATAGAAATGCCATCAGTGAGGGATACAGAGGAGACCCATAGTCAGCCTCACCCACATGGCCATGAATGTAGCTGAGAGCCTTGTCTTGTCTGTTTCCACCCAGTAAAGGGGTGACAGGAACAAAGGCTAAGGAGAGAGAGACAGACACAGAGAGACAGAAGCACACACCCAAAGAGGGGAAAAGAGATGGGATCACTGCATCACTGGCATGGGATTACCTGATGCTGATTATGTGGAATGATAAAACAAATTAAAAAAACAAAAAAAATAAATGAATGGAGATAGACTGAAATATACATAAAATGTGGTTCTTAAAATCTGATAGATCAAGCACACTTTGATCAAAGGTACTGAACAACAAGCTTCTAGAACAAGATACTATCCAATGCAGGGATGGCATTGCCCCCAGAATCCCAGCCAGGGATTGGCTCCTTATGAAGTCACATAAAGATGCTCAAATGTCATATGACTTCTCCCTGGGAGACATGAACAAGCATCTGTTAAAAGGGAAGGAGGGTTGTGAGTCTCAGGATCTTGAGTCTCATGTTTCAGGCTGACCTGATCTTTTCAGGTTCCCTCCTCCCTACAGTAGGGAGTGTTTCAACCAGAAGACATAACTATACAATAAGTCATTAGAAGTACAATCACCCTGAGTGTTGTTTCCAACTATCATGTACTCTCATATTTTTGGTCTCAAGAATCTTACTTTTAAAATGCACTCATACAAAAAAGAGATGAGTACTAGGGGCATTTGTTGGGAAGGAGAATGCTAAGAATGTGGGAAGGGAATGAATGAAAGACTGTAACATCTGTGTGCATATGAGGGTGACACATTACATAACCTGTATGAAACCGATGGAAGTAAAAAGGAAATTATTAAAAGTGGATAAATAGAAAAATAAAATATACTGAACATCTCAGCTATTTGTGAAATAATATAAAATTGCATATCTGATGACAAGGTGATTGATTTGTTACAAAATGCAGCAAATAAATTTTAAAAATAAAAAAATAAAATTTGTAGCTGTCAAAATAAATGTGTTTTGGGAAATTATTGGACTGTTCCATAACGATTTTGCCTATGTCTGAATAAACCTTCACATTTAACAAAGGACTATTATCAACATTTATCTTAGTAAAAAATTAAAAACATATGTCATATGAAAGTATAAGGGGGAAACACTGGGGGAGGAAAAGTTCAGAGGGGGGTGGAAAGGGGAATGTGGAAAGGGTGGACGGAGAAGGTCAACAAAATCTAAGGATTATGAAAAAGCCATATAGAAACATATTACTTTATAAGTATACAATAAAAAATATCATTTTAAAAAGGGAGCTTGAACAGAAATACTCTGTATGGGGGTTAATTCTGCTCTCAGATGTCACAGGTTTTCAAACACACCAATGCTGACTGTAGAGCAGCTTCCTACAAGTTGTAATTAGACCACCTATTCCCAAATAACCACTCTGAGGTTTATATTAATTGTAAATACTCAGCCAACAGCTTGGGTTTATTACTAACCAGCTCTTACATAATAAGTTAACCCATATTCCTTATTTATGCTCTGCCACATGGCAGTACCTTGATTAGCATGGCACATTCATCTCCTGCTCTCTCTGTGTCTGCTTGCAACTTCTGACTCCACCCTTCTCCTTCCCATCATCCTTAGTTTGGTCCCTGTGCCTATACTTCCTGCCTGGCTACTGGCCAATCTGTGTTTTATTAAACAAATTCAAGTGACAAATTCTCAAATATTTTTAAGGACCAGCCTTAATGATCTTCTTCCCAGGGGCCCAGAAGAGAGGCAAGAAATGTATTCAGGAAAAGAATCTAAGTACTCCAAGCTCTTTTGTCTGTCTACTTTATTCCTCTGGGATAAAATCCTATCTACACAGGTTCAGTTCTGTTCTCACGCCTAGCTCCTTTCTTGCCTGATTTGTCTCTGCCTTTATCTGCTGTCCCCTCTAAGTTCTATCTTAATTCTCTCATCTTAGTTCTGCCCCTTCATGGTCTTTCTCATCTCCTTCTTATCCATCTCATTCTTCCCCATCTGGCTCTTCCTCATTTTCCATCTCATTCTTCTAGTTCTCCATCTAGTTCCCCAGTCAAAATCCTCTCCAGTCAATAATCCTCCAAATCCTCTCTAAGTCTCTAAGGTTTATAGTTATATACCCACACAATAGCAGTACTCTAGCTAAAGCAAGGTTACTAGGCTTGAATTCTTACAGGGTCATAAAGGCAGACAAGAGTTTTCCTCAGGCAGTGATTGTCAGGCTTTCTTTTACAACCCAAAAAGGGAGTGGTAAAGGAGGAGGTCAACTGAGAGCTAAAATTGGTTAATATATCAGAAAGAGATAATTTATGTGCTCAAACTACATGCCTATAAGTGGTTAGGTAAAAATGTTAGAAGACTATACTGTTAGTATAAATACCACTAAGGCTGTATAAGAAAGGAGAGTCTCAGCTTAAATTGCACAAGAAATAAAGCTATCTGCCTGACTAGGAGACAGGCATTGTTTCCATAAGGGTGTTACCTTAGTTCATGAGATCATTTGGCCTTGGATGCTTGATAGGTATTTTAAATAAATACACGGTTAGGAGTTCTTGGAAGCACACGTGGCATACAAGAAAATCATTGTAGGAATTGGCTAATATATATACAAAAGCTAAAATATCACCAAGACTTCTTAAGCCATGGCTTGACCTTCAGAAAAGTCCTTGACCTTTCCAAGTAGTAGCTTTTGTCATAGTAGCTGAATTCCATTCATTTTCCTGCGGCCTGCGGCAACAAATCTCTACAGTATACAAGGGCATTATTCCACAGCAACAAGTCATTACCCATGTAGCCCCCAGATGCTTCCAAAACAAAACCATCTATTGTCTTTGCTCTGAATTATCTACTACAACTGGACTAAGACACTATTGCTAAATAACACATATCCTGAATTCAGGACATAGAGACACCAAACTGGAATTGAACTGGAATTTTTTTTTTCCTGCTGGCTAGTATTCATAAGGGCCAGAAGGTGTCATGCAGGCTGATGAGGAAGAAGACTCATCAACAATCACATCCCAGTGTAAACCCTGTACACAATCATACTGAACTCCCTGACAAGACAGGACTGCTATTGCAACAGTGGCATGAATGTTCTGGGGGCAAGTAACAGCTTCTTGATTGGATTTGAAGCCTGTTCCCTCAGAGGAAACTCATGCCTGACACTGTAGAATTGGCCCAAAGCCTACGGCTATGGATGCTACAGGTTCAGTACAGGGAATCTACTATTGATGTTTTGCTAAATGAACATATAGTTAAACTGACTCTTCTAAACATTTATGTTTATACCCATGGACAAGGAAGGACAGCTCTCTTCCTTGGTCAAAAAAGCTTCCTTTGGCAGTGAGTAACAGTCAGAGTGGAGCCCCTTTCCTGATAAAAATGCTGATAATACATGATTGCTGTGTGCATGGCCCTGATTTAGGGCATTTATGCCACCACTCTGAAGCCCGGGTAACATTGTGGAAAATGGAAAAGAAGAACTGTGGGAGACTAAAGATGCAGAGGAGGGTGATGCATTGCTGTCTTGTGACTATGACATGGCCGCTATAGTCATGCACATAGGACATCTGTGACTGCCTGCAATGGTTCCCAGAACCAAAAACAAAAGCAAATTTATACAGACTAGCAGGTTATATTTATGTGTTTAGGAATGTATATATTTTTATGTGTGTATACATATTGGCATATTATAGTAAATAATGAAAAAGAAGTCACAGATTTGAAAGAGAGCAAAAAGGGGTATGTGCGAGAGTTTGGAGAGAGGAAAGGGGAGGGGAAGTGATGCAGTTATAATATCAAAACAGAAGCAATTTTTTTTAATCATAAGAAGGAAGGGAGAGAGGAAGAGACCTGATGTCAGAAGGAGGAGGAAGGGGTGAGAGAAGGTAATGAAGGTGAATGTAACTATCCTGTATATATGCAAATACGCAATTGTCAATTTAAAGAAAAGTTACAGGATGTGTTAGTGAATTTTATTTCTCACTTGAATAGATGAAACATGTTTAGTTGTTAGAGAGCTCATAGATACACTTGACTTAATCCATTCCTTTTTCTTTAAACTCTGAATGGTGGTCCTCAAAGTGAGGCTGCCCCTTCCCTGTTACCATAGCGCAAGTGTAAGAAGTGTTGTCATGCTGTCCCCAGTAAGATACATTACTGACATCTGTAAAGCTGAGAGAAAAAACAGCTTGTTTTCCTATTGGAAAACATTCTTCTGACTCATGGATCAGGAAACCCTCTGACATGCCTGTTAGAACTGGAGGTTGTGGGTGATGGTTGAAAAAGCAAGTCTTCTGTTGACTTCCTCTCCTCCGTCTCCTATTTTCTTGTCAGAAAAAAAATCTGGTTATAGGTGATGAGAGACTTTATTCAAAAAGATGACTATCATAGGGGAGAGAAGCTCTTCAATAGTGAGAATGCCGAAATATAAAACCTTGGAAAATCTGGAAGTCAGAAAAAAATTGATGCCTCAGTTCTAGAAGAGACTGAAGTCGATGAGTATTTTTCCTGCATGCACTAAAACCATAGAAATACATTATACAAGAATATGTGTGTGTGTGTGATGGAATGGTAGACTTTTAAAGAAAGAGTACTGCCAGTTTTTACAGCATAGGTGTATCGTGCTAAACGAAATAAGCAAAACATGGTAAGGGAAATGTTTCACACTGTCCATTATATGTAGAATCTAAAACAAGCCAGACCCCTGATGGCATAAAAAAAGGCTAGAGGTTGAGACAGAGGGACACAAGTGGGGGAAATGGAAGAGGCTGGTCAAAGGGGACAGTATTTCAGGCAGCTAGGAGAAATTCATTTTAGTGTCCTCTTACCCAGCATGGTGCCTCTGTTGATAGTATATATTCAAAATTACTGGAGGTCTGGATTATAAATGTTCTTAATACAAAAGTGATACAAGTAAGGTGATATGAGCATTACCTTGATTTAATAATTAGTCCCACAATTTGACATACAGCAAAGCATCACACTGAATTCCATAAATGTATGTAGTTATTACTCGCCAGTTGAAAATAAAAATTATAAAACTTCTCTTTTTCACCTATAAGGAATGTACACGTTCCTGAAACAAGAAGATGCATCTTTCTCCCACAAGTTTGAGCTATCACAGGCTATCAAGCTTACTATTACCAGGGAAAATCAATACACCAATTTAACCCTTTGTAAGCTAGTGTTCCACCTGGGACTGAAAAGACAGAAATGATAACTGGGATGTCTGAAGTCAGAAATATCAAAACTTGACCACTGGGGGCTGGTTCCAAGAATTGTTTAATGAAGAAAGAAAAGTGACTCTTTCCCCAGTGAGTAGGAATGATGAAGATATCCCACAATGGGAGCAATGGTTGACAGTCACACCTTATACCAACCTAAACATGCCTGGATGGATTCACATAGACCAGCATACAATGCATAAGATGCACTCTGCTTTATAACAACCCCATCATCCTTTCCTCTGGGCCTCTTCATTTTCAGCTCTCTGCACCCTCCAGTGAGCCTACTGAAAATGAAGAGAACATTCTCCTACTGAAAATGGAGAAAACATCGCCAATGCTGCTATGCTATTGTTAAATACCACCTTCATCTCAACTGCTTCATTTGGTATCCATTTTAAAATAGGAATAAGCATCCCCTTTGTTCTTTTGATGGGTGTTAGGCATTTGTCAGTTGTCAACATTGTTTTATGTGCAGTGATTCTTATAACACCCTTTCTCTATAGAAACCAGAGTATCAGGCACTAGCAAAGCGCAGATCGAGCCAGACAATTGGAAATGTCTGACCTAATGAACTTACAACTTAAGCTAATTCCTCTAAGTCAGTTATTTTTAAGACATTAATTATATTACTGACTCAAATCCATTGACTACAAGTCACATATTAGCTCAACATATAAATGGAAATGCTTTAAATCAGCGAACTGTTTGTCATATTCCAAGGCAGGCAAACTGTACATGAAAACCTTATACCTGGTATTGACACGTTTCTCTTTCTTTCTTCATAACCAAAGACCACAAGGAAGACATGTAAGATAATGTCAGCAACTTACCTGTCTTTTCCAACTTCCCTTTATGGCGGGGACTTAGAAGCCGCAAAGTTAACAGGAGAGGGAGGCTGAGGACTATTTGTTTCTTTTGTAAGGTTTTGTGCATTATTTTCCTCGTCACTCTGAACTAGTTAGACAAGGGAAATTTCTAGATCTACGATACCTCAGTAGAACATTTAAATGGAAACACCAAGCATGATAGCAGGTTTTCCATTTCCACAAGCCTTGACACTTCAAAGTCTAAACACGGAGCGGCTCTGCAAAGCTAGAAGAACTGTAGAGGTGACGGGCGCTAGAGGGGTGGAGAAGCTCCAAACCTTTCGCTTTCCTCGCACCTGGTGACGACCTCCCATTATTTGTCGCGTGGACCACATTGTGGTTATGTAATTGCGGTTATGAGTAAAAGGGGGGAGTAAATAGAGACAAACTTAGGAATTGCCAAACAAATAGCTGATGTAGCATCACGCAGGACAGTCTGTTAGGGCTTTTGGATCGACTCTCTCAGAACCTGGCCTGCTAAAGGCACTGTGTGGTACAAATGAGAAGTGTTTCCTGACTCCACAACTTTACTCTCATGGAAGAGTCCATGCAAGACAAAGTACTATGGTTAGATCATTGATGTCTACAGTCAGAATTCTACTTCTCACTGTTTCCAAGATTGGGTAATCAATCTTGGATTGATTGTTACAGCCAAATTTCATACTGAGTACTGATTCATGATTTGTTTTTAAATACCAGTAGTTTCTTTCTAGAATGAGTATGGGATCATAGAATTTCAGCATTAGTAAAGGTTTTGAGATTATAGATCAACTCTGGTAGAGACTTAAAATCTGAAATTGGCACTGGGGATCACAATCCTTAAACTGCTTGTTCAGCATGCACGAAGCCTTAGCTACAATCACTAGCATGACATGTACTGGATGTTGTAATTCATGTCTGTAATTCCAGTACTCAGGAGGTAGAAGCAGGAAGATCAGAAATTCAAGGTCATCCTCAGCCACAAAAGTCAGTAAGTCATCTTTAGATGTATGAGCTTCGGTCTCATAAAAGAAAAAAGAAAAAGATATCTGAAATAAAGAGTAGAATAAAGATTTAACTTGTGTGTGTGTGTGTGTGTGTGTGTGTGTGTGTGTGTGTGTGTGTGTGTGTGTGGTTTTTTCTTTTCCCAGTGTGAAAACTATAGTTCTTCTTAGAATCTAGGAAGAGGAATGGGCCCAGAGATGACAGATGCAAAGATGACCTTCAAAACATTAGCAATTGTTATGGGACAACCATTGGTCAGACAGAATGGGTATTGGCTATATAGAAAGAGTGGATTCCAGATATTCCCATGCTTCAGCCATACTAACAAGATCTAGTGGGAACAAGATACAGGATGGAGTGGCTAGGGATGGTACCTTCGGATACACATGACAGCTGCCTATAAATTAACCAACATATAGGTATTTTGGTTTCTAAACTAATAATATTGCCATAGAATAAGGTCAGCCCTGCTCAGAAAGGAAGAAACAGAATAATCATGCCATTCAAAGAGAAAAGGCATTCTACCATCCGTGTGTTTTAATTTTCTATTTTTGAGCTTTGATCTTTTCCTGGGCTAGTGTAGTCTATATTCAGTGATATACTCTCTTGTAATGTTATAGGCTATTTGAGCATATTTAATGTAGGATAAGCTAACCTATGATGCTGGGAAATCCAGGTGCATTAAGTGCGTTTTTAGCATGCAGTGGTTTAAGCAAACATGACTGCATTGTTCAGTGAGCAGCATCTCTGCCGTTCATGACTTTTCTGACTGGCGTCTACTAAGCAACAATCCCGCATTGCCATGGTCAGATAGTTATACTAGCCATACAAAACCCCAAGACAATGCTAAGAAGTAGCACGAAAGACAAGTGGCATGGCTCTGCTGCTAGAATGTGCAAATGAAAGGTTTCCAATGTATTTGTCTTGTGAACGGATCAACGAACCTCACTGACACCTGGTTTTCTCAAAACAGCATGGCTAGAAGTACATTCAACTCAGTTTATCACCTAGCTCATCCCTGCAACACGAAAATGACACATCACACAGGGACGTTCCCATGAAGTAATATCCTGGACTTGACAGGCTCTACTAGCCTGACATTAATCATTGTTAGCTCCAGCTTTGTCATCCACCAAGGAAGTCATTCTATTCCAAGGGCTCTGAAACATCTCTGCTACCTGCTAGAGGAGAGTGATGCTTAGGAGATATTCTGTCAATGTATACATCTATCACTTCTACATCTTAGATCCAAGCGGAGACCTGAGAGCATAAGGTGAGATGCTATGGCCTTTCCCTTTGATTCTCAGCTGGAGCTAGCTGACTCCAGGCTTTGTGTCCCACAAAAAGGCAAATGTTCTTCATTCTGTAATGAGATTTTTAAATGCCATTACAGAAATTTCAATGATCCAGCACCATAGAAACTAAGGTTAATTAAATTAACGTAATTTGTTGCTATTGAATGACCTGTACTCCTGGCACACAACTTTGAAGCTGAACATAGTAGCCTGAACTCTTCCTTCTCAAAGAGTTATTCCTAGAGATTCTTTGGTGTTTTTAGAGATTTGAGTAGTAGCCCTACAATATATATGCCTATGCCCTAACCTCTCTAGAGAGAGACCTTAAGCATATGACTTTATTTGAAAATATTTTAAAGATTTCATTAAATTATATCAAAAGGGCAGCATCATTGATAATCTTAGCAAGACTCAGATCCAATGATTGAGGGTCTTTAAAAAAGAAAGAAAAGTGGTGTGGAAAAGACACCACATGAAGGAGGCAGAAGTTGGTGGGGGGAGGAAGAAGTAATGTGGTCATAATTCAAGGAACGCCAACAGTAACCTGAACTTGGAAGAACAAACAAATGTTCCCTCTCTAGAGCCTCTGTGAGCCATATCACCATCTTGACTTGAGACTTCTGGCATATAAAATGGGGAAAGAGTAAATTTCTCTTGTTTCAAACCACTGAGTTTGTTGATAATATATCATAGCATCCAAGAAAATTTTAGACTTGTATTCCTGCTGCTGTCCCTACCCAATATCCATTTAGACAGGATGGCCCCCCATATTCATGGTAGTTTACATGCAAGGCCAACACAGTTGCATTTGGAAACAATTCATCCCAACATTGTGACTATGGATCCACCAAACCTCTTAACTTTTATAGGTGACAGAAAAGCTTGTCTGTAGAGTCCCATTAAAGTAGATAAATGTGTAATCTTAAACATTTTCACATTTAGAAAATAATTTTCAGACTACCATTTCTGTTTCTCAGACTTTAAGAGAATGAAAACCCAAGCTATTAACATGACCTGTGACAGGAAGGTCCCACTCTCAGAAATGAACTTTTACAAAATGAATGCTATCTCCTAATTAAGTACCTACTCCTATTCCTAACTTGGATTAACTATGAAGATTCAAGTTATGCTTTATGAGATCATTTAAAGGTGCACAAGAAAATCTAGATTTCATATAGTACTTGGGACAGTGCCTCAAAGACACTCAGTAAATGCCTTGTTAAACTGAAATTGACACATATCTCAGTCAAACAATCTACATTTTACTGATCCTGATGTACACACATTACCTTCACCCTCTGATTACATTGCTATTTTTTCTCTTCTAAATCAAGGTGACCCAGAAATGCACAAAGTAACACGAGAATTTAGAAGAGAAAGAAATTAATTTTATCTAGGAAAATAGGACTTCACTGAACTCACAGGGCATTTGGTTTCAGTTCTGTGGTTCTTGTAATAAATGTGTGTGTGTGTCCATACAACCATATGGCATATGGCTGGGTAATTTTTTCAAAATTCACCATGTCTCTTTATCTCACCTCTCTCACTCAGAGCATCCACCAAAGTCCCTTTCATGCAGAAAAGGCTGAAATATACATCATTCAGGAAAGCTTCCAGGTTATCTTGAATCCTCACATCAAGATATGATGCAAAGTCTTCCTCTTCCATTGCATACGGTGGCCCTGATGTGCAGATGAGTAAAGAAGCAAACAGCCATGGCCACTCATGGGACACATTTCCGCTGTAAGCTTTCCACTGCTGTCAGCGTTCTCAAGGGAAGCTTTCCTCTTCCAGGGTTACAAAGTTAGATGCAGCTGCTTGACTTGGGTAGCCACTTGGATCATTTGAGGCGTCCCTCAAGAACAAATTGGAATTCTCTGCATTTGTCAGCGTAGTCCAAAGCATAACTCACTTAAGCCCAGCCTTTTGTCATTAGAAACCTCAACTGCTCCATTCTGTATACTTCAGACCCCCGTGTGTTTTTTGCTCATTTTTGGTTTCTTGTGCAAGTAAGTTTTGCAATTAGATTTATTATTCTGTAAACTTGAGTTCTGCCAATGTCAGGAGCCAAGATTTCAGGCTGTGTCTTGAATCCATTGCTATGAGAACTTAGGGAGAATGGCAGAGTTCTATGTATGGTTATTTTTATATTGGTTTTTAACTCCTGGATGTTGAAGTAGTTATGTCACTTCTGGGGCTAAGAAGGGGAAAGGTGATTTGGGTTTTGAATTTCCTGCCTTTTTGGATTTTATCTCATCATACTTCCGTTTCAGGATTTTTCTTAATTTGCTTTATTATTTTTCCTTGGGGAGTAACTCTGCCTTTCTTCATCTCTTATAAAAATGCAAACAGTTTGGTGGTGATACTTGTGAAGATATTGTTTGTTGAGGGGATGCTGATGTCTGGAGAGGATGCAAAGTTTATATACCATACACAGTGTGACTTCTGTTCCACACAGCAGTCCTACTCCGCTTACACAGCAAATGTTTTATTCGGTTATTACCATAGGTGTGAGTACTGAAGTTTGGAAATAGGGATGTCTGGCTAGACCAGTAAGTACACATGTATAACAGGAAACAATAAGGGACTTTGACCTAAGCCTTGGCCTCTCAGCGTTAAAGTTACATTGGCCCCATAAGCAGACAGAGCTGCACAGGAAATTATGCTGTGCTTGTACAACCTGACTGAGGATCAGTTTAAAACAAATCCAGAGGGCTTTTGTTTTGTTTTAACTTCCTGAGTGCCAAATACTTGTTCAGTAAATAAAGACCTGGGGATTTACATATTACTATTTTCAGCCTTATTGCCCTATAATTGGCAAGTAAAAGTTGTATTTATTTAAAGTGCACAAAATTGTAATTTCTATATGTATACAGGGTGCACTGATTACCATAATCAAGTTAACCAATCCATTTATCACCACGTGAGATTGCATGAGGTTTGAAGAAAAAAAAACCTTAAAATCTCCACTGAGTTTCAAGTAAATAACACGGTTTTATCTATAGCCACTATGCCATAAATTAGAGCCTCAAAATAGTTTTACATCTTGTATGTATGTGCAGTATGGGTGCTTGTGTGTATGCATACTCATATGTGTGTACTGAGACCCAAAATTGATGCTGGGTGCCTTTCTCAATCACTCTCCACCCTGTTCAGTCTCTTGATGACCGTGGAGTTTCACTTCAGCTGGTCTAGGTAGCCAAATTGCCCCAGGATTTTCTGTCTCTGCCTCCTAAGTGCTGAGGCTATAGGAGTCAGCCATGTCTGCCCAGATGTTATGTGGGATCTGGAGATCTGAACTCCAGTCCTCATAATTATGCTTTAATCTTTTGAGTCAGTCCCCCAAATTCATCTTTAGCTGGACGCTATCTGCTTTATCATCCCCTTACTTCTCCCGCACAGCCCCTCCCAGCCTCCATTCTACCCGGTTTCTATGAGTTCCACATTTTCAAATTTTACATGTGTGAGACTGTAGAGAATTTATCTTCTATATGTTGCTTATTACACTTAGCACAACATCACTGAGCTTTACCCATACTGCAGCTATTAGTGGTTACTTTTATGCAGACCTATAAAGAAAAGGAGAGAAGAATACAAAATGTACAGTTTGAGAAGAAAAGAAGCACCAGGAAATGTAACAGAGCTAAGTCCATTGCTCAAAGAGATAAGTTTAAAGAAAAGCTGGAATTCCTAATGGAATACAGGGAGTGGTAACCTCAAAACAAGATGCCACCCAGCTAAGCTTCCAAATTGTGAAAAAAGAATTAAAGAAATGCTTAAGGAGTGAAGAAAACCATTGAAAACAGAGAGCTGATGAAAATGTGTTTGAATGAGGGGGCCTCAAGATCTAGTCCCAGCAACAAGCAGAACTTGGCAGTTTCAGTCATGTGGTTCTGGCTTTAGAGTTAAGAACAGAAGGAAGGTGCTGTGGAATTTCCCTCCACAACTAAGGAAAACTGCTGAGGTCAGACTTGTGTTAGAGATGTCCCTGCATGGACAGAGGCTTTTTCATAGAACTGGGAATGTGAAGCTTGGATTGCCTTGGAGGCACCAAATTGTTGGAGATGCCAGCACCATGGGATACCTGCCGAAGAAAGCTACAGACCACGTAAGGAAGCAGCCCAAGAGAGGAAAGTGTGTTGCAGTCAACAAAGCTGAAAGGAATTGGAAGTCTGGAGAGAACTTTGACATCAGACATGGATGAGATGCAGAGTTTGGAATTTTCCCAGCTAGTTTGCAGTCTCGCTTTGGCCCAGTAATTTGTAACTGTTCCCCCTTTCCTTTCTTTGGAATGGTAATGTATATTCTATACCATTATATGTTGTGAAGTAGTGGTCTGCTTTTTTATTATGTTTTTACAAGGGATTGCAGTTAAGAAATTGCCCTGAGTCTTAGAAAGACTTTGAACTTTGGACTTTTAAACATTGTTGAGACTGTGATAGACTATGGGGACCATAGAAGTTGGACTAAATGCAGTTTTATGTTATGATATGGCTACAAGACTATGAGGACTAGGAAGTGGAATCTGGTGGTTTGAGTAGGAATGGCCCCCATAGACTCATATATTTGAATTCTTGGTCATTAGTGAGTGGCAATACTTGACAGGGATTAGAAAGTTGGTCTTGTTGGAATAGGTGTGGCCTTATTGCAGGAAGTGTGCCACTGGGGATGAGCTTTGAGGTTTCAGAAGCCCATACCAAACCCAGAATCACTCTCTTCCTGCTGTCTGAGATCCAGATGTACAATTCTCAGCTCCTTCTCCTGCACCATGTCTGCCTGCCTGCCACCATGCTTCCCACCATGCTAATAATGGACTAAACCTCTGAAACTGTAAGCAAGCCCCAATTAAATGGTATACTTTATAAGAGTTTCTATGGTCATGGTGTCTCTTCACAGCAATAGAACTTTGACTAGGACAGATAGATGACATCTCTCCAAACTTCACAGGCTATTGCCAATGAATATTTGTTACCCTCTGGACTTGATGGTAAAACCTTATTGCTGAAGACACTACATACTTATATAATAGAACACAGAGAAATCTAGCATTTACTCAACTGGAAGCCTCACCCCTCTGGTTAGTGTTCACACTTCTAGAAGGTACAATGAATGTTACTAAGAGAAAAATAATCATCATTCTCCCCAGCAAGTTATAATAATGACCTACCTGCAAGATATGTCTGTTCATTCAATAGTGGCACAAATGTCATGGGAGTAAAAGTAATCATTTTTTGATTCAATTTAATGCTTGATCCATGAGATGCATCCCACACCAGATACTGTAATGAGGTCAATAACCTTATACTACATAGGTCATGGGCTTGGGGGAAACTACCATTATTTTGTTAAATAACCATAGCAATTAAACGACTCCTAATGACATCTTTCTATAGCTATAAATCAGCAAACCTTATCATAGAAGCTTCTTATCATAGAAGCTTCTTATTGCAGTAGGTAGAAATGAATGCAGAGACCCACAACTGGATAATGTGCAGAGAGTGAGAGACTGTGGAGTGATCAGCCCTACATGGAATGTCTTTATCAAATCCCTTCCCTCAAGGTTCAGAGATCTATGTGGAAGATGGGGCAGGAAGACTGTAAGATCCAGAGATGGTGGATGACTCCAAGAAAGTCAGAATTTTCCAAATAAAACAGGGCAAGTGCACATATGAATGTATAGAGATCATGGTAGCATTCACAAGACCTGTACATACTCAAGTCAGACAAAAATCTCTACAGAGGAGGGAAAATAGACACAAAGTCTAGTTATTGGCAATTGGTACCTGCTGGGAGAGGGATATCAAGTTTTCTAGAATGGAGGGACAATGGGCATATATGAAGCAGGCTTCATGCTTAAGGGGTAGTTGACTAACAAAAATTAGACTTCATGTTTTTGTTATCTTTTTTTAAAGAGAGAGAAAGAACATGAATTTTAGCAGGTAGGGAGGTAAAAAGGAGGTACAGTTGTGGAGGAGAGGAAAGAATATGATCAAAATATATCATATAAAATTCTCAAAGAATAAATAAAAACATTATAAATAATATAGATTTTATTATATTGTTTTATTTTTATTTATCTATTTATTTATTTATTTTTATTTTTCAAGACAGGGTTTCTCTGTGTAGTTTTTTGGTGCCTTTCCTGGCTCTCACTCTGTAGACCAGGCTGGCCTCAAACTCACAAAGATCCACCTGGCTCTGCCTCCTGAGTGCTGGGATTAAAGGTGTGTGCCACCACTGCCCGACTATATTGTTTTTATAACATGGATTTATTATATTATTTTTTAAACTAAGCATATAATGTGTGTGCTGTGGGATGTTCTATATGCTGTGAATATGTGTTGCTCTGATTGGTTGATAAATAAAATGTTGATTGGCCAGTAGCCAGGCAGGAAGTATAGGTGGGGCACGTAGAGAGGAGAATTCTTGGAAAAGGAGGGCTGAGTTAGGAGTTGCCATACAGACACAGAGGAAGCAAGATGACAAGGCAGAACTGAGAAAAGGTACCAAGTCAAGTGGGTAAACATATATAAGAATTATGGGTTAATTTAAGTGTAAGAGCTAGTCAGTAATAAGCCTGAGCTAATGGCCAAATAGTTATAATTAATATAAGTTTCTGAATAATTATTTTATAAAAGGCTGTGGGACTCTGGGTGAGAGAGTTGTCCTGACCGCAGGACAGGTGGGACACAGGAAAACTTCAAACTACAAATGTTGCCCAACGTGGGGCAAGAGTTTCCACCTAAAACCTGAGAAAGCTTTAGAAAAAAAGAGATTCTAAAACAGAGCTAAAAACAACTTCCTAGTTGTCTCTCTCAGGACAACCACAGCGTGCAGGCTTGAGCTACTCTATGGCAGGTTTGCAGCATGCAGGCATGTCCTGCAGCATGGCAGATTCCAGCCCTGCAGCATGGCAGATTCCAGCCCTGGTACACAGAGGCATCTCCAAGCCACACAGTATGCTGCATGGTGTATTTAACCTTTGCTAGTACAGAAAAAAGAAAAAAGAAAGAAAGAAAAAAGAAGTTTCTGGACTACAGGCTGCTTTGATAGAGGCATAGACCCACTGCCTCCCAGAGTTGGCAGACAACATGGTTCCCCCAAGTTGGTGGTGAATGTACTTCTGCCATGTTGGAAAGCTGAGGTGGGTGAAGCCAGCAGCCAAAGCTGCCATTTCAATCCTAGTAATACTGCAATTTAAAGCAATAGATTCACAATAAAACAGATTCAGATGAAATAAACCTCTAAATGGTTTATAAAGTATGTAAAAAATGTACATATGCTTGAAAGAGAGACGAAAATAAATATAGACAATTATATAAAGAAATAATTTTGAAAAATAAAGTCTTTCAAAGAGACAGTAAAAGTAACACAAAAAATAAGCCATGTAAAGATGGAAATCACATGGAGAGTCTGGATTACATTGTCTTTGGGATTTTTAACTACAGAGAGACATCTGATTGTAAAAGCTTCTGAGTTAAATCAATATGTGTATTTTGAAGATATCTTGATTTCAAAATTTATGTCTAAGGGTATGTTGCTTTGGAAAAGAGGTTCTGCTTTTGTTTCCACAGAAGATGAGAAACTATGGATTGTTTCTAGACTTATATGGTTTGACCAGTCAAGACCCCCTAAAAGGTCTCCGATGACACCATGGCCCAGATGATGCAACATCCAAAAATAGCTTCAAGGCAACTGGCTCAGAGAATACAGCATCACAGACTACTCCAGTCAGGACTTGACCATAATTCTTAATTTTCTCAGGATCCCCATTAGATTGCTAGCACCCTCATCCAGCAGTAAGTAGTATGAGAAGCTACGCCCAAATTCCCAAAATATTGTTTATGAATGTTTATTTTTATTTAAAGGGGGTTGATGATAAATGCAATTTCTCTCTAAAAGAAGAAATGTAGGATATAGATATTATAGGATAAAAGGGTAGATTATTGAATCTACTTTTAAAGAACAACAACTTGTTTAAAATGTTTTACATTGCTATGGATTTTAGTTTATTGGTACAAATTTAAAGTTAACTTTGTTATACTGGATGTATATTTCTACTTTTGTTTAAGGTGTCATGTTTGTGCAGTTCATTTGAAATTATAATGTATAATTTAAAAATACAGATTAATAATTAGTCATCTATGACAATCAAACTTACAGTCATGTTAGTTAAGTTTTCTAGATATAGATATATTTCAGATAGATAGGTAATCTTCAAACACTTCAAAGACCTACAGAATATGGCATTTAAAATATTTTAAGAGCCAGGCGGTGGTGGCGCATGCCTTTAATCCCAGCACTCGGGAGGCAGAGCCAGGCGGATCTCTGTGAGTTCGAGGCCAGCCTGGGCTACCAAGTGAGTTTCAGGACAGGCGCAAAGCTACACAGAGAAACCCTGTCTCGAAAAACCAAAAAAAAATAAATAAATAAATAAATAAATAAATAAATAAATAAATAAATAAATAAAATATTTTAAGAACTTAGACTTTTTGGACAATGAGACACATCTATTCTTGGCAGCACCAATTTACTTCAAAAAGGAAGATGGGTGTCAAAGACACTTCATATGAAGTTTATCTTCTTTTGGGAAGAATAGCTATTTGGTCAAGAAACTGCTCTTGCCTGGACTGCTGATAATATGTTGTATAAACTGGACATGAAGTGTGCATAGAAAGGTAACCACTGACCTTTGCAAGATGATATGGTCCTTCAGGTTCCTGTTTCACAGAGGAGACTGCCAGACATTCTACAGGACACAGGGAAAAGTGACTGAGAGACTCTAGGCCTATAGGTTGAAGATGGATGCTCCAACATTGCAGAGGAACATTGGGTAACTGTCCAGGCAGCCAGCTTTCTCTGTCATTTCCAGAATTTTGGAAGTTGCTTGCAATGTACTTCCTGTTTATTTAGGTAATATTATATCCTTCTGAGGTCTTTGATGTAGTTGAAGACTGGATAATTATAATTATAATTTTCCTTGGTTATGATAAAAGATAAGTTAGATATGAAACCTTAGACTCACAAATATAGGATAAATAGAACATTTTCTTTAATTTTGCCAAATTCAAATAGACTAGATATTGCAACTGTAATTCTTGCTTGTTAACTGTTCTATTATATGTAATTTTACTCTTGTTAAAGTTAAAACCTTCCTTTTTGATTAGACAGAAAAGGGGAGGTTCTGTGGGATGTTCCGTATGCTATGAATATGTGTTGCTCTGATTGGTTGATAAATAAAATGCTGCTTGGCCAGTAGCCAGGCAGGAAGTGTAGGCAGGGCAAGTAGAGAGGAGAATTCTGGGAAGAGGAGGGCTGAGTCAGGAGTTGCCATCCAGAAACAGAGGAAGCAAGATGACAAGGCAGAACTGAGAAAAGGTACCAAGCCAAGTGGCTAAATATAAATAAGAATTATGGGTTAATTTAAGTGTAAGAGCTAGTCAGTAATAAGCCTGATCTAATGGCCAAACAGTTATAATTAATATAAGCTTCTGAATAATTATTTTATAAAAGGCTGCACAACTGTGGGTAAGAGATTTGTCCCAACCATGGGCCAGGCGAGACACAGGAAAACTTCCAATTACACATGCGAGATATCATTGGGACAGTGTAACAAAGCATGCTTTCTCATTTCCCCCAGCCCCTCACTATCTTTGTTCCCCATTTATAGGCTTCTTCCATAGATTCCTTTCCTCTTTCATGCCCCATGTCTTTCATTCCCCCACTACCATCCCTTGCCTTCCTTCTTTATCACTCTCATCATTTCTTTGTTACCCTCTCTTGGTTTCCCTTCTAGGTTTTTAGAATTACTCACACTTATACCTGTTTACATGTATATATGGATAGATGTGTTATAGGCTAGTGTCAGGGACAAGGACAGAATCTCTAATTAGTGGAAAAATACAGACCCCCCCCCCCCCCATAAGACAGGGAACTAGACCATCTTACAGTCAGGTTGCCTAGCAACAGGACATTGAGTCAGAGCCCTTGACCCTTTCACCCTGTAAACATCCTATACAAACATCCTGTTAGCTTGCCCCACCTTATGCAGATGACAGCTTCTTGCTCCCCCCACCCTGCAGGAACTATATAAACCCTCCAGGAGAAAAATAAAGTTGCACCTTGATCAGAATCTTGACCTGGTATATTTCCTTTGTATCTCCTGTCCCTACATTCCCTCCTTAGGGTGGTCGAGTACCCGTTGAAGCCCTGCAGGTGGGGCAGGCTAGAATATGTGTGTGAGGGAGAAGATGGAGTTTTTCTCCATCTGGATTTGGGTCACATCACTTTAATGTTGACTTTACTAAATGTTTTATAGAGGAGCGTGCATCAGTTGGAAATAATGAACTGATCCTCCACTTCTTGTCCCTCCAAACTCATTACCTAATACCTCATCCTTATCACCTCAGTGCCTCACATGTCTATTTAAAGACCCTCTGGGGAGAAGGCCAAGATATTGGAGGCACTTGGTACAAAGGCAGGTCTCTTGCGGAAAATGGGTGGTGCTCTTTGCTGAGGATTTCTATATTTTACAGAGTAGAGTAAATACACTACAACCTAAAACTGGACTTTGGCTATGTGGATCTGATTCTGAAGACTGTTTTGTAAGATGAAAGTCTTGACTTTGGGATAAACTTGGAGGACTATGCATAATTCTTCCAGAATCCTGTATATGACTAGGTGGTTTGTAAAGTGGGAGATAATCAGCTACCTCTCCAGGGAATCTTTGCTGGATGCAGCAGTATCTGACCTCACATCTGGAATCACCTAGACACCTTTGCTAGTAATCATAGTTTTTGTTATACAGCTCTCCAGGGTGACAGCCTCCCAGACATCTTCCCCAAGCTCAGCACTGCCTCCTTCTCTTCCTCTTCCTCCTCTCTGTCTCTCCCCTTCTCTTTCTCTCCTACTCCCCCTTTTCACCCTCCTCCTCATCACGTTCTTTCTCCTCTTCTCACTCCTCTCTCCTTTCCTCCTCCATCTCCTCATCAACATCCTCCTCCAGTGTCTTTTCCTGTTCATCCTCCCTTTCCACATTATCTTCCTCCTCCCTCTCCTCTTCCTCCTAGTTCTCATTCCCCAGCTCTGGAAGGCCTAATTCTTTCATGGATTTCCCTGATACTGAGAAAGATTTTGATAAGCTAAGGATGATCTGAGGATGATTTAAACCTACCGCTACCCAACATCTAACACGGAGACAGAGCCTCACATGTGGCTAGCCTAGGAAAAGATCAGATTTCTGAGCATCTCTGAATGGGCATTGCTTTTCCTCTTTAGAAAGGCTTGGGGAAAGCTTAAGTCAAACCAATGTAAACCAGGGACCAACTCCCCTGAAGAACCAAATCATTTGCTAAAGCAAGTCATATTTGTTTGAGTTTCTAAAGTTTTAGGCTCATTTTAGCTTGTCTACCATAACACCACATTCTCCCCTGAGCAGGTTACAAGGAATATAGCCACCTTCCCCAGAAGTGTGACAATAAAATGGACTCTTTCAGTTACTCAAATCCCCAGCAGTCACCATAAAAATTTTTTGTGCTAGGATAGTGAATCTGCTAATGATTAAGGACCTTTTCAAGTTTAGAACTGAGCCAATGATCAGAATTGCCAAGTTAAAGCCCAATTCATCCCCAAGGTCTAAGATTTTCTTTTAGCTGTGGGCAACTCTGGAAATGGTCTTGTTAATGTGTTTGCTCTTTAACCATTTGCTGAAGGTAATCCAATAACAAGATATTTTCAGTTCATTTTGTAAGAGGATCATATTCTAAAATACTGTACAGGTCAGCCTTTGAGAGACAGTTTCTTTCTCCTTTTCTCTAATAATTCTTAAGACATTTGGCCAGCATAACATGTGGCCAGACCCACTGACTATCTCAGGAAGCCAGGTGACCTCGGGTGCAAACTGTAAGCTTCCTTGACCCCCTGGTAGTCTCCTGTTCCACTCATCACCAAGCTTGCAGATTGCTGTTGAGATGGGTCGACCAAGGTTCAGATGTCTTCTTTCCCAGGGCAGCTGTTCTCTTGCTTGGAAGTATCTTCAGCTTGTGGTGTGTCATTATTTCCTCTGTAGATAATATGCCCTTACCTATCTCCTGTCTCAGTGTTAGCATGTGTATGATGGACATTTCAGTCTCAGGGTGACAGTCTGAGATAAGTGTGTTAAAAGTAACCCTCCAGCATCCTCCTTTGTAATTAGTATACGCAAAGACTTGATGGTCACAGACCAGTAGTTTAAACAGCTCAAATAAACTTTTCCCCTAAGCACTTCATTCTAAAGACTCAGTTATCTGTTTTTTTAAAAGAATCTATTTTTGTTTTATGTATATGAGTATGTTGTACACTGAAAACATGCCTGGTATGTTCTAATGCAAAAAGAAGATGCTAAAATTTCCTGGAACAAGAGTAAAAGCCACTTGTGAGTCACTATGTAGATGCTAGGAACCTAACGTAGGTCCCCTGCAAGAGCAGCAAGTGTTCTCAACCACAGAGCCATCTCCTAGGTCTCAGAGTTATTAACATTTAACATTATTGGATGATAATAAAAAAATGACTCTATATAGGCATTGTTTCAAACTTTCCATGAATTTTAACTAGATAGAGATTGAGGATCGCTAAACCCAGGTCCTTTCCAGCATCTCGGTGTCTAGCCATGTCCTGACCAGCAGTCAGCAGGCTCTGCCTCCATGCTTCTCAGCAACAAGGAATCAGAAGGGCAGCTTAGCGGCTTCTCCCCGTAGTTGTTCATCTAAACCATATCTCACTAGTGCACGGTTCCCAGGGGAACAGCATAGTGGAGGTGACCAAACAATAACCAGGCCAATGTCCAACCACTACCGGCAGTTTCTCCTCCTGAAGACTTTTTGTTTGTTTGTTTGTTTGGTTGGTTGGTTGGTTGGTTTTTCAAGACAGGGCCTCTCTGTGTAACAGTTCTTGCTATCCTGAAACTGACATTATCTCTTATATAGAAGGCCATCTCTTAGAATCTTTCTCCCTAAATTATAGGAAAATGGAAGAGGAACTTCTCTATAGAAACACTCATTAAAGAAGCTAGGACACTCTACATTCCTATGCCACTTTTTTTTTTTTGGTTTTTTGAGACAGGGTTTCTCTGCGTAGCTTTGTGCCTTTCCTGGAACTCACTTGGTAGCCCAGGCTGGCCTCGAACTCACAGAAATTCACCTGGCTCTGCCTCCCGAGTGCTGGGATTAAAGGCGTGTGCCACCACCGCCCGGCGACACTTTTTTTTTAATTAAGCAATTTTTTATTCATTTTGCATACCAATCACAGATCCCCCTCTTCCCTCCTCCCACCCCTCCAGCCTCCCTCCTCAACCCACCCCCCATTCCCTCCTACAAGAAGTTAAGGCCTCCTATGGGGAGTCAGCAGAGCCTGGTATATTCAGTAGAGGAAGGTCCAAGCCCTGCCTGCCCCCGACCCCCTCAAGGGTGTGTGAGGTGTCCCACCATAGGCAGTGGGCTCCAAAAAAACCACTCATGCACCAGGGATGGATTCTGAACCTATTGCCTGGGGGCCCCTTAAGCAGATCAAGCTACATAGCTATCTCGCTTATGCAGAGGGCCTGCCTAGTCCAGTCCCATGCAGGCTTCACAGGTGTTGGTCTAGATTTCATGAGTTCCCACTAGTTTGGTTTGGTTGTCTCTGTTGTTTTCTCCATCATGATGTTGATGCCCCTTGCTCATAGACTCCCTCTTCTCTCTCTTCAACTGGACTCCTGGAGCTCAGCCTGGTGTTTGACTGAGGATGAGAACATAAGGGAATGGGATGGTCGAGCTGGTTTATTTTTTTAAATTAATTACTTTATTTAAAATTCTCTGTACAATGCATTTTGATCATATTCTTTTCCTTCCCTCAATTTCTTCCAAATCCTTCCCACCTCTCTACACATCCAAGTTCATGTTTTCTCTCTCCTCCTCCTCTCAAAAAAGCCCCCAAATGAAAATTAAAGCAGATAAACTTAAGAAACAACAATAACAATAATACAAAAAAATAAATAACAAAATAAAATTTGTAAAAATCTCATTAGAGCTCATTTTGTATTGGGCAGCTACTCTTGGGTAGGGGCCTGCCCTGAAGTATGACTGTTACATACAGTAACACTCCACTTGAGAAAACTGATTTTCTCTTTCCCAGGAGGTATGGTTGCAAGTAGCTTTTTGTTACTGGTAGGACCCTGTGTTCACTATCCCCTTCTTAGTCCCAAAATTTTGTTTGGCTTAAACCTGTGCAGGTCTTGTGTGTGCTGTCACAGTCTCTGTGACTTCATATGTGCATCAGTCCTGATGTGTTAGGAAGACACTCTTTCCTTGAAGTCATCTACCACCTCTGACTCTTACAGTCTTTACACCTCCTCTTCTGCCTATATAGATCCTTGAGCCTTGAAGCAAGCAGTTTGATGAAGACATCCCATTTAAGGCTGAGTATTGCAAAGTCTCTTACTCTCTGAACATTATCTAGCTCTGGATCTCTGTAGTATTTATCATATATTGCAAGGATCACCTTCTCTGATGAGGTTTGAGCAATGCTTTGATATGTGGGTATAACAATAAGTCATTAGGAGTCACTTTATTGCTATGCTCATTTAGCAGAATAAGAGTAGTAGATTTTCCCCCTAGGTACTTTGCCAGTGTCAGATAAGGGTTCTATCTCACATAGTGGACTTAAATCCGATGAAAGAGTGGTTAGATACCCTTATAACATTTATGTCACTATCCCATCAGTGTATCTTGCAGGAAGATCACCATTATAGGTCTCAGGGTTTATATCTGGGTGATAATGATGATTACTTTTCTCTTCCAGTTGCATGCAAAGTACTCCCAGGACCATGAAGGCTAGTCAGAAGGGGTGAAAGTGCCAGTTGGACACCAGCACAATTTCTCCATGTTCAATGACTTAAGTAAGTTGTGTTTTCAGCAACACAGCCTTACGGTCAGGTTATGTCAAGTAACAAATAGCCTTGGCAATAGCTTGTGATATTTGAGAGGTCTATGGGACTCATTTGGTTAATGACTCCCACAAGATGTAACCCATTCCTGGCATGGAGATTTTACTTTGTGGCATAAAATGTCTAGATGGGACATTTTCTCCCCTATTACTTGGTGACTCCATTTAGATTCCTTTCATAATACATGTGATATTGCAGGAAGTTTCTAGAGTAGTAGGTTTCCATAAGATTTTTCAAAAGGACTTTAAGTGTTACTTATCAATCCCCATCATATCTCCATTTACTCTACCCATCCCTTCCCCTCTCTATTGAATCCTCCTCTCCACTTTCCCGTTTATCTCTTTATAACACTATACTCTATTTCTCCTTCCTTACTTTGCATTACTTGGAGTATGACTAATTGTCTTAGTCTTTTCTCTGTTTCTAAGATTCCACTATGACTTCCAAATTATAAAAGAATATTCTTTTTGTTGGTTTGTTTGTTTTTTTGAGACAGGGTTTCTCTGTGTAACAGCTCTATGTCCTAGAACTCACTCTGTAGACCAGGCTAGCCTCGAACTCACAGAAATCCACCTGCCTCTGCAGAGCTGGGATTAAAGGTATGTGCCACCACTGTCTGGCAAATATTCTTATACTTTGTTTCTAACTTAAGTTTATTCATTAAAATATAGACTTTCAGTGCAAGTAAATTTGTTTTTCTGATTTTTGTAAGCAAGGTATTGAGTTATATTTACTCTAACAATATTCAAAGACTCAGTGGAATTCTGAGTCATTTGAAAAACTGTAATATTGACAAAATTGTTTGTATAATGCTTATATTTTTATTTTGAACACTGTGGTAGTTTGAATAGGAATAGCCCCCATAGACTTATGTCTTTGAATGCTTCTCTTATAGGGAATGGCATTATTAGGAGATATGGCCTTGTTGAAGTAGGTGCGGCCTTGTTGGAGGAAATGTGTCACTGTGGTGGGCAGGTTTTAAGATCTTATATGCCCAAGCTATGCCTAGTGAGGCATGTAGCCTCCTTCTGCTGCCTGCAGATGAAGATGTAGAACTCACATCTACCTCTCCAGCACCATGTCTGTCTGCATGCCACTATACATCTTGCCATGACAATAATGGATGAATCCTCTGAAACTGTAAGCCAGACACAACTGAATGTTTGCCTTTATAAGAGTTGCCATGGTCATGATGTCTCTTTGTAGCAATAAAACCCTAACTAAGATAAACACTATATCAGATGTATCTGACATGTAAGAAGAACAAACAGTGACCTTATTGGAGGACATGTGACATCAAAGCAGAGCAGTACCAAATAGCATCTTATCTGTATGCTCAGGATTTGTAGGTTTTGAGGAGACTTCTATTATTGGTATAATCTTTTATCTTCCTCCTTCTGTAAAGAGGATGGTGTGGCCCGATATCACATGGAGGGATGGGAAAATTACATTTACAGAGTAAAAAATGCCACGCTACTGCCCCTGGTCAGCATTGTACTCATTCTGTTTCTTTGTATAGGAACGCGTGCAGAGCTATGCTAGTCAAACAAGTGGATCACGTGAGACCTCTCCAATATTACAGCAGAAGAGACAGTTTTTAAACCACACGCTCGTAAGATTTTATAAAATCCATGCTATTCAGTGACTTCCCTGGGGGAGGGGAGGCTTTGCAACCTCAACCATAAAATGAATCATATAGATCAAAACATATCTCTTGGCAGAGAATAAACCTTGAGTTTCACATACTTTGTTGAAGCAATTTTGTCAGCATTCCAGTGACTGCATTTTTTAAATTCCATTAATGAGTATACCTCAAGTTATAAATAAGCATTATTTCAAATGGCCTCCCTTTCCACAAGGAGCTTTCTCTAACTATGAAAGCAGAGTACTAATTTATGAAATTTTAAGTGGTTACACAGGAAAATGCATCCTGTAGCAGTGAGGGCTGCTGCAGCGAGGCATCAAAAAGAAAAGTTTCTTAGAGCAGGATAGAAGTTGAAACACTGCGAACCAAGATGCATGGGAAAAGAAGTGAGGATCTTCTCAGGAAGGAAAGCATCAGTGTTAAACTCACAAGTGTTACCTTTTTGAAATTTTCTTCCTCGAAAGTTAAATGCAAGTTTAAAAGCACCATGTTTTACTATCTTATTTAATGTAAAATGTGCATAAATATTTAGGCTTATTTTTCTATGAATATTAATAAGTACCTATGAATATTCTATTCTCCCTCAGTCTGCTTAAAGAGTGCTTGGTCTCCAGAGTCTCTCTGACTTCATTATCAGAATATTTGACTCTATGCTTTATACTTAGACCCCATGGCTTTGCTGAGAACAAACATTACTTTGGAAACACACAAAATGCAATCCAAGAGATATATTTCTTAGAAATAAGAAAGAGTTGTGTTTCATTCCAAACAATAGATCATCTCTGAGCACACTGTTTGACAGACAAGTCTACTGAGCATCAGGCATTAGTAAAAACAGCTTGCAGAGAAAAGCACAGAGGTGAGATGTTGAAACAGATCTGTCTGAAAGGCATTTGTAGAGCCAGCAGTTGATAAAAGAGAGTTCTTGTTTATTCATCACATACGATCACTCTTTGAATGGGTACCAGGGTGGTTTTCAGACCTCAATCCGCATCTCTTTAGGCTTGTATGGCATATATTCTTTGCTCTTAGTGTGTAAGTGATTTTTTTGAACTTGAGATGCATCTCTTTCTTGCTTGTAGAGCTCCTGGCAACTGACTGAATCCTTTGCAACACCCTGGCCTTTATACCTTCTTTTCCCTCTTCCCCCTCCCAGCCCAGCCTCTCCCCACGTCCTCTTTGTGTCCTTCAACACCCTTTGCCTGAATGCCAGTCATTCTTGGAACCATTTCACAATTAATATACAACAACTTTGCCCACCCCCAACCCCCCTTAGAGAGTCCCTTGGGGGAAAAAAGTCTTCTAAAGCTTTCCCGGCCAACAGCATTGCACTGTAGCTCTTCTTTGTAATATTTTATACTGTTCGGCTGAAATGGTCAGGGAGGCATGAATAATGCTTTTTCTCTCATGCCTTAGGAACACTTAAGGTGCCGTGTAATTCATGCAAAATTACCATGGGAGAATTTTCTCTCCTGAGCTGTTTTGTCCTGTGCTCCTGGGGACATGTCAGTTCCAAGAATGGCCCTATGACCACACAATTCCACCATCAATCTTTCCTTTAGAAGTACCTGCTTTATTGACTTTTCTAAAACTAGCAGGATCTTATTATTTTCCCTCTCAAGTAAAACACCCAAGCACAAAGGTTAATGGTGGGAGCTTCTCATTGATTTCATAGGACTTGTGGCTAAGACAGAGGCACCAGAAGAGTCCATGGGCAGTAATGAGAAGACTTTAAGTCTGCTCCTTTATTCCAAGATTGAAACCTTTTCTGAGAGTTTGGTCTACTGAATTTGGGTCTTATAATTCTTTCTTCAAATCAGGTTGGATTCACACTATGTTGGCAATTATCACAGCATCTTTTCCCTTTGTCAGAAAGGCTCCAGGGAAAAGGAAATGTATATTAAAAGCTCTCAGTGTCTTAATTAGAAATATAGTCCATTCATGTTCTTCTTACTCAGGGTGATCAGAAGAATAAAAAGGATTTTCTCTAGTCCACAATGCAGAAAAAATTCAGTTTAAACTATCCCCAAACCACACAATGATCTTGTGGTTAATCCTTTTCTGTAAACTTGGAAATGTTTTATAAATGGATTAAAAAATTAAATGATAAATAAAGTGTCCCTGTCTTCTATTCAACCATTCTTCCTTCCTGGACAAGGACAAATCTCTCTATACAAAAGGCACAGTTGTAGAAGAAAAGAGACAGTAGACCCACTACATCTCCAGTAGTCTACTGTTTCATCATTATTATTAATGGTCTTTTGAGTTGGTTTTCTGTGGCAATGACAAAATTCTTGAGACTGGGTAATTTATTAAATAATAGAGGTTTATTAATCTCATGACTTTTAAAAGCGAAGAATATGGTGCACTACCTGATAAAGTCCTCTTGCTGTATCCTGCCAAGACAGAAGGCATCACATGGCGAGACAGAGTGAGTACGTTAGCTCAGGTCCCTTCCTCTTCCTCTAAAGCTCTGAGTGTCACCATGGAAAGTCTCACACTGAAGACCACACTGAATCTTAATTATCTTCTATGCTGGCTAGTTTTATGTCAACTTAACACAAGCTAGAGTCATCTGAGAGGAAGGACCCTCCACTGATGAAATGTTTCCATAAGATTGGGCTGTAGACAAGCCTATAGGAATTTTCTTAATTAATGATAGATCGGGGAGGCTCCAGCTCATTGTGGGTGGTGTCACCATTGGTCTGGTGGTTCTGGGTGCTAGAAGAAAGCAGGCTGAGCAAGCCATAAGGGGCAGGACAGTAAGCAGCACTCCTCCATATCCTTTTCATTAACTCCTGCCTCCACGTTCCTGCCAGGTTTAAGTTCCTGCCTTGGATTCTCTGTGGACTGAGATTTAGTGTATATATATGGCAAAGAAACCATTTCCTCCCCCAAGTTGCTTTCAGCTATGGTGGTTCATCCTATCTATAGTAACACTAATACACCTCCCAAAGACCCAACTTTCAAACACTGTCAACATAAGACCCTTGGGATTAAGCGTCCAACATAAGAATCAAGCATACATCCAAACCATAGCAGTCTCCCCTCATTCAAGAGCCCTGTTCCTCTAAATCCCTGGATATCTAGCCAGAACTGCACAGTCTAGGGTCCTGTGACACTATTACCAATTGACTTCTGGTCAACTCTATCTGCACATTACAGACTGATAAGCTGTTCCATTGACCTTCTCTCTGCTTCCTTTCTAATCTCTAATGACAGTGTCCATAGAAAAGGGGCATTTAGAACACAAATGCCCATATAAAAAGGGTATTTAGAACTCTTGCTCTAACAACTCGTCTCCTCAATCCTAATAACCTTTCTCTCTACATTATATTAATTATCATGGCCTGGATCATGCTATCATTGATCAAAAACCTTTGCCCCAATATTTCCCTCCTCTTGAGAATAAAATACCTCCCTTGCTTTTCTAGGTATTGGGCAGACATTGCTTGAATCCAAACCCATTTTAATGTTGTTCTATGCTTTCTATGGACCTCCTATCACCTTCCTTCATCCCTAGCCCAAGTGTGATATGGCATCTACTTCAACACTGTCAGTGTTCTCACTGGTTAATCTATTGTCCCAATTCACAATCTTAGTAGACTTGGGTATTGGGCAGTCTAGTGCACATCACATCGCAGAGCCCTTCATGCATCTTGAAATGACTGACAGGACGTCTATGTGTCTCTCCAGAGTTGCGGTTTTCCTGTTTCTTTTATGGGTACCTCTTACAGATTGCTCATCTCTGAGTTATACCTCAGGCTTCTTTCATTTTATTTTCTACCAGATTTACCTGAATAATCTACTCTAATCCCAACTTTTAGTTGACTCATGTTTACATGCCAGTGACTATCAAACTGATTCCTCAGCATCTTCTTCAAGTTTTATCACATTAAAGCAATCTGTTATACAACCTCATGCATTTGTCTAAATAAAGCCTCATAATCAACATATTCATAAAGCAATTCACAATTTTCCTAAAAATATTCTCATGTTCAATGTGCCTGAGTGGATGAGTAACTATATTTACTAATAAGGTATATTTACTAGTTCATAGTAAACGCACAATAACATGTAACAATTAGTATCTAAGTAACTTGTAATTTGAAATGCTAATGAAGACAAGATTATTTCAAAATGCCTAAACCTAAACCAATGGCATGATAGGTTGTTAATTCAATGGTAAATATTCCTATAGCAAATAGCAAACAATACATGGCATCTATTATTGATTTAGACCCGCTTCCTTTGGGAAAGTAAGGAAACATTAAAAGAGTAAGGCTGTCTTCTTCCACCAAGTGCTTTCTGAAAAATACCTCATTTTCCTATAAATCATTACTGACCATCTGCCTAGTTTTGTGTCAACTTGACTCACAGGATGCAGTCATCAGAGAGGAGGAGACCTCAGTTGAGAAAATGCCTCATAAGGTCAGGCTACCGCCAAGCCTGTAGAGCATTTTCTTGATTAGTGTTTAATGGGGAGGGCCCAGTCCATTGTGGGTAGTGTCACCCCTAGGCTGATGATTCTGGGTTCTATAAGAAAACAGGCTGAGCAAGTCAATAAACAACATTCCTCTCCCGTGGTCAGCTCCTGCCTCCAGGTTGCTGTTCTGTTTGAGTTCCCGCCCTGACTTTCTTTGATGATCAACAGTGACATGGAAGTAAAAGCCAGATAAACCCTCTCCTCCGCATGTTGTGTTTGGTTATGGTGTTTCATCACAGCAATAGTAACCCTAGGACACTATCTTTGCTATGCCATGCTCACTTCATTTTCCTGTCTCTGTACTAGAAAGTCTGCCAATGGGCAGAGGGGTTAAACGTGGCTCTACACACTGACGCGTTTTCTCCCTGGAAAACCTTTAGGCTATGTTTGGTTGTTTGTGAGCAGTGAAGGCTTATTTGGAATGAAAAGGTGGTAAATTCTAGAAAGCTGTGGGATCAGCGAGGAAGAGAAAATTCTTTTTTTTGTTTTAATTTAAATAACATTTTTTTTCATTTATTTTACATACTGACCGCAGTTTCCCTTTCCTCCTTTCCTTCTGGTCCCTCCCCACCCCCACTGCCCTGCTTCCCATCTACCCTTCTCCCCTTCCACTTCTCCTCTGTCTCCATTCAGAAAGGGGCAGGCCTCCCGTGGGCTTGAACAAAGCATGGCACATCAAGTTGAGGAAAAGAAAATTCCTAAGGGAACCAGCAGTCAGGCGTTACGTTACGTTCTCCATCAACAGATGCAAATGGGAGTCAAGTAGTGGAGAAAGACAAGGCAGAGTTCCATCAGGAACTGGAGGTGGAAGAGGCTTTGGGAAGAAACAAGCAAGAATTGGGAAATCTCGAGCTAAAGATGACCCAGTGGTTAAACGTGCTTGCTTCTCAGTCATCAGGACCTTAGTTCAGATCCCAGCACACACACACACACACACACACACACACACACACACACACACACACACACGTATTTCCCTGCATGTTGCATGAATGTGAAGAACAAGACCGTCCTGCAGGACTATCGAATTCCCTGATGCATCTGAGTTATGGCACGGTGATAGCGCTGTGACACACACAGAACCGGTTTCGTGCGGCATTTCTCTACGGAGACTGGCAAATTCCAAACTTCCAAACCAGTTTCCCCAACACATGGGGCTTATTAGGGGCCTCCATTTTCTTTGGCAGGGGGACAAGTTGCGTTTAAATACTAACACGAGCTGTTTTCCATAATGTATGCTGAGTGGGCTTCAGCCACGTGTTGGAATGACATCAGCCATCCCCAGCCCCACGCTACAAAGGTTCTAAATTACCGTGTGTCAGAAAGATGAAAAGAGTGGGATAGTTAAACACCGGAAAACATGGACAAATTCACCGACTCCAGCTAGCAGATGACTTGTGTATTTGCCTCCAATTAAGCAAAATCTTTATTTTTTTATAAAAAAAATCTCTAAACTTATAGGCTATAGAAATTATTCATTATTTTCCATCAATAGGAAGATAAAGTGCTGGGGAAACATGTCTATCATTTGCTTTGTCACGTAGTTCCTGAGCAAAATTGTGCTAATCTCTGGTACTTTCTGAATTTGCTCAGTGACCCCTGAAGTGTACACCACACAGGAAATCAGATGAGAACTGAACACCTTCTTCTGGCTCTTGCCAAACACAAAACTTTCACAGACCCTAATCTTCTAGCTAAGTCAAAGAAACGTGGTTTATTGAAAAGAAAAATTAACACTATGGTATCTCAACATTTGAAGATATGGTTTTTAAAAAGAGTTTATGAAATATAATGCCCCCCAATGTTTTTACACTGGCAGTATTTGGCTGGTTTCTTGCCCTTGAATATAATGGCAGTTCTGGTGTCTGCCCATAGTCAGTGGGAAGCCAAGACTCTGAACCTGTTGCTGACAGGGAAGAAGATAAGTTTACCAGGCTGCTATGAGAAATAGCCATTTTAAAAAACATCATGGTTTGATGGAGTGCAAAGGTTTCTTCTTCCCCACATGCTACTACAGCAAAGAGAATTTCACAGGGTTTCTAGTGGGAAAAGAAGACACATGGAAGTTTTTGGGGTTTTTTTTGTTTTTTTGTTTTTTTAATACTTTCTGTCTGGAAAGAAAAGTACATTTAGGGTTACAAAGTTTGGTTCAAAGTTTAGTCTCAGCTATGGGCTCAGTGATCTGCAAAGTCCCTAGCCTCCCAAGTATGAATTCTCTCCACCCAATGAGGCAGGATGGGGACATCAGATCATCTTTTTGGTCCATTGCACTAGTACGTTTCTGAACCCTGGCAGTGGTGTGTGCTGGTTTTCCTCATTGTAGGAAGTGTCCCAAGGAAGGCAACTTAAGTCAGAGGTTGTATTGATGCACAGTCCATCACGGTGAAGAAGTTATGGTGACAAGGACTTGAAGCAGTTGGTTACAGTTGAGCAGCAGTTAAGAAGGAGAAAGCAGTAAGTGCTCATGATCTTCAGGCTCTTCCTCTTTTCTTTTTTTCAGATTCAGGAATGGTTACTTGTTTTAGAGTGGATCTTCCCACTCATTTAATCTAATTTAGATAACCCCTCATAAGTATGCTCAAAGGCTTGTCTCCTTCTTGATTTGGGACCTTATTGATTTAAGAATCTATGTTAGCTGTCACATAATGTATTTTGTACTACTGGGCAAAGTCAGTTTTTGCATTGCTAAAGTAAAGATACATGGAGATGTAGAACAATAACCCCTCTTACTTTGTTATGGACCAAGGGCTACACTGTCCAGATTCTTATTCCAATGCCAATGTCCCTACTGTTACTCTACTTAGAGGATGAACCCCTGAGGTTAGTAATGACAAATGAAATTACTAAGAATTAACAACACTGACCCTGATGTGATTGGTGCCTTCTCAACAAGAAAAAGGAGCAACAGCACATTCTCACTCTCTCTGAAGATAAATATCAAGGAGAGGGCTCTCCTCAGACACAGGTCCTGCCAGCACTTTGATCTTAGATGTCTAGTCTCTAGGAGTATTTTTAAAAACAGACTTCCGTTGTTTAAGTCACCTAGCTAATGTGTTTTGTTATGACAGCCTGAGCATATTAACATATATTTACATTTTTTAGAAACTATTAAAACTCAACCCCTACTCTTATAACCTTGATTCAAATATTATTAGATCCAGGGTCTGCCTGGACTCATGCCAATTCTGTAAGACTAACACTTTGGATTTAATCTTTTGGGAAAATACATAAAACTTGGACTTTGCTTCTGAGAAACAATACACTTTTCTTGGTGAGCTCAAGTGCTCAATTGATTTTCAATTAAGGGTTCCAAGTCATTCATGGGGGAAAGGATAGACTTTTCAACAAATCGTTTTCAGAAAGAAGAGATAATCTACAGAATGGGAGAAAACATTTGCAAGCTATACATCTGGAAAAGGGTTAACATCTGAAATATGTAAGTAACTCAAACAACCCAAGAGTTTAAGAAAACAAAACGTCATATTTAGAAAATGGGGAGAGGAACTGACTAGACATTCCTTTAAAGAAGACATACACATGGACAGCAGGTGGATGAACACTGCTCAACATCCCTGATTGTCAGAGAAATATTGATTAAAACACAATGAAATGTCACTTCATAAATGCTAGAATGGTTTATCTCAAAAGAAAATTTGGGCCAAAATGTGGAGAGATGGGAAGTCTTGTTCAAACTTGGTGGTAATGAAAATTAATGTAGCCATTGGGGAAATTAGTAAGGTTCTTTTAAAAATTACCAGTAGAGTTACCATATGATATAGCAATCCCATACTGATTTTATATATATATAAAATCTTATATACACAGACAAAAGCAGCTTCTAATCTTCGAGGTTAGAAGAGGATTCATCTTACAATGAATGGTGGGAAATGAAGAGAGACTGTTGCTGCCCATGATGCAGAAAATAAGCAACAGTTGTGTGCCCATCCCTAAAGAAGTTTATTCTACCCCTTCTATGGCTTAGGGAACATTTTAGAAGAGGATGGGTGAAAGAGCTAGAAGATGGGGTGAAGGGCTACAAAATGCCATTTTCTAGACTCAATACAACTACTTCAGTAATTAACTAACAATAGCAAACTATAGTTACCTACACTGAGCTCTCATGAGACCTGCCCTATCAACAGCAAGTCAAGGAAGTGGGAAGGGCTCATGGTTCTCACCCTTTGCCTCTGAACTCTTGGCTATTGATAGACTCTGAGAGACAGGGAATACTATCTCTAGTATACTTACTGCTGAGTCTACTAAGCTAGAACTGATAGTTCCAAACCCGTGGTCACACAGATGGCCCTGGCTAATCTCAGTGAGTCACAGAGCAAAAGTAGTACACAAAAACATGGAGAGAGATTTCTGGGATGGAAGGAAGTAGAAGAGGTGGTGTAGAGTTGGGGGATATGCAATGAGTACATCCATGAAACTGTCCAAAAACGAATTTGATTGATAAAAATGAAATCAGTACACCAAAGAGGTATCTTTGATGCCCACGTATACAGGAACATGACACTCTGGCTTTGATCTGGAACCAATCTAATGTCTAGCAATAGCTGAATATATAAGGAAATGTGGAAAATTGACAAAGTGGAATATTGCCATAAAAAAATGAAACCTTGATATTTTTGACAACAGGGAAGAATTTTTAAAAGGAATTAAGTCAGACTCAGAAAGACAAATACAGTATGATCTCACTCACATCTGAAACAAAGAAAAGATTGATTTTTGTAAAAGTGGAGAATGAATGAAGGTTTTGGGGGGGTTGAAAGAAAAGTTGAGGGATGTTGTTCAAAGGGTACAAAATTTCAAAGGGTTATTTTCAAAGGGTTAAAAATAAGTTCAAGAGCACTGGTGTAATGATTTATGACAATATATTTTGTTCTTGAGAAACACAAGAGCAATTTCACCGAAAGGTGATAATAGTTAAGGTAATGTATATAGTTTAGTTAGGCAGCTGGATTTAGTAAATGCACAATGTATGCATATATACACAAATATAAGAACGTTATACATGATAAATGCTTAAATCTTATGAATTTACATGTGAAAATAAAATTTAAAAATTTCAAATGGCACTTACAAAATAAAGTAACCAGGCTTTCGTTAGAGAATAAATCTCATGAGAGTAGAGGCTTTGTTTTCATTTCTGCATCTATACAACACATGCTCAATATGCTTTCAAACACATTAAGTATTCCCATGTGAGCTAAACTGCCCACGTTCTATGACTACAATGAATAAGAGGAAGCCCCAGAGTCAGGAACTAGGGAATCACCTTCATCCGTTCTACAACTAACTTGCTGAACACTAATCAGAAGAATCATCGCTTGACTGCAGAGACTCAAAAGAGTGAACACTTAAAACTAAGACAAAAAGGGGCGACAATTTCAGGGCATCAGTTGTGAAAGTCTGGCACCTAACTTAGTAAGCTTTCTAGACTATAGTCTGAAAACCATGAAAGGTATGTTTTCTTTTTTGCTTTAAATTAGTTTTATTTAATAATTTCACGTAGTAAGTCACCTCCTTCAACTGGTCTTGACTTTTTTTTTTTAATGAAAGGAACGGGAGGAAATAACATAACCTGAAAATTAGGTTTTCCATGAATGATATTTTAAAATGGTGCTCCATTTTTAGTAGCGTTTTAACTTTCCCTGTCTCTTCTTCACCTAATCCTTTGCTGTCTCTGGTGCTCCTTCATAACACACCCCCCAACTCATCCTCTTACGTTTCTATTATTTTATCTGACATTGATTCTTGTTGTCTATCATCTAGTTCTCTCCTATACCTCCTTTACATTGCTATTCCTACATTTACTCCAGATACTTTAAAATGTTATGCGACTGCTGGGCGGTGGTGGCGCACACCTTTAATCCCAGCACTTGGGAGGCAAGAGGCAGGCAGATCTCTGTGAGTTCAAGGCCAGCATGGGCTACAGAGTGAGTTCCAGGACAGGCTCCAAAGCTACACAGAGAAACCCTGTCTCAAAAAACCAAACCAAACCAAACCAAAACAAAACAAAAAATGTTATGGGACATTCCACATTAGTTTTGGCAGTCTCTGTTCTTTGGGCATTGGTCACGTATCAATGGTGGTGTTGCCCCCGCAGCATTCTGTTTTGTCCTATTTAGTTAGTCTGAAGAGTGAACCCTCAAAGGCAGGCTGCTCACTAAGACCCCCTAGTTAAAAATGGTGGAGCTATCCAAACAAAAGGGTGTACAGATTGCCACACATATGCACGAGAAATATGAAAAAGCAAGGTGGCATGTCCCCTCCCAAAGTTCTGACTTCTCAAATACTGAATTCAACGATACTGAAGTACACAGCACACTTGCAGAGAGGACTGGAGTAGTTTCCAAAACCCATATTGGATGGCTCATAATCATCTGTAACAGTAGCTGCAGGGGATCTAACACCCTCTTCTGCCCCCTGGGGGTACCTGCATGTTTATACACACACACACACACACACACACACACACACACACACACACACACACACAAGTAAATACTTTTAAAGCTATAAAAGTATACATTTAGAGTTCTACAGAAGGTCAGCAAAATAAGACCAGAAACAGATTTTTAAAAAAATAATTAAAAGTAGGTCCCTCTAAGTATATATGGCACAAGAACATTAGGTCTGTAAAATTTTGAAAAACTTTACATATTTCATGTTATGTATTCATGCAACCAATATGAACAAGTGAAGTGCTAGCTCTGAGAGCAGAACTACAAACAGAATGAACAAAACCTTTTCCTTCCAGAAGCTCACATTCTAATGCTAAAACTCACAGCATGTTCGTTTCACAGATGTGAACGGTCATAAGATTCAGATTCCAATGGACATGGGTATAATTCTGATCCTATTTTTTATTACAAACATATTTAAATTATTTGAGTTTTGTTTTATTTGTGTGTATCTCATTTTCTGAAAAAAAAAATGAAAAGGTTGTTACTGCTGTGCTTAATGGCTCCTATACATGTCAATAATATTTATGAAATGTCAAATGCTACAAACATGGCGTTCATTATCACAAGTCCTAGCCAGTCCACTCTTGTAGTCTATTCCTAGTCAAAATTACTCCCTTTAGTGTTCCAATTTGGGAATTCTGTTTTTTGCTTATGAAGATGGCAGGTAATAAACAAATAAGTGAAGCTAATGGGCAGGGCAAAGAATCCATGTGTGTGTGGCAAGAAGATGGAGTGACCACAGAAGTTCAAAAGTACTTACCCCACTTGACCTCTCCATATCTTGAATAAGTCATGACTCACGACTCTTTCTGAGTCTTGATACAATATATGAATGAATTTTGTCAAGTATGAAAATCGCATCTAAGCATTTACATGATTAAGAGTTTAATCACTTTAGAGGACTATTTAATTTTGATTGTTTTATTTCCTTTCCCAATATTACTTACTTTTCAGCAGGGCTCTTGTTTTTCTAGGTAATATAACTACTTAGACAAAAGAGTGCTTATAAAACTAAAATATCAATCATAGGAGTTTGGCAGTCCAAGGGTATTTTGGGCATAGAGGTGTTATTGCAGGTCCTTAAACTCACATTGATAGCAACTCACACTTGGCCTATGTGTCTCTGGAAGCATAGCAAACAAGACTAGAAGTGAGATACATTAATAGTTTGCTGATGGCTACATACTCCCTTCCAAATGTTTGGGGTTCAATAAAATTCCAGATGTATCTGGCCCTCAGCAATTTTTGTTTTTAAACCCTTTGATTCATTTACACGTCATTTAAAATTAGTTTATTTCATAGTTATCTAATATCCAAAAGGTTTTATGAGTGTTTAAAAGCTCTTTCCTTAAAAAAAAAAAGAAGTAGCCAGCTACTCTAACAGGCAGCTATAGCTTGCCAAAAGTAAATAAAATTTATACACCTAAAGTTTCCTTTTTTTTTTTTTTTGGTTTTTCAAGACAGGGTTTCTCTGTGTAGCTTTGCGCCTTTCCTGGAACTCACTTGGTAGCCCAGGCTGGCCTCAGACTCACAGAGATCCGCCTGCCTCTGCCTCCCGAGTGCTGGGATTAAAGGCACGCGCCACCACTGCCCAGCTAAAGTTTCCATTTTGAATCAAAACTCCAAATCTGTCATCTCCATGCTGTGTCTAACGAAACCTTAACCAAACAAGTTCTCTCCAAAACAAGCAGAGAACTGCCAGGTAAAAACAGACTTGAAGTAACAAAACATGGTGCCCGTACCCACAAGTACAAACTTGCATTAGCTGATGGGTGTGGAGATGTTGGATCCGTAACATAGAACCAAACGGAGAAGTTGGGGTCTCCGTTTGCTGAGGAACTTCACTACATTATTTGCTGCAATCTTAACTTACTTCCTGTTGGTAAATATGGAGTCACAGAGGCTGCCTTGATTGTTTCAAAATATTGAAAACACAAATACAGGGCCTTGTAGCCCCTTAAAATTGCATAAAGTGCTGGGAAATTGCATCATATTTAGAGAAGAGAAAGATGTAAGAGTATAACTACCATGATGGCACAGAAAGCTGTACAAAATGGCAACTTGTTAACTTCAGCGGAAGGCAACTGATGGAAAAGTAATATGAAGACATTTGAATCTAGGTGTTTCTTTAATATATAAAAAGCAGATCAATGATGCTTATTTATGATGTGCTATGCCCATTGATGAACATTATCATATTTAATCCTCGCTTAATCCTGTTAAATAGATAGCGTGATCCTCAGTTTATAAGGGGAGAAACTGAAAGAAATTATTTCAAGTTTATTTAACAGTGGGTAACAGAGTATTAAACAAAAAATGTTTTGGGGCTCTGTATCTTTTCATTTATTTTAATGATGCCATATTCAACTTGTCAAAAATATGAAGAAATTTCCACTAAAAAAAATGTCTTGATTATTCCTGGAAGAAATGACAACAACCATTTTAAAGGTTGTCCTGGTCCAATGTTTTCTTGCCATCTGTGAGTGACTACTAATGTTGTGTCTTTGAGTATCAACTTAACCATTAAACCTTCAGTTAAACAGGATTATATGATTCAGAAGGAAACTTTCATTGCTTCTGTAAAATTAGGATATATGTCTTACTCTTTGCTTGAACAGGTATGACGGTTTGAAAGAAAATGGCCCCCTGTTGTAGAATATTATTTTAACTAGGTAAAGATGTACTACATTTGTTTTTTGCTGCAGAATATTACTTTAACTGTGTAAAGGTGTGTTACATTTCTTTATGCTGCATTTGTTTAATAATGTAAGGATATGTTACATTTGTTTGTACTACATTTGTTTAATTATGTAAAAATATGCTGCATTTGTTTCAGCTTGCCTGCCGAAGGCACCTGATGGGTCTAATAAAGAGTTGAAAGGCCAATAGCTAGGCAGAAGAGGAATAGGCAAAACTGGCAGACAGAAAGAATAAATAGGAGAAGAAATCTTGGCTGGAGAGAAGAAGAGAAGAGAGAATGAGGGAGAAAGAGGCTGAGATGCCCAAGGCCAGTCCAGCAGCTGCCAGCAGCAAACAGAGAGTAGGACATGCAGAAATAAAAGTAAAAAGTTCCAAGGCAAAAGGGAGATAAAGAAAAACAGATTGATTTAAGTTAAAAAAAAAAGATAGCCAGAAATAAGCCTAAGTTAAGTCGAACATTCATAACCAATAATAAGTCTCCATGTCATGATTTGGGACTTGATTGGTGGCCCAAAAGAAAAAGTCTGGTACAGCCCCTATAGGGAGTGGCACTATTAGGAGGTATGGCTTTGCTGGAGTAGATATGATCTTGTTGGAGGAAGTGTGTCACTGTAGGGGTTGACATTGAGGTCTCCTATGCTCAAACTATACTCACTGTGGCATGCAGTTCACTTCCTGCTGCCTGTGGATCAAGATGTAGTAACCTCAGCTCCTTCTCTAGCATCATGTCTGCCTGCATGCCACCACGTCCCATCGTGAAGACAATGGGCTAAACTTCTGGAGTTGTTGGACATCCTGAATTAAATGTTTTCCTTTATAAGAGTTGCCATGGTCATGGTATCTCTTCACACATTCATCATCTGCTAACTAAGATAGCAGATATAAGGAATTTTTTCCTCCAAATTTACAGTCGGCCTTTGTGCTGTTTGGTGTTTCTTAAAATGTATACTAAGAAAGTCAGTCATAATATTTTCTAGAGTAGATAGACCCCCCCTTGGGGAATACATTTAATGAATTCCTAGATGATGGATCATGATTAACATTATTTACCCAATGGCTACAACATGATTGCGACTGCATTTTATCATCTGACAGGATAGTCCACACATCTTCATATAGTAGTCTCTTTCCAGGTTCCAAAAGAGGAAAGTGCATCTTGAGGCATTGGCTTTGGATGCATATAGTATTACTTGCACTACATTTCATCAGCCATGGCAAGGAATTGTCTACTAGATTAAGGATGACTGAAATCGACTATACCTCTTGCTGGGAGAAGCTATAAAATGAGAATAGGCTTCTTTATCTATTTCTTAATTCTATTAACAGCATCCAAAGCTCTGATACAACAATGTATATCACTAAAACAATAAAAAAAGGAGGCAGACTATAGATGCGAACTTTGTCTATCCTTGAAGTGTATATGCTGTATTGTATTTTGGAAGCACATGATATTTTCATTTCCTAGGCTCACAGCCAGGGGGTGGGGGATTTGTATTAGGATGAATTCTACCTTGAATTTCACACAGATTTACTTTAAGTGAGATTTACGACTTTTGACTTTTGGGTGAGGATCTAATGGGTTAAGTCATCTGGAGGCTGTTAGGAATTGCATGTCAGAAGGCCACTCATTTTGGAGACCAAAACTGGAACTCTAGGGTTTGAATATGAACCCTGGAGTTCATGTGTTAGAGACTCAATCTCCATTGCTATATGATGAGTTCTTTAGAAGGTAATTGGGCCACGCATGCTCTACCCATGGTAATAGATTAATATTCTTATCCAGGTACAAGTTCCTCATGAGGATGAGTTGGCCATCTGACCAAATGTCTCACCAATGTGATATAGTCCTTCTTGATACATGCAGCATGAAGACCCTCACTAGATTCTGGCACCTTGAACCTAATGAATATAGGACAAATTGTCTTGTACACTTTTCCTAAGATCTCACCTTGTTCTTTATTGAACATGTACATGGAATACTAATACCTTCATCATGTGTCTATTTAGAAAATTCTTTTAAAAAGTCTCTTCCACAGGCTTTTGCATGACTCACCTAATTATCTTCCAAGTTCCTGACCATGCAAGGAAATTTTTAGCCATTATTTAACACTGAATAAAGATCCAAAGTTCTGGCCTCTCCTTCCAATAAAAATAACAGATATTGCCCACAGTCCCACTTCCTGGGAGGGGTTTCCTTTACTTAGTTTTTTCAAGTGACATGTCAGCCATCCAGGGCCAGCAAACTGTTGGAAGACAGTCCTGTATGGCTACCTTATATTGGCATTTCTGAGCTTCTAGTGAATGTAATTACCGATGACCTATTTCTACACTATATTTAAAAGACATGCAGATACAAATAACTATGGATGCCAGAGGTTTTGTTTCTATGTAAAGTAGAAGTCATGTTTTGACTGCTGAGGACTTTGAAGAATATAAGGCTTTATTCTACTTACACACTAATTTCATGTAAAGTCATAAGTCACTGGATCAGGCCAACTACGTTCTTTAATATTCTATTTCTACTTGACAAGTGGGTTTAACTTGGTTCTACCTTCCTAACTAGGAAGGACTTTGTAACTAAGTCCGAGTTATCTCTTCCCAAGTGGGAATATCATGTTGGAAGATTAAATGTTTTTACAGGTCAGTAGTTTGAAGCTAAATAAAGGACAGCAGTGAGATAACTACTTTTTAGAGAAAGATATGGTAGCCATGTCAAGAAGATATAGAGTTTGGTTTTCTAAGAGGCCCCTGTGAGTAGAGGTTGCCCTATGCCAGATGGTGCAATGATTAGTTACAGAGACTTACAGTTCAAAGAGTTCATTGGGGTTACAGGGTCCCAGAGGCACCAAGAACATGCCACAGCCTTCTGGATAACTTCTCCCATAGTCTGTTGGTTTGGCTGACACTCAGCCATGCTGATTTATGGGTTGGCTGGTATGCATAAGAAAATAGAATGCCAAGGGAATTACACATATTCCAATACCTGAAGGATCCTATAGGGTATAGAACATCCTTTTTGATGTTGTGAAGACTGATTTTTCAGTAGATTTTCTCTGACTCCAACAAGTATAAAGCATTGTGAATTCAATCACATAGACCAAGAAAAAAGCTGGCAAACAGGACTCTAGATTTTTTGCCTGCTCTCTTTCTTCAGTGCCCACTAGCTAGTAGACTTATGATCCCAATATAGATATGTAATTTAGAGTGAAGCTTCTGCCTTGCTAACCAACAAGACAGATACAACAAAATATATGAACGTCAGAAGAAAGAGACTTTCTTTCTAAATCCTTAACTCCACCCCTGACCTTCCTGCTAATGACAAGTGGCCTGGATTTTCTTTCATTAACATTTTCCTACCTGCGTGTTGTACAGCTATTACCTCCAAATTTAAACAGTCCCTCATGTTAGAAAAAGGGATGGGGTAGGCTCATGATGTTCAGAAAGTAAAGGAAACACGCAAGCTAAAAGATTTCAAAGGAAACTGTTTTCCAAACACAAAATAACTGATGAATATATGGTGGCAACACACACAAGATCTTCACAGGTTCAAAACAGACAAAAGCCCAGCACTGAGAAGGGAAGAAGACACAGAGTCCTACCCCTAACAGTGAAGCAGTTTGCAATTGATACATCCTGGGAAATGGAAAATCAATTTTCTCCAGCGGAGTGTTTCTGGATATTTCAACCACACATCAGGGCAGAGCCCATGTCAAGGAGTCTTTCCTGATTTCTGTGTGTTTTCACTGTTGCCTTGGTGTTGATAGGTTTTGCTGTTGCTTTTTGAGAGAAAGAGGTTGGGGGGAGAGAGAGAGAGAGAGAGAGAGAGAGAGAGAGAGAGAGAGAGAGAGAGAGAGAGAGAGAGAGAGAACATGCAGTTGGTGGATAAAAAAGGGGATAGTATCTGGGAGTATTCGGGAAGGGGAAATATTATCAAAATATATTGTATGAAAAAATTATTAAAACAATAAATGAAATATATAAAGCTCAGGATGCTCCCAAAAGTTACACGACTCACAAGGCCCCAAAAATTGCTGGGGAAAGGAGACTCCAAGAGTGGCTAAGCTGCCTACAAGTTGTACAGCAAGATCCAGGAATGCAGTTTTCTTGAGTATCTACTCCTTCTAGAGTGAGCTTTATCATGATGCAGCTGCATGCTTCTATAAGGATTTGCTTACTCATACTACTATAATTGACCCTACAATATCATTGCTATTTCATTCTGCTGGGCTTAAGTGGAATAATGTCTTTAGTCTGTTGTCAGTGCTGTGTGTCTGGGAGTGAACGTATGTTTGCTCAGGTCTCCTGAGAAGACAATATACAACTGTGTCACATCCTGACTGGGACAGTTAATTGTTGAGGAACATACCAACACAATAACTGTCATTGTACACATAGATATAGACACAATAATAACAGTGTATTGGGTTAAGGTAAGAGGTTTCATACACAGAATCCTGTCTCTTTTAATAATTTTCCTTTACACTTTGGTGGTGACATGTGGTATTTAGAGCCTTTCAAAACAAAAAGTCCTCATCTTGGTTATGATACTTTCAAAAAATGTAAAACTGAGTGAAAAAGAGTAGAAAGGGTCAAATGTCACAGAAGGAGATGGAACTATGAAATACTTTCTATTGTGTGATCTAGAAGATGCTCATGACTAGATCAGTGTTTCTTCTCCACCCCAAAAGTCTTTGCTTTCATGACCTGCTTATTTTATTTCTGCTTTGGAGAATCATTTACTCAGCCGGATATGCTAGAGTAGCTACAGACACATTAACTTGGGTCTCATGACTTATTGCCCCCTTGTCATGATAAATGTTCCCCACTATTTGAGCATTTAAAGAATATTAAAAAAAAAAACCTATAGCAACATCCAAGAGGACTGTTTTAATTCTACCACTGGAGCTCAGGCTCTCAACACTCTCTCACAGGATAGTGGAGGACTCTTGCTGCCCCTTGGATAAGGAGCAATTGTTACTGTATCTTTTAAGATTCTCCAACCAGACTTACAAAAGCCACCTTCCCATTTTTCTCTTCTGAAAAATTCAAATCTCCATTCCCCACCTTTTTCTCATTATCAAAACCTTTTAGCAGCTACGAAGGATCTGAGAACATAGCATATTTGAAAAGAAATAAATTATCCTACCATGGACTCCTAGGCACTAACACAAGACATGAGTCTCCTGGGTCATAGGTAAAAACACTTAGAGCTCGCAGCACAGAAGTACTGTGCCTTGTTAGTGTTAGTTTCCTTTGGCTCCAGGCCCTAGTGGGAAAAATTTAAGGCGTCTCAGACAACAATTGTACATGCAATGAGTTTTCATCACAGTTGACAATTACACATCTGGAGACCCCAATTATTTAATAATGGGCTTCAAACAAACCTGCCTATCTTTGCCTGAGAAGTTGATGTTACTTTTTATTTTATTGGACAGTGTTAGGGCAATTTTATTCCCTTTTTATGCACATTAGATACAATAAAGATACTGACCGCCTTTATCCAGACTAATTTTTCAGAATGGCTCCCTGCAATATTCCATGGACCACAGACAGAGTAGCAGAAAAGTCTACAGAACTTGGATATTTCAGATACTATTATTCTGATCCCGCTTAAACTTTGTATTGTTTTGGATTCCTCAATTAACAGGTCAGAGCCCATGCTCAAATGAGGCATACATTAAAAAGGTTTGTGTGAGCCATTAGGAACCATATTATTTTTATTTATCTAAAATTACTTATAATACATGTACATACCGAGTTTAAATGACTTGAGCTCTCAATGTCACCCACAAGATTCATAGAGTATGTAACAAAAACCCTATTTGTCCAGCATGAGAAAGCCGCTTTCTAGTTTTTGATCAGGGGAGTCCAAGAGAATCCCAAAACAATGTAGGATATTGCTGTTGCTTTTAGCCACCTCCCAGAAGTTGAAGGTCAGTCTCTATTGCTGAAGGCACCATGTGCTTTGGACACAAGATTTGGAGAATCTGAGCTGGATCTGACTGAAAGTCTCCTCCCAATGGGCTAGCACTCATTGTTATACAAGCAGCCAAAAGAGGAAAGCAACTTCTAGTCCCACCCAGCTGTGATGCTAATTAACTGCAACAAGGACCAGAATGGCAAGATATTCCTAAGGGTGCAATAGTGGCATTCAGATCTTAGTGGTAACCGATAGCTATATAATCAGAATGAAGAACTCACCAGAGTGAAATTATGCCTGGTACTGGAAACCTGGAAACCTAGCCAATTACTTGGGGCTGGTAACTATCATGGATCTTAGGGGAAAATGTACTACTACCATTTTACTAGATCAGCATAATTCCTAACTGCATTCTTAACACTTAACCTTCTATCCACAAGCAAGTGTAGCTGTCAACACGAATCAAAGACACTTGTCGTTGCAATGGACAAAGACCAAGATAGAAAACCACAACTGTTCCAAGTTCAGAGAACAAGTGATGGCGGCGTTCTTAGGCCAAGCGGATGCATCTATAACTTGACTTCTGTCCCTAAGGCTCAGGGGACATCAAAAAAAAAAAAAAATGAGCAGAAAGATTTTAAGATCCAGCTGACTAGAAAAACTGCTCTAAGGAAATGGTGTCTCCTAGAAATGACAGGAAAGCTTCACGCCTGATACTTCACACATATTGCTACCTAAATAACATGTGAACAAGTACAACAGTCATGCTAACATAGATGGAGGAATTCTCAAGGAAACTCCAGCCCTTGAAAAAGAACTATAGATGACTAAAGAATGCTGGGAGAGGGAGAATTAGTATTCCTTAATTGGCTAATACCAAATGTCCATCCTTGAAATGAAATACATATAAACAACACTAAATTGACTTGGCAGGTTGTAGTTATATAGTTGTGTGTGTGTGTGTGTGTGTGTGTGTGTGTGTGTGTGTGTGTGTGTGTATATGTAATAACAATTAAAGAAAAATAGATCATAAATTTGAAAAAGGCAAAGAGGATGACAGGAGTTGAGAGGAGGAAAAGAATGAGAAAATGGTACAATTATATTTTAATTTTAAAAATTAAATATAATTCTTAGACTTCTTTCTCCTTGCTCCCTTTCATATACTTAAGTAGTTCAACACAAGCCTATTTCAGTATACTGTCATCTTACTTGATATCTGCATATAAATAGATAAATATTTATGAGGGAAAACAAAATCCTATTATCTGAACATACTGTAAATCTATGAGCATGTTCTCAAGTAGGAATTGTGTTCCATTATGTGTTCATCACACTGGAATCTCACCAACACTGGACATTATTGACCCCTCTCCTTGAAACATATTCTTAAAAATAAGCATTTCACAGACAATATTTCAATTATTTCTACTTGAATATTTGAAGATATGTGTCTAAATTAATGTATCTAATAAGGCCCCCTTACATCTACCTCTGCTACATTTTTCTAGGCCTAATCTTCATCCAAATAATGCAGAACACTATTGCCTATTCAGTTGTTGCAGCCCTACATCTAAGAATCATTCTTAACTATTCTCTTCCCCAAATATCATTAGGAATATTTCAACAAATTACATCATTCTCTGTCTAACATATGTTGAAACTTGTCATCTCTCACATACATATGTCCTGGTCTAATAAAACCTCCATCTTGCCTTTTGTGACCTCTTGATGTGAGGCCTGAAGATTATTTCTCTAGTAAAACAACAAGTTTTATTTCTAAAAGCCAGGATTCAAAATGTATTGTTGTTGCCTTTCCTAAAATAATAGAAACCTTGACCCATTGAGCAATAAGGAACTTGAAAACATAGTTATTGTTGACTTTCTGCTATCAATTTCATCTAACTCCTTTCTGGTTTTTCATTTATCAAGTTCATAACATCAAATGCAAAATTCAATGATCTCATATAATTGGAAACATGTTTAAAATAATTTTACCTGTAGTTTAGAGCCTCAGATTGTTTTCTGCAACTCAGTACATTTGGGAAAACCTTCTGTGTCACAGAGTGAGTTAGTTCTACTGCTCAAACTAGAGACATGTATCAGGACCCTCTGTTTAGTATTCTGTGTACCTCTCCAAAAAGCAATACTGTAAGGCTCAGGAAATGAATCAGTCTTTAAAGTGCTAACTCGACAAGCATCGTTACCTATGTTTGGATCCCCAACCCAACTATAAAAGGCTAGGCATGGGAGCATATATACATCTATAACCCCAGTGCTGGGGAGATGGAAACTGCCAGAAAGTGGTTGCTTTTAGATAGACACTATAGCTGAAATGGTGAGCTCCAGGTGCAGTGAGAGGTTTTATCTACAAAGATAAGGTAGAGAGCAATAGTGAAATAATCCTTTTGTTGACTTCTGCCCTTCAAATACACACATACACACACCACTATCTCCCCAAAATAAATAAGTTTTGTGTATAACTACAAGTGTATGTATAACCACATGATTATATAATAGCTGTCTTATAGCCACTGTTGGCTAATTGTTAGAGTCTTTAACTTGGTTTGTGAAAAGGACACACAGGGTCTTCATGTCCTAGTTAGCTTCAACTGTCAATCTGACACAACCTGCTGTCTCTGAGGGAGTCTCAGTTGAGGAACTGCACACGTCATTGGCCTATGGCTATGTCTGTGAGGGACTCTCCTGACTGTTGATAGAGATGGGAGGGCCCACACCACTACAGGCAGTGCCATCCCAAGGCAGAAGCTCCTGTAATCTATAAGAAAGTTAATGAGTAAGAGCCTGTGAGTAAGCCAGTGAGGAGCTGACAATCAGTCTTGCTCCATGGTTTCTGCTTGGGTTCCTGCCCTGGCTGCCCATAATAATGTACTGCCTAGCTATTGGTCAATCAGTTCTTTATTAATAATGATGCTGGGGAAAAGGGCAGAGTCACTGGAGTCCCAAGGAGTTGCTAGCCAGATACATAGAAAGCAGCATAGACATTACAAAGTAAAGGCATGTAAAAGAACATATATTTTTTAAATGGGTTAATTTAAGTTGCAAGAGCTAGTTAGAAACAAGCCTAAGCTATTGTCCAAGCTTGTATAATTTAAATAAATAAATAAATAAATAATGGGCTGCCAACAAAAAGAGTGACACAAATAAATCTTTGCTCCCCCAACTTGTTTTGGTCAGTGTTTTATCATAGCAACAGAAAGAAAACTGGGATAGAAAGTAATATCAGGAAAATGGGGGTTGCTGTGATGGACCTGACCATGTGACATTTTTATAACTTTGAACCATTTTGATGACGTGTGGTGGACCATCTCCTACCTTTTTACAGAGTTTCTATGATGAGGAGAGAGGAATAAGGAACATGTGATAGAATAATAGGCCTAGCAGATGAGAGGAAGAAAGACAGAAACACAGGGTAGCTTTGGGAGGACCTGGATCAATATCCACCAGCCCAGAACTTTATTCAAGAAGGCTTTTATAGCAATGCCAAGGGGTGAGGCAAAAGACCTCCCACTGATAGATACAGCCAAGTGTAGACCCTTCCAAACACCTGGTACCCAGGCCCATGGTCCATTATCCTCTTAAGCAGTCCTGCTAGGTAAAGCAAGCTCAGATCTCACTAGGAAACTTTTGTGGGCTCCCACATTGGAGGTTTGTGGGGATTTTGGAATCTTGGACTGGAAAAGCCATCAAATACTCAGAGTTTAATGAGCTTTATTGTGGAAGTTTGAAAGATAAGAATATTGAGAGAAATGTAACAATGGAGGTCCGGCCTGTGAAGTTTCAGAGAGAAGCAGAGACATTATCAGGGTCATTTATGTGATATTTTGGAATCTGTGTTTTCTGGTCACTTTGTGATTAGTTATGATTAGCAAGAGGCAAACACCACTAACATGAAAACATCTGCGTGTCATTGGGACAGTGGGAACAGCACACAAAAGCTTGCAGTCCGAGGAAACCAAGTATGCATCTTAAGCTGGCAGCGAAACTTATCACTATGTAAGAGTCACCCATGTGATACTGGTTTTGAAGACATAAAAGCTCAAGATTGAGGTGGACATGGAGAGCATCTGAGGCTTGTTATGTGTGGCAGGGTGGGAGTTCCTGCAAAGAGGCCGGGAGAGACAGCCAGAGACTGTGCAGCCTCAAGTGCAGTAGAGACACCAGGGTTTTACAGGGCCAGAACAGTGGGACATCTCCCAAGGACAGCAAAAGGTGGAAAGTGGAGTCACCTTAAGCCGGGGACAAGCTGGGTGCGTTGCAGATGGCAGAGTTGGAGAGGTGGGATGGCTCAAACCTTTTGGAGCTCAGAAATCATGAGTCCCAAATGCTGGGTATTGAGCTACATGATTTTATTTGCATAGTTAGACTATTAGTATTGCTTTGATCTGACTTCCTATGCTCTGCTCTTTCTTTTGAATTAAGAAATGTTTCAGTTTTTTTTCTTTAATTGTCTAGGAGGCCACGGTTAAAAGACTATGAATTTGTAAAATGACCTTGACTTTTAAAGTTCTAAGATTGCAAAGGACTACTGTAGGACTTTTAAAGTTGGACTGTGTTTTATATCATGAAATCAGCATGAGCTCCTGGGGACAAGAAATGAAAGGTTATGGCTTAAAGTGTTGTGTTTGTGTGTTGAGCTGACAAAGGATGGATGTCCTAACTCTCTTCAGTGGTCCAGATGACATAGCCTAGAGTCATCTTGGGTAGTCTCAAATGAGAGACTGCCCACATCAAATTGGCCTATAACTGTGTCTGAGAACTCCCTTGATTGTTGATAGATATGGACAGTTGAGGTTACAGCAGACAGTGTCATCCCTAGTCAGATGGTCCTGGACTGTATAAGAAATAACTGAACATAAGCCTGTGAGAAGACCAGTGTGCGTGAGCCAAAAAGCAGTGCTCCTCTGTGGTTTCTGCTTCAAGGTCCCACTGGAGTTCTTGCATTGGATTCCCTTAATTACGGACTATCTTGTGGAAGTGTAAGATAAACAAACACTTTGCTTTCCTAAACTCCTTTTGGTCAGCCTGTTTTATCAATGTAATGGGAAGAAGACGAGGGCAGTGAACACTTTGAGTACAATTTAACACAGATTTCTGGTCACCACCATTCTCCTCCCTCACACCCCTCCAAAGGCTGTACGAGTTTTGTGAGTGAATCACCTTTGCAAAGTGGAAACCTACTGCAGCTGTCTCTCAGGGTCTAGCCTCTAACCTATTGACTCCCTTGGACTTCTTTCTTTAATATTAACTACACTGCTCCAATGCTAAGACATATGTTTTGAAAGTACCGTAAGTAAGCCCTGTAGCAAACCCTGTAGCAGGGTCTCTTTTCTGTTTGTATGAAGGGTCTGACTGCTTGCTTATTTTGCTTCAACATACAGGCTAAATTATATCCTCCCTTCAAAATGTACTTTAAATCACCTTTCTGCCTAGCAGTATGTCAAAAGTTGGCCACTTGTGGGAGCCTACCAAGATTACAAGCTGAAAACTGAGCCCTGTGCTAATCCCAATTTCTACAATCCAACATTTCAACACACATCTATTAACAGTTCAAATGGATCTCTGCAAGCTACTTTGAGGAACACTCATGTGTTTGGGAGATAGGTTCAGCACATGGTGGATACAGGCTTGGCACAACATGGGGTGAACTGTGTACATTCCATAGCAGAAACACAATTTCAGGAGAGGAATTTGGGTGAATATCTCAAACACTCACAGAATGTCAGATATGGCAGTGGAGCTAAGAGAGATACAAGGTATAATAGGGGATTAGAAAAAAAATACCAGGACAACTGAAATAGAGGTTTGCATGTGTTTGGGGGGCCTTCAAGGGTGTTAAGCATGCAAAGTAGGCAGTGAATAGTCATAACACACTTTTAATTTCAACATGTAGATTATAGCCCCTATTCTGATTACAACTGTTGCTCACATAATTTTTTTGCTCGGGAATCTGTTACCACCAGCCTTGAAGACATTATGACTGTGGGAGAGCCTCTAAATTAGAGAATACCTAGAAACAGAAGGCTAATAAGTAAGTGTAGAAGAGTGTTTGCTAACGGGGTCCTTTGGGTGTCAGCTCCCAAAGCCCCTTTCAGGGTCCAGAAAGGATGCTACAACAAGTGGAGGAAACCTAAGAATCTGAGGGTGAAGGGATGAATCAGCTCACACCGTTCTTCTTCTCTGCATGTCTCTTTATTGTCTTGTCTTAATTCTAATTTTCTTATCCTAATTGCCCATAATTTCTTAGCTCTAATTCTCTGTTTCTATTCTAATCCCAGCCTCCTAGTTTCTTCTTCATTCAGCCTAAAACTCTTCTTTTACAGGAAGCTTGAAGCAATAGGAAAAATTACAAAAGTTGCCTCTCGTTGGTCAAAAGCAATAAAGGCAGAGCCATTTACCATGGCAACATGAGGTTCCAAGGTTACAGGAGTAAGACTGACCAGACCAAGGGGGGTTGCGGGGAGGCGGGTACCCACAATGCCTAGTGACAAACTTTAAGACATGGGTCTATTGTCGGCAGACTTGGCGAGCAAAGAATTGGCATGCTTTTCTTAGGGTGTTTTGTGTTAGTGACCTTTGTAAGACACCTGCAACTCTTACCTTGTACATAACTGTAAACTTTTAAACTTATGATCTATTTGCAAAGGCCTTTAGTCTAGTTTGAACTGGCTCTGAGATAAAGATGAGCTAAATGTGTGCAGTTTGTGTTAGAATGAGGAGAGATTGTTATTTTCTTGTGTTAGTCCAAGCAAAAGGAACAAAGTAGGCTTTAAGTGTCTACAGTCTCGTGAGACAATGGACCTGGCTATGAAGCATATCCTAGTATATTTTCTATATATCAAAATTGTACAGCTAATGAAAAGTCATATTCCTAACCATCCATGGATATGTGTGTGCCCATAAGATTGAGATGCAATCATGAGATTACATGTACATATTTCATGAAAATGCATGGTAATGGGGAGCTATCATAGCTGTTATTGCACAAGAAATTATAGATGGAAGTAAAAGTATTTGGAGTCAGTGGCCTGCAAGCCTTGCTTGAACAGTGTACCCCATCTGAGAATCATTCCTCTGGTGGGTTGACATCTGAACAATCAATTGCTATAAGCTGTATTTGCATCCTGGCCCAAAATAGCTCGTGACAATGGCTCCTGACAGTTGGTCTTGTGTTTGACTTCAGCACCAAGCCTAGCAATCATGACAGTTTTTCTTTTGATAACAGTTATCCTTTGTGGAAAATTTCTCCCAATAGCTCAAATGCTATTGATGCTACTCTTGATTGCAGAGATGAGCATGTGGATTTCAAGGTTCTAGTCAAAACAATACATTTGTGTTGCTCTAATGGAAATGATTGGTTCTATAGCAGGTGTGTTAGGATTCCTAGGAGAGGACTTGTTAATCCATATTAGATTGAACTTGGAAGCTTGAATTCAATAGCACACTGCATCATGTACTCAGGAAATGCATTTGAAGGTAACAGACTTTAAAATACATACTGAGCATAGAACAAACAAGAAAATATGCACTTGGTGACATTATTTGAACCTCAAATCCAGCTTTACTGAAATATTTAAGACTACTGTGAATGAAATATTTATAATTTATAAAGTAAGAAATCATTAAACCACAACAAAGGATATATAGTTCTGGGATATAGTTTAAAACTGGAATTTTTAAATATCAGTCAACTACTACTACAATAATACTACATAACAAACCAACAAATTAAAATAGTAGCTCTTTATTCCTGTTGGCATTTCTACAAGTTAGTCAGAGGATAACTGAAATGGACTGAGGTCAACAACACATATTTGTGTTAATCTGTGTGTTCACTATTTTAGTTTTTTTTTTTTATGTACATCTGTTCTGGGCCTGTTTATTGTAGGCTCTGTAATGATCAGTAGCTATACAGGTTCTCATGGTTATGACACACATTGAAGAAAAGCATGAGCATGTAATATATCCTAAGCCCTGATGCAAGCATAATTAATTAATTATGTAATTAATTAATTAATGATTAATTTCATTTTGGAAAAAAACAAGGAACATGGATTACCTCAAAGTCATAATTCAGTATCACACATTTAAGCCAGCAAAGTCAAAGCAGGACTCACATGCTTGCAGTAACCATATCCTCCAGAACATTGGGAAGAGAATGATTATTTTAAACAAACATACACTCTATTTTTATTATTAAACAGATATGGATTTATCAAAAACTAAAGATAGTTCTGAGAATTGAGTGATCATTCTTGAAGCCACTGTGAGATATGATGCTATTGAGTACCACTGCCTTGGCCTCCACGAAGAGTCAAAAGTCTCTAGTGGGCATATCTAAGAGTAACAGTGAGACATTCAGCTGAATGGGAGGCTGGAAACACTGAGGTATAATTTGAGAAGCCAATAATGAAACCTTGAGAGATCATTACACCTAAGCAGTGGTGGAGGAACACCCAGCCAGAAAGAAGTAGAGACAACAATGAGAGGACTTGAAGACCGAAAGGAAGAAACTATTAGGAGGTAAAAAGTAAAGAAAAGAAAACCCTTTGAGTCATTTGAAAACAGTTGTTCAAGTATTTTTTTTTTGAGTCTTTGAAAGGTTCAAAAAGAGAAACAACAGAAAACAGGAACAATAGTATCCTTAGTATCTGAAATGTAGGTTATTAATGTCCTTTAAGAAAACAGTTATGCAGCAAATTAGAGGAGCAAAAACAATACAAATTACAGAGCACAAGAGGAAAGGCATAGGACATAAATGAATAGCCATGGCAGGATTCTAGAGCATTTCCTTGTAGACACTTACTTTTCAAAAAATTGTCTACGTTTTGCTTTACAATGAAATATTTTATATCATGAAAAATTCTTTGAAAATATTACTGATACTTAAAATATGCTATCTCTTTATGTGTGTGTTATGAAACTCATTTAAGAATGAGTGATCAGGTAGAATGATTAAATCCTTTTTTTTTTGTCCCACTAAATAAAATGGATAAAATCACACACACACACACACACACACACACACACACACACATCTAAAAGACAAATCATTTGATCAAAGCTTATGAATATTTTCAAGATAGAAAATTATGAATCTTACAATCCTGCCCATAGAAAACTCCCAGTATTTCTTTTGTTAGTATCTACCATTTTTTCATTTAAAGTTTTATCACTTAGTATATAAAAACCAAACTTATTTTTAATTTTTACCTTTTAGTCAACTTTTTACATCTTTGACAATTCCGTGCTTAGATACAATACATTGTGACTGCATTCATTCGCATTTACTTCTCTCTCCCCATCCCACTCTCATTGACACCCTACTCCTTCCCGACTAGTGCCCCAGTTTTCTTTCTGCTTCTAAGACTTTTGTGCTTGTATGTCTTGTGATTACAGCCTCTATGAATTCACAACTGCAAAGCTATGCCATATTTGGGAGATAGCATTTTTAAAGTACTCCTTCTCATCTTCACATTATACAATTAATATTCGAGGAAGCCTATTTACAGATTGCACAAGTGCCTTTCCCACAAAGGATGTGTGTGATTTTCCCTGGTCCTCACACTGGGTGATATAGATGTCCCCTTTAGGGATGAGCGCTCAGCAATCCCTTGTTCTCAGCACTATGATGCATTATGAGTCTCAACTTTGACCATTGTTTTCTATCAAAAGAAGCTTCCATCTCTGGTGAAGGCTGAGAGCAATACCATTCTATGGGTATAAATGTGAATATTTAGAAGGCAGATGTAATGTTGATTTAGCAAAACATGAATATTAGGATCCTTATGTTGACAGTGACTTGCCAAGCCATAGGCTTTTGATCAAGTTCACAGTACCAGGTATTTTCTTCCCATGAACTGGGCCTCAAATCCAATTGGAAAAATACTTATGCCACTATTGCCCCATTGGGCATATCTTCTCTGGGAGTTTGATACTGAGGCATACAGGATGAATGATTAGTTAAGGCCATTGATGTCTTTCTTCCCCAAAGCATGCATAGTACATTCTGGGACTTAAGGACACTAGTCAGCAGGGAGGAAGCTCCCAGACCAGTTTCTGCTTTTTCTTATTCCTCTCTGTTCTTCACAATCAATGTGATTCAACCAGTTGCTTCAAATTCCTAACCCCATGACTTCCATAACAATGGATTATAACATGGAATCATGAGTCAAATAAACTCTTAGTCTGAAAAGGAGTTTTGCCAGGATAGCCATCAGAATAACAGAAGAGAAACCTACAACAAGTGGAATTGGGTGTCTACTGGTCAAATTTTCCTTTGAAGAAAACAGTGGTGAATAAACCTTGAGTTTCCTTGTTCTCTGTGGATGATGGTTTATTGTCTCCATTGTTCTGCTTTCCCACATGTGAGCCCAGTTGCTGATTGCTCCTTTATAAATCAGTGGGACATTTCAGTGTACTAGGCTTTTTCTTTTGGGCCATCAACCAGCTCCCAAATCATGACACAGAGACTTATTAATTTTGAATGCTCGGCCTTAACTTGGCTCTTTTCTGGCTAGCTCTTTTAATTTGAATTAACCTGTTTCTCTTTACCTATCTTTTGTCTCAGGGCTTTTTTACCTTTCTTACTTCTGTATATCTTTCTTTCACTGCTTCTCTGTGTCTGGCTGGCTGGCGTCTGCCTGACTTCTTGCCCTGGGTGTGTTCCTCATTCTCTCCTCCTTTTCTTATTCTTTTTACTCCTCTCCCAAGCCTAGCTTTCTCCTCCTATTTAGTCTCTCTGCCTACCAGCCCACCTTTCCTTTCTCTGCCTAGCTATTGGCCATTTAGCTCTTTATCAAACCAATCAGGTGCCTTAGGCAGACAAGGTGAAACAGATGCAACACATCTTTACATAATTAAACACACATCCTTACATCATTGAACAAATGCAGCATAAACAAAAGTAACACACTTTTACATAGTTAAAGTAATATTCCACAGCATAAACAATGTAACACATCTTTGCCTAGTTAAAATAACATTCCACAACATTTCAGATTGACTGAGTGTTTATAAGATTATTTTTACTTCAGAGCATTTCCATGGACACATGAGAAAGATGGTACAAACAAGATCACCACACTGTCACAACCAGAAATCAGTTTGTTTTTTAACTAAACTTTTTTTTCCCCACATTATCTGTGCCATCTGTCTCAGTGTATGGGGAAAATATTGTTCTTTGAAAACTTATATTGGAACATGTGATTGCTTCAGCATGTCCTGGTAACGTCTTTGTCATTTCTTTTGTTCATCCTTGTGATTCTAATGACTTGTTTGCATTCTTGCATGCTATCATTAAGGAGAGTAATATGTGTTTTGTCTTCTAGCTATCAAATGGATCTTGTCGAGGCATTGACATATTTTATTTCAGCAAAATAAAGTCCTACTATGTGAAATAAAAGTTCATAAACCTGGGCCATGAAGTTTTGCTTTACATTGGAACACATTAGACTGTACCAATGGCCAAAGTAGTCCTTCAACCTGTTTCCCTTTAGACAACTGTTTGCTGCATTTTTTGAAGTTATTAAAAGAGACAGAAACTGATCAAGTGTATTTCCTTCTGATAACACAACCATACTCCAGAGAGAACAAAAGCGGAGGATTTTGTCAGGGTCTGTATTCTATAAGCCCAGAGGTATCGTCTTCAAACGTTAATCCTTATACAAATTCCCTATTTGATTGGGGGGAGGGGCATTTTAATTTTGAAAATTTGGTAAATCGCATCTGTGGTGTGAACATGGGGAATGAGTAAGGAAGTCGCAGTCTTTCCCACAAGGGGCTTCTAGTCCATGTTACAACAGAGTAGGAGGGCTCTGGCGAGAGGGTCCGCCAGTGGGACTATTGCCATAAAGTCTGACAGTCTACACTCGAACCCTAGAAACCACGTGATGGAGGGAGAGAACCAACTCTTGAGCGTTGGCCTCCATATGTGTGCATGATGTGCACCTACCACCTCCCCCCCCACACACACACATACACACACAAAAATAAATAAACATAAAAATGTACAGAAAAATATTTTAAAGTGTGTCAGAGGAAGGCAGCAGTTGGTGCTTCTATGGCCTTCCCTTTTATTTTTTTATTTTTGTTAGGAAGTTCCAGAATTGTAGGGCAGGATTCACAGGTATGACTAGCTCTGGAAGAAACTGTGTCCAGATATACCCCATTGTAAGTTCTGTTTTCATAGAGAGGAACCATGATATGATAAATGGACTTAAAGAACAGAGGATGTAAACAACAATATATGGGTTAGAGACGAGACAAAATAGGATTATGTAAAGTCCTTTAAAAGCCCCATTTCACACCACTCTTCATAGATTCTAACTTGAAAATATCTACTGCACTGGGTCACAGATGTGGATGACTCTTGTTTTTTTTCCAAGACTAGGAGTCTATACTTCTGTAGAGTGGAAGAAGAGGTGCATGGATCAGAGGAAGAGATAAATGAAAACATTCAATATTTTATAACTGACATTGCACAACATGGATCACAGCTGACATTGCACAATGTGTTTTCCATCACAAAACAGCACCTCAAATATCATTTACTATCTCTCACTGATATGGATCATTTGCACTATGGGCTCGACATGATGATCCACACACTACTGACAAGAAAGTACAGAATGAACAGGTTATATCAAGGAATATACATGTATATGTATATAGATAGATAGATGGATGGATGGATGGATAGATAGATAGATAGATAGATAGATAGATAGACAGATAGATAGACAGTCAGACAGACAGACATTCAATAACATTTAGTGAAAAAAAGAGGCCATGAATTTGAAGGAGAGCAGGGAAGGCATATGAGGGTTTAGAGGGAGGAAAGAGAATAGAGGAATGATGTAATTAAATTATAATCTCAAAAGTGAAAGACAAATGCCTTTTTAAAAAAAGCAAAATTAAGACGCAAAAGAACAAGTGGCCAATTCAAAAACCGAGTTGGAAGCAGCAGACTTGAGGCCAGTTTTGTTTTGTTTTTTAACTCGGTGAGTGGCTTTTCTTACAGTCTTAAATGTCCACATGAAATGAGCGACATCATTCTTTGCCCTTTGTTTCATCTGATATGTGAATAAGCAAATAAAACCCATACTACTCATTGTCTTTAAAAGGAAGAAAATCCAAACCCTTGGCAGAGATTCATATTTCCTCAGGACCAAAATTTTAAAAAAAATATGTATTTCTTATTAAGGGATACCAAATGGCATATTAAAAAGAAACTAAATATCTATAAAACATGCAGAAACCTCACCAAGTGCATACTTTATTATGTGATGGGCATTTCATAGACTGAGCATATAATTAATTCACTTCTATTCAGTAAAAATATGAATTATGTGTCTAAGACAACATAGTCTACATTCTATCTAGGAAAGGCACTTGAACAATCTTCAAGGAAATATACTTCCTCAAATATTAAGTGTATTATATGAGCAATTTGTAGACACTGCTGTCCTGTGCTGGATAGTATTGCATCATAGTATCTGTTAGCTTAAAGTGAAAAGAGTCTATGTTATTGACATCACAAGTAGAAAGTGAAGATTTTCACAGCTCAGAAATTATTAAGATTTTTTTCACTGTCTCTAGGTGTACCCAGCCCACAGGAGCACCCAATATAATTTGTAAACCAGGAGAAATTTAGAATCATGGACAGAACTCTGAGCCTATTGGCTCATGGCAAAATTATTTTTTTAGAATAAAAAATAAGAAATGTGGTGCTGTAATTACAAAGTGATAGTAGACATTTCCACTCTCTCTTACAAAAAAGAGGACATTTCGTCCAGTATATCCCACTTACAGAGAAACCACAGATATAATCCTCTTTCAAAAGGTGAATTGATTTTGACAGTCTTAACCTTTCCGTTTAAATTAAGTATCCATATGGGGCAATATTACTCATGCTGAAATATTCTCTAAACATGAAGTGTGATCATAATAATTTGTCATTTTTTCAGCAGTATGTGTAACATATGTACAAGTGAGCACATTTTTAAAGTCAATTCACATAAGTTATAATACTACTAACATTTATTTCCAACATTTAGCATGTCTGTAGAGTATCAGTGCTAACATAATTTGTCAACTGAAATAACACATAGGGGCTACAACACTGTGATGCTATACTAACTGAATGTTTTGATCACTCTTTGTTTATACTATATTAAACTTATTATACTATAGACCTGAATACACTCATCACACACACACACACACACACACACACACACACACACATTTACACACACAGTCCAACTTTGGTTGAAGGATTTGTTCAGATAATTTTAATGTCTTTTTACTGTAAACTTTCCAACTTCCCGAGTTGAAGTTTCAACCTTCAAAATTCTCAGAAACATATGTGTTCCTCAGACATCTCCTTTTAGGTTTGACAGTGAGACAGGCTTTGAGCACTCCTTGATTTTTATAGAAAGAACGAGAATTAGTTTCAAATTCAATGATACCATCTATGGGAATATCCCTGTAAACTTTAGCACCTAGACACAAACTGCTCTGGTTTATGGTGGGGCATGGTCAGTGACAGTTAATCAGATCTAATAGTGCCTATTCCTAGGATCCAAATTAGATCTAGACAGATGCAAATGAAATATGCCTATATAAAATAATTCATAAATAAGTCTGGGGGATATGTCTTTTTAAAACAGGTTATATAACAAGGGGAGTCATGGATTTCTGCTTCTGGTTGCTAATACAAAATGTTGTATGATTTACCCTCCCAAATAAAGAACCACAGTGATGAGCAAAGCACGTTATGAGATAATTTTCTGACATTGGACACTGGCATACAAGTATAATGATACTGACATGTGTAAATATGGGATGTGAATCCAACATTGGCTCCAACATTTAGAAGAGTGGTGCTCATTCATACACACAAAGTGATAAAGGGAGGTCCCATATGCTTACAAGAAAGGAAGCATCTTTCGTTGCTAACTCAGGTGAAATCATGTGGAATGTCTAGGAAGAATCTCATGGAGAGCATTGCACATCGAGTCTTCACAGAGCCTTTCAGTTGGGCCTGATCTGAGACTGAACCATTCATGCCCACAGCAAGACACATGGTGCCTAACTGAGAGTAGGTGCTATGGGATAAGCACTACACAGGGATGCTAAGACCACACATTGCTCAGAGTTGAATACCAGTCCAGCCTGAAGTGGTCTCAGAGACACCACTAAGTAACTCACACATTCAGTGTGGACCCAAGACAAAGAATACTATGGAAACCAGATGCATGCCCCAGAGAAAGAAATAAGGTCTAAGGGAAAGGATACTCAAATACATCTCTGATGAGAAAAAAACAAAACAAAACAATAAACCAAATCATATCTGACCAAGAGAGTACTGCAATAATGTATTTGCTTTCCAAACAACATTTACCATCTTCTAATGGAAGACAGTCTATAGATACTCTACAAGACATCCCACTATTCTGCACACACACACACACACACACACACACACACACACACACACACACACACACACACAGAGAGAGAGAGAGAGAGAGAGAGAGAGAGAGAGAGAGAGTAGATGTGTTAATAAAAACTAGAATAACCCAGCAAGGTGGGGAGAAAATACAAAACAAACAACAGAAACACACAATGATACCAGAATTAGCAGATAAAATGCTAAAATCAATCATTGTGTTTGAAGATTTGAAATAAGAACATAATGAGAGAACAAAAAGAATGTTACCAGAGCAATGGTTTGAAACACAATGGAAACTCTACAAATTACCAAGGTACTCGATGGGATTAAGAATGAATTATGAGGGTCTTGGTCCCAGCTGGTAGCCTGAAGAGCAGGATGGAACTGCTCATCAAAGAAACAAATACAGTCATTGAAAATAACTAGAAAAATCAAACCATTTGATGTTTTGGAAAATTGCTCTAAAACAAGTTTAAGAAAAAATCTACTGAAACAACATGGAGCAGTGAGTGTATGTGGCATTGGAGCCACTACCAGCCTCACTGTCACTCCAACCCCTGATAAGGAAACAGTTTCATGCAGATGCAGTTTTCTGTGTTCAGGTAGAAGTCAGAGGTCAATGTTGACTGGCTGTCTTGACCACTTTCCACCTTATCATTTTGGGTCTCTCACTGAATTTGGTGCTCAATCATTGACTAGTTTGTCTTAGCAGCAGGCTCTGAAGATCTTCCTAGATCTCGTAGCCCTCTTTCCCCATGCCATCCCTATGCTAAGGTTAAAAATGCACACAACCATGTTCCAGCTTTTGCATGTGGGTACTTAGGATCCAAACTTAGGTCACCATGCTAATGCAACAGACACTGAGCCGTCTCCACACCCCCTGAAATAAACTTCAAAAACGTATGTGGTAAAACATGAAGTAGAGACTCAAACCACCTGTCCATCTAAAAGAAGTAAAAGTGAATAAAAATCCATCAACATATGTCAATATATATTCTGATTACATTATTATGATATTTCTTCAGAAGATATAATAGATGAGATACTATGGTTGTTTTAGTTTTATGACATGCAAGAAAATGTGATCATTTTTTCCATTTGACAGTTTTTTCTTTTCCAAAAATTTTACTCCACATTCAGTATTCCCTACAAATACATTCATTTACTATTTTTTCTGATTTTAATATGGTAGTTCCCTCCAGTAAAATACCTTTTCCTCTTAACTGAATATTAAGGAGATTGCAAAGTCAAGCATTGGTTATTAAATATTCAACTATAGGAACATGTTTAGAATACAGATGATATAAATATTTCTAGGTCAGTATATACTCAAACACAAATGATTTTAATTTAATCCATTACTGCTGACAAAAACTATCAGATATATTGGTAACTAATATATATAAATTTTCAATGTATTAATAGCATATATATATATATACATTTCTTAATTCTATGATGACTTTCTTGTGCTAAATACTAGTGCTATAAAATATCTGCATGATAAGATGAACTAGACAGAGACAGATTCAGTATGGATTTTTAAAACATTTTTAAAAGAAAATACGTTAAACATGAGATGTCTCTGAAGATAAATCGTACTTTGCCAGTCTTTGTCTGCAGTGGTTGCTTCCCTCACAGAAACTCAAAATGTAGAAACACAGACTAAGGCAAAACTTCAAACTAGAAATGAAAAATACAAAACTGACTGAGAGATAGCATGAAATTCTAACGTCAAGTTGATTGGCATTCTTAAAATCTCCGTTTTAGTAGATACATTAGAGGTATAGAAAAATGTTCCGGGGGCTGGAGAGATAGCTCAAGAGGTTAAGAGCACTGGCTGCTCTTCCAGAGGTTCTGAGTTCAATTCCCAGCAACCACATGGTGGCTCACAGCCATCTATAATGAGATCTGGTGTCCTCTTCTGGCATTCAGGTATACATGCAGGCAGAACATTGTATACATAATGAATAAATAAATCTTAAAAAAAAAAAAAAGGAAAAGAAAAAAGAAAAATATTCCAGGACCATTCAAACACAGCTACTAGAAAACTCTGTTTTTTGTTTTTGTTTTTAACAATGACAGAGCAAAAACCAAGCAAGTCGACTTTACATTTTGAAAAGCTGTTCCTCCCTAAAGCAACTGCCATTTGAACATGCATCATAGAAAGATGTAGCCCAAGATTCGCAAATACTGAAAAAAAGTGATAGGCTTCCTTTGTTTTCAGTATTTTTTTCTTTAAAGCATTCAATTGTAATTTTTTTTTTTTTTTTTTTTTTTTTTTTTTTGGTTTTTCGAGACAGGGTTTCTCTGTGTAGCTTTGTGCCTTTTCCTGGAACTCACTTGGTAGCCCAGGCTGGCCTCGAACTCACAGAGATCCGCCTGGCTCTGTCTCCTGAGTGCTGGGATTAAAGGCGTGTGCCACCACCGCCCGGCTCAATTGTAATTTAACACTCATTGTCATCAAAAACAATTTTTATTTTCTTTGGTGGTATGTACTAACTACTTCATTCCACAAAACCACTTTCGATGGTTTTCTCCAAAGGAGATCATGAGTGAGTCTCTTCAGTCCTTAAAAGGTTTTTCTGCTTTGTATCTTTGTCTTATTTTCCTGTTGTTTTGAAATAAATGAGCCATTGTTTTCAAACTGCTCTCCTTGGAACACAAAGCCTCCATCCACTTTGGAATTCGTCCACATAAACAGACCTAGGAGCAGTTATCTTCCTGAGCTAACATTTCAAACAACAAATGCTAAGGTAGTTTGAATGTACCTCACTAGGGAGTGGAAATGTTTCTTCAACTCAGTCATACTCCTTGGGATTCAGTGGTGAGAAGGGATGTTTCCTTTTCTCAAGTGGGAGAAGAAGTCAATATAGTCCTGGCAACATTAGAAATGCCATTCTTCTAAACGTGAGCTTATTTTTGAAATGTACAGGCTCATTCCCAAACGAACTCCAGAATTCTGTGGAAACCTGTTATCCCATTTCTTACCCAGAAAGGGGGGCAAACTCCCCAGAAGCAGTGCTGGGAGGACCTTATCTGAAGGTTCTCTTAAATGCTTTTGGCTGAAGTAGGAACTCTGCCTGAAACAGCTGATTTCACTGTACGAGGGTCCCAGTGATACTGATCCCTGGGAAAACGGCACAGGTTGACCACTGCAAAACAGCATGGAACATATGCACCATTGATGAGATTTTTTAGGATAGGAATTGCACTGTTTGTTTGCATAAATTCAGGAAGCAATAGTGATTTTGGCCACCTTGATGAAATAGAAGCCTAAGTTCTAGCTCTCAGGATGGATGTTCCTGCTGTCTTTTTCTCCTGAGTGTCTCCTCTGGTTCCTCTTGCAGGTGTATCATAGTCATATAACTTTAAATGCAGATATACCTACCCAACTGTAGACTCTACTGTCACCAATAACACCATTTTACAGTTATGTACCAGATGTTGGGCCCAATTAAGCAACATGTGCTTAATCAATAAGGTTATATAAGAGTTGAACAGCAAAGTTCATTCTAAATTTAACATAAGATCAAGAAGCCTATCCAACAGTAATGCTTATTCCTTTATGTGTCTGATTTGTTTTACTTATGTCATAACTGCTTTTGGTGGTCTAAAAGAATAACTATCATTCTGTAATAGTATAATTACATACAAAGATTCAAACATTGTCCACCTATTAAATGTTTCTTACAGTTTACTGAAATGCAACTGGAACTTGGCAATCTTGACATAATAAAACAGGATTTTGTCTTTTCAACAAAAAATAAATATATCAAAAATATAATAGGAAAAGATGAAACAAGTCTCATGACCTCTCTAATGAAAAAAAGGAAGCATCAGTGATGAAATAAAGATAACTTAAATGACTGGAGAGGAAAATTCATGATTCTGGCTTAGAAAATAATATTGATTAGATACCTGGGACCTTGAAACTAATCTAGAGACTCACTAAATTGCATGCTACAATTTTACAAGCCAATTCTAAAATTTATATGGAAATGAAAAGATCTGTAATAGTAACAATACCTTGAAAGAAAGGAACACAATGTAAGACCCATGTCCTCTGATTTAAAGATCTATAAGAAAACTAAAACAATAAAGAAAGAATGGGCTTGGGAAAACAATAATCACAGCATAAAATCTAGACATGAATTCATATATATAATATGTATATGAGGAATTTTCAAAAAAGATGTTAAGTCTACTAAGAGGAGAAAGACAAATAACATTAGTGTACAAGGTATAACAAATGTAGAGTGTGAAGATCACACCCTGGCTTGTGGTATTCCAAAAACTAACTAAGGTAAATCCAAGGCCCAAATGGCAAAGGATGAAAATTGTAGTGATATATTGCTTGTAATCTAAGAAATAAAAGCTTGCCTGAAAATTAGAGGGCAGAGCTAGCCCCAGAGTTATCCATAAAGGTCATGCAGTGGTGGCACACATCTTTCATCCTAGCACTCGGAAGGCAGAGGTCTATAGAGATCTGTCTGGATCTCTGTGAGTTCAAGGCCACGCTGGGCTACAGGAGATTAATCCAGTCTAAAAGAGAAATAGCCAGGCAATGCTGGCTCACACCTTTAACACCAGCACTTGGAATCACACACCTTTAATCCCAGCACTAGGAAGGTTGAGACAGGAAGTGATACGGCTAGGCAGAGAAAGAGGAGACAGGTAGTCAGGACTTTTTAGACTCTTGCAGGCTGAGGAGTTGGTGAGTTAACTCTGTGGCTAGCTCTGTCCTCTGATCTTCAGGCAAGCTTTTATTTCTTAGATTATAAGCCACCTATCACCACAGAAAACTACAAACATTCTGCAGAAAACAACAGAGATATCTTCATGGTCATTAGACGGCAAAGACTTCTTATGAATGGAGAATGTATGAACCAAAACTGAAAAAAGGTAAGTAAGCAGGATTCCATCCAAATGTAATAATGCTACTCTTCAAAAATACTAGGAAAGATAATGAAAATGTAAGACATATTCTACAAGTAAATTACCTATCTTTCAATCATCTACATATCAATATTTATCTACCATCTATCTACCTATCATTCACCAATCTATCTTTCATCTATTATCATTTGTTTCTATGACAAAGGATTTATCTCCAGTATTTATTTAAAAGAAAGTCCTATAATTCGATAATAAAAAGTCAAATATAGAGCCTGGACCCAACATGGGGTCTACAGTATTTTTAAGTAATGGTCACATGGTACTTCTGATATATGAAAGAGTTGGAATAAAAAGTAGGCAAAGAGCCATCTAAGAACCTAGAAGTTTACTTTTGGTATTAGACATCTGAAGCTATAAGTGCTTTTCTTCAATTATTCTAAAAACTTGTATGTTATCACCAGAGAAATTAGAAGTACTTGTAGAAAATATTGAGACAATGAATAAACTTCCCAAGTTGATTTCCAAGTTAGCCAGGAGTCAAGCAGCAGAGAGCTTCTAAGTGGAAAACAGAATCCTGTACTCTTACCCTGCAGCCTTACATCTGTAAACTAGAACAGTCTATACCTTCACCAGGCTGTAAACCAGAACAGTCCATACCTTCACCATGCTGTAAACCACAGCAGTCCATACCTTCACCATGCTATAAACCAGAACAGTCCATACCTTCACCAGGCATTGGATTTCTTTTATAAAATATAAAAGCTGAAGCAAGGATCCTCTAATATTCTTTCCAGAAACCACCTGCAATTGACTTACACATTCATATATTTTACATATTAAGCATTTATTGATAACAACCATCTTATCTTTTTCAAGTACAACTGATATACAGATAAATAAAACAGTTCTCTACAGTTATTAGATACTTCTAGTTGAAGAGACACACAAAGCAGTTCTAAACTATTGAGTCAAGTATTGTTCAAGTAGGAATTCAAGTGCTTGATGCATTCCAGAATGTCTTAGTTAGGGTTTCTATGGCTGCATGGAAACACAACGACCAAAAGCAACTTGGGGAGAAAATTGTTTATTTGGCTAATGCTTCCTTCCATAAGGCAGGAACCTGGAGGCAGGAGCTGATGCAGAGGCCATGAAGGAATACTGCTTACTGACTTGCTCTGCATGGCTTGCTCAGCCTGCTTTCTTATAGCACCCAGACCACCTGCCCAGTTGTGGTACCACCCACAGTGAGCTGGACCCTCCCACATTAATCATCAATCAACAGAGGAGGAATGGATCTGGGGTAGAGGGGAGGTGAAGTGGGGGGGGATGAGGAGGAGTAAAGGGAGGGGAAACTGGTTAGGATGTAATATATGAGAGAAGAAAGAGAGAGAGAGACAGAGACAGAGAGACAGAGAGACAGAGACAGAGAGACAGAGACAGAGAGAGAGAAAAAGGAGAAATGGAAGGAAGGAAGGAAGGAAGGAAGGAAGGAAGGAAGAAAAGAAAGAAAGATATGAATCTATGTACATGTCTGTATGTTAAAAATTTTTACTTTAAGAGTAAATATTCCACAGATGTTTTCCATGGTCAAAAAAAAAAAGATGTTGAATTACTGAGTTTTCCTATAAATTAAACTGAATGGGATCTATAAAAAAAAAAAAAAAAAAAAACAGAAAAAAGGAAAGGAAAGGAAGGAAGAAAGAAAATGTAACACAGACTTGCCTACAGCCTGATCTTATGGAAGCACTTACTCAATTGAGGTCATCTCCTCTTAGATATCTCTAGCTTGTATTTGACCTAAAACTTGCCAGCATAACTGACCCCTTGTCAAACTGACATACAAACACATTACTGTTAAGACACAACCTTCCCTTTTTTCTTCATTTCCAACATCATATATTAAAATAAAATGTGCATCCCCAACAGTGACATTAAAATATAAACATTCCAAACTTTAAAAGTCCTATAGTCTTTAAAAATTCAAACACTTAAAAAATTCAGCCGGGCGGTGGTGGCGCACGCCTTTAATCCCAGCACTTGGGAGGCAGAGCCAGGCGGATCTCTGTGAGTTCAAGGCCAGCCTGGGCTACCAAGTGAGTTCCAGGAGAGGCGCAAAGCTACACAGAGAAACCCTGTCTCGAAAAACCAAAAAAAAAAAAAAAAAAAAAAATTCAATCTCTTTAAAATATGCACTCTTTTAAAAGCCAAAGTCTTTGTCAGATTCTAAATCTCTTTAAAAATTCAAAGTTTCTCAATGGTGGGATCCTACAAAAGAAAATTTAAATTAAAGGCTTTACTTCAAGAGGGAAAAACCAAATCACTATCTGAACAAAGCAAAACCAAACTCCAACAGTTTAAGTAACTCAGTGTCCAATATCTGGGATTCACTTACCATCTTCTAGACTCCTTCAAAGGGCTTGGGTCTCTTCTCTGGCTCTGCTTCTGCAGCACACACAGCTTGTCTTCTAGGCTCTGCTGACTCCACTCCACTCCTGGTGCTGTTTTTGGCGATTGTCCCATAGTACTGAAACTTCCAGAATTCTGACATCTCCGGATGCAATCGGGCTGCACTTTTATCAATAGCCTCCCTAGACTCACTTCAAGGATTCCAGACCTGTCACACAGTGCCAAGCCTCAGCTGCTCTCCATGACCCCTTCATGCCTTCAAAACCAGTACCACCTGGGTGACTCTTGCACTACCAAGTTCAGCTGCCAGCATGAGATACAACCTTGGCCACCTCTGGAACACAGCTTCTGTATGCTGACTCTCAGAAACACTTCCCAGAATATTTCACCTTAATGACGCTGGTCTCTTCTTACTAATTTCTCAGCTTGAGCTGACCAGCATAAATTGTTCCAGTAAAATACAGGTTTTATTTATGTGATGCTGGTCTCTTGTTAGTGACATCTGACTCTTCAGCCCTTGCTAACCTGAACCAAGAACACTTAATTCAAAATTGCTGTGGGATGTCCTGTATGCTGTAAATATATGTTGCTATGATTGATTGGTTGATAAATAAAACACTGATTGGCCAGTCGCCAGGCAGGAAGGATAGTGTAGGCGGAACAAGGAGGAAGAGAATTCTGGGAGGTGGTAGGCTGAGGCAGGGAGACGCTGCCAGTTGCCACGAGGAAAAGCATGATGTAAGATACTGGTAAGCCACAAGCCACATGGCAAGGTATAGATTTATAAAAATGGGTTAATTTAAGATATAAGAGCAGATAGCAAGCAGCCTGCCATGGCCATACAGTTTATAAGTAATATAAGCCTCTCTGTGTCTACTTGGGGGGCGTGAGTGGGAGAGATTTGTCCTGACTGTGGGCCAGGCAGGACCAGGAAAACTTCAGCTACACAAAATATGTAACAATCATAATGAAGTCTTTAAGTGACTCTCAAACTTTTCTCTGGAACTACACAAGCCAAGCCTGTCTGCATTTCTCCCAACATTATCTTCCCAGTTTCTATAGAACAACTCTCCAAGCTTTGAACACTCTATGGCTTTTGTAGCTGAAAGTTCCAAAGTCCTTCCACAATCCTCCCCAAACCTTCATGGTCAGGTCTGTCACAGCAATATCCCACAATCCTGGTACCAACTTCTGTCTTATTTAGGGATATTGCTGTGATGAAACACCATGGCCAAAGGCAACTTGAGGAGGAAAGTGTTTATTTGGCTGTGTTTCCACATCACTTTTCATCACTGAAGGAAGTCAGAACAGGAACTCGAGCAGGGCAGAAACCTGGAAGCAGGAGCTGATGCAGAGGCCATGGAGGAGTGCTGCTTTATGACTTGCTCTGCATGGCTTGATCAACCTGCTTCCTTATAGCATCCAGGACCATCTGCCAAGGAGTAGCATCACTCATAGTGAGTTGGTCCTTTCCATATCAACCATCAAATAAGAAAATGCACTACAGATTTACCTACAGCCCAATCTTATAGGAGGCTTTTTCTCAATGAGGCTGCCTCCTCTATGATGACTCTAGCTTGAGTCAAGTTGACATAAAACTAGCCAGCACACAGAATAACAAATAGGTACAAACAAAAGGAAGTACTGGGGTCTTGCTATACTGGGTGGACGCAGTGGGGTAAGGGGTGTGCAGATTTGTCTCCTATGCCAAGAGGTTTGGACTTTATTCCCTATAATCATAATTATCAATATTTCTTTGCCTCTTTTCAAACGTACCTGTTTTAGAAAAGCTCATCTGGAAATATATTATATTAATTACAAATTATTTTCTTTTTAAGCAGTATGTTCTTTATTTTTTTTCATTTTTCTTTATTAAGACATTTTCTACTCTCTCTATATACCACCCAGAGATTCCCCCCTCCTCCTTCTGCCCACCCCTAGCCCTCTCTCCCAAGCCACCCCACATCCCCACATCCCCCAAATCAAGGTCTCCCATGGGGAGTCAGCAGAGCCCGGCACACTGAACCTAGGCAGGTCCAAGCCCCTTCCCACTGCACCAAGGCTGTGCAAGGCACCACACCACAGGCACCAGATTCCCAGAATCCTGCTCATGCACCAGGGACAGATCCTGATCCCCCTGCCTGGGTGCCTCCCAAACAGTTCGAGCCAAACAACCATCTTCTGTGTCCAGATGGCCTAGTCCAGTCCCATGGGGGCTCCACAGCCACCAGTCCACAGTTCATGGGCTTCCATTAGCGTGGCTGGTCATCTGTGCATGTCCTCCCATCATGATCTCGACGTCCCCCTCCTGCAGAATTCCTCCTCTCTCTCATCAGTTGGATTACCAGAGCTCAGCCTGGTGCCTGCCTGTGGATCTCTGCATTTGCCTCCATCAGTCACTGGACAAAGGCTCTATGATGACAGCTAGGTTATTTGCTGGACTGGTCACCAGAGTAGACCAGTCCAGGCACCCTCTGGACCACTGCCAGCAGACCAAGGTAGGGTCATCCTGTGGATTCCTGAGAGCCTCCTCAGCACCCTGCCTCTTCCTGTTCCCATGATATCCTCATCTATTATGGTGTCTTCCTCCCTGCCCTCCCACTCTGTCCCTGTTCCAGCTTGACCCTCCCATTTCCCTATGTTCTCATCCCCCTGCTACCCCCCACACCCAGTCCACTCATGTAGATCTCATCCACTTCTTCTTCGCAGGGTCATCCATGTGTCCCTCCTAGGGTCTTTCCCTGTTAAATATGTTCTTTAAAAAGCATCATTTTTACAACTCAACAATGAGTTTCTTTCTGAGACATAATTGGTCTGCATGTCTGTGAGCTGTGGTTCAACTAACTGAAGAAAAAAACATGTAAGAAAAACCTGATATGTGTGAACACACTGATATCTTTTCTTGTCATTATTCACTAAATAATACACTGTCTAACTGTCAAATTGCATTCAGTGTAACAGGTAGGCTATAGCTGAGTCAGGGTATAAAGTATGAGATATACAGATAAAAGCCAATACTACAGTACATTACTAAGGATGATGAGTATCCTTAGATTTTTGGTCCACAGGAGGTCTGGATCTAATCCCCAAAGTCAGTAAGGGATGATTGCATTTGGTTTCTATCTGGGAAACAATGTATTTCTATTCCTTTAAATCTGTACATCATTCAAACTGCACTGATAAACTGTCAGAAATGCAACACTTCCCCAGGCAGCTTGACTAAAGGATGTTAAAGAACTTGGTTTATCTAACCAGAAGAAAATAAATAAATACAACCTCCATGCTGAAAAGAGCTGTCAGTTCCATTTCTTTCTTCTTTTGAAACACAGACGATATTGAGTTCAGGTGAGACAGAAGTAAACTTACAATAATGTTTTCCAAAGGTATAAACATATGGCTGGCTCGGTGATGATTTTCAAGGAACAAAACCAGTTCTTCTCTACCCATTTATGTTGGCAAGCTCACAAGAAGTTAAACTGGCAGAAAATTCAGCAGCATGACATCTTGGAGCACCAGCACAATAAATATGTGTTGGCTGAATATTTGAATGCTCCAATTAAATGTGCTCTGTTTTGATAATAGCTGAACCAATTGAGCTATATTTCACAATATATTGTAGGCTTACTACACTCAATGATGTCTTATTGTATTTTAACCCAATGACACAAACAAATCTTATTTAGACACCTATTTTGAAATATTTTATGAGACAATATTATCAGGGTTCACATCACACAATTTTAAAATGTCTTGCTTAGAGACAAATGGAGATATAAATGCAATCAGTGTATCAAGATTTCATCAATAACCAGGTATTATGCTACATATTTCAAGTGAGAAAGTTGTAACACAGGGAAATGTAATCTTACCTAATTATTGCAGGAAAAACTGAAGGAAAACAGAAGCATCCCAACAAAGCAATGATCCATGTTGCCTTCAGCATCACATGGGGGGACCCTGAAAAGCCACTGGCACAATTCCACATTTGCCATCTGCAGATGTCAGCTGCCCCTGGAGGATGATGGATTCTCTGCATATCCCACTTCCAAACCTCACACAAACGCCATTCACTGGCAGAATTTAAACCAATTCTCTGTTGTCTGGTAAACTCAGTTATTGTTGCATCCAAACTTCTAAGTCCCATGTTCAAGATCGAATTCAAGAGAATAAAGACCACACTATGTGTACGAACACATAGCTAAGTGCTCCAGATATATCCACTCAAAATTCCAAACAACAATGTTGGGCTTTTGACTACACTGTCAGAACTATTCCTCAATCTGATGAATATGTGTACAAACCTATCCCCACCAAAGTCAACACAAACCTCCTAGTGCCACAATTTCTACACTGGATATTCATTTTTTTCTCATTCTATCACAGTTCTTCAATCTGAGTTAGGAGTATAAGGACTAACACTGTGTCTGATAGTTTGAGTATAAAGTGTCCTTCCCTAAACTCATGCGTTGAAAGCTGTGCCCCCAGCTGATAGATTTAATCATTACAATCTGGCTGAATCATGAAAGCTCTGACTTAACTAACTTAACCAATGGATTCACCATCCATTAATGGATTCATAATTTGATGGCATTATTGAGAGAGATAATAAGAGGTGGGACCTGGTTGAAGAAAGTGGGTCACTGCAACATGCTCTGAAGGCTGTCTTTTCACCTGAGTCTCTCTCTTTCTCTTGTTCCTGACCCTCCCTCACACCTCTTGATCTCCTTAAGGTGAGTAACCTGTTGGGTCACAAGCTCTTGCCACTACTATATTCTACTTTTTAATGATCCCTAAACAATTGAGTCAGCCTATTAGCCAAGAAAAAATCCATCCTTTTCCTCCACCCATCCATCACATAAGAGATCTAGCAGTCCCTCCTCTCGGTATCATATACTCCCTTTCTAGGTTTAGAAGCTAGTTTTCTCTCACGATCTGTCTTTCTCATGTTCTAACTAAAACACTTTACAATTTTGAGAGCAAATTTGTGCCAAGTGTTATGCTTTTCCCTGGGAAGTTCGCTACAATGGCTATGAAAACTAAGGACTTAGTAAATTTATAGCCAATCTTTGAAACTTTATTTTACATGTGCTTGAAAGCAATATTTTCTCTCATATTAAGGCAATGTTTTCTGTAAAAAGAGACTCTTAGTGCTGTTTAAAATGGTTTCTGTTTCCTCTGCTTTAGCGCCTGTTAGCTCTAGGCATCCTCCTGATTCTACAGACAAGAATACAATCAAAGAGATGCAATCAGAAACTTTGTTTTATAAAGAAGGACAACGTAGGATGTTTAGTATAGCTCTATTATCTTGGAATTCTTCAATCTCTTTCACTAGAAGGCAATGCCTTTGGGTAGGCTTCTGGGAATCCGGTGCCTGTGGTGTGGCGCCTTGCACAGCCTTGGTGCAGTGGAAGGGGCTTGGACCTGCCTAGACTCAATGAGCTGGGCTCTGCTGACTCCCCATGGGAGAACTCAGTTTGGGGGATGTGGGGATGTGGGGTGGCTTTGGAAAGAGGGCTGGGAGGTGGGAGGAGGGAGGAGGGGGGGTCTGTGGATAGCATGAAGAGTGAGTAGAAAATTTCTTAATAAAGAAAAATTAAATAAATAAATAAAGAGTAGAAACTCTATCATCTTTGTCTTCATGGGACCCAAACTAATTCAGTGTTATATGCAAATAATGGAGAGTAAGTAAGAAAAAAAGTTATGAAAGTATAACCCCTCATATGTTGATGGTCCTTTTCCCTTTGGCTCAATAGCATGGTGAATGGTTGAAAGTAAATGTTCACTCTTAGGGATATACCTCAAGGAATCAAAGAGTGTGCAATAGAGATACCTTCACATCCAAGCTTATTCAGAACTATTCAAAACCCAATTTATAGAATCAGTCTAGATGACTTTCAACAGATTTATTAGTAAAGAAAATATGATCATACACATGCATGCATGGACACACACATGCACACAAATGCACATACCCATGTGCACACACCCACACAACTTTTATTCAACTGTACAGAAAAGCCGAATGTTTTATTTTCAGCAAAATGGTTGGCAAAACTAGAAATCATCATGTTGAATGAATCAATCCAGATTTTAAAAGGTAAGTATTGCATATTTTCTGTCACATGGGGAATTTAGAGTATATATTGTATACATGACATAGAAGTAAAAGTGGGATTATTTTGGAGGAAGAAGAGAACCAGAGGAAGAGGAGAAACAAGAGATGGTAATGGGGAGGAAGATGAGCAAAGCACCTGAGACACACTTATGAAAATGTCATAATAAAACACATCATTTCATATAAATTAGAAAGAAAAGTTATTGAAAACTGTGTAGAAGTTTCATCAAAAGTAAAAGCAGAGGTATCATATGCCTCTGAAATGCCACTTCTCAATACATCTTCAAAGACGAAATCCCAATGTCCAATAGGTATCTGAACTTCTGGTTTCTTTCCAGTATTAGCTGTAATATTCAGTACATGAACACACTTAACTACTTGTTGATGGAGAAATGGATAAAGACTATGTATGCAATAGAATGCTAGTCGGTATTTGTGTTGGTTTTAATGAGAAATATTCTCGATAGCTCTTGTATTTAAACACTTTGGTTCCTAGTTGTTTGTACTATTTGGGGAAGTTACATGGAAGGACATACTTGCTAGAAGAGTGTGTCACCAGGGGCAGGTTCTGAGACTTCATAGCTTCACTCCACTTCGAGTTTTCTCTCTCTGACTCTTATGTATGGATGGAGATGTGATCTCTCAGCTTCTGGCTTCTGCCACTTGCGTGCTTTTTGCCATGCCTCCTTGACATGAGGGACTCCTGACCCTGAGGTCATCAAGCTGTAAGACCCTGGGCCTAGTTACCCATTAATAAAAACTGTCTTCCTTACAAGAGTGACAGAGAAATTTTCCAAAAAAGTAAGTAAAGAGAACCTCACAAATCTAGGGTGCAAAATCAGATATCACATGCAATTTAATGAGTTTATATGTAGGAGGAATTAGAGCACAGAAATGTCTACAACTTATTAGAGTTATATTTCATGGCTTCCAAATCATTTATCACCTCTGCTTTGTAATTCCATAGGCAAATCCTCTGGTTCCTTGTTCTGCCCATTCCAGAACTTCTTACCAAACACTTTGAGTAGCTCCTGATTCATGTAAGTGTCATAGAAAATGCTTCCTGAATTTTTAAAAAATTATTCTGTCTAGTTTTTGAGCTTGTAATATAATTACATAATTTCCCTATTGCCTTTACTCCCTTCGAACCTTCTCACAAATAGCCCTCTTTGTGCTCTTTCAAATTCATGGCCTCTTTTTAATTGCTATTACATACATATAAGCATATATGTAAACATTCCTAAATCTGGAACTGACCTGAATACCTCCTCCCTGTGGACTAACTTTCATGGTTCCAGAGGTGCCACACGAGCTTCCAAAGGAGGTATATGAACCACAACAATGACCAGTATGGCACTACAACCCTAAGGGTGTTGTAGTGGCACATATACCTGCGCAACAACCAACAACTCTCTAATTGGGCTTAGGATCTGCACAACAAGAGGGAAATCATGGCTGGTACTGAAAATCTGACCAACTACACATGGATTTTGCTAAAAATTATGAATTGGATTTAAAAAGCTGGACCTCTCTGATTTCCTGAGTCAAATTGGATCATGATAATCTTTTTGTATACTTTTACATTTACACATTATGTTTTTAAGTATAGGCATTAAACAACCATCTTAGTCATCTCTGGTAACTATAAAAGATGAGAACATAAGCTGTGAAACTTAAACAGCAAGCATTTATTTCTCAAGGTTATAGAGAAAAACAAGGTCAAGGAAGATTATGTCTATAATTTTTACCTGGTCCCTAGACATAATCTTCTCACTCTGTTCTCTCATAGTGGAGAGAGGGTTGTGAGTTCTCTGGAACACTTTCATAGGGTCATTAACCATACTCATGAATGTTCCATCATTAGGACTCAATAAACAGGCTATGAAAAACAAATCCATTTGAAAAAGTCATCTGAAAAACAGAAGTTCTACAGCTGAGGTTCCTTGCTAAAGCTGGGCCTCCTCAAGAAATGTTTTCCCTGGACCAGCCATGGAGATACTTGGAGGCTGCTGTAGTTGTGATCCAAAAGGACCCAGTTATACCTCAACTTGGCAGTGGGACTGAGAATAGAGGGCAACTTTTCAGACACACATGTTTTAGAATCGTGGAGGCTTTCCCTTAGAGAAATATCTTCAAGATCAGCCCGCTTATGACAGGGTTGGATTCCCTGTAAGGAGGCTTGGAAAGGCCAGTTTGTGAATCCATGAAGGTAAAGGCTAAGGCAGTGGAAACACGTGAGTCAGATGAGTCTGGCTTGGAAGACTCGGGCATTGAGTAAAGCCAACACAAAACAAAGGCCTTGTGTGCTGCAAATAACAGGACATATGGACGGGGCTACCCAAGCGCATCAAAGACAGATGACACCATCATGAGCCCCACACGCCAGACATAGAGATGTAGCAATTAATGTTTCCCTTGCTGCATTTCAGCACTACTTTTGTTCAGGGTGTCCTTGCTATCCTCATGTTATTCCTTTGGGAAGTGGGAATGTTTAGTTTGTGGCATTGTACATTGGAAGTATGGAACTTGGTTTTTTTTTAACAGGGGCTGAAAGCTGTGAGACTGATTTGAGTCTTGGAATATACTTTGAAAATTTAGGGGACTATTAGGACTATGGGGACTTTTGAAGTTGGACTAAATCTATTTTGTATTATGAGATGATTATGAGTCTATGGAGCCAGACACAGAATGGCATAGTTTTAACTTCAAGTGTATCCCACAGGCTCATGTGTTTGAACACTTAGTTCACAGATAGTAATATTTAGAGGTGTAACAATTAAGGCAAGAGACATGGATGTTGAGGTAGTCACTAAAGGGGGACCCATGAAAGTTAAAGCCCAGCTCTGCTTTCAGCCTAAGTACTTTCTGCTTCACCAATATATGAAAATAATAAAATACAACTTCCTTCCACAATGACCTTCACTGTGCCTCACTGCCACAGAAGATTACTAGCTCCCATACCCATGGGCCAGCATATTCCTTCCTCCTTTAAGTTGCTTCTTTCCGATATTTTGTCAGAAAAAAAATGATTAAAGTAGCTAATTTAATAGATTTTCAGTCCAATCCACTCAAGTAAATATTTTTTATTGATTTTTTTTCCTTAGAATTGGGTGATGAAAGTGTGTTATCAGGCTTCCACCACTGTGTCAAAGTATAAAGAGACAAACGTTGAATTTATCTTGTAGTTTCATATGTTATAGCCCACATTTGGCTGATGCTATTGCTTTATGCCTGTGTCAAGGGAAAAACTCATGCCACAAGAGCATCACAAGACAAAGTTGCTCATATCATAGCACCAAACAAAGCAAGCAAGAGACTAGCATGAAGATCTACCTTTCAAAGGCATGCTGTCAGTGCCCTGCTTCCTTTAATTAGGCCCCACATTCCACAGCCTCCACTATGTCCAATAAGTTATTCAACTATAGATGTATTAATGGATCGATCCATTTGAAGAAGTCAGAGCCCTCATGCCCCCAACACTTTTCAAAAGCCTCATCCTCAAACATTCTTTATACTGTGGACAAAACCTTCAACACATGAGCCTCTCAAGAACATTCTTTATCCAAAGATAATAAGTGATAAGTGTTTAATAAACTGTATTTAATTCACATAAAATACCTAACATATTTCAGATTTATAAGACATAAAACACCAAGGCAACTAAAAGTTGGCAATGCCCCCAAAAGAGAAGAGTCATTGAAAAGATTGGCTGTATCCCAAAGACAGAATATTTGCTGCCATTTAAATCACTTAATACTTCATTTTTCATCAGTTGATTACTGAAGATTACTTTATAGTTGAATTTATGAGAATGATAATTCAGTGTTTTGTGATAGACTATAGGTTCTAGGGAGAGTAAGAAACTAAACTTTCTGAATTGATCAATGGATCATTACAGGTGTGCCCTTTTGCTAAGAAAGAGAGGGGGACCAAGTGGTGTTACGTTTTATTATGGAACACTGGAGTATTTAATGAAGAATAGGTAACATGTTAGTGGATATCCCACTCATATAAATGGCTCCCTCTCTTTCAGACACCATTAACTGTCCCTACTGAGGGGTGGGGCCTCATGAGCTCTCTTCTGCATGCTGAAATGGTGATGGGGACAGTCTTGTGCAGATCTAGTGCAGGTAACCTCAGTGAATTCATAAGTAAGATGACTGTGTCATAGCTAGAAACTTTTGTTTTGGAGCACTCATCCCTAAACTCTGACTCCTACAATCTTGCTGACCTCTCTTCTGGACGTTCCTTGAATCTTTGAGGGGATAATATAAATGTCCCTTTCATGTTAGAGCATTCCATGGTCACTTATTCTTAGTCATCTGTAAGTCTCTGCATTAACCAGCATCAACTACAAAAAGAAGCTTTGAAGTCTGGAAGCAGCACTAATCTACAGTTATGAACTTAATATTTAGGATGAAATTTGCTACCTTATGCTGTGGGATGTTCTGTATGTTAAATGTGTTACTCTGGTTGATTAATAAATAAAACACTGATTGGCCAGTAGCCAGGCAGGAAGTATAGGTGGGACAAGGAGAGAGGAGAATTATGGGAAGTGGAAGGCTGGGGCAGAGAGATGCTGCCAGCTACCACCATGGCAAGCGAGATGTAAGGTACCTCAAGCCACAAGCCACATGGCAACTTATAGACTAATAGATATGGGTTAATTTAAGATATAAGAACTAGCTGGGCGGTGGTGGCGCACGCCTTTAATCCCAGCACTCGGGAGGCAGAGCCAGGCGGATCTCTGAGTTCGAGGCCAGCCTGGACTACAGAGTGAGTTCCAGGAAAGGCGCAACACTACACAGAGAAACCCTGTCTCGAAAAACCAAAAAAAAAAAAAAAAAAAAAAAGATATAAGAACTAGATAACAAGAAGCCTGCTGTGGCCATACAGTTTGTAAGCAATATAAGTCTCTGTGTGTTTACTTGGTTGGGTCTAAGCGGCTGTGGGACTGGCAGGTGAGAGAGTTTTATCCTGACCGTGGGCCAGGCAGGACCAGGAAAACTATAGCTACAAATGGCATCCAACGTGGGGCAAGAGTTTCCACCTAAAACCTGAGAAAATAGATTCTAAAACTGAGCTAAAAACAGCTTCCTAGTTATCTCTCTCAAGTTAGCGGCAGCCTGTGTGTTTGAGCTAATACGGCGGGTTCCTGGCATGCACGTTTGTCTGTGGGCCAGGCAGGACCAGGAAAACTATGGCTGCAACCTTGATCATTTATCAAAACATCAGTAGTAGGTTCTCCACAAAGGCACATGACCTCCCAGCCATGGGTTCTTGATCATATTTACTATACCAGGAATGATTTCCTTCATGTGGTAATGGAAAAACATTGAATATCTCCATAATATTCATGTCACTTGTGCCAGAGGATATATCTTGCAAAGAAGGATGTCATAGTAACTCACGGTTTCCACAGCTGAGTAGGACCATGACGACTCACTTCGCATGGAGCAGCTTGCTTACATCTTTTGGCTCTGTGAAAGCTAGCCAGCAGACAGGAAACTGCCAGCCCAAATCCAATTTGAGTTCTTGATGTCCTGCAGCTGAAGTATGTGATGTCTTCAGGAACAGGATCTTAAAATATATAGCTCTAGTTAACAGACTGTAGTGTTTTGGAGACTTCTGGGGCCATCCTCACCAATAGCTCATAGGAAGGTTCTTATTTGGTACTGGGATTTCTATTTGCTAACTTTAGGCATTCGATAGGAGCATTGTCTACCAAAGCCAGATGCCTCCACTCAAATCTTCCTTGAAAAATGTGTTTTTAACCGACTTACAACATAGTAGGTTTCCCTAAGACTTTTCCTATGCATCCTTGGTTGTGGTTGACCCTTCCCTCCACCTCTTTTCTTCCCCTCCCTCCCATTGCTAATCCCTCTGAAACTGTTCCTCCCCTTGTGTTCCGCTTTCTGCTATCATCTCACATGGGCTCTTCCAGCTCCCTCTGCTTATGGCCTTTCCCCCCTCTAATATCCTCTTTCTATCTTCCTGGCCTTTATGAGCACTTCAAAAAACAGTAGTAAAAGAATCCCAAGTTGTATCTGTTGTTGTTTGTTTTCTACTCTTTTTTGGGGTGGCGGGGATCCTCCACCCAGCTCCCAAATAAATCACACATGGAGGTTTATTTTTAACTATGAATACTCGGCCTTAGCTTGGCTTAGTTTCTAGCCAATTTTTCTTAATTTGAATTATCCCATCTACGTTTGGCCTCTTGGCTTTTCCTTTTCTATCCCTGTATACCTCTTTTTGTTTCTTACTCCATGGCTTGCTGTGTAGCTGGGTGGCTGGCCCCTGGAGTCCTTCTCCTCCTCTGGCTCCTAGCTCTCCAATCCCTCTTCCCAGAGTTCTCTTTCTATTCATACTCTCTGCCTGCCAGTCATGCCTATCCTTTCTCCTGCCTTGCTGTTGGCCACTCAGTTCTTTATTAAACCATCAGGTGTTTTACACAGGCACAATAGCACAGCTTCCCAGAGTTAAACAAATGCAACATAAACAAAAGTAACACACCTTAAAATAATATTCTACAACATGGATGCACACATGAGAGAGATCATGTGGCATTTGTCTGTTTGGGCCTGGATCACCTTGTTTAGTATAATTTGCTTTCATTTCCATCCATTTACCTCAAATTTCATAATTTCATTTATCTTTATAGCTAAATAATATAAATAAAATAGCACATTTTCATTATCCATTCATCATTTGATGGACATCCTGGCTGATTCTATTTCCTGCCATTGTGAATAGACCAGTAATAAACTAAATGCTCAGGTAGCCTTAGAATTAAAATATTAATGTCCTAACTACCAATGTAATGCTTATTTTTAGATGGGGCCATTGAGAGATAATTCTGGTCAGATGAAGTCAATAGGTAAAGCTTCATGATGTGGGTAAAGTCTGTAAGAAGAGAATAATAGATGAACATGGTCACACATGCCAGTAGTCCCACTGCTCAACAAAGGACCATAAGTTTAAGGTGAGACCAGGTTTCTGTCTCTATCAACTGAAGACATTAACTAGTGGGATAGACTTGTTCTGGCTGGAAAAAGAGCCCTCACCAGAAACTCAATCCTCCAGTACTTGGATCTTGGGTTTCCAGCCTCCATGGACAATAAATGTCTGTTGTTTAAGCCATCTGCCTTGTGGTATTTGTTATAGCATCCTGAGCTAAGAGTGGCCAAGGAAAGGAAATGGACAGGGAATATAGGGTGTGGGTGATGATTAATTATTCCCTGTAATGCTGAGCAAGTGATGCAGTCTCTCAGATTCTACTTCCACGGTGACAACTGATACCATGTATTTAAACATCACAGGAAGTAGACAGCATAAACAACAGGGACTCTCCAGGAAAGAGAATGGCAGGTAGTTTTCCACGTACAGTTAACATTCTCACACTCCTCATACAAAGAATTCTATCTTCCTCCTGTAGCAAAGCATAGCAATCAACTGCTTTATTCCAAATTTAGTACATTCCTCTTACAAAATAGTCACGCATTCAGGTCAAATGTCACTGTACAACGTCCTGATTCTGATTGGGGACCTAATCTTGCAGAAAGGATTAAAGTGCTTGTCCTTTATCTGAGATGGTTTTGACTTTACAGGTGCAAATATTTAAGCGGCCTCTGATAAGCAGCCCATCCCTCACTGGGCTATTTGGCAGTTTCTCCTCAAGGAAGAAAGAGATGCACATTAAGATTCGAGTTAAAGGGCTCAGCTATCAACCCTTCCTGTACTTAGTGAGGAGGTGCCGTAAATATAACCCTTGCCTGACACTTGTTGCTATTTCATTTCTCCCAAGTTTCCGTTGTCTGTTCCTTTGAACACTGTCTCCAGCTCTAGAAACTGTTTTATGTTAAGTCGGTTTGTAAGGGCGAGGAAATACTGCAGGAGGATCGCTCGAAATGCTCCCTGAGACTCTTCTAAAGATTCTGGGTTGTTTTTTGTTTTTGTTTTTGTTTTGGTTTTTTTTTTTTTTGCTTTCTGTTTGTAATATAAAGGCTATTTTACTCAAAATTGTAGTTTCCTAAAAGTGACAAAAAATTTGGGGTCACCATATTAAAATCATGTTCATCCAGAAGTGAAAACTGAGCTGCAAGGTTGCTGAGGCTAGCCTCTGAGCACTGCACAGACTCAATATTAAATTTTGAGCTAAAGTATCAGGATGCATCTAGATATATAGATAAAAGGAACCTTTTACAGTTTAAGATTTGAGCTTAGGTATTGTTTCTGGTCACTCATCTTAGAGCTGGCTTCTAAGACGTGGTATTTGAAGGACATTAGGTATCAGAGAGATTCCATCCCACTTACATGAATATTAAGACCATAGAATAGAGCCTCCTAAAGGAGAACTCTGCCTAAGACACTGTTCTGTTTCCTACTGTAAACACACAAAAATCTTAATTCTAACAGAATGTGTGCAGAGAGGGATGTTTACATAATGATACTAGACAAGTTGCCTAAACCTAGAGCTTCATAGAGGTAAATAAAGAGATCCACAGAGAGTAACCGACCTCATACTCCATGGAGACTATAATCAGTTGATTAAACACGGTCTCAAGGCACTCTGACTCTCTGGAATATTATCACATGTATTGTTGATTGCTGGCTCCAGCTCTTCTCCCCTTCTGCTCCCCACAAAGTTGGTGTTCTGTACAAGCACCCTGCAGAAATAGGCTACAGCAAAAAATCAGGACATGTAAGAGAAGCTGCTATTCACTTCAGAAGTTCAAAACTCAAAGCAGAGGTGTAAGGGGAATGTGTGTGGAGAAAAAAGCAAAACAAAACATAACATAACAAAATCTTCTGTTTTACAATCTTGCCTCCTTCTTTACTACAGACTAAGAAAGCTTCATCCTTCTTAGGGATGGGGGAGGAGCCATAGGACAAAATGCTTGTGTGTCTATGAAACTCTGAGGATGGAGCTCTAAAACTCTAATCAGTTTCCACTCACATGCCCCTTTCTGAAGCAGCAGAGGCACCCTGTAGTAATTGTTGCTGTTAGAGCTTCAAAATATGGAAGACTTTTTTCTAGGCAAATACAGAATAACATTAGCTTAGGCTGAAGCATGAAGAGACAAAGAAGCCTTACAGGAGAGTTTCTAGGTAGCTTCAGAGAATGCCCCATGATGTAAGCCCAGGAATGGCCCATAAATAATAGAGAAGCTCAGAGCTGGGGCTTTGTGCTGTTGCTGAGGACAGGGACAGCCTGCTGTGACTTTCTAAGATCCAGATAGAACAGCTTGTCCAAAGTCTAGACACAGGAAGACAAACAAGGGTTGGCAAAGCTAGCTTCTTCCCCAAGTTGAGTGAAGAACACATACAACACCAAAGATCTTTGACACATAGGTCTAGGGAAGAAAATTAGAACTGGAGAAGTTTGAATTATCAAAGCCTAAATGCCTGCTCTCTGGTAGAATGATGGAGGTATGAGGGTAAAGAGAGAATGAAATTACTTTTTAAAATAATGGGAATGATAGAACTCTTGAGTCTGAGTTTTGGTGTTCCTAGTTGCCTACTTAAGATTACATTTTTCACTCTTCTGAAGTAGCACTCACCATGAAAGAGAAAATTGTAACCTTTTGTAGTGTTGGATGAACCTGGGTCCTGATCAGAGCACCCTAAGCTGTTCTCTAGTAAGGCACTGTGGGGTGGCCATCATCCCTTGGAGCATATCCACTATCTCAGTGACTGCATCCCCCACATCCACTCCAAGCACAGAACCTCTGCCAGTTATTCCAGTGGAAGGGTGTGCTTTCATCCTCCACTGTATGCAGAGTGCTGGAGCCACTGTGCCTGCTTTCTGCTTTTCCCTCTGAACCCCACGCTCTCTGCATCTTCCAACAGCTTCGCCAAGTCCCTTTGTGGGAACCTGTGCTCACGCTCACTCTTCGGCAGCTGTGCTGCTTCTCAAGGACCATCACTCTTCTGCAGGCTGTGGTGATAGGGATGGACTTTTAAACTCTTGGCAGAAAAAAAAGTCACTTCCTGCTCAAAGAGAAAGATGAAAGTGAACCCCACACTGTGCAGAAGCACAGACACCCTGATGCTTTCTACACAGCTTGCCCCAACAGAGCGTCTCAGAACACCACGGCCTCAGGGCTTCCTGACCTGGACCCCATGAACTGCGCCTCCCCCAGTTGATGTCACACCAGCTCAAGGGAAGACTGTTTTCAAATATGTGGGTAATCAACTTCATATTCTTCAATGCTCAGGCCAATCTCTGTATCCCATGGTTTTCATAAGTTCTAACTAAGCCACCCTCAATGACTGAAAAGTCTACATTATGCATTAAAGAATAACTGCCCCACTCTCTTCCTTGAAAAGCATTCCCTGAAGCTACATTAGGAGAAGGTGGCAGGATAACACCGATGATGATTATTGGCAGGAAATAAGCATCAGTATTCCTGATTGTATTTTGACATCACTATAAGCCATGTTCAGTAAGAGAGGTCTTTCTGAGTTTACTTGTTTAGTTTTGTCCCCACAAGTGAAAGAGAGTCCTTGGAAAATCCTTGTGTAGTTTGAATAATCAAAGGTACAAGAAGCTATAGTTGTAGGAAGAATCCTGAAGAAAACTGTGGACATCTAAGCCTCTTCCTAGAACCACTCTTGTAGCCTTTCCCTCATTTCTTGTACGTCTGCTGACCAGGGGGATCTGGTGGTTATCACTAAATACTTCCACTTCTTTGTAGACATTCTCCTGATCCTCTGCCTCCTTGTTATCTTAAATTGCCACACTGCCTGATGATACATAGGAAGAGTTCAATAAGTGTTTGGTGTTACAACTAGATTAAAGAAAGATCTCCCAGTTCCATCTCTGTCTCCCTCTGTGATTCTAGTGAATAGACTGGAGGTTTCATGGAGCACAAATGTGCTTCCCACAGAGCACAAATTCTCTTTACTGACAAAGATGAAGACCAGGGCCTAGGGAGGCAGTTGAGCTGGTAGAATGCATTAAGAACCTAGGTTCGGTCCACACTTCTTCCTAGACTAGTACCTACAATTTCAGTATTCAAGTGGTAGAGGCAGAAGGATCAGAAGTTCAAGGCCTTTCTTAGCTACATGGTGAGGTTGAGGCCAACCTGCCCTGCAGGAGACTCTGTCTCATAGAGATGGGAGACATGGTCCAAAACAAGAGTGACAGACACAATCTCAATAAGGGCAGCAGACTTCCTAGCCACTACTAGTACCTTACCAGGCTCTAAGCCTACTGTTCCTCAGTTTGTACCCAGATTGCTTTGGAGGCCCCAACTCCAGATGACTGTAAGATGTACTGGAAGGACATATGTAAAGCTTCAGTCACAGGGAACCAGGAAGGCGGTTGAAAAAGCTACAAAAACCAAGAGAAATGTAGACGACAGATTGAGAAAATGGCTCTTATTAAACCGTTTCAGAGAACTCGAGATTCAAAGGATGGATGGGCAGCTCTCCACGGTAATCTTACTCCACATCAGAAATTTGGTCTGGTGGTGCAGATCATACAAACTGGGTGTCATGGGTGGGTGACTGGCTGGATCCTAGAAATGAAACTCCTGCAGTTTTTCTTGTTCTCCCTCAGTAGATTGACTCTCTACTAAAGGTTAAAGAAAACCAACCAACCAACCAACCATGCGTTTATTTAAGTTCTATTCAACAGACATTCATTAACCCAGGACACAATGCTGGAACTTCAGTGATGTTGCCTTTGTTACAGTTTTGTTTATCACAAATTGGATTTGAGGAAACTATTTTTGTTTTTATAAAATATTGCATCAATCCTGGGAGTATAACAGAGTGGCCTGGAATGTGAGACCCTGCCTTCAATCCTCAATAACAAAGTACTTCATTAGACTATTACATTTCTTTTTGATCTCTGAGTTTTTTGGTGCCTTCTTAAATTCTGTAGCACAAACAAGGTGGCTTAACACAACACAAGCAGTCCTTCATGGCTCTGAAGTCGGAATTCTGGTGTCGGCAGAGTCCAATCCCTTCAGAACCTCTAGGAGTGGAAATGCCTTTGCGTACTCTGGATCTTGTTTCTTGGCTTACGAAAGCAACACCCTGATCCACACTACCATCTTTACACATTCTCTCCCCATGTGCCCATCAAGTTTCCCTCTACTCCCCTTTAACTAGAAAACCTGAAATCCATGATAGTCTTAGCTTCTGATTCTAGTTTACATTTGCAAATAACTTTTGCCAAATAGGTCACACCCATGGATGCCAACAGTTAGATTTGGGCATATATTCCTGAGAGGAACTCTCCATTCCCCTATGGTCCCCAAGGCAAGTGCCTCACTTGCTTATTCTAAGGCTTAGAATGTGTTCCTTGTGGGCTCCATCTCATCCCTGGAGTCACAGCTGGTTCTCATATTCAGTGTGAAAATAAGTGGATAGAAAAATGGAAAACAGTAAACAACACACAAAGAGTGTAGATGTTCCAAAGCCTGATCCTACTCACAAAAGGAGTGTCTGACAAGAATAAAAGGGTGACAATTTCCTACATGGAGGACTTTCACACATGCCTTAAAATTGTAGAGAAGTCACTGAAATTCTGCTACTACAATGATATAACTTTTTTGTTTTGTTACACATAATTTTATCTTTTCCTTGACTTATTTCATTTCAATAATTATTTTACACACACACACACACACACACACACACACACACACACACACACAAATCCTTTTGATATTTTTGTGTTGTGAAAACCACAGCTGCATGACTGTCATGAACTGAAATTCTTCAAGCATGATCTTCTTCCTATGATCGTGGGAAAGAGCAAGCTACTTTAAAAACACACACATGCACATGTCTCTTGAAGCCATATGGAAGTTTTACTAATGCAAATTGAACATCATTTTTTTTCTCCAAGTTTCCCACAAAATTCTCATCAGCAGAAAGAAAATTTTCATCCCTTAGTAGGACCTGTTAGGATAATTCTATAACTAAATCTCTTGCTTCAATTTTGGGATATGTAAATCCTTCATTACCACCATGGTGACATAAGAAGTTCACTACAAAAATGAGAATAAAAGCTGCAGTTAGTTGTTAAAAAACTTACTTTTTTTAAAAAAAAGTGTAATTTCAGTCAAATCCACACATGAGTTTTCACAATATTACACAAATTGTGTATTATCTCAAAAAAGTGAATAAATTCATATATTAGAGTAAATTTCACATCTTCAGAATGTTTAAAAATTGGCATCATGTGAGCAAATCATTTGCAGATTGCTAGAGAGGGTGAATAGTCTGACAGCATATGGAGACTATTTATGGACCACAGCAATTTCCACACTGCTGATCACGTGTAAGATAAACAATGTAACTGAAGTGAATTATTACTATTCCATTATTTTCATGGTATATTACATGTAATGTTTAAATTGGTAGATTCTCTCTTATGTATCTCACTACTTATGGTTTAAAAGGAAAGTGTTTGCTGTGTTTTGACTTTAACAGAACACATGCTTTCCTCTTCCTCAAAACCAATTGATATTTTGCATAAGAGATTAACTATCAAAGCATTAGGTCGACAGCAACTTAAACATGTGCAATCAAAGACTCAGAAAGTGTATAATGAGGGAAGAAAATGTGTCAGAATTGGCAAGGATGCTAGTTACAGAAAATGTGAGTTTGGTTTTAGCATGCACAATCTTCTCCCAAGCTAGACTAGACTGCTGTGAATGATTCCTGAAGGTAGAAAGGATCTTGGTGAACACTGAAAAACCCTTTAGGGTATAGCATGAGCACCAGCCACCTAAACCACCCCAATATCTTTCGAATGTGCTTTCTCCAGCTCCAGTGCTCTGGTGTAGCTTGAACTTGACTGCCCATTGCATCCTAAATGCTCTCTTCCCTATGAGACAACTTCAAACAGCCTATATGCTTTGCTAAAAATCATTTATCTGCAGATCCAATTTTTTCATGTTGCTGACAGTTTTAGTTACTTTTCTATTGTGTAGATGAATTTCTAAGAGGTCTTATTAAATAAATAAGAGCCAAATATAGGGTTGAAAGCCTTAGAGATCAGGGAAATAGGAATAGCCACCAGGCACCTTACCTCACCAGCTCTGCAGCTGCCAAATGACATGACTTCCTGACTACCCAGGCTTTTATTGCCTTGCTGTTCTGCCTTATGATTGGCTCTTAGCCCAGCTACCTCACTCCTTGTCACTACCTGTCTGTACAGACCTCCAAGTCTCTATGGTTGGTACTGGGATTAAAGGCGTGTGTCACCATGCTTGGCTCTGTTCCCTAGTATGGCCTTGAACACACAGAAACCCTGCCTGCCAAGTGATTGGATTAAGGGCATGTGCTACCACTGCCTAACTTTTGTGTTTACTTAAAACTGCTTGCTATTTCCTCTGATCTCCAGGCAAACTTTATTTATTAATATACAAATAAAGTATCACCACATTTGAGCACAAATAAAATATCACCACACTATTGCCGTTATAAAACGCCATGATCTCTGGGCATGGTGGTACATGCCTTTGATCCTGGCACTCAGGAGACAGAGGCAGGTGGATCTCTGTGAGTTCAAGGCCAACCTGGTCTACACAGTGAGTTCCAAGACAGCCAGGCTGTTATACAGAGAAACCGTGTCTCAAACAAACAAACAAATAAAAACCAACCAACCAACAAACAAACAAACACCATGACCAAAGCAACTTTATAAAGGAAAGTATTTAATTTGGCTTATAGTTTCAGAGAGTTAAAGTCCATGATGACAGAGCAAAGGAACAGCTGAGAGTTCACAACCTGATCTACAAGTGTGTTAGTTAGTGTTTCTATTGCTGCAAAGAGACATTATAACCACAGCAATCCTTAGAAAGGAAAATACTTAATTGGGGTGGCTCACTTACAGTTTCAGAGGTTTAGTCCATTATCATAATGGCAGGAAGCAAGGCAGCATGCATGCAGACATGGTGCTAGAAAGGAGCTGAGAGTCTTTATATTTTGACTCACAGCTAGCAGGAAGTAGTCTGTCTGTCTCACTGGGCATGACTTGAGCATATATGAGATCTCAAAGGCTTTCTCCACAGTGACACACTTCCTCCAAAAAGGCCAAACCTCCCATAAGTGCCACCCCCTTTGGGGTCCATTTTCTTTCAAACCACCACAACAACCATGAGGCATGGAGGGATCAAGCACTGGGAATTGCATAAGTCTTTGAGAATCTTAAAGGCTACCCCAAGTACCACACTTTCTCCCACAAGGCCACTTATCCTCATCCTTCTCAAACACTTCCACCAACCAAGTATTCAAATACATGAACCTATGGGGGACATTTTCATTCAAATCAACACATTCCACTCCTTGCCCCAGACAAGCTCATGGCCATATCATAATGCAAGATGCATTTAGGTCAACTTAAAAAGCTGTCATAGTCTTTCACAGTCTCAACACAGTTTGAAAGTCAAAGTCCAAAAATCTCTTCTGAGATCTAAAGCAATTTCTTGAGCATAACCTATGTAAAAATCAAACTCAAATTATATAATTCCAACATACAATGGCATAGAATATATATTAACATTCTAAAAGAGAGGAAGCAGAGAATGATGAGAAACTATTTGACCAAAGCTGTAGCTGGAGATTTCTCCAGTCCCACTGGGGCCTGCAGCCACTCAGTCCCAAGTAAACATAAAGAGACAGTTTATAAGCAATTTATATTGCTTATAAACTGTATGGCCATGGCAGACTTCTTGTTATCTCTAGTTCTTATATCTTAAATTAACCCATTTCTATTCATCTATAAGCTGCCACCTGGCTTGTGGCTTACTGGTACTTTACATCTTACTTCTCATGGCGGTGCCTGGCAGTGTCTCCTGACTCAGCCTTCTACTCCCAGAATTCTCCTCTCTGTTTATCCCACCTAAACTATATTTCCTGCCTGGCTACTGGCAAATCAGCATTTTATTTATCAATCAATCAGAGCAACAAATTCACAGAATACAGAAAGACATCGCCAGTGCAAAGCAAGACTGAAATCCAGCAGGGCAGACTCCAAACCCTGGAGCTCCATGTCTGGTGTCAAGGGCTTAGATGGCTTCATCCTTCCAGCTTTGCTGACTACAACAAACATCTGTCCCTTGAGGTGGTTTCCTCCTTGTTTGCAGCTCTCCTTAGCAGATGTCACATGTTCTGGCACCTCTAACATCTTGAGATCAACACAATCCAGGCCTTACTTTCACAGCTTCACACCAGGTCTTTTTGAGGCCTCTGTGCAGGGACCCCTTGACCACATGGCTGGCCTTGGTGGTTCCCCATAAGAATGGAGGGAGAAGATTACACAATTCTTTTACCCATGTATCTTTCATGACATTAAAACCAGAGCTATATAGACAATACTGCCACACACCATGGGGTAGTACTCTGGCACTCATGAATCGCATTCTTAGCAGCTTTGATTTGTTGTGACTTTGCAGGAACAAAAATTCTTTAGGCCTTTTCCTTTTACAAGTTAAAAAGTTAGCTATATGGGATCTTGCTGATCTTGCCCTCAATGCACCCCTCCTGCCATTCCATTTTGGATTGGGCTTTTAATCTTCTCATCTCTTTCAGTACAAACCCTGGTTCCAATGTTAAATTTCCTGGTGCTTTCTCATAAATGAAAGAGGGATTGATTACTAATAACCATGCCACGGAGTCAATACTAGGCTATCTTAAAGTTGTCTCCCCCAAGGAAATCAGCCCAATACTTTTTCATTTAGCCTCAGGTAAATCCTTAAGACAAAGGCAAAAAGTAGCCATATTCTTTGCCAAAATACCATATAGATAGTCTCTAGCCCAGTTGATAATATTCTTCCCCTCTGAAACATCTTGAGCTGAGTTCAAATTGCTCTCTGCACTATTATTTCTCAACCTTCTGGTAGGTTGGCCCATTAAGCCCAGCTTGTAGCATTCAACTACTTTCCTAGTTCAAAGTCCCAAGTCTTCACCCTTCCTCCAAAAAGCAGCTTTGTCAGGCCTATCACAGCAATACCCAACTCCTGGCACCAACTTCTGTCTTACTTTTCTATTATTGTGAAAAGAAAACCATGACCAAGGTGACTTTTTTTTGTAATTGCTGAGTTAGTGGTGGTACATGCCTTTAATTTCAGTACATGCGAGGCAGAGGCAGGCAGATCTTTGTGAGTTTGAGGCCAAAGTGGTCTACCGAGTGAGTTTCAGGACAGCCAGGGCTATGCACAGAGAAACTGTATCAAAAAACAAAAAAATCTAACTTGGCTTACAGTTTCATAGGGTTAGAATCCATGATGGCAAAGTGAAGAAACAGATGATAGTTCACTCCTCTTGATCCACAACCACAAGGCAGAGAGAAAACACTGGGAATCAAAGCCCATGCCCAGTGATACATCTTCTCCAACAAGACCACAACCCCTAATTCTTCCAAAACAGTTCCATCAACTCAAATATTCAAATATATAAGCTTATGAGGGCCATTCTCATTTAAACCCCTACACTGACCCTCTACTTCTTAGGACTTACTGCATAATGATGCCTCTAACGCCACAGCCTGCCTCTCTGTTGTGCATAGTAAGACTTGACCCCACATTCATACTGCCTCATCCATCCTGTTCCTATGTTCTCAGTCTGTCTCCTCCTCTTGAGAGAGACGAACCTACAGTTCAGCAGTAAAGACAGAAGAGCAGTAACAGGAAGTGTGAGGGACAAGCTTTATCCAACGCTGACACACCCGAAGCAGTGGAGAGGCAGGATGTATGTGTAATGCTTTGGGTGAGCTACAAAGGCACAATAGAGCCAGCCTACAAACAAACTGGGCTGAGGGGAATTATTTGGCTTCTTCCAAATATACATTTTTTTTTTTTAAAAAAGCAGGTGTCCATGTATTTACTACTTATGGATAAAAATTTAATACAAAATTTTTGAGCTCCTATGAATTGCAGCTACTGGGGAAGAAAAAAAACCTGAGAACTCAAACATAAATTACAACACAATCTCTGCAGTTACAGGGCTCACACCAAAGATTTTCAGGAGCATTAGAGCATTGGATTTGTTTTTCCATGAAAAAGTCACCGACCACAGGTAATAGGAGTTCAGTGTCCCATGCCGGTCTCATTTAACCAAAACCACAAAGAAAGGGAGATGGAATATTAGGGGAACATTTATCTTGAGGAAAACGGTGATGGATGAGACCTGGAAAGCAGAGGGCAGGCAAGGTGGGCAGTTTCTGGAGCATGGATGAGAGGTGGGGGGATGCGGCAGACAGACAGCAAAGGTCTCAGCATTAAAGAGCTAGAGGACTCAGGGCTTTGCCCTGTGAGCCTGTGCATCTGACTGCACTTCATGCGAGCTTCTATGGCACAGTGGGAGATAGTTAATGTTATCAAATGGCCAGGATGTAGAAACACCCAAGAGATAAGCTTCTGGGCTGTCAGAGATTGTCCAGATTAGGTGAATTGAAGTGAGAGGGCTCACCTTAAAAGTGGGTGGCAACATTCCCTTGGCTTGCGTGTTGGTCTGCACAAAAAGGAGAAATGGAGGCAAGCAGCTGCAGTCCTTGCCCTTCTCTTCCTGGTTTTAGACTTCCCTTGCACGATGCCCTGGACCTTCTAACTATGAGCCAAAATAAGTTCTTCCTTCCTTAAATTGTTTCTGCCATTTTAGAATGTTTTGTCACAGTGATAGGTAGTTCTAATACAGACGGTTTTTAAGGCTTTAATTGACTTTGCATCTCTGGATTCCTTACAAACAAGTCCTATTTTAGTTTCTTTGGGCTGGTATGACAAAAATAGACCAGGTGGCTTTTAAGCAATGGAAGTGACATTCTCACAGCTCTGAAGACTGAATGAGATAGGGTACTGTGTGGTCAGGCTTGGGTAGGAGACCCTTCCAGTCTGTAAACTGACAACTTCCCACTGCCTCCTCATGTGAGGAGAGGCAAGAGAGCTCTCTGGGACATTTCTTTTTTTATTAGCATATGTGACTTTTACATGACGAGAGATTTCATTATCATAATATCAAACAGGTGGCTTTGATCAAATTCCTCTTTATTATCTTGCCATCCTTCCCACAGATCCCCTTACGCCACCAATAGTGCCCCTTCTGCCTTTGTCTTTAAATTTTTCTAGATTTCATATGTGAGACAAGACATATTTCACTTAACACATGATCTCCAGTTCCATCTATTTTCCTTTAAATGATAGGATTTTGTTCTTGTTTATGGATGAATAATTTCCCATTATGTATATGTGCCACATGTTTTATCTTTATTCATTTGACTGCTAATGAGCACTTAGGCTGATTCCATAACTTGAATGTTGTAAATATAGTAAGCATTTGGGAATCTCCATTGTATGTCAACTTGATTTCTTCCGTTGTATACCCAGGTTTGGTATAGCTGGATCATACAAGCAGCTCTGTTTTTAATTTTTGGGAGACCCTCCCCATTGATTTACATAGTGGCTGCACCAAGTTACATTTCTTTACACTCTGAGGCCTATTTTGTATGACCATTGTTGTTATTTATGAGAGCTCCATCTTTAGGGTCTAATAGTCACCTGAGGTTCTTGCCTCACCATTTCACTGCCTTTGGATTTTGGATTTCAACAGATGATTAGGGTGTGAGGTCAAGCATCCAGTCCCAAGAAGAGATGAAGATGGATCCCTTTACTGATCCTAACTACTGGGAAACAGTGTAGGGTTATTAACCAAAAGCTACCACAGGGGATTTTTCTCTGTGTATATACTTCTAAGTGACTGTTATATGCAGTGTAGTCATTTATCAACTAAAGTCATGGAACAAAAGATCGTCAAATTGAGCAGCTTGTGAGCTAACCTTTACTTTTTGTAGATACGGGTCTGGTGGTTGGCTGACGTAGTTTTACTTTGGACTGAAGGTAGCTTGAGTTTGGTTTTGTATAAATATCTTTTTTCTGGAGAGCAGGCAGAAGAATCAGTAGCTAGTAGAGGCAAACTCTTCCACCAGTGATCTCAGAGGATGTCCGTGCTCCACTGGCCAAGGCAAGGCATGTGGTCAAACCCACAATCAATAAAGGTGGGAAATGGACTCCCCCTATATTCTGGGACTGGCAATAGTTAAGAGTCATCAACAAATGCCCTAACTCATCATAAGAGATAAAGCTGTCACCTTTCTAATAACTGTGGCTGCCATAGTGTCTCAGTGCCACAGCAGTGACGTAGGATGCTCTGACACCTTCCCTAAACATACACTTTTTCCTGTGCTGCTGTTGGTAATAATCTGGATCACCCCCATAAGTCATGGATCACTGGAGTCCTGTCTCTACCAGCAACAATGTTATTCAAGTCCTCACCTAATGTTATAGGCCACTCAATTTCAGAAACAAATTTGACGGCCTATTTTCTGAAGATGCTTCTGGTATCAATTACACTGTCAGATACCAAATACAGTGCTGCACCTGGTATATGTTCATACTATTTTACAAGAGCCTAAACTCAACATAAACCTTTTTTTTTACCCATCCTGACTAAAGGACAGAACTGATATTTTTTTATTAAGAAAATTTTTTTCATTCATTTTACACCAGAATTGATATTTTATTATTTTTAGTTCTGTGAACTTTTACATGTCTCTGGGTGGGTATGTGTACATAAATGCTGATTCCTATGGAAATCTGAAGAAGGCCCCAGATTTCCTGGAGCTGGGATTAACAGGTGGTTGTAAGGCCCCCTCATGTGCTCCTGGAACCCAGCTGTGATCCCCTGCAAGGCTCTTAGCCAGTGAGCCTTCCCTCTGAAAATTAGTATTTTGAAATGCATTCAAGCTTTGTATGAATCTCATAAAAATGAATTAAAATGTCTGGTACTTTTTGCATCACAGGATCTTTTTAAACGAATATTGAAAATGTCTGAGATTGTAGAGTTTAAAACACAAGGCTAATGTTGTATTAAGTTTATAGATTTGATGCTAGGTAAAAAGTGTGCCCTTAAAGAACTACAAAATGGAATGTAATATCAAAACCCAGTGATACTTAAGAAGATGTACGTATTAATATTAATCATAGAAGAGATTCACATGTCTCCCAGTAAAGGTCATTAATATACCATCATTATAAAAAAAAAACAAAACCCAGAAGATTTGTACAATTCTGCAAGTGAAACTGTAGATTTAGAAAAGATATTTGGAAACACACTAACAGAAATCCTAATAACTTGTGGCTTTAGAAAAAAGGAAGAACAAAATTTAGGTCTTATAAAGTCTTTTGGATTATCAGCCAAAATGCTTATTTTATATCATATATTCTTAAACTAAAAAAAAAGTATATAGATGCAAAAATATCTCTCCAATCTGGGTCTGTCACATCAAATAACCACTAATCAAAAATTGTTTGCTTCTTAGTCAGAGAGGTAAAGTAAAAGTGAGAGCAGACATGGTTACCGATGCAAACCTGAGAGTCACATTTCAGTGATGGGGAGACACCTGTGTCTCCTTCCAATCCGCCATCTGCTGGTTCTTGAGGCCTGGTTACCTTCAAAGCCTTACAATACAGCACATGTGAAAAAAGAAGACATAATGCTGTCGCCTTCAAAGTGATAAATTCGGCGTTTGCATCTGGTGCTCAAATTGCTCTCCTTAAGGAAGAAGACTTTAAGGGTTTTGGACTGTGATTCAGGTGCCAGCCAGTGCCCATCAGCAAGGAGAAATAAAGCTTCCTGCCTCACAGTACGTCTGGAGTCTCAAAGTAGAATTTTTGTCCTGAATGCACTCCTAAACTCTATGTTTCCTGAGTTCCCTTTGCTCAGGCATGATGGATGTAAAGATAATTTGGCAAGAGTGTGGGCATGCAGACCATGGGGGAGATGATCACAAGTGATTAGTGACACACTTGCAGTATCTCTAGACAGCTTCTCCAAACAAGCATTTCCCTGTAAAGGCAAGCTGTAAAGCCCTTGCATGAAGGACTAACATGACAGGTATACTTGTAATTCACAACCATTTTTATATCTTAACTTATTTCTGTTCTTAGCCTCCCTTCAGCAGAATGGCAGAACACAAATTTATCTTCCTTATGCTTTATCATGTTGTAGCCAGGTGTTTTGGATATTTATCAATTATCTACGAATAATTAGAAAGGATGAGAAGAAGGAAGAGGGAAGGGAAGAAAGAGGGGAGATGGAAAGGGGGAGGGTGGGGAAAGGGAGAAAGAGTCTCTAAACGTAGCCTCTGTCTATGTTTCTCACTTGTGAATGTCCCCCATGTCTCAGGAACATTCAAAGCTGAGTAGTTTGGGTGGAGTAAGAGGGGTACATACATGACACTGAGTCACTCAGGCCTCCTCTGAAATGTCCATTCTTTTGACCTGTGTGGAGAAGCAGTCCCAAGGGCTGGGACTTGGTGGCCTCTCCTCCATGGGGAGTGACAGCTTTTCAAGGACTCTGATGGCCTTGCAGTCTACTTCCCTGATTCAGGGCCAGAAAGCTGGGCATTGTCTATGTTGGAGGCAGCCTGATATTCACTCTCTCCGGACTATGGGGTGGAATGGGTGACAAGAGCTAGGATTAAAAGCAAATTCTGAAGCAGGGCCTGGTGGTGCTCACTTGCAAGCTGGGGACATGGAAGGTGAGACTCACCAATAACAAGTTTGAGGAACACCTGTGTTACATAGCAAGCTCTCAGAGGGGAAAAAAAAGGAACACAAAAAGTAAATTCGGCCTCTAGTGTTGGCTTCTGAACAGCAAAAATCTGTTCATCTGGATTCCTGGATATAGAATTAGAAGAAATGAACACAAAGAGCTACTCTAATTAGTGTGTTTTTCCACCTCTATTCCCACGTGCAGTAAACTTACCTTAAGTGGTTCATTTCATAGAAGACTTTGTGAAAACCACAGCCCATGTGTTACGCTTTGTCTAACACGGGTTGCTAATGTGGACATCTTTGATACCTTGTGTTAAAAGTCTTGCAGTCAATTAATTCCATGAATGTGAACTTGGCACAATCTCCAAGTTAGCCTTAGGAGAAAGCTGCCAGGATCCAAGCACTGCTATTTAACTTCACATAAAATATTTACTTCTCTGACTTGAAGCAAAAGCATGTTGCTTTAATTCATGAAGCATGAACCAAAACTTTTCTTCTGCCCTTGTTTCCCCATAAAATTTCTGAGCATAACGTGTCTCCAAAAGTGGGGAGTTCTTCTTGCTCACCTCGGCAGAGACTGTCAGTCAGTTTGCAGTAAGAAAAGATTTAGTAACAAGAAATTTCCAAGTCTAGTGTCCAAAAACAAACACACAAATGATAAGATAGGGAAGGAGTGCAGAAGTTGGGGAGAGGGAAGGGGAAACAGAGGGAGGGGAGGGAGAGTTCTTCACCCTGTATAGAACAGAAGTTGGCAATAGTCTCAGGTCCTGAATAATCACGGGTCAGTGAGTCACGCCGATGGCACAGCTAGTTTTCAAATGTTGCACATTTGGGAGAGAAAAGGCATTCTGAATGCTATTGATCTTGGAATTAAATCATTCAGTTCACACTTCATTGGCCATTGCTGGTCCTCAGGCCTCACTACAACATGCACGGCTGGAAATTAAACATTTAGGAATCCAGAAGGGGATCACTGCGTTTTGGAAGGCTGTCCTAATGATGATCACTTTTGAATTCAGCCCCATTTAAACTTTTAGAACTTGAGCAGAATACCGCCAAACTCTTGGCCAACTTGTAACATGAATGGCCTCTAGCCCAATTCCCAGCAGAATTCTTGTTCTCCTGTGAAACCTCATGAGCCTGGACTGCACCAACAGCTTCAGCAATGTTCCACTCTTCCGAGCTCCCATCACAGTAGACCACCATGCTCTGCTTGCAGCATTGGAGGGATTCCCTGACCCGTAGCTACAAACCCTTCCGCATTTTCTCTAGCACCCTAAGAACCCTGTGGTCAGGTTTTCACAGCAACTGAGGCCACTTCTCAGTACCAGTTTTCCAGATTGGTTATTTTTGTTGTGACTGGAACCAAATGCCTGACGAGAAGCAACATGGGGAAGAGGTTCTTCTTCTTAGCCCACAAGGAGAAATCGTCTCTTAGAGGGACACCATCCATTTAACAAGGAGGGTAGGACAAAAAACAACTCGTGGTGGCAGGAAGTATAACCAAGATGCCTCGAGTCCCCAGACCTCAATATAACAGGAAGCAGACAGACAAGGCCAGAAGTGGGGCCTCACTCAGTGACCCGGTTCCTTTGGCTAAGCCTCACTTTGTAAAGGTTCTACAACTTCCTAAAATAGCACTACCACACAAACCTTTGGGGGAACACTTCCCACTCAAGTTGTAACACCCCAAAATACAGACATTTGAAACGATCCTGTCTTTTCTGAAAAGTGTACCTGATGCCCATGGGTCTCACCATAGGCTACAAACCAATAGAGCTCAGAAGATTCACTCTTGTGGCTTGCAATGGATGCTGGCTTTCAGCTCCTCTCCATTAAGCAGCTTTTAGTTACCTGTGACATAGTGTCTGAGGTCAAGGAGGGACTCTCAAAGGAGAAAACCCCAAGAGAACCAGCTGAAGTTGTAGCAGATCCTGTGATGGAGAAGTCACTATTGTTGTTTACTATAGTCTCAGTTCTGCTCAGAAAATATGAGATAGAGCAGGGATCCCATATCTCATTTCAAAGAGCTTAAAAGTACCCTGTAAGGAAGGCAATTGGATGGGGGCTATTAGCATGTCCATTCATGAAAATGCATTCTGTCCACATTCAAAGGCATCTTCCAACTTAGCATCTGGATTCTCCAATGTCTTAAACACTGAACAGAAGGCCAAACTCACAAGCTCTTCTTATGAAACACAATAACTTGGTTGGACTTCTTCCCTCTCTGCTTCTCACTACTGCCTTAGGTTTCATTTTTAATTCTAAGAACAGAGCTGCCTACTATACTAGGTGATTGTAGGCCCTAGATTTGCCTGGTCATGTGTTATTACTATTGCTCCAGCATCCAACACACATTTCCACTTGCTGTAATATGTGGAAGGCATGCATGATAATGTGTGACATTTGCATATATTCACATATTATATGATGATCAGATTAGAGTAATTAGCATATTATCCTATTATTGACTCAAGCTGCCATCTTCCCTTTGTGTCAAGAGCATTCAAAATCCTTTCATGTAACTATAGTGAAACAAAATATACTATTCTTAACTATGTTGACCTCATTATGGTGTAGAACTAATTCATATTCCATCCACAGTGTGTACCTCAGTTCCTCTTCCCTCTGTAGCCTTATAGTTGCTTTGTTGTTGTTTGAGCTGGTAATTCTAATTTGTATTATCACTATTTCTATAAGGGGGAGGAGCTTAGACATCCTCTTTTGCCATTTATGTCAGTTTTGCTGTGGTTAGTTTTGTCTATAGTTGAGCTACAGAATAATTTAGCTCTGGAGTTTTGACATTTTAATGAAGTCCTCTTTTTTTATTATACCCATATCTATTCTTTTTTAAAATGGAGAAAATCAGAAGGTTTATGATTTTTGAAGCATCAAATATGATGAAACACAGAAAATTTGACATGTTTTCATACAAAACTGAGTAAAGAAAAACCTTAAATGGAAGCAAAAAAGGAAGTACTTCTTAAAAAATTTGGGTCAAAATACATATTTTGGCATGAAAAAAATGGTGAAAATTGTTAAGTCATACATTTAGCAAATTGTCCCAAATTTTCAGATAATTTAATTCCCAAAAAAGACAATTTTCTGAATTAATAGTATTATAGTATACAAAGAAATGTTAATTAAATATGTCAACATTGATAGGCTTGCTAATGATAGTTTATAACTTTACAGAGTACATATAATTTTTTAGAAAAATAACATAATAATGAAATAGAAGTTTCTTTGGAAGAATTTCAGTGTGATGATTTTACATAGATGCTCTAAAATATGATTAAGGTGTGGGGAGATTTTCCAGGAGTAACTATTCTACAGCTATTTTTAATTTTCAGATGATTAATAAAAGCTTTCTTTTTAATATAATACACATGGTTATACATTAATTTTTCTTTTGCATTATTATGCTTTTAAAAAATGATTGTGAATGAGGCTGTATGTAAGTCTACCAGTTGAATGAAATCAGTATGCAGGTCAGTGAATAAATACTTCAAAAGTTACCTTAGTGTTTCTTTTTAACTTTAAAAATGTTTCTGTATCATAAATCATGTAGTCACATTCATAGTGATTAAGAGATATGATTTCTCATTTTTCAAATGTTGATGACCATGCCTGTCAATTGCAGTTGTTACGGTACAGACCTAATTCACAGTTACTTCCAAATACTTAATCACACGATGTGGAAGCTGCTGCTGCCAAATGTACAAACATTTTACATATTGTAGCTGAAGCAGCTGAATTTCTGGGAAACTTCCTCCGTGTTTGACTACTCAATCCCTTTCTTCTTAATTTCAGATTTTCTCTCCTGAATGAGCATTCTGCCTCTTAATTCTCTGCACCTTAATCTACAAGATCAGAATGCATCTCAATGTTCTGCAATTCTTTTGAAAAAAAGAATCAATTCCTGAATCTAAACCTTGATGCTTCTGGTTAAGCACATCTAAACTACAGCTCAAGAATCTTCACACTGTATACCCTCCTTTCCTTTCTCAGAGGATTCAGATGTTCTTGTCCAGTGAAAGAACAAGGATTCACGGTCTAAGGTACGTGACTTTCATTTCATAACAAAGTGAGCACATGCTTTTGTGATCAGCATGGAAGTTTGAGCTTCTCCACTTCTGAACTACAGTGGTTCACCCCTCCTTACCCAACCTGGAGATCCCCACTTCTTGTAGGTCACCCTATTGATGCCTAATTTTATGCAGACACCAATCAGCATGGCATACTTTAGCCTAGAACTCCTAGTCCATCTGCCAGAGATGTGTCGCTGCCTGCATGAACAGCCATGAACTCCCCTGTGTGTACATATAACCTCCAGCCAACTCAGAACATGCAAGACTGACAAACTCTCAAGAATGGCTGGGCGGTGGTGGCACACACCATTATTCCCAGCACTTGGGAGGCAGAGGCAGGTGGATCTCTGTGAGTTTGAGGCCAGCCTGATCTACAGAGCGAGATCCAGTACAGGCACCAAAACTACACAGAGAAACCCTGTCTCAAAAACAAACATACAAAACAAACAAAAAACCCTCAAGAATGTCATATTCCCTGGAAATTCTATTATCTCTCCTTCATCTGCTTGACTGGTGCTTGTCCCAAACCAGTTCTCAGTCTCAGGCAATTGTAGTTGTTCATTCTTCCTGTTCGCTGGACACCTAATTGCTCCTTCAACTGACAACCCTGCAGATCAAGCAAATACTTTCTTAAAATGTGTTATTTTTTGACAATTTCATGCATGTATATAATATATTTTGGTCATTTCCCCCTGTTACCCTCTCTCATTCCACCCCTACTCTGCTGAACCCTATCTTCTTCCCAACAAATCCCTCTTCCATTTTTGTGTCTTTTTTGCTTTGTTTTCATAGTTGTTAAATTAGTGTTGTGTTCATGAGCTTGAGTGAGGAATCATTCACTGGAGCATAAGCAACTTAACAGTAGCTAAACCACGACTCTCCTCTAGCAACCGTAATCTACAAATAGCTCCTCTGTAATGAGGAATACTGGAACCTCAGGAGCTCCTCTTTACTCCATGATGGATGTTGATTGGTCCCATATTGTCTAGACCTTGTGTGAGTAACCACAGCTGTTGTGAGTGCATGAGTGGAATGGCCATGTCATGTCCAGAAGACAGAGTTTCGTAGCATTCTTCATCATCCTCCAGATTTTACATTGTATCCACACCCTCCTCCTGAGGATGTTCCCTGAGCCTTGGGGTAGGGTGTAATACAAATGTCCTATCTAGAGCTAAGAACTCAATAGTAGCTTAGCATTTTGACCAATTGCCCACTAGAAAAAGACACTTCTCTAACCAAGACTGAGAGCAACATTTAGTCTACAGGAATAAGTATTAATATTTAGAAGACATTTTGACACCATGTCTGTTTGGCCAAACAACAATAATAGATTCTCCCCTGGAGTCCATGTCCTCCCTAGACATGGATTTTGGCAAGGCTTGCAGTAAGTAGCAGGCATGAATTGCCTTCTGTGGAACAGGTCTCAAATCCAACCAGAAAGCAGGGGCATAATAGTGATGTTACTGTTGCACCAGTGGGCACATCTGGCAAGTTGATATTTTAGTTCACAGTTGAGTAAGAGTGTTGGTATCTTACTCTCCAGCCAGTTTGCATAGCAACTTCTGGTACTGAAGGCTAGCCAGCAGGGAGAAAGCTTCCAGCTCACTTGCACTTTGATTTCTCTATGTCTTGTAAACAAAGCATATTGTACCTTTAGCAACAGAGTCTTACGTCTAGTTATGGTAGACGCCATAGCAATGTAAGTAGCTTGTATTGTTTGGGGAGACTCTGAGACCTACATGACCAACAATTCATAGGGAGGCAGCTCACCCCTGGGATTGGTGTGATTCCTGTGACCTATAGCTCCTGTGAGCAGCATTACCCACCCACTTACGGTGCCTTAGTTAGGGATTCTATTGCTGTGAAGAGATACCATGACCATAGCAACTCTTTATAAAGAAAACATTTAATTGGGGTGGGCTCGCTTACACTTTCAGAGGTTCGGTCCATTATCATAGCAGGGAGCATGGCGGCATGCAGGCAGACATGGTACTGGAGTAGTAGCTGAGAGTCTTACATCTTACAGGCAACAGGAAATTGACTGAGATACTGGGTGGTATCTTGAGTACAGGAAACCTCAAAGCCTGCCCCCACATGACACACTTCCTTGAACAAGGCCATATCCACTCCAACAAAGTCACACCTCCTAATGGTGCCACTCCCCTATGAGATTATGGGGGCCAGTTACATTGTAACTACCACATTCCACTCCCTGGCCCCCATAAGCTTGTAATGATATCATAATACAAAATTTATTTACTCCAACTTCAAAAGTTCCTATAGTCTATCACAGTCTCAACAATATTTTAAAGTCCAAAGTTCAAAGTCTCTTCTGAGATTCATGCAATCTCTTAACTATAATCACCGATAAAAACTAAAAAGCAGATCACATACTTCTAACATATAATGGCACAGGATATGTACTACCATTTCAAAATTCAGGGAAGGGAGCATAGCAAGGAATACTGGACCAAAGCAAGACTGAAAACCACTGGGCAAACTCCAAACTCTGCATCTCCATGTCTGATGTCAAAATGCTCTTCAGATCTCCAACTCCTTTCAGCTTTGTTGACAGCAACACACTTCTTTCTTTTGGGCTGGTTCCACTCCCTGTTAGCAGCTTTCCTCAGCAGGTATCCCATGACTCTGGCATCTCTAACATCTTGGGTTCTCCAAGATAATCTGGGCTTCAACTTCACAGCTTCATGCAATCACTTCTCTACTACACCTCCATTCAGGAACATCCCTGACAAGTGGCTGGCCTCAGCAGCTATCTCAAGGCACAGAGGCAAATTTGATAACCTGTTTCTTCTATCCTTAACTCTAAAACCAGAACCATGTAGCCAAAGCTGCCAAGTTTTGCTGCTTACTGAAGCTGGAATATGGGCCCCTCATTCAATTACATCTTCACCCACTTTCTGCCTAACTTTAGCTGTCTTGAAATTTGCTCTGTAGACCAGGCTATCCTCAAACTCAAAGATCCAATGGCCTCTGCCTTCCCAGTACTGGGATTAAAGGTGTGCCCACCACACCCAGCTCTAATTTTCATTTAGTTTCTTTTCACAAGTTGGAAACTTAGCTGGGTGGGAATCTTGTCCTGAGGTCACCACTCCCTATATTCCATTTCTTAATCTGTTTATCTCCTTGAACACAGAAGTTAGCTCCACTCCTCCTCATGGTGCTCTTTTTCTCCTCAAAACTTGCATTTTGTAATTTACCCTGCTCAGCTTACTCCTTTTCATTATAAATCTTTACAGGCATGAATGCTAGTAACAACATGAGAGAATCTATCCTAGGCTGTTTAGAGATTTTCTCAGCCAATGAAATTAATCCAAAACTATTTACTTTAGCTTCAGGCAGACTCTTTGGACAAGGGCAAAAGGCAGTTAATTGTTTCTTCACCAAAATATTACAAGAACAACCTCTAAGGAACATACTAAAATTCTTCTCCTCTGAAACCTCTTGAGTGAGCACCCCATAGTTCATCCAATCACACTCAGCACCACTGTCTTCCAGGCTCCTACTAGGATGTCCCATTAAGCAGCACTTAAAATGCTCAACTGATTTTCTAATCTATAGTTCCAAAGTCCATGTTACTCCAAACAAAAACATGGTCAGGCCTATCACAGCAATACCCCACTCCTGGTACCAAATTTTGTCTTAGCTAGGGATTCTATTCCTGTGAAGAGACACCATGACCATAGCATAGTAAGTGGCTCGCTTACAGTTTCAGAGGCTCAGTCCATTATCGTCATAATGGGGAGCATGGTAGCATGCAGGCAGATGCTGTGTTGGAGTGGTAGGCAATAGGAAGTTGACTGAGATACTGGGTGGTTTCCTGAGCATAGGAAACTCAAACCCTGCCCCTACAATGACACATTTTCTCCAACAAAGCCACACCCACTCCAAAAAGCCACACCTCCAAGTGGTGCCACTCCCTATGAGATTATGGGGGTCAATTACATTCAAACTATCACATTTGGTAACCCTGTTGAAATGTTCTTTTAAAGTTATGCTTTTTAACTAGTTTACAGTCTAGTAGGTTTCTATATAACTTTTTCACACATAATTAGATTTGGTTACTCTTTCCCACACTGCCTCCTCTTCTTCATTCCTCCACTTCTGAGTGGGCCCTCAGAACTCTGAGCAAGGAAGCAATAGTTCACTAGATACTGAGTCTGCCGTGGTCTTGGACTTCATAGCCTCTGGAAATGTGAGAAGTTAATTTGTTTGGCTTATAAGCCACATTGTCTATGATATTCTAATACAGCAGCTGAAATCAATGGACACGCTTTGTGATCACTTCCCTGTGATGGCTAAACTACCACATAAAGAGGGAGATAGGAAGAACACCTGGTCAGGCTTGGAAGGTAGCTCAGTGGGAGAGTGCCAGCCTGGTTTATGTGAGCACCTGGGTTCATTCCCCAACAATGCCAAAATAAAGAGACACAAAAATATTACCAGGCATAGAACAAACCTGTGATCCCATCACCAACAAAGGTGAATTTGAGAGGATGGAGAGTTCAAGGAAACCTTTGAACCCTTTGAATCATAGCAAGTTTGATGCCAGCCTTGACTACCAGGGACCCTGCTCAAAGGGGGACAATGAAAAAACCAGACATACAGAAAGAATAGCCCTGAGAACAGGACCATAAACCCACAGGTCTGAACAAAGTCCCACTTGTTTTCTTGAACAACCCCTTCTCAAGAGATCACATGCTCTGACCAAATCCAAGAGTGCTTAAAAAAAAATGGTTCTTTAACCTCTTTGTCCACATTTAGAGTTGCTCTTGGGGTAGAAGATTTAAATGGTCATAGTTGGTACCTCTCCTATAGAAGCAGAACACAGTGGCCATAAACCTTCAGAGAAGCTCCCAGTCTCACACACGCGCACATTCTGCATCTCCATGTGTGTGACTCTATGATCATCAGTGAAGCGTGTGCTTAGAGTTTGTTTTCCCTTTTAGTGACTATGCAACATTCAGGGATATCTATGCTCTTCTTGAACCATGACAACCCATTGGCTTACATGGTGGTGATGTAAGGCAAGAACTATTGTGTCACTGGGCATCTGAATTTTCAGTAAGTACAAATTCAAAGACCCCTTCCTCCTCTGCTATATTATACTTAATATCACATTCTAAACACCTAGACTAAAAAAAATGTAATAGCTCACATGCGTCTAAGGACGTTCAAACTTTACAATTAGAAGTTGAATAGACCCTCGAAGACCACTTCCAGGGTATGTTGAAGTATTTGGTTACTTATTTTTAATTCTGTGTGTGGATATGCACATACGGTGATTGCGTGCTCACATGTTCATGTGCGTGCATATGGGGAAAGCGCTATATATGCAGGTGTGAAACACTCAAGTGGAGAGCAGAGGTCTCATTTCGGGTGTTTTGATCTATCACTGTCCACTCTATTTTTAAAGCAGTGTCTCTCACTGAGCTGGAAGCTTGTCTATCAGGGCAAGACCAGCTGACCTGTGTGCCTCCTTCCTCCACCTCCTCAGGTCTCAGATCACAAAGGCACATAACCAGATCCTGCCTTTGACACAGGACCAGGAACTCCAGTTCAGATCTACATTGCTTGTGCAGTTAGTACTTTATGAACCCAGCTATCTCCTCAGCCCATGGAATTTTTTTTTCCTACAAAACATTTCACAAGCTCACATTGAAAGCACACCCAGAAAGCTTCACCAAAATAAGGGTAAAGGATTATTTAGATATAAAATACTCAGATCTTTTTCATGTATCCTCTAAGCTGATCTGATTAGCTCATGAGAATAACTGCAAAGCCATGCCAGAATATAACAGGTTTCTCCTAGGTCTAGTTGGAAAGAGAAAGAAAACTACATACAGCTGTTCCAGGCCTGGGAAATGCTGTGCAGATCTGACAGCAGCTGCCTGCATGCCAAATACTTCCAGCAATTTCTAATTAAATCCAGCTCAGGAAAAACTGTATGATCTGTATCATGTGACTTCTATCTGTATAGGGGATGCTTTTTCCCCTTTTGAAAGTTTCTCCAGAAAAAAAAAAAAAATTATTGATTTTCTCAATCTAAAAGAGCTGATTTATTCAGACTCAAAACTACTGCTTCAACTTTGACGTTAGAATCCTCATAGGAGTTGGATGTCACAGGGTCAAGAAGGAAGTGGTCCTCGGTCCGAAACAGGACCGGCGGCTCGTAGGCAGCGCGCTGGGGCCCGGCGGGCGCCGACTTGAAGAGAGCAGCGTGGGGGTGTGGAGAACTTCCCCGTTTCTATAGCTTTGCTACATTGTCTCTATCCCAAGAAATTAAACATGTGCACATTCGTGATTTTTCAAGTTTATTTCATGACACTTCACTAATGATCCTAAATTAACCATAATAACAGACTGGTCTAACACATCATCAGTATGTTCATGCATGTTTTCTGTTTACAACTTAACACAACCATATGAAGGAGGAAGGGAGAAATTCTTATCCCCACCTCACATATCAGAACCCTCAAAGACTGATACCTGAGGTATGCTTGGTCACAAGTCTATCAGCTTTTAGGTAAAGATTTGGCCTCAGACTTGCCATCCCCAAGGCCACTGAAGCTTCCATTCTGGCCACTCACCCTCCTGTCACTAGTGAGGTGCACGCACGAAGTCTCTTCCTGTGGTCACATGGGCCACTTGACACAAGAGCATGCATCTACACTGCAAGAAATCTACCCTTATATTTAAATATCTTTATGGGATTCAATTTTTTTTACACCCTACAAAAATCATTGATGAACAGACATGGGTGCGCAAGACAGAGCTTGTTGTGCATTATTAGTGAATGCCTGGGAACAATAAAAGTTCACTGTTCTTACTTACATTGTACAAGATGATCATCTCTCTGGTACTGGTTTGTAGGAATCAATACAAAATGTACATTTGCAAAGTCCCTCAGGCCAAAGCATGAAAATAGAAAGAAAAATCTGTCTGTAAGATTTAAATTAAGGTAAACAAAGTGACAATCCCCGGCCCACTGGCACAATTGTTCTGAGTATTAATGAGCATTTCCATATGATACCACATTCCCAGACTATTGGTAAGTGTGCAAGGGGCTGTGAACACTTGTGTTCCATTATGAATGAAATCAACCAACATGTAAATACTTAGCGGGACCAAACTTGATGGAAACACTTGACTGCCAGTTTATTTTATTGTTTTTGGAGTTTATTATTCCAGATAATGAATGCAGGTTTTTGCAACAGATAAACACATGAATTTGGTGACCCAGGACAGTGAGGGAATTTGAGGATCTGTGATGCATATTCTAGGAACCTGAACCTTTCCCTTTAGAAGCCGTTAAAAGCTAAGCTATGAGATGACATACATCACTTCCATGTATTGACCTCCTCCAATTTCAGAGGCCCCAACACCAAATGAGAAAATAAGAAAGAATGTTAGAAACACAGATTGCTCTGAGTATTCAAGTTTTCTCATAAACCATGTCATTACAGAAGCACCAAATACTCTGCTCTATAAAGATAATAATGTAAGGAGAAGAACTTTGTAACCCCATTAACAGAGAGGTTCACCAAACTCAGTTTTCTCTGCAGAAGAGTCACTTGAGAGTCTCAGGCACCCCCATTCATAAAGATTAAGAAGAGGTTATGGGACCAAATGAATGGAGCCTGGGGAATCTGGCCTCTACAGACTTAGTATCAATATCATAGCCCAGTAAAGGTTTTTTCTCCAATATCTTTAAATATGTGTATATAATACTCCTAAATAACCTGATGTATTCATATACCAAAGGTGGAATAAATAAAACAAAATAAAATTTAAAAGATGCTCATGGTGGTACATGCCTTTAATCCCAGCACTCTCATGAAACAGAGAGAAGCTGAACTCTGTAAGTTCAAGGACAGCTGGGGCTACACAGTGAGACCCTGTGTCAAACAACCACAAGATGAGTGGAGCAAGCTATAAGCTTTGCAGGAGTGCTTACATGGAAGCATTCTGGTGAGCTGACCACAACTTGGGATTGTGATTAGATAGGAAACTGGATTCCTACAAGGACCTGCTCATGCTCAACAATATCCAATGAGTAAGCCCAGAAATTCTCTCCCCTAGAAACTCTCCTCTAGCATTTCTCAGTCTCTCTCTCTCTCTCTCTCTCTCTCTCTCTCTCTCTCTCTCTCTCTCTCTCTCTCTCTCTCTCTCTCTGTGTGTGTGTGTGTGTGTGTGTGTGTGTAAGCACACATATGTGTACAGGTATACAAGCATACATGTGAATGTACTGATTACTTCTTCACTCTGCCTCCACTATTGATTTTGAGATATGGTCTCTCACCAACTTGGGGTTTACAGACTTGACTAGATTGAATGGCTAACAAGGTCCAGAATCCGCCTATCTCAACTTCCCCAACATTGTCATTAAAGGGACTCCTGTGCCTACATTTTCTTCTTAATTTTATTTTTTAGTTTCATGTATGGGTTTTATGTCTGCAGAGACCATTGGATATACTGAACTGAAACCGAGTTACAAAAGTCACAGAGTTATGAGCTGTCATGTGGGTGCTCTTGGATTCAAACTCTGGACCTCTGGAAGAGCAGCAGGTACTCTTAACCACTGAGCTATCTCCCCATCCCTGGAACATAGCTTTTTACCTGAATTCTGGAAATCCTCACTTGTGCCGCAAAGTGCTTTACTGACTGAGGCATCTCTGCAGTTCTACATGGTCCATTTTAGTTGTGTTTCTTTAAAGTTTGTATATCGAGTACTCTATAGATATTAAAATCACGGCCTTACAGTCTTACGGCATTCAATTTTTTTCAAGTTCAAGAAATCAAGCTGCCCTCCTAATTTTCAGAATGTAAGAAGCCAACATGTTTTATTTTCTTTTGTGTCAATTTTTGCTGGCAGAATGCATGATTACCGTTAGACATCTATGTCCAGCCCTGTGTTTTTCCCATTTCTATGATGAGGAACTGACCCCAACGTAAGTCTACAAAGTTGAGAACACAGCCAACGTGACTTAGAGGGTTGGAGAGATGGTTCAGTGGTTGACTGGTTGCTCTTCTAGAGGACCCAGATCAACTCCTAGCATCCACAGATCAAACCATCTTTAACTCCAGTCCCAGGGGATCAATTAGAAGTCCTCTTTTGACCTCTACAGGCACTACATGTCTATGGTGCACAGACATACAGGTAGGTAAAACACCCATATACATAGAAATTAGATAGAATAGAATAAAATAGTTTTTAATGTGATTTACCATTAAAATGTATATTTAATGCTGATTTTCTAGTCATGTACTAGTCATCAGCCTGTGGTTAAACTGCTCAACTTTTACATTTTGAGAACATAATACTTTAAAGGCTTATAGTACACCTGCCAGTTGTCAACAGATTTGTTCATGTGTTTTCTATACATATTTCATTCCCTATGGTAGAAGAGTGTATGGTAAGCCAATATAAACAGAATTTTGAGGGTCTTGTTGTTATTGTTGTTGTTTAGCCCATATCATCTTGGCACAGGGAGTATCCAATCTTGGCATATCATAAATCTTTAATATTCTGTGGCATGTATAATCATGTTAAGGGACAATTTTCTGCCAATGCTTGAGGTCTGTACCTTTTTGTTAAAAGTGAAACCCATTCTGTATGAGGACAGGCGATGTATCATCAGGAACTTTTAATTTGGCACAGACAACATGAAAACGTCCAATAAAGGAGTAGTTGTATCTATTCCCTCACTTTTCAAAGTGCACAATGTCTCTTTTGGCTCACAAAATTAAACATTAGGAAGAGACCTGTGAGGTCATTCAACCAAGCCTCATGTGTTTCACATACTTTAAAGATGATTGCATATTTGAGAGAAATAGACTTAAGCCTTTCGTTCATCAGAAAGGAAGTGGCATCCAAATTTCTTATTACATTTCTCTCTCCATAATTGTTCAATATGTTGTACAATATATTTAAGAATTATCACCAGGGCATGGAAGAATTTTCTAAGACTTTTGTGTAGAACACTTAATACTACCAGAAAAAGATCCCATGGTCAAAATATGGGGAGTGCTCAAACAGACTAAATTGAACACATTTCCTTTCTTGATGGACTTCTCACAAAGCCCTTAATAAAACTCAGTCTGTTAAGACACTCTCAGATGCATGATCTCCAAACACTGTATTTCCTCAACTTACTTGATTATTCAAACTTTTGGCAGACTGCCTTAACATCTTGAGTCATATTAGTGTTCTATAGAAGAATGTATAAGAAAATAGCAGAAGAGACTTAAGTCCCCTGTTGTAGTTCCTGGAGAAAACAACTTTCTGTATGTACTCAGTAAAAGAAATTTAGCAGCCAAATGGAAACACAACAGACCCAACTATGTGCAAGCAGAAAAACTTGGATAGAGTAACTGAAACTTATCAATGAATTGCAAATGTGCTTCAGAACTATGAACTGTAAAGTGTCTAGTAGGGGCTGAAGAGATAACTCAAGAGTTTCAAATACTTACTACTCTTGCAGAAGACCCAAATTCAGTTCCCAACACCCACATGTGGCTCCAAACTGCCTGTTAACTCCAGTTCCAGGGCATTTTTCACCCTCTTCTGGACTCCACCAACACACATGAACAAACTGCACTTATATCTATTCAGACAAATACTCACACACATAAAACAAAAAGCAAACAGATAAAATGCAATAGAAGCCTAGTAAAATCTAATTGAGGCATAACCCAAAGTTTAGAAAAATAAGAAAATATTTCTATGTATCACATCTTATAGCTATTCATTCTACAGAGAATCAAGGAGGGATTCTGCACAAGTGATATGCTAATCTTTGGAGGCCCCTGGTGGGGCCATCCATGTATCCTTTTTATCTTTGTTCCTAACCATGCATGTGAAGTACCCCACAAAAGAGACGAAATTGTAATGAACTACAAAGACAAAAATCTGCTAATACTGAACATTTCTTACTAAAGATTTACACATACATTCAGTATACAGGGGATTAAGTGTTTCCTTCCAAAATCTTTTTAAACACACACATGGTACTCACTAAGTCGGGGACTGCAGTTGAAGCCAAAAATGACATTCTTTATCTCAAGTTTCTGTGAAGTTTACAAAACAACTTTCTGCAGGTTTCCTCCAGACACAGCCTATCCAAGAAGCCATGAAGCTATTTTGTTTAGGAAATGCCACAATATCCCTGCCACACCATAAAGGAACTGCCTTATTCTGCTATCTCAGGGCAGAGCCATACATTTTCCAAACAAAACATGAGCTAATCTAAAAATGCTTCTTTCAATATGTAAACTTTCCATCATTTCCATGCTTTCCAGGTCAGACACTGGGCCAAAGAGATTACAAAATGGATGAAATAAAACTCCATTTTATAACATAGAAGACCACCGTCCTTTTCATCAGGAAAGGATAAAGTAAAGCAAGAAGAGGTTGGACTGGATTCTCTTTTTTTCCATTAGAATTCAAGCAAGTTGCATTGGTTGAGGCTCCCCTTGAGGCTTTGGACCAAGGAAACAGAAGGGAAGAAGAAAAGCAACACAGTGATGGGGAAGGAAGATGCTACATGTGTTTGGAGTGTATGAGGTGTGTGCATTTTCAAGGGTATCCAGGCACACAGGCAGCAGGGATAGAAGGAAAGTGGAAAGGAACACACCCTCCTGAAGGAGAGCCTTATCCCTCTCCTTTCTGTTCTTGTCTTCATGTAGAACAACGAATAAGACAGATCATCATCTGACTTTTGTTTTTTATTTTTATTGTACGCATGTGTGGAGGCACATGTGTGGTAAGAGGACAACCTGGGGAAAGTTGTTCTCCCTTCCACCATGTAGATCCCAGGGATCTAACTAAAGTCATCAGCTTTAGTAATAGAAGCCTTTACCCACCAAGCCATTTTGCTAGTCCATCTTCTGCTGATCTTTGAGAGGAGTCCCTGTGCGTTTGCCTTCCTGGTTCAGTGAGTGATGGTTTCTGGACCAGCTTGATGGCAGTATCTGCTTCCACTTCATGCATGATGCTTACCACCTCCACAGCTACAGTCTCTTTTTTTCATGACAATGATTGCAATCTGGTAGGCCATAGACCAAGTCTGGCACACAGATGGGTTTTTCTGGGCTGTGGCTTATCCTTTCCCTATGTGAATCAAAATAAAATCGAGGATGCCTCACACAAAATCTATGCTTCTGGGTTTTTTTTTTTTTAGAATCAAAACATCTCACCACCTTGCCCTTAATATTCAACAACCAGCTGGGTTTGAGGAGACCAAGCATTTTGGTTCTGGATAAGTTCCATTCGTTACATAACAACTGCAGATGTGCTGAAGGCAGGCCAGCTTCACCCATGGAAACCACCTGCTTGATTTCATGGAGGCAGGCACCACCCATGTGAGTGCACCCTGAGACTGGGTGTAGAATGACCTGTGGTGAAGTCCTCGTCCCAGCTGACTTGCATCCTCTTCTAAACGCACTCAGCCACAGATACTCCGGGAATCACTTCTCCCATGTTCTCCTAGACCTCAACCCAGCAACCATATCATCTTTCCTGTCTCCTCACTATTGGTTTCTTGCTCAATTCTCTGCTCTCCACAAGGAAACCAATTTTTACCATCCTAAAAGAAAAACAGAGCATAGGTATTGTGTTGCTTTTCTCTTTACAGCACAAACATTTCTTGATGAATAATTGTATATTGCTCTCCCCAGCTCACTAACCATCCACTTTTCAAACCACTGTAATCTGGGCCCAGCAGACCCTGGAAGCTGCTTCCATTAAAGTCACCAATGGGCTCCCGTTTCCCAAGTCCAAGTCACAATCAGTTTTTACTCCTCTGTGTATTAAGCCATCTGTATTATCTGACATGGATAACTGCTGACTACTATTTTGAAATTCTTTCCTAGGTTTTAAGGCAGGACTATGATAATCCACATCTTGAAACTTCCTTTTCCATTATCATTGAAAATTTAAAACATTTTCTAAATAACATAATATACCAATAGTATATTATAATAGTATATTATATATTATAGAAATAGTATAAACTATTTCTCTGATTCCTTCAACATTGTGGTATAAAACCTAATAAAGTCACCCTGTCTTCAAATGATAGAATATCTATATTGAACCATGTGCCACTGATACAATAAGATATGTGAGGCTTCGTACTTTAGAAAGATTTATTTGGCTTATGAGTCTATTGCTATTGGCAGAATGTCTGAACAACGTGACACCAGCCACTTGGCTATGATACACCTTGTGGGGGGAGCAGAAAAATAACCAGCTTCCTAGGAGTCCAGCTTATTGCTTAGTGTCACTGCATAGTAAACTGATATCATGAAAAGTAACTCTCCCTACAATACTAATACCATTCTGATACGCTGCTCATCACACTTTTTGAACTACCACATGAGTCTTAAGAGAATAAAGTACACCCAAAGCATAGTGATGTCCTTAAGGAAGCCAAATAAGTTCCAGCAGGTCATTCACACATCACAGGCAGAGGGGAGACGCGAATCCTAGTCATCTGTAAAACACACACACACCCTGACATTAAGTACTGGCCTATCTCAACTTCCCTATCCCAAGTGTGTTGATGATTCAAGGGTAGAATTTGGTTCTTTTCTAATTTTATAACCTATTTCCCTGCGCAATCTTAGTAATGACCATGGCCTCATCAGTCACCTTTACGGTGATGTTAAATCAAACTAGCTACATTCCTAGGCTTTCCTTCCAATAACTAAATTCACAGATCATCCTTTATGCTTTGTATTTACCTTCATCTTGACTTGTTATGGTTTTATTCAATATACATAGGTATAAAACTATTTTTTGTGGGTCAATAAATCCATTGTAAAAAACTTTCAGATTCTTATATTCTCTCTGCCCATCCCAGTACTTGACCTATTAGTGCTTAATAACTGATGAGCAATTGCCTGAATAAGAAGCCCCTTGCCTGTGTGAGCATCTCAACTTGGATCATTTACCTTCCTTCTCCTCCATTATCTGTATCTTAAGTTCACTGTGTTTCAAGCTTCTCTCTTGGTTATTTATCCCAGTCTGACTATATTCTAAATTCTGTATCTTAGAAAATTATAATAACATCCAGCTAATCACAATAAGCCCATAACTTATCAATTGCTTCCCTTTCTATTTGCCCATCTACTTGATCAATCTCTAGCCCATCATACTCCTCAGACAATCATGCCATCTACCCTCCCTCAAATACCCATGATGTTGGCCTTCACCATTCCATGGTGGCCAGTTTCAAGCTCACTGGCTTCATGTCTCTCCCAGCCCATTCCTCAAGATACTATTCAATACACACTTCTAAAAATTATTTCTTTTATTTTTTGCGATTATATTGCCCTATTCCCTTTTTTTCCCCTCTAAACCTTCCCATCTACCCCTCCTTGCTTTCTTTCAAGTTCATGCCCTTTTTAAAAAATCAATTGTTGGCCAGGCAGTGGTGGCGCACGCCTTTAATCCCAGCACTCGGGGAGGCAGAGGCAGGTGGATCTTTGTGAGTTCGAGGCCAGCCTGGTCTACCAAGTGAGTTCCAGGAAAGGCGCAAAGCTACACAGAGAAACCCTGTCTTGAAAAACCAAAAAAAAAAAAAATCAATTGTTGTTACATACATATGTGTACTTGTACATGTATATACGCATGCACACATGTATGCACAAATTAAGATTGTTCAGTGTAATGTTACTTTTATGTATGATTTCAGGGCTGATTGTTTGACATTAGATTACCAATCAGTGTACTCATCCCTGGGGAAGACTATTTCTCCAGCTTTCAGCACTTTTTAGTTGCCTGTAGTTCTTTGTGTGGGGTGGAGGGCTCCTCGGCTTTCCCGTGCCTACTCTGGCATGTCCATTGTTGTTGTCATTGTTTGTGCGGTCATGTTGGTGAATATTTAGGTGAATATCTTCTGACATTATTAGGAGACACGGTGTCACAGCAAATTCCTTCATCCATTGGTTCATACACTCTTTCTGCCCTCTCTTCTGCAATGATTTAAGTCTAGGAGCTGTACAACAAGAGGAAAATCATGCCTGGTACTGGAAACTTAGACACTTTCTCTGTGCTAGTGAAATTATGAACATTGGAGAACCTGTAATTATCACTTTACTAAACTAGCATAATCCTTAACTACATTCTAAATATTTGTTCGTATCCCCACATAAGAGTGTAGTCATTACCCCTCATCCGGCAAACTTCTTTTTGCAACAGAAGGAAATTATCACAGAAAACTACAACCAATAAAAATGCAGAGTTGTGGAGCCCAGTCTCAACAGGTACATCAGAACATGCACATTTTTCTCTTTCTTTTTTCCCCTTGCTCAGCTTTCAAGGTGTCTTTGTGGAGCAAAATGTATCTATCTCCTTGATCATGCATAAAAACTTTTTGGTGAGTTGGTCTTTTTTTTTCTTGCTCAGCCTTCTTTTTATACATAACACCTACTCCAATGTATTGAATTTTTTTTTTTTGAGACATGGTTTCTCTTTGTAGCCCTGGCTGTCCTGGAACTCACTCTGTAAACCAAGCTAGCATTGAGCTCACAGAGATCCACTTGCCTTTGCCTCCTGAGTGCTGGGATTAAAGGCATGAGCCACCACTGCGAAGCTAATGCATTGAATTTTGGAATCCTGCACTGATAGTAATTCTTGGTTCCTCTTCATCATGAATTCTCTTCTCTCCCTTCTTTTCCTACAGTATCTTAAATGTCCTGAAATACCTCCATTCAAGGATTACCTTATCTGAGTTGCCCTTTCTTTATCTCCTACACAGATACAGATGGTCTTTGTAGGGACTTGTATATCATTTCCAGATTAGAGTGAGCATAAAATAGCTATATCTTTGTTTATATTAATCTCCATAGATATAGGAAACTTTATGATGAACTTCACTCCACTGATACTTACAATACTCACAAAAGTAGGTAATAAAGTTCTCCAGAATACATTGACAAATGATAAAATTAATGATCTTAATAGAGGAAAACCTGTGAGTCCAGGCCTTGGGATCATTGACCTCAAATGATTTTATTATATAATACCATCTTTGATGCATTTAGTTGGCAACCTAGTAGTATACCTTAATTATTAAATAGTTAGAGCCAAGTACACAAATGGGAATACATATCATGGAGAAAATAAAGCAGTTGGTAGAAAATTCATATGCCCGCTAACCTATGCAAAGGGAAGTCCAAAGAATAATCTCGGTTGATAGACAACATCAATTCAATTTCATTGCATGTATAAAAGCTATTTGATTATCATTAAGTCAATAGAGTAGTTGCTTAAGAACATAGAACATAACCATATTTACTCTATGAATCTCTCTCTTTCTTTCCTCTGTCTTCTTTCTATCTATCTGTCTGTCTATTTGTCTATCATCTATCTACCTATCTATATCATATCTATACCTAGATCTGTATTTACCTATATCTATCAGTATATTTTCCCTCACATATATGTCCATAGAACAAAGATGTGGTCACCTTATTTTGTGCCAAAAGAACATAAGAGATAATAAAATGGAGGACAAAAGAAACTCAGATTACATGCAAAAAGCACAATTTTTCAGTTAGTTGGGAAATTCCCTTTCTGAATCTGCCTCTTGTTTTGACTCTGGTTGGATGTTTTATTGTAGAATTTAGCTCCTTACATGTGAGTTTATTTTTTATGAAGACTACATGTTTATCAATGATTTCAATTTAAATGTGTCCTTTCTTACCTGGCTAATGCATAAAGCTGAAAAACTAATTTCCATAGTACTTATAGACAAAAATAGTCATATGGCAGTTTCAGACACCTGTGCACTCATGAAAATTAACTGGAAAAATGTCAAAATTTTGTAAAAATTTGACAGACAGTTGCTCTGATTCATTTTGCATCCTTACCATTCCTTTTATCCCTACAATGAAGGGAAAATGCTCAGAAGCATAGCTGCAATCTTCCCACAAGGAGAACAAAGTCTTCATGAAGATGACAAAGAAAAAAGGTAGAAGGATCCTGGGATCTGGTGACATACATCAGCTACTTATATGAACCTTGACCTTGGCCACTTAGGACTCATGTGAGACAACAGGAAAAATGGGCATCAAAAACACAAAGTTGGGTTTTCTGTACTTGTAAATAACGTTGTTCCTGGTATAAATATTTGTCTGCAAAGACCATTCTTCACTGCCATGATTGAAAATGGAGGGGATCTTTCAGAAGTCACCATCCTTCTTTACTCTTCACAACACGATGTAGAGCAGTTACAAAAACTCAAAGAAAATTTTTGAGATCACTTCCTCATTTTACAACTTGGGAAATTAAGTCTCAAAATACTGTACTGACTTACTCAAGACCACTCAACCACTGTATCTTGAACAAGGTTCTGGTATTGTAAATTCCACCCTAGTGTGCTTCCTTGTATTTCTGAAATTAAAAAGATACTTATTAAGCTGGGACAACTAAAATTCTCTGCAGCTGCTTTACACACACACACACACACACACACACACACACACACACACATACACAAAACAAGCAAATAAAATAAATTCAAACCCATGAAGAAAACATAAGAATAGCTTAATAGGAAAATTTAGCATAGCTCCTCCTAGGAAATAATTATAACACAAAGAAAAATAAAAAATGGCTACAGAAGAAAGGAAAACTAAGAGAGAGGGTGAGCTTGAGCTTGAACTAAAAAGGACAGCCCATATTAGAGAATACACATGCTTGCCACATGGATTCTTTTATGAACTCTAACTGTTAGCATTCAGACATTTATGCTGGCCTGCTCTTGGGGACCTAGCAGGACATGTCAGCAGCAGCAGCCAAGATGAGACACTGTAGCTACCACAGCCACCAAATAGAGCACTCTCCCTATGCGCTTGCGCTATATCCCCTTATAAAAGGCAAGTCCTTCATGCCCCTCTCCCACTTTTTCCTTCTGCTCTCCATCAGAGGCCCCCTCTGTACCCTCCTCCCATGTGAGCTCTGCTGCATAGTGTGACTTTGTGGTGCCTCTTGGCACCAACCGCCAAGGTTGCCTTTCTGCTGCTAAACTCTTAAAGGGTACCCATGTCGTATAGCTGATGGTGGAAAGGAACCTGGCAAACAGATGATGATATAACTGCTTTGGCTGCAGAGGCAGGCTGCTACAGAAACTAATATTGGAATTTTTAATGAAAGAAGCAGAGTGAGATGTATAGGACCCCAGTGTTTTTCTATTTGAGAGAGTTTACTTAATGAAAAGGGGTATAGGGTGCTGGTAAATGACCATTTGGATTGATTGATACCTAAGTGGTATTGGGACCAGATTTGATTGCAAAGGCAGATAAGAGGTCTGAGGTTTTCCAAAAAGCATCCCAGTGAGGAGCTTGGAGGTATGGTGGAGGACACAGTTCCTATGAGCAAGGTAGCAGAAGAAGATCCAAGGCCTGTAATGTCCTGGTGTCCCAGAGATTCAGTGAGGATTGGATTGAATGGGCATAAGCTTTTCAATAGATTGTCACACAAGAGCAAGGCCAAGGGCTCTGAGCCTGAGTGAGATGTGGTTGCCTGATACCAGGGCTTGCAGATGAGGACAAAGGGTGAGAAACCATGCTCTAGAGAGTAAGTCCAACTCATGGGAAATGGCCAGAGGTGAGTGTCAGTGAAAAAGAGTCAACTGTAGCCTTAAAGACCATGGCTTTGGATTCCTCTGCCCCCAAGAATGCCAGAGGGGTGCCCATTGTTTCATGCTTACTCCCACAGATCTAGAGAAGCGTTTACACTCACTGGGAGAAGGGGGACTTACCAATCATTGCCAATGTTGGGTGAAGTGACTAGCAATTGGCTAGTTGGAAAGTGAGCCCATTGTAGTAGACAGGGTCCAGCGTCTTGGTGTCCTGGTGATCAGGAGGAGCCACCAGGAGAGCCTGCCAGCTTTCTCCTTCACTTATGGCTTTGCCTTCCATTCAATACCAGCAATTGGGTCTCCCCTGGATGTGACACTTTGTTTTTGAGCACTGTCCTCCCCTCACTTTCTGGCTTTTCTCCAAGTCCTGGTACCAAGCAGTTGTGTCTCTCTCAGGCTCAGAGCCCTCAGCCCCTACTCTTGCATGACTACATACTGCACAGCTTGTGCCCACTCAATCTGATCCTCCCTGAATCCCTGGGATGCCAGGATATCCAGGCCTTTGGATCTCCTTCCTCTACCTCACTCATGGGAACTGTGTCCTCCACCATACCTCCAAGCTCCCCCTTGGGATGCCTTTTGGAGACCCACTGATCACTCCTTTCAAATCAAATCTGGCCTCAGTATACCTTGGGCTAGGCACTCAGGGAACCAAGAAAGAATTATCCACTTTCTTTCTTTTTCTTCGCTCCAAGACCTGCTTGTTTCTATCTGCTCTCCCTCTCTAAATGTTCTGTCTATATTTGCTGCAACATGGGAGTCAGAGATGGAGAAGCCAGCTTCATCTTGCTCAGCACACACTAGTTCTCCCTTTCTTTTTATTTATTCAGCTCCTGTATATATACATATATATATATATACATATACGTATAAATATGTATATATATGTATATATACACATACATATGTGTGTGTATGTGTGTGTGCGTGTGTGTGGTGACTTGGATTTAACTCTATATATGTGAATATAAGCTGGACTTAATTCTGCATGTATGTGTATGTAACTTGGATTCAACTCTGTGCGTATATGTGCATATAACTTAGGTTCAACTATTGTTTAGGAAAACATGTTTTAAACAGCAACCACATGGCTCTCCTCCATCTTGGCTGGTGACCTCATCATGATGTAGGCAGCCATATGGCTGGTATCTTTTACTAAGGTTAAAGAGGACGTATCATGTGACACTTCTTAGTCCTAATGAGCTCTCTGTTCATTGTATCTCCTTTTAGACTAAGAAAGCAACAAGTCTCGAATATTTTAGATTGGTATGGACCTTTTTTTGAACGATGACAAAAATGTAACGTTAGATTTGGTACACTATACTATATACGTGATTCAACTCTAATTTAGAATATACTCTATATGGTGGTAAAAATTTAAGATTACAAAGATCTATTCAGATTAACAAAAGCTAACTTAGAGATTTACAACTAAGTGCTTATGTCTTTGCCAAGTGTTCAACACCAAGGTTCTAGAGAACTTAGATAAGTGGTAATATATTTTGATAAATAAGGTATTTGATAAATAAGATATATATTCTATAATGGAATGCCTGGTCCCCTGGGAGGGTCCTTTCCCAGGGTTGGGCATTTGGGCAGGGGCCCCCATGGCTTGTCAAGGTCAGTGCTGACCTCTGGGCTCCCTCAGTCCCTGCTCATGGGCCATACCCCAACTTACAAGCCCCTTTTCTCCTGTTCCCATTTCACCCTGGGGATCTTTTGTTGGGATCCTGCTCTCACTCTTCCAGGTCTAATGTCTTACATCATCAAGGGAGGGTGCGGGCGACTGCATCCGCCATGTGGTCACACAATCTCTGCCTTAAAAAAGCTGCACACAGACCCCCACCATCTCTCTTTCTGTTTCCTCTCTGCTCTGCCCCCGCCATCTTTCTGTCTCTCCAGGCCTGGTTTCTTTCTAATAAAGCTCTTTCTAACTCTGGTAGTTGTAGCCATGGCTCGTGACTTTTCCACTGGCCGACCCACCAGCGCTGCCTTTCATCCTTTCATCTTTCCCCATCACTTTTCCTTGTCTTCTCAGGAGACAGCCTTAGCAGCTTGGAACAAACTTGTTCTGTTTTTACCCACAGAATGGCTATTTTGGTTTCTTTACTGAGCCCATTATCTACAATAAAAAGTTTTATTTTGATATTATAAGAGCTTCAATTCAAAAATCATTGTTTTTAAGGCTAAACCTGACAGGAATGGAAGGTAAAGTCCTAGTCTTATGAAAGCTGTTAACTTATTGTAGATTGTTAAGGAACACAAGTTAATAGTCAGTCATCTTATAAATGATCAAGTTCTTTAATTGTAGTCATGGTAAGTACTGATATAATTAATTACAGGGATAAGCCTTACTTAGTCCCCTGAATATGTTTTCAAAGTTAAGCTTAAAACAAGTAACTAGCTTTAATCCCAGCACTCAGGAGGCAGAGCCAGGCAGGTCTCTTTGAGTTCAAGGCCAGCCTGGGCTACCAAGTGAGCTCCAGGAAAGGTGCAAAGTTACACAGAGAAACTCTGTCTCGAAAAACAAAAACAAAACAAACAAACAAAAAAAAAACAACTAGAAACAAAGTTCGTCTATTCAGATATACCTAATAAATAGACAGTCCTCAAATGCTTCAGAGATCTGCAGAATACGGCATTTAAAATGTTTAATAAAAAAGCATTTTGTGATAGAAAGGCATGCCAGCTACTGGCAGCACCCCTAATTCCTCCAAAGGAGATGGATAGGCACAGAAGAACCTCCACTGGGGAGTTTGCTTTAAATGAGGCTATGCCAGCCACTGAGCAAAAAATTACCTTTCACCTCAACTGCTGCCGGGACTTTCTCCAGACTGTGGAAAACAGGACACTGTGGAAATTGATTACCCCACTTTGCCTAGACAAGGTTGGCTGGTCCCCCCTGCCCAAGTTCCTCCACAGGAAAGTCTGCCAGATCTTCTGGACCTAGCAGCCAAAGACTGATGTTGCCCTGAGACCTCTGCCCCCAACGCCCATGGAGGACCCTGGGGTAGCAGTCTAGGTAACAAGTAAGTCTCTGTCATTTTTAATAGATTCAGAAGCTTCTTGGTCTGCAGCTTGCTCAGGTAAACTCCGGTGCCTCTTGACAACTAGGATAGTGATAGCATTGTCAGTTTAATAGCATCAACCAAGCCTTCACCTGTCTTCTCAGCTCGCTTTGTGTGTAAAATTCAGGCCACAGGCCTCTCTCTCCTAGAAATACTACAAAGTCTGGACACAATTTACCTCATTACCAGACTCAGAAAAGAGATAAACTCGCAGAACAGATTTCAATGTAATGTTTTACTATTCCTTTATTTAAAGGAACTCAATTTACGTGACTGCTCTCAGTGCTCAACCACCCATATTTCTGGTGAATTAGATACAAAGAAGGTGTTTTAAGGTGTAAAGTTTATATGAGGATATGAAAGCTTAAGATGTGAGGATCTAAGAATGTTTTAGGTTGTAAGAAAGTGACTTAAGGTGTGTAGATGCAAGTTATTAAGGTGTGCAAATGCAAGTTATGAAGGTCTGAGGATGAAAAAGCTTAAGTGGTGATAAAAAGAAAGTGATTTTAGGTGTATAAAAGAATGAAATGCTTCAGATTTCTTTCTCTCGCTATGCTACTGTTATATTAAGACTCCAAAAGTTCATAGTCTTAACATTAATTGATGGAATTCTGATAAGCTATTAATCTAGCTCTGGAAGAGCACCACTGCTATTATCATAGCCGTACCCTCAGGATTTTAAACTCCCTTTGGTTATCTTCTAACTATAGATTTAAAAATGCTTCTCATTGTGCTAAAAACATGTCTAATCAATATACACCCAGTCTTCTGGATAGAGGAAAGAGTGTAATTAATGCCTTGAACCAGAATCATTTTTGGGTCTCTTATGACTCAAAGGCATGAATGAGTATATTGCCTTTCCTACAATGTGGATTTCAGTACAGAATACAAACAGTGGGCATGCTAATGTGTCTAGAACTTACATTATGAACTCTAGGGAGTCAACCTGGATCTACCTTGAACAGGTCAGACGCACTATCAGATGCACTCCAGATAAGTACTGTCAATCAACAGCCTAAGTTTACCGACTGCCTGTTCTTGAGGGTGGGATCTCCCCCACCTTCCTCTAGTCTTGGGACTCCCCTCCCTCAATTACCAGGATCTAAGAAAAAATTTCCCCACTAAACTTCTTAACTTTATCGTCTGCTCTGCCAGCATCCTGCTAGGTCCTCTTAAAATCTCCATCCTGGAAGGTTTCAAAGTGGCTAACTCCAAGTGGTCCAGCCTCGCAGACTGCTTCAACTAGACCAGCACTTTCCTAATGGCAGATGAGCCTAGAAAGAGGTGAAACAGCCAGCTATCCCAGGACTTGGCCATCATCCCAGCTTTCTCAGGTCACACAAAGATGTTGACACCCCCAGAAAGCAGGAAGCAGTCTAAAGAACATGGTGCCCCCATTCCCACCTCACCAGTTACCCTTTCCTATTTCCTCATGTTTTTCTAATAAACAAAAGGTAGGAATGTCAGCATTCAGGCATTTACACTGGCCTGCTCTTGGGGACCTAGCAGGACACAGCAGCAGCAGCCGCCAAGATGTGACACGGTAGCTATCGTAGCCACCAAGTAGAGCGCTATCCCTATGTGCATGCGCTATATATATCCCCTTATAAAAGGCAAGCTCTGCACGCCCTTCTCCCCTTTTTTCCTTCTTCCTCAGAGATTGCCTCTGTACCTCCCCCACAATAAATCTCCCATGTGAGCTCTGTTGCATGGTGTGACTTTGTGGAGCCCCTTGGCTCCAACCTGCCAAGGTTGCCATCCACCATTAAACTATTACACTAACCACATATTCAGGTGTAAGTTCTATGATAATAATGTTCAAACTTTGAGTTTGTTAGAGGCCATATTCTTAGACACTGATGATATTAAATCAGTGGAACTCTACTTTCAAATCTGAGAAATGTAAAAGCATATTCTAAATAATGCACAACTCAAATTACAATATAATAAAATGTTAAAATATTTCACACTCTAACAACAACTCCACAAAACTTGCAAGATCAAGCTAAGCAGTTGAGTAGAATACATATTCTTAAATCTTGATACCACATAAGAAAAATATAATAAAATGTTAAACATTCACAGGTTAGAGATATCAGATAATTGAATGAAATTAGTGAACTTGTAAGGAATAAAGCCCAAAAAGGATTTGAGAGAACTTTGTAATTGTGACTGTAAATTTCAAGTAGATAATCAGTAAAGCCAGGAACAGAAAAATTCACAATCAAAGTTGATGTCATAAGAGAGAATGCATTGAGACACAGATAAGTGTCCTTTGATACACGAGGACAAACTAGTCAAAAGACAACCACCACAGGTACAGCAGTAGCAGGTAAAGTTGTTCCTATGCCTGAAGTTCTGAAGTTATCATGTTATGATATATGTATTTATGAGATGGCTGTTGAGATGAAATGTATGTATGTGTTCTGAAGTAAATGCTTCATATTCATTATTTTATTTTTGCCTTTTAGTGCTCTTATTTCTAAAAATAATTAGTGGCATAACAGAAACTAAGATGAAAATTAAATTAAATCAAGAATGTAGTGTATACCTACAATCCCAGCACTTGGAAATATGAGGCAGGAGAATTGCTATGAGTTTAAGGCCAACCTGGGCCACAAGAAAAGACTCTTTTTTTTTTTTAAGCAAATTCTATTTCTATATCAGAAGGAAGTAATTGGTATAGGAAAAACCAAGCAGGATATTTGCATAAGAAAAGCTGCATATTGTGTACCAGTTTGAACAGCATGTGCAAGGTGAGCCTTCCTGGGAAGATAACACTGCAATACAGAATTGACAGGGGTACAGATGCAGGCCTAGGGGTAGCTGAGAGGAGTCAATGCTGAGATGGTAAGGGCTTGTCTTGTTTGGGTACAGTCAAAGACAGCAAGGACACAGTGTGGCGAGGCCATACAGATCTATAGAGAGTACACATGGTTATAGAACTAGTGAGCCAGATGTCATCCTGAGCACCGAGACAACGGCATATCTTTGACTTTGATGTGGGCTGAGGTTTACACAAATTCTTCAGCAACTTTTCCTGTGCCATATGCCATTCTAATGTCTACTTTGTTTCCTATTTCATTTGGAGAAAAATGATCTCATATAATACCTTTTAATATCTGCTCTGGTTTCATTAGTTCGATTCCCTGGTTAAATGAAACCAATTACTGATGTCACTAGCCCAGATCTCTCCAGGTATTCATCAACTTTTGATGATAACCATTCTATCTTTCCACAGCTTCTGGCTAGGGTTCAAGATTTTGTTTAAACCTATGAAGAACTATTTTGAGTATTTTTCCCAGCTACCACTTTTATAAATATTTAACCAAAAAGTGGACATTCTTCCTGGTTTAAGGCCTGATAGTAAAGTTTTGACTGCATTTTGGTTGATCTTTAACTTTTTGTTTGAAAAACAATATTAGAAACATCTTTGTGGCCCTGAATTATTCTGTCGCCTTTGCTTGGCTATTTCTCAATTGCTTGTTACTAAAATGTTCATTACAGATAATATTATCCTTCATAGTAATTTGTGCTTGTGGATAATATTGTTATGAGACAGTAGCTTCACATTTACTTTCATTATCAGCATAAAAGAACCTGAATGAAAAGCATGTAGAAGCACTCTCAAATGCCATGTATTTATAACATGAATCATTTCTGGGGATCAAAGGTATAACATGAGGACTACAGGTCATTAAAGTTTGGATTTGAGGCCCCATTCACAGCTGGGAGTCCATGCCTGGTTCTGTAAAGCTCGTTTAAAAAACCCACACTAGGATTGTACATACACGTCAAGCCTCATACATTTAAGTGTACCTTAAATACACACTTTTTCAATTACACTCCAACAAAGTTGTTACAAAGCAAAAAGATAGTGTTCTTTCACAACTCCATCCTTTCTATTTCATAAGAATTCATTGTGCTTAGGGATAGGGTTATGGATCTTCTAGGCATCTATAATGTATGAGAGTTGAGTGATTGGCAATAGGCTTCCCCTTCTGTTTCCCAGTATAACTGGGAAGTTACAGTGTTTCAATATCCTATAGACATTTGTCATGACAATGACCCTTCCCCGTGGGTAATATAACAACAGACACCACCTATCTATTTCTGCTAGCTGATGGCCTATGAGGCTGTAGTCTAGTGCCTCAGTCTGCTCAATTCCTGAAATGTTTCTTGTTAACGGTTTATGAGAAGAGACAGAGGAAATGGAAGTGTGACTAGACTTCACCAGGGAAAAAGAAGTGTTTATTGAATTCAACTGACTGAATAATTTTTCTCAGTAACACGCCACCACACAAGGATTTTCCCTGGGGCTTCAGAATGCATCACCGTGTGTCAGACCTCCTGGTGATAAGTGCTCTCCCAGGTCCAATCTTGAGTTCATCCACCCCAAATATGAATTGTTTGGTGAGTTAGTGAATACCTATTTAATATTCTTGGCATTATGAGATGTCTTTCTGAGATAAGAGTTAAAACAGGCTATTTCCTAACAGGATGTACCATGAGATGACTCTGCCTCTATGTTCTCAGTATCATCTCTGGTCATAAACCAGGAGACAGAGATAACACTTCTACAGCACATTTTACAAGGGGTTCAGTGAAGATCAGATGTACAGCTCACACAGAGTTCCAGAAACCTAGATGTTGCTGTTCAAGGTGGGAGGATTTACTCCTATGGTAAGCAGTGGAAAGACCCTGTGTGGATTAAGACCTTTAGTTTCTCTTAAAGGATGAATGGATCTTATAAGCCCCAAGGATTCAATAAAAATTTTATAGCTTTAGTAAGGCAGAGCGTCCATCAGCCAACTCTGTGATTTTACTGTGTTTGTCTTTTGCAGAAATCCATGTGAAACCTCAAATGTCCCTTTTACGAGGTCTTTTGTTACACACATATGTTTTTGGTTAAATTAGTGGTGGTTCAATCTGGAAAAGATATCTGTAATTAGAGTCTGATTTTTGAAGTTTTTTTTCTTTTTTTTTTTTAAGAGAGAGAGGTTAGCACATTTTCTAACAACTTTTCCTCACAAACAACTTACTTTACCTTAAAGAACTGTGACCCAGCAGAACATCTCCTGTGATCTCCTCAGAAGGATGCCGTTGTTTATTGCTACATCGTCAGAGAAACCTAAGCTTCTGTCAGTTTTGACTCTTGAAACTCAAATGCATCCTCATTAAGCAAAAATCCATATCATTTTACAGTGTATTAACTTTCAAAACCTAAATGCATAATCAAATCTGATTCTCCAGCCAGTAGCTTCACTTGTGTAAAACAGGTTTGTCATATCACCATTATCACCAATACCACCATCATCATCACCATCACCACCACCATCATCACCAGCATCATCATCATCACCACCACTATCATCATCATCATCATCACCATCATTATCACCACCACCACCACCATCATCACCAACATCATCATTACCAACATTATCATCACCACCGCTATCATCATCACCATCATCATCACTATCATCACCATCACTATCATCACCATCATCATCACCATCATCATCACCACCACCATCATCACCACCACCATCATCACCACCACCATCATCACCACCACCATCATTACCATCATGATCATCATCACCATCACCACAACCAATGAAGAAAAAGAGGATTTTTAAAAAGTGCCTAAAATTCATTGAGTGAAAACAGATAAAGTGAATGCTTAACTTCTAGTTGCTGCCTTGTTCTTTGTTATAGCAGCATCCAAAGATACAATAGCTTAGCATCTTAGTCAGCATATGTCAGACATGTCATACCTAAAATACTAGTACACTACAGAACCCTGGGGTCCAAGGAGAAGATCAAGTCTCTTCATTAGCTGTTCTTCAGTATTCACAAAAGAAAAGAAAGATGAGAAAGAAGGAACAGGACACAAGGTTAAATCCCTTTTCTTGTTTGAAAGACTCTCTGCATATTTTTTGTTGTTGTTGTTTCCTGATTGAATCATCTGGTCACTTTCTTCCTAATACCATAGTTCTCTGAAGATTGATGAGACAGTAAATTGATATCTTAGGTCTTAAGCAAGAAAAAAAAATAGTTTTTCTACATGTTTATCCTTAGCATACCCTTCACATTTAATTCTTTAAATGCAAAATAATACTTAAGCAATAAAAAACTAAATATACATATGTGAACACTTTAATCTGTGATTATATTTATAAGAATTAAAATTCTGGCTAAGGAATACCTTGAGATAATTTTTTAAAATATACAAATAGCTGATATCTGTTTGCCATTTATATGAAATATTAAATCCAAATTTCAAAGGAAATGAAGTATTCATCTATTTAACTTACATTGTAAGTTGAGATGAGCTATGAGGATAATAAAATTCACACTGATGAAATAAAGTTCTATAAAAATTCTCAAAGCAACTTTTGATCTCAGGAATTCCCTTAAGATAACAATTACTAAAAAGCTAGGCCCAGCTGTGTGTTATTTATTTGGTATTGCTGGTTATCATTAGTAGTATAAGATGGAAGTGGCTTAGACATGATTTTCATGGATAACATTTTGGTTTAAAATGGAGTTTCTATTGCTAATGGTATCAGACCAGAAAAATCACAAAATTTTTTGTAGCAGGGAGTGTACTGTCTATGTACAACATTCAACAGCCTCTGTGGATTCCACCCACCAAATGTTATTGCACACAAACATTTGTGAGAAGAAAATCTACAGATATTACTAAATGTTTCCTTGGGGACATAACCTTCTCCAGTTGAGGAAAACTGGCTTAAAATATATAAAATGACAATAGTTCTAATGTTTATCCTGTTTTCTAACATGGATATTTACATTCATGTTCTTGGATATTCACCAAGCATAAACTGAGGCTCTGACAGATCCAAAGTACCAAGCAGGTTGCCACAATGAATATTATTCTATGACATTTTTCCTGGGGGGACATGAACAAACTTCTACCACAAGTCTAACTTGGTAATTCAGTTTTATTGTAGTGACTTTTAAGAACAGAAATGACTCAAAGGCGGATACATCACCAAAGCTCTTCCCAGGATGGGAGATGGATGGCTCATGAAATCTGGAAATCAGGAACACACTGCACAACTTTCAGGCATACCTTTTCCAGGTAGTTCAGTTGGTCTGAGTCTCTTTTGGGCAATTTGGTGGATTCAAGTTATTTCTCAATAGTATTTACTGATTACATACACTAGGGGAAGGAGGGAGCCTACTGAATCTGGTCAATTTCAGGGACTTCCTGAAGCCATTGGAGTGTTTATTTCCTGAGCTTAAAGAACTTCCCTAGAGGATAGAATGTTTTATTTCACAAGAAATTGATACACAGCAATGTGAAAAGATCGATGATAGCAAGACTAAAATATAGCAAATGATATATAAACATTTTTATGATACCTTTAGGAAACTGAATAGCTGTACATGCCAAGAAAAAGGAAAGTCTACATAAAGAAAATGCTTGAAAGGCCTTAGAAATAAGCAGTTCTTTCTTTCTGACCAGTGGCATAGAATCAAAACACCCACCCACCCACTTCTTCTTGAAATTGGTTATTGACAACAAACTGAAGCTTAAAGACTTACTTTCATTTTCAGTTATGTAAGCACATGTGGGTTTGTTTGATACCCCAATGAGGTTGTCAGATCTCCTGGAACTGAAGTTACAAGCAGTCACAAATGATATAGAAATATAGGATATAGATACGATAGGATAAAAGGGTAGATTATTGAATCTACTTTTAAAGAGCAACAACTTGCTTAAAATATTTTACATTGCTATGATTTTAGTTTATTGATACAAATTTAAAGTTAATTTTGTTATACTGTATGTATATTTCTACTCTCATTTAAGGTATTATGTTTATGTAACTCATTTAAATTGTAATGGATAGTTAAGCAATACAGATTAATAATTAGTCTTCTATGATAGTCAAACTTATAGTCATGCTAAGTTTTCTAGGTATACATAGATAGAATTAGGTAGATAATCTTCAAACACTTCAAAGACCTACATTTATTTTTAAATGCTTTTATATGATATATATTGATCATGTTTTTACCTCAATTAACACGTGCCAGATCCTCTCCACCCCTCTCCCCAACCAACTTCTATTCCTCATGTTTTCACTCCCAATTTTCTTTTCTTTCTGCATCATCATTTAAATTTTTCAGTATTGTTTTATTTCTGCCATCCACCTTTTTCTCACCATTATTGTTAGAGTGGTGAACATTGTAGTCGTTACTGGTTTTTACTTTATTTCTGCATCAGGCTCACTGTTATTGTTGCAGTTACTGTTCCTTATTTTTCCCTTATTAAATGGTGCTGAAACTGAGTACAACATTTCGAGGACATTGGTACAGATATTTTGCTGCTGAGCTGTACTGCCAACCCGACTAAGAGTCAGCACACAGAGTTTTATATACAACCTACAACCACACCAACTTCAATGAAGACCTCAACTTAAAGACTAGGGAAGAGGAAAAACCCCAAGCCAACTACCATGCTCCAAATTATCTCGTGGGGGGAGAAGGAGGGTTATCTAGTCTCATAGCAAGAGCAGAGAGAAAAGTATAAACACTGGAATGACACAGCCATGAGTCGTCACATCATAGGCAGCTCCCATCCTTCTCTGGATGTACTTTATTGACTAAACTAGAGTGCAGAGGGATGCCTCACAGACTTTGCTCTTCTCAATACATGTGTCTAATCATCTAAAAATATCCCATTTTTGTGGGGCTATGGAGAAATTGGGTAACTTGGGCTCCTAAGTCTCCTAAATAGTATTGATTGTATCCAAATATGCTAAACCCACCAAAAAACTAACAGGGAAAATATTCAATAAAATATGACTGGAAATGAACTTAACTCTACATAACATTCAATACATCAGGATCCAGCATCATGAAGAGACTGGTCTCCAAAATAGCTCTCATCTAAAAGCCAAAGCAGTATCCATCCCAATAGATGTGCAAATTTAGCATACAAGTTGAAGAAATAGGGGAGATAAAGCAAGGCAACACGACTCCTCTAAAATCTCATAATTCTCTAATAACTGACTCCAAAGATAGTGAAGTTGACTAACTTCTGGGTAAATAATGCAAAACAGTGATATTTAAAAGGCCAATAACTTCCAATAAAATAAAAAAAAAACCAAGTAAATCAGGAAGACAATATATGATATGGATCAAAAATTCACAAAAGGCGTACAGATTTGAAAGAAAAAAATCTGCACACCAAATAAAAATATCAGCAGTAATTAAACTATAGGGGAAGAGAACAGCATCTCAGGGCTTCAAGAGAAGGTTAACAAATTTGAACATTCTCATAACAATAACGACAACAAAATAAGGCTCGTAAATGGAACATTCAAGACCTGCGAGACATGGTTAAAAGACCAAACTCACATGTCTTTAGTGCAGAAGTTGCTGAGGTGCTGACTAAAGTCTTAAAAAGCTAAACATAAATAATAGCAAAAAATATCAAAGTATGGACATCCAGGTCCAGAAGACATTTATATCTTCAAAGAGACCTGAGCAGAAAATAAATGGTGGAATATTGAATATTAGGATTAAGATGCCAAGAATGTACAGCAACATAAGGATACTGAAAACTGTAAGAGGAAGAAGCACTAATGCGCTCCTCAAGACAGATACTTCAGAACTGCAGATTTCTCAACAGAAGCTAGAAAGTCCAGGAGATTTTGAAGTGGTGTGTTTTAAGTCCTGGATAAAAATTACCATGAATCTCAATAACTGTTTCAGAAAGGTTAACTGTCAGAATCAGAAGAGAAATAAAACCTTCTGGGAAAGAGCACAAGTCAAAGCAATTCATCACCACTAAGCCAACATTGCATAAAAATACTAGAACCTACATAGAAAAGAAAAAGATAGCCACAGTAGAGACACAGGAAACAAGAAATAACCACAGAAAATAGATCATCAAATAAAAACCAGTAAAGAATCAGACAAAATGGCAGGGGCCGGTGTGTACTTTTCCAATATATTTTTTAACGTAAATAGTCTTTCTTCTCCAATGGAAAGGTATAGAAAGGCTGACCTGATTGAGAATTAAGACCCAGGTGTTTGCTGCATATGAGAAACAAGACTCACAAGAAAATCCACACAAGAGACTGAAAGTAAAAGGGTGAAAAACATTCAAAACATACCAGGCAAACGGAATCCAGAAGCAGGGATTCCTATCCTCTTATCCAAATGAAATTAAACAGAAGAAGCACAGAGCTACATTGCATGTTGGTAAAGGAAACAACCTCTCACAGGGATAATAACTTTTTTTTTTTTTTTTTTTTTTTTTATTTTTATTTTTTTTTTTTATTTTTTTTTTTTTAATTTATTTTAATTTATTTTGCAATACAATTCAGTTCTACATATTGGTCACGGATTCCCTTGTTCTCCCCCCTCCCGTCCCCCTCACCTTCCCCCCAACGCCCCCCCCATTTGTGTTGTTTCTTTTTTTTTTTTTTTTTTTTTTTCCCCTTTTCTATTTTAATAAAAAGGAAAAAAAAGAAAAAGGTTATAACTAACAAAAGAAAAACTATATACAAAAGTACAATGACTATATACAATATATACAAGTAATAAATGTCTAAACAATGTCTAGTCCATTTGTATTTGACAAATTCAGAGAAAATAATTTCATTATCTATCCTATTTTGTTAAGTCCAAAATGTATCTAATTCACTTTCTAAGTATATATGCACAAAGAATTGGTGTACCTAATTTCATAAAACAAATACCTCTTGACATGAGAGGGCAAAGAGACCCTGATCTAATATTAATAGATGACTTTAATGTCTCACTTTCACCAAGGGGTATGTTATCCAGACAAAGGATTAATGAATACACTTAATACTTATGCTATACTACAGATCAAATGAACTTAACAGGCATGTATCTACAGAATGTTCTATCAAGCAAATATACCTTCTTTTCACAAGCTCTTAGAACTTTCTCCCAAATAGGTCATCTTTTAGGTCAAAAAGTCAATCACAACAAACAAAAATTGAAATAATTTCCTGTATTTTACCATATCATAATGGAAAGGAGCTAGACTTCAACAGCAAGAAAAAAATATAAAAACACGTTGAAAAATAGAGAAATATATTGAAAACTACACTTTAGAATAAGTGGATCATCAAAGAAATTGGGATGGTAAAATCCCTGGAAACAAATTAACGAGGAAATACAAATTATCCAAATCTATACAGTGTGGCAAAGACAGTTTTAAGAGAGAACATTAGAGCTATCAGTATCTACATGCAAAAAATCAGATCTCCAGGATGTAACCCAATGAACCATCTCAAGGTCTTAAATAAACAAGAACAAGCTAACCCAAAGTTAGCAGGGAAAAATGCAAATGCCAACACTAAAGTTAATGAAATGGAGTTTTAAAATAACACAAATAACTTATCTTTTATTTATTTTTTGATAACTTCATACATGTATGTAAACTATCTTGATTCTATCCATTCCCAACACCGACTAAAAATAACTTAGGAAACAAAGACTTGATTCTCTGAAAAGATTGGCAAGCCCTTAAACAAGCTAACCAAAAGAACCTGAGAGAAGAACCAAATTAAGAGAACTAGAGACAAAAAGAAAATATTATAACAGATAACAGTGAAATCCAAGGGATCATTAGAGAATGTTTTGAATATCTGAGCATGAATTAGAATAGCTAGCACTGGGTAATTTTCTAGATATACATGATATGCCCAAATTGAATCAATAAGACATAGAAAATCTTAACAAAACAAGTAACTAAAATGGTGCAGTCAGGCTGGTGGGAAGGCTCAGCCATTAAAGGCTAAGCTCACAACCAAAAATATAAGAATGATGCAGTCATAAAAATTCTCCCAGCAAACAAAAGCTGATGACCAGACAGATTCACCCAAATTCACTGAATATTGTCATATTTGTAAAGGACTAACTCTTTCTCAAATTTTCTGAATATTGTCAAATTCACTGAATATTGTCATATTTGTAAAGGACTAACTCTCAAATTTTCTGAATATTGTCAAATTCACTGAATATTGTCATATTTGTAAAGGACTAACTCTCAAATTTTCCCATAAACCATAGAGGGAAGTAACCATCCATACTCATTCTATGAGTCAGAATTACCCTGATATCAAAGCCCAAATAAAAGCACAACAAAAAGAAAACGATAAGACAATTTCCTTGGCAAATTTGGAGGCAAAATTTCTCATCAGAATACACATAAACCAAATTGAACACATCAACTATATCACATACCTATGATAAAGTCGGTTCCATTCCAAGGCTGCACAGATGGCCTTGAATACACAAACCAGGAAATATAAAACAACACAGAAATAGAACCAAGGACAAAAGTTACATGACCATCTCCACACACAAAGAACATCTAACACAATCTCAAATCCCTTCTTAGAAAAAGCTGTGACAAAACAAGCAAAAAAAAAAAAGGGACCCTATTCCAACACGTCAAGGACAATATACAACAAATTTGTGGTGAACTTTGCACTGAATGGGGAAAAGCTAAATAGATGTCCTTTAAAACCAGGAGCAGGACGACAGGCCACCATTCTGCCTAATTCAATACGAGACTTAAATTACCATCTGGAATCATAACATGAGAGAAGTCAAGAAAGGGAGCAGAAACAAGGAAGGGAGGAGGATGGAAATTATTCCTATTTGCAGATGATGACTTTATGCTTAGAAGACCATAAACACTACACCGAGAAATTTCTGACCTGACCCATTCTACAAAGTAGAAGGTCTAAGAAACGGAGACATAAAGGAAGCTTGGGAAACCTCTATTATCTGAGAGAGTTAAGGCAGGAGGAGACGCAGATTTGGGAAAAGACAGGGAAGGGTAAAATGTTAGTAAGTCAATCAGTACTTACCTGAGAGAAGAATAAATTCAGTATGGTATTAGGAAACTGGAACCGTGGGTGTCGAACACAGTGGGGAGATGGGCATGAAAAGATTGATGGCAGACCCGTGTGCGCTGGCAGTAGCTGACAATGAGAACGGACATACAACGTTAGAGAGAGAAGAGATTACCTGTCCTTGAGAATCCCATGTCTCAAGAGTGAGGTGAGACAGTAAGAGCCATGAAGAAGCATGAAGAGGAGCGGAGATGAGAGCCTCCAGGCTCTGCTCTAAGTGACAGTGACAAGAAGGGCCAGATGATGGTCACTAAGAGTTGGGAACAAGAGTGTGAAAAAAAACAGAAAAAGCTGTGACCAGACGAGCACCAAGAACAAACCATCAATTGGTCACTCTTCACTGCTTCTCTTCCAGTGAGAAGCTGAGAGTCTTCAACAATGGCCTTTTCTCTGTGGTGCCGCTTTGCTCCTCTCTAGCATCCAGAGTCTGTGTATTGTGCACAGGCTTCTTCCTATGTTAAAACAAGACGTTTCTCTTTAACTGGCAGCCAGGGTAAAAGTACAGTTCAAAATTCAAAACCGTTACATCAGTAGGATGAATTCATCTATCTTAAAGGGATTTTTTGTTTTGAAGTCTCTTTGCTATTTACTCAGAAGTCAGTGTGCTAGTGAGAAATTGTAACCAGAAGTTCAGCAAGAATTGACAGTGAATAAAGGTTAAAAGAGGAGAGAGTGTACGGAATTGTTGAGGATAGATAAGGCACAATATGACAGACACTATGGTGAGTTCCTTTGGGTTGGGAAAGAGGATAGTAACATGATTAAAAAGACATTCCTAGTTAGCTTCAAGCTATCATCTTGACCTTCAAGCTAGCCCAGGGTTATCTGAGGGAGTCTCAACTTGGGGAATACCTCTGTCAGACTGATGTGTGGACACACGTTTCTGTGAGACATATTCTGGTTGATGTGGGAGGACCTAGCACACTATGGACAGTACTTTAAGTACTTAGGGTACTTAAGCAAGGCATCCTAGGCTGTATAAAAAAGCAGGCTAAGCAAGCAAGAGACCAATGGAGGAGGCAACAGTGCTCTATGATCTCTGTTTCAGTTCCTGCTTCCAGGTTCCTGTCTTGAGTTCCTGCCCTGACTTTCCTTGAGGATGGACTGTAACCTGCAAGCTAAAATGAACCTTTTCCTCTCCAGGTTTCTTTTGGTCAGAATGTTTTATCACAGCAACATGAAACAAAGTAAAGATGGTGCCCAAGCAGAAATGCCCTCCGTTAAATCATGATGCCACCCCTGACTCGACTGCTATGCTGATAGATAGCAGCTATTATATAACAATATCATATAGGCACATGTATGTATATAAATATGTATGTGTGTAAAAGTACATATGTGTGTGAGTGTACCTAGATTAATCCAATAGCCAAAGACTGGCTATTTTCTGATATCTTTGGTTGACATCAATAGGAGAAAATAGTGTGAAGTATTATATTTAAACTCTTCATATTAAGACGTACTTAGTAGAAATCCAATAAAGCCCTAAGGTCACTGAGTACACTATGAAGAGTAATTGCTTTTCCTAGGATGAGTCAATTGAATGGATGTCAACAACCCTCTCCAAAGAACTGTTCATTTGCCAAATTTCAAACATAACAGTGCTGAGGAAAAGTCACTTTATCTTTAAAAAAAAATAATAGATGCTCCTTTAGAGAATAAGCCAGAGAAACTGAGGCCCAAGACAGGAAGAAATATTTAAGCCAGACAAAGGTACTGAGGGTTGTAGAATCTGGCCCTCTTTCATCCCTTAGATTCTCAGCTTTATGAAAACTGGTCTGAGGTTAAATTTGGAAGCTAGCTGCATAGCGGTTTGTGTGTGTGGCTGCTGCTGAGTGTGCGCATGTGCGAAAGAACACGTAACTGGACGTGGCCTTTTTCCCTCTCTGGTCAAGCTTCCACTTGGCTCCAAGTCTTGAAATTCACAACAGCCTGCCCAGTGTTGCTAAATTTTTCTACTCACTCAACATAGCCGATTAAGGGCTCAACCTGGGGTAAATGTGAAAATTAATCTTACTTGAGAAACAGTGACTTGAAAAAGCACTGTGCAGAGGGGCGGAGAATGAAACAAAAGCGGAAGCCATGAAGACCTTGAGAGGGGCGGGGCAGACACTGAGAACGAGTGGAGGGTGGAAGGAGAAGCTCACACCGACTCAACCTTCTGTCAAAACAGTCTGAGTTCAGTAAATCCCAACTACAAGCTCAAGCACCCCGGTTCATAGTCTGCAGCTTTGGTAGTTTGATTGTGTGGAATTCGTTCAGAAAGTTATCATTGAACAACTACCAATCAGGTTGTTTTGGAAGACTTAAGAATAGATACTTTTTCTTTTCCCTCCCTCCTTAGCCCCTTCCCTCCCCTTCCACTCCTCATTCTCCTCTTCCTCCTCCACCACCACACTCTCCCTGTTCTTTCCCTGGCTCCTCCCTTCCTTTCTCTGCCTCCACAAATCTTTAAACCTAGTTACAGGATTCATTCCCATTTTCATTTGCTGTGCTAATCATTTGAGTGCTGGGTTGATAGGGCAAAGCCTCCTCCATTTTATGCCTATGCATATTAGCAGTTTATGGTACTGGACTCCTAAGTAAGTGGGTAGCCTGGGATGATCTTTGTTTCATAAATGAGAACAGAAATATGTATGTCTGAGGACAGATGAAGAACAAAGGAATTAATACATGAAGTAGTGCACCTGACATTGAAAAGAATTTAAAGAACATTCAAAACTAGAAGTTCTAAGACTACACCTAAAGAGTCAATGCCATTTAATATCAGTGAAGGAAACTTAAATGGATATGGAAAGAGTCTATTAATACCTGTCCTGAAGCTGAAGAAGTGCGTTTGGTTTAAAAAAAAAATAGTGTATTCTTCTCTTCATGTTACATTTAAAAACATTCTAGAAGTTTCTTCCACAACCCTCCCCATCAGGCATATTTTCTTGTGTTATGAATTTTCATAGTTTCAAAATGAGCAGAGCCATGAATGTATTTAAAAGATAACCACCCAACTGAAGCTGCAGTTTCTACACATCACTGCATAGGTACAGGAGATTATTTAGAAATTTCTGGCACTTCTACTAACTTACAACAATGAAACCAAACAAAACATCCTTCTCCCCATTTCCAAAAGATCGTTCATCTTAATGTGAGGTTAAGCATCAGACCTTCCATTCCCCAATGTCCATAACTCTGCTTGGGCACTGGGAGTGATTAAACCTCTTTTCCTCTTGGACAGGATTTCTGTCTCCAGTTGGCATCTCTGAACTGCTTCATATTTCAATCCTGACAAAGCTATTGTAAGTCAACCACATATAAACAAGAGCTGAAGGCATTACTTGACTTACTGTTAAAAATATATCATTTCTTGGCATTATTTTAAGTGAGTCCATCTAACCATTTTTCACATTTCAGTAATATATCACTGAAACAGGTTCAGGTTTTACAAACAGACACACAAATAGACCAGCAGGCATCTGACAATCATTTCTTACTGGAGTTCTTTAAACACATTTCACTATTTATCACTTTAAGAACACACTCACTGTTGCCAGTTTTTCTCTTCAACTTTTTTGAGCTGTGGGGTTTTGATTATTTTAGCTAAAAATTTCCTCAGAAGACAAACTCTAGACAGGTAACCCCGAAATTCCAGAAGACAGGAGTTTGGGACCCTGGGTCTGAATTTTCTGGTTGTTTTCACCTTCAGCCCCATACCTCAAACTAATCTCTAAGGTCTGCCCCTGCCCCTCCCACATCTCCTACCACAAAGGCTTTGCCTTAAAGGCTGAGAGGCCAGCTGAGAGGCTGAGTCAAGCGTGGTATGAAAATAGTGCTCTAGCTGAAAACGTAGCTAAGCCAGCGGGAGCCAGGAACAGCCCCTCCTCACACTGAGGCCAAGGAGGGAGATCAAAGACTATACAGCATCCAAGTCAAGGTTCTCACCAGGGAGTTTCCTGAGTGTAACCTTCTCGGCTTAAAATAATTTACCTGGGAGCTGTAAAATGTCACTGCATTTCCTACACTGCTTTCCTGGCTATGAGGAACAAAACTTCAAACAAGAAAACTTTGTAGAGTGGATGGTTCTGACTGAAGATAGAAAATTACAGAAGCTAATTATTGGTGAAAGATAAGTTGCTATGGCAGCCATTGGGGCTTGAGGATCTTGGTTTAGAAACTTTGGGGCGAAATAAGTCTATGTCCAGATCATTAGTCTTTTAAGTTTTTCTTATTTCCAATCTGGTAGTCTGCCCGAGGAAGGAGGTAAAAAAAGGCTTCACTTTCCAGACTTAACCAAAGTTCTCTCATGATCAAGGGCAACTCATTTCTAAGCCTTCTGATGACCTAGGATTTCAAAGATGCTAACAGACTTTTCAAGGACACTTTCATTGACTTTGTCAAACCGAAAAGTTTATATGATGAGGTTAGCAGAAAGTAGTTACAATCAGGGGTGCAACACTCCAGTCTAAAGGTGACTTACGAAATGGAATAGGCCGTCTTAGCGATTTTACAAAGAGATTGGGGCTGATTATTCCATTCTGATGTGTGGTGTTTGGTGATGACCATGTTCACCAATGTGAAGTGTCTGTTCTCTGGGATATGAAAATAAAACTTTTTCTTTTCAAAAGATGGGTGGGGTTAACATGGTTCATCCTGAAACTGACACTCCAACTCTTCCTATCTGCCAACACCTACATGTGATTCAAGATTCATTTCAAATGAAGAAACTTTTATTTTAACCCCGGGTCGTCACCATGACTGATGTGGAATGATATTTATTTTTTATCATGAAATGGTCTAAGAAAGCATTCCCAAAGAAATATATATCCATGACTCATAATGTTCCTCTACTTTGACTAGAGCCTAGCTTGGAAATGTCTATTTCAAAAGCTTCCTGAAAAATAGAGAAATTAATATGCTCTCTTCAGTCTCAAGTCTATCTACTCCTCCCTCAAGGCACATGGCAGTGGGCAGAAAAAGAAAACACTGATTTCATTTTGAAATATGTCAAAACAGGAGCAGCCTGTGGATAGTTATGTGTAGCACCTCATTTTTTTGCTCTGGGATTATACTATCTACTTCCTTCGATAGGTTGTTATCCCTCTATTTTGCGTGTCACTTTAGTTCCTGTAAATCTCAGAGGATAAGTATGAGTAGAATTTAAATAAACTCTCACTACTCAGCCTATGTTTTAGATGTAATGATTCCTGTTCTTCTTTAACCACAAGCATTACCTAAACACCCCATACTATAAATTATCACTAAAAAAATACTGTGAAATTTTCATTAAATCACCAAAAGAAAGAGTCCCATGACTGCCATGACAATATACATTACGTGTAGAAAAACAGAAAAAAAAATGAAAATGCCAAAGTTTTAATTACCTTATCAATTTTCAAATGAACTCTACAATTACTAGGTTTGATTCTGTTTTAATTTATTTACTTATTTGTGAGTGGAGTGAGAGGATATATATTCAGAGGTCCGAGGAAAACTTGATGATCAGTTCCCCTTCCACCATATGAGTCCTAGGGATCAAATCCAGCTCATCAGTCTTTATAGCAAATGGCCTTACCTGCTGAGCCATCTTGCTTCCCCAGTTCCCGATTTGTTTGTTTTCAGAATATGAACATGCAAGAAAAGAGTAACCCAGCTGTCTAAAACCAGAGAAATACAGGCTTATAACAAATGTTGTCAGCAGCAAGTATCTCTAAGGAGTCTAGGTCCACAGTCATTTTATAAGTCCTAGCAGTAAGAACTGTTCTGTAATAAGGGAACCTCAAGGTCAAGAGCTTAATTGCTTAGATGATCCATTATTTAACAGCATGGAATGATTCCTTCCACTTCTGACATTCCTTAGCAGGCTTACAGCATTCTCAATTCCCTGTCACAAAAGCCAATTTAATCAGTGTCTACACTTTCTCTTGCTTTTACTCCCCAGCATCAGAGGTAGAAAAAAGATGCCTGAACCCAATCACCTAGTGAACTGACATGAAAGGAAATTGGTCATTAAAAGCAAATTGCTAGGAGCAGAAGGTCTCTACTGAAACAGGTTCCCCTTCTGGGTCACCTCAATCAAAAGTTAATTCCTCTGCAATGCAATAATCCACTCTCATTTGTAAATTGACATAAATCTGAACCGATGGGCCCACTTCCTGTGTTCACAGAAAGGTCAAGGGGACAATTACGATGGCAGCCAACTTTGTCTAATCTCTTCATCTTTAACAGAAAATCAGCAGTAAATGTTAAGTGGGGAAACACAAAGTCTGGCAGAGGAAGGCTTCTTGAGACACATCATCTCTGCATTTCCTCAGAGGCTTTCATAGGATTGCACGAAAACAGTTAAAAATAGGTACCACGGTGTCCCGCTGATGTTCTGCTTCTTCATCCTAGTTCCTAGCACAGCTTAGCATTGCATGACAAGAAGACACACAAGAAAGTTCACAGCACCATGTGTTTTGGGCTATGTTTTCATTATATTATAAAGAGGGCAGGGTTGGTTGGTGTTAGCAAAATGATAAAGTACAGGGTTCCAGCCCTCTTCCCTCATGAAAAAATTAAATAAACAACTAACAACTGCCTGAAACAACTTTCTGTGAGCTCTGGAAATCAGTCAGAGATGGAGAGCAAAAAAATGCAAATTTGCTCTCAAGGAAAAGCCTTACCCATTGACCGGGAAATGGGTGACATAATTGCCCCTGCCCCAGCTCCTCCCTGGCATGCTTTGGGTAAACTGGAGGTTTGCCCTCTAATTACCTTCTAGTAAAGCAAAATGGATCCAATGTTTTAACCCATTTGTAAACCACCTGAAGGAATAGTCTGTGTTCTCTACCTTACAGTTGTAACAGCCCAAAGTGAATCCCATGGTGGGGAAGGCCATGGGAAGCTCCAAGCACAGCTTTTGCAAAACACAAAAAAAGCCAAGCAGTGGTGGTGCATGCCTTTAATCCCAGCACTCGGGAGGCAGAGGCAGGTGGATCTCTGCGAGTTCGAGGCCAGCCTGGTCTATAAAATAGGTTACAAGAGAGGCTCCAAAGCTACACAGAGAAACCCTGTCTCGAAAACAAACAAAAAAAAAAAAAGAAAGAAAAACACAAAAAGATCATAAACTTGTAAATGCCTATAGTACAAAATTACTGGTTGAAAGAGATGATGGATTTATTTAAAGAAATAATTACCGTAAAGTCACCAAATGTAAACACACAAATCCCAGTGAAATCCAGGGAGGAAGCCCCCAGAGTCTGTCCTCATTCTGCTGAATGTCAAAAAACTGTGAATGAGCTCTATGAAAGCCACAGAAGAAAGTGGCAGCATTAGGCAAGCATCCATCCATCATTAACAATGTGCTCCCAGCAGACAGAGAAGACAAGAAAATAAAAGTGCAAAGGCAGAAAAAAAAACTGATCAGCTGAGAACTTTATACGATACAAAAGTTTTCCTTCAAAACAGAGAGGCCTGGAGAGAGAGTTCAGCAGCTGAAAGCACTTGGCAAACAAACTTGACCAACTGAATTAGCACCCAGAATCCATGATGGAAGGACAGAACCAGTTCCAAAGAACAGAATGAAGGATAGCCAGGCAATCACAAGGCAAATGAGACAGGTTGTTATTTGTGTTCTCTGTTGAGACCTGTGACACTAAATTGAAAGTGAGATCAGACACAGTTGTACTTCATATGTGTCAGTCACCGATTCTGGTTCAGGGAAGAAATGGGGAGTTGCATTTTTTTCTCTATTTTATTTCAGTTTAGTTTTTGTCTTTTTGTTTTTAGTATGAAATGGAAGGAAAGAGGTCAAAAAGTTAAGACTGCTGCAAGGAGACTATCATGATGGAATGTGTGACTCAAATTGTGGAGGAGCCAATGGCTTGCAGGGGAACAGATTATGATTAAGAATTTTGTATCTCGTTGAGAAGAAGGAAACATGGGATTAAGTAACAATCTATAATAGTAGAAGATGGTTCCTGCTGCGTTACATTCTTAAAGCTGAGGAGTTCAAGATAACGAAAATATGAGAGATGATGAGGCCATGTAGACAATGGTAAAATTGATCATTGGAAGTAGAAGATAAGAACACGAGAGGGAGGGGTTCAAAGGATTGAGAGAGCGTTGTTGGGGGATCATGTGTATATTCTGTAACCTAATCAAATGCTTAAGGAGACAGAGTGAAAACAGACAAAAGGAGGTGTGTGTTATTACTATCAGAGATTGGGAAATATAACCTGTAATTTGGTAGGTGATGGAAGGTTTACTGAACAGCAAAGATGTATACCATGAACCCCTGCCTCCCAGGAGGTCTGAAGAATAAGTGTGAGCAGCAATGGCAAGTACAAGAGGACTTACCTTGTTTCTTTTAAAGATATGAGCTGTGTCCCAAGGAAAGTCACAAGGAGACACTGAATGATATCCACTGACACTGCTAGGGAATCAGATTGCCAGAGGAAGGGAATTTTCAGAGATGTTATGAATATACAGGAGTTCCTTGATGACAGGGCCATTTAATGGTCAAAATGAAGGGAGCTGAAAAGATGAGCTAGGGCTCAGAAGGGACAGAGGTCAAAGGCTAAAGGATGGTCTTAAGGCTCAGGTTTTCTTAATGATTGGTAATGTGTGTTGAGATCTTGAGGAATGCAGGTAATCCATTTGTGGTGGTTTGAATGAGAATGCCCCCCATAGGTTCAAATACTTGATCCTGAGTAGGCGGTGAAATGTGTATGAGTATGTGACCTTGCTAGGGGAAGCATGTCTCCGGGGTGGGCTTTGAGAATTTAAAGCGTGGGACCATTTCTAGTTTGTTTTCTGTTTCCTGGTTGTGGTTCAAGAAGAGAGCCCTCAGTTTGCTGCTCCAGGCACCATATCTGCTGCTCTCTCGTGATAGTGATGGAGTCTTATCCTTCAGGAATTGTAAGCCCAAATAAACCCTGCTTCCAGGAGTTGTCTTGGTCATGGTGTTGTATCACAGCAATAAAAACCTAACTAATGCACCGTTCAATCTGGTGGATCTGTGGTCATGGCTGCAAGGACAACCAGCCTCTATAATGTATAAGGGCCACCCGGAGATGAGCACAAAGCTTTGCAGAATGCTTCTTTCTCAAGGAGCAAAGACCAGGCTGCTGGATCTTTTGCCTCCGCAGAAAAACAATGTCATAACTACCCCACTTCTGTTAGTATCTCTGAAATACTTGGTATTTTTGTCACTGTGGTGGTTTAAATGAAAATGGCCCCCACAGGATGATAGAGAGTGGCACTATTAGGAGCTATGGCCTTGTTGGAGTAGGTGTGACCTTATTGGAGGAAGTGTGCCATTGGGACTTTGAGGTTCAGAAGCTCAAGACAAGCCCAGTGTCTCTTCCTTCTGGCTGCTTGCTGATCCAGATGAAGAACTCTTGGCTCCTTCTCTAGCACCAAGTCTGCATGCAGGCCACCATGCTTCCCACCATGACAATAATGAACTAAATCTCTGAAATGTAAGCCAGCTCCAGTTAAATGTTTTCCTTTATAAGAGTTGCCCTGGTCATGGTGTTCTCTTCACAGCAATAGAAACTCTAACTAAAACAATCACCCTCTGGATCCAGAGCCAAGTTGCAAATGCTATTGACAAATCCGGAGCTATCTGAAGCCTGAAAAAAATGGAGACTTACTCTCTGGATTCCATACACACTATCCTGTTCCTAGATGCTCTTTGGGTGGGTGCCCTGGCAGAAGTTCATCCTGAGTCCCCTGTAAAAAATCCCTAAGATCCTCTCCCCAAGGAAGCACAGGCCTTTTGTCTAGCTTTCTTAGATCTTAATCTCCTTCAGACACAGGCTTGCCTTGTTGTCTGCTGTGGAGGTGGTCCAGTTAAATCATGCTTTGCTCAAGACCAACAAGAATCAGGGAGAGACTGTGTGAAAGAGCAGAGGCCAGATTAGTCAGGAAAACATCACTGGGTGGAGAATTCCTTCCTTTGACTGGGAGATTTTTTTAAAAAACGGTAATGAAGGGAAGTGACAAGCGCTTAGGAACAGATCTTGAAAAGTTTGGTTCCCTGGGAACTGGGATTATTTACATGCAGCCCCAGTGCAACGCTAATTGCATTGCATAAAAGTCCTGGGGCATGTGCCCAAGTGACAGTCCTGGACAAGCTGTCTTCAGTATGTTTGCAGAAGAATGAAATTGTGTTAAAACGATACCCAACATGACTCCTTAATCAGTCAGCCTGTCCATTACAATCTGTCCACCTCTCTCCTTAGGCTGTCCTGAGAGTTCTGTTGGGGGGTCTAGGGTGGGGCCCTAGGACCCAGGTTGGGATAGCCCAGGGCTGGAGGAAATATATTACTGTGTCTGAAAGGATACATTCCTGAACTCAGCATACTCTCTTAGCCCTTGAGATCCCAGTCATTGAAGCATCTCCATTAATTCAAATGCTGAACAAACTGTTTTTTGTAAAGATCTTGACTGTCCCTAAGTTTCCCAAATTCTCCCATTATTATAATTTAAAAAGAACAATCTCTTTTTAATTAAGCACCAATTCTTACCCTTTTCTCTCTCCTTAAACATCATTTGCCATTTCTATATATCTGAACGTCTCAGCCAACAAACAGCATGCTTCATATTACAGAGCAACTACTGTAAAAATGACAGAAACTCCTCCATTTCTTTCCAAAGGTACTAATTTCTCCTGATATGTACTTGGCTTGTTACTTCCTCTTGGGAATGTCTCTCTACCTCCATCAAGGCTACCTCCATCTATACTACCTATCAGCTTCCAACTTATTAAATTAAACTAAATTAAAGACACGAGTCTCCTTTGTGTTCTCTGCCCTCCCTCCTGCCTCTGGCAGAAAAGAAATATGTTGGTAGAGAAGGATGACCACTGACCAAGAAATGGTTTCCAGAAAAGAACCAATTTCTCCTTCAAGAGGAAGGGGTACTGGACAATTCCATAGTAATTGTACACTTTCAAGTTGAAGTGTGTCAGTCACGTGCAGTTATGTCCACTTACACAACGAACACCATTAGTTGTGTCCACAAAATTCCCTTACAAATGTCCTGTGACTTTAGCTTGAAGAATCCCTCTTTACTGCTTATCCTAGAGGCATGCCAGAAGGCTTTCAAAAGTAAATAGAGCATTTTTGCTCCATATGGGTCTTTTTATGGAAAACAAATATTTACACAGAGCATAGCAAGCAACAATGCACAGCAGTGCCGGCAGTCCGTCCTTTTATGGGTGACAAAGAGCTTGGCAGTGTCTTCTGGCTGCAGTGGCATTAATTACACATCTTCTTCCAGCTCTGGTGTTGACTGGTATGTGGGAAGTGTTTAGAACCTTGTATAACCACCACTAATTTTTTGCTAAAATATGCTCTGAATGTCATCAAAACTGAATCTGGACTCTCTTCTTCCCTGGTACCAGACCCACACAGGTTTCACTGGAAGACACAGACCTGAGAGAATTGTGAAAGCCTCAGGAACCAGCAGCCCACTCACTCCACTGCAATATTCTTCTTGTAATTTTCAAGGTCAGAGAAAGTCTTACTGATCTGATCATAAAGTATATCCTTCTGTTGCAATATTTGCTGCTGAGGCATATAACTTCCTTGAGCTGCATGTGTATATATGTGTGTGTGTGTGTGTGTATATATATATATATATATATATATATATATATATATAATGTGTGTGCATATACATATATGTATGTATATGTGATATATATGTGTGTATGTGTGCTTTATCATATAAATTTTTCAAGAAAATTCCATCCTCAATCAGACATCTTAATTCTCTAGAAATTAAAACTTATACATTAAATTTTGTATTAATCTAAAGCTTAAATAGTAGTTATAACAAATTCACAATGGCCATATTTTATATGTAGTAATATATAATCATTATTACTGCAAAAAACTAGCCCTTGGAAAAGTAGATCCCTATTATTGAGTATCAGATACCAACTAAATTATGTAATTTTTAATTTATATTATGTTTTGCCAATATATACAAATAACACAAATGATTAGTTTACCAGAAAATACTAATTTTAATTTGTTATTCTAGATAACAAAGGTCTTGAGGTTTTATCTAAATATAATTAATTCCACTGTTTTGTTGTATTATGTGGAGAGTTTTAAAAGTGCTGCTTCAAAGCAACCAATGAATATATGGTTGCCGTAGTCATTCTCTGTTGCTGTGACAGAACACCACACAGTGGACAATACATAAAGAAATGACTGGAAGGGCTAGAAATGTCTCTTATAGGTGGAGCACTTATGCAGCATGTGCAAAGCTCTAAATTCAATCTCTAGCACTGAAAATATAAACCAACACTGATTTGGCTACTAGTTCTAGAATCTGTCCCCTAAGCATGATGCTGGCATTGGTAAGAGCCTTCTGACTGACATACCATGGTGGGTAGACAAATGAGTGTGCATGAGACAGAGAGGGCAAGAGAAGACACACTATTCTCATGATATCTAACTCACTCCCACAGTAAGTACAATCCATTCATGAGTGCAGAGCCTTCGTATCCTAATCACCTCTCCTTAAGCCCCACCACCAAACACTGACACTGGACAGTGAGTATCTGTCTTAGTTACTTTCCTGTTGCTGTGATAAGATGCCATGACCAATGCAGCTTACAAAAGGAAGTTTATTTTGTCTTGATTCCAGAGAGTTAAGAGTCCATAATGGTGGGAACAGCATGACATTAGACTGAAGGCATGGCATCAAGAGCCAAAAGCTAAGAGCTCACATCTCAAACACAAGATCAAACTAGAAGTAGGAAAGACTTTTTCATCTCAAAGTCCATCCCCAGTGACACACCTCTTTAGATGGCTGTATCATTTAAAACTCCCCAAACAGAGCAGACAAGTAGGAACTAAGTATTCAAATACTTAAGTCTATGGTGGGTATTTCTCATTCAAACCACCACAGTTTCCTAAAGTAAACTCAGGGTGGAGAGGCATTCAAAACGCAGCACTTCTCTGTGGCTAGAGTTTTCCTGCCTGGCCCACAGTCAGGACAAATCTCTGTCACCTGCCAGTCCCACAGCTGCTCAGACCCAACCAAGTAAACACAGAGACTTATATTGCTTACAAACTGTATGGCCATGGCAGGCTTCTTGTTAACTGTTCTTATATCTTAAATTAATCCATTTCTATAAATCTATACCTTGCCTAAATTAATCCATTTCTATAAATCTATACCTTGTCACGTGGCTTGTGGCTTACCGGCATCTTCACATGCTGCTTGTCATGGCGGCGGCTGGCAGTCTCTCCTCCCACCTTCCTGTTCTCTCAATTCTCCTCTCTGTTAGTCCTGCCTATACTTCCTGCTTGGCCACTGGCCAATCAGTGTTTTACTTATTGACCAATCAGAGCAATTTGACATACAGACCATCCCACAGCACTTCTCAAAGAAGAGATGGTAAAAATATTTGCAAAGAGCAGGGAGTACACTATCTACTCAACAAATTTTGTTGCCACCCACGAGCAAGGCATGCATTTGAACCTGTAGATCAAGAAAGAAGAATTTACAAACACCATCTAAATACTTGGGAATACCTGCTTAGTGTGAGACAAGGTAAGCTTGTCTTCTACATAGTATCATTAATTCAGTTCTATATAGTCTCATTCCTTATCATCTATCTTCACATTTGTTTGTTTTATCAGATTTTCCATCTTTCTATCTTAACTTGGATGTGGCAATTTCTCTCAGAGGTGTGCTTTGCCCTTTTCTTCAAGAGAATGTATTGTGTAGATTCACAACCATAGCTCTGTTCTTATCACTGTCCTATCAGGGGTTACTCTCTTAAGCCAAGGGAAAGATTTAAGGAGCTAGAATCAGTAGTGGAAGGATTCTTGGGTGCCTTGAGGTTTGGAACAGTACAGGATTACCACTAAAATGTGTCCTTGGCAAAATAAAGGCAGATACCAATCAGCCAAAAGTGTTCCAGTTATCCATTTCACATTAACTTAGGGATTTTGACCTTAGAAAATTATGAAATCTTCTTGTTCTGTATTGTGGAATTTAAATCCCAGCCCTAGTCTAACAATCAACTTAAAAAAAAAAAGTCTGAACACCTGCTTCATTTCCTGGCAAGCATTAGTACTCCCCAGTGGGCTCAATTCTCTAGCATCCTCCCTCGGAGCACATGGCTCCCTTTCAGGTGCTCTTTAAAGAACTGTATCTTCCAATGTTTGGTGTTTCCCCAGCACTACCTCCAACTGCATTTCCTGCCAATGTGCCTATTTGTTCCCTTTCAGAATCCAAGTAGTGACACAATCCTAATTATTCTCAGATGGTCTTTGATGATGTCATTTTATGGAGTACATGGCAAGAAATAAAAGTGGACCATATGAATCATACAACCAGGCTCGAAATAAGGACATACTGCAAATAAACTCCTAAACCTCTTTAATGACAATTCTGTGATGTATTTACTGCTGCTTTGATAGTTCAAACTTCTCAGTATGCTGTTCTCTCAAGGAGACATTTTCAAATATAGCAGGGTTGCATCTTCAGGAGCCAAAGGTCCTAGAAATGAACCATCAACCATGTGTCATTCACTGATGCTTCAGATACTGAAGTCTCTCCCTGTGAAGACACTGGCATCCTGTGGAATTCAGTCATGTCCCATCTATGATGAGTTTTCTTTCAAAGGAGTGACTGGCCCTGGAGTTACAATTTCAGGAACACAACCATAGTCCTTTGGTTCAACACATCAAATCCAAAGCAATAAACTGAAGTATTACATCATTAATTGTTTAAGTTCCATCAGACCTATAATACTTGCTATAAAAGTTTAAGGCTTTAAACTATTGTTGCATTTAACATTTTGTTTCCAGTCACTGTTTTCAGGCATGGGGCAATAAAGTTATACTTTTAAAATTATTTTATTTACAAATACTATGTAGTATATTTTATCTATCTAGAAACAGTAAAAGTTGTGGAAATCCACAAAATCTATTACCATTAGATGACTGAATATGAGATAAATACAACAAATTTATAGTGTTTTATATTAGCAATAACAAGTTAAATAACACTATGGAATGAACCCATTAATAATAGAAATAGTTAATATAAAGCATATAGAAATTAACCTTAAGAAAAATGGGCAAGCTATAAATAAAATTTTTAATGTCATTGAAAGTTGTTTAAAAAGAGGGAGGGACCGAAAAGATTTTAAAATCATATTCTAATACAGATAATCTTAATAACATAAAATCTTTCAGCTTATCTAAAACATGCCCACTAAATTTAATGTAATTTCAGTCAATACTACAAAGGGTTTATGCCATTGGCTGGTTGACCCTAAACTCCATCAGAAAGATGGAATGCTCAGATCAGTGATGACTGTGATGAGTTCATCTGAGAGTGTGATGTGCAGACTGCTGGATTTTAACTGCTTCCTGCAGTCATTTGTGTGATAATTACTGGAGAAGAAACTTAAAACACATTTATGAGTCATCCACGGAATAGGAAGAATGGATGGTTAAGCTTAATATCATTTTTATCTCTTCCCAACATGCCATGTTGGTCTTGACTTCACTGTGTCACTGAGGATGCCCTTGAATTTCTGGTCCTCCTGCCTATGCTCCTTGATTTCTAGGATTACAGGAGTGAGCCACCAAGCTGGGTTTATGAAGTGCTGAGGCCAAGACAGAGGACTTGGTGCATGTTTAGGTATGGCAATTTGGATGACGTGTTCTCCATTTCTCAGGTATTTGAATTCTTGGTTATCAGTTGACTGCACTGTTTGGGGGCTTTAGGTGGTGTGATTTTTGTTGGATGAAGTATGTCACTGAAGATGGGCTTTGAGAGTTAAAAGCTCTGTACCATTCCCAGTGTGTGCCCTATGCTTCCTGCTTGTGTTTTGAGATGTGAGCCCTAAGCTTCTGTGAGAGTCACCATGACTGCAGCTCGCTGCCTCCACTCGCCATGGATTCTAATCTTCTGGACCCAAAAAATCTAATCAGTGTTTTCTTCTGTAAGTTGTCTTGTCATGATGTTTTGTCACAGCAATAGACAAGTAACTCATGCACCAGGCAAACACTTTACCAACCGAGCTGCATTGCCAAGCCCAGTCTTCAGTTTTCACGCTCACGGTCTCCTCTGTGATCTACTGGAGCAACCGCTTCAAATTTCATCCTTTCTCCATTTCCTTGATGTTCCATAACGTTCAAATGTTGCTTTCTCAGCTAGGCAAGGTGATTCACTACTGCAGTCCCAGGGCTTGGGAATGCAAGGCAGTATTGTGAGTCTGAGGACAGTGTAAACTACCTAACATGTAATTAGATCTTGCCTGAAAATTCAAACAGGAAGAACGACTGCCTTCTTAACCATACTCCAAGTCTTGCAAAGACCTGCAGTTGATATTCAACACAAATAGAAATAACTACATCACTATGTTAGATATTATAACCATAAAGTTAGACAATGTGAGACTAATCAACACTATGCTCTTAGATGTGTGTTCTAAATCCTCACCTGTTTCTTAATTAGTATTAGCTGAGTTCATTTAGCAAAACAGAAATAATTGGATATATATGATCATAAGAGGGGATTTATTGAACTGGATTATAAAAATTGAGGCCATCTGCAGATCAGAGTTAAGAAACCAGTGGCTTCTCAGTCCCTAAAAGCTGGAAGTCACTGAACAAGACGGACCATTTATTGAATAGGCTGTATTTTTCCAGAGCATGTTTCTGACAATGTTGTCAAAAATACGTGTCCATTTCTGTGTGAACTTACCTATAGATCCTTTACCATGTTCCACTGATCTGTAAGTGTGTTTTGTGCCAGCATTATGCTGTCTTCGTCATTATATCTAGATAGTTAATCCGAATTCAGAAAATGAAAGGGTTCTTGCTATGTTCTTTCTGCTTGGGATTGCTCTATCAGTCTTATTTTGTATTTCCATGAGAATTTTGAAATTGTTTTCCTCATTCTGTGACACCTCAGACTGGGGCTTAACATCTAGATTTTATATACATATAAAATGTTTATATATATATATATATATATATATATATATATATATATATATATATCTCCACAAAAAGTAAACTTCCCAAAACAAAGCTGCCTATCAATAAATAAGTCAATGAACCCAAAAGACAGTTCTCAAAAGAAGAAATGCAAATGCCCAAAGAAGTATTTAAATGTTCAAAATCCCTAGTCATCAGTGAAATTACTTTGAAGTCCTATCTCATTCCAGTCAGAATAGCTATCATTCAAAAAAAATACCACAACAGATGTTGGCAAAGATGTCGGGAAAGAGGAGTCCTTATTCACTATTATTGGGAGCGTCAGTTGGTACAGCCACTGTGGAAATCAGTGTGGAAGTCTCTTGGAAAACTAAGCTTAGAGCTCAAGATGACCCAGCTTTACCTCTCCTAGACATATATCCAAAGGATTCTATATCCATGACAGAGATACTTGCACATCCATATTTGTTGCTGTTCTTTTTACAATAGCTGGTGAATGGAACCAGCCTAGAGGCCATCAACTGGCAGATGAACAATGAAAATGTGGCATGTGCACACATTGGAATTTTATCCAGCCACAAAGAAAAAGGAAACTGTGAAACTTGCAAAAACATGGATGGGACTGTAAAATATACTAAGTGAGATAACCCAAGATCAGAAAGACAAATGGCACATGGTCGCTCATATGCAAATCTTATGTTGTAATTGTTATACATGCATTTATGCGGGAATAAGTTTGGATATATGCCTAGAAACTATAAAGGAGCCCCTGACAGGGGATAAAAGATGTGTTAGGGGATGTAAGTGGAGAGAGTAGTGATACAAAACACATGTGATACAAAAATGGAAGGGGAAATACTGGAGCAAAAGGGTACAGCAGAGACAAGGGTGTGGTTCAAGATGGGGCAGAAGAGCGGCTAAACAGAATTAACCAAAACTAAGTGTGTATAAAGCTACCCTAAGGCAACCTGTTGCTTCGTATGCTGATAAATAAATAGTTTAGAAACATAAACTAAGGTTTTTTTGTTTGGTTGGTTGATTTTGTTGTTGTTGTTTGCTCATAGCCATAAAGACAAATCTCACTGTATTTTGATTTTAGAGTTTCTTGCTTTGAGATTTTGAATCCTAGACATGAAGGCAGAAAGCTCCAGGATCCCCTAAAATGTGTGCCATCATAGTAGTGAGAAATCTGAGACTCCTGCCTTGGGCTTTGAAGATGGTGAATGGGGACATTTCAGGTGCATAAACTGGGATTAAACCATGGTTTCCCAACCAGCTTGAGGATGCCACAGAGGCTTAAATGAGAAAAAATAAAATAAAATGTTTTCACCAGTACAAAGATTCTTATGCTCGAGCTGGAGGCAGAACATCAGAGACAGTTGCTTCTGAAGAGCCCATGAACTTGGAGATCAAAGTACAGTCAAGGCAATGTACTTATATCCAAATATTCTAGCCTGCAACTCAGATCACTCAGATATGGTATGAGGAAGGAAAACAGTGCTTATAAAGTGTGATTGAGAAAGAATTTCCCATCAGCTGAGCAAGTGGTATGGAGAGTCGGTTTAAGTCAATATAGAAAAACATTTCTGATTGAAATTTCATACATTTGAAAGCCGTGGACTAGCTTTGTATATGTTACATAAAACTATGATGAAAATAGTGTTCATCATATAACAGAAATAACCATTTTTGTTATTTAGAGTTTGTTTGTGATGCATCTCCGATCAATAGCAAGAAGCTTCCTAGGGCCTCACAGTGTGAGCTCTCTGTTCCAGGCAGGCTATCCTCTGCAACCCCAGGTACCAACTTCCAATGTCATTGTCTTTTCTGATTCCACCAACTTCACTTATAGCACTGGGTCCCCTTCTCTCAAGTTCCACTTGTGCCCATCCATTATAGCTGTATTTGGTGTAAACTTTCAATGCAAAACTCTCTTTGAAAGAACCTTCATAGTCTCTGCTGTCTTTAGGGCTAATTTACACAACACAGAGTATCAGCAGGTGTAGGTCCGACCACTCCCTCCCATCATCCTGGTATATCCCCTTTCCTACTTATGCCCTTTCAGTATAAGGACCTGTGACTCTGTCTGGAGAATTTCTCAGGACAAATGAAGAGGCCAAAGCGGAGAGGAATCCCCAGAATGCCCAAGGGGCAACCCACTCCTCATCCAGACACCTGTGAACCATGAGATTAATTCAGAATTGGGAGCCTTTTTATTTCTTTGTAAAACTACTCTGTTGTCAATGTTTCCAAGTGTGTGCTTGGAGGGTATACTTTGTGTTTAGTAGCAACAAGTCCAAGGGCAATGGAACTCCTGTGGTGAGTCTGTAGGATACTAGCTCCTATTGTCATATGCACAGTGGCCAAGACGTGGGCAGGTGGAAACTCAGTGAGAAAATTCCTCTCCAATGTATAATTTCAAAATGGCTGTTCTAGATTATCTTAAATAGTTCTGGGCATAGAATTGAGGTTGGCATGTAATATCACTTTATTTACTTAGACACCTCAAGATAATCATGTAGTCAGCACAGTAGACACATGTCTAGTTTTATTTGCCATTGATACTTTCCATGAATGTATCCTGGGTTGGATCATATCCATATTTGCTTTGGATCAGTAGTGTACCAGGCTTTGCAAGTGCAAAATAAAACCTGAACAGACTGATGTCTCCCTGCCTTCCTCCCTCACAGAAACTGTCTGCTCTACACACTGCTGTTTGGTCTTAGAACAGTGCCCATGGTATTTGCCTGTTTCTTTGCTGTAAAACCCCAGGAGGACAGAAAAGATTTTGAAAGTTCTATCAGTTTTCACAGTTATAGCCCCCAGGACAGATGTGAGGGTAAATAGGGAACAAATCCAGAGAAGTCACTAGTCTTGTTTTTAAAAGGTCATATGGTGTGTTGTCATATAGTCAGTTCTATGCAGCAGAAAAAGGCACTCTCAAAGGACTCAGAAATAAACTGCCTTAACATCCCAGACCATTCACCACAATCAAGTGGCTAAAATTGCCAGCTGTTGCCATATACCAATGTTCCTGTTTTTCTTTTGGAGAGCCAGCAGTGACATGCTCAGCTATGAACACTTCTTAGTCTCCTCTGCAGATAGATAGAGCAAATGAGATGGTCGGAATTATTCACTCTTGGGCTGGCCACAGTCTTTGTACATCTCATGTACAAAGCTCGTTGATCCTTCCTCTACTAGCTCCTGTCTGGAATGGAGATGTAATCTCAAGCACTCCAGAAACCTCTTTGTAAATATGAAAATACAGCTCCTACAGTAAGAATGGAAGGGCTTTGTACTTGATGAACTATAACAATGTGTCAAATGTATTGTATAACAAACCACTCCGAACGCCTCTAGCTTAACAAAGTCATGAATTGAGCTCTACTCTACACTCTGATAATTTGGACTAGGCTAATCTAGATGACTCTTCTAAACTAAGCTAGTGTTAATCGGACTTAATTGTGTTCACGGGGTCTTTAGCTTTGAGGCTGGTTGGGATTAGCTATGGCTTGACAGCCTGTTTGGAACTTTGTGCTGTGGGCTGTCCCCTAGCAATGAGCAGAATAAGCCAGCAAAGGCTCACTGGGACGTGCCCATCATCACTTCTGTCACATGCTAGTGCCACACGACCAACATGGAATTATGGGGTGCAGAAATATTCTGCTCCCTTAACAAGAAAATAGAGCCCTTGTCTGATCCAAGCCATGATCTTCATTGTTCTGCGTTACTAAGAGTCCACAAAACTCCTCTCAGATACAAACACTTTGAGAAGTGAGAGGCAGGCCCTGTTTCTGAGGACAGATTTGAGGCCACATGAAACATGAAATTGTCCTGCCTGACCTTGAAGTAACCTTCCATTCCAGCCTAAAAAGCAATGAACAAATATCAATGCACATACTTTCCCCTACTACCACCACCACCTCAGATGACAGGAATAACAAGTTGATTTCTCCTCTGGCATGAAATAGACTTCATGTTATATCTTCAGTCAGAATCCTGGCAGGGAAATAAGAGTACACTCATCTGAGGAGAATTTAATAAAAAGAGTCACTTAGAAAGCATGTAAAGCAGGGAAACAGCAAAACCTGGTACATTGTTAGGGGGATGTCCAGAACTCAGAAGAGAGGTGTTGCACACCTTCCTGCCTGAAGAAATGAAGCAAGTTGGCACATACGAGAACTCAGAGGTGGGTGTCTGGTAGATAACACTAGGCTGTTCCTCTAAAGGAGGATACCCACCCAGGTGACCTGTGATCATGTTTCTGGACCAGGTAGTGCTTCAACTATCCTCATAGCTTTCTCCATCACTTTCTGGTACTTTCTGTTGGTCAATGCCATAGAAGTCAAAAGGAGGGGATGTAGTAGGGACTGTGACTTATGCAGGTCAATGTCTAGGACACAAGAAAGATGAACCTGCATAAAAGTCTGGCCATTTTCCCCACACACCAATAGACCTCCAAATGGCATTACTGCTTCCTGTATTCTTTTTGAAACTGTCCTATTTCTTGGATTAGACTCTCAAGGCTATCACAGCAAGATACCACAGACTGGAGGCTTAAACAACAAAAATTTATTTCTCACAATTCTGGAAGTTTCCAGCCCTTAAACGGGATCTCTACAGGGCAAATTTCTGCTGTGGCTGCTCTCCATGGTTTGTAGGTGGCCTGCTGCATCACCACAGGGCCTTGCCTCTTTCAATACCCACTCCCAGTGTTTCCATCATCTTCTGATGGGATTAATGTCCCACTCTAAAAATCTGCTCCACCTCAGCTACATCATAAAGGTCCTGTCTCCAGACACAGTCACATTGGGGACAAGAGCTTCAACCTATCAATTTGAGTGGGAAAGGCACAATACAATCCCTATCATTTTGTGCTTTTTACATATGGCTTAGTCTATAATGTAATCTTGAAAATATTTTTAAAAGAATACATGTGAAGGGCAAGAAAAGTGGGGAATTTTAAACACTTGAATGCATTCCAGGAAACCTATTAAAATGTAGAGCTGAAAAAAATCTTGGTGAGAATAAAATTCTGTTTGGCATTTAGTAACCAGGAAAATGCCCTCACTTAGAATATTCTAGAAGTCTCAGTGGAACTGCGGTCTTCTGTGGTGTAGTGTAATCTTCTTTTGGAATACGATTGTCAGAAACACAGACACTCTCCACCTCAAAGCCCTGCAGGGTGATAAATTGTATGCAAATCAGCATCTGCATGTCTGGGAATGACAGAAAGATAAAATTCTTTAGTAACAAAAAGCCTCAATTCCTACTCTTCTTCCTCTAAAAAAAACACGAAAAAAATGAAAGAGCATGGTAGCTTATCTTAAAGTAACAAGATAGATTACATTAAAAAGATTGTATGCCTTCCTTGCAATGTGCCACAGGGATAAACATCATCCTGTTGGGGAGAGGGGTCAGAAGCGCCCCACATCGAGGACAGACAGCAGGTATCTGAAATAGTCCCAGCAAGTGGTGAAACTCCCATCTGGCCCTGACCGCTGAGGGAACAGGAGTGGATAAATGCCTTTTCTTTTTCAGTGAACTTCTCTTTCCTGTGAGACAGGGATATTCTAGGTAATCTCTATCTCTGTGCTATGTCTTGCCTTCGCTGGAGATATCCTAAGTCCAGCCTCTGCTCTTATGACCCGGGTTGGCTCACCATGGGCTGTCATAAAATTTTTATTGTTTTTCTGCTGTTTGAATACATAACTTCTGATTTTCTACCAGTGGATAAGTTCTTGAGTTGTGGCCTCCAATGATCTCCATTAAGAAAGTCTAAAGAAGTCTGACAAAACTCTTGAGTAAAATATAACAATGGTCCTTGTAAACTTAGTTGTCACTTTAAAGAGCCTCCTGTCACAATATATATATTGATCATGTACATTCTGAAAGTAATATAGAGCCAAGAATCATCTAAAAAATTAAATCTCAATAACATCTCTGATAACAAATAATCACATGAACACACTACTAATATACATGTATGTGTTTGTATAGCATATATTCATTTGTATATTTACGTATGTTCAAGTATGTGAGTTGTTAAGAAGTGGTATATTATAATTAAATAAAAGTAAAATTTTAATAACTTAAAATTGCCAATAAAAAGTCAGAAATTCTAGAATGGTTAAATTTTAGTTAATGACATATCCTATTATCTCTGAAGTTTAGTATTCATGTGGTGGTCTTCCTGAGTCTAGCATACAAAAAATTTCCTCTATAGGAATGAATTTAAGCTTAAAAAATAATATGTATATATTCAACAAATCAGTGATAAGAGAACCTGAAACTAACAGGTAGAACCAGCCCAAGAGAAAGAAGTGTGCTGTAGTCAACGAAGGTGGAAGGAGTTGGAGATCTGAAGAGTGTTTTGATACCCGATGTGGAGCTATAGAGTTTGGAGTTTGCCCAGCTAGTTTTTGGTCTTCCTTTGGTCCAGTATTTGCTCACTATGCTCCCTTCCCTATGTTTTGGAATGGTAATGTATATCCTGTGCCATTATATGTTGGAAGTAAGTAATCTGCTTTTTTATTTTTTTTTTTACAGGTGATCGCAATTAAGAGATTGCTTGAATCTCAGAAGAGACTTTGAATGTTAGACTTTGAAATCAATTTGAGACTGTTATAGGCTATGAGGACTGTTGAAGTTGGACAGAATGTGTTTTTGCATTATGATATGGTTACAAGCCTTTGGGGGCCAGGGAGTGGAATGCGACAGTTTGAAAGAAAATGGCCTCCAAAAGGAGTGGCACTATTAGGAGGTGTGGCCTTGTTGCAGTAGGTGTGGTCTTGTTGGAGAAAGTATGTCACTGTGGAGGTGGACTTTCAGGTCTCATATATCCCAAAGACATGCCCAGTGAGGCAGACTACTTGGCCTGCAAGCCCAAGGCCAAGATGTAAAACTTTCAGCTCCTCCAGTACCATGTCTGCTTGCATATTGCCATGTTGCACCATGATGAAAATGGACTGAACCTCTGACCCTGTAAACCTCCCCAATTAAATGTGTTTCCCTTATAAGAGTTGCTGTGGTCTTCACAGAAATAGAAGCCCAACTAAGACACTATATCAGGTGAGATCAGAGCCATATTTTTGCACTGATGCAACTTTACACTAATGTGATTCCTAGAGAAGCATCAAATGGGCAAAGTATAGCATCAGCTTCTTATTCTTTCCCCACCATCATTGATTCTTAGTTTTCATGTTAACATCAGCTATATTCTTTGAACCCCATATTCCCATTCCCTTCTTTTTTTTCTTTTTTCTTTTTTTTTTGAGACAGGGTTTCTCTGTGTAGCTTTGCTCCTTTCCTGGAACTCACTCTATAGACCAGGCTGGCCTCGAACTCACAGAGATCCGCCTGCCTCTGCCTCCCAAGTCCTGGGATTAAAGGCGTGTGCCACCACCGCCCAGCCCCAATCCCTTCTTAGCACATGAAGACATTTCTGTAACCATGAAAAGGTAGGACTTCCCAGTTAGTCATTCCAATATGGAATATCTTGAAAATACAGGGATGCTTAAAGATGTACTAGAGCTAGGCATGGAGGCATAGACTTCTAGTCCCAGAACTCAGGAGGCAGATGCAAGTGGATCTCTGTGAGTTCAAGACCAGTCTAATCTACAAAGCAAGCTACCGGAGAGCTAGAGCTATTATACAGAGAAAACTTGTCTTAAAAAACCAAAACCAAAACAAACAAACAAAAAAAGATGTACTATGGACAGAATAAGGCAGCAGCCATGCCTACAGACCAGTCCTAAGGAGGCATTTCTTTCTATTTTGGTTCCCTAATCTCAGGTTTGCATCAAGTTGATATAAAACCAGCCATCACCCTGCACTGATCTCATAACATCTCAGTATGAGACCTTAACCCAGTCAGAAAAATTCCTTATTGTACTGGTACACTCTATATGCATCTGTTTATGATTTGTAAAATGTGTCCTTTTTGACTGTCCCAAACCTACTCGGATATGATAAGGAGAATAATGACACTGATTCAGGGAACCTGTGAACACATCATGCAGCATAGCAAAAGGCCCTTTGCAGATGAGATTAAATTAATGATGCAGAGATGGGGAAACTACCTTGGCTTAGCTAGATTGGCTCCATATAATTACAAGCATTATTGGGCAAAGTATATTCTTTCCCCACCATCATTGATTCTTAGTTTTCATGTTAACATCAGCTATATTGTGAAAGAGACCTGAGGGGAGCAGATGTGCTGTGGGCCGGCTGGCTTGAGATAGAAAGATGCCTCCGCAGGGGGAAGGGCTTGGACTTGCCTCTACTGGATGTGCCTCCCCATGGGAGGCCTTGCCTTCTTGTAGAAGGGAGTGGAATGGGTTGGGGGGAAGGCTGGGGGGTGGGAGGAAGGAAGAGGGGGATCTTTGATTGGTGTGTAAAATGAACAAAAAAAAATTCTTAATTAAAAAAAAAAAAAGAAGGATGCCTGGGGAAATCCATCAGCCCCCAGAAGGAGTCTGAGATGAAATGCAGCCCCACAGACTCTTGGATATCAGCATTTTAGACCTTTGATCATCAGCACTGTAATAAATTTGTTGTTTATGACACTAAGTCTGTGTAATTAGTCACATTAGCAATAAGAAACTAAAATAGCAGCCTTCAAGGTTCTGCTCCAGCCTCTTCTACTTGGAAGTTCTACTTAAGCTCAGTACCCCACCCAGGAGTTTCGTCAAAGTTACCATTGTGTCTGGGTGAGTTTTACCACCAACTCTCTGGAGGAAGACACTTCAGCAGATAGAATATGAAAGTAGGAGAGAAATGTGTTGGGAAGAAGAAGAGGATTCAGTGGGAGCTGGGGTTGGGTAGATAAGGAGTGAAAACAGAGAGAGACTGCAATCAAACTACAATATATATATTTATGAAATTATAAAGAATGAATAAAATAAATAAATAAAAGCAATCTGTGAGAGTAGTCAAACTCTTGATGAACAAGAGAGAAGTTTGGGCTAAAGATGTGCTTAGCAGGAAGCACAGAGTAAGTGAAATCACTGAGTGCTTACATGATGCAATTGGAAGAAAAATATGCCCTCGGCATATTTTTATCCTGTTGAGGAATATGTCGCTTACTGTAAAGATTATATTCTTTGTTTTCTCCTGAGTCTCTTTCACTAGCTTCCAATGAATTTTGATAGAGGTAGGGGTTTGAAGTTTGTGTATTCTCATACTGATAGGCACTTGTTCCAGGACCGTTTGCAGCATCTTGAATTAACTTGGTGCATCTCTCCAAAAACAAATTAATAGATTTGCATGAACCAGTCATTTCTGAAGCCTCTATTATGTTCAGTGAATCTGAATGTCTAACCTGAGGACCATATCACAGTGTTTTGATTAATATCTTTTTATGTCTAATTTATTAATTAGTGCAAGTCCAACCAACCTGTTCTCACTTTTCATTTCCCTTGCTCCTTTTATTTCCCTTATATTTTAAAATAATTTAAAATTATTACACAATTAGGATAAAGCTCCTTTGGGTTCCCACTTTGTTGAAAGTGCTCCTTATAATTATGACTGAATTATATTCGATTATGGTCCAATTTTGTAGGACTTTTACTTCAAAAGAAACATTCAGGTTTTTATTTATATTTACTTATTTGTTTAGGAGGGGTAGTTTTTTTTCTTGTTTTCTTTTTTTAATTCTTGAGATGCATCAGTAAGTCGTTTATTTATGCTCATTTGAACTCTTTTTTTTTGCTGTTTTGTTTCGGGGGTTTGAGGGGGGTTGCAGGGGTTTGGGGAGGGTGTTATAGCTACTTAAGAGCATAAACTTTCCCCCTAAGAACTGCTCTTAATGTTTCTCAAAGGTTTTAGTTCTAGGGATATTTTTGTTTCTTTCTTGATTTTTTTCCCTCTGACTCATTCAGTAATGAGTTGTTTAATCTCCATGAGTTTACACACTTACTAGAGATACACAGGATTATTTCAATTTTTCTGTGTTTGTTAAGGTTTCCTTTTTGTTCCCAAATATTGTCTATTTTAAAGAAGCTTCCATGTGCTATTAAGTAGAATATACATTCTTTGGCATTTGGGTGACATATTTTGTAGAAAACTGTCAGACCCATTTGATATGCCATTTATTCTGAAGTTTCTCTATTTTTTGTCTAGATGTCCTATCTATTGGGGAAAGCATGGCGTTGAAATTGCCTATGATTGGCTTTGTGTTAATCTGTGTATTAATTTCATCAATATGCTCTTTATGAAATTGGGTGCATCAGTGTTTGGTGCATATATGTTGTATTGTCATATTTCTCAAACTGATTGATTCCTTGATTACAAGAAAGTGCTCTTCTTTGTTACTTCTGATTAGTTTGGATTTGAAGTCTATCTTATCAAATATTAGGGTGGCAATTCCTGCCTGATTCTGGATGATATTTGCTGGAATATTTTTTCCATCCTTTTACTTTAAGAGCTAAGATTTATTTCTTACATACAAAAGATTGGGATTTGTTTCTTAATCCATTCGGCTAGCAAGTGTCTTTTGATTGTAGAGTTGGACTCATTGATATTTAGAGTTATTATTGATTTTTCTTTTTTTTTTTGGTTTTTTGAGACAGGGTTTCTCTGTGTAGCTTTGCGCCTTTCCTGGAACTCACTTGGTAGCCCAGGCTAGCCTCGAACTCACAGAGGTCCGCCTGCCTCTGCCTCCCGAGTGCTGGGATTAAAGGCGTGCACCACCACCGCACTTGAAAGGTGTGTATAGGTTGCAGCCACCTTGACCTTTTTGCTGGTTTGTTTTTCAATAAATTATCGCTTCATTTGTTACCTTTCCAGAGTCTGTGCTTATTCTTCTTGTCAGTTTGGAACATTGGTTCCAGCATTGTGTTTAGCATTTTTTGATGGTCATAATTTTTTTTAAGATTGTTTGGATCATGGAAGTTTTTCTTTCTCCCTCAACTATACCAGATCATTTTGGTCAGTAAAGTAGTCTAGGTTGGCAGTCATGAACTTTTGGGAATTGGAGTGCATTACTCCAGGCTCTTCTGGCTTTCAGAGTTCCTATTGAGAAACCAGCTGTTACTCCTACAAGATTTCCTTTATATGTGACTTATATTTTTTTCTTTTAAAGTTTTCAATATTTTTTCTTTGTTCTATACATTTAGTGTTTTGACTGTGATATACCATGGGGTGCTTCTTTCTTGTTCATATCTAGTTGAGGTTCTGTGTACTTGTATCTCTATGGGTGTGTCTTTCCTTAGTTTGGAGAAGTTTTCTTCTATAATCTTAAAGATCTGATGTATATAACTGACCTGGAATTCTTCTCCTTCCTCTATGCCTATAACTTAAAGATTTTGGTCTTTTAGTGATATCTTAAATTTCCTATACAGTCCTATCCTGTGCTTTTTAACTTTTTTTTTTCATTTTCTTTGCTTATTTCATCAAAATCCTCTAATTCATCTTTGAGTATTAGGGTTATATCTTCTGCTTGATTCAAAACTACAAGCCTAGTTCCAGACACACCCTATGCAGGAGCCACCTTTCCTGGGTAATCTGGCCCTTCCCTTTCCCTGCTCTCACACTAATTCCCTTGGTTCACTCTACATGTGAGGCTTTCCTAAACATTAAATTGGGATGAGTTTTTCAATTCCATCTTCATTTCAGCTTGTGTTCTCTTCAATGTTTCTATCTCTTTGTGGTAGTTTGAATGAAAATGGCCCCCATGGGCATTATTAGGAAGCATGGCCATGTTGGAGTAGGTGTGACCTTGTTAGAGGAAGTGTGTCACTGGGGGTGGACTTTGGGATTTCAGAAGTCCAAGGTAGGCCCAGTGGCTCTCTATCTCTTCCTGCTGCCTGCAGATCCAGATGTAGAACTCTCAACTGCCTCTCCAGCAACATGTCTGAGTGCTTCCGTGCTTCCTGCCACGAAGATAATGAACTAAACTTCTGAATCATAAACCAGCCACAATTAAATGCTTTCCTTTATAAGAGTTGCTGTGGTCATGGTATCACTTCACAGCAACAGGATATTAACTAAGACATCTTTACTGAGTTCAGTTTTCAAATCCTGAATTATCTTCATTATTTCATTCAGGCATGTATTTGTATTTTCTTGGACATCACTCAAGCATTTATTGTTATCCACTTGAAGTTCAGTGAAGAATTTGTTGAGGTCTTCTTTAAATTCCTTGAATTCTTTGAAAAAGTTCATAACTTTTCTTTTAAATTCTGTGACTTGGGGTTTACCTAGGTAGTTCACTTAGAGAACACTTCTATAGGACTAGTGGTTTTGATAGGAGACATGCTGTTTAGACCATTCATGTTAGATTGGACAAGTACAGGATATACTTGACTTGAGCTGGGCCAGATAAATCTGGTAGATGAGCTGTTTAATAAGACCAGGTGAGAAATGGCTCCCAAAGCTTGGATCCAGAGCTAGACCAGGCAAAGAGGATTTGCAAATGAAGAGATTTCATGGCCACAGGTCTGGAACTAGGTTTGTGGGTTTGTAGACAGCAGCTACAGGTTGGAAGTAAGGAAAACAAAGAGAAGTGACTTATCCAGGAAAGGTGGCTCTTGGGCTCATAGCCAGTGTTCTTAACCACTGAGCACTCTTTCTAATTACACTATAATTTCTAATTATAGTGACCTTGTTAGAATGAAACTGATTATTGTGTTAAACTAACATTTTAATTTAAGAAAATAATTTTTAAGTAAATGCTGCTTCAAGATTATAATATAGGAAATGAGTGGAACTAGTGATTCAAAGGTGACTTGAGTAGAGATTCATGCCTTATCTTTTCCCCATTTGACCTCTTTTACAAGAAGACCCTGAGGATGTTATCTTTAAAATTTATACTCACTTTAGAGAGACATTCTACTTATGAACACAACATTAATGCAATTTGTGATTTTCTCACTAGATTGTATTGTAATTATGTGACGAAGACGTAATTTTTCTGTAAGATACAGAATTTTGTACCATTCAGATTTTGTTTTGTTTTTCAGGATATCTTTAAGAATTTCTTCAAGGAGAAACACTGGGCCTGCCTTTTTTCCCCGAGAAGCTCCTATCCCCATAGAAGCACACCTTGTACACACCAGGGTACAGAGTTAAGCCAGTTATGAGAACACATCCCAAGTCTTCTTACAATTAATTCACACTTTATAATTGACTTTGCAACAATAATTAATTATGTGAGTGGTGTTTTATTCCTATTGAGCTACAACTATCAAAGACAGTCTGTTTGATGAGATAACTATACTATACTATGAACAGAAGATATGGATGCTTCTCCATTAAATACAACATAAATGTAACTTACCACCCTTGGTCTCTGGAAAGAATGAGCATGGAAGTAAAATCCATAATGAATTTTTTTTCAATAAAATGGGTACTGCAAGAGATGTAGACCTTGATTATTTTCTGTCTAAAAGAGGATAAAATTTAAGGGAGCTATATCTTAGGATGGAGTAATGTGTGGTGGTTGAGTAAGAGTGGCTTCCTCGTAGGCTCATTTGAATGTTTGGTCTCTAGTTGGTGGGACTGTTTGGGAAGGATTAGGAGGTGTGGCCTTCTTGGAGGAGGTGTGTCACTGGAGATAGGCCTCAAGGCTTCAAAATCCAATGTCAGGCCGGGTCTAGCTTTCTCTGCCTTCTATATGTGGATCGGGATGCAAAAATCTCAACTACGACTCCAGTGACATGCCTTTTTGCCTGCTGCTATGACCATGGCGATCACGAACTTACTCTGAAACTGCAAGCAAGGGTCAATTAAATGGCTTATTATAAGCTAACATTGTTTTAGTGTCTCTTCAGAGCAATAAAATAATAACTAAGACATAGTAATACATGAGTATAATTCCAGGAATGGGTGTGTTAGGGGAAGCTGAGTCAGGAGAATTGTGAGTTTGTGGTCAACCTGTACTACAACAGCAACTTGGAGGCTAGTCTGGGCTACAGAGTGAGAATCAGCCTCAAGGGGGAAAATAATGGAGAAAGAGAGGTATAAAACACACACACACACACACACACACACACACACACACACACACACACACACACGCACACGCACATGCACACAAACATATGTGCGCACACACACACACACATAAACACACACTGATTTCTCAAATAATTCTCAAAGCAATTCTTCGTGTTCATTGTGATCCTGTTCATCACAGCTCATTCTAATCATTCAATACTAGAAGTATTTTCTATTTTTAGAATGTGCTTCCTCCACATGTTAAGAATAGACATTAAGCTACCAGGATGTTTTCTTCAACATTTATTGATAAGATTTTAAATTCAAATAAACATGGTAGAAATGCTTTACTAGCTCCAGTTCACATGAAAAGACGTCTGAAATTAAACTTCTCTAGTCCATGTTTTTGATAAATCGGGGGTGAGATCAGAGGCAGAGAGGAAAGAAGGATCTATTTGTCAAAGCCAAAGCAAAGAGGCCAAGACCATGGGAAACAATCCCCAAAGCAGAACCAGGTGCAGAGACACTTTACCCACATCTCCACCAACCTTGAGAAGAACTCAGTGAGAAGCCAGCTTCACCTGCCATGAATTGCAGGACTCCTTTTGGAATATGTTTCAGTAAAAAGTGGTGTAGAAATTTGATGTGTCTAATGTTAGATGTGGGGGAGAAAAAATATCCCTCAAACTTTCATGTGAATTTTTTGGTAAGTCCAAGTTGCTTGATTTATAAACCAATTAAAATTTAAATAGTGAAATCATTACATATAAAAAATAATGAAAATAAGCATGAGAAGTGAAATTAAAATATATAAAATTATGCCAGAGTATATCCTGCATTTTATCATTTTAATCATGTTTCCTTTGTTCGGTTAAATTAGTATTTTCATAAGGGCAGTGATCTTAAAATGGTTAATATTCCATTTCTAGCTCTAAGAAACTAATAGAAGGTAAACTTCATAACAACACACCATTGACTGGAGAGCTAAAGTCTACAGTTCCCAAGAAGATGGAATAGTGAAGAAAGAACCACAAAGAGACGAATGGAAACAAGCAGGGTGGCTCCTGGTGCCTCCTTTCCACTAATTAACAAAGATGATTTCCTGTCTCAGTGGTGGATCAATGACAGAAGAGTTTCACACTGTCTATGTTCTGTCGGAGTGCTTAATATACAAAATTCCATGCAACAGTTTTTAAATAACACAATCCATCATCCTTCCCACTGTGCAACACATACTTTAATTACCTTAGGAAGATGTCATTTAACATAATGTGTAGGGTCACATTCTTTAGACTTCAGATATTGAATGTCTTGTAGTATATAGTAGTATATGCTTTCCTTTCCTTCCGTAACAGAGGGATGAGTAGGCTAGCACTGAGATTAAAGGTGTGTTCGCACAAGACATTGGGAGGAAGAGTAGCACAAGGAGGGCATGGAGATAACTAGGTAAAAGCTGTTCTCAGTTTCACCAGTAAGTTTCAGTTGGCACTCATAATTATTATCACTCTAATAGCAAAAACTGGTAGTCCCATTTTATAGTGAAAAACTGAGGTTCAGAGCTATTCAGTGACTTTTCTGATATTTCAAGAGCCAAAGTCCAGCCCACATTCTCTGTTCATATATACATGCATATATATATATATACATATATATATAAAATGAAGTTTGGAATATATATAATGAAGTTATATATATATATATTCCAAATTTCATTGTTCACTGTTTTTATACATGTAGGAAAGAATATGACACACAAACAGTTCAAAGTGATGGTAGTATTAATAATGCACTTGGTTCCAAGAATACAGAGTTAATTATTAAAAAACATAGATAATGAGAAAAATATATATATCTACCAGGAAACAGAAAGAGGAATGTCGAAATGGCAGCTACCACTGGAATCCAGAAGTGCAGGTGGGCAGGGTAGGGAGGGGCCTGGCAGTACAGCCACATGGAACTGGCTGCCCAGAAGTGCAAACAGAGACCACACTAATTACCAGAGCTTAACCAGAACCAGAATTAAGCTCTTATTGAATCACTAGTATTTTAAAAGAAAGAACACTTAAGTTGCCTGCAAACCAAGAAGCCAAAACAGCTTCTTTTGAATGGGAACAGAAGGAAATAATGAAATGATAATAAGGAAACATGTTACAAAAAGTAATGAGTATGAGAAAAAAAATTCTAGAGATGAGGGCTGAAGATACAGAAAGACGGGGTCATCAGACTATGCTGCTGCCTGTGATGTCAGCATTGTGTGGACCAAAGGGTTCCAACCTGACATGAGGAACTGAGAAAGAAGCATTGAGCATTTCCCCAACATCCGGGGGTCTCACAAGATCCAGGATCTTTCTCAGGGGAAGGTGATAGAATAGTCATATATCTGAAAACCAAACCAAAACATGAGACATACATAGGAGATGCCTTCATCATGGTGATGTAGATATCAACCACACTGAAGGAACATCTAATTCCACAAGAAATCAGAAAGCTCAAGGGAAAATATGTGGCTGAAATTAAGCAGGATTTGCAGAGGAGCAGAAATTTGATCCCTCCAGGAGCTGTCTTTAAAACCTGGAGAAGAAAATGGCAATTTCTTCAAGCAAATTTTCTTCATTATTTTACCAGTAAACTACAGTGGAATCTATGCCTTCTCACTAAGCATTTAGAAATAAATGTCTCAAACATTTTTTCCATGTGTATTTACATGTTTCCATACTTGGCTATGAGATGTGTTTCTTATAGTGAAGTTAACCTGTAAAATTCTACTTTGAACAAATCCTGGCTGTATTTTTATGTATTTTAACGGTGCATAATGGCTTAATTTCTGAACGTTTATGTCTGAAGGCTGCTTTAGATGTTGTTAGAATTTTACAGAACCCACCCTTGGGGCTTAGAGTCATCAGGGTCTGAGGAACTGGAAGCCAAAGAGGATGAAGGTGACATTGATCCCTGGGGATTTAGCAAATTCTTCCAAGGGTTGAATGTGACCATGCCTGGGAAATCACAATGCATCCTCTCATGAATAGCAATAATACACAGTTCCTTTTCAAAGAGCAATAAGATGATTTGCAACAGAACTGGTGTGTGGGTGTATGTGTGTGTGTGTGTGTGTGTGTGTGTGTGTGTGTGTGTGTGTGTGTGATATGCGTGTATAATTAACTAAGCCCCTGCTGTGTACCAAGCACTATTTGAATGCTTTATGTGTGTCATTACACCTAATATTTAAGAACACACATGTGCTATTTCCATCTGAGAAAAGAGGAACAGGGAAGTGGATGAAATCCCTGAAGTAGGGATGACCAAGCTCGCTCCCTGTGCTTTGGCTATGGTGCACATTGAGATCTTTTTAGACTAAATTCTCAGGAAAGTTACTTTAAGTTATCTCTTTTCCACTCTCCGCCAATTGTAGGTGATAGCAATTATTTGAGGAAACCAGTTAGGAGCAGCAACCTATCTTGTTTAGTCTCAACTCTCTTGAGGAATGGAGCCCAGAACTGAGGGATCAGAAGCTTGCCATGCTGTTCTGGGGATCCTGCATTCAACTGTATTGCTCTAAGCCAGCAGTTCTGAATCTCCCTAATGCTGAAACCCTTTAATACAGTTCCTCATGTTGTGGTGACCCCCAACCACAAAAATTATTTCATTGCTACTTCATAACTGTAATTTTCTACTGTTATGAGTTGCAATGTAAATGTCTGATATGTAGGATATCTGATATGCGACCTTTGTGGGAGGGATTATGACCCACAGGTTGAGAACCACTTCCCTAAGCCATCAATGCTTCCCTAGGACTTAGCTTCTTCAAAGTGAAAGTCTACTTAGCTCTAAAATGAAAGGGTTCGGATTGCTGGGTTCGGACTCTCTTTCCATCTGAATGTTAGAACCTGTGCTACAGAAGCCACTCTCTCCATTGGGGGAAGTAAGGCGCTTTCTATCACAGCTTCTTTTTCAGCTGTGCTATGGTGACTGTACCAAGCAGGAATGTGAATTCTATTTGATTCAACAACACTTCATTGATAGCCTAACCAACAATATTTTAGAATAGCAGTTGTATGAGACAATATGTAATAAACCAAACACAAGTTACCCATTCCCCAAACACTATCTGATCAGACTTTCAAAGCATAACTTTGCTTTAATGAAGTCCAGAATTAGGTCTGTAACTAATGAAGTTTTCTTAGATCGCCTCAAGTTGAAAGTTTTTTTCAGATGCAAAATGTATAGATGAGGTGACATTTCAGGATATTATGGGCAGAGGGAAAAGGCATGTGTTCATAATGTAAGAAACAATGAAATCTATCTTTTTGAGTTTAATAAGAAGGAGAACAGTTTAGATCCAGTCTGCACCAATGAACTTTGCATGTTTGAGAACATGTTTATAAGAGGCACTATGCTGTCAAAAACAATGAAGCATTTAAAAGAACCAATGTGAAATCCTTGTGCAATTCCTAATGACTTTCCTTGAGTCACTGTTGCCTACATTTTCTATTTTCCTGTTTGTTAGTTACTTTCCTCATCCCTGTAATGGAAGACCTGACAGAACCAGCTAAGGGAGAGGTATATTTGAGTTCTTGCCTCCAGAGCACACCTGATGGCTGGAAGGGTGAGGCAGTGGGGGCAGCTGAGGGATGATCCAGCTGTGACAGCAGGAATGTGAGGTGGAACAGCTGTTTTCACACTGGGCAACCAGCAAGCAGAGAACAGGACCAGCAGCAGGGCTGGATTATAACTGCCAAAGGCCCGACACTAGTACCCGACATCTGCCAACCAGGTCACCTCATATCTCAAACACCCCTTTACCTCTCCGAACAGTGTCACCAGCTGTTTGAACTCATAAGCCTGTGGGGCACGTTTTCCATCCCAACCATAACACTCAATGCCATACCTGTCATGTGTACCTCACATGGCTCTATCCTCAGCTCACTCACTTGTTTGTTTGTTTGTTTAATCTGTCTGGTACCTAAGCAATGTGGATGAGCCTCATCCCTTAAAAAGCCATCTAAATGCTGACAACAAAACTCTTCTCCAACAGTTTTCCACTTCCTCCTCTGAACACACACTCCGGGTTCTGTGTTTAACAGTAGCATCTCAAACTCAAAACCAAGATCACAAAACCAAATTTTCCCCTTCCTATAATATTTGTTAATTAGCAAATACTAGTTACAGTTGCTCAAACCCAAAATCTTGGTCTGATCTCTGACTAATGTCTTCTCACAGCTCCCATTCCACCCATCAGCAAATCCTAGTCTATGGATATGAACATAATTCATTACAGTTCTCTTCCACTAATAAGAAAATCAGCCGAGATGTCCATCAGTTGATGAATGGATAATGAAAGCATGGTAGTCAATCACAATCAGATTCTGTTCAGCCATAAAAGTATAACTATGAAATATGCAAGAAAAGGGAAAAAGACCCCCAAAAATGCTCGAATGAGTAAAGTAGCATGGTTTCAGGAAGCCAAACACCTTGTTTGTCTCTCACATGTGGTTCCTAGCTTTGAAGTCTTAGATTCATGTTTTTAAATTTGAGTGAGGATCTAGAGAGGCCAGAAGCAACAAAGAAGCCATAATGGGAGGACACTAAGAGAAACAGAAAGTAAAACAAAATGGATTAATGAAGTATGGAGGGAATAGAAAGAGTTAAGAAACAAGCAGAGATGGGACAGGAAGATGGGGGAAATAGAGAAAGGGGATAGGGCTTAACAAAAACTAAAAATTTATGAAAAAGCAGCAACTTCCTACCCTGTACACTAAATAATTCAAAAATTAAGTTCAAAACAAAAATAGAAAAAGATATTTAAACAGAGCTTTCCTTCATGGATGAATGATACTGTTCCTAGAAGTCACAGGATTTTTAATAAGAACACCAGTGGCAGATGCAAGACACCTCCTACTGTGGAATAATTCTTCTGTACACTATGAAAATATGTTGTTCTCATTGTTAATAAAAAGCTGATTGGTTGATAGCTTGGCAAGATTTTTTGGGCAGAAAACATGCTGGGAGGGAGAAAGGCAGAGTCACAAGAGTCTCAGGAGTCACCAGCCAGATTCAGAGGAAGTAGGACTTGTACAAAAGGAGGTAACAAGCCATGTGCCACATGGCAGCAAGTAAAGGAATAGAAATGGGTTCAATTAAAACATAAGAGCTAGTTAGTAATAAGCCTAAGCTATCAGCAGAGCATTTATAATTAATATTAAGTCTCAGTGTTGATTATTTGGGAACTGGAGGGCTGGAAAGAAAAAAATCTGCCTACAATCTCCCTATCAGCTGTTGGCCAAAGAGGTGTCAGAGAACCCCAGAATACAGGTAATGGCTTCTTCTTGGTTACACTCTACTGCTATACAGCTAGCAATGCAATTAATTTATAGCATCAGAAACGTACAAGTAACGTGCTACACTGTGACATTACAGCATCTTCTGTTCATTAACCAAGAGGAATCTTTGATTCCCATGTAATTTTATAGGGTCAATGTGAATACAGTCTGTTGTGGAACAAGATATTATGCCACATATCACCGTGCATACACTCAAATATAAGTGTAGTAGGTGAATGACTAAAAGTTGGTTGAATGGTAAAACCTCATATAAAAATATTTTAGTTTCTTTTTTAGTTTTTTTGTCATAATAAACACCATGACCAAAAGCAACTTGGCGGGGGAAGGGGGCATTATTTTCTCTGACAGATTACACTTCATGGTTGAAGGAAGACAGGACATCTTAAGAAAGAAACTTGGAGGCAGGAACTGAAGCACAGGCCATCGAGTAATGCTACTTACTGACTTGCTTGCAGACTCATATTTCTTATATACTTATCTGGAGATGGTACTGGCCCCCAATGGGCTGGGTCCTCCTACATCATTTAGCAGTCAAGAAAATCCCACACAAACATGTCTCCAGGTCAATCTTCTTAATGCTCTTCTTTAATTGAGCTTCTCTCTTCCTTAGTGTGTGTATCAAGTTGACAAACAAGTATAGTTATCACAAAAAAAAAATCAGAAAACATATTCATGTCTTAACCCCTGGAACCTGTGCGCATTGTCTTGTTGGATAAAGAGTTTTTAAAGATGTAATTAAATTAAGCATCTTGGGGTGAAGAGCACATATATTTTCCAATTTAGCCCCAAACCCAAGGATAGGAGAGATAAAAATACAGAGATGAGAAGGAAGAATGAACATGTAGAGACTTTAGTGATGAAGCTGCAAGCCATGTAACATCTGGACCCACTGATCTAGGAGCTGGCCTAAGCAAAAAAACAAAACAGAGTCTACCCCGCATCTCTGGAGTAAGTATAACCATGTCCATATCTTCACTTCTGACTTTGGGCCTCTTTGAAATCCAGTACACATTGTTATTGCTTTCAATGACTCAAGCATGGAGGTGCCCATCTATAATCCCTGTACTTGGGAGGTTGAACCATCTACAACACAAGTCCAAGGCTAGACTAGACTAGGTGGAAATTCTCTGTCTTGAAAACATCAATCAATCAATCAATCAATCAATAATACCAAAAATTAAAAATAAATAAGACACCCAGCCTGGTCTCCAAAGCGAGTTCCAGGAAAGGCGCAAAGCTACACAGAGAAACCCTGTCTTGAAACACAAAAAAATAAATAAATAAAACAGTCAGTGGAAAATGGATATGGCACTCAAAAAACTGATTCATGTTAGTGTTTTCAGGTAATCTGAACAAATTTCAAATTGGCATAACTCCACACTCTTTTTTGTTTCTTTTCATGTCAAAAATTTACTATAATAAATTATATGAGCTCTTGATATGATTATCCCAAATTTATCAAAAGGAATTTTTTTAAAGATTTGTTTATTTTGTTTATGTGTGTAAGTGTTTTGCTCACATGTATGTCTATGCACTGTATCATCCCAGTTACCTTTGGGGGTCAGAAGAGGGTGTTGGATTGCCTGGAACAGAATTATGGACAGTTGTGAGCCACCATTTGTGTGCTAGGGATTGATCCATGGTCCACTGCAAGAATAATAAATGCTCTTAACTGCTAAGCTATCTCCCCAGTCCCATGTAGAAACTCTTGTTATTTTACATGCTCTAAGTAACTTAACCTTTTTGACACATCTGTGGATTAGGTATTCTTATTCTGCCAATGTTTACAGATAACTGGAGTAACATTCAGTTTAATTATTCAAGATTGCACAGTCAGTATTGAATTTGGATTTAGCATCAAGAATTTCTAACTACTCAATAGTGTCTCTTTAGGAAGGGATTGACTGTGATTTCTTAAATTGTTATTCATCAGCAATAGAGATGTTCCCTGTCTTTCTTTTCAGTAGTGTGCCCCCCATTCCCCCTCTCACTACCTCTTTCCTCTCTTTGAATTTTTGCCAGCTAGAGGAACCCATGTCCCTGACAGTGTATGGTTGAAATCTTCAGGGATTTAGTCACAGGAAACTGGCAGGTCTGATACAATGCAACTGCTGAGTCCCCTGAGGCCTGAGGGCTGGGTGTCTTGGATGTGATTTCCTGGAAGCAATGCCACATCCATTCCTCTCAGCTTTGCTTTGGAAAGCTTGCCTGGAGAATGTCACTGCACACCAAACCTAACTCCTCAGTGATATTTGACATGAGAAAGCATGAAAATGTCTATAGAGCGAGGGCCTTCCTAGAATGAAGATGTTAGATAAACCCAGATAATGTGCAAGCACTCCTTGGGGGTTTTCCATGACCCACTTAATGGGTTGGAAGCCAAGTGTTCAGCTGTTGCAAGGCTGCAGTTCACTGCTATGACACTGTATTGGTTACTTTTGTATTGCTGTGATGAACTCCCTGACAAACAGCTTAAAAGAAGGAAGGACTGTTTTTGGCTCTCAGCTTCAAAGGGTTCAGTTCATTGTTGTGCTGAAGGCATGCCAGGCTATGTTCATCACATAGCAGCCAGAAAGCAGGGGTGGAGGTGGTCTTTAGCTTTCTCCCTCCCCCATCTACAGTGTCCAAGCTCCCAGCCCATAGGCTGGTGTCACCACATTTGGGTGGTCCTTCTCCTTCTGTCAATCTATGAAAACATGCCCATGAGCACAGCCAGAGGCATGCCTTAATCTCCTAGGTAATTCTAAATCCAGCCAAACTGACCATGAAGGTTAACCATCCAGACATAACAATCGGATTAAGCAATGGAATAAACGTGACTGGAAGCTGTTCAAGTGCACTCTAGGTGGCTTTAAAATGACCCTTTGCCCTTAAGTAAACTGATATCACATAGCCTGGGGGCTTTTCCATGTCCATGTCCACGTGACTCCTTTTCCAGAACCTTGCCGTTCTTTCTTCACTGTCTTCCCAGGAAAGGGTTATGGGTCTCCTGAAAGATACCTATATATGAAACTTACTGTGACACCAATAAGAAGGACCTAATTTTCTGAAATGGCATCTAGTTAAGTACCAATGGAGATCTTAATTCTACAACAGGTCCTTTTGTAAATACTCTATGATATTGTCCCTCTTTAAACTATGGAAGCTGCCATGCCCAGGTTGCTCAGCTATTTGATAGACAGCTTTCAGACCCTTCATTGAGTTCCATTAGCTTGAGCACAGAGTTACTTTTGTTTAATAGCTAGACAGACTATCACTCTGGCAGGCTGACTACACTGAACGCTCAGTAATCATTAAGAAAAATCTAGCTGCAAACATGCTTCAATAAGCCCTGGTTTGTCCATAGCCACTCTTGACTTCAGCCTCAACAGACTTCATTTCTACCACACCAATATTCAGTAACCCATAATTGATACCTCCAGAAATCACTTCAAACCCCAGCCCATAGCTGTAATTGGAGTTTTCTCCAGTCCCACTCAGACCCATAGCCACTCAGACCCAAATAAACACACAGACGCTTATATTATTTAAACTGTTTGGCCTAATGGCTCAGGCTTCTTGCTATCTAGCTCTTATATCTTAAATTAACCCATTTCTATTAATCTATAAGTTGCCACATGGCTTGTAGCTTACTGGTACCTTACATCTTGCTTCTCATTGTGGCGGCAGCTGGCAGTGTCTCCTGACTCAGCCTTCCACCTCCAAGAATTCTCCTCTCTCCTTATTCTGCCTACACTATACTTCCTGCCTGGCTACTAGCCAATCAGTATTTTATTTATCAATCAATCAGAGCAACACATTCACAACATCCCCAGCACATAAGTGCTATAATGATAGTAGTCCCCAGTAAAGTAGAGGAGAACAAGGAGAAATCTAGTAACTCACCATACAATTGACAGAAAAGAAGTAAGATCTACTTGAGGACAGTGATTGACACATGTGTAAGTCCTCAACTGATGTAGATGTGAGCATCATGATGTATGAAACTAGAGCTTGCATGCATACCAAGCTGTTATGGGAAGAATTACAAGTTAAATGAAAGCATGATATACTCTCTTCAGGATAAAGATGAACTTCACTCTGGTGCACTATGATCTTTTATGATACAATACTAGGGCTTCTCCTTCTTCTAAATGGGCCTTTATTGCCTACTGGTCTTTATCATGGATGGATCAGGCTAAGCTGGAAACACAAAGTAGATGAAATCTGGAGCTTCCAAACCAAAGTGCTAAACAACAACTACTAACCATCTAGAATGCAACTCCCAAGGTTGTAAGACCCAGAGCTGCAATACCCTCAACGAGTTCAGCAGATAGGAAGCAGCTGAAGTGTTCTAGAGGGTGGCTAGGAAAATGACTATGTACACTACAAAGAACTGTGAAAATATTAAGGTGAGAGGTGGAAGAGAGCTAGGGCTACATAGGGCAGGAGGCTACACAGAGCCAAAACTTACCAAGATGAGACTGAAGACCTGACTGTGTCAGTGGGGGAACTCTTAACCTGGCTACATACTTCCAACATACAATGGCACAGAATAAACATCCCAATTCCAAAAGAGATGAATGGGGGCACAGCAGGAAACATCATATCAAAGAAAGACCAAATCCATCAGAAAAAACAACAGCCCTGTAGCTCCATGTCAAATGCATAGGGATTATAGGGACATCATTTGAGGTTGGAGAACCATGCCCCCATAGCTCTGCTGCCTCCAGCACACATGGCCTCTCTTCTGAGCAGAGCCCTCCCAGTATCTGTACATTCTCAAAGCAGTCATCACACATTCCTGGCATCTCCAACATCCTGGGGTCTCTATTACAACTTGGGATTTACCTTCACAGCTTCAAACATTGGCCTTGGTAACTTCCTAGAACCTTGGTGCAAGCTTCAGTGACTCCACAGCTCTTGCATCTTACAAGCCTACAAACCCAAAAATATGTGGACAATGATGCCAAGTTCTGTTACTAGCTCAAGACATAACCTGACCACTTTTTAGCACCGATGCAGAGGCCTCCAAGGCCTGAGACAACTAACTAGGGAGACATTTCCCTGGATAACCTTGGGACAGGACTCCACTGCTCTGACCCTCTTTTTCAAGTACAATTTTTAGTCACTCTCCTGTAGCATGAATCTTAACAGGTCTTATTAATAAAAACAAACCTGGGGCCAGGTATTGGGGTGAACACTGGAAGTTCAGAGAAGCAGAACAAGCTACAGCCACCTCACCTGGCCAATTCCTCAGCTGATCCTGTTTCCTCAGACTGGAAGCCTCTGTGTCTTCATCCAGAATGGATCTCAGCTGAACTGCTTCTCAAAAGCCTGAAAGCTTAACCAGCTAAAAGCTTCTAGTTTCTGGTCTTCATGCCTTATATACCTTTCTGCTTTCTGCCATCACTCCCGGGGATTAAAGGCTCACTTTCTGGGATTAAAGGCGTGTGAGTCACCATGCCTGGCTATTTCCAGTGTGACTTTGAACTCACAGAGATCCAAATGGATCTCTGCCTCTGGAATGCTAGGATTAAAGGAGTGTGTGTCACCATTTTCTGGCCTTTATCTAGTGGCTGTTCTGTTCTCTGACCCCAGATAAGTTTATTAGGGTGCACAATATTTAGGGAAACACAATATCACTACACTCTCCTTTTCATTGAATTTCTTTTTCAAATGAGTTCCATCCTAGAGCTTTCTGTGGGCGTGGCACTTCCCTGTGAATACTACTTGTGATTCTAGTGCTGTGGGATGGTCTGTATGTCAAATGTGTTGCTGATTAGTCAATAAATAAAATACTGATTGGCCATTGGCTAGGCAGAAAGTGTAGGCGGGACAAGGAGAAGAATAGAGCTGGGAAGTGGAAGGCTGGGTCAGAGGGGACACTGCCAGCCGCCATCAGGACAAGGAAGATGTAAAGTACTGGTAAGCCACAAGCCACGTGGCAAGGTATAGATTAATAAAAATGGATTAATTTAAGCTGTAAGAACAGTTAGCAAGAAGCCTGCCACGGCCATACAGTTTGAAACCAATATAAGTCTCTGTGTTTACTTGATCGGGTTTGAGCGGCTTGGGACTGGCGGGTGAGAGAGATTTGTCCTGACTGTGGGCCAGGCAGGAAAACTCTAGCAACAAATGGCGCCCAACGTGGGGCAAGAGTTTCCACCTAAAACCTGAGTAAAAAGATTCTAAAACGGAGCTAAAAACAGCTCCTAGTTGTCTCTTTCAAGCTAGCGGCAGCCTGCATGTTTGAGCTACTATGGCGGGTTCCTGGCGTGCATGCTCGACCTGCAGTACGGCGGGAATGAGGCCTCTGCAAGTGGCACATTAAGCTGTGTGGTGGATTTAGCCTTTGCTAGTACAAAACAAAAAAAAAAAAAAAGAGGTTTCTGGGCTACACGCTGCTTTGATAAAAGCATAGACCCACTATTTCTGAGAGTTGATGGCTCCCAGAGCTGGCGGAAAATGTATCACCGCCATTTTGGGAAGCTGAAGTGGGCGGAGCCAGCAGCCACAGCACCAGTGCCGTTTCAGGCTTAGAAGGCTGCAGCTTAAAGCAATAGATTCACAATAAGACAGATTCAGATGTAATAGTTTAAAATGTGTGTAAAATATACGTAGGCTTAAAAGAGACAAAAAAAGGTGATATAATACAGTATAGAAACAAATACATGGTTTTAAAAAATAAAGTCTTTAAAGAGACAGTAAAATTAATATAAAAAATAAGCCACGTAGAGATGACTATTACACAGAGAGTCTGGATTATGTTGTCTTTGGGATTCTTAACTACAGAGAGATGTTTGATTGTAAAGGAAGCTGAGTTAAACCAGTACGTATATTTTAAAGATACTTTGACTTCAAAATTTGGATGTAAGGATATGTTGCTTTGGAAAAGAGTCTCTTTTTTTTTCCACAGAAAGCAAGAGGCTATGGATTTGTTCCAGAGTAAGATACATCAGGTTTGACCAGCCAAGACCCCCTGAAAGGTCTCCGATGACACCATGGCCCAGATGATCCAACATCCAAAACCGTTTCAAGACAACTGGCTCACATGATACAGCCTCACGGACTACTCCATGATCCTAAAATTTTCTTTGTTTCCCCAGAAGATACAGCGCCCCCCTCCAGCAGGAAGTAGTAAGAAAAGCTACGCCCAAATTCCCAAATATACCAAGCTGACTTTGGAGATATGTAAAGATTAAAACCTTCCTTTTTAAGAAAAGAAAAGGGGAGGTGCTGTGGGATGGTCTGTATGTCAAATGTGTTGCTGATTAGTCAATAAATAAAATACTGATTGGCCATTGGCTAGGCAGAAAGTGTAGGCGGGACAAGGAGAAGAATAGAGCTGGGAAGTGGAAGGCTGGGTCAGAGGGGACACTGCCAGCCGCCATCAGGACAAGGAAGATGTAAAGTACTGGTAAGCCACAAGCCACGTGGCAAGGTATAGATTAATAAAAATGGATTAATTTAAGCTGTAAGAACAGTTAGCAAGAAGCCTGCCACGGCCATACAGTTTGAAACCAATATAAGTCTCTGTGTTTACTTGATCGGGTTTGAGCGGCTTGGGACTGGCGGGTGAGAGAGATTTGTCCTGACTGTGGGCCAGGCAGGAAAACTCTAGCAACATTCTAGTACACAGCACAACATTTCCTGTCAATCACACTAACACCTTTACCCACTATCCCTGCTTTGTCGGAAGCCACTTTGCCCACAGCTGCTTCTTCGGCATTTTAATTTGTTCACGCTCCTTTCCCTACCAAACTGCTCATCTTCACTTCTTTCTATTCCAATGTCTGCTCAGAGCACTCATTATAAATCCCACTAAAGGTAATATGGTGACCATATTGGGTAGATGGGTGACCATCCCACAGCCTGAATGCCATGCTGTCTTGAAACTTCCTCCAAAACAAGTAAGCAAATTAGTTTTGAATTCATTCTCACTAAAATTTTTCATGAAACAGGCAGAATGTGTAGCCAGAATGTTTTGGTTTGGTTTTTTTTTGGGGGGGTGAGGGGTGTTTTGTTTTGGTTTGTTTTTTCCAAACTGTAATAATAAGAACCTTTGGCCCTATTCACAGGAAATTCATTATTCCCTTCTCAAACCTCACAAGCTAGGTCGTTGCTGTCTTCGTTTCTGTGGAAATTCTGGTCATCTGCATTTCTACCAGAATAGAAAAGTAAGCTTTGCTTACAGCAGTCCACTCTATCCCACAGTTTAAAACTAATCTCCTGAAACCCATTCCCAAGGGGCTACGAACCACATGGTCATGTTTCTCAGAGCGAAGACCCCACTACTCAGTCCTGATTTTATGTGTCAATTTTCTCATCACTCTGACAAAATAGCTGACAGACACAGTTAAGGGAAGGGGGATGGATTTTGACTCATGGTTGGGAGAGTACAACCCATCATGGACGGAAGCACAGGATTGGGTCCATGGCAAGTCACTGCTGTGGCAGAAGGAAAACACAGTTGGCTTGCTTATATCTCGATAGAACTGCATATTCAAGCAGGAGAGCCAGGCTATACCTCCCACCTTTCCCTTGGAAACCTACTTCTATTAGCTGGATCTCACTTCTTGACATTTCTACAACCTCCCAAGATAGTCTGCCCTCTCAGGACCAAGTGTTCAAATTTATGAGTCTGTGGCGGGGGGTGGGGGGGTATTGTACATTTAAATCATGTCTAAGGGTTTTATTGCAGTGAAGAGATGCCATGACCATAGCAATTCTTATAAAGGGAAACATTTAATTGGGGCTGGTTTGTGGTTCAGAGATATAGCCCACTACCCTTCTGGTGGAAAGCATGGCAGCATGCAGGCCAACATGGTACTGGAAAGGTAGCTGAGAGATCAGTAGGAAGAAAGGAAGAGCGGACCTGGCTTGAGCATTTGAAACCGCAACACCTATTCCCAGTGACATACTTCCTCCAACAAGGCCACACCTCCTAATGTCACTCATAAGCATTCAACTATGAGTCTATGGGGCCATTCTTAATCAAACCATAACAGACTGCGACACTGGCTGCTGATAGGTACAGGAGATATGCTGGATTTGAAGGCTGAGCGTTTATTCTGACCTAAGCATCTAGAGATAGAAGTCTTAGCTTGAAACCTTTGAACTATAAGTCTCTGGTTCTCAGGGCCTAGAGTTATAAGCCCATGAAGTTAGGAATTCTGACCCATAATCTTCTGGTACTCCAGAGTACCTGAGGAAGCCATTCCTTACCTACTCATGATTTCCACTTGAATATGGAAAAGGGACCTTCATCCAACTCTTTGAGACAATTGCTCTACACATTTTCAGTGCTCTTTGCTTCAGTAAATCTTCTCTAAAAGACTTAAAGTCTCTCAGGGAAAAACTATATATTAGTTACTTTAGTGTCACTCTGACCATAATGTCTGAGAAGACAACTCAAATGAGGAAGTTTTATTTTGTTCCTGGTTCATAGAATTCATTCTACTGCCAGTTAGCCTTCCACATTCGGGCTGATCATCATGGTGATGGGAAAAAATGGCACAGAGAAATTTATTTCATGGACAACAGAAATCAGAGTGACACACAGAAAGGAACTACAAACAAGAAAACCCCAAAGATTCACATCTAGTTACCAACTCGGTCTAACTAGACTCTAACTCCTAAAATTTCCAGAACCTCCCAAAATAGGACCGTGATGTCAGGAACTAGGCTTTAACACACGAGTCATAAACATTTTATATTCAGACCATAATAGGCTAAGTATCCTGACACCTAAGCCAGTACACCATGCGTCCTCCATAACAATGTGTCCCAACACCTTACTTGACCCTACAGCTTCATGCTTTCTAATGCTGTGACTGCTTCTATGTCACTTCAGCTTAATTAACCAGTTCTAGAGATGCACAGTGTGATTTTTAGATGTTGCCATAACTTGATTTTTTCTTTATATATTTAATATAATTAAATTTAATATACTTTATATATTTAACACTCATTGCTATGTATATATATATGAAAATATAATATATTGTCGAACATATATATTTGAAAAAAAACAGGATCTAAAGTTATAAACCTCTTATGCCACCTTCACAAATTCACTCACAGGACTTACAAAAATGGGTCTAGGGAGATGGCCCAGTGGGCATGGAGCACTGGCTGCCTAAGCCCAAAGACCTGAGTTTGTATCCCGAGTACCCATGTTCGCTGGGGCTTGCTGGACAGCCAGCCTAAGTGATGAGCTGTGCTTTCCAAGTTCAATGAGAGACCTTATCTCAAAAAGATAAGGAAGAGACTGACAGAGTAGATGCTGACATCATGTGACGTCCACTTGCACAAGCCTGAGTATATACTACTGAATACACAAATGCACATACATTACACACATACAAAAAATTTACAAAAATATCTATTTGGTCACTATCTATTTTCCCTAAGTTCTAGTTTGATTAGTGTATTTTAGTTATTAATACCATAAATACATTTTTGAAGTAATAAGGGTTTATTGGCATGATACATGAGAAGCTCATTATTTAAAAAAAAAAATGCAATAGTACAGTCAATGCATATACAACCTCACAGCAGCTTTGGCTGCCTGAAGACACAAGATTAGGCCTATAAACAGTCAATGGATTGTGGCATGGCTCATGGGGCCTTACCCCTTCAATGTTGAACTATTAGCTACTGATGGATTTGGAGAGGGGGGCAGATATGTATCTATTTCTGTAGACCCTGATAATCTGACCAGGCTGCAGTGGATAGTTCCACCCCAACGGTCACACACACAGATCTGGTTAAGCTTAGTGGGTCTCAAAAAACAAAAGACAATAATGTGGGAAAGAGACTAGTAAGGAGTTGGTTATTTGGGATAGGAAGGAGACTAGAGAGGGCAGGGGATTACAGTCATCAGAATGCACTTTATACATGTATGAAACTGTAAAAGAACTCAATAAGAGTTATTTTTTAAATGCAATAGAGAACAGGCCTGCATAGAAAGCTAGATGCCCTTCATGAAACTGTGGCCATAACAGCATCTGTCAGTCTGTCCGTCACTGTCTTTTGTTTGTCTCCACTTTTATCTTTTTGCACTCCTCTATGTACTACTGCTCTACTTCTGGGTTTCTGCCCATTCATAATTCCTCCTATACCTTTGCCTTCTTAAAATATTTGTCTCTGATCCTATCTCTCAAGTTGTTTGATTCTGTTATTTTGGTCAGACTTCTCAGGGGAGACGACTTTGTTGGTTTGCTAAAGTTGTCACCAACAAAATCAGAGCTCCCCCTGCAGAATGGCATCCTAGGTCACTTGGCATTCTCAAGCCCAGACAACATCTGCAGTCCCACCAGGAGTAGCCAAATTTACAGTAGTCAGTGTCCACATGTGGAAACCTAGACACAAAACAGCCTATTGTTTCTTTGCTCATAGTGGGAGAGTGGATGCAGCAGGCTCTTAGGAAATAGTAAACTACACAGTACAGAGCTGCTGTATGTCCTTTCTGTGTCCAGCCCAGAGCATCTACAATTATCTTTGCGGTAATTGGCAGTTCTTCCCAAATATCATTATAGGATTCCTTTTATATATTAGTGAATTCTAATTTTGTGGGTAGTGTTTTTTTCTGATGAAATTATACTCTTGGGAACTTATGCGTATTACTGAAGATTGCAAAATACACATTACCATTTTCTCAAAATCATGAATACTGACCCCAGAGTATGAAGTAAAATTGTAAAGAAGAAAGGGAAAAAATTAAGGTAAAATTATACCTAGTATTTCTTCAAATACCCACTGAATTCATATGCTAAAGAAAATTTCATTTCCTTTATGGCACTTTAAATTACTACTTGTATCTTATCTTCTGGAAATTCTTTATGAATTTAAACTAAACAAACTCCATTTGCCAGCCATTTCTGTTCTTCAGAGGCCATCCTGTCATCCATGAACAGTTGCCCTAAAAAGCATACAGAATACATCCAAACAAATGAACAAATGGCCAGTTAGGAGAACCTTTGTTTTCAGTCCACAGTCAGAAGACGGAAACTGTTAAAGGCCGTTAATATAGGACTTAAAATCTGTTTTTTGAAAAAACATACTATGTGCATGAAAGAAAATGATATAATGCTGATTATTCTGCTAGGAATTCTCTCACTTTCCAAAATTCTTTTTGCAGATCGAGTTCATCCTGTGGAGGGTGGTAGAAGCAGAGATCTTCTGTTTCCTCTATGGACGAGGGAAACTTTATTCCGTGTTCCATATCTGGCCATTGGCTTAAACTCATGTTTGTAATATCTGCGTGGAACAGGGACCAAAGGCTTTCCATTGTGTCTGAAAGCACTTAGAAGACTGGACTGTGCCCCACAGGGAATGAGGTATTTCTGGCAATGAGGCCGGCTAGAACAATACGAGGCAAACAACTCAGTTTTCTGGGTTGTGGAGGGGGGTGGGGATCTAAATCACTAGTGAAAAAACAAAAACAAACAAACAAAAATGTTATCTTCCTAAAAACACTAGTAAGCTGCAAGACAGAAAATAACAACAACAATAGAAGAAGAAAGAAAAAAATCCAAGGCCAAAATCAAAGCTCCGGCTGGAAGCTAGAGCAGACAAGGGTATGCTTTAGCCACTGTGGCCCAAGGGCATTTCTAAAGTGAGAACTTGAGTGGTGATTTTCAAGTCCTCGTTAGAGGCTGTGGACTAGAGACAAAGTGGGTGGTCTAATAAGAGTCCTTTACCCTCATAGAGCCAGGACTCCAAAGGGTTCCACTTTCAGCTTAATAATTAATTGGAAGAAAAATTATCACATGCACACACCCTCACTGAAGATTTCAAGGAACGTTTTTGGCATTAGATAAAGAAGAGAAAAAAAATTATAAGAAAGACAAATGGTAATGACAAGCTAATTCTTATGGAGAGCCTTTGCTCAAATTCACATAAACACATTCAAATAGTACGTTTAGTTTAAAGATATCCAGATTGGGATGGTTCCCAGGCACCTGGCAAAAACAAACCTCAATCCTATCTGGAAGAATTTGCCTTCATTCTAGACCTCAAAAGACTCCCACAATTAGTTCTCCAAGGAATACAAAACCATGCACAAAAACCACCATTTCAGAGTAAAGATTAAAAGCTAGACTTGAAAATATCAGCAAGTGAAGGAAATGACAGAGAATGATCATGTTCATTTGTGCAGGAAGCAAACAAACTTTTGGAAATGTAAAACCTAAGTTAAAATAAAAATCAGTAACTGCCTTTATGGTATATTAAGATACAACTGAGAAGATGTGGAAATTGCATTTAGTCTGTCTGGAAAAAAATTCAGCCGTTGTCTTTCAAATATTGCCTGCATGTCATTATATTGTCTTGAAACTATAATCATTCAATTTCTAGAAAGTAACAGATATTCACCATTATCTAAGTACTTAGAATTCTAGGTGGTGAGAGAAAGGGGATAGAGCATGGGCAATACTCAAAGCTTTTCCAGATATGGCTGAAAATAAAAGCTGTTCAAGGATGCTGGTGAATCCCAAAGATGAGGAGTTAAAAATAAACTAACCCTAGTGTAGAAGAATGGAAACCATGAAAAATAAAATACCACTCTTAAAAGAAACACCCCCCAAAAAGGAGTACAGGGATCAGACTGACAGATGATACTGCACACTAGAGTGGGATGATATCTTGGCATAACCGAGTTTCATTTATTTCTTCTTTGATACCAAACTACATCAAAACCTACTGGCTTAAAACTACAGTGATCACTCATTCCTTGAGTCTACGGTGTTGGCGGGGTATGACAATGGGCTCTCATCTCCTCCTCCTGGAGCATTGCCCAATCAGATGGGAAACAAAAGCTCCAGATGTGAGTGTCGCCAGGGGCTGTTTCACTTTCCTTCCCAGGTGTGGTTGGGTTCCAATAACAGCACCACAGAAGAGCAAAGCAGAGGCACAAGAAGTCATAGTACATCACCTCCGCCATACTCTTTTGGTCAAGAAAATCCCAAACACTGAATTAAAGATAGAGGGCAGATTCCCACCCCACCCCTCACCCCCAGTGAAAAGATGGCAATGTTCTGAAAAATACACAGGAAGAGACACTTTTCAATATCATCTTTGGCACATGAATTCTGCTAAAATACTGTCTGTAGCCATGAGTCACACCCCTTGCAAATACAAAGTGTGTTCACCTTCCTCTTCAAGACCTCAAATCCCATAGTATAAGTTTTAGTCTTAAAATTGTAGAATATCATCTCCTAAGTGAGATTTAGGTGTGGCCAAGGCTTCTCATGAGTAGTTGGCAACTGTCTCCACATATATACCTTCTGTGGAGTGGTAGAACTGGCATAGAACATGCATAGAACTGGCATCAAACATGGTAAAAGCAGGTGCACATGGAAGCCACTGATTTCTGGCAATTCTGAAATCTGGTAAATGCGTATGTCTCTTGGCTATGTCTAACTACTATCTCTTGGGGTTATCTCCCAAAGATGTTGGCTCCTCTTTCTGATGTCTTTCTTTTTCCATTAAAGCAAGCCCATGTTTGCAGTGGGTGGTTTTCTCAGCCTGATAAATAGATGTTTCATGGTTTTTAAAACATTCTTCTTATTTTGCAGTAGGTCTGCCATTTTCAGGCCGCTCTTGAAGTATTTATTTCATTTAATTCTCTGAAGCATTGTGGATTTTCTATCAATCATACTGGAGTTTCCTCTACTAGACAAAAGCCAAAACCACAAAATTCTTTAGATAGGCCTTCTCCAAGCCCCATGGAGGATATTGCTTGCTGCTAGACAGTGGACCCGTGATTCTTAGAAGCCCTATATTTTAAGGGAAAGAATCTGTGAGACAGGTATGTCTTTAAGATCCTTAGAGGCTCAGAGAAAGCAGAGAGAACAGAGAAAGGTTCTTCTTAAAAATACTGTACCTTCAGATCAGTAGAAGGTGTCAAGAGAAAGTCTTGCAGATTTTGCCTGGCTTTTTAGGCCAAGGCTCTTTTCCACTTGGAAAGCATTTCAAGGTTTAGGGGAGCCAGGGAAGAGCCAGAGCCTTGACAGTTTACTTTTGTTGTTGTTGGGTTCCTTTTGCTTGTTTCTGTTAGTTCTATTTTCAGTGTTTTATATTTTAAAGTCAACAATCCAACCAGGAAAACCATGGACTCGTTCATGTCCAGTGTTGCTACCTAGGCATTGATGTGACACACACCTCTTCTCGGTAGGTTTCAGAATTTAATGGAATGGCCACATGATAGTGAAACAGGCTGGGTAACCAACTGCCCACTTGCCTTTGTGATTCTGGAAAAGACTGAGAGAGAGTTGCGATCGACAATGAACAGTCATTGCCACAGTCATTAATGTTAAGCGAGTCTTTATGCCAATAGCAACCCTGCTAATCACACTGAGCCCATCTGTCTCCTATACCCTTGAACCATTATACCCTAGCTTCATCCTCTCAGCCTAGATTCATGGCCCTGTTATTCTTCATTCTGAGGGCCCAGGCCTCCTTAGGCGGCCCCACTCTGTACACATACCCTCTTGTATGTCTTCATCACTAGCTTCTTTCCCCCCCAACTTGTCTGTATTCTCCAATAATGAAATCAGATCCCATGCCCTGTTGCCTAATTAAGGATGCCGCTCTAGCAGTTTTTGTTCATAACCCATAACCATGCTTTTTCAAGACCCCAGCCAGAATATCCTATTGAGATAAAGTCAGATTGTGTCCTTCCTCTGCTCAAAACCTACCTGGATCTGAGCAGAGTCAGAGAACCTGTATTTCTAACCATCCTGTGGCTAAGGCTGCTGGAATGTGACTCAGGGAGGAGCCAGTCTCCAGAGGTTTCATTAGCACTGTCCCATAGAAATATAGCACAGGGTATGTGTGGTCATTTAAATTATCCAGTAGCCACAGTATAAAACAATAGGTGAATTTAAATTAAATAATACATTTTATTAATTCCCATATCACAATTATTTCACCATAAATTCAATTAAAATGTATGAATGAGAATGTTTGCATTATTTTCTCATGATGCATCTCTAAAACTCAATGTGTACCTTATCTGCAAGACATAAACCATTTTGAACATTTCAAATTCTCAATAAGCCCACTAACCTAGAGGGTTATTAGAGAGAGCAGACCTGAGCTTTATTTATTATTTCTCCTGTCTCTATATTTCTGTTTTTAAAGAATGAAAGCTACATAAGAATATACACTTTAAATGTGTTAGCTAATGAACCACACCACACAGAGTATCTGGCCTAAATGGCTCTCAAAAATATCTAAATAAATTGATTGGTGAGTATCTTCAGTGTACTGAGAGAAAACACTGGCTTAGCCTCTGTCTATGCCTTGTCTCAGAACCACTCAAAGAAATAAACTCACATTACACACAGCACTAAATTGCTTTTAATTTTTTTAAATCTTTGAAAGTTTCATTTTTTGTGTTCATTCCCCTCTCCCAACTCTCCCGAGACCCACCCCTCTTCCTACCCACCCAACTTTGTATCCCATTTTTTTTTTATTCTTCAAGACTAGTTTGTGCTGCCTATGTTATTAGATATGTTCTCCCCCAGCAGCTAACAATTGTCAATAGCTCCACAGCTAGGGGTGGGATTGTGCGTTCAACTCCCCTCTCCATGTGAGATGTGCCTTGGCTTGGGATCGCAGTTTTGTGTATGCTGCCCCAACCACTGTGAATTCAAGATGTTTCCTTGAAGTCACCCATTACCTCTGGTTCTTATGCTCTTTTCTGATTGCTTATACAATGATCTCTAAGCCTTGGGAAAGGGGATGTGGCGCACATGTTCCCTTTAGGGCTGAGCATTCTGCAGTCTTTTATTCTCCACCTTCTAGCCAGTTCTTATTTTTTATTGACAATTTGCTTGAGATTTTTTTCTGTTAATATAAATTTTGGTTGCTGTATATTCATTATACTTAGTGATAGGCTTCACAAAGACATTTCAAGCAAGCTTATCATGGATTTTTAGTGCATCCCCTCCCCCATTTCCCCTTTCTGCCCCCTCCTTTTTCCCTCTATTGCTATTCCCATTCCCGTTCTCAACATCTTTGCTTCTATTTTTATGTTATGTAACTAGTATTGCAGGATCTGCTTTGGGGGAGACCAGAAACACTGCCCTCAAGCTAATCTTAGGGCATCCTACTAAAAGTAGCTGGATATCAACCCTTGTCTACAACTCCCTGTCACAATTGGAAGAGGTCACATTTCACTTACAAAGGAAACCTGAAACTAAGTTTAAAGCTCAGTGGTTTGGTGCTCGGCAGAATCCCTCATGCAGCTGACACATCCACTTTTCCATGGAACAGAGGAGTCAAAGAGAGCAATTTGTTAGGAAGCAACCTCCAGCGCCCCACCCAAGGTCCATTAGCATGCCTGGAAAAGGGAAACTGGAGCCTCTCTCCAACATTCCACAAGAGTGACAAGGCTTTCTTTATAGTTTGCTTTGGTGTTGACAACTGTGGAAAAAAAGAAAATGCACACAAAACAGTCCCCGCGATAATTCAGCAAGAGCTGGACAGTCCGGCTTCATCTGAAGGGACAGAAACAAAAAGGCTTTTATGCAGAGCTGTTTCTCCGCAGTCAGCAGCTTTGAAAGAGGACCCGCTCTCGCCGCCTGCTTCTCCCGAGCATAAACATTTTCAGCCACCTCTTTGACTCTCAAGAGTTAGGGCCCAGGGTCTGGGGAGGAATACCGTGTTCCAGTATTAAATGCTTTGTCAGCTCTCGCCTGCGATCCCTGGGGTCTTTTAGTACAATATAGCTGTCTGAAAGGGAATTTTTTTTCCCCAGCATAACCAATTCTGTAGCTCTGATATCCCAAGTTCTGGATCAGATTTGTTTTGATAATGCATACTTCAACTTCTCTAGAGAAAGTTCCACTTCTGTCATGACATGTGAGTGGGGTTCAGTGGACGGTTGATGGTTTTTCTTCCACCTTTGACATAAATATTTTCCCATTTGTGGCTCTACTCCAGCTATTTTCCATGCAGGCCATCCATGGAGGAAGAATATGCATTTTGTGCCATAGAACCACTGATGCCCTTCGAATACAATGGAGTCCAAGTCCCTATGCCTACTATGGAGCTTCTGCTCTTAAAATACAAAAGAAAATCCATATCCCACTGCACATCTCTATGATAAATTAGATAACACAGAAATTATAGAAAAAATAAAACTCAATACTGAACTATATATAGGGGAAGTCCAGAGACAAGGGAAAGATCTGAACATCTTTATAATATTACAATTTGCTTTATTTTTAATTGATGCATAAAAATTTTGCACATTGTGGGGGAGAGTGGTGTTTCAATATAGGTATGCATTGTGCCGTGATCAAATAAATGCGTTGGGTATACCCACCGCCTAGAATGGTTATCATTTCATTGAAGGAAAAGATTCAAATTCCTCTCTCCTGTATGTTTGGAGACAGGCAATGAAGTATCCTTGATTACAGTCGACCTTCTGGTGAGAGATTATCAGAGGTCAATCCTCCTGTGCAACTGCAACTCTGTACCCTTGACTGACACTCAGTGACCTCCTGCCCCCAAGCTACTCCAGGCTCTGCTAACCTAAGGATTCCATGAGGTCACCTCTTCTAGATTCTGTACACAGTTAAAAAATCGGTCCATGTTTGTCTTTATGTTCCTGGCTGTATCCCATTTAACATAATGATCTTCACTTTCATCTAAGGTGTTGTAAGCAACAAGACTCCATTATTTGTATGGCTGCCTAGAATCCATTACGCACATGTAACACATATTCCCAATCCTTTCCTCAGTTGACAGACACCTTGGCTGAACATTAGAAATTTAAGTAAAGAGAGAGAAAAATCCACTGTCTTTGGAAAGCATTCTTTATAAAAATGAGTTCCAATCTACAGAAGAGATTCCTTTGTTTGTTTTCTTATTCCTAAGACAATCACCCTCACTTTCTTCAGGTTTTTGCTCAAATGTACATTCTCAATAACATCTGTACTACCACTGAGATACTTTGATTTAAAATTACAAAGCTACAGAGTGCTGTGGCACCCGCATGTAACCCCAACAACTGAGGGAGGGAGCTGAGGCAAGAGGGTCACAAGTTCAAGGTCAGACTGGGCGATCACAAAACAAAATAAAATCCCCAAACCAATTTCTCCCTTGCCATGCTTTCTCTTTTACTATACTATATATCATCTTCAAATGGTCAACATAATTTGTCAGTAAGACTTATTATTCACTGTATTAAAAGCAAGCCCCACAGTAGGAGGAATCATTGTCATGCTCGCTAGAGTACCCAGAATAGTATCTGATATCCACTAGCCATCCTTGAATGAATGCATAAGTGAATTAGTGAATTGAAAAGCAAGTAATGTAGCAGCCGCTCTGGACTTTCTGGAGACACAAAATAATATATTAGATAGTTCCAGATCTAGAATTTCAACCTGAAACCCTTTTTCAGGGGCCAGGACAGTGTAGTAAAGAAGTGTTATGAGTGAGACATAACACAAGAGAAAGTAAGGGGGTTCAACAATTTTGGGAATGCATACCTCTAATGAAGACATCAAGCTAAATTTTAAGAGTCTATGTTAAATACAACATGCCTGTGGTGGGTGTGGGGTAACACACTGTGATCAGTGGAAGTCTATGTATTTTCTAAGATATTAAAAACAAGTTATTTTTCCCAGAGATATGCCAAAATGCCCAACAAAAGCAACTTAAGAAAGGAAGAGTTTATTTCAGCACACAATTCAAAAATCCAATGTATCATGCCAGGGGAGAATAATGACAGGAGTGTGAAGCAGTTGACCACATCACACCCATGGTCAGGGAGTAGAACAGATGGATGCTGATGCTCAGCTGACCTTTTTCATTTTCACGCTGAACAGAAGCATTCGTGTCAACCTGCATTCATAACTGTATTTCTTACACAGCAATAACTGACTGATACAATAACTACAATATGCTTCCCATAACAGTCTCCAAAATTATAAACCAAGCTTAAATTAACTGTGTTGGATTTTATATTTTGCAAGTAATCCATAGGAGTAAATCCCTCTGTAATCACAAAATTAGGAAGATGTGGTACAGTATCTCATCTAAAATTCTTGGAACTAGTGTGTTATGACTTTTCTTTTTTTAATTTTCAGTATTTGCAAAAATATAAGAGGACAGTTTGTGAAGGGGACAAATATCTAAATAGGAAATCCATTTATATTTAACATATACATGATCCAGTCAACATCATGTAATTTTATAGGTTGTTTTAGTAACTGTGAGAATGAGATACATTTTATGTTATAAAATTCTCCAGTTGTGATGTCATATCAGTATTGAGGAAGTTTCAGAATTTGAGGCATTTGAAATTTCTTATTTTTGTAGAAGAGATTCTCTGCTTGTAACACTTAGAGTCTATTTCAGTGAGTGTCTTTGTTATAAATGAATTGGCTCTAGCAAAATTCTACTATTAGAACAAAGATTTTTTTTCTGATTCATAAGCTTTACCAAATATGGCAATAAATTAGAAGATTTCTTAAAACACACACACATACACACACACACACACACACACACACACACACACACACACACACACGCACAGTTTATTTGAAGCTTTCACACATGGAGGAGTAATGTGGTCTTCTCCTTGACCCCCAGAGTCCTAGGCTATCTAAGAAAAACCTCAGTACCAGGTAAGGTTTACCCCCTTCACACTGTTGGTTGGGGGGTCCAAGTAACCCACAAAAAAGTACAGATTATTGCCATTTCTCTTTATTTCCTGCCAGAATTTGAGGGTAAGACCCCACTGCAGAAGACACCACAGACTTTTGTCATTGGATTAGGAAAAGTCAAGGGGATACTGACCTAGAAACCTTCATCCTGAGGGATATCTCTCATAGTGTTGGAAGGTGCAATGTGGGCTGCCAGGGCATGAAGTATCAACAGTCCTGCTCAGCTCTTAGTGCTGTGAGGGACAATATTGACCAGTCTGGAAAGATGTGCCTAATGGTGTAAGAGTGGCGGTAATATCTTAGGACTAACCAACAGTGGTCTGAGTGAGTGTGAGGCCCACTCACTAGGAAGGAACTCAGCAACTGGTTCTTGGCTAGATTTCCCAGCCAGTGTACCAGGGACCTAGAGGATAACCTACTCCTACTATTTTTCTAAATTGATGTAGTATCCAACTGCCTTCTATATGTTTAACCTTATTACCATGGTTAAGTGAACCTCTCACCCCGCATCAAAGAAGTTTCTTTTGTTCAACAGGTAAAGGTGAATATACAGAACCACTTCTGGTCAAAGTGAAGAGGTTAAGCAACTGTGGAATGCCCAGCCACAAATGGAACACTACACTCAAGGCTCAGAAGACATCATGGAAGAGCGGGTAGAAAGAGAATTAGATACAGAGAACCAGGAGGACTGTTTTGTGATAATGTCTTCTGAACATGATAAGGCTGCTGCAACCATGAGCTAGCTCTCACAATAAGGCTACCAGCACAAGACCACACCAGTCAAAACGCCAACACGGCCGAGGGTTCACAATGCCCCACCCCTAATTGAAGAGCTACAAGCAGCCAGTGGCTGATGCAGGAGAAAGAGTCGGTTTTCTTCAGGGATGAGCCCCCGATAGGTCACACAAGCCTAAGTTGCCAGCCTTAAATTTACATATATATGGATGACATTAATGAGACTCAGGAGGTTCTATTACCTACGTGTGTATATAACAGTAAGAATCACAGAAGAGGACATGAGTTTGAGAGGCAGATGCAAAAGAGAACGACACCGAAAGAGTTGGAGGAGAAGGGGTGAAATGACGTAAACATAAAAAAACTCATGTCTGAAATTCCCAAAAAATAGTTTAAAAATGTTAAACATTTAGTTTAAATTTTCTTTTACTAATTGATTTTTTTTTCTTAAAAAAAAATAACCATAGTAGGAAAATGATCATTCATTGTAGATTTCCTTTTCTTCTTTATTTTGTGTGTGAGATCACACATGTTCCATCGTGAATGTACATGTGGATTTGAAAAAACTTACAGGAGTCAGTACTTTGATCCCAGGGATCAGACTTGGGTCCATAAATTTGGCGGCAAGCTCTTTTATCCGGTGAGCCACCTCACTGGCCCTCAATGTAGCCTTCAAATAACACTTAGAGATGTAGGTTTTGTCTATTTTGGAATTTTAAAACTATAAATTCTTCCTCTTTGCACTTTTTTTTTCCTTTGAAAAATCTAATCCCTCTACCATCACTCCATCAAAGGATAGGAGTCACTGGCTGAATTGAAAGAAAGCCAGAAATTTTTAAAAAAATGTGAAAATAAAAGATATTTCAGTTGGCACTTTTAAATATGATTTGCTTAAGAGGTATTTGATGAAAAAGATCAAGAAGAATGGATGGCATTTAGTACATCTTGGGACTCAGGTTTTGCCCCCAATCTTCTGCCTTTCCAAGTCTAGGAAGAAAAGCGATGGCGAGGATGAACAGTGAGGACTGGGACAAACACAAATGATTCTTCTGCTTTTGGCAACATTATAGTCATTCATAGCCTTGAGTAGACATCTCCAGGTCCACCCCAGCCACTCTCCTTGTAGAACTCTTCAGATAACCCAAGTCTTCCAGTCACACAGTCCTGGTAAACTCTTTCAGAAGAAAGATGTCCCCTCCCTGCCTCACTCTTGAGCCAGACACCCTCAAATGTCAATCATCTCACTTTTGGCTAGGATCACAGTAGTTAAACAGGTGACACTCTGGCATTAGATTGAGTGTGCAGCAACCTATCATCTCTGGGAACCTCAGAGAAAATCATGAGCTCATTGCAGCTCTCAAAAGCAATGTGTGAGCCTGGTATGACCCAGAGTTCTGTGTCCTTCAACTCCATTTTAGTTCTCAGCTTCCTTTCTTCATGTTATTCCCATGAAACATCTGCTGCCTTTCATGAAATCCCATGGATTTATAGTGCCATTAGTGTCTTGGAAAGCAAGTACATCTCTTCCCAGATGTTCTTTTGTATAAAGCTTTTTCCTACCCTGTACCAGTTCAAATAAACCAAGCCATGGATCAGATTTGAAAGAAGGCACAAACCTCACTCTTTGTCACATTCCAGATGTTGTAGATAAATATTATGGCAGTTTGAATGCATGATGTGTGTGGATGCTGGTAGGGATGAGATGGGCTTCTGCCCAAGTGGGCAGCATAGACCATGGTGGTAACCGCCTTATTATTTTCCCAGGGTCTCTGTCCTGCCATGCAGAGGAAGTGACACAGTTTAATTTGGAATCTGTCATAGAGCTTTAGAATCAAGAGTTCCTGCAATGTCCATAATTATGCCTAGTCTATTTCAAAACCCCAAGGTATATAAAAGTACACAGCTCAGGTGGGTTATTATCTACCACCTAAGAGTCCTTGCAACCCCATTATGACCTATATAATCATGGGTAGGGTAACTTGACCATGAAGACTCATCTTAAAAGTGGAAAGACGCCGGGCGGTGGTGGCGCACGCCTTTAATCCCAGCACTCGGGAGGCAGAGCCAGGCGGATCTCTGTGAGTTCGAGGCCAGCCTGGGCTACCAAGTGAGTTCCAGGAGAGGCGCAAAGCTACACAGAGAAACCCTGTCTCGAAAATCCAAAAAAAAAAAAAAAAAAAAAAAAAAGTGGGAAGACTTTATAGGCCTACAATTCTTACAAATCATTTTCATTTTTCACAAATGCACTTATTTACTCATTATTTTATCTTGTGGTACATGTGTGTAAACACACCAGTGAGAGGCTGAGTCATGAGGATCTTTCAGAGACTGGGCTACACAGTGGCTCTTGAAAAGAAGAAGGAGGAAGAGAAGATGAATTGAAGAATCACAGGTGGGATAGCCCCCCTCCAAACCCCAGAATCTCTTTTTCCCTTATGTTACAAAATGTGGTCTGGAGGCTCCTTCCAAGGTTTGGAAGGAGATACTCCAATTCTGTGGCAGAATTGTGAACAAGTCAGAATCCACTGGGATGCGTCTATGAAGATCACTCTGTTCTTTCTAGACTGAATGTCAGTATCCTTCTCGATACTATACTTCAGTAGCCATTAACTCCATTCTGACTGGCACAGGAGACAAAACTTACTTTTCCTTTTCTGCATAAATGCTTTGCAAGAGAGGAGAACGTGACAGTTGTCAACGAGGAAAGAAATGTGTGTGTCCTTGCTACTTACTTCCAAGTCTTTTTGCTTGTTTGTTTGTTTGTTTGTTTGTTTGTTTGTTTGTTTTCAAGACGAGGTTTCTTTGTGAAACAGCCCTGGCTGTCCTGGAACTCACTGTGTAGATCAGCCTGGTCTCAAACTCATTGATATCCACCTGTCTCTACCTTCCCAGTGCTGGGATTAAAGAAGTGTACAACCACCACCCGGCTACTTCCAAGTCTTCATGGTCCAAAGGCCTTGTTAACAGTTACCCTTGCTTTGATCTTCTTCTTGAGGTCCTGGTCTCAAGAATTCAGGTCTTGAATCTGTACTGTCTTATGCTGTGTGGTCCATCCCTTTCAGCGGCATATAAACCACAGCAATTTGTACAATAACTATGCTGCCTTTTCTATCCTCTCCTTTACTGCGGGTTTCATTTAGTCAATTTTGAGGAGAACTTCTTGCGTTCTAGGCTTTGAAATTTTTGTAATTAAGGAAAAAAAAAAACCTGGCCAGGTGGTGGTGGTACACGCCTTTAATCCCAGCACTTGAGAGGCAGAGCCAGATGGATCTCTGTGAGTTCAAGACCAGCCTGGTCTAAGAGTGAGATCCAGGACAGGCACCAAAACTGCACAGCAAAACCCCGTCTCAAAAAATCAAAACAAAAAAGAAGAAAAGAAAGAAAGAAAGGAAGGAAGATCTGTTCTCAAGTTTGTTTGTTTGTTTTACAAAAAAAAACTAACTAGTAATAAAAATGGCTTAAATTTGATGTTGCTTAAACAGCTCATGTATTTGTATCACATTGAAGTAGCTAACTATAAAGACATTGATTATGGAAAATAAAATTATATTAACATAGAACCTTAAAATCACAACTAGAGAAATATTAAAACATGCCAATTAAGATATAAAGGATAAGAAAGAAGAACTGGACAAAATTATGTAACTCTGTATTTTTTAAAAAAGTTTAGATGTATTTATTTTAGTTTCTTTTATGTTTATGAAAGCTTTGCCTGAATGTATATATGTGTACCTTTTGTGTTTCTGGTGCCCTCAGAGCCAGAAGAGGGCTTCTGATCACCAGCACTGGAGTTACAGATGGTTGTGAGCCACCATGTAGATGCTAGGAAATCAAACCTAGATCTTCTGTAAGAATAACATGTTCTCTAAAGCACTGAACCATCTCTCCAGACCCTGTAATTCTGTTTTTGAAAAGAACACCCACTTAAAATGAGAATAAAAGGTAACGCATGATATTTAAAATTTATAACCTGTATTCAAAATTAACAGTCAGTTTTTCCAGCCAAGATCATTTTGACATCACATTGTTGAGTTCCAACTTGTTTCTTTCCCATCTACCAACCACAGTGATCCTCACTGTGAGATGCTCAATAGCACATAATGAAGTCATCTGAATGTACATGAAGGCCATAGCTGAGGTGCTGAGAATGGAAGATGTTATGATGGGCTCCAGGAACAACAACAGCAATAACAAAAAATCCTCTCACACTTTGTTCTGTGATGGGTTCGTTGATAAATGTTGTGAGTCAATCAGATACACATGCAGAGTCAAATACTAAGGAATTCAAAGCTATGGAAGTTGAAAAAGTGTTACTTATCTGATATATATCTTTTCACATCCAATCTTGACAGTGGTGGAAAAACATAGTGTCTGAATAAAGTTGATGTTCACTATGGCTAAAAAAAATTGGTTATATCAACTATGAAGAAAAAGAAAGATGTCATGAGGTCCAAAATATGCCAGCATCAAAGTTTCAGATGAAAAGAATGCATTCCATAAAATCCCTTTGCATCATTTCAAAGCACCTGCATTTGTACCCATTCCTAAGGATAACCATTTACTTAAAACCTCAAAGCAGAGAACCCCAGGCTATGGACCTCTGCAAACACCTACACTGTAATAGTCAGATTTGAGAGGTTTAAGGTCTTATGCAAGATTGCAGTTAGAGGAGTTAATTCGTGAATGTGAAAGCATCCATTGGCATGCTTCATGTCACTAAAATTAAGTGTAGTCACCCTAGGAAAATGGCCATGGAGATGTATCCACATTAACACAGCAGCAAGAACTAGTTACTATTTAACAGCCTGCTTTCTATTTCAAAGATTCCTTTCTTTTTCAGCTTCAAAATTTTGGTAATAAATAGATTTGGCTTTATAGCAGTTACATAGGACTCAAAGGTTTTTTTTTTTTTTCTCTGATCTGTTCACTGGGTAATCAAGCTTTTCTGATTCTATTATTCTAAACCACCCACAAAAATGTCTAGTCCTAGTAGAATCTGACAGGAAAATTAGATGCTTAGGAAGGAAAAAAACCGATTGATATAAGGCAGTATACATGACATCATGGGTGGGTTTTTCTTACATTTTCCAGCAGCTGAGTTCCTCTGAGCACCACCACTATCCACGGCTCAGAACATAGGACGTAGGTTCTCTCACGCTATCTTCAGCTCCCTCCTCCCAGAAGCACAGTCCTACGACTTCATCCTCGGATGACTTTGTTTCTAAAAACGTGACTCCTCCATCATCTCCCCATACTCTGGAATATATCACTAAGCCCGGCTCCCTCCTGTCCCTACCCTTCCTCATATTGCATCTGGGCACAACATGATAAAATCTCAACTCTCTCTGTGAGAAAGAAAGAAAGAAAGAAAGAAAGAAAGAAAGAAAGAAAGAAAGAAAGAAAGAAAGAAAGAAAGAAAGAAAGAAAGAAAGAAAGAAAATGTAGCTATCCCCAACAGGACTGGACAGGAATTGCTATAAATTGAATATTTTCACAGTTGAAGAAAAGTAAGAATTCCATGTAATAAACTAGGCATGGTGGTGAATACCTTTCATCCCAGCACTTGGGAGAGAGAGCCAAGCAAATTTCTGTGAGTTTGAGGCCAACCTGGTATACACAGTGAGTTCCAGGAAAGCCAGAGATACATAGTGAGATCTTATCCCTCCCCAAAAACAACAAACAACAAACCACAACAACAACAAAACTGAACTGGCTTACCCCAGTAATCAGATCAGTGAATGCTCTAACTGTCACCATAGAGCCTTTCTCCAGTGACTGACGGAAGCAGATGCAGAGATCCAGAGATCCACAGCCAAACACCAGGCCAAGGTCCAGGAGTCCAGTTGAAAAGAGAGAAGAGGGATTCTACGAGCAAGGGGAATCAAGACCATGATGGGGAAACCTATAGAGACAACCAAACCAAACTAGTGGGAACTCATGAAATTTAGACCAACACCTGTGGAGCCTCCACGGGACTAGACTAGGCCCTCTGCATAGCGAGACAGTTGTACAGCTTGGTCTGCTTAAGGGGCCCCCTGGCAGTAGGATCAGGATGCATCCCTGGTGCATGAGCTGGCTTTTTGGAGCCCACTACTATGGTGGGACACCTCGCACAGCCTTGAGGCAGGGGGAGGGGCTTGGACTTGCCTCTACTGGATGTACTAGGCTTTGCTGACTCCCCATGGGAGGTCTTACCTTCTTGTTAGAGGGAATGGGGCGTGGGGGGGGGGGAGGCTGGAGGGGCAGGAGGAAGGAAGAGAAGGATCTGTGATTGGTATATAAAATGAATAAAATTTTTTTTTCATAAAAAAGAATTCCATGTAATATTCCATCAATTACTCTCCATGGACATAGTCCAGTGCTCACACCCTGCTATGAGCCTCTATTTTGGCTTTTTTGAACACAGCCCTGTTTCCTTCTGTTTTCTGAATGGTTTACCCAAGACAAGGTGCTGCTCGGCAGAACATCGGAGATCAGGAAGCCGCATGCAATGCACTCAGCTGCCTCTTTCTTAGACAGCAGGCTATCACGAATGTGTTCTGCTGGGGTCACTGCACCACTTCCCAGGGGAACACCCCCATAGCTGCCCTTCTGCTTCGCTTCTCACTCCTGACTGGAGACAAGCCTGCACTGCTTCCTGCATTCACTTGCTATCACCTTTTCCACCCCTTGCAGGTGTGCACAACCTCTTCGTGAATCTCTCCTCGATCACCTTGCACACACCTGAAAGTGGAACAAACGTGGAGGAGGGGGCTTCCAACCATGAGCACATTTGTGGGTTTTTACCATGTGGGAGCTCTCCTCCACAGAAAAGACAACTGCCCTGGGGACAGTGCAGCCAGGAGCACAGGACGCGCTGTGCCTCTTCTCGAGTTAGACCTTATCGGTTTCATTATATAATCCCAGAAAACGTTTGTTTTAGTTGTAGCAAATGAAAGCATGTTCTGTTTCGGCATTTGAATTTTAAACAAGTCAAGAGGACGCTACAATCTGTCTCCTGACCCAAAACTTTAATTGGATTCCAGAATAGATATGCAAACAGAACCATTATTCAAATATATGTCAGCTGTTCATTGCTAGAGAATTATATTAGAATTATTCCTATTCCTCACCTAGTAAAATTTTTGTGTATTCCATTCTAGGTTATAACCAGACTTTTTTCTATTGCCTTTTTCTCACCTCAGGTTTCAAATGATTACTGATGAAAATGTCTATCTCTTTGTGAATAAGATAAGCTATAAGTCCATTTTTAAAACTTTTCGACCAGGTCTAATACAACAATATAGACACCAAACAAATATACAAAGTGATACAAATGGTTGACTATAATGACTATCATTGAATAATAAATTACTGCACAGATTACATTCTAATACTTTATATCCCCATCTATTCAGAGGATATGCTTACTACTAAACATTGAAGTCTCTGTGTGGCCCTCTAGGCATTGTGGCATTTAGTTTGAAAATAAAAATGTAGCTATTAGTTAACTGAGAGGTGAGCAGGAAGGTAGGAAGTCAAGTTAAAGTAAATGAAGAAATTGCAGACTCTGGAGTTAGCTGAGGTAGAATTAAATCAAGTTTAGAGTAGAGATTTCTAAAGTGTATATAGGATGAATTTTATAAATATTTTAATCATATCTAATCAAGCAATTTAATTTAACATACACATTTAATCTCAAGTAATCTTATGAAGCTAGAATACTTTCACAAGTCACTAAAATAGATATTATTATATGACTTTCATTTCAACTTATATTTCAACATGAAAGCTCTAATTTGTTCCCAGAATATTTTTTCTTTTTGAAGAAAATGTCAATGTACTGAACCAAATTTGTAAGCATTGAAATGAAGTGGAAGCTTCTCTGTTGATGAGTATGGCTTTCACTGGTCAATTACTTCATCATTTCTGACAAGCCACGATTCTGAGACCTCTGACATCTAAGAATAATGTTTGCATTTGACCCCAAAGTGTAGCAGGAACCCTAAAAGGTCTTATTAATAAAAACAAATCCAGAACCAGGTATTGGGGTGAATGCTGGAAGACCAGAGACAGAACACAAGCCACAGCTAACCTCACCTCGCCAATTCCTCAGGTGATCCTATTTCCTCAAACTGGAAGCCTCTGTGTTCTCATCCGAATGGATCTCAGCTGAATTGCTGCTAAAAGCCTAAAAGCTTAACCAGACTCTAGTTTCTGGTTTTCACACTTTATATACCTTTCTGCTTTCTGCCATCACTACCTGGGATTAAAGGCATGTGTCACCATGCCTGGCTGTTTTCAGTGTGACATGCCTCCAGAATATTAGGTTTAAAGGTGTGTGTGTGTGTGTGTGTGTGTGTGTGTGTGTGTGTGTGTGTGTGTGTGCCACCATTTTCTGGCCTCTATGTCTATCTAGCAGCTGTTCTGTTCTCTGACCCCCAGATAAGTTTATTGGGATGTACAATATATCGACCACATTTCCCCTTTTTTGTCTAAAATAAAAAAAGCTTATAACTAATACAAGAAAAACTATATCCAGTAAGTATATACAATATATAAAGTCAAGAATTACATTAACAATGTCTCATTAATCATTGAATCTACTCTGAAAAAAGGGAAGATATAGAAATGATAAGACAAAAGGTAGATTTCTGGATCTACTCAAAAAAAAAGAGAATATGGATATGATAAGATAAAAAGAGAGATTATTGAACCTACTTTTAAAAAGGAACTACTTATTTTAAATGGATAAGTAATGAATTTTTTTTGTCTGAGTTTATCAAATGTTACTGGACTGGACATTGTTTATATATATAATGGAGTTTTTTGTCTGAATCTGTCAAATGATAATGGACTAGACATTGTTAATGTAATTCTTGGCTGTAACCTTCTTTTATTAATTTAGACAAAAAAAGGGGAAATGTGGTGATATATTGTGTCCCCCAATATATTGTGCATCTTAATAAATTTATCTGGGGTCAGAGAACAGAACAGCCACTAGATAGACATAGAGGCCAGAAAATGGTGGCACACACACCTTTAATCCTAGCATTCTGGAGGCAGAGATCCATCCGAATCTCTGTGAGTTCAAAGCCACACGGGAAACAGCCAGGCATGGAGACTAACACCTTTAATCCCAGGAAGTGATGGCAAGAAGTAGAAAGGTATATAAGGTGTGAGGACCAGGAACTGGAGCCTGGTTAAACTTTTAGGCTTTGAGCAGCAGTTCAGCTGAGATCCATTTAGATGAGGACTCAGAGGCTTCCAGTTTGAGGAAATAGGATCACCTGAGGAATTGGCGAGGTGAGGTGGCTTGTTCTGCTTCTCTGGTCTTCCAGCAATCACCCCAATACCTGGTACTCGGTTTGTTTTTATTAATATCTTTTAAGATTCGTGTTACACCAAAGAGTCTTTCACTCCTAATAATTACATAGTCTGGGAAGACAAAAGAATATGTGAATAAATACATTGAAAAGTACATTGGTTCCCATGGGTTGTGAACCTACATAGGTGTGTTAGTCATTGGTGTGGTTTATAATTATCCCAGCTCCCTCTTCTGGTCAAAATTAAAACTGCACCAACTCTGCAGGCATTTGGGCCTTGTGAAACAAAGTTTGAGCAGATCCATCAGTGTGTTTCTCACCACTTTTTCCCTTCCTTCTGCCATGATTGTCTTCAAGTGTAGGCTAGATACAAGAGTAGGGGCAAAGGTTGTGTGAATTCAGACTCTTAGACCATTCTCAAAAGGGGAAGAAAATAAACAGTATTTGCATTATGCCACTGAGATGCGAGGGTTGCCTATACCTCTCAGCACAAACTTACCTGGTTATGTACAAAACTTATCCAGAAATATTTTGTATGAAAATACCTCTTGTCTCTCTCTAGATCCTCAAAAAAAAATGGTCTCTTAACTTTTCTCAAGGGTGTGAAGCCATAGGAGGGTTTGAAAAGAAATTTCCACCTAGTTCATCCCAAACTATAAAGAAATTGTATTTAAGAAGACATACTTCACCTTAAAACTCTCGTTGCTCAAGACTTTCTAAACTTTAAACCATCAAGCCATATACTTGGTAGCAGCTGGACGAGAAGAAGAAAGATCAGACCGTCTCAGTTCTCTCATACTGGGTAATTATTCCTGGTTGCCATCTTCTAACCAGCCGAGAGACTCTAGGGGAAGGAAGCTCACAAGCTGCTTCCTGAACAGGCATCCTGGAATTGCTCAGTGTCCTATCAGAATGAAGAGTGTATGATATGTCACACACAAAGGCTTTGGCACATTCCTTTCACAATCCTATTCCACCCTGAATATCACCTTGCAGGCTCTGTTTACAGAGACAAAATAACTATCACAGCATTAAATGTTTCATTTAGACAAATGATCACATCTGAACATTAGGGGTTACAATTTATATGCACGCACATACTGTGTACTAGACAACTCTTCACATCAGCTTGAACATGAACTGAGGATGGTCATAAAAATGTGATCTTAGAAGTCTGAGGTGGGAAGATGGCGAGTTAAAGCTCAGCTTGAGCAACATGGTATGCTCAAAGCTATCCCAGTCTACAAAGGAAAACCATATTTCAAAGGAAGATTTTTTTCTTTTTTTTTTTTTTGGTTTTTCCAGATAGGGTTTCTCTGTGTAGCTTTGCGCCTTTCCTGGATCTCGCTCTGTAGACCAGGCTGGCCTCGAACTCACAGAGATCTGCCTGGCTCTGCCTCCCAAGTGCTGGGATTAAAGGTATGTACCACCACCGCCCGGCCTCAAAGGAAGATATTGTCAGTTCTACAAACATCTTACCAACGTGTATCTTGGTGTCTTGTATGCATATTATTGAGAAGAACTACAAAGGCTCCATCAAAGCATTACATAGTGCTATGACTCTTAGCAAATGGCTTATTTATGTGCATCCCTGCTTCCCAAAATAGCTGTGGATGGTATGATTGTGGGAAACTGTCTAAAGTAGGGACACATGTCACCTGCACTGGACTTTCCTACTTGGGAATCATGATGATTTAGTTATTCTTGTAGCAACATCAAAGACTAAACTTTCCCATCTTGGGCAATGCATAACGTTTGTTGATATCATCATAAAAAGGAAGCAATTATCTAGATTGCATCATAGACTTGCCCTTGGCCTTTACTGAGACTTGTACAACCCATATAGAGACATCTCAAGCTGCATACATGCATCAGCTGAGACACTGAGGACCTCACTTTGCCCAAGGAAACCTAGTTGACTCTGAGGCTAGAAAGGCATCTCTGGGACCTTTCTAAAGGTCTTAGTTCCCACAAAACCTCAAGTACAGTTGGCCAACAACTTTCACCCTTCACTTTTAAGCTCATGTGTACTCTAAGGGAAATTTAATCTGCATGTTCTTGAATCATGAACACTGAACCCATTAAGGTTTTTGTTTGGTGAGAGCTTGCTAAATCCAAGGATGACTTATGGGGCTTTTTATAGCCTGCCTGTTTACTTTGAAGAAAGTAGTCACGTTTTGTTGAAAGCAAACAAGATTTAAAAGCAAGAAACTTTGAAGCTTAGAGAAAACTGGAGTTCAAGAAAGTTTATGTCAAACCAACCTATGCAAAACTCATGAGCTAAAGCAGAAATGATGGCACCTTGAGTCAATTAAGAGTTATTCCTCTAAATACAGTCTACAGTACTTGAGAATCACAGGATTTCTTCATTGGGGCAATAATCATTCAATGGAATCGCATATTTATTTCTTTTTTAATAGGAACATTTTCAAAACATTTTCAAAAGTGTGGACAACTTTGAGTAACGACGTGTGACTTTGTCTCAGTTTATGTGTATGTAAACTTTGAAGTGCTCTTGGAAAAACCCTCAGTTCACACGATGTTCATTCCGAATGCAGGATTTGGTGTAAAGTTCAAGTGATATTCATTAAGAATGCACAATTTGGTGTAAAGTCCACTTGTTAGTATAGAAAAGAGTTTAGAAACAAATGGATGTAATAAACAAGAGTTGGACAGACATTTGACGATTAATTATTTCAGCTATTCATGATTTTCAACTTATTTAGTGCTAAGTGCCCCTTTTTACACAAGCAACACCAACTCTTTAGAAATATCTTTACTGAAGAAAGTCACTAAAATACTTCAGTGTTGACATTTAAATACTCATCTGATAGTCATGTGTACTTGATTATAGCAAATTGTAATTTATTTAATTAATCTATTGTTTTGGACTGGTCATTCTCCTATCTGCCTAAATCAGTGTCTTAGTCAATGTTCTATTACTGTAAAGAGACACCATAACCACAACAACTCTTGTAAAGGAAAGCATTTAATTGGGGCTGACTTACAGTTTCAGAAGTTTAGTCCATTATCATCATGGCAAGCAGCATGGCAGCACACAGGCAGACATGGTGCTGGAGAAGTAGCTGAGAGTTCTACATCTAGAACACAGGAAGCAGGAAGAGAAAAACTCTGGGATGGGCATGAGCTTCTGGAACCTCAAAGCCTGCCCCTCCCAAACCCCCCACTTCCTTCAACAAGGCCATACCACCTAATCTTTCTAATAGTACCACTCTCTGATGACCAAGCATTCAAATCTATGACCCTACAGGGGCCATTCTTATTCAAAACACCACAAATGGTAATATGTATTTCCTACTATCAGAATTGCCCCTTTTTTTTCGTTTTCAGAGCTGCATATTAATCCCAACATATACTAGTTTGAGATTTCTTAACATTCTATAATCCAGACTGGTGGATGAGAAGATGTGGGCAGGGCTCCTTAGACTGGGCCAAAGCTCTGCCTGAGAATTGGAGTGAATGCAGGAGACAGGGTTAAAAACGGTGAATTTACCAGGCTGCACCAGAGCTCAGAGTTGCAGGCTGGACTGGACCTGGAAGACAGATATGGCATGGGGCTCATTTCATTCACAATGCTCCTTCAATGTTGTGTGATATTTTGTTTGTGCTCTGACAAATAAAGCTTGCCTGGAGATCAGAGGACAGAGCTAGCCACCAGTTAACCATAGAGGCAAGGCCGTGATGGCTCACACCTTTAATCCCAGTACTAGAGAGGTAGAGACAGGAACATAAGGCGGGTGGAGACACGATCACCTGCCCAGTAGGTCTAAAATTTCATAGAGGTAAGAAGTTTCTGGAGGCTGGCTGCTCTACTTCTCTGATCTTTCAGCTTTTACCCCAATATCTGACTCTGGGTTTTTAGTTAAGACTAATTAGGGTTGCACAACACCTCAAAGTGTTCCAACAATATTAGTAGCACCGAACTTTCTTATATATCCTGAAATAAATCAATGATTGGCTAATATAAACATTTTACAAATAACTTGGTATAAAAAAAACAATAAATAGAAAATAAATACAAACACACCAAGGAGAAAATGCTCTGAGGATGCACTAAACCTGGCTGAGGCAGAACTAAGGAAGGACACTAGAGAAAGCTGTGAATGAGACTTGGGCCCCAGGACACAAAGAAGAGGAACAATGTCCAGAGCCATCCCAGGACCCTACTTTCTGGTCTAAAAAAAATCAATTTAAAATGCATCAGAGATCTTAATGAAAGCCCTGAAAACCTGAAACTGTTAGAAAGCACTTTAAAACACAGGTCTAGGCAAGGGCTTTTTAAAGAGGACTCCAGTAACTGAGAAAATAAAATGAAGACTCGATAACTGTGCCTGCATGAAATTCAAGAGCCTCTTAGCAGAAAATGAGAGTTACCTGGATGAAAAGAGAGTCCAAGGAAAGGGAAAAAAATCCTATTACCTATATATCTGATGACAGAGAGCTACTGTCTAAAAAAATATAAGAAATTAATATCAGAAAACAAATCCAATCAGTGAATCAGCTAATAAACTGTACAGGTGATTCTGAAAGGATGAGGGACCTGTTTATTCATCAAAGAAATGAAAGCTGAAATTAAACTGAGGTCCCATTCCACCCTAGTCAGAGTGACTGGGAAAGGGTAACACAATTGGTGGGTTACTATAACTACCACAGAAATCAATGTCAAGGGTCCTCAGACAACTAAAATATAGAACTACCTTATGACCACTTATACTTCTCCTAGATCTGCACCCAAAGGACTCTGAGGCAACATACAACATACATGTTTATTACAGCACTGCTCCCAACAGCCAAGTCACATGTGCAGTGTAGGTGTCCATAACAGATGTGCAAACAAAGGAGACTGTGGTATACATACAGCAATGGAATTAGATTCTGCCATGATACATAAACCCATGGTGTTTGCAGAAAAACTAATTCGACTACAGGTCGTCATATTAAGCAAAATAAGTCAGACTCAGAAGGACAAATGTGGAATGCTTTTTGTGCATCTGTGCATCCTACTTTTATACATATTATACATAATATATAATTTATGAAGTATGTCACAGAAGCAGAGGTGACACTGTCTGGGAAGTGAAGGTGGCTGTCAACTGAAGGGCAGGGTAGACAGGGCGAGGTATAGGGCAAACATGATTAAATGACATGACATACTTGTATAAAAATGCCTTCATGAAACCCATCACCCTATATAATGAGTATATGCAAATAAAAGTGTAGTATAACAGATTTAATTTGATTATTTTATCCTCAAATTTTTCTCTTCTTTTTTTCCCCAGAGACAGGGTCTTACTATGTATTTCTGGCTTGCTTGGAACTCACTATGTAGACCAAGATGGCCTCAAACTCACAGAGATCTACCTGCCTCAGCCTCCTGAACGCTGAGGTTAAAGGCATGTGCCATCATGCCTGGCCATCCACAAATTTTTCTAAATAAACAAGTTAATATTATATAAATCCTCAGCACTTTGTTCGTGAATGTTCACTAAATCGTGTTCCAGAGAAACAGAAGTTCTCGTGTGGAACATTCGATGTTTACAGACTAGTTCAGGTACATATGTGATCTCAGTGTTCCCCAGACATAGTAAATCATAGAACACTAAAATACTGTGTTGTTTTGACAGATGAAAATGTGGCAGCATCCATTTTGGGGGTCCACGTCTAAGTATAATTTAGTCAGTATATATTTTCCCTGAAGTGGTAAATGGGGTGTGTGGTTTTCTTTAGTCTATGAGAACTGAAACGGACACTACTCAAAACCTTGTCTCTGCCAGAGATTTGAAGTTGACAAAGGAATCTGTTCTCCCTTTCCTTCAGTTCAGTGACACATCCATTTTATATGCTACTCAGTACCAACTTCAAAAACATGTCATTCAAAAATAAAACAATATGTTATATCCATAATATAAATTCCTCATAAGAAAATGTTCCTTTTTTTCTCCTCATTTCCTCCCCCTACCCTTGCTCTGTCTCTCTCTTCCATTCTTTACTTCCAGAGGGACGAAACAGATGTCTAACCTGAAGAAGTTGAGGTCGAGCTGGGTATGCTGGCTCATGCCTGGCATCCCAGCACTCAGAAAGCTGAGGTAGAAGGAACAGAAACTCAAGACAGTTTGGGCTACATGCTGTGTTCAAGGCTAGCCTGGGCTACATGAGGCTCTATCTCAAAAAGATTGGTAGGGCCTCAGCTTGTGTATATCCTAAAACCTAAGTGAGTCTCATGAAGACAACAAGTAGTTAGATCTTATTTCATTACTCATTCAGATGCTTTTAAAAGGCTTTGACTGGAGTTTCTAATATATTTATGGTTAAAGGAATTGTTGATATAAAGGACTGACTACTCCCCTTCTGAGAACTTTTCCTTATAGTTCTTTTCTTCTTTTATTCTCATTGATTCTTAAAGTGGTATGTTTTGATTTTGTGAATTTTGTTTTGTTTTTCTTTTGTGAATTTTATTTATTCTCACTCCAGGATTGGAAAGAAGTAAGCAAAGTTCTCATTATTCCAAGGTATGATTTTACACACAGAAAATCTTCAAGAATGTACAGACAAAATATAAGAATTCATAACTGAATTCACAAATGCATTGAATACTGTGTATTTATAAAAGCAATTGCTTCTATGGGTAGTTTTTGTGGGTGTCACAAGAGGGGGGAAAGCTGGAGGGTGGGAGGAGGGAGGACAGGGGAATCTGTGGCTGATATGTAAAATTAATTATAAAATAAAAATATATATAAAAAAGAGTTACACATCTTTTTTAAAATCTGAGAACAACTTAATTTTAAACATGTTCAAAGCTCTTTTATTTCTTCTTACCACAAACATTGACATTGATGTCAGAATTTGTATCTTGTTTATTATTCATTAAATAGAAAGCTTTCATAATTAATTCTGTTTCCTGATTTTAATACTAAAATTAGAAGTGATAGCACTGGGGATAGGGGTGCATACTTGTATCCCAGTATTTGGGAGGCTGAGACAAGAGGTTTGAAGGTTTAACATCTTGAGCTGTGGAGTAAGACCCTGTCTCAAAAAACCTAGAGGTGGAAATGGTGCGCACTAGTGGAGCATGTTTCTAATAGGAGCAAAGCCCCGTGTTAGAGCCCCAATACTGACAATAAAGAGACAATGAAACAAAACTTTCATTGTGCTGTTGCAGTATTCTGCTCCTGTCTGTGTATTTGTCTTTACTATTGAGTTTTAGGCTTTCAGATACTTCAGTATAGCTGATTAGTGCACTTTTCTTTCAACCAGAATAACTCCATTTGGTATTTCTTGTGGGATGGGTCTAGTGGTGATGACCCGTCCAATGGGTAAATTGAAAAATATCAATAGAGAATAAAGCACACAGGTGACCTAAAGACAACTGTATCCCTGGACCTCCGGCCCAATCCGCAGACAGTTCTACCAGCAAGCTTGCTCTCCCTGGTGCCTGTTTTCCATCATAACCTGGGGGAGGGCCTTGCCGCTGCTGGAACTGTAATGTGTGTCCCAAGTCTTGTGAGTTTCCTAACTTTCTGAATTTCATGGGCTGCCCTGTTTCTTTTAAGAGAGAACACTTCAATTTAGAGGAAACAGATACAGAATGCACACTTTACTTTAAATTTGATTTTCTGTTTTCTTTTTTTTTTCCTCCTGAGGTATAGAAAAGCAATTGCTTTTATAAATACACAGTATTCAATGCACTTGTGAATTCAGTTATGACTTCTTATATTTTGTCTGCACATTCTTGAGGATTTTCTGTGTGTAAAATCATACCCTGGAATAATGAGAACTTTGCTTACTTCCTTCCAATCTTGGAGTGAGAATAAATAAGGAATATGGAAGAAAATCCCAGACTCACTCAAAAGTACCATATCTGTTGTTCATTTTGTTACTATCCTGTAGCCCACAGGAAAATGCTTCCTGGAAGTGGTTTTTCGGTGGTCAGTCAAGCTTCCCATGTTGGGATTCAGGCACCCCACCCTTATCTTCAAGCTTCCTGCACCACTGTAGGACCTTTATAGCAAACTTTGAATTAGAAGGTCTTTGTTGAAAGAAAAATCAATGGTCCCAGAAATGAGTGCAGGCAGACCAGCAAGCTGCTGCCCAGAGAGGCCAGATGAGAAAGCAGGTACATGGGTGGAGAGCATCAAGGGTCTTCGAAGTTCACATCGCCTGTGCTTCCCTTGCTGAGCCTCCTCGGGAGAGCATCTCTCCTGCACCAAGACTCAGTCCTGAGCAAATAGAGAGCTCCAGATAGTCAGAAACAAGGTAGCGTGCGTGTCTTCCTAAACCGTGGACTGCTTTAGTCTTTTGAAAGTACCTTGAAAAAACATACACAGCAGCCATTTATGTTTCAGCATGTCCTTTTGTTTCCCTTCAAGAAGCAAAGCTGGCCTTCAGCAAAAGCTTGAAGGTGCAGACAATTTGATTTCTATGTATTTCAGTGACTGCGCCACACATTAGGAAGAATAAAGGGAATTTTTCTGTCTTTCCTCTCTAGGGTGCACTGGAGTTTCAGAGGGTTATCTCTGAGGATGTGAGCAGACAGATAAGGATTGGATTTGCTCATCACAGCACCATATTTATGCCTCTGCTGTGCCTGGGCAAAGTTGCCATGAATAGATTGGTATATACAGTGGCAAGGGAATAGAAAATAGGGGAGACAGAATGTCAGAGATGCCAGATGAGAGACAGAGAATTAGGAGAAGGTGACCATAGTTTGGGGGTTGGGATCCACTCAAAGCAGTCTCTGGGCAAATTGGGGGGTGTGTGTGGTTCTAATCCCATAGTTTATTTGGGAGGTAATAATGGGAAGTATGGATAAGTCAGGAATTGAGACAGAGGGGAGCAAAACCTGCTAGGGGAATGGTACCATGCTGTGGATATCACTCTATATAAATAAAACACTGATTGGCCAGTGGCCAGGCAGGAAGTATAGGTGGGACAAGGAGAGAGGAGAATTTGGGGAAGTGGAAGGCTGAGAGGGAGAGACCTGCCAGCCACCGCCATGACAAGCAAGATGTAAGGTACCGGTAAGCCACGAGCCACGTGGCAACTTATAGATTAATAGACATGGGTTAATTTAAGATAGAAGAAGTAGATAACAAGAAGCCTGCCACCGCCATACAGTTTATAAGTAATATAAGCATCTGAGTGATTATTTTATACGTGGGTTGTGGGACTGTGGGGTTTGGTGGGACCTGGAGAGAAATTCTCCAGCTACAGTACCATGTATGGGTGACCACATGGGCAACTGGTGTTCAGTCCTGCTGGGGCACTCTGAGCAACTGTGCTGTCTCTCCCACACTAGCCATATTTCAAGTGCTCCATATCTACAGGGAACTACAAGTTATGGTATGATAGCCCTACCCAGGAAAGCTGATAGAACACATCCAATATTAAAGAACATTCTACTAGATGATGCCAGTACACATCTTGGCATGAGATTGTGCCATCTGAGGTACAGAGAAGGTGGGGCAATTATCCATCAACTCCAATTCTTTATTAGAAAAACATCATTCATGAAGAACCAACTTCTTTGCCTTTTGGCTTATCCCTGCTGCCCAAGAGTTCCTATAGGCAGAGAAAGGCATGAAGTGGAGTGCTTGTAGCACATGACTCTGGGATGTCTTCAGGAATAGTGTGGGTCATCAAGCATCTGCTACAGGCAAGAGGAAAATCAGGAGAGACAAGATTAGGAAAGATACCCTCCTTTCTGAGAAGTTAGCAGAAAGCAAGCAGCCATCTCAGCAAACAGCCACACGCATGGCACGAAGCACTGTCGGGTCCAAACGAGTCACTACCTGAACATCAAAGGAAGATGCATGGCAACTATCTCCAGGACACTTTTTTCCTGCTAGGAAACCTGATTCTGTGCCCACAGATCCCACCCCACTTCTCTCTCAAATGCAAAGTTTACTTCGCTTAGACCAAGCCCCAAGCCATGGCTTATTGGTTTTAAGAGCATTAAATATCAGATGCAGTGGGACAGCACTCCTTGCTGAAAGGAAAGGGAAGCTGATTGATTGGAATGGCATCGATAGTTCTGAAAAGCAAAACACCATCTTCCCTGCTCTTTTCCTGCCTCCCAGGCTTGTCTGGAAGCCAAACAAAGCCAAGAAAAGATTAGACTTCTGCCAAGCTGTCTGCCAGTCCTCTTGGTGGCTGAAATCAATATGACGGGAAGCATAGCCTCCTCTTCCATAATTATTGCTAGACATCGGCTAGTGCTATCACTTGAATGTATCACACAGACTTCCCGTGCTGGAAACCTAATTATCAGTGCAGCATTGCTGGAAGATGAGATCTGTGAGGGAAAGTGAGCTCAGGAATGTTCTGCCCTTCTGAAAGAGTTAATGCCATTACCAGGAGAATGGATTAGTTTTCAACAGAATGAGTTCTCATGAAAGGATAAATTGAACCTCCTGCCCTTCTCTCCTCTCTGGCATACTTTCCTACTCTTCTGCAAATGGCACAGCAAGAAGGTCATTGGCAAATAAAATCACTTGACCTTTGTCTTGGTTGAGGTTTCTATTGCTGTGATAAAACACCATGAGGGAAAGTTTATTTCAGCTGATGGTTCCCACACTGTCCATCACGGAGGGAAGTAGGACAGGAACTCAGGCAGGGCAGAAATCTGGAGGCAGGAGCTGATGCAGAGGCCACGGACGGATGCTGCCTACTGGCATGCTCCCATGGCTTGCTCAATCTGCTTTCTTATAGAAAACAGAGTGGCCCTTCCCACATCAATCATTAATTAAGAAAATAGCCTACAGGCTTACCTATAGCTAGATCTTAGGGAAGCATTTTCTCCACTGAGGTCCCCTCCTCTCAGATGACTCTACATCAAGTTGATATAAACTAACTGGGATAACCTTGGACTTCTCAGCCTCTGGAACTGTAAGAAATACACTTATGTTTTCTATAAATCATCCAGTCTCAAATACTCCATTACAGCAGGAAAGAAACAGACAAAGATGCTAGAGTCTACAATGTCCTTAAGAAGGAAATAATACTAAAATGCTTTCTTAGTGGTATGTACTTCTCTCAGAAGTTTACCTGAGACCTATATGAAGGCAGGAAAGGGGACCATTCTCCACTCTGAGTAAGAAGGGGGGGTCACGGTGTGAGTAGTGGGTTATAAGGAGCAAATATTACAAAGGAAATGCTCCCTGGTAGATACCACCTTAGGCAATAAAGCAAGGCTACCTGCATTATGATAAGCTTCATGAAATACTGCCAACCGCCCTTCAGGATGCAACAAGAAGGATATTTCACCTTCATCCTACTCTTCTCAACAATTTGTAATTTTTAGCTAAGCATGGTAAAAGCAGACACATCCACGATGAGTTCCACAGAGGTGATGAAAACAAGAAAACATGTGGAAGTTGCTGAAGACAGAAGAGGCTATGGAGGAACAGCACTCGAGTCCAGTGAGGCCTGCAAAGTGGAATCCTGAAGGTGAGGTGTTAGTGCAAAATTACCAAAATCCAAACACGTACAGAGTTTCAGTTCCATGATGAAGCAACGTTATTGAGAAATGGTTCTGTGATGGCTGTGCCGTGCCGCGATTATCTCAAAACGTTACCAATAACAGAAAATGGTGAAAGAAGTATGGGAAATCTCTGCCACTGTTATCTACAAGCATTTTGAAATAAGAAGGCTCTATGACAAAAGACCAGTTGCATAATTCTGCTTGAGACCAGTCTTCAGTATGAGAGACTGAGAAAGACAAAGGGGAAATCATGACATTTGAATGTTCGTTAGCTCCACATTTAAGTAGATAAATGTTCAACAGGGAGGTGTGCAGAACAGAAGTCTCGGATGTTTGTTTACTGTGAGCATCCCTGAGTACCAAAAGTTCCAAGGTAATGGATTGTTTTTTAACCAGAGGTTAACATATTGAAACAACTTTGACTTGATAAATGGCAATATAAATAGCTGTGTTCAGATGAGTGATGGGGAAATTAACTGTGTTTTCTGTGCCTGCGCCAAACAGAGTGGTCAAAAATCCCATGGTAACAGATGGCATGCAGAAATGAAGTCCAGCCCTAAGTTTTTCAGATAAGTCAGTTAAAATTTAAGGAAACAAAAGAGTTGAAATGCATGTGTTCCTAATATGTGGTAACAAGCGAGCATCAGCCCACGACAAAAGGACAAATTGCAGTTTTATTTAGCTCGCCCAACCGAGATCCTAACTCAGGGAACTTTTTTTTTTTGTAATTATTTTAACTTGCTCTCAAACACATACACACAGAGATACATATACATATGCCATATTTTTATACCAAATAGCTGAATAGTTAACAGGTCCAAGACTCCACAATTTCAACAAGGGTTCTATAAATGGAAAAAATGCTCCAAACCCACTAACAATATAACTGGAAATATGGAAAAGTTTACCGAGTTTACAAAAAGAAATCCCTGAATCATAGGAACTAAACAAATAAAAGAGCCCAAACTGCTGACGGAGCATCAGAGGTCAGGAGAGTGGAGCCTGAGACCGGGTAGGAAAAGCAATTAGGGAACGATGGAAAGAACGAGAGGCAACCAGGACTCCAAGCGAAAAACAAGCTGAAACCAAATCTCCTCCAAATGCCAGCGTGATGCCAGCAGATGCAGCCCCTGCTCCCCCAGCCCCTCAAGTCTCCCCCGTCTGGCCTACCCGCTGCTAACTTACCACCTCATCTGAGCTTTCCCTTCATTTCCTGTCTCACCGTCCCATTGTTTATAGTCCTGCACTCCGGACTGTATATAACAGGGTGCTGAAAGTGGTGTCCTTTTCCGGCCCCGGTAGAGACTGCCGGTACATTTCATAGGTGCCACCCACTCTGCGTTTGACATGTGTTTCTCAAATTTTAACCTGCATAAGAATCAGTGGCTTCACAACTAACAAGCCCCCAGGTAAAGCCAGTATTCGCGTACAAGTTCTACACTTGGAAAAGGAAGAGTGTAAAACAGGCCAAGAGGCGCGTGGCCCCTCCCGCCCCTCCTGTATAACAGAAGACACTATTCACTGGGATTTTGTAGGGTCAAGTTGCAAGGCTCCTTTCTGAAGATGTGGTTTTGATTCATTCCAGTTGTTTTCCATTTCTTAGACGACACCTAAAGAGGGTGCTGAGAGAACTTTATGGATACCCTGGCTACATCCTCACTACAGTTTGGGGAACAGGAGGCTATTGGCCTGAAAACAATGCTGGATGTCTCTCAGATGTGACTTTACAGGTAATGACACGAGAAAATGTGATTATACAGGTAATGATCTGAACTTCCGGAGTCTGCTGGGGCAAGGAGACATGCGACCATCATTTGGATGCTATCTCACCAGAGGGAGCCAGCACCAGACTACAAGTCTCCCCAGAGAATGAAACCTCACCACCTTCAAATCCCACAGCTGCCAACAGCCCCTAGTGAGGGAGGAGTGGCTGGCTGCTTCTCTGATAAAGAAGGGACAGCATTTACCCAATTCACGGTTCAGCTTTGGAGGCTGGCCTGAACAGGAGGAGAGCAGAGCTCTAGCTTGGGACTGAACATGCGGTGTCTTGTGATTTTTCAACTGATGAGGATTCTTCCTTATCCAGATGAGATCAGGTCCCCTCGGAAGCTTCAAACTGCATCACAGATGAAAAAGAGCTAGTCTATGGATTATGTTTAATGAGAAATGGTTAGAAGGAGGAAAAGGAGGAGGAGGAGGAGGAGGAGGTCACTGTATCTCTTGGCAGCTTGCAAACCACATTTTCTTCATGTTTGAGGTTCTCAGTTATTCTCTTAACAAGAAGAGATTCCAAAGATTACATGCACATACATATGGAGGCTGTGGCTTGTACATCACGATCAACCAGGTTATAAAGATCATGCACATAATGAATTGGTTTTGACATAGTCAAAATCGAAACAACTTTTCAAAGTACAAAGGTAGAGATCTCATACATCCAGAATTCCAAACTTCCTAGAGGTCTAGGGTTGTAGCTTATACAAGCCCTTGGTTCAATCTCTACATTGAAAACCAAGACTTATTAGGAATAGAAATATGGCCCAATCAATAAAGAACTTGCCACAAGGGCATGAGTGAAATTGCCAGCACCACCTAAAACAACTGGGCTCCATGGCACACACAACCCCAGCACTGGAGAGGCAGAGACAAGTGGAACCCTGGGGGCTTGCCAGCTGGCTAGTCTAGGGGAGTCAGTGAATTCTGGGTTCAGCAAAATACTGTCTCAAATAATAATCATGATGACAATGATGATAACAATAGAAATTTAGGAGGATACCTGATGTCAACTTCTGGCCTCCACATATACACACACTTGCATACACACACACACACACACACACACACACACACACACACACACACACACACACATACATATATACACATACACAAAACAATTATAAAACTAACATGATCAAAAGTGTGTGGTGCTGGCAAAGGTAGAAATATAATCCTGTGGAACAGAATATAAAACCCAGAATAGAAACCTTTGTTTCTGACAAGAGTGTCAACACTACACAAAGGTAAAATGATAGTCATTCCAATAAATACTGCTGGAAAACTGGAGAGCCACATGTGAACGAAAGAGGTTGTACCTTGCTTCACATTACAAAAACCAACTGAAAATGAATTAAGGAACTAAGTTTAAAGACTGAAACCATTTTTTAAACACATAGAACAAAACATAGGGAGAAAGTTGAGTAATGCTGGATTTGTCAATGTATGCTATCAACTTTTGTGTCAACTTGACATAAACTAAAGTCATTTGGGAGCAGTGCTACCCTGGGCATATGGTCCTGGATGGTGTAAGAAAGCAGATGGAGCAAACCATGAGGAGCAAGGCAGTAAGCAGCATTCCTCTATGGTCTGTGCATCAGTCCTGCCTCCAGGTTCCTGCCTTGAGTTCCTAGGCTGATTTGCTTTGGTGATGGGCTGTGGTGTGGAAGTCTAAGCAGAAATAAACTAACCCTTTTCCTTCCCAAATTGCTTTTGGTCAGTGTTTTAGTACAACAATAGAAATTCCAACTGAGACACAATGGTTTGTTGGATATAGCACCAAGAAACACAAGCAATGGGAACAAGAACGGACAAATGGGGCAACCTCAAGCTTAAAGCTGTGCGGCAAAGGAAGCCATCAACAAGTGAGAGCCCAACCCACAGAATGAGAGAAATGTTCACAAGGCACATGTCTGATAAAGGAGCTACATCTGAATACATAGAGAACTCCTGCAATTCAACAACAAAAGTACAAAAAAAATGGGAAATAACTTGAGAAGACATGTCTTACAAATGGCCAGTAAGTACAGAAAATAGAATGCTTGACATTAATAATAATGAAGCACAAAGCTAAGCTACAATAAAACCACTGAAACGTTCAGATGGCAACTATAAAAAACAACAATTAGATAGCAAGTGTTTTAGTTAGGACTACTATTGCTGTGATAAAACACCATGACCAAAGCAGCATGGGCAGGAAAGGGTTTATTTGGCTTCTGCTTCCACACTACTGTTCATCACTGAAGGAAGTCAGGACAGAAACACAAACAGGGCAGGATCCTGGAGGCAGGAGCTGATGCAGAGGCCACAAAGGGACACTGCTTATGGGCTTGCTCCTCATGACTTGCTCAGCCTGCTTTCTTATAGAACCCAGGACCACCAGCCCAGGGATGGCACCACCTACCATAGGCTGGGTCCTCCCCCATCAATCACTAATTTAGAAAGTGCCTTACAGCTGGATCTTATGGAGGCATTTTCTCAATTGAGATTCTCTCCTTTTAGAGCTTGTAGCAAGTTGACATAAGACTACCCAGCACATCAAGGATATAAAAACTCAGGAACTCTTGTGTATTGTTTATGAAACTAAAAAAAAAAAAAAAAAAAATGTGCCATACTGTGGAAAACAATGTGTTTGCTTTTCAACAAGTCAAGAATGAAACTATCATATGTGATGGTTAGTGTTGGTTGTCATTGTGACAGAATTTAGAATTACCTGATAGACAGACTCTGAGCAGGTCTCTGAGAACATTTCTACTGAGTGATTTGAATGGAAAGATCCACTATAAATGTTAGTGGCACTATTCCAAAAACTGGGGTCCTGAACTGAGTAAAAATGAGAAAGTGAGCTGAACATCAGCCTTCATCCATCTCTGCTTCATGATTGAGGACATGTGACCTGTCTCCCTGTACGCCAGCCACCATGCTTCTCTGCAATGACGGACTGTACCCTTGAACTATGAGTGAGAAAAGTAACTAATACACTACATAATCTAACAAATTCTGTTCTATATACATACCCAAAAAGAATGGGAAGGGGTTTTCTCCTAATGGCTATTAAACAGCTGTTGGGAGAAGGAGAGTCAGTTTTGTTCAGTGACGTGGCCCCTTGTAGACTGTCCATGCTCCAGTGGGTGACTACACCCATTACATATGAGCAACCATGGAATCCATGGCTTAAAAAATTAAAAGTGAAGAGGAAGACATGACATTGAGAAAGAGACCCTGGGGAAGGAGGTCCAGGAGGAGTTGGAGAATGGGAATGGGGATGGATATGATCAAAATATATTGCATACATGTATGAAATTAAATAAGAAGTAAGTATATATGTGTGGGTAAAATATAATCTTGAAATGATTTGAAAAAAAAGTCTACAAAGATCTCTTTGTTTACATCTTCTTTCCATAGTTTTGGGAAGAAATGGCAAACAGTTTCCAATATGCTTTGTTGGCTGCTCTGGCCCCACCTACTGAAGATTCTCAGGGGCTGACTCAGTGAGTCACTGAGATGCCTTCCTTCTCTGGCTCTAGGAGGACGTGGTGGTGGCCTGTGGGCCAACTACTGGCCACCCACACTCTGTATAACCATTATTACCACAGTGGTGTAATTATAATCCGTGTAAATACTTGGGATGGATTTACTGAAAATGTCTTGGGCATTCTGTCATTGCTAGAGATGTTTCTCTTCTCTAAAAAATCAGGAGAGAGGCCTTGATTGGACCAGAGAGCAACACAGAGCTCACAGGGAGACTTTCTGGTAGCCATGACAGGCAAGTTTTCAAAAACAGACATGAATACAAAATCGCCCATTTGTCCCTGGTTTTGTAAACCTTATGAGTCTAAAAAAAGGGAGAATGGTCTTGTGGAGTCTTGTTTTTACTTCAGAGGGTCTCAGAACATTTAGCCTGAAAAAAAAACACTTACACCTGGTGCAGGGATTCTTAGACCTGCAGCGTTTGGTCACTAGAAGACTAATCCGACACCAGACACCAAGACACAGTTGGAGAGTCTTACGTCCCACTATCATGACAAACTTAAACCTCTGATATTTTTGTTAAGATTTTTTGGGAGCTAAATATTTGTAAACTGGCTTTTGGTCATTACATGTTCACCGTAAATAAAGCACACACGCTCATGTGGACAGATCTATGTCCATGGCCCTTCCACAAAGAGAATTTCAAGTCACCAAGAATTCTGTGACAATTCAGAAAATCAAAGGCTGCTGTGACATGCTTTCAAGACATACCCAATAAAAGTTAACAACTGAGCTGTCACTTATGCCTGCTGGGAAAAGAAAAATCAGCTTTCTCTAATAGAGTATCACAGGGTATATCAGCCACGCCAGCACAGGCCTCATGTTCAGTAGTTGTTGATCAACATATAGTGAATTCCCAGGGTGTTTTTGTATGTGCTTTTATTTAGTTACAGTATGGTGGGTTTTTTAGGTTTGTTTATTTGTCTGTTTGGGAGTGTGGTTTCATTTTGTTTTCTTGGTGTGGGGGAGGCTTGTTGTTGTATTGGGTTTTTTTTTTTTTTAAGAAAGAAGTTAAAGTTGGGTGATAAAGGAGGGAGAGAAGACCTGGAAGGACTTGGGGAAGGGGAATAATATGATCAAAATATATTTAAATTTAAAAATTACTTAAAATAATAAAAAATAATTTTACAAAATTAGCCAAAAGACTTGAATCATTCATCTCAAAACACAAAGGCTAAGGGGAATTAAATGGCAAAAACTACCAGGGGAAATAAAAATTAGGCATTATTATAGTTTGCCTGGCAGTGCTACAGCTGGAGAGACGAAGCTTCAGTTACGTATTAATATCCAAAGGTGTCCATCACAAAACGACTTAAAACTCAATCGACTTAGCCACCTGCCGAAAGAAAACTAAAATATCAGGCAATAAGACATCTCAGTAAAGAAACTTCAAGAAAATGTTTAAGAAGGAAGAACAATGCTCCTTTTGTAATAGGGAATAAACAAACAATGAAGAGAAAAATAATATTGATATTTGGATTAAAAAAAAAAAACAGAGGGGAGCCAAAGGGACGCAAACACAGAGAAAGTTCAGAGAGAGAGAAAAAAACACACATGAAGGCCTAGAAAGAAATACACTAACGTATCGGTAGCGGTTGTCTGGGAAAGGATTTTCAGTGACTTTCTCCCATATTGCAAAATAGTTTCCACCTTAGTGGCTGGACAGTTAATAGTAGTGATGTTCCTGCAGAGGGCCCAGGTTCAGTTCCCAACACCTACATCTGGCAACTTACAACCACCTGTAAATCCAGTTCTAAGAGATCCAATGCCCTCTTCTGGCTTCCTTCAGCACCTATGAGTCAGTTCACCCTTGTGAACAATGGGGATCAGGCCCTGTCTAGAAAAGTTGAAAAATGACTATGACATTCTGATATCCATGCAAAAAAATAAAAAGTTCCCTCGGTGGGTTACAAACTTGTGAATAAAGTTGTAAAGATATCTCGAAGTTTTACTGTAATCTCCCAAACATACAAATCTGGAAAGTTAAGCCAGTAACAATCCAACAGTTTGATCACCAAGAGAAGGGAGAAAAAACTGGCTCTCTCCACTTTTGTGAACTGGGGATAAGAAGAGATAAAGGATCTAATAAAATCCAGGCACTACAACGTCTAAAACCAGACAATAAATTATGGAGTGTAAGTACTGCATCTCCAAGACACACATCAAGTTGTGCACTTTAATATTGATTTTTAAATGATGTTGAAGTCCATGATATTTTTATAATAAGGGGCAATGTCTTAAACCAGGACATTTAAACAAGACAAAAGAAAATTGCATTCCCACATCCATTTTGAGGCGTGAGCACTGTTTCCCAGTGGAATTCAAACTTCTAAAAACAGCAACTAAGAACATCATATAAGATACAGCTTAGAGGAAAGAGGTGTTCAAATTCTGCTTTACCTATTTAGAAAGTTGGCAACTTCTACAAGAATGAAGGCTCAATCCCTTAATCTTTGGGGGCTTTTTTTGAACATTTTATAAAGATACAGTCTTCATTCTTTTTCTCAAAGCTCTGTTCTGTGAGCTTAGAATTGATGTGCATGAATAAGAGCTTTACGGCTGCAATAGTGTGTAAACAGCATTTTTCTAAATCTGCTAAGCCCATCAAATGAAAGAATAGCATGGCATTTCAGCTCCCTTATTCCGACAAAGAGAGCAAGCCACTAATTTGCTCTTAAATCCTTGTGCTTGGAACTGCTTATGTTACAGACTTTGCCTTTACAAGGACATTTCCTTCTGGAACAGCAGCCAGGAAACTTCCATGCAAATCGAATAGGCCACAACCAGGTGACCCGAGTCTCAGGACATAAAGAAACACAGCTAAGTCTTGAGTCACAACCCACCGCCTGCATGCATCTTACAGGGAGTGCTACCGTAGCTTGTGATAAATCATCAGCTGGAGAAATATAAACACTGGCTACACAAACAAATTCAATATAAAGGTCTCTTAATGGATCCTTAACGAGTTGCATGTGGGCTGTGAGCGCCCTGCAGCCTAGACTGCCTCAACGCATTTGCTTTGAGAGCAAGGAAGAAAAAAAAAATTCAACACACATCAGTTCCCTTCATCTGATGACTTATTAGTAAAATACAATCAAAAAGCTGGCTTTTGAGTTGAAACACTATTTCCAAAGGGAGAGGAGGAGGAGTTTAGAAATGAACAAACTAAGAAAATGCAGCTCCATAAAGGAGGGCAGAAGAGAACCATGGAATGCTTGTTTTGAAAAGGGATGATTTACAAAGTAAAAGTTCAGAATTTTCTATTTACTACACACAGCATCACAATGACTGACTTTTCCTTTCCTCAAAGTTACTCTTGTAAAGTTCTAAGATTTTCCTCCTCAAATTTTGTACTTATTGGCACATGCATGCGCAAGCACACACACACACACACACACACACACACACACACACACACACACACACACACACACACACACAAGTACGTGCGCACGCATGTGAGCACACACACAAAGCATTTACAAGGGAGGGAACAGATAAGGGTTTAGATCGATACAATCAGAGACTAAAAGATGACAGACAGTGTAACCTGTAATTTCCCACATCTCTCTTCCCTAAACTCTCCCACTTCCTGCCATAGGATGCACAGTGGCACAAGAAAGGTTGTGGGGGGTGGGATTCAAGTTGTATCCAACATTGACTGAAAGTGCACTTTTCTCTGTCCCTTCAAGACACAGGTATGTGCTAACACAATATGGGAATTCCTTTATTTGGTGAAGGGCCCTGCACAAGATTTATTTGCTCTTTACACACCAAGATTGCAGCTAAAAGCCGATTTCATCTGGACAAGACCAAATGTCCACACAGTGGCCCCCACAGAATGACAACAAAAGGGGCCGTGGTCTTAGTTATCTTCCCAGCCTGCCTATGCCATGAACCTAGAGAAAACTCCATAGGCATCATGCCAGGCCAAGTTCATGACAAGCACACCAAATAGTCCTCTTGTTTGCTGGATTGAGTTTGCCATGGGGGAAGGCTGAAAAAACATGTGGAGAAGAGTGAGGGACATCAGTAGGAAGGCTTTTAGCCTTCTTGTAAGCTTCTTAGAACAAAATTGCCCACACTAGGAAGCTGGATCAGAGCTTTCCAGCCATCATCCTCGTGTCCCTTTTTCTTTGCCTTGAGCAGACTCTCTGTTACTCACTATGGACTTCAGAAGAGGATGGAAATGTGTCTCCATTGGGCAGGCACTACAGGGAAGGGCCCACCTTGGGGAAACTACTTAAGACTTTGCTGACACATCGTCTACAACCATCCCACCCAGAACACGCCAAGACTTGTCTAGTCTAAGAAGCTAATCACAATGTCACCCACGTAGGGCTGTGAAAATGTATCAGCTGACAGAACATAAGCATTGGCAACCATGCCTAGCGTAAGTTGTGTACTATCTAAGGGTCGGATGTTAAGGTATAGGCATCAGCTCACTCATTAGAAAAAAAAAAAAAACTTCAGCTACATCACTTTTTTCTTTGTTTCATACTGTAGACTATACTGTAATTATATTCCCCTCTATTACCCTTCAGTAACCCCTTCATTTCCCTGTGAACCCCTCTTTCTCATCTAGTCTCTAGTAGCTACAACATTAAAACTCCAGGAGCTTGGCATAGTAGGTGCCCCCCCAAAAAATGTGTTGACCCATTGGTCAACTGCTGCAGATGTGAGAAAACTAAAAGAGAGAGTTTCTAGTTACATTTTTATCCCCTGCCCCGCCCTGTTTTTTTCCAGATACAATCAACCGCTTCATTGGCTTCTAGAATAGTTGATATGACTCTGAGGAGCCAGGGGCTAAGGGATTGTCTTTGCTTTTACAATCACCTGAGCTAGAGAGAAAAGTGAAGTTTCAATCCGGGTCTTTCTGCAGCCTCAGACCCGGAAGTGCCGTCCTTACAGCCATCTTTAGTTACCAGGGAGGAGTGCTTCTTTTGCTGTTTTCTATCCCCACTCATCTTTAGGTTCAGACATCACCAGAGCTATGGGAAAGAACATAGGAGGTGTGGGCCTGAGATGAACCTAGAAAGTACAATTTTGCCGGGCGGTGGTGGCGCACGACTTTAATCCCAGCACTCGGGAGGCAGAGCCAGGTGGATCTCTGTGAGTTCAAGGCCAGCATGGTCTACTGAGCGAGATCCAGGAAAGGCACAAAGCTACGCAGAGAAACCCTGTCTTGAAAAAACTAAAAAAAAACTAAAAAAAAAAAAAAAAAAAAAGTACAATTTTATTCCAACATTTATTTCTCATTGAAAGGGTTGTTGGATGTCCCATTTACTTCCAAATGATTATTTCTATCTACCAGGAAATGGAACTTTTTCTAGTAATTCCCTATTTTCTTACATTTGTCTTTCTTATTTCTCCATTGGATAGAATTGTATATGTTTCTATAGAAAGAAGATGGATGAAGGTATTTGAGCAGACTTTAGAAGCTCCTCAGAGGATATCTTTGAATCCTACTGTAGGAGAGCATTACCAGGAGAGCTTTGTAAAAATACAAGAGTTCAACTGATCTCAAAGCCACTGATTTCATGTACCTGGGGAGACCCATGGGTATTACATATGCCAAGGTTCCCGAGGCGGTCCTTACACATGGCCTACACATGGTCACAGTTTTTTTTCAATGCAAGGTGCTGTGTAGCACAAATCTTAAAAGGTCTTATTAATAAAATCAAACCTGGGAGCCAGGTATTGGGGTGAATGCTGGAATATCAGAGAGACAGAACAAGCCACAGCCACCTCACCTGGCCAATTCCTCAGCTGATCCTGTTTCCTCAGCCTGGAAGCCTCTGAGTCCTCATCCAGAATGGGTCTCAGCTGAACTGCTTCTCAAAAGCCTGAAGCTTAACCAGCTAAAAGCTTCTAGTTTCTGGTCTTCACGCCTTATATACCTTTCTGATTCTGCCGTCACTCCCTGGGATTAAAGGTTCACTTTCTGGGATTAAAGACATGAGTCACCATGCTTGGATGTATCCTGAACACACAGAGATCCAGGTAGATCTCTGCCTCTGGAATGCTAGGATTAAAGGCATGTGCTACCACTGCCTATCCTCTATGTTTAATATTGTGGCTCTTCTGTTCTCTGACCCCAGATAATTTTATTAGGGTGCACAATATTTTGGGGAACACAATACCACCACAGTGCTGTGGACAATCTCCCTTCTTCACAGTAAGCTTGAACTAAAGGCTTTCTTCTGCAGGTGATCAGGAATCATCCATGGCTTTGCTTCTTTGATGAGCCCCTTTGAGCAAGAGGTTGTTGAGATGTCTGTCAGTCTCATTCCCTATCAAAGAACCTATAGAGAAGAAGTGACTGGTGGGTCAGTGGCCTCAGTCTTCACATAGATGGAGGTTCTGATATTGAGATTGTTGGCTTTGCACCAAATGAGTAGGCACAGCAACTAGAGATAATCTCAGGTTTGAAAGAACATTTTCATCTGGCCATTATAAGCATCCATTCCATTACTAAGTTATATATACAGTGTGATAAATTCGTGTTGTTGATAAATTGTAGGATTATTCTTGAGAGACGCAATCACAGTACATCATAGTTGAGGATCTGTCTGAAGTGCCAATGACTTAACTTGCAAACATTTCAAACTCATCACAAAATGTTTTACTCTGCTTTAGAGTCTTTCATTTCTTTCTTTTTTTTTTTTTTTGTTTTTTTTCAAGACAGGGTTTCTCTGTGTAGCTTTGCACCTTTCCTGGAACTCACTTGGTAGTCCAGGCTGGCCTCAAACTCACAGAGATCCGCCTGGCTCTGCCTCCTGAGTGCTGGGATTAAAGGCGTGCGCCACCACATTTCTAATGGTTGTGGAATGGTGAAGGCTCTATCACATCCAGCCCAACTATATGCCTTACCCAGCCAGGTGACATAGAGGCCTCCATACACAAGGGACGGGAAGGAAGTTACTAACCTCTCCCACACAACGTCTTGTTAGAAAATATACAACTGAGCTGGAACTAAATATGTTGAGAGAAATCCAGGCCCCAAATTTAAATGTTCTATTAGTGGGCTTGAAATTGTTGTGATGAAACACCCATGACCAAAGCAACTTAGAAAGGAAAGGATTTATTTCACTCACAGTTCCATATTACAGTTCGTCATCAAAAGCAGTGAGGGCAGGAACTCAAGCAAGGTGGGAACCCAGAGGCAAGAACTGATGCAAAGGCCATGGAGGACTACTGCTTACTTGCTTGCTCCCCATAGCTTGTTCAACCTACTTTCTTATAGAACATAAGACTACCAGCCCATGGGTGGCACCTCCCACAATGGGCTGGGCTCTTCCCTCCATGAATCACAAAGAAAATGTCTCATATTTTTCTATAGCAGTTTATTGAGGCATTTCCTTAATTTAATATAAAACTAGCCAGATACCAATCCTTCATATTTTGCACCTCTAAGACCAAGAGTCTGCTTAAATGTTACAACCTCAATGCTCAGTCACTTTCTCAGCCAATACACTCAAGAACTTGTGCATACACATACACGTACACATTTACACACACATACACACACACACACCCCTATACACATGCTGGTCTAGCCGTCTCAAGACTAGTGATGAACACAACAGATCCTGATCCAATGTACCCACTGAAATACTTCTTTCAAGTATTTTACATTTAAGGGACACCTTTAATCTGTCAATTTAAATTCTAGCATAATAATAAACATTTAAGCCTTGATATTAAATATTAATAATATATCTAGTTATAATCACTGAGAACAACAGGAAGTGAGGAAATGTGGCAAGTCTCAATATGTGACACCCGTTCCTCTAGATAACTAAGCACACGTGACAGCTAGGATGGAACTGTTAATTATTTCCTTCGTTTTCACTACATAGAACTTTCACAAACACTGAAATATATGGTGAGGAAAGTGAGGAAAAGAGACAACTCTGAAACAATCAGCTAAGTTGAAAATTGTAAATTTCTTAGTGATACTACTGGTTGGAAAACAAATTAGTATAGCCATTATAGAAAACCTGGAAACAAAATGGCTGTTTGATCCAGCAACCCCAACTACTAGGTATGTAACCAGTGTACATAAAAATTTTACACTAAAACGATGCATTCTCACACGTATTTATTGTAGTACTGTTTCTAATCAGTAAAATATGGAGCAAACCCAGATTCCCTGTATCAGATAAATGATTTTAAAAAGCAGCCTATTCACACAGTGGAATAGAGCTAAGTCCTGTCATTTACAACAACGTGGATGCAATTTGAGAATGTAATGCTGAGTGAAACATGTCAGATACCAAAAGACATACACAGCAAGTGCTTACTTGTTTGTGGAAACCTTAGTGAATCCTTAGAAGTACAGAATAGTGGCCACTGGAGAGAGAGAATGGGAGAGGCAGGGCACGCAGGAAAGGCAGGGCTTTCAGGGTGCTGAAGAGAAGGGAGAAGAGGAGGATTTATTCGCATAACTAATATATAGTAATAATTAGAATAATAACTTTCAGAGACCTTAGTGGTGCACCTGATCAATCCTGACACCCTTTTCGGTGGAACATAATTATGAGTGCATCATCTGTCCTTCCTAAAACGCCAAAGCCAAGAACATTACTTCTCTGCTCTGCCTCTGCTGTATCTGTAACGACAAAGCACTGAAGAGCTTGCCAGTCTGCTTAGCACAGTGCAACAGCTCAAAATGCAGCTGCTGTTATATCTAATGTTATTAAGATTCCTTAATTTGTTCTTTTAAAAAGTCTTCTTTACAAAACTATCGGCCTAACTTAGAAGAGTAACAGGGCCTTACAGGGAAACTGAGAAATTCTAATTCATTAATACTGAGTTCGCCAGCAAACATTATTCATGTGCATTGTAGGATCCAAACAGCCAAAGCTTACTACCTTAACTCTGCACCTTCACTTAGTAATAACTGTGAGGCTGTGTGTTGCTTAGCAACTGACCTGCATTATTACAAGCAGAACAGTGAGGACCCATCCTTTGGGGCTCAGAGATCAAAGTGACTAGTCTGAAACGGAAAACAGAAAGAATAACAAATTCTTAAAATTCTCTTTTCCTGTAAATCTTCACAGGATAGAAAGAAAAATGGAACAAAGTAACAAAATACAAATGTTATGTAAATGGTTATACTGTATCATACTATATTCTTTAGGAAATAAAAATTGTCTACACATGCTCAGTACAGTGCAACTGTAATTAGAAATCAATACACTATTCACGTTTTTTGACCTGCAGTTAGTGAAACCATAGAGACAGAGCCCACAGATAATGAAAGCCAACTCTAATGACCCAAGGAAAAGTGTTGAATGTGTTCACAACACTGTAGCACGAATTGTTAGAAGGTCTTATTAATAAAAACAAACCTGGAGCCAGGTATTGGGGTGAATGCTGAAAGATCAGAGACAGAACAGGCCACAGCTAACCTCACCTCGCCAACTTCTCAGCCAATCCTGTTTCCTCAAACTGGAAGCCTCTGTGTCCTCATCTGAAATGAATCTCAGCTGAACTGCTGCTAAAAGCCTAAAGGCTTGACCAGCTCTAGTTCCTGGTCCTTACACTTTATATACCTTTCTGCTTCCTGCCATCACTTCCTGGGATTAAAGGCATGTGTCACCATTTTCTGACCTCTATGTCTATCTAGTGGCTGTTCTGTTTTCTGACCCCGGATAAGTTTATTAGGGTGCATAATATATTGGGGGATACAATGTCATCACCACAACAACACAATTTCGTAAATAAGAGGCTACAAGGCTTTCTCTCCATGGGTTAGGTAGAAACAGTAGGGCATGTCAATTCATTCTTGTCAAGATCATGACCGTCATTCCCTGGGTTCTGTGAGCAGTCTTAGGATTCAGGAAGAATTCAAGGCAATCACCAAGGCCTGCATAGCTTTCTGACCTTTGGATTCACCTAGCTGCATGGTGACATCAATTTTGTTTCTGCTTCCCTGAGAGGCAGTGGGGTTAAAATAAATGATAAAGCCCTTTCTACATACAGCTAAGGACTTTAGTATGTTAGTAAAGGTGAGTGCTGCATTCAGTTGCTTGAGGAAACAAAGCTTAGTGACTAACAGAAAAAACCTGGGTCATCCATGTAGCAAAGTATATGTGAATGTGTGAGTGTCCATGCATACACATAGTGGTCAGAGATCAAAGTTGGGTATCCTCCTCGGTCATTCTCCACCTTATATTCTGAGACTAGGTGTGTTACTAAACATGGAATGTGTAAATTCAGTTAGACTGACTGGCCAGTAAGGTTTTTGTCTCTGCCTTTCTGGCTCTAGGATTACCTTGCTCCAGGATCTGCAGCTCGAAACACACATTGCCTTGGATGACCTTGACTTGCATCCTGGGTATCGAACTTGATTCCTCAGGCTTGCACAGAAAACACTTTACCAACTGAGCCGTCTCTACAGCCCCTGTATCTGAAACTTACTGATGGTGAATGCCATTGATGATTTCTCAAAGCTGGAAAATATCCATCTCCTGGCACCCAGGCAGGTTTGACAGCAGTGAGACAGAATGACTATCACTAAAGATATGTTCAATAAACGTGCTTTATCAATGCAGTCACCCAGAGGCTTGCCTAGTGCCAACCAACCTCAGTTCCATTATTTCTTCTCAATTTTCCATGACACCTGTTCAACAACACTGCAAACCACTTTTCTTTTTTAAATTTTTGTTTAAAAAATCCATATAGTGTTTTGATCTTATTCTTTCATTCCCACAGATCCTCCCATAACTTCCCCACCCAACCCTATGTCTCTGTCTCTCCCTCTCTCCCCTTTCAAAAACAACCCAGAAAAATTAAAATAAAAATAAACAAGCAAAAGATCAACAAGACAAGAAATGTCAAACAGAACAAAATGAAACAAAAAATCCACCAAAAAGAAAAGAAAAGAAAAGAAAAACATGGGAGTTTGTTTTGTGATGGCTACTCATAGACCTGGGGTCTGCCCTGGAGTGGGATTTACTCTATTGAGTATCCAGAAATACTCTGTTGAAGAAAACTGATTCTTCCTTTCCCAGTGGGCATTAATCACAAAGAGCTCCTTGGTTAGGGTGGGATGGTATAACCGCTTCCCCTTCTCAGTGCTATAATTTTGTCTGATTTGAATCTGTGCCGGTCTTGTGCCTGATGCCACAATCTCTGTGAGTTTGTATGAGCATCTGTCCTGTGGTAGCTGGATGAGGCTATTTCCTTGGAGTCATAACCAACTCTAGCTCTTACAATCTTTTGGACTCCAACTACTGAGAGATCCCTGAGCCTTGAGGAGAGGAATATGAAGACATTCCATTAAGGATTGGTTGCTCCAAAGTCTCTTATTCTCTGCATATTGTCCAGTCATGGGTCCATGTTAGTCATCATCTACTACAAGAAGAAACTTCTCTGATGAGGCTTGAGTGTTGCCCTCATCTATGGGTATAGCAGTCTGTCATTAGGAGTCACTGCATTACTATGTTCCTTTAACAGAATAATAATACTTGGTTTTCCTATAGGCCTATGACCTATCTAGTCTCAAGTTCTTGACAACTTTAGCAGTGTCAGGTATGAGTTTCAGCTCATAGGTTGGGCCTTAAGTCCAATCAAAGAGTGATTGGTTACTCCCATAGCATGTGTACCATGATTGCATCAATATATCTTGCAATCAGGTTGCTGGTACAAGACTAATTACTTCTATATACTTGATAAATAGTAACCCCTTTTCATCTCACCATGCAGTCATATAATTTCATGACACTTCCTATTATCTTAGAGGGATGACTCTATAGAAATTGTTGTCAAGTGTATTTACATTATTGGACTTCCCATTTTCTCTGGATAGTTTCCAATGAGTTAGGCAAAAATCCAATAGCTCTCTTATTGGACTTAAGACCTACTCAGCAAGAAAGATACCATATTTGGTACTGAAACCTACATAGTTATTCAGTGCTAGTGAAATCATGATTATTGGAAGAGAATATATGCCCACTAATTTACTTAACCAGAATAATCCCTAACAACAATCTATAAACATTTGTCTTCATACTCACAGATAAGTGTAGTCTTTATCTCTCATCAAGATGTCTCTTCACAACAGATGGGGACTACCCAGAAAACCCCAACCAAAGTGCAGGGTTCTGGAGCCCAGTCCCAATGGATACATCTACAGAGAACTCCTGTACATAAGACTCTGCTAACATTGCAGAAGAATGGATGGAAAGACTGTAAGAGCCAGAGGGTCAGGAATTTGCTGTGAGATTGAGTCTCTTAGTAACATCAGAACCTATACATGTAAAGTATTACCAACATGGACACTCAAAAATGAGCTCAACAAGGATGACACCAACTAACACCGAATTAGACAGAGAAATGCTTACAAGTCCTCAGCCTTACACAAAGAACTACAGGCAACTAAGTAAATCTGGGAGTGGGAGAGGTAGTCCTCCCTAGGAAGAGCATACCAATTGGTTGTCCTGTATCCACAGTCAGTCTTGAAAACATACCTATAAATAGCATTATATGGACTCAATGGATCATATTCAGGAATATATCTATACAGATACATATGTATAGATATATTTACATACACAAATACATAAATGCATACAATAATAATTAATGAAAAAAGAGGCCATGAATTTGAAGGAGAGTAGAGATGGGTAATAGGAGGGTTTGGAGGGAGGAAAGGGAAGGGGAAAACATTGTAATTAAATTATAATCTAAAAAAAAATGAACAAAAAAGAAGCAAAAAGTCCTCTATAAACCAAGGACATGTCATCATCAATATTGTTATAATGATATCAATTTCAAAGTTAGGCTAATTCAATAAACTGAAACGCAAATGAATATCATAATTAAATGTTCTGAGCAAGAACTTCTGTCATAAAAATTTATCTTGAGAGGTGCTTTTCCTGTGACTGTATTACATGAGAGCAAAACTTGGCAAAGAAGGGAGCCGTGTGGTCCTGGGTGATGGATGAGCCACAAATTACAAACTGATGGTCCTAAGTAGAGAATATCAACTTCCCAAACTGAAAGAAATAGCATTTTCCTTTTCCTTCTGGTTTTCAGGCCTTTTCTAGAAACATTAAAACTCTAGGGTAAATATGAAGTCTCTCCTTTGGTTAAAAAGCAAATCCAGTGCACAAAATAACAATTATAAAATATTCATGAGAAATAGATTTAGTAGAGTAATACAGCTTCCAGAAAAAATGATACAGCAACCTGGGGGTTTAAGATGTGCAAAAATGGCTTCCTTCTTTGACTCTGCCTAGGTGAGGCCTCACGCAGAGCACTGAAGAGGCCAGGTTAGCACACATGAGCAGTGTAGGGAGGTGAGAGAGAGAACGCAAGGGGATCTGTAACAGTGATGTGTAAATGGCTGGCTCCTGCTTCTCTATCAAGACTGGATGCTGTTGCCTCCACAAAGGGTCTTCTTCATCTGTTTCTTGTACTTCCATGTCTATCTTGAGACCTTTCTAACACTTGAGACTCAGAGATGGCCAGTCTTCTTCCCTCAAGACCTCTCTGCATTGGCCCTAGATAGTATGCTGGTTTTGAGCCTGCCTTTGGTAGCCTGGTCCTCTGGTTGTGAGCCCAACCTCTTCTGTGCTCCTCATTCTATGTATGTGAGAGGCCTTTAGTAAAATAGCCAAAAGCTCCATCTTTCTATCCCAGAGAGACTGGTGATCCTGTTTATTCCACAGAACTGGAAAAGGAAACGGATAGTGCATAGGCACACCAGTATACTGTGTGCAACAAAGTGAGCGTCTCATGACTGCAAGCTATTCAAGCAGGTCTAATTCACACTCTTTTCTAATAAGGACAAATACTTACAGACAGAAGATTACAACCCTTAGCACAACTTACCTGGCCATCTTAATATGAGCCTCAAGCTAATTCTCTGTTTGTTTGTTTGTTTGTTTGTTTGTTTGTTTGTTTTTCATACTCTTGTGCTTCCAGCCCTGGCACCCTACCCTACAACCTGTGTTCATCAGGAATACTGGCAATCAAAACTTCCTGCACACCATCTCATCTCCTTTTTTATGCTCTTACAGCTACTTCTGACTAAATTTCCACCACCCCACAAGTGCATTTTAAACCTTAGCATAGTCTTCATGATATGAATCAAATGCCATGACATCAAGAAGTAGGCTTATGGCTATCCCATTTGGAAAAAATTCCCATCCTATTTTTCTGGGCCTTTGCAAATCTGTTAGAGACAAAGTCACATCCACCCTTGTGTCCTCAAAGTCATGACTGAGGCAGCACATACACAGACACAAGTCACCCCAAACCACCCAAATGGTACTCTATGTTCTTAATGGAAATGTGCCCCAGTTTGCCTTACAGACATCAAGACTCAAAGAAGGAAACAGAAGATGGCACCCGGAGTTACTGTATGTACCCAGACAGAATAGTAAACATTATAAGACAAGAACAAGTCCGACATCTATCAGCCAGCACTGGGGACCCATGACTCACACAGTTAGAGGAAGTTGCAGGCAGTTTGGAATCACTCTGATTCCCAAGGTAGAACTCACCTCAGTCATCAGGTTTAGCATCAGGTTCCACTGAAATGAAAACAATGGTGTTTGCACTGTATTTCACGTTCTCCAGACCACTAAAGACACTGTGTTTTCACCGAATCTGTTATCTTTAAAATTTCTAATTCTGAATGCAAAGCCACCTCCTGTAGCAAGCTTTCTTGTCAGACTATCTTTGGACCACCAGCCCGCATATATAATGACCCAGAGACTTATTATTAATTATGAAAACTTGGCCATTAGCTTAGGCTTTTTCTCATCTAGCTCTTACAACTTAATTAACTCATAATTTTTTTATTTGCATTGATATTTTGCCTGTATGCATATCCGTGTGAGGGTGTCAGATCTTGGAGTTGCAGACAGTTGGTTGCTGCCATGTGGGTGCTGGGAATTGAACCTAGGTCCTCTGGAAGATCAGTCAAGGCTCTTAACCATTAAGCCATCTCTCAATCTACATTCTGCCGTGTGGCTCAGTTACATCTTCTTAGTATGGCACATCCGACTTGCTCCAAGTCCGTTGGCAAAATCACATGCCTAGATTTCTCCTCCTAGTTTCTCTCTCTGTCCAAAAGTCTCATATATTCTCTCCTGCCTAGCTATTGGCCATTTAGCTCTTTATTAAACCAATCAGAAGGTGCCTTAGGCAGAGACACATCTTTACAGTGTAAACAAATATTCTGCAACAACCGCCAGCTATTGCTAGAATCATGCAGGAAACTGGAGCTACTTTAAAGGCAAAATGAGATGTCCTGGCCACTCTCTAACCTCATGATCTCTTATTTCACAGTTTTCTAACAACTGAAAGGAACAAATGCCAGGAGCTATGGTAACACCATGTAATTGGCAGGAATTAACTTTCTTAATGCATTTCCAAATTATTTTAGCCCTTCCCTGATTATAAAGGTTTTTTTCATGGAAATTTTTTTAATGGATCTGCTACAAAAACTTTAGTTCTTGTCACTACTTTCCATGATGATGAAATATGTTCCAATTTGGAGAAAATATGCATCCATAATCAATAATTAATAATCAGGTCTTTGTAACAACAGTGTATCATGATGTCAGAGGCAATTGATATTTATAAGCAAAACAACAAGGTCCATAATAACCATTTACAGTCCACAATTAACCCTTGGGGTGCTAAAAAAAAAAAGACCAGAAACAAAAAGGTAATTCATAATTTTGAAAGGACAAGACACACACCAACCTCTACAGCTGATTGTCATCAGTTGAGCTGATAGGTAGCAGTCCAAGCCCAAGCTTTTCTGTGCAAACCACTGCATTTTCACACAGTGAGAGGCTGTTCTCTCAGGTCTCCTGGTAAATGAGCAAGGGATTAATTCAGTCTGTTGTTTCATCGAGTGAAAGGTAAACAGTGGCAATTCATTGAGCCCTGGATAATGCAAAGTTCATAGTATTCTAAAGAGATAATCCTTCAAGTATACTTGCCCAAGTATCTGACTATTTGGGGAAGAATTATCAGGAAACTGTCCAAGGAAGAGAACCCAAACCATGCTTCCCCCGACATCAGGCTTGAGGTGCCAACTTGGAAAGAGTCACTCCCAACCCACACCAGAGGGAAGACTGTGAGCAGATTGATGGGAAAGAGACCACACTCAGGAGAAGGCCCCCTAACTGCTTACTAACTGCTTCTCGGGCACTGGCTTTGACTTCACCAACACTGAACTCTCTCAGACATTTACGATGATCTATAGCCTCACTTTGAAGTTTATCCAAAGATAGCTACAGAGTCATCGAGTTTTATTTCCATTAGATTCCTCTGGAATTCACTGTCTTGAGAGGACTTTGGACTGAAATGGTTTTGCTTTGTTTGTCATGGAAACATATACCCTGGAATCGTATATTTTCTCTTAGATTGTGAATCTCCAGTATTAACACTGATACCTATGGATATTAGAGCATGCTTGATTGTTATAAACAAAGAACACTTTTCTTTGGTTTTGAGTGCTAATCGAAGTGTAACAGAAACATCCACAAATCGTCAACTCTGTAGAACCATAAAAAAGGAAGAACATGCATTATTGTGTGTTTACAATTTAGGCCATGAAGAGAGAATAGAATATACTTTAAATTTGACAAATAATCAATTTCATGGCCCATGGTAACAGACATAAATGTCAGGTGAAGTCAGCACACTAATGCCTGACAACATGGACAGATGCAGAAAAACCTCAGTGCTGGTCCGACAGGAAATTACTCAGGAATTCCAAGGGACAATTGCTTCTATAAACCGGGTGTTCTAGGCGAGGGATTATAACAGGGACAGCTCACATGCCCATTTCCTCCAAGTTTTCATTCCAAACCTCTTGAATCATAAGCACGGACAGTGTCACACCAACTAATCTCTCTGCCAATGATGCCTTCTTGGTCAGTGGTTGAACGCCACTCTCTGCTCTTCCTTCCCGACTGAGCAATGTTCTGAGGTGCTGCCATCTTGTGGCTGTTTCCAGAGAAAGCATGAACACCAAGCATCGAAACACCACCGTCCACTGGAGGAAATTTGGAAATGCAAGTTTTCAAAAGCATGAACACCAAGCATCGAAACACCACCGTCCACTGGAGGAAATTTGGAAATGCAAGTTTTCAAAAGCAGGAAGTTTGTGCCTTCTAAAGGATAACTCGCCCAAGTGTACTTCATTTAAAATGGTGTGCACGGAAGTGAAATTCACTTAAAATCAAATTCACTTTTTAAAATCATAACAGTTTCAATGTGCTGAGTATGTGCAGGCGAACAACGACTATCAAAAAGACAAAAATGCAACCAAAGAGTAGATAAGACATGCTAAGATTAGACACCTGCCCTGAAACACAAATGGATGCCTGCTGAGCTATCATGAGCTTTGTATTTGGCATTTAGCAGAGAAGCATAGGGACTGAAGAAATGACTTAGTACGTAGAAGGCTCGCCTTCCAAGTAAGGTCAGCCCCCGTATAACAGTCAGGTGTGGTTGTGCATGTCTGTAACCCCAGCCCCAAGAAAGCACCGGGAGCAGAGCCCCACAGCCCACTGGCTCTGACCTAAGTCAGAAACTATATCTCAAAAGACAAGGTGGAAAGAAACCAAAGAAGTTACCCAGCATCAACCGCTAGCTTCCATACACACGCACCCACACATAAACAGAGGCACACACACATACAGAGGGATGGGTGTATGCCTCAATCTTGTATTCGGTCCTTCTGGCCTGAGACTTTTTAAGTTCTTTCCAGCAGCAGCGGCAACAAGAAAGACAGGGAGAGAGGGAGAGAGAGAGGAGAGAAGAAAGAAAGAGGTACCATCATAGAGACATGTTCCCTCAAATTTTTATTTCGAATTTTTTCACACCTTCAGTACAGCTGAACTAACAGTTCCATGATGCACCTGCATTCTTTTCACTTAGATTCATCACCTGTTAATATTTTGCTGTGTATCTCTATAGAGTCCAAGCTATTTTTTTCTTAACAATTTGACAGCAACTTGTGACTATAAGACCTCACTGTGGAATATCTTAATGTTTATTTCCCAAGAATACAGACGTTCTTCTCCATAACCACAGAATCAGTACCACTAAAGAAATTAACACAAAGTCAGTGCCATCATGCAATACAAGCTAAACATCCCTCATCTGAAAATGCAGAATACCTCAGATACAAAACAAGTTAGGCCCCAACATGACAATGCAGACACAAATTCCATATTATGCAACTGCGTTCCATGAAAAACATTTTATATTTTTGTAGAATATTGCTTTCCATGTATAGCATGTATATGAAGCATAAGTGAATGTTGTGTTTATACCAGAGTCCTATCCCCAAGAGGTTTTATTTGATACACACAAATATTTCAAAATCATTTTAGAAGCCCATAATCTCCAAGTATTCAACCTGCATGGAGTCTATTTCTTCTATTTTCATAAAGTCCTTATTTTTTTCCGATCCAGGATCTAACTAAGCTGCACAGGACAAGACAAGACTTCTCCACTACAGCATTAGTTTTCCACGGCATTCATGGTGGGATGAAAACTCGGGCGAGTGTTCAACCATTCTCCACATTCTGAATTTGTTTATACATCTAGACTGCTGGGGACGATGCCACCTCCTTCCAGTCCCTGCCATACTGCCTCTCATTTTCATTAGATGGCAAACTGTCTTTGGGGTTTTTAAGATAAGCACTGGAGTCCTGCAGCGAATAACCAAAAGATGTCTCTTTAAGTGGCTTTCCTCTCTAAAATCTTGGGGGAGGGACACAGTGGTCCTGGTACCCTCGGGAAGGAGTAGGACCACTGTTGGAGAGTTCTGCTCATGGTTGGCTGTTCTGGTCCACGGATCACCCTCCTGACCCTTTTCCACACAAGCAGCTGCTGCTCCACTTCCAATCCTAGGTGTCTGCTTATTTTGGACTAAATTTATATTTAAGAAGAACCAGAAGATGGTCGAAGAATACGACACTGTTCTGAAGTCCACCAAACAGCAACAGAGCCCACCCTGTGTCACTCTCCTCCCCATCTTCTCAGCCATGGTCATTTAGAAGTGGCAGGGAGGGGCTTTACTTCCAATCCTGCTGGTATTGTCCATTATTGTTCATTTGAATTGATATCTTTCCTCAATCTTGTATCCGGTCCATCTGGCCTGAGACCTTTGAGGTTCTTTCCAGCAGAAGCAGGTGACATTGTCTCCTGAAGTCAACATGTGTGAACTTTCTTACATGCATTTGTACTTTCCATTAAAGTAGATTAGTTCAGTTATTTATTAATACAGTCTGGAATACAAAACCTAGCAACGCCCGATGCCAAGGCTCAAATTCTGTTCCATTCCTAACACCCTAGTTTCCTAGTCTACCTTTCAAGATGAAAAAAAAAAATGTGGTTCTGAGATGTGGGAGAATGGTTGTGCTGGCCCCAGATCACCCTGGTTGGCCAGAGGATGTGGTGCCCCGTTGTCCAGCAGTGTGATCCAGGCCAAAAATTAGTCACTTCTAGCTTTAGGGCTCAGCCAGTTCCTTCGTGGTATTTGGCTATTGGATCGCTATACCGTGGCCACTGCTGACTTCCTCTTTTCTCTGGAGCTAAGTTTCATAGTGGCATTAAACAACTCCCGCACCAAGAGAATTAGTAGAGGGCATACAGACCAGTCAGAAAGCAAACAGAAGATGATGGGCTCCAGTTCTAGAGTCCTGTATATTGACGTTCCCATTTTCTAAGTGGGTAACACTTAGAAAGTTTTTTATTTCTTTTCCCACCCACGAATGAGAATAATACATATCTTTCAGAATGCTTATTAAACTTAATCATATAGAGAATTACACATACGCACACTGATTTCAATGTCTATCATCCATTGCAAAGATAAATCACACGACTCTGTATTTTGTTGGTTAGTAAGAGGTTGTTGGGGAAACAACTAAATTAGACTTGGCCCTTTAAGAAACAGAAGGTAGCGGTGAAGAAATTCTTCATAGACGATTAAAACAAAAGGCTTCTTGATAGCATTAAGACTCCTAGTGAAAGGCTTGCAGATATATTGTCCATGAGCATTTACTGTGGCCTCTGCCAAGGAAAGGGAGTCCTTAGCAAATGAGCTCCTCCTCACAGGATAAGCGACTTTTTGGACGGCAGCTGCAGGATTTCCTGACTGTATTTTGCTGAACATTTGGCCTCAGTTAATAGAAGCACAGTGGTCTATGGGTTGGTCAAATGACACCTACCCCGTGTGTGTGTGTGTGTGTGTGTGTGTGTGTGTGTGTGTGTGTGTGTGTGTGCCACGTGTGCATGCACATAGGTATATATGTATGTATGTGTGTCCTCTCTCCTCTTGTGTTCCCTTTCCCTTCCCCTCTCTGTCCTCTCTTCTCCTCTCACTCTTTCCCTTCTTCCCTCCCTCCCTCACTCACTCACTTACTTCTTCTCTTTCCCTCTCCCCCACCTCTACCCCAATTCTTACAGAAGTGAAATTGCCCTAGTTGTCTATACTGGGTACATGAATTCATACTGTAGAGGGAAGGCAAATGTTGGGGATGGGTTTATCAGCCCCTACAAGCCTTGCAAAAATCACTTCACCCCAACATTCATTCTCCTCTCCTGAGGCCACTGCATCCCCTCAGCCTGTCAGTACCAGTCATCACTGTCATCTGGTAGAGATGGAACACAAGCTAAGCGCCTTTCTCTGCTCTCAGGTCACCTTGTGTTTTGAGGTAGCTATTGAGATTGGCTTGTTTAGGAAGTTTAGCCTTATGATGTTCGGTTTTCACGTCACTATAGATTGATCTTGTTACTGGTTTCCTCTTCATTTCATTCTCTTCAAAAGCAATGAGAATGAAGAAGTTATTTAAGCAGAGCTCACATGTGTAACATCACTATCTGCCAGACATTGAGCAATGTCTGATATGTTAAACACTTAATCCTCACAACAAACTGATGAGGTAGACATTGTTGTTACCTTGATAGCATAAGGAGAAGCCTTGAGAACATAAGCCGTTTGCTCAACGTCACACAGTTGGGAACTTGATTCCAGGTTGTGAAGTCTCCAACATGCATCCATCACTTCAAACTGGGTTCACAGGTACAGAATTCCACTTCTACAGCTTTATGGGTTCAGTTCATCATACTTTCCATAGTACTCCATAACAAGAAGTGACCACAAGTAAATGTCACATGCTGGTATTTTAATATAAAAATTCCACTACTGTCCTTTTTATTTTAACTTCCAGTGCTGGACAGTGATGGAAGTTGCTGTCTTCATCCCTTCCAGAACTATTTGATAGATGTCTCTTTCATTCCTTGTTTTTAAATTAATCCAAATTATGAACTATGTGGAATTTCTCATGGCTTATTTCCTTGAGAGATGTTTCCCAACATATCAAAACATTCATTTCAAGTATTACTGAGGGATATCCAATGTCCTCACTTTGGGCCTTCTTGAAGAGAAGAGTGATCGGCACGCTTTTCTTCCTCTTCAGAGATAACCAACTTCAGTGCATAGTCACCGTAAGGAGGGACGAGGAAAAAGGCAGAGCATACTGACTTTTCTTTTTCACAAAAGGCGAGTGAAGATGTTAGGATTCTATGATCGCTCACAGACAACCTTGCAGAAGAAGCCACAGAGCTGAAACAAACAAAATACGTTCATGCCAGTGGTGGCAGAGCCAAATAGAGAAAATTGGGTATTTATTTTAAACACTCCACGTTTCACTTACAGTAATACAGATGATGGGCTGCTGGCAGTGGCTGCACATCACAATCTCAAAACAAAAATGTAGAAAACATGTTTCCACACACATCTGGTGGGATAGAAATTAATTCATACTCACAGCAAATTCAGATCAGCAGCTTCAATAGATTATATTCCAGAGAGACACCCAAGACCCTGCCCAAGGGACTATTTGTTAATATTCTGACCCGCCCCTTGAAATACCACCCCTTAGGGCCATCCTGCATCCTGACCTCATTTTAAGGAAAAACTCCTCCCTCCCCCCCCCTCTCTCTCTCTCTCTCCATCCCCACGAGGTGTGCACACCTCCACTTTGTCTCCCTTCTCTTTCTTCCTTGTCTCCCTCTTTTCTATCTCCCTCTTCATCTCTCTATTATAATAAACTCTCCTTGTGGATGCAGCGCCTGGATGTGAAGGACTTTCCACACACCGCCGCCCCTGCTGCATCTGTCCAGCATGTTTTCCCTCACGAGTGGGATACCCTGGCCTGGCCAGCTGGGGGGTTCCCCACTCGTGCAAATTCGTAACACTACTGTCCTCAGTGCACAGGGTGACTTGATGCCGTGTTAGATGACACTGCTGCTCTGATCTCCCACAAGTTAGACAAGGGACAATGGTCTTATCTACTGGCAAGATTCTTGTATGTCTGGTCCACAGGAATGTGGGCACAAGTTGGACCATGATTGGTGGATGGGACTGAGTCTTCTTTGGGGAATCTATTAGATATTTTTTTGTTTTTAGTTTATTTTGACAGATACATTAAAACATAAAATCATACATATCATTGGGGTGTCATGGCAAAGTTTCGATACATATATACATGGCATAATGTTCAGGCTCTGGTAAACATATCTGTCTATTCAAACATTTATCTGTTTCGTGAGGAAATTTTCAAGGTATTTTCTTCTAATATTATTCTTATATATAATCACCCGCACAATAACACACCAGAATGTCTTACTCCTGTCTGTAATTCAATACCAGTGATTAACTTTTCCTTTTGTCTCCTTTCTCTTACTCTTCCCAGCCTCTGGTTACCACAATTCTGTCAACCTCTATGAATGCAATGTTTTAGATTATAGTTCCCTGGAAAACTGGAAATCAGGACCTAAAGACAGAGCTGATACTAGGTGGCAGGAGGAGAAGCCAACGAACAGTGGCTGAGTTACCCAAGTTCTCCAGCTCTACACAAAGGATTACAAGCCTTGACAACTGAGGAGAAAACAGCTAATCCACATCTTCCTAGATGCCCTAGACCCTCTGCTTTGCAGAGCAGTCCTTGACGACTAGCTGTACCAGAGTCCTCTGTATTACGGTTTGAGTAGGAAATGCCCCACCAATGCCAGAGGCATCATGTCACTTGACAGTGCAGTCCCTAGCTGGTGGTATTGCTTTGCAAGGTTCTGGAAGCTTTAGGAGGTAGGATCTAGATGAAGAAAGTAGGTCACTGATGAGTGGGTACTTTGGGGTGTTTTATTCCTGGCTCCTTCCTGTCATGTTCACGTTCTTTAGTTTTCTAGACTACATGAATCACTTTGTCTCCCTTCTGCAATGCTGCAATGCTCCGTCCAATCACAGAGAGCCAAGCAACCATAGACTGAACCCTCTGAGACCATGAAACAAAGTAAAACTTTTCTCCCTTAAGTCACTTTGTCCTGCAGTTAGTCACAGAGACCAGGCAGCCAATTAACACACCCTGCCTGTCGGGGGTGTTGTCCCCATGACCTTCATTTTTCTTGTTTCCAGGGAAACAGGTTGTCTCTGTTCCATAGGAAAGGAAACTAGAGCTTGAAAAATTAAGTGAACCCCATAGTCAGACAACAAATTTCCCAAGATCGGGATTTCCAGAAAGAAACTTGACCTCTCTTGCCTTCAACAGGGGATTTGCAATGTGGCATATCATTGCAGTTTCTCAGAAGTCTGTAATACTAGGTCTTATAAACACAATATTTAATGGTTGCAAACAAACAGGATAGAATTCATGACTGGAAGACTCAATATTGGTGCTGCTAGTTTGTGTTACCTTGAGATAAACTAGAGTCACATGGGAAGAGGGAACTTCAACTGAAGAAGGGCCTGTGTGCACATTCTCTTTTTTTTTTTTTTTTTTTTTTTTTTTTTTTTTTTTTTTTTGGTTTTTTTCGAGACAGGGTTTCTCTGTGTAGCTTTGCGCCTTTCCTGGAACTCGCTTTGGAGACCAGGCTGGCCTCGAACTCACAGAGATCCGCCTGGCTCTGCCTCCCGAGTGCTGGGATTAAAGGCGTGCGCCACCACCGCCCGGCCACATTCTCTTAATTATGGCTGTAGGTAACTGTGGGTGTTTCCACCAGTGGGCAGATGATCTTAGGTTGTATAAGTAAGCAGGCAGGCTAACAAGCCATGGAGAACAAGCCAGTGAGCAGTACTCCTCCATACTCTCTGCTTCACTTCCTTTCTCTAGGTTCCTGCGTGAGCCCCTCACCTTGCCTTCCCTTAATGATGAACTCTAACCTGTAAGATGTACTAAGACATTTCTTCCCAAGTTGTTTTTGGTCAGTTTTATGTCACAACAAAAGAAACCAAACAAGGACGGCATTCAAACGCAGATCAGAATGCAACGTCATGGGGAGAGGCTTCTCTGAGAAAGTGACCTTGCCCAAGGATGTAAAAGGCTAAGACCTGTCGGGCTGAACTGATGGGGAAAATGGACAAGGCCATCTGCTGGCCGTTTCTTGTCATCAGCATAAAACACCACCAAGGTGGGTTGTTCAGAGAATAACGTTTGCTTCATGGAGTTTTTGGAAGAGCTTGAGGCTCAGCCTCAAACTGTGCTGACAGGGGAAGAATTCCAGAAACAGAACTGCAGACCTGGAGGCTGCTTCTGTCAGACATTAGACATGCAGCTTAAACTCTGAAGCTGCTCGTGCTAGAGACAGAATTCAACACTCCTGCTGCCCCGAATCCTAAATCCTGCTTCAATCACAGTACCAGAGTAAGCCCCTTAGGGTCCCATTTTCTTGCCTCTAATTCTTAAGTAAAAGTTGAGACAGGCATGTCTTGATCTCGGTGAAGCCAGCAATTGTGAGTATGTGCAGCGAATAGAAAGCAAAAAAATGCCATAGCATGCAAAATCCAAGTGACCCAAAGTGATAAACTAACTGTGAAAACACAGACATTTGTAAGACAGCACTTGGACACAGCAAAGATTTTAGTATGCCCAAGTTGAAAATAAAAAAAAAAAAATGGGACGAGGATTTGGTTAGGCTACAGCTGTAAGGTAAAGGGTTAAATTTTACGTTGAAGGATTTGAATCTATACAAAGATCTTCACAAGCACTGAAGAGGTCATAAATAAAATGAGTGCAGGGGATTTTTTTTTTTTTTTAATTTCAAGTACACCTCTCGTGACAGTACAAAGGATGGGGCTGGGGAGACAAAGAGGACAAGATACAGAAGGCAGAAGGTGGTTCGCTCACATTCAGCAGTACCGACTGATCACAGTTACATGTAAGTATGTTGGCACTGGGTTTGCGGAATCCAATGATGAAATATATAACCCTGACCATAAAGATATTCGCAAGATTGTGGATGGGATGGATAAGCAAATAAGCCATAGTCATCCAGAGTGGTAAGCCCTGTGAGAAGAGAAACATAATGATTAATAGAAAGGAAGATAAAATCTCTTCAGAATAAGACCCGGCTCCATGGAATGGAAGATGTCTATGGTTGAATGACAAAACACTTCCGTAACAGTCAAGTGAAGATTTCCAGTGTAAAGGGGAAAATGTTATAGAACCAACTAGTACCAACTGACCGGAAAGCCTCCTCCCAGAGTACTACCTTTCATGATACCAAAAGGCACCATACCAGCTTCCAAAAGAGGGAAGCAACCAGCAGTCCTATCCAGCTATGATACCTGAGAGCCAAAACAATGACCAGCGTGACATGATAACCCCAAGGTGCAACAGTGTCTCAAATATGCTGTCAGCAACCAACACCTCTCTAATTGGAATTGAGACCCATTCAACAAGAGGACAATCATGCCTAGTACTGGAAACTTAACCAAATCCCTAGAGATAAAGAAGTCATGAATTTTGACTTGGCTTGATTTACAATTGCCACTTTACTAAACCATCATAATCTCTAACTACATTCTAAATATTTGTCCTTATATTCACAGACTAGTGTAGTCCTCACCACTTATCAAGGAAACTTCTTTTTTGCGATGGATGGAGACCATCACAGAAAACCACAACTGGTCAAGATGCAGAGTTGTAGCACCCAGTCTCAACTGATATATCTACAACCCAATTCCTGTGCCTAGGACTCTGGGATCATTGAGCAGAAAGACTATAAGAGTCAGAAAAACAGGGAGTTTTCTGTGCACTGCGTCTCCTAGAACTGTCAGAAACTACACTCAGGAAGTCTCACCAACATATCTGCCTAAACAAGACCTGAACAAAGACAACAATAGACATGTCAATGTGGATGAGGAAAAGCTCATGAGGCCTCAACCCTACACAATGAACTACAGGCAACTGAAGAACACTGACCATTGTATAGTCTTCCCCAGAGAAGAGAACACCAATTACTTATTCAATACCAACTGGCCAGCCCTGTACAAGTAACATTATTCAAACTGAGCAGACTATATTCATGTACTTAGAAATGTGTGTGTGAGAGAGAGCATACGTACATATGTGCCTGTGTGCGTGTGTGTGTGTGTGTGTGTGTGTGTGTGTGTGTGTGTGTGTGTGTGTGAAATAATTGAAGGGGGGGGAAAGGCCATGATTTTGAAAGAGATCAAGAAGAGGAGATGCCAGATGCATGGCAGGGTTTGGAGGAAGGAAGTAGAAGGAGAAAATGATGTTATCATATTATAATCTCAAAAATAATTTAAATATATTTTATAAAAAATAACCAGGACCAAAATATGTGATGTTTTAAAGGTCTTTAGCAGCTGGGATTTAATTCTGGAAAATGAGGTCACTTGGGGGATGGACAGATAGAGAAAGAGACACCTGCAAGTCACAGTAAGAAGACTTTCAGCAGCACAAAGATGAAAATGTTAACAATATGGAGAAGACAAGCATGGCTTCTATGCAAAGATGACATGCAAATAAGTGTATTGGTGTTGGGGAATATATATGTGTGTGTGTGTGTGTGTGTGTGTGTGTGTGTGTGTGTGTGTGTGTGTATCAGAACTGACCAGATTGTATTGATGCATTTAGAAATGTGTGTGTGCACAGATGCATACATGTGCATATGTGTGTGTGTGTGCGTGTGTGTGTGTGTGTGTGTGTGTGTGTGTATAATAATAGTTCAAGAAAAAAGAGGGCATGAATTTGAAAGGGAGCAAGGGGAGGAGGCAAAAGGCACAGTGGATGTGCATATATTATATATGTGCATATATAATGTATTCATGTTATATAACATATTATCTAATGTTAATATTTATTAATATATAATAGAATTTTAGTCAGTCACAAAGAAGAACGAAATGATGTCATTTACAGGAAAATACATGGAGATTATGTTAAGCAAAACAAGCCAGAAAAATAGGAGAGGGGAAATAAAAGAAGGCAAAGGGAGGAAAAGAAAGACAAATAACTGTTTTTTTCCCTCACGTGCAGAATCTAGACATAAATACTTGTGTATATGGCACACACCATGTGTATGTGTCATGAAAGCAGAGGGAGACTTATTCTGAGAGAGAAGGAGATCAGTAAGAGGGGATGATAAGCAGGAGAGAGGGACGAGCATGAATGTTAACAAAGTATGATGGTAAACATGTCTGAAAATATCAGAATGAGGTCCATGGTTTTGCAAGATAAGTAAATAAGCTAATAAAAAGTCTTCTCATTTGAAAATTTGTTTAAAGTTAACGCAAAGTATAGAGCCTGTGCTGGCTGATTTTATGTCAACTTGACACTAGCTAGAGTCATCAGCCATAAGATTGGGCTGTAAGCAACCCTTGGGGACATTTTCTTAATTAGTGATTAATGGGGGGGGGCATCCCATTGGGGCTGGGGCCATCCTTGTGCTGGTGATTCTGGGTTCTAAAAGAAAGCAGGCTTAGTAAGCCATGGGAAGTGAGCCAGTAAGCAGGACCCCTCCATGGCCTCTGTAGTAGCTCCTGTCTCCAGGTCCCTGCCTTCTTTGAGTTCCTGTCCTGACTTCCTTCATTGATGGACTATGCTGTGGAAGGGTAACCCAAATAAACTCTTTCCTCCTCAACTTTCTTTTGGCCAAGTTGTTTCATTACAGCAAGAGTAACCCTAACTAAGACAGACCCCCAAGAACCTCAAATTTAAAAAAAAAAAAATACCAAGCTATGGTTTTGCTATCATTGAAACTATTGAAATGACTTTTCAAGACTGGAAGAAGCTAGAGAACCTTGCCACCATGGAATCAGCCAAGCTGACATTCCTCTGTGTCTAACAGTCTTCCACATCTCTTCAAGGCCAGCAACAGTCCAGTTTGAAAAGAGGTCACTATAAACTTTTAGCAACTTGATTCAGCAGCCACTACTGCCCACGATCTTTCCCCTTTTCAGTAGCTCTTTAAGGAGTGCTATTTATTTATAACGTAGCTGCCAAGGCAACAATATTAAAGAGTATACCCTCCCCCCTCGTTCCTGATCATGAGAAGAGTTAATCTTGTCTTTATCTTTTCTTTCTTGAAATAGGGTCTCACTCTTCACCTAAGCTGGGCTGGAAGTGGAAATAAAGCCGAGGTTAAAACATGAACTCATGGCAACCCTCCTGCCCAATCTCAGAATTGTTGGGATTAAAATCAGGAGCTACCACACTCAGTTAATTTCTGGATCTTGAGTGCCAGCTGACAAGTATCTACATTTAGCGCCCTCTAGTAATATCAACGTTGTTTGGGCTCTAAAGAAGGAATATGTTATTTAGGATATATTTGCATCTACCTTCTTCCATATATCCTCTTATTATGTATTTTGTATGCATGTATGTATATATAAATATATATACACATTACACTATATATCAATTCTTTGGAACATTAAACTTTTAAATGAAACTATATGAAATTTTTAAAGAAATACTTTTTAAAAAAATCACCTTTGTGACCTCGAATAGAGGCCAGCAGTTTTGACGTGTAACTATTACAGCCTCTGCTTTGTGTCTTCCAGCTCTTGGCTGAGTAGCCCTTCACTTAATAAGCCTTTGATAACTTCTCATCACCTCTGACTCTCAGGAAAAGGCTGGTTGTTTTGCCTCATCCATTTACGTGTCAGTTCGAGATAGCACAGGAAATGATGGAGTTGCAGGATGGCTGATTAGATAGGCTTCTTTCCAGAGATTACCAGCCAGGCTTTAGAAGAACAAGCTATGTATGTATGTATTACAGGAGGGTGAGGCCTCACTGGCAGATTTCCTCCAAATCCTGAATGCTTGCCAGTGTGTTGCACAGTTCTTGTCCCAGCAAAGACGGATGCCAAGACTACTAAAATGGTCTCTTTGTTGGCTATCAAAGGCTACAATGTTTGGCTCTCTAAATACAACATGAGGCCGTTGCATTCAGAACAGCACTCAGAGAAGCAGTCTACACCAAAAACAGATCTTCTTCCCAAATTACTATCCTAAAAATAAGTCTTCCACTGTGAAGAATAATGTTGAAATTCACATAATATTCCTAACTTCAAGAAAACAGGAGTTGGAAGTGGTCAAGGCCAACAGCATCTATGTTTAATGCAACTTACTAAAACCATGACCTGCTTTCATATGGCATATGTTTCACTTGGAACATCCTTTCACTTAACAATCTGAGTCCCCCTTTTCTAAAGGGATGTAAGATCACTAGGCAGAAGCAAGAGTTGAAATAGAAATCTGATGAATAATGGAGCTTTCGAATACCAAGTAACCAACATAAGTATACCATACTCCTGTCCTGTAGAGTTTACACACTACATATGCTGAACACGAAGCCACCCACCTCCACATCAGACTGACTCTTTCAAAGGGTGAAGACAAAGTAAACACAATTTCTACTCCCAATGCCCAAATTTATTAATTCCAAAGTAATCACAGATCTCAAAGAGCCCAGCCCTGAGTTGGTTTGCAACCATTGTTACAACCCAGAGATTGCTGTCATCGCTATGGAGATTGGCCATTGGCCCCAGCTCCTTGGCATCCCAGCCTCATTATCATCTACACTGGCTTTTCCAGCCCTTCCAGTTTTAATTTAATTTAGACAACCAACTCATGCAATGAGCACAGGACCCGGTCCCACTGCCTGGATGCCTCCCAAACAGATCAAGCCAATCAACTGTCTCACCCATTCAGAGGGCCTGATCCAGCTGGTGACCCCTCAGCCATTGGTTCATAGTTCATGTGTTTCCATTCGTTTGGCTATTTGTCCCTGTGCTTTATCCAACCTTGGTCTCAACAATTCTTGCTCATATAAACCCTCCTCTTTCTCACTAATTGGACTCCCAGAGCTCCACCCGGGGCCTAGCCATGGATCTCTGCATCCAGATCCCTCAGTCGTTGGATGGGGTTTCTAGCACGACAATTAGGGTGTTTGGCCATCCCATCACCAGAGTAGGTCAGTTCGGGCTGTCTCTCGACCATTGCCAGCAGTCTGTTGTGGGGGTATCTTTGAGGATTTCTGTGGGCCTCTCTAGTACTTTGCTTCTTCCTATTCTCATGTGGTCTTCATTTACCATGAATCTCACTCAAAAGTTCCATGATATGTTTATGAGGTTTCTTCCTCTTTTTTACCTTGATACTGCAATGCATTCAGTTTAATGTGGCTGAATGAAGGTGGTTAGCTCACCCAATTCACTGTGTTTCAGTAGCTAAGCTGTCAACCAAGTTACAGTATGATAGGAGGGCTGAAACACCGTGCTTTCTTCAATCTTAACCATACTTTTCCAAAGAATCTGTGATTGACAATGGCAAACATCTGAGTCAATATCAACAAGAGAGACAACTTTCAAGACAATCTAAAACCAAAAAAGCCAAGCTATATCATTAGTGCCTTGCTTCATGTCATGACTTTCTTTAAGTAATTAATGACCATGACCCTTTCATACAGACAACAGAGATCAATGCAGCTCATAGACTCTTGGATTTTTATCAGCTTTGAAGCCTCATCTTATGCCTGGATTAATAAAAAAGGGAACAATCATAGTTTTTACAAATAAGATGTCCCTCCCCAGTCCAATACCATGAGGAAGATCTAAGAGGAGTTTTGGGAAGAAATGGGGAGTGAATATGATCAAAATACATTGTATACATGTGTAAGAGTCTCAAAAATTAATAAAATATACTTAAAGAAAAATGAATTGGATAGCAGAGGTAGATATAATGATTGATTTATCACTTAGTAGTTGCTCATTTAACAAAATTAGCACCAAGGAAAAGAACAGAATTCCTTCATTTTGCATCTGGGCTCCAAAGTAACTTCTAGTAATTAGGACTCCAGAGTGTAACAGAAAGACTTGTGGGTTTTCTCCAGGCCTAGGACTCACAGAAGGGTACCTGGTGGCTGGGATACAGCTCTGTGGCCACTCAGGAGCCCTGCCTGGCAGAGCAGGAAAAAAAACCCATGCTGCTCATGGACCCACAAGGTCCAGTTTCTGAGCACTGTTCAGTAATCTCTCTTTTTTTTTTTTTTTTTTTTTTTTTTTTTTTTTTTTTTTTTTTGGTTTTTCGAGACAGGGTTTCTCTGTGCAGCTTTGCGCCTTTCCTGGAACTCGCTTTGGAGACCAGGCTGGCCTCGAACTCACAGAGATCCGCCTGGCTCTGCCTCCTGAGTGCTGGGATTAAAGGCGTGCGCCACCACCGCCCGGCTCAGTAATCTCTTAAGTTTCAGAAAAATGAATTAAAGTGGGAAGCTTGGAGCATGTCAATTATATTGAGAAGAAATCAGAAGACACACCAAGATCTTTCAACCTCATTTCCCCAGGCCAACATCTAGAAAATAGAACTTACATCAAAAACAAAGGTTTCTGACACAGACTCTCCCTATGTCTAAGTGTTGGAGGGAAATAAGAATTTTCTCTTGGTTATCAAATTTTCTAGTATTATAATCAATTTCCTTTCCTCTTCCATCTGAGCTTTGCCTTAAGAGTCTTATACTGGCCCATGATTTCGATATTGTGAGAACTCCCAAATACATTCATTTGCCCCAGAACTTACCTTGTTAGCCTCAGGAATACCCCTGCATGTTCACGCCACATCTCTGTTAGAAAGCCTCACAGGCATCTCTGTTTGAGTCCTTCTGGAATTCAAACAGTTGAGTTGTACTGTTGTAAACCTCAGGAACTATGCATCCACTCTGCCATCTGCCTCAATGTGTCTTCCTCCCTTGCTGTGTGGTAAAAGTAGAAATGTGTAGTCCCAAGTTTCCAGTAGGGCACCGTAGGTGTGAGTGGGAACTCCAGTGTGTTGGAATTAAGTATGAAGAATGAAGAGAAGGTAAAGAGACTGAATGACCAGACTTGGAAATGAGATCTCAAGGATTGGGAGAAAGATACAGACTTGGGATGATGAGAGGCTAGGCAACATGTCAAGAAAGAACACAGGAGGTGTGGAACCTGTAGAGGAGACATTCCTTGAGTCAGCTTCTCTACTTACATCTTCCACTCTTTGGGTGATTATAGAAGAGACAAAAATTCTCATGAATTTCTCCTATACTTTGGATAGTTTCTCCCCTAAATCAACAGCACAGGTTTCTTGAGATTGCTGAAGTTTCGTTATCTATTTATGTACTCAACAAATTAATGAAGCTTTGTGTGTGTGTGCTATACACCACGTAATTTGCCAAGGAAATAAGGATAAATATAAAACACACATAGTACTTTATAGTGCTTAAAGGATGTTGTAAATAGCAAGATTATAAACATCCGTTATAAAACACATGCACAAAATAATCACAGTGGCCACAAACACCACAGTAAGCAAATAGGATTCCATGACTGACAGTACTGGGGATTCTACCTCAAGCAGGGTAATCAGAAGGGATCTCACAGGAATTCATGCTGAACACATGCAGGTAGGGCCGACAATATGGAGAGTCATCATTGCCGAGGCCCTCAGATACCAAAAATTTCTGTGTTAGAGAGCCTGAGCAGGGGGAGAGGATAAGATGTGAATGTAGAAGACTCTACAGGGTCACACAAGCCACACACTATGATTTGGATTTTATGCAAGCACCTCAAACCACTCAAAGATACGTGCTTACATTTTTTAAATATTTTAGCCAATGAGTGGAAGATCAACAAGATGTTAAAAAAGAAAAGAAGGCAAGGAGGTTGCTCAGGAGGATCTTGGAAGAGATGACAAAGCAGATAATGAAGTTGGGTAAGAGGTACATTAGGCATACAGTCAATAGTGTTTGTGCATAGTTCCTGTAGGATGTGAAGGAAGAAGAAATCATGAATGAGAGCTAGACTTGGCCTATACCCTTAGAGAGGAGGAGGAGCCAATCCCCTAAGTGAGGAATGGCAAAAGGAGAAGTTTAGGGGAAGTGGAGGTGAAGAGTCCAGTCTCAAATGTCTCAAATGTTAGAACTATGATGCTTGGGGGAATTTTGAGTACAGGTTTGAAGGAAACATGCAGGGATGTGATCCTAAGTTTGAGACAAAATGTCATAATAGATGATGTTATAAGACAGGAGATATTTGAGTTTCCTACATCATGGCCATTACTGGAGGCATGTCTACTATAAGCATACAACAAAATCCAAAAATATGGTAAAGCCCATCTCTTGCCATAGCACAAAGCTTTGGGGGTCGGTACCTATTTATCACTTATTATGGTCCAATATAATGGGGATCAAGAAGTAGGAACTTTGCTAGATTAGTGAAAATACTTGTCAGTATCTTTCAAACCAGTGTTACTATGAATCCCATTTGTTTCATACTCAATTGTCAAAGCTGTCACCGAGAAATCAAGAAGAGATACACGGCACCAGCTTAGGTACAGGTGACTAAGCTGGATCTCACCTGTTCCACCCATTCGGCTTACAAACACAGGCACCCCTATGTAACACTTTGCAGTAGTTCTCAACCTTCCTGATGCTGCAACACTTTAGTACAGTTGTTCATGTGGTGGTGACGCCCCAACCACAAAATTATTTCATTGCTACATTGTAACTATAATTTTGCTATGGTTATGAATTGTAATGTAAATATCTGACATGCGGGGATATCGGATATGTAGGGGTTGCAACTCATAAGTTGGGAACTGCTACTTTATACTATACAGAGGACATAGCATTCTGAACTCCTCCAAACTCTAGACTAAAGCTGGAATTGTTTTCTTACTGCATCCACATTTAAACTACACCCCAAACTGTGAGCCTTTTATTTGATAATATATTAGCAGTATATGAAAAGAAAGGGCATAATCGTAGAGACTTTTTCTTGGAAGAATGACAGAAAATGCAAGACTTAAATCATGAGATAATATACAGGAAAGGGAAAACCCATTTTTCAAAACATCTATGTGACTTACAACCAAACAGAAATCTAATACAGATTCTGTTCCCAGTTTGAGTTACAAAATAAACCCCCAAAAGTGGTTTCTCCAGTGGAACAGCTTCTAGCTCTCTTTCCCCATATCTGTTTTCTGAAACTGGCTTTCTTTCTCTGCCTGCTTCTTCTCCAAACCACCTCTTCAGAAACACAAAACAAAGTTATCCAGTGTTTTTGTTACTAGGGAGGTTTTTTTAAAATAAAAAATCTCTATTTAATTAAATTCCAAATCAATCTACCAGTTTGTCTAGACAGTCCTGGAAATTGGGTTGAGATAGTTGTATATATAATTATATTGCAACTAAGTTTGGGTTATTGAAAATGTAGTGTTTGACTATGTAAACATTTTTATAATTAAAGATTTTTCATACTGAACTTCTAGCCCTATCCTAATGATGCCACGGGGCACGTATCTCAACAAAATTCTATATTGATTTTTATTCTAAAGAATTTTTAAGTCATGCATTGTCTGGGGTTGTCAGTTTTTCCTTTTTATGTGCTATGAAGTTAAATGTTGGGTGGGAAGACAGCATTTCGGGAATCAGTAAGGAACATGGAGTAGAAACATCTAGAACTAGCTGCTATACAGTACCTCTGGTCTTCCTCCAAGGGGGTAGCTCTGTGTTATAAACACACGATGATCATCCCTAGGAAAGAGTAAAGTAAAATCAGAATAAGAGAGCTAGTGAGACACACTGCCCTTTTTAAATAAGGAGAAATTTTTGGGTTTAAAGGCAGATCAAATAAAACACTTGAAAGAGAAAATATGAACTATTGAAATATCAAAGCTTCACCAGTGTTGATATTACTCAAAATTAGACATACTATGGATATTTATTAAGGCTTCTCCAGTTCTCCTGAAGATTGATAACACATGTCTGAATACGTTCCATGCTAAATTATCATGACCATTCTGTCTGGCAGAAATCACAAACTGTATGTCCACAGGCCAGTGCCAGACCTCAAATGCACTTTGTTTGATACACACTATGCTAAAAAATGGTTGAAAGGTTTCTTCAAAAAATATTAATTCCTGCACATATTTACCAAGTACCCTTATGCCTGCTCAGCTCACTATCAGACACATGAAATGCTTCAGAGCAAAGGCACACAAGGCCTGCTCTAATGAGACCAACAGGCAAGATTAGGACACAGGTAACTAACAATTAGAGAAAGTGCAGTGAGTGTTATGATACAGTAAAGGTGTTGCACAGCTAGTGTATATCAGCTGTCTTCCACATACTAGGAATTCTGCCATGTGCTTTCCCACATTCTGATGGCAAAGCCCTATGAAATAAGTTCTGTTATCATCCTCCACATGTTCCAGATGAGCATTCTGAAGCACTGAAAGTTTCCCTCATTTTTCCCAGTCTCATAAGATACAGATTCTCTTTTAACTTCAGTGTTTTGATTTATCTTTTCTGAATTATATTCTCAAGCCACTTATTTCAGTAAGGGAACATCAGCAATTACTCATAATCTATACAGGATGCAAAGCTATGTTTCTCACACATTTTTCTCAGTTTATCCCATGAATAATGCATCTGTGGCATAACAGATGAGAAGTCTTTAAACCTAGTTAGAATTCAATTAGCATCTTACGTCTGTTGCTTTGTAGTTTTATAGTTGTAATAGGCAGAATTTTGACCTCCATGGCTGCACACAGTAATATAACATCCATAACAACACTGTGCTATTCGGCAAAATGACTTCATGGGCATAATTACTAAGCCAGTTTGCCTTAAGGTACAGACTATCCTAGTGGGATTATCCTAGTAAGATCCCATAAAAGCAAAGAGCTTTCTCTGATGGAAGATGAAGAGATGCTCCAGAAGAAAGGACAGGAAAAATAAAAGCATAACTGTATTATGGATGGATGGATGGATGGATGGATGGATCCCTGATATAAGCTAGACAATATCCTAGGGCATCAGAAAATGGTGGCTGTGGCTGTCAGTTAACTATTAGTAAGAAATAATGACTATCATGTAAACTTGAATGCAGATACTATGGTCAAAACCTAAGGCTCTGGTTGTGCTCCTCTGCTATATTTCCAGAATTTGTTTGGGCATAGCCATAGTCTCTCTGTAACCATGGCTTCAGTGGTCCTACTCACATTCAACCCACATTATTGTTATTATTATATTTTTGGTTACAGAAAACTCTCCTTGGTGGCTGGATTCTACTCTAAGTACATTGATTGGTGTGCCTCTAATCTGATGTGTAATAGCGTGGTCTGCACTGTCAAGAGATCAACATTACAAACTTGTGGCTGCCCACTGTCTAAAGTTATGCTTTGTCTATGATTTAGCAGGAAACAGCTTTTCCTGCTTTGGGAGAAGGAAAGGCATCAATCAACTATCAGTTTCCACTTCTTGGGAAGGAAGGAAGGAAGGAAAGAATAAAGGAACTGAAGAAGGAAGGAAGAAAAGAAGGAGGGAGTGAGGGAGGGATGGACAGACGGAGGGATGGAGGGACGGAGGGAGAAGGTAAGCAGGCATGTGGGGAGGGTGGGTGTGTATGTAATCAGGCAATTGAAATGTAGCACATTTGTTAGAACGTATTATCTTCCATGGAAAAAAATAGTCTTCTGTTTAACCAAGTTATATGCTGTTTTAAGTAAAACGATAGGTAATTGTGTTTACTACAAAACATTATCAATACACAGTGAAAAATTATCCATAAAATGAATTTTTGATGTAGAAATTTATTCTCCAGGCAGCTTTTATGCAAAACATGTATCTGTTCGGTGAGGTCAGCTTGTGTATAAAAGTCTGTTTTCTTATTTCAGTGCACAGCTAGCAAGGAAACTTTAAGAGAAAAATTCACAGTGAACTCATGAATAAGGTATCTGTGGTAAAATAAATTTAAAAAATGCTTTGAACCACGTTTAACCTCAGCTAGCATCTTAAGTCTGTTCCTTCAGCATGCAGAATTTGGACTTACAGTTTTATCAGCATTCCATCCACCCAGCTGTCTTTCCTTCTGTCTACCCTCTTCTCTACTTACAAGCAGTGTGAATATGTACTGAACTATGCTTTGGGCAAGGCGCACTCTTGGTTTTCTTCCTAGAAAGAATGTGCTTAGGCTGGGGAAATGACTCGGTGGGTGACAACTTAACTATGGAAGCGTGGACCCCTGATTTCCAGTCCTCAGAACCCACCTTAAAACGAGGCCCAGTAGCGTGCATCTGTTATCCCAGCACTCCTATAGCAAGCTAGGAGGCAGAGACAGGCGAGTCCCCAGAAACTCACAGACCCACTAGCCTTCATCCACTGCAGTGACCAATAAAGAAGAGACATGTCTCAGCCAAGGTGAGGAAATAGGCTGTCTTCTGATCTCCACATGTGTGTCATACCATGTGCATGCACCCACATGTACACACATATGCACATTGTATGCACATACATACAGAATGAGAAGGATTATGTGTATGAGCTAAACTGGAATCACCATGATAAGAGGGATGCAGGGCAGATGCACTACAGGCCTCCTTCCAAGAACACACATCCGTCCTCACAGAAGCAGACTTTAAACACAGTGGGCAGATGGAGAAGCAGCCTTGCCAGGGTGCCCTGTCATTTGCCCTTTGAATGACTGTACATCATAACACTGGTTCTTTCGAAAATAATTCTCCACCTAAAACAGGAATGCTCACTTGTTGCCCTGGGACCTCACAGCCTGTCCTGGTGGCTGTCACCCGCCCAAGAGGCAGAAAGAAGGAACCAAGGAGACCTGAAAGATAGACAAAACAGGTTTTAGGCTTCCTCTGCCCAACGGTGAAGTAAGAAGAAGTTTTTCATGACTTTCAAGTCACTGGTCACATGAATTCAGAACTAAAGTAACATAATCAAGCTCCATGTTTGATGTTAAGGTTTCTCTTGGATGAAAATCCCCCAATACTTGCCCTCCCTCACAAAACATGTTTACCAGGATGTGCAAGGCTGTAATCCCTATTGTGCGACTATCTTTATGGCAGGCTTTCAACAAGTAGAACCTGAATTCCTGGAATTACAGGTCAAATCTATCCCTAAAAATGTTGTCTATGGCTTTTTACCCTTTCCTAAAGCAAGGAGCTGCCTCCCACAGCTACTTTCTGTGACACACTTAAAATGTCAGCAGACATGAAAACGCTACTGTTTAAGTTTCTTCCCACTCCTCTGGGGACAGTGCTGGCAGGTGTTCAATGTCCAGCATTTGACACACCACTGTGGGCTTTCTTAGAATAGAGTCTCTGGCAAAACTAGTCTGTTCCAAAGCCCTGGTATTAGCATTGTTTACCTTCATTCTGAGAAGGACTAGAAAGTGCTGAGCCTGCATGTGATGTGTGAGCCCAGGCTGATTCCACGGGGTCAGGCCGTGGGACCTACAGTCCTTACGAATGTCTAACAGAAACACGCGTCAGCAGTCAGCAGGGCCTACAGAGCCCCGGATGTGATAACTGTGTCCATGACAGGAGTGAGCGTGCTTTTCTTACTGAGGGGCAGAAAATCATTGTGAAAGTGTTGAAAGCACAAGCCCAGAGCCAGAAAGTGAGATAAACACAAAATGCTTTTTAAGTAATAAGATTCAAGGTTTATTCTATGGTTCTGGAAAAAAAAATATTTTTAACTAAAATATTTTTAACAGACCCTAACACTGTTCATTATTTATCTAAATCCCTCCAAAATTACTCACTAACCCTGAAATTTGACACAACTTAACAGGGAAGATGAAGGAAGGAAAGATGGCTTACCGCTCAAGAGTATAGCGCTCTTCAGAGGACTCAAGTTCTATTCCCAACACCCACAATGGGCAGCGCACAGCGGTCTGTAACTCCAGCTCCAGGGGGATCCAATGCCCTCTTCTGGACTTCGCTGGTACTCACACACACGTGCAAATGCACTCATACAATCACACATATAAACATACGTAAAAATCAAAATAATTTTAAAAATAACGTTGTTTTAGAAAAGAGAGTAAGGGGGAAGGCAAAGGCAGGTGAATCTTGTGAGTTCAAGGCCAGCCTAGTCTACAAAGTGAGTTCCAGGACAGCCAAGACTGTTACACAGAGAAACCCTGTCTCAAAAAACCAAAGAGAAAGAAAAGGGGCTTGAAATAAACTGGGTGGTACATAGACTGTAATGCTACGGCTATGGACAAGAGAGGATATGAATAAACCCAGAAGTCAGAAGGGTCCACATCCCACCTCCACAGTTTCCTAACCATGTGCCCTGGCACAAGCTGCTTCATCTGCCTTAGATGTGCCTCTGTTTTCTCAGTTGTAAGATGGAGACAGCAATGGTGCAGGCCTGTGCCAATGACCTGCTGCCATGTGACAAATCAATCCAAATGTTCCAACATCAAATAAAAAATATGTTATCTCACACCATTCTTCTGTATGTATGTGTAGTGTGTGTGTATGCCTCTGTGTGCGTGTGTGTGTGTGTGTGTGTGTGTGTGTGTGTGTGTGTGTGTGTGTGTGTGTATGTGTGTGTGTAGCTGCACATATGTGTTGGGGCTCACTTGCAGATGTCTCTCTGTGTGTATGGAGATCAGCAACCTCATGTGTCTTCCCTCGGGTGCTATCTGCCTTTGTTTGAAGCAAATTCTCTCATGAGGATGGAGCTCTCCAAGCAGGTTAAGTTAGCTGGCAGTGAGTCTCAGGGAGACCCTGTCTCTGCTTCCATACAGCTAGGATTACAAGTGTGTACACCACGCCCAGCTTTTCAAAATGTGGGCTCTGGGACTCAAACTCAGGTCCCCATGGTTGCAGGGCAAGCATTTCAGTGCCTAAGCCAGCTCCCCAGCCCACCTTATAGCCTTTCCGAGAAACCAAGAACCCCAGAGTGCCTCGGCTAGGTGGATCAGGGTCCTTTGTGCTCTTGTATTCAAACTGTCAATAAGGGTTATAGTCAGACTCTTCCTTGTCTGGTACTAGGAAATCTGTGTCTAAGGTCACATTTATAGTGGTTGAAAAGCTTGTGGTTAAGAACTGGAGACCTCAGTCCCTCACCAAGTGAGCCTTTCCACAGGAGCCTGAGTATCCCCAGGATGTGACAAAGGAGAGGAAAAGGAGATGAGAGGAAGTGAAAATAGGGGAGACAGAGAGATGATGCGGGGAACACAGACCTTTCGTGACCTAGCATCCAAAGTCAGGCATGACCACGCTAGCTTTATTTATCTGAAACAAGCCATGAAATCCAGCCTTCTTTCTAAAGGAAGGGAGTTAGATGCTACTGAATAGTTATCTCAAAGTTTGGAAAGGCTGTCTGAGGTTTTGTGGTAGTGGTGGTGTGGTAGCTTAGTGGTGGATTTTTTCTTCGTTTGGTTTGAAGATTTTTCTTGATGTTTTCTTGATGGGGGAGTGTTTGGTTGCTGTTTTGGTTTGTTTTTGAGAGAGAGACTCATGTAACTCAGTTGATTGGCCTTGAAGTAACTACAGCTAAGGCTAGCCTCAAACTCCTGAGCCATCCTCCTGCCTCTACCTCCTGAGTGCTGATTGCAAGTTTGCATCACCACTTCTGGCTGCAAAGATATTTTTAAAGCACCTCATTGTATATCTGGATTATATGAAGAAGAAGTGAGGAAAAGAAAAAGAAAGGTCGAAAGGAGAGAGGGAGGGATAGAAGCAGGGAGGGAGGGAGGGAGGGAAAGAATAAATCAATGTCTGTAAAGTACTAAGAACACAGAAAGCCTGAGAGAAGCTAACACTTTTTTTCCCCTGTGTGTTGTGTGATTACTGTATTCTAGACAGCAGAGCCTCAGACTGATGACTACCCTAACTGTCATCATAGAATCTTCATCCAGTAACTGATGGAAGCACATGCAGAGGTCCACAGCTAAGTATCGAGGGGAGTTCCCGGAGTCCAGTCAAAGAAAGGGGGAAGAGATTATATGAGCAATGGAGTTGAGATCATGAAGTGGAAACCCAGAGAGATAGCTGACCCGAGCTAGTTGGAGCTCATTGACGTTGGACTGACAGCTGGGGAACCTGCATAGGACCGAACTAGGCCCTCTGAATGTGGGTGACAGTTGTGTGGCTTGGGCAGTTTGTGGGGCCACTGGCAATGGGACCAGGATTTATGCCTAGTGCATGAACTGGATTTTTGGAACCTATTCCCTATGGTGGGATACCTTGCTCAGCCTTGATACAGAGGGGAGGGACTTGGTCCTGCTTCAACTTGATATGCCAGACTTTGTTGACTCCCCATGGGAGGCCTTACCCTCTTAAAAAAAAAAAAAAAGAAAAAACTTTTAAATAAATAAAAAGAAAGAGGCAGAGCCAGAAGGAGAGTTTGGAACTCGGGGACCAGAGCCCACAGTGAAGACAGAGCAGTGAGGGAGAGAGCAGAGGGACTAACAGAAAGCCCCACATCCTCAGTCTGCATGGACTTGCTTCATCCCTAAGTTCAAGGGTGCTGTTTACATACTCAGGCTTCACTTTCTCTTTGGATAGTCAACAGAGAGTTCAAATCGGGCATCGGCATATAGGAGTGTGTTATCACCACTTTGTAATTTTCATTTCACCATTCGGAGTTCAGCAAGATTAGTAGCTGAACAGTCTAGGAGCCCCCAGCTAAGGTTGCTTCTTAAGAATGTTTTCATTTCTTTGAGGCTATTTCACTTGGAAGAGAAAAAGAAACAGAATTTTTTAAGGAATTAGAAAGAATTCCTAGGTGGAGTTTCAATTGGATGTGGGAACTCACACAATGCTAATGTTCAAACATTTATCTTTAAACAGACTTTTTTAAGTCTCTTATTGAAGCCAAAATATTGTCCTTGGTTTGACATTAGTGACATAGCTAAAACTTAATTACACACACACATACACAGAAAAATACCAGTATCCTACTTGAAAGTTAATATTATTTTTTTCTAATAAACCAGTGACATCTAGCTCCAAAACCCAAGGTTCATAAATCATGAAAAACATGAAGTTGAAGGCATTTGGCGGCCTAAAAGCCCAATCCTAATACAGAGAAGAGAAATAAAGTGAATTCTAGGGAGCAAATAAGAATTACCCCGGGTGGAGCTCTGGGAGTTCAATTACCGAGAAAGAGGAGGGTTTATATGAATGAGAATTGTTGAGACCAAGGTTGTATAAAGCACAGGGACAAATAGCCAAACAAATGGAAACACATGAACTATGAACCAATGGCTGAGGGGTCCCCAACTGGATCAGGCCCTCTGAATGGGTGAGACAGTTGACTGGCTTGATCTGTTTGGGAGGCATCCAGGCAGTGGGACCCGGTCCTGTGCTCAGCATGAGTTGGCTGTTTGAAACCTGGGGCCTATGCAGGGTCACTTGGCTCGGCCTGGGAGGAGGGGATTGGACCTGCCTGGACTGAGTCTACCAGGTTGATCTCAGTCTGCGGGGGAGGCTTTGCCCTGGAGGAGGTGGGAGTGGGGGGTGAGCTGGGGGGTAGGGGAGGGGGCGGGAGGGGGAGAACAAGGGAATCCGTGGCTGATATGTAGAACTGAATTGCATTGTAAAATAAAAATAAATAAGTAAATAAATTTAAAAATAGAATTGCCTGCAGTCACAGTAAGACGGTGAATTGAAACCAAGCACCTTGATCTTTCAGACACTGTTACAATCATCAGAAATTAATCCCAATTTTCATTCCATAAAATTACGAATTTCATGCTAAACATTAACCATTGACAAGAATAGCAAGGAAGCCACTGTGCTCTTTCCTGGTGTTTCTGACTTTTGCCCATTCCTGTGTTTACACCTTAGAAGAAAGTTTTCCTGGGGCTGGGGCCGGGGCTGGGGCTGGGGCACAGTGTGCCTAGCTTGTATGAACCCCAGTTCAAAACTCATCAGCAAACAGGAAAGAAGAAAAGAAGGGAGGGAGGGGGAGGGAGAGGGAAAGAGACAGAGAGGGAGAGACAGACAGACAGACAGAAGAAAGAAAGAAAGATTTCTCAGTAAAAGTCTTAGCTGGTAAGCTAGTCATTTAATGAGCCACAGATCTGCCGAGAAATGACTTGCTGTAGGGTTGGCCCTCTTTGCTTTGTGTCGTATGGCAGACGACCAGAGTGTTCCCTATGGCGGGCTGCACCACACATAGATCTGAAGACCTCGGAGGATTTTGCGGCAGTGTTCCTGTGCTCTTCACACTGTGGGTCTGCACAGGGAGTGCCATGAACAGCACTTATTAATCTTGTTGAAAGGATTTTGGCTTTGCATGTATAATGCATACTTCAGGGAACATCGGCTTTCACCTCTGTGTGTCCTCTGCATTTCATTGCAATGTCTTAAAAAGAAAGTATTCTTACAAAGAAGGGCAATTTTCTTCTTTCCATCAACTTATGGACTCTCTGTGGAAACTGTTGCCCAAATGTTTCCCATTCATAGATTTCCATTTCCCAGGTAATCAGTCAACTGAACTTCCAGTACAATTTTTCATCTTCCTGTGCACCCAAGCTTTGTAGAACAGACACCCATGTCTGCACCTTGGAGGTAGTTTTTGTGATTAAGGTATAATTGTATTCCTATGGGTGTATTGCCAAATAGTGTTGATATAGACCCTGTTCTGTTACAGAAATATTAAATTGATCAGATTCTATTTTGGAAAGCCATTATGAGGTCAATAGGAACCCTGGACTGAATAGCTTTCTTCAAGGAGGGATGAGGAGACATTAACAGGAGTCAGATGCTGTCTTGAAGGGTGTCATAAACAGTTCTCTCTGCCAAACCTGAATATATAGATGTTATCATTCATATGTGGACATGGGTTTTGGGGATGTGATGGAGCTCAGGGGAAGAATGCTTGCCTAGCAAATGCAAAACCTTGCATTCAATGTTCAGTTCTCACTCTCAATAAAGTCACCACTCAACACCCACAGGTTATGCATCTCTCCCCTTTGAGAGCTGCATGACTTTTCCTCAAAAAAACACAAACAAATGTCTATTCACCCAAGACAGTACTGAGCACAGACCGAAGAAACAGCCCCATCGAAGCCTCATTTGGTGAACCAGAGTTTATCAGAGTCAATTACAAGAACACAGGCGACTCAAAGGCAACAGCATTCCTGAAAAGCCACCCCAGCTTGGGTGATGATTTATCAAAGCTACATGCCTGGAGCTCACTGATCAACTTGCAGGCAGCCCCACCGGAGAGTGTCCTGTCACAGCCATTGTGCTACTTTTATCATGTTGGGGGAAAGCTTTAGAGTCTTATGACTTTCTGAGCTTCCCAAAGCTTGCAAGTTTGGTTATCTTCTGGGGTCATAGGAGCCTCCCTTCCTTCTCCAGAAGGTCATGTTCCAGTACTGAGGGAAATATCCACAGAACACCGTGCAGCACTGGGCCCTACTGAAATTCTCTTGTAGCATGAATCTTAAAGGTCCTTATTAATACAATCAAACCTGAGGCCAGTTATTGGGGTGAACGCTGGAAGATCAGAGAGACAGAACAGGCCACAGCCACCTCACCTCACCAGTTCCTCAGCTGATCATGTTTCTTCAGACTGGAAGCTTCTGAGTTCTCATCCAAGTGGATCTCAGCTGAACTGTGTTGCTCAAAGCCTAAAAGCTTAACCAGCCAAATGCTTCTAGTTTCTGGTCTTCACGTCTTATATATCTTTTTGCTTTCTGCCATCACTCCCTGGGATTAAAGGCTCACTTCTTGGGATTAAAGGCGTGAGTCACCATGCCTGGCTGTTTCCTTGTAGCCTTGAACTCACAGAGATCCAGGGGGATTTCTGCCTCTGGAATGCTAGGATTAAAGGTGTGTGCTACCACTGCCTAACCTCTATGTTTAATATTGTGGCTGTCCTATTCTCTGACCCCAGATAAGTTTACTAGGGTGCACAATATTTTGGAGAACACAATACCACCACATTTCCCCCCTTTTTGTCTAAAATTTTAAAAAAGCTTATAACTAATACAAGAAAAACTATATCCAATAAGTATATACAGTATACACAGTCAAGAATTACATTAACGATATCTAGTCCATTAACATTTGAAAGATTCAGACAAAAAAACTCCATTAATATATAACAACGTCCAGTCCAGTAACATTTGATAAACTCAGACAAAAAAAAATTTATTACTTATCCTATTTAAAACAAGTAGTTCCTTTTTAAAAGTAGATTCAAAAATTGACCTTTTATCTTATCATATCCATGTTCTCTCTTTTTCCTTTTCATAAACGTTTCAATAATCTACCTTTTGTCATTTTTATATCTTCCCCTTTTTTTTAGTGTAGATTTAATGATCTACCCATTTATCCTATTATTTATTTATCTTTTTTCTCAGAGTAGATTCTATGATCTATCTCATATCTATATTCTCTAACATCTTTATTATAATATAATAGGCATCCCATGAAAATAATTAATTTAGTCCCAAAACCAATGGCTTTTAGCATATAGACAGTGTTGTTCAGTCATAACAATTCTGAAACCACAAGAAGAAACCATATATGCCCACTAGAAGTTGATCCTTTACTAATCCTAAATTAATTCTTTACCCTGCACCCCAATCACCCATCTACTTTATAACTGTAGATTTGATTCTTGTAGACATTTTACACAAACAGAATTCTAGTATAATATGTTACCTTTTGTAAAAATTTTTTTCATTAACCATATGAGTAAAAGAAATTTAGGGTTCCATGCAAATGAGAATTCCCACTCATGGTCCTCAAAGCACACATTGACTGTAGGACACTCACCCAACCCTGACTAGGCCTGAAGGAGTGTATAAGTAGATGTATTTTGTCCATGTCCCATGTTCCATTCTTGGATTTGAAATTTAAAATAGTTTTTCAGAATTGTCTGTATTTGTAATGAAAATTGGGAGGGGAGAGCCAACATCATGGAATAATTGTGGATTCACTACTACTCAAGCTGTAAGTTCTCCCAGGGTAAAACTGTCTGTATACTAAAGTGATTACCATGAATACAGTGTTTTATGTGTAGAAAATAGCTATTCTTATTTTAGGAGTCAAAATACAAAAGATAATTCATTACATTTTCAATTTTAAAAAGTTAAAATAGAACAGGAGGGACCTCTGTTTATTGATCTGGGCAACAAATAATCTAAATTCAGCTTGGGAAACATTAATATTCTACATGGATTACTTTGAAAAGCCAATGACTAAACCAAATTGTGTTAGCCAGTCATGATAGTATTGCTGTGTAATAAATAATCACTGAACTCACTGATTTACTAACCTGAGTATTTATTCTCTAATCTATAGGTCTTCCAGCTAGTTGCAACATGGAAGATCTAAGATAGATAAGTTTTGTGTCAATAGCTAGGATTGGCTCTAGACTGGGGCTGTAATACAGATCTGGTGCACATATGTTCATTCTGGGCTACATGGAAGTATCTAGATATGTGTTCTTCACAGAAGATCAGTAGATTGCCTGACTAGCTTTCATAACTGTATTGAATCTACTTGACTCAATGACCACTATTTTAAATGTTTATATTATCCAAAAAGTATCTTTGTTTAAAAAAAAAAAAAACAAATACATTCAATGTAATATTTGACCAAATATCTAGGCACAAAGCCAGTAAAGCTAATCTAGAAAATCAATCATTTTTCAGCTGGGTGTGGTGGCACATACTATAATCCCAGCACTGGGAAGGCTGAGGCAGAAAGATCATGAGGTTTGAAACCAGTCTGGACTACATAGCAAGATTCTGCTTCAAAATAAAAATTAATGATTATATCAGCCCACAATCCAACAATTGTGTACTCCTCAACACAGACCTCCAACGATGTCCACAGAGCTATCCCCGAGATCACAGTCTGAGCAGGCCTTTGCCCCAACCCCTAGTCTCTCTACCTCCTCCTCTGTCTTCTTCTTTACATCTGTTCTACACGCTTGAGCTATAGGGATGTAAAACACAAACTAGACTGTGTGATTTCTCTAACTCAAATGTTTACTGGGGACAAACAACATCTCTTTGTCATAGCATTCTCCACATTGTTGCTGTGGGATGGTCTGTATGTCAAATGTGTTGCTGATTGGTCAATAAATAAATCACTGATTGGCCCGTGGCCAGGCAGAAAGTATAGGCGGAACAAGGAGGAGAATAAAGCTGGGAAGTGGAAGGCTGAGACAGAGAGACACTGCCAGCCGCCATGATGAGAAACAGCATGTAAAGATGCCAGTAAGCCATAGCCATGTGGCAAGGTATAGATTAATGGAAATAGATTAATTTAAGCTGTAAGAACAGTTAACAAGAAGCCTGCCACGGCCATGCAGTTTGTAACCAATATAAGTCTCTGTGTTTACTTGGTCGGGTCTGAGTGGCTGCGGGACTGACGGGTGACAGAGATTTGTCCTGACTGTGGGCCAGGCAGGAAAACTCAAGCTACACATTGTGATGACTTTGCTCAGTCTGACCCTCCATGCCTTGCTTCCTGAAGTGCTCTGAATACCTTTTACAAACTAGTGGTGAGAGATGGTTGAGTTTAGAAGGAATGTATCATCTTGATGTTTTGCTGATTTCTGCCATGTCACTGCCCTGTCTTCAAAATATGCATCTACTTTATCTTCAACTCTTCCTTTTCCCCTGTTCTTCAACCTCTCTTAATTTGTTAGCAACCCTGCCTACTGCATCTCTAAAAGATATCCTGCATCCCACCATTTCTTAGCCCTCTGCCATGGATGTGCTTATCCAAGCCAGGGCCTCAAATGTGTAAAGACACAAGGGGACACTTTCTTAGGTATAGTAAACTAAAAGCATGTTCCTTGTCCCTGGGGAGTGTGTGTGTGTGTGTGTGTGTGTGTGTGTGTGTGTGTGTGTGTGTGTGTGTGTTCTGAGACAAGATCTTTCTATATAGCCCAGGTTGGCATTGAACCTCCCTATGACAGTGATGGCACTTCTTAGCATTTGTCCCAATAACTGCAAACTTATGTCCCCACAAAGCTTGCTTGCAAATGTAGAAAGCATTGTCCAAAATCCATGATTGTCCAAAATATGAAACTTATAGGGTAGCTTTCAAAAGGCCAACAGAAAAAGAAATTGACACCATAGGAACTTAATTTTAACATCTCACATAAGAAGCTTATTAGTATCAAACACAAGAATGAGCTCTGTTACAGCAATATTTAAATCAATCTTGAAAATCTATTGCAATGTAACAGAAACAGCAATTCTTACAACAGGGTCCACACAAAAGCAACACCCAACTTAAAAAAGAGACAAATATCTTCCCCAGAGGAACTTTAAGTCAGTGTCAGCTCTGCATTAAAAGTAAAATTCAGTTCATAGGGAAGATTTTAATTAAGCTCCTTGATATAAAAATTTTCAAATATGCTGCAGGTCAAAATTAGAAAACAAATACGAAAGATCTAATGAAACCCCAAATGATAAAATTTAATCTTGTTTAAGAGACACTGCAAAGCTGAGAGTCTGGGGTTCTCTGCTCACAGCTGGATGAACAAACACACACTCGCTATTTAATCTTCTGTGAAAGCATGGTGGTTTGCAGTGTGCTTCCAGCTGGTGAGGAAATTTTTAAAAAATTAGTGAGGGTGTGAGTGATTCAATGGATCCAAAGTCAGCTGGAAAAACTGAATAGAAAGGCCAGTGTGGAGGCAAATCAGTGGAGATAGAGCTGCTGGAGTGGAAGTTATCAGACTTCAGGCTCCGGAGAACAAGGAACGTACCAGGCCTTGCTCCATCACTCAGGAGGATGAAGTGCTGGCCGCTTCATTTTCTCATTGTGTTTAATGGAGAGACAAGAGCAGGCAATGTGGTTGAACAAACAAGATGACCATTTAAAAAAAGCTTAGAGACATCTTCAATGGAGGGGAAAATCACTCTGAAATTCAAGATCCTGCCCTCTAGCATTGGTCTCAGAGTTAAGCCAGCTCAGAAGTCACCTGAGCCAGCCATTCTTCCCACATTTACATGGCTGTTGTTGTTGTTTCTGCTCTTTTTTGGGGGGTCTGCTACCTAGCTCACAAATAAATCACACACAGAGGCTTATTCTTAATTGTGAATGTCTGGCCTTAGCTTGTCTTATTTCTTGCCAGCTTTCCTTAACCTAAATTATCCCGTCTACTTTTTTCCTCTGGGCTTTTCCCATTCTCTTATTTCTGTAAATCTTACTCTTACTCCGTGGCTTGCTGTGTAGCTGGGTGGCTGGGCCCTGATGTCCTCCTCCTTCTCTGGCTCCTAGATCTCTCCTCCCAAATTTCTCCCTCTATATATTCTCTCTGCCTGCCAGTCCCTCCTAACTTTTCTCCTGCCTCACTATTGACCATTTAGTTCTTTATTAGACCATCAGGTGTTTTAGACAGACACAGTAACACAGCTTCACAGAGTTAAACAAATGCACCATAAACAAAAGTAACACACCTTAAAATAATATTCTACAACACATTGCCCCCTCAAAAACTCTGCCAAAATGCAATCTAATCCAAGCTCAAAAATATTTAATGAAACTTGACCATAGGCCAAGTATGGTAGCATGTACCTGTGACCCCAGTCCTAGAGAAACTGAGTCAGGAATATCATGAGTTCAAAGCCAAACTGCCTTCAAAATGAAAAGAGAAAAGAAAAGACTCATTTATACATCAACAATCTGCAGAGCCTAGTTATTCCAAGTCTTTGTGCCTTGATTTCAATTAGTTGTCTCACCTCTGGGGGCATTGAGACTCTTCCTTTAGTGATTTATATAAAAGAAAATCACTTCTGTCCCAAATATCACTTGGCATCCCTTGAAAGTTGTGTGCGCACACACACACATGCATGCACGCATGCACTCATGTACGCACACACACACAACAGCAGCAGCAACAGCAAGAAAAAGCTTGCTTTTCATCAGGACCTTATATTTTGACAAAGTACTTGCTTACTCAACAAAATGAAGCTAATTCTTCACTCAGCACATAGTCAAGACCCACTCCAGACCCTCAGATCTCACCACAGCCATGCTGTTACTTGAACTACATCATAAACAACTTTGGCAGATGTTGTGAAAGTCTTCCTTTTCCCTATGTCCTTCATTGCATATTTCCCATGACCCACTGGATGGATTATGGCTTTGATGACTAAAGAAGACTGAACTTGACTTGACTATGAGACCCTCCAAAGCAAAAGAACCAATAAAGTGTTTTCAGATGGTAACTGAATGGGGTTTGGGACAGTCTGTACATGGGGAGTACAATGACATTTTGCACTTTATGTTTAAAAAATTCTAGCTATTATGAAGATGCGATCAAGTTTTCCTAATGGAATTGTCATGGTTTAGTTATTTGATGTCAGTAAATCTGCCTTCACCTTGGGATGACAATCTATAAAATCACACAGTAAGAGAAAAATGGAACTTAGCCCATTCACTTCCTAGATCATAATTAGTATTTGCAAGCCTGTAAGCATATCCGCTTGCCTGGGGTTTCTTTACACAAACAGCAGGGGATTAATTCAAAAGTACAATCTGTTCTCTGCAAGATAGCCATGACAACATTTTTAAAATGTACATCAGATATCACCACTCCCCATCAAAGGAGGCTCACAACAATACAATTCTGAAAAGGTGGGCATACTCTCAGGTCCAGGGCCATGTCTCCAGCTCCACTCTTCCTATTCTCTTTTCCTTGCATCCCCACCCCTCTGCTGGACCTCTGCTACTCCCCAAGTACTGGGCACACTTAACTAGGGATCTTATATTTGTTGGTCTCTGTCTAAAAAGGTCCCCCTAGACATTCAGAGTATACCCCTCCCTTCAACAAGAGCTCAGATCAACTGTCATGAATACTACCACCACTTATTTCCCTTAATAATACCTTAAAATGTTCTTTTCATTGTTTTTTACCTTTTAATTATTGGAAATTTTTATTCTCTAGTAGATTATGACTATGTCCTTCACTATTACACATCCAGAATCCCTTTTAAATTGTTCTTTAAACACGCTCCAAACAAAAATGAATTGATTAAGTGCTGACTTTGGTTACCCATAATAGTCATCCTGATGACATATTTGGCTCTTAGTCTAGGGAAATAAAGGTTTAGGGGAAGAAAGAAAGAAAGAAAACCTTATCAGTCCATAGGTATTATCATGATCACTAGCTAAGAACAAGAGTGCTGAAAGAAATATTCAAATACAGATGGTGTGGTGTTCTATTAGAAGACATAGCCTTGTAGCAACCAGTGAGAGTAGTCAACGGACTCTACAGATCTAGGGACCATGAGTCCTGCTGACCAGAAGGACAGGAAAGAATAGAGCCACCAAACCAGCAGCTGTGTCAGAGGAGCATTCACAGCATTCCCTCAGGCAGGGAATAGTCACTCATGTGCTTCATTTGAGGAGTACTGGTGATCGGAGGAGCATGTGGGGATTGGAAGTACTGGATATGTCCCTGGTCATCCTTCTCTTTTGCCCATTCTAGGTTAAGGTGGCCACCTGCTTGGGAGACACTGCCTAAAACATGTTGCAGATATTACAGCAGGTCAGACTCTAGGACAAGGACCTTGTATAAATGCAGTCAGACAACGGAAATCAACCATGTCAGCAGATACTTTTATTTTTGCTTTTCGTTGGAGGGTAAGGTTAATGGCTACTTGGTGCCAGACAGACAGACAGAAAGTGGAATGTTCTGTGGAAAACAGAGATGTCAGAAAAATGTAGGGGCATCAAAGAGGCAAGGAAATCAACAGCAACCAATAAGAGCCACAGATCCTGGTGAATTTCGCATTCCAACATGAGTCCATTGTGTGCTGAAACTAAACAGTCTGTTGTGTAGGAAGTCTGTGTCATTTTGACTCTTTAAGACATAGAAAATGTTGCTAACTGTGGGCTGTAAACAAAAACTCTTGAGAATGCATATATAGTGAACAGTATCACCTGAAGTAGATGAGGGTCATGAGCTCCCTTCACACAGAAAGTAAATGCCAGTCCCTCACCATGCAAATCAGTTAACAGCTGTTGCTTCTAGATTTCAGCAATAACGAGAACTAGAGAGAAATTCATGTGGGTATAGAAAGCGACATCTAAGAGACTCGGGCTGCTAGCACTATGAAAATCAAAGCTGCTCTCAGGTTGTCCAGAGGAAAGCAGATAAGGTCCCAAGATTGGCATTGCCTCCAAAGGAACTAACCAAAATGCTGGGAAAAACAAGAAACATACCATGCCCAGTGATTTCATTTCCCAACATGTTTCTAGGGTCACTTATACTATTAATTGGTTTGCATGGTAAGGAACATACCTTACAGTCCTCACCAACCTTGGGGGAAATGCTCAATGCAGATTAGGAACACATGTGCACATGGGTATTTTAATACCATACCAGAGCCAGGTGATGGTTGTGCATGCCTTTAATCCCAGCTCTCAGGAGGCAAGAGCAGATGGATCTCTGAGTTCAAGGACAGCCTGGTCTACAGAGCAAGTTCCAGGATTGTCAGGGCTACACAGAGAAACCCTGCCTCAAAAAACAAAAGAGCCCCAGGCCGAGACACAGCAACAGCCACAGCTCCCCACCATGCCATGCGGCTGGCTGGGGCAGGACTCAGCAAGGAGCAGCCCAGGAACTCTAGTCCTGGGCCTTGACACAGCAACAGGTCTCCACCATGCCATGAGTCTGGCAGGGGCAGGTCTCAATCAAGGCAGTCAGACACCATTGTGGTGAGTGGGTCCAGGCTGGAGAGATGGAAGAGAGACAGAGTGGTGGATTGGTTCATGGGCTGGAGAGAGAGGCAGATCTGAAGACACACGGGTGGTGAGAGGAACAGGCTAATCTGAATGGCCTGCTAGCCACCTGAGACCATTTCCTGACCTGGGCTACTGCCAAGGGCCAATCTTGGTCTGAGGCCCTGAAGCAGCTGAGGGGGCATGAGGTGATGTCTGTGGCTCCTGTTGCCACTGAGGGTCGTACAGAGGCCTATGGTCTGAGCAGCTACCTGGAGTCAGGTTGGTGTCCAAGAGCCATGCTGCCCTGGGGGCCAGGCTGATCTGAGTGACCTGCACTACCACCTGGTGCCATGGTGACACCCAGATCTGGGTTGCTGCTGAAGACTATGTCTGGGTCCATGGTCCTACCACATCTGGGGTCTATGTTGATATCCACTGGACCATAGACCAACCAGAGGCCACATGGATGCCCAGGGTCTAGGCTACAACCTGTGGCCATGTTGGTGTCTGAGGGCTGTGCCGCAGCCAGAGACATTCTGAATTGAGTGGCTGGCACTGTCACCTGGGGCCATGGGCTGCTGCTGAGGGCCATGTATGGGTCTGTGGCCCTATAGCAGCCAGAGTCTGAGTTGATGTCTCTGGCTCCTGATGCCATTGAAGGCCATGCCAATGCCAGGGGTCTGGGCAGCCACCTGGGACCACATTGGTGGCCAAGGGCCACGCTGCTATGAGGGCCATGATGAACTGGGTAACTTGTGTTGCCACCTGGGAGCATGGTGACATCTGAGCCCTGGCTATAACCTAGGACCATGTTTAAATCCATGGCCCCTTCCAGTCGGCAATCTGATGAGCATAGTTGGGTGTGGGTGGGTGGTTCTGCTTCAGCATTCTTCAGCTAGAACATCTCTGCTCCTCATGTCTCTCATCTTCCATGGACCAGTGGCTAATCCAAGACATGGCCAGTGGCAGAGATACCAGAAGGAAAGTGAGGTGTCAGGCCCCTGAAACCTGGGCACAGAAATAACATGCTTTTATCTCCAGCCACATACTACCGATTCAGGAAAATCATGTAGGAAAACCCAAAGCTGGGGGCAGTGAAATACATTCCACCCATGACAAAGCAACTGAGTGAGAGACATAAAAAGAAAAAAAGAACTGGGTTTCATAATAAAATTGGACACAATTTTTATCACTATACTCCTGATGGATAGAAACTGCACTCAAACACAAAAATTGGATAGTTGTTTTTCTTTACAGTTTCCAGATGTAAGTCATATTGAGAACAGAGCTCCTTGAATCAAAAGTCTTAACCAAAATGAAGTGTATATGGGGAAGCTACTTGGAAACCTATGGTCTTGCAATCCAAGTTTTAAAAAAAATGTAGAGAGGACAGTAAAATGTATATCATATATCATATCATACCAGGGAGAACTCTGGAAGATAAAAAAGACCTAAGCAGAGATGGGGAAGGGTGGAAAGGAAAGGAGGGTAGGAGTGAGTCAACCCAAACTAAGGATGTATTCATAATGTTTATAAAACTAGCCTTGTAAACTAACTAAAACTAGAATCTTACATTTTAAAGGGCATTTGAATAGAAGTAACCCACATGAGTAAACAGTGCAGATCCCAAAACACATGGATTGTTAAGTGAAAACCTTAGAGCCAAACACAGGTTATCTCCCTACAAATTATTCTTCAGAGAAGTCTCAGAGGCCCCCAAAACAATACAGTCTATTGCCATTGCTATTGGTGGCCCACTATAACTAGAAGGTAATATACTATTGCTGAAGACATCACACATCTTAGTTGCAGGGCACAAAGAAATCAGTCTGAACTGAAAAGGGAACTCTTCCTGCTTGCTAGATTTCATAGTGCTGGAAGATTCCATCCAGGCTGCTGGGGGAGGATAGATATCAATGATCTTATCTAGCACTGGACCCTGTGTGCTAAAACTGACCTGCCAGGCAAGATGTTCCCACCAGTTTAAGAGCAGCAAAAGAGTTTATAGGATAACCAACCACTCCCTTGATGGGATCTGAGACTGCCCCACAGGAGGAAATTCATACCTGGTACCATAAATGTGGTCAAAGAATGGCTGGGGAAGGGACAGGTCAAGATGATAGAGGATGTAGAACCTATGGATATGGATTTTCTAAACAGTAATGTCTAACTGGCTTCTAAATTTTTATGATTCTATCCATTGATTAGTGGTGCACACCATGTGCTCAAAAGGAGAATAAGATGACAACTTCTGTTATTGGTGCATCCAGTATGTCTGCACTTCTAAAACCTCAAGGATAGTAAGAACAAAAGTTAAGGTTCTGCCAAGATGAAAATGTGGTTTCTACACTTAGCTAAAATTCCAATGGCTTGGAGTAATGAGCTAGTATCAAGGTTGCCCTGCCACACCTCAGGAAATTTTGCAGAACTCTACCCTAGTACTGGGCACCTAGCACCAAAGAGAGGTAGTATTTTCCTGAAAACAATGACCACATAAAAAGTCCTGATGTGCAAAGAACCCCAAACCAGGAGTTGGAGTCGGGACCTTGGTAAAGGCTGGCAGCTGTCCTGGAGACCATTGCAGAGAGCAAGTGGCTCTTGGGGTGGAGTGGGGGGCAGAAATGAACCATTTCTATTACAGAGAATCCCCAGAAACCATGACCACCATAAGATTGAACATAACCAGGTACACGGGGAAACCAAATAAGAACTGTCAGTAAACAGAACAGATAGCAGAAACATGATTTTCACAAATCTCAAGTATCAGAATCAGCAAGTGCAGATTTAAAAATAACTGAGAGAGAGAACCAGGTGGGCTTCCCGCAAACCTTCTTGTCTCTCTCTGTTCCACCTGACCCAATCCCCCAGTCTCAGCCCTAGCACTGCAAAAGAACACCAGCTAGCTGCAGCCTTCCCTCCAAGCAGCCCACATCTAATGTCTACCCCACAGATCATCCTCTCCTGCCTCCCTCCCCGACTTGTTATTTTACTCCAGGCCCCAAATTTGGCAGGTACCCCCTGCTAAGCCAAGGGCCATTCCTCCCAGGGCAACACGTAGACTGAAGGCACACACACACACACACCTCTTCTACTGCTTCTGAGATCCAATCCCCCCAGTTTCATCCCCAGCTCTGTAGCTGAAAAACCTGCTGTGGTCTCTTCTTCCTCTCTGTCCCCATCCCCAGGGGGTCACAAAGACCCTCTCCTCGAACCTTTCTTCCCCCAACTCATCCCAGGATCTCAGCCTCCAACACCAGCAAGCTTTCCCTGTGAACACACCAACTGAACAAGCCAAGAAAACAGGCAACACACAGCCATCACACTCTCCAAAAATCCAGAGGGGAAACAGAAACTAAGCAACAAAACACCCACCCAACAAAGACAAATCCAGAAATCAGCACCTAGACCTCTAATCATCCCACACCCAGCATAAGAATACAATGAATAACAGTCAGGGAAATATGTCTCCACCAGAGCCCAGCTGTCCTACCACAGCAGGCCTTGAATATTCCAACATAACTGAAGCATAAGAAAAAGATCTTAAAACTGCTTTTATGAATATGATAGAGGTCCTTATAGAAGAAATGAATAAATCCCTTAAAGAAATCCAAAAACTATACAATAAATGAATAAATAAATAAAAACAGTGTAAGGAAATAAATAAGCTGTTCAAGACCTGAAATTAGAAATGGAATTAATAAAGAAAACCCAAACTGATGGAATTCTGGAAATGAAAAATTTGAGAATTCAAATAGGAACCAACAGAATACAAGAGATGGAAGAGAGAATCTCAGGTGTTGATGATACAATAAAAGAAATATATGCATTGTTCAAAGATATGTTAAATCTAAAAAACTCCTGGCATAAAATATCTAGGAAATCTGAGACACTATGAGAAGACCAAACCTAAGAATAATAGGAATAATAGGAATAGAAGAATAGAAGGAGAAAAATCACATCTCAAAGGCACTGGAAATGTTTTCAACAAAATCATAGAAGAAAATTTTCCTAACCCAAAGAAGGAGATGCCTATAAAGGTATGAGAAACACACAAAACATCAAGTAGATTGAACCAAAAAAGAAAGTCCCCTTACCACATAATTGTCAGGAGCCATGCAGCCTAGTCTCTGATCAGCATATGGGTTTCCTTGGAGCAAAGCACCTGTGGAAACGAATTCTCACTTGGCAAAAACCAACAGACCCACAGGATAGCATAAGAATTTGCAAAATTCATGCAGCTTACAGACTCTTTTCTCTCTTATTATATTGTTGATTCTTTGGGTGGTTTTTAGTTTTACTTTGTCAGTCACACATGCAACAGCTATAATTTTCCTTGGAAATTCTATTCTTTCTCAAATATTTTCCCCTGAGATTCAGCAGGGGGCTAATGCTTCTCATGTCTCTTATCTGGAATCATTAACTACAACTCCTAATCCTTTGAACTTTTCTGACTCAATAGAGACAGTTAAGTACATATAAGAAAATAACACTTGGAACATTAATGATGTCTCACAGTTCTGGAAAGGAAAGTAAGGCATGCCTATGCACAATTGGGGAAAATCCTCAGGAATATACGTAGTGCCAGCTGTGGAAAATACGTTCCCTGGACACCAAGCTTATAGAATCAATGATAGCATCTAGTAGGATCCAATGGGGGCAAAATGCAATGTAAAATATGGGATGGGTAGATCCATCTTTACCATACACAGGAGCTTATATTGGTGAAGAAGTATGGCATAGTGGGATGGGAAAAGAGTGCCTTATCAAGATCTGCCTTTTACAGAGAGATTGAGATATGGGACCCTCTTGTAGAAAAGGGAACTATATAAAAGCGTATCTTGCAGACATGAAAGAATTGTTTGGGGTTGAATATTGTTGTCCTTAAAGCATTGTGCCCACGTCTATTACTTTTTAACTTTGTAACCGCAGTAGCTGCCAGCTGATGTAAGTGCTGCGAGAGCAGGATGTGTCTGGCTCACTATTTAGTTAAGCCTGAAAAATGCTGAACTCTATGTCTAGAATAAGGTTATGTATGGGGTGGGAAAGTATTTTGGGGGAAGCATAAAGGGGAACAATGGGGGCTTTTAAAAGTCAAAAATAGGAGCCAATAATAAAGCTGTTTGTGTAAACATGGTAGAAAAAAACTCTGTTAAAGTATAAATAAAGATGGTTTGAGCTATTCAAGACCACTTGAGTGCAATCCACCTAGTGGTCAAATTTTTTCCTTGGGCTGATACCTCTTCCCCATCTCAGGACCTGAACCTGAGCCAAGGCTGGACTCTGGCACATAATAATCACAACAGTAAACATACAGGACAAAGAAAGGATTGTTAAAATCTGCAAGGGGGAAAGACCAAGTAACATATAGAGGCAGACCTATTAGATTTATCAATGGAGACTCTAAAAGCCAGAAGTGCCTGAACATCGAGACAAAACTAAACTGAGAAATACTGGAGCTAGTAGACATTATAAATCAAATGGACCTAACCAATATTTACAGAACATTTCCTCTGAACACACAAAAATGTACCTTCTACTCTGTACCTCATGGAACATTCTCCAAAACTGACTACGTAGTCAGACACCAAGCAAGTCTCAACAGATATAAGAAAATCAAATAACTCCTTGCATCCTATCAGACCACCACAGATTCAAGCTAGATTTCAACAACAGAAAGAAGAAAAAGCTTGCAAACTCATAGAAATTAAATAAACTCTCTACTGAGTGAAAAATGGGTCAATACAGAAATAAAGAAAGAGATTACAGACTCTCTAGAATTCAGTGAAAATGAATACACAGAAAACCCAGACTTATCTGATACAATGAAAGCAGTGCTAAGAAGAAAGTTCATTACACTAAGTACCTATATTTTTAAAAAAGTGGATAGATCTCATACTAGCAACTTAACAGCACAACTGAAATTTCTAGAACAAAAAGAAGTAAGAACACCCAAGAGGAGTATACTGCAAGAAATAATCAAACTGAGGGCTGAAATCCATAAAATAGAAACAAAGAAAACACTACAAAGAACCAGTGAAATGAAGAGGTGGTTCTTCGAGAAAATCAACAAGAAAGACAGACCTGTACCCAAGCTAACCAAAAGGTAGACCAACTTAACACAATTAGAAATGAAGACAGAGATGTAACAACAGACACTGAGGAAATCCAGAGAATCATAAGGACATACTTTAAAAGCCTATACTCCACCAAATTTGAAAATCTAAAAGAAATGGATAATTTTCCCTATAGGTACCACTTACCAAAGTTAAACCAAGATCAGATAAACACAGTTTTAACACAGAATTCTACCAGACTTTCAAAGAAGAGCTAATATCAATACTCTTCAAATTATTCCACAAAAATAGAAACAGAAGGAACATTACCAAATTCTTTTTATGAGGCCACAGTCACCCTGTTACCTAAACCACACAAAGACTCAACAAAGAAAGAGAATTACAGACCAATTTCACTCATGAACAGTGATGCAAAAATACTCAATAAAATACTGGCAAACCAAATCCAAGAACACATCAAAAAGATCACCCACCATGATAAAGTAGCTTTCATCTCAAAGATGCAGGGATGTTTCAATATACAAAAATCAGTAAATGTAACCCATCATTTAAACAAACTGAAAGAAAAGAATACATGATCATCTCATTAAATGCAGAAAAGGTCTTTGACGAGATCCAACACTCCTTTATCATAAAAGCCCAGGAAAGATTAGGGGTACAAGGGACATACCTAAACATAATAAAGGCAATTTACAACAAGCCTATAGCCAATATCAAATTAAATGGAGAGAAACCCAAAGCAATTATACTAATATCAGGAGCAAGACAAGGTTGTCTGTTCCCTCTATATCTATTCAGTATAGTACTTGAGGTTCTAGCTCGAGCAATAAAACAACTAGAGGAGATCAAAGGGAAACAAATTGGAAAATAAAAAGTCAAAGTATCAATATTTGTAGATGATATGATAGTATATATAAGTGACCTTGAAAATTCCACCAGGAAACTCCTACAGGGGATAAACACCTTCAGCGAAGTGCTTTGACACAAGATTATCTTAAAAAAAAACATCTGTATCCCTCCTGTATACAGATGACAAATGGACTTAGAAAGAAGTCAGGGAAACACCTTTCACAATGGCCTCAAATCATATAAATATCTTGAGGTAACTCTAACTAAGCAAATGAAAGATTTTTATGATAAAAACTTCAAGTCTTTGAAGAAAGAAATTGAAGAAGATATCAGAGACAGAAAGACCCATTCCTCATGCTCATGGGTCAGTAGGATTGACATAGTAAAAATGATCATCTTACCCAAATCAATCTACAGATTCAGTGCAATCCCCTTCAAAATTCCAACACAATTCTTTATAGATCTTGAAAGGACAATTCTCAACTTCATATATAAAAACAAAAAAACTCAGGATAGCTAAAACAATCCTGAACAATAAAAGAACTGCTGAAGGTCCTACAATTCCCAATTTCAAATTGTACTACAAAGCTATAGTAATAAAAACTCATGGTATTGGCAAAAAGACAGACACATTGATCAGTGGATTTGAATTGAAGAACCAGACATAAATCCACACACCTATGGACACCTGATTTTTTTTATAAACAAGCCAGAAATACACACTGGTAAGAAGACAGCATCTTCAACAAATGGTGCTGGTCAAACCGGATGTCGGCATGTAGATGAATGCAAATAGATCCATATTTATCACACTGTACAAAACTCAGGTCCAAGTGGATCAAAGACTTCATTATAGAACCAGATACACTGAACCTGATAGAAGAGAAAGTGGGGAATAGCCTCAAATGCATTGGCACAGGAGATGTACCAATAGTACAAGCACTAAGAAGAACAATTGATAAATGAGATTCCATAAAACTGAAAAGTTTTTGTAAGACAAACGACACCATCAATAGGACAAAGCAACAGCCTACAGAGTGGGAAAAGATTTTTACCAACCCCACACCTGACAGAAGCTAATATTGAAAATATATAAAGAACTCAAGAAACTCGATATAAAAAAAAAATCCAATTTAAAATTGGGAACGGATATAAACAGAGAATTCTCAGTTAAAGAATCTCAAATGACTGAGAAATGCATAAAGAAATGTTCAACATCCTTATCCATGAGGGAAATGCAAATCAAAACTACTTGTAGATTCCATCTTACATCTATCAGAATGGCTAAGATCAAAAACACAAGTGACAGCTCATGCTGGAGAGGATATGGAGCGAGGGGAACACTCCTCCATTACTGGTGGGAATGCACATTTGTACAGCCACTATGGAAATCAATATCATGGTTCTTTAGAAAGCTGAAAATCAATCTACCTCAAAATCTAGCTATACCACTCTTGAGCATATGCACAAAGGATTCTCCATCTACCACAAGGACACTTGCTCAACCATGTTCAATGTGGCATTATTCATACTAGCCAGAAACTGGAAACGACCTAGATGTCCCTCAACAGAAGAATGGATAAGGAAATTGTGGTATGTTTACCCAATGAAATATTACTTAGCTGTTAAAAATGGCGCAATGAAATTTGCAAGCAAATGGATATGGAATTAGAAAAAAATCATACTGAGCGAGGTAACCCAAACCCATTAAGATAAATATGGTATGTACTTCCTTATAAAGAGATGTTAACTGTTAAGTAAATGAAAACCAAGCTACAATCCATAGACTCAGAGAGGTTAGGTAAAGAGTAGGAGTCTGGGGGGATAAAGGGATCTCCCTGGGAGAGAAAAATAGAGTAGGTTTTATAAGAAGACTAGGGGCAGGTGGGAATGGGAGCAGGGAATCAGGTTGGGGGAGATGAAGTGGAGGGAGAGTACAGGGAGGGATGGCTGGAATTGGGAGGAGGGTTCATTTGGGGGCTAGTATGGAAACAGTACAGTGGAATTTCCTTGAATCTATGAAGGGGATCCTAATAAGGATTCCTAGTAATGGGGGAGATGGAGTCTCAACTGGACAATCCTTGTGGCCAGGCAAGGCTGCCAGTGGAGAGACTAGGTAGAATTCAATTGAGTTGTTGGCTAAGAGGAAGGAGGAGCATGGAAGTCCACAAATAACCCAGGCCATTGCTAAGACAAAAGGCTGCTCTCCACAAACTGACAGAGATGCCCCACTGCCAAGGACAATGCCTACACAACTCATTGAACATGAAGAAGTGTAGCTGGTGCCTACATGGAGTCCTTGCCCCTACATTCTAGTCTCTTTGGTGCAGGAAGCTACTCTGCATGCTACCTAAAGAAAACATGGACACCAACCAGCCACAAAGTCTTTGACATGCAATCTGTCCTGACTACAAAATATGCTAGGGTAATGGTGGCACAGAACTTGTAGGAGTAGCCAACCAGCATCTGATTTGACTTAAGGCCTATTCCATAAGAAGGAACTTACACCCAATACTGCTTGAGTAACCAAGAACCAGAGACTATATAACCCAGATAGCTAGAGTAAAACCAACTACTGGTTAAAAAAAATCAATAAAATGACTCCTAATGATAGTCTGCTATACTCATAGATCAGTGCCTTATCCAGTCATCATCAGAGAAGCATCCTCAGGCTGCAGATAAAAACAGATGCAGAGACCCACAACAGATGGTATGCAAAGAGAGTCTAAATTTGAGATCGCCATCAAATCCCTCCCCTCAGAGCTCAGAGAATCTCACAGAAGAAAGAGTGTAAGAGTCAGAGGGGATGGAGGACACCAAGAGAACACATTCCTCTGAAATCAACTAAGCAAGGTGCATGTGAACTCACAGAGACTGAAGCAGCAAGCATGGGGCCTACAGAGGTCTGCAACAGATCCTCTGTGTGTGTGTGTGTGTGTGTGTGTGTGTGTGTGTGTGTGTGTGTGTGTGTGTATTAGTGAGAAGCTTAGTATTTTTACAGGATTCCTGACTGAGAACAAGTGGATCTCTGACTCTTAGATCTGCTCTTAGGACTCTTTTCCTCCTGTTGGGTTGCCATGTCCAACTTCAATATGATAGTTTTTACTTCATCTTATTATATTTTATTTTTTAATGTTTGGTCGTCATCTCTTAGAAGCCTTCTATTTTCTAATGAGAGACAGAAAAGGAGTGGATCCAGAGATGAGGGGAGATGGAGAGGAACTAGAAGAAATAGAGGGAAGGGGAGCTATAATCAGGATATATTGTAAGAGAAAAGAATCTGTTTTCAATAAAAGAAATAAATGGAAATTAAACCAATAAATAATAACAGATAAGGGGCTGGAGAGGTGGCTCAGCTGTTAAGAGCATCTGCTGCTCTCACAGGTGACCAGCATTCTGTTCCCAGCACCCACATGGTGGCTCACAATCTACTGTAAGTCCAGTTTCAGCAGATCCAGCACACTCTTTTGGCCTCTATGGGTACTAGGCATGCATGTGGTGCACAAGCATGTGTGTGGGCAAAATATTCATACACATAAAATAAAAATAAAAAAACCTTTAAACTAAAAACTTAGACAAATCATATGTATGAAAACATTTGTCATGAGGGGGAGTAGGAAAATGACATGATAACTTGAAAATAATGAAGTAGAAATTGCAGAAACAGGAAAATATTACACTAAAATAAAAATACAATATTGAAAATAAATGTACTTATTTGGCAGCATACTAGACACAGGAAAAATAATGAAATGGAAGAAAGTCTGATTGAGTTGTGCAGAATACAGAAAAAAACAAAGGATTTTAAATTTCATCAAACAGGGCAAGAACTATGGAATATGCTGTGAGAGTTCCTAGCGGCCATTGATCCAAAAGTGATGTGACCATGAGAAAGAGAATGGATGTAAGAATATTCAAAGAAACCACAGCTGGGAGTCAGAGCTGATGAAAGAGCCCAATGCCCAGGTGAAGGTCAAAACTCCCAAGCAAAGTGAATAAAAGAAAACTCACATCCAAACATTAAAGTAAAACTCTAAAAATGCCCAAGGCTGAAAGAAAAATCTCCAAAGCAACCAAAAACAAAGTAGGCTGAAATCAAAAACCTATATCTCAAACCTCAGACATCTCAGCTAGCACATGCTAAAGATCACCTGTTTGGAAAGTCCAAAAGCTAATTGCAAACTGCACACCATGAATCAGTGTGCAGTGTGTCCCAGGGCTGGAAACGGAGATGCTGGAGAACAGCTTGGGCATTATGCCACCACTAGACTTTGGGAAGAGAGGAGCAGTAAGGAGTAACTCTTACTGGCACCTCTCCAGCTTCATCACTGAACACAGTCTTAGAGACTAATGCGAAGCCTCTACAGCTCTACATGGATGCAAATAATAGCCATTTTATAATCCAAAAAGAGATTCTTCTTTCTTCTCCATAATTACCTAATACTATTTCTTCCTAGGTAATTACTACATTAAATGGTACCAACATGTGCCACAGGCTGGACAACAGGAGTTAAGTTCCAAACTGCACTCCATGGCCTCAATAGCTGCTGAAAAGCTTCTGAAAAGCCCTGAAAATACCCCTGAAAGTTGTTGCAAAGTATAGAAGATCAGCCCCAACCCCAACTGGATTTTTTTTTACTAGTCCAGGCTCTTCTTAAGAATGAAAAAATGTCTAACTTATAATTTCAGCAATTTGACCATGGATTGACATGCACATGGTCTTGTAGAAAAATATATGAGATTTCTCATCCACAATAAGTTAACCAAAAGAAAAAACTCTTCTTAGAGAGATATGTAATGAGTTCTCAACAATTGCTGTGTAGGCAAAGACCTGGGAACTAGGGTAGACTTCACAAACTCCAGTGTAAATGGGGCATTTACTTGGTTTGGGGTTTTGGTTTGTTTTTTTTTTTGGGGGGGGGGCATGGGATAGTTAGCAAAGAGAGAAATGGACTTCACTGTGGTGCTTTCACACATATATATGATTATGCTTTGTAGCTTGAGTTTTCCTGCCTGGCCCATAGTCAGGACAAATCTCTGTCAGCAAAAATCTCTGTCACCCACCAGTCACACAGCCGCTCAGACTCAACCAAGTAAACACAGAGACTTATATTGCTTGCAAACTGTATGGCCATGGCAGGCTTCTTGCTAACTGTTCTTATATCTTAAATTAATCCATTTCTATAAATCTATACCTTGCCATGTGGCTCGTGGCTTACTGGCATCTTCACATGCTGCTTGTCATGGCGGCGGCTGCAGTGTCTCCCTCCGCCTTCCTGTTCTCTCAATTCTCCTCTGGGTTAGTCCCACCTATACTTCCTGCCTGGCCACTGGCCAATCAGTGTTTGTTTATTGACCAATCAGAGCAACACATTTGACATACAGACCATCCCACAGCAATGCTTGGTGCTTGTTTGCCCCCACCACCACCACTATCCCCCACAGATCTCCCCAACATCCCTTCTTCCTTCCCATGGTGGAATATCCCTTCACACTGTGTGAATATATGTCACTGTGATTGGTTTAATAAAGAGGCTGACTAGCCAATAGCTGAACAGGATAAGGTTAGGTGAGAGAACCTAACTGAGAATGCTGGGAAGAAGAAGAAGGGCAGAGTCAGAGGAGTCACAAACAGAGGCAGAGAGAAGCAAGATGGGCGTGCTGTGCTGAACCAAGCCATGTGGCAAAAAGTAGATAAGAAATATTGGTTAATTTAAGTTGTAAGAGCTAGTTAGTAATAAGCCTGAGCTATTGGCTGAGCATTTATAATTAATATTGAGTCTCCATGTCAATTATTTGGGGACTGATGAGCGGGAAAGAAAGCTCTGCTAATAGCCCATGGACCCCACTGCCCTCTCCTGTTCCCATTCCCTCTCGTTTTAGACTTCTCATAGTTTCCTTTCTACTTTTACATCCCATATATGTGTGTATACATATGAATATATGCTTAAACTTAATTAATTTACAGGAAAACACTCTTCCTCTAAGCCCCTTGTCTCTGTGACCTTAAGAATATAAAGTGCCAAACGTCTGAAAACCTAGGTAGACTGTTCATCTTGATGCCTTACTTTACATCTACGATTCATGCTGAGAGTCTTCATGTGGTTGATAAAACACAGTCAGATTCATCTCTGGCTGTTCTCAACTCAGTGCATCCTCATTTTACACCTGTTTGTTTACAGCGTGCTTATCACAGGCCCACATCATGAGCTCAGTTTTTGATTTAAGTGGAGAATAAAAAGTCTTCTGCTAATAAAAGGTAAATATGTTAGGGATGGATTGTCAGTCTTAAATCTTATCAGGTGAAGGAAGGAGAAGAAAATCACATTCACAACACACTCAATTCCTTCACAGAGGGATTTAGCTCCAACATACAATGAACAGGCTTGGTTGTATTCAGAACTGAAAGTTCTGCTCACCTGTTACTAGACTAGGCAACCATTACTTCTCTAAAACTCAGCCCTCCCAGGTGGAAAATGTCACAGAATCTTCAGACTTGCTGTGTGGCTGATAAGAAGACAAGACAAATAAAAATTTTCAACCAGTATCCAAGATAAATAAAATATATTCAAACCCATATAAATCCAAGGATTATAGTGGTGAAAGCCACTGGCAAAACTAGATCCTAAGAATTACAGGAAAAACAGACAAAATTGAGAGTTCCCTCCCAGCAAACAGAGCTCCCCCACAAACCCCACCTCACAGCTCACATTGCAGGCTTTCTGTCCTGTAGAAGCAATGGTACAGACTGGTAGATTTGAGTCATCGCTGAACTTAGGAGGGTGTGATTATTGTTGGTCTCAAAGTTACATTTTATTTCTTCCTGGTTTTCCCAAAGTTACCACCATGTGTAATTTTTATTAAGCTTTTAAAGAGGCAAATACACTAAAGCAGAAAAAAAGCACAAATGTAATTTATTTTCCATTATAATAAAGAGGATAATATCCTAGGTTTGCTTTCTATTACTGAGATGAAACCCTGACCAAAACCAGCTTAGGGAAGAGAGGAATTGAATTCATTTTACAGGCCATCCTGGAAGGAAGCCAACACAGGACGTTGAAAGGGAAACCACAGTGGAGCCCTACTTACAGGCTCATTTCTCTAGCTTGATCAGCCTCCTTTCTTATAAAGCCAAGCCCACCTGTATATGGATGGTACCAACCACACAGGCTGGGTCCTCCTACATAAAGCAGCAATTTCCAACCTCCCCCCAGACATGGCAATAGGCCAGTCTGATGTAGGCAATTTCTCAAATGAGATTACCTTTTCCAAGGTATAACTAGGTTTGTGTCAAGTTAACAAAAAAAAATCTAACTATGACAAGATCTTTAATTTTTTAAGATTTTGCTGCAAAAAAATGAAGTAGAGAACAGAAAATAAGTCCAAGGATGGAGATGGAAAAAACTCCAATGGCATATTTTAGTGATACTGACAATGATCAAGATAGCACAAAATAAGACAATGGGAAGATTAGTACAGTGGTAGATTCTCTGGGATTTTTATTCCTCCATGCTGCCAAGATAACAACTCTGTAGTAAATTCCCTTGCAGGTATTATTTCTCTGCCTTATTATATGTATGATATGTCAGTTCAAAGGTACATAAAAGGTTTTAAGGATAGTTAATTAATGCACAGACTTGGAACGGAGTAGATTTGAACAAGAGTTTGGTGAGTAAAAATATCAGCTACTGGATGATGTCAAACGTGACTCAACTCATTTAATATAAGATGCCCCAAACTGTGAAACTCTTTGGCAACTAGATGGCCATTGGAGAGTTCCATGTAATTCTGCTTCTGTGGAAGCATGAAGGCTTTTGTTTAAGAGTGCTCATTACCCCAAGTCCTGCACCGTTCTCCATTGTTACATTCTTAACAAATACTGGAAACTGAAAAGCACAGAATAGGTTCTATGCAGTTACCAAATATATCGAGAAGTCTGTCAAAAGAGTGGGTAGAGAGTTTACGGGGGGGGGGGGGGGGGGGCCGGTGGGGAATCTGTTCCCTGACATAGAAAAGGAGAAAACTTCCTTAATCAATAAGTCAACACATCCTTCGAAGAGTTACTACTTCAATCTTTTTGTTTCCAGATCAGAAATAGCCCACACTCCTGATTTACACCATGAGACCTGGCGTTTCTAACTGTAGTTGGGTTTTGTTGTTGTTTTCACTCTTCAGGGGCTGCCACCCAGCTCCCAAATAAACACATAGAGACTTATTCTTACTTGTGAATCCCCGGCCTTAGCTTGGCTTGTTTCTAGCCAGCTTTTCTAACTTAAATTATCCCATTTCCCCTTTAACTATGTTTTGCCTCTGGGCTTTTTATCTCTCTTTATTCTATAAATCTTACTTTTCTTCTTACTCCAAAGACAGCTGTATGGCTCAGTGGCTGGCCCCAGGCGTCCTTTCTCCTTTTCCTTTTCTCCACTCCCCTCTTCTTCCTCATTTTCTCTCAAGCCTAGATTACTCCTCCCGTTTATTCTCTCTGCCTGTCAGCCCCACCTATCCTTTCTCTTGGCCATTCAGCTCTTTATTAGACCAATCAGGTGTTTTAAACAAGCAAAGCAATGCAGCTGCATAGAGTTAAAAAATGCAATATAAAAGAATGCATCACATCTTTGCATCATTAAACAAATATTCCACAGCATAAATGAATGTAACCCATCTTAACCTAATATTCCACAACGCCTAACAACGTTACTCTGCTGCCTCTCATATAAAGTATATTTTTCTGCACGTCAGATTCGTTAATCATAGGAAGTGTTCCTTCCATGTGTTAGATTTTTTCCTCATTGCATTTTGGTCTTTTGAGTCCACAGGGGAAATGGTGTTGTTCTCTGTAATCTCAGATAATGTTTTCTTTCTCATCTCATTTTGAAATGTTAAGCAGGGTCTCCCCAGGCATATACTTCTCTCTGGCTTAAGGACACTTAAGGACCACAGGGAAGACTTTGTTTCTCACATCAGAAGTTCATGTTTCATTTACTCTGATTTACCCCCATAAGCTTTCTGTCACGTTGCTCTCATTTTCTGTGCCATTGCTTTCGCAGCTTGATCCATTTTCTTAAGAGCCCTTCATGTTGGTCTTCTGTGGTGCCTATTTTCTGTCACGTTGACTTTTCATTCTGACATCATGTCTCAGTCTGGCGCCTTTGCTTTGTTCTTCCTAACAGATATTGTCTCTGGCCCGTGAAAAATGAAAAAGGGGGGGGGGCATTCTTTTATGCTTGTTTCTTTCTTTGGGAGGGGTTTGCTGGGGATCAACCCCAAAGCCTCAAGCATGCTGGGGACATGTTTAATCACTGAACTGAACTCCCAAACTCCTCTGCTCCTTAAAATACTAAGGATTTTGAGGACTTTTTCCCTTCTTGGGGTCTTATTATTTTATGGATTCACTTTTATGTAGTGGGTAACAATGCTGAGAAACATTAGGTGACTGTCCAAGCTGCCAGCTGTCTCTGTCTACTCTTGCAAGATTCCCGAAAGTTGCTTGCATCCATCTTCCATTTCTCAGGTACCATTATATTCCTTCTCAGGTCTTTGATGGGATTGAAAACTAGCAGTTATAGTTACAACTTTATATATATATATATATAATCTTAGATAGAACCTATTAAGTATTAGAGTCAGGTTCTTTAGGATAGGACACCTTTTGGAATGATCTTTGCAACATGCCATTTACCTACGCTCTAGACTTCTCTGGATTTTAGTATGTGTTTCTTGCTTAATATTTTTCGCATTGGTTGTAGTTCCATCTTATCTAGGTCATTAACCCTCATTATTCCTGGACAATATTTGATAACCATTCCTTTGTATATAGTCTTGTATTAGGTTAGAACCTTCTTATTTAGACAAAAGGGGGAGATGTAGTAGGTAGCCATTCCAACCTTGATCTGGAAGTTCCAACCCCCATTGAGGCTTTGGTAACTGTCACGCCTACAAGGTGGAGCCAAGAGAGGACCCTGAAGACCCGAGATCTGGATGCGCTGGCCCTCTTGGTTCCTGGACCCTGGACGCTGGAAGTAGACCGAGTAGAGTTCTCCAGAGAACACCGCCAGACTGCGCCACGCCTTTCCTAGACCCTGCAACCTACCAATCCCTTCATTTGTAAGTTATGCCACTAAATAAACCTCCCTTTTAACTATGTGGAGTGGCCTTAATAATTTCACCAATACTTTTATCTATTTATCTATTAATATTAAATGGTAACTCAAACCATAAAAGTATTTAAACTTCTGGAAGCTGGAGATAAAGTCTAGTGGTTTAGAAAGCTCACTGCTCTTTCAGAGGACCTGAGTTCAGCTCCTAGTGCCCACATTGGGCACCCACATTAGAAAATTCATAATTGCCTGTAATGCCAGTGCCAGGGGCATCCAATGCCTCTGGCTCTCACAGGCACTTGCACTCACAGGTGGAAGTATGCACATGAACTCACACACACACATACATAGACACACACGCATACATGTACCCCCATATGTGCACACACACATGCATATGTAATTAAAAATATTAAATAATTTTTAAAATATGACTCCTGTTCACAATTCTACCACCTATGAGTATGTACTAGAGTATGATATTGTCTTTAATTGTGTATATATTTAATTTGTAAAAATATTCAGTAATTGTTCCATGAGAAATGAAAGCTACTGAAAAGAGAGGATAGTGTGATCCTATCCTTTGCTTTGGGTATAAAAACTATATCTCAAAAGGCTGTAGACGAGACATCCCTTCTGATATTGAAATGAATGTATTTGACTAGGGAATAATTATAGGAGCACCTAAATAATTTAATAATTTAAAATCATCACAAAAGGAGACGAAGCCTGGAATGGTAGGTAGTTCATGCCTGTGTTCCTTGCACCCTGCTTCCTGTGTGACGATGGAAATGGGATCAGCCAGCTTCTGCTCCTCCCAGCATTGCCACGCCATCCTCATCACCAGGGACCCTAACTCTAGTACCCTAAGCCAAAATAAACCCCTTTTCCTCATGTTGCTTCTGGTCCCGATATCACAGCAGCAGTACATGAGGTTCAAGGATAGCATGGGATACAGAGTGAGGGTCTGCCTCAAAATATGGTAAAAAAAATTAATGGAGATGCTTCATCTGAAATCAATAGATGGGTGATGGAAGCCAGAGTACAGACTACAGCTCCAATAGGGAGTCCTGGCTTTGCCTTCACATTGAGAAAGACTATGCAGCTGAACTGGGCAGAATGTGAATGAAATGCCCCTTCTGTGCCCAAGGAACTCCCTCCTGGGAAGAGTAGCCAGTGCAAAGCCCGAAGGAAGGAAAGGACTGGTGGACTCACAGAACAGATGGAGAGGAGGAAGCTTAAGAGGATCCAGGATAGCCCTCTTCTTTCCTTTGAGATTAAAGTCCTATTCTATATCAAAGGTTATTAAAATTAGATTATAAATAGGATTCGTATAGACTCATAAATGTTCCAATAATATATATGACTCCACAAAACCAGAGAATTCACAAATCTTAATTACTTTTCACCATTTTTGTGTGAAATCACAAGGCTAACTCATTGACATTACAATATATCATATATTCTTGTTTGTTTGTTTGTTTGTTTGTTTTTGAGACAGGGTTTCTTTGTGTAGCCCTGGCTGTCCTGAAACTCACTCTGTAGATCAGGCTAGCCTCAATCTCAGAGATCTGCCTATCTCTGCCTCCCAAGTGCTGAGAGTAAAGGCATGTGGCACCACAACCCGGCCACCACAACTCGGCCTCAGATATTCTTTTTAATTAACTTATTTTATGTGTATAAGTTTTTTTTCCTGCACATATGCCTGTGTATCACATGCATGCCTAGTGCTAGAAGAAGCCAGAACAGGATATTAGATGCCCCAGGACAGGAGTTACAGACAGTAACTACCATGTAAGTGCTGGGAATCCATGTAGATACCGGGGATCGGAACTCAGGTCCCCTGGAAGAGCAGCCAGTGCTCTGAACTGCTGAGCCACACTCCCGCCATCAGACATTATTAAGCACTGAAAATACTTAGAAGAAAAATACATCAAGATTACAGTAAATCTTATATTTTCATTTACTTCATATCCAGACATAACTCACAACTTTCTTGAATAAAGTGGATTTATCCACTAAGCAAAAGTAATTTTGAGCTTGCTTTCCCAGGGAAATGTTCAGAATTTCTTGACATCCTGAGACCGCTTAATAGCCAGACCAGATCTCTGGATATTAGAGTGTCTAGACCCACAGATACCTAGAGCAGTTCTGATCGATGTCAGTATATGGTCCCTCTTACAACTGAGAGCCAAGTCAGGGTCACTTAATTTGCGCATCGGTTCCTTCCCAGTGGGCTTCTCTACTTGACTGGACTTCCCAGACCCAGTCACTGCTTCCATCTACCCACAAGTCTTCCTATCTTCTGCAAGCAGGTTTCAGCTGTTAAAGTAACAGCAGATTGAATCTGGGAATGCCCTGATGGCTTTGTCTGACAAGAGCTATAAGAAGTCACTGAACAATCGTGGGCAGGAGCATAATGAGAGCGCTACTCCACTTACAACATATCGCGATGGCGACTCAGAGGAAAGTGAGTTAGAAAAATGCAGAAAGTGTTCCACGACCCACCAAAAGCTTCTACAGACCTTCAAGCCAAAGATTAGATCACCTTTTGGTGCAAATGGAGAGTGACATAGATCGATACGCTCTTGACCTGTGCTCAGCCGTCCTCCCAGGAAACTCAGTTGTTCACCTGTGGCAAAGCTTTGCAACACAGAGCCAGGGCTAGATTTCTGAACCTATTGCTCCCTTCAGATTACCTACGTCACGTGGCACCAGCTGGAGATTCCACAGCTATTCTATCACAATGTCTATGTGATTTTTTTTAACATTATAAAAACAAGCAGCAAGATTTTTCTGAGGCCAGAACACTATAGGCAGAGAAGAAAATAAAGCCTGCAATATTTTGACTAGCATTTGACTAATTCATAGACATTAAATGGCAATAAATAGTTAACCAGACATTTTCCAGGCAGAAGTGTTTTGTAGAAGCAGGACTCAGAATAGTAGAGCCTGGCCTGCAGTAATTGCTAGGGCGAGTAGCTGACCCAGGCTCCTTCCCTTATGGAGCCCAGGAAACCTCTGTATCCTATTCCTTATAGACCTAGCTGATTCTCAGGCCCCCCTATACCAGGACTCCCCGGGGTTGCTCTTTTATTCTGCATCTCTAACTAAGACATGGGATTGGTCAGAACATTCTTCTTCCCAAAACAAAAAACTAACCAAATCAGAAGGTTCTGCCTGCTTATTTAGGGCTGCCACTTCTGTACTGGCAGAGACTAATGCGGGCAGGGGTAGTAGACTAACAGGGGCAAATGGGGTTAGTATCGGGTATTCCCTGACAGGAGGTTGCTGGTGGGTAAAGCAGCAGGTGGGAAATTGTAAGGACAGTAGCTAGGATGCACATCTGGCTGTCTCTGGTTTCCCCAGCATAGGAAGTCAGGACAAAAATTACAGAAGCTGTCAGTTCTGGCCATTTGGTGCCAATTGTCCTGGGAGTGACCACAGGCTTCCTAAGTTGTTGCTTGAGATGGGACACTGACTCCCTACCAATCTGAATTAGAGAGTGAGCTGGCTTTCTGGGCTGGTCACTGCAGGCTGTTGGTCTTGATAGAAAAACAGAGACTTCTGCAGACACAAGGAGGAAAGGAGCCCTCACTCTGGAGTCTGGTTGGAGCCTCTCACCAGCTGAGAATCAAAACTTCCAGCCACACTACCATTTCCTGTGAAGGCTGGTGATATAGAGATAACATCCCTTTTATAAAGAGGTATTTTCAATTAATGTTTAAAAAATAGGAATAAAACCTGCTTAAGGCCTCAGCCCACGTGACTTTGAAATATGGCCTTGCTCCTTTCCTAGATGTTTTCTGGGAATCTCACAAACAAGACTAAACCTTTGTTTTCAATCCAAACATCTTAACTGCCCTGCAGTCTGAGCCTTTGCCTCTATTATCTGTGTTCCCATCCACAGTGCATCAGGACCCACCCAAGGATGCCATTTAAGGGAAAAGTTCCTATGACATGTAACTTCAGAAGCCACCTGAAATGTCACACGGCTACTCTAAGGACATCCAGAGAAGCCCACGCCATGCTCTCAAGTATGCCTTATTCTCCCCCGAGTACCTTTCTGCTGCTACACTTAAAATCTATGTTAAACTTTCTTCCTAATAACCCCCACCTCTGCTTCCCAATGACTCATCCTGAAATTTGTTTCTGCAATGAGTCAAGAATCCTTTCCTTGCCCGAGCAGAGGTCTCTGAAGAGAATGCCGTGGGTTTTTACCATCAGCATGGAACTACGATGTCTTGGGCCCACACCCTCTGAGCAGTCACTGACTGAGTTACATTTTTATGTATGTTCAACCTACTAACCCCTTGTATATTCTGTCTCTCTCTCCTGAGCTGAATTCTGCTCCACACCTAAAATCAGAGCTGCCTGTTATCTTCATTTTATATGAGGCTTAGAACACTGTAGTTCTGGGTGTGACCTGCTTCTTATAATAACTGCCCTCTCCTTTGGAATATGACCTAAAAGAAGGCTGAACAGGGATGTACTGGAAGATCACCCTTCTAGGAAGGCCTGCCCTAATTTGTAAGAGTGCAGTCTGTAGACAGTCCTGACTACTGGCATGAGCTCTCTCGGGTTCCCCAGATGCTAAAAGCCACCTCACCCTGCCCTACCACTCTTCATGGGACAGCCAAACCCAGCTGCTGAGAAGGCAGGGGGAAAGAACCACCATTTTGTCATGGAGAGAGTAACAGGTAAGAGTTTCCTCAGCCCTACAGCCTAATTTCATCGTTCATTTGACCCAGATCTCATCTTCCTTTCATGGATGCTGGTTCTTCACAAAATCTTCATTCAAAACTTCATGTAGGCAACTGTTCTGGGGAACCAACCCTGAGTCCACCTGAGAGCCTCTCTGACCATGGCTCCTGAGTTTTATACTTGCAAGGGAATCTGGCCAACAGAAATATGAATACACTCAGCTCATAGCTTTGATCCTCATTCCTTTAAGTCATAAACACACACACACACACACACACACACACACACACACACACAAATATTGTGTAACCTCTTCTCTAACTCTAACTAGAGACAGGACTTTCAAACAGAGATGAACAAGGAGCATCTTATTTGTGACCCTGGGTGTCTGATATGCAGGAATGTAATTCAAATCCAGCCAATAGGCTCTAGGGAATACAGTCTAATTGGCAGTGTACCTGCCTAGTATACATGAAGCCCTGGGTTTGACCCCTAACACTATATAAAACAGTGTAATAGTGCACGATTGTAAGCCTGGTGCTTGGGAGGTAAAGTCAAGGAGTTTGGGGGCATCCTTGGTTACATGGTGAATTCAAGGCCGGCCTTGAGATCCTGCCTCAAAAACAAAACCAAACAAAGCAAATCCAGAGAGCAAACTGTCCTCCTCTCTATGGAAGTGATGGGACAGCTTAAAGATGTCAACGCTTCTCTACTTCATCCAAGTAGAAGGTAGCATTGAACCCAAGCTTGTCTAGAAGTAATGGAAGAACAGAAAATTATGATAGAAAAGTCAATGGAAAGAAAATTAAGATTGGGTTTGGCAAAGTTGAACCTCCTCCACCCCTTCTTCCCCTTGATTTATAGTTGAACCCCCAGGCTTAGCATCTCAACCCAGGACAAGAATTTGGTAGGAATCCTCTGAGCCCCTGGCTGGTTTGGGCATGTCTAACTGTCTGGGTACGTCTACAAAGTCACCAGCAATCTTAGGTTGTGGTTCCAGACAGCTACTGGATTAAAGAGAAAACTTTTTTTCATTGATGCTAACTTAAATATGATCCAAAGCCTCTCATGACTAATATTTTCTACTTTTTTCTCATCCGATGATGACTTATCAGGAAGAGGAAATAGACCTTTGGAGCAAATAGCAAAGCGAGTGAGCCTGAGCATGTGAAAGGAGGAAAGCGTGTGGCCCCGGCATGCTGACTCCCTAGAATCACTCCCTATACAGTTGTCACCAGCCGTGAGAAGACATCCATCAGGCTGGCACTGTGCTCTGTGCTGCAGAGTCTATGAGCATGAGCCAAAGAAGCAGCCGCTGCCCTCCTTGCACCCGCCCCCCCCTCCATGGTCCCAGTGGAAAAGCGTTCCAAACCCAGAGAACAGAAGCCAGGGTCCCCAGTTCTCCATTTTGCTCTCAGACGGAACCTCATTACTGTGAATCATTATGTTCTGGTAGCTTTAGGTTTCTTGCCTTTTAAGACTGTGAGTTGTCATCTGATGTGAGCAGGAGGCTTTGACCCTGACCACCCACAGCAGGGAACTTTTGGGTTGAGACACTGTAGAACTACAAAGGACAACTTAATTCTTTTGAAGAACACCCAAACAACAACGACGAAAACTGTGATCAAGATAGCAGGTTGAGAGCACAGACTACCTCCTCTCCTATCCCAGTCTATAAAAATACCAGGGGAGGGTTTAAGGTGAGGCCTGTGAGTTCCTATGCACAGGCATCCATGGGAGGTGTGATGCTTTAAATTCTTTGATAGAATTAGAAGGATTAGGGGGTGTGGCCTTGTTGGAGGAAGTGCATCACTGGGAATGGGCACTGAAGTTTTCAAAAGCCCATGCCTAGGCCAGCATTTCTCTGTTCCTTTCTACCTATAGATCAGGATGTAGCTCTCAGCTACTTTTCCAATGCCTACATGCATGCAGCCATGCTCTTTGACATGATGATGATGGACTAAACCTCTGAAACTGTAAGCCAGCCTCCAATTAAATGCTTTCTTTCATAATAATTGCCTTGGTCATGGTGTCTCTTCAGAGCAATAGAACAGTAACTAAGACAGGGCGTGTCTGCAAGTTCCTGTGCACAGACGTACATGGGTGTATGTAAAAAGATGGTTTTACTCGGTGCCTTAGTCCACTTTCTGCCTTGACAACAGAATGCCTGAGGTTTAGTTAATAGTATTTAAAAAGAAGTTAATTTTGTCTCATAATTCTAGAAACTGTGAAGTCTAAGATGGGGTGTCCAAATCCAGTGAGGACCTCACACTAGGCAGAGAGCAGAAGGACAAGCGATGCACAGCACATCTAAGGGGCAAAGCATGAGGGGAGGGCTGCCTCACTTTACAAGATCCCATTCTCAAGACTGCTAATGCACTCCTGGGAGAACTAACCCAGTCCTAAAGGGAGGCATTCAATCTTCTTAATAGCCAATTACCTGTTAAACAACTCGTGGTAGACATTGGATTTCAACAGGAGTTTCAAGGGGACAAATAGTAGCAATCAGCATTTAAAAATAAACAAATAACCATATCAGTGGGCTAGAAATCTAATTCCCAAAGGATGGAAGGCAAATGACATTGGTTTGACAGAGTAAAGAGCCTTCCAAACTCAGCTCAGGAGAGGGAACTAAGAGAAACAGAATCGGAGCTGAGTATTCCCTGGTCCTGAACGTTTACTTCCAGGGAGGTGATGAAGCCACCAGTGTTGTAGAAACACATGTGGAACAATTTGAGCACCGAGTCAGGCTCATCCTGCCTTCACCATTCCCTCACTCCACGCCTGACCTCAGTCAAAAGAACGCATTTCCTCTGCTCTGCAGAAGCTAGTCTGAACTCTCAGATTGGAGGAGATGGTGGCTAGGATTGGAGGAGATGGCGGGTGCCCACAGTAACTCCTGATAAATAAAATAAAAAGTAATGCTCAGAAGACAAAGGCCCCAGAGTTCTACCAGGAAGCACATCTTACCCTTTCTCTACAACACTGGAGGCAATCTATAGCAAACGAGACACCATCACACACATACATGGGCAAGAGACAAATGTTTAAGGGAAACTAGCTGGTATGTATCATTATGTCCAATGAATAACCTGATAGAATTATGTTAATAAGTGTGTGTGTGTGTGTGTGTGTGTGTGTGTGTGTGTGTGTGTATTATTATTTGGCTAAAATTTGACCAATATATACCTGAGAATTACTTGGACTTTTTTTGGAAGTAGAATGATATTTATATATGATTGTATCATTTTAGAACAATATTGTCTGACATTTTATATATTTGTTTATTTTATTTACTCAGGACATTGGTCATTATTTCCAGTGTGTATGCATGTGTGTATGTATGTGTGTGTATATGTAACAACAATCATTGAAAAGAAGAGGCCATGAATTTGAAAGAGAACAAGGAGCAGTATATAGGAGGATCTGGAGGGAAGAATGGAAAGGGAAAAATGAAATGGTGCAATTTATTATAATCTCAAAAAATAAAAAGAAATAATTTGGACTTTTAAGAGCAATTTACACCATTATTGGGGCCAAGAACCTGTGGCTAGAGAGGTCATAGGACCTAGGGAGAACCTACTATTATTACTCTGCTAAATGGACATGGTCTTAAACTGACTCATTATAGTAGTTGGAATGTAATTGGCCCCCATAAGCTCACACAGAGTGGCATTATTAGGAGGTGTGGCTTTGTTGGAATAGGTACAGCCTTGTTGGAAGAAGTGTGTCACTGTGGAGATGGGCTTTGAAGTCTCATATATGCTCAAGCCATGCCCAATGTCTCAGACCACTTCCTAATCCCTGTGGGACCAAGGTATAGCTCCTTCTCCACTCTCAGCTCCTTCTCCAGCACCATGTCTACCTGCATGCCACAATGTCCTGCCATGGACTGAACCTCTGAAACTGTAAGCCATCCCAATTAAATGTTTTCCTTTATAAGAGTTGCCATGGTTATGGTGTCTCTTCACAGCAATAGAAATCCTAACTAAAGCATTCATAGATTAGTGTATCAGGCAAGCCTCCAAGAAGCTTCTTTCTGCAACTGATGGTGATCAGTTGTGGAGATCCATCAATTGTGGAGAGCCATCAATTGATCAAGGTGCAGAGAGTAAGAGATGACGGAATGCTCAGTCCCAAATGGAACGTCTGCCTCACACCACCTCCAACCAAGACTCAGGGTTCATGGTGGAAGAGAGGGTAAAACCACTGTAAACAGCCATGGGTGGTGAATGACTACAAGGAAATACAGTGTTTTCTGAACTCAGGAGGGCAGCTACCCACATGAATTCGTAGCTGTTAAGACTGAATGCACACGACCTGCACAGGCTCAGACCAGACAACATTCCAGCATGAAGAGGGAAGGTGGACACAATGTCTCACTCCTAACTACAGAACTCTTGGAAGCTGGTAGCTACTGGGAGAGGGAGAGTCAGTTTTCTTTAAGGATGAAGCTCCTGGTGAATAGACCAGCCTCCAGGGAAGACCACACGTCTAAGAGTATACGGCAGCATAAACTGCATTTGATGAGTTAAAAAAAAAATGTAGACACAAAGTTGGGTGGGTAGAGAAGGGGGGTGGATCTGGGAGGAGTTGAGGGAGGGGTGGATATGACCAAAATGCATTGCACTAAATTCTCAAAGAACTAATAAAACTGAGAGGAAGAAAAAGGGAGCCACTAGAAATTGTTCTCTTCATTGTCATGGTGTCTTTTCAGAGCAATAGAAAAGTAACAAAGACATATGGCTCCTCTTTCAATCCGTCCATGGCTTTGAAAGGAAAATTTATCCCACAAGCAACAAAATACAACCAGTCCTCACTGTAGCAAGAGATGTTTTAATTGAAACAAATCAAAGGTTCTTCTTAAGTCTCATGCTCTCCTTGGATATGAATCTAATTCTCTTTCTTGAAGGAAGCCACTCAGAAGGCTTGCTAACATTTTCCCTCACATCCCAGAAGTTTCTTGCTGTAGATAAAGCCTCACACACACTAGTGCTTACAAAATTACTCCAACAGCAGCTACACCCCAAGTCATCTGTGAGCTGAGGGCCATTTTCTTTCCTTTCTCTACAGTGGCCAGTTGCACTGATGCTGCATGGGCCTTTGGAGATCTGAAATCATTCACTGCAGAGACCAGGGCTGCCTCAAGACATGTTCTTTGCACACCTGAGCATCAGCTCTAACCTCATTTCAGAAGTGGCCGGTGACATCACTGAAGTAGAACGCTGACACAATTTGAAATGAGTGGGTTGTATTCAGAATAATCAGATCCCCAAAGTCCAAAAGCAAAACCAACTGTGAGAACATCTGCCAAAGAGCTCTGCTGCTCCACTGAACTCCCTTCGGCTGCCAGAGGAGCACAGCTTCCATCGTCCTAGAAGTTCAGTCCCGACTTGGACATCATGTCCCCAGAATCTTTTCCCTCTGTTCCTGCTTCTGTGTCTTACTTCAAATCTTTGAAGGAATCTCTTTTATGGGTGTGGAAGGGAGGGAGGAGATATGACTTATGACAAAGTGTGAGAGTCTCCTACCACTACACAGACTCTCCTTTGTTCCTTGACCTCTGGTTCATTATTCTTTTGCTCATGAAGGTGTTCGATATCTAGTATTCTAGAAATAAAATCTAAAATGCACACATTATATATCTTCCAAGAAGATCATTCTTTAGCTCTTTATTATATTTATCTGTTCATGGGGGGTCACATGCACCACAGCTCTGATATGAGGGTCAGAGGACAATTGTGGAAGTTGGTTCTCTCCTTACACCCTATGGGTGGGTCCCAGGGTCTAACCCAGGTAGTCAGGCTTAGCACCTTTGCCTACTGAGCTGGGTCTCCCGCCCACAAAAATCATTTGTTAGGGAACAGCCACTGGTCTTATTTTATTAAATACATCTGAAGGTTTGTTTGGTAATGTTGTGCTTTTCACAAAACTCAAACACTGGTGTTTCTTAATTGCAGATTATTTTTATAAATCCTTACCAGAAGGATGGTAAGAGAAATTGGCCTTGAAATTTGTTTTCTTATTTTGCAAAAAGAGAAGTCTAAGTAGAGGCCTCAGGGGCTGGTCTGGCGTCAGTCTAACTAGCTCTCGGTTCCTCAAACTTTTGCTTAGATAAAGGTTCTCATCACTGGCCTTATAAAGACAATCTTTCTATTTCTCCTAATGTTTTTGTGATGCTGTTCTAAAGCATCATGGGAGGTTTTTTGAACAGATTCATTTCAAAATGAACAGTGTATCCTTGAAATAAGAATCCAAAGGTTGTTCTTTGGCAGAGATAACCAAGTTTCCTCTCTTTTTTAAATTTTTAAAGGGAATGTAAAGTGCTTAATATACTAATATTCAAATGACTATGTGCAGTTCCATAAGTTGGATAAACACATGACCTTTCAGCTATGATTATATGAGAAAAAGTGAACTCTAGATGCAATGTTTTCATGAAGGTATTATAAAATTGATTCAAAGAAAATTGGTCTTTAATGGAAGAAAGTAGACTGAAACTATCCTGATTCAGAGCATATTAGAAGGTTCTGAGGTGTGTGTGCATGTTTACATGTGTGCATGTGTGCGTGTGTGTGTGTGTGTGTGTGTGTGTGTGTGTGTGTGTGTGTGCCCTTATCACGCATCACGACACTGAAGTGATGAAATGGCCCACATGCAATCAGCAAGGAACGGAAAAGCAGATCACATCAAAACCTCGGTGTGTGTGATGGAGCCAGAGCATATTCATCATCAGGGCAAGAGTATTGTCTATGGGATACTTTCTGAAGCCAGGAAAACTGTAGGCAGATAACTCATTTCTAACGATTTTCATTACCTTCAACTCAAATGTACGGACACAATAATTCTACCCTGAAGAGCAATTCCTTCATGATCACATTGTCTTTAAACAAATGAAAGAGAAGTTGCTTTTGTGTATTTATCCTCCAAAGGCCTGAACTCAAACATGCTACAAGGTGGGAAGTTGGAAGAGGAACTGCATGAAAAGCCTTGAAAATGGGAAGTCATGGCTTACCATGTCACCCTGGTAGGAGGTCCCAACATTGGCACACACAGAAGTCATGTTTCTCTTGTGCTCAGGGTTCTGAGTCCTGACTCAATGATAGATAAGAAAATACTCTCATAACAATATCCTCTGTGAGACTAAGTTAAAAAAATTACAGAAGAATCTAAAAGAACAAATGCAGGATGTTATTTTACAATATATGAGACTGACATAGGAAATAGAAGTGATCTGACTTAGCAAAACACATACACAAAAGCCCTGCTTTAAAAGGAATGTGGGGTACCTGTGAAAAAGAAAAAAGAAATCGAGGTGGGTACAGAATGTGTTACATATCCTTCCTTGCCTCCCAGGATGAAGCAGGCCCTAGTATTGAAGACAAGTAGCTGGTTTAATCCTGATTGAAAGTCTACAACATTAAGACCCCAGACAATGATTATTTATACTTCTTTTTGAAGAAAAGGATAACTGAGTCTTGAGTCAGACTCTGACTCAGAGCTGAGCTTCTGCAGCTTCCGGGGAGCCACCAGAACATGGAAAAGTAACTCATGATTGTTACAAAAATTACACAGTTTTCCCCAAAAATGTATAAGTTCCCACAAAGCAACAGCTCCAGAAGCAACTCGCTGTGGGCAGAACCAGATGCCTCCTGAACCTAGGCTTTGGTCCCAGGTAGTGAGTCCGGGAGTATACAGACATTTGTAGATGCAGATGGGAAGGGTCAAAATGATAGGAAGAAGATGAGCTTGGGACCAAGGCCAGCGTCATGGGTGCAGGATCAGTGCGATCACATCTTTCAGAAGGGCCTTGCACTTGGTGTCGGGTGCCCTATGGTCCTGAAATTCTTTAAAATTGTCTTTCAATTTGCATTGCAAAGGATGGTGCAACAAAAGAGCCACTCACAGGAGTCTGAAGCTCATGTCATCTGTAGCCTCTCCTCTATTATCCCAGAACCAAATCTTCCATTCCCAGCCCACAGCTGGCCACTCCTGCACCCTCTGCATCCAGCATGGCCTGGACCCTGACACAGATGCAGGGAACATGAAGCAGAGTCCAGGAGCATGTGGTCTCTAGCATCTCAGAATGAATATGGCTACAGCTATCCTCAACGAGGGTCAGCACTGTGGTGCATTAGGCAGCCCCTCAGTACCAGCCCCATCAAGGTATCTTATACAGGTCTTAACTCTTACATCCGTCATGAACTGTGGCCACTGGACATAGGAAAAGGAGTCTGAGTCACCTTTTTTCCTCTCCCTCATTGCCACAGGCACAGGATCTACTCCAGAGACTGATACAGTTAGCCAAACAGAACTTTCCAAGTCACAAGGTGGGACTTCTGGGTCACATGGAGGTGTAGACTTGTTCAGCTAGTATTCTCATGCCCAAAGGACAATGACATTAAATAGAAATTTAAGATGGACCTGAAGGCACGGGCCCAGCCACTCAACAGTCTAAAGCAAGATTCCAAGTCCAAGGGGCTGAGCTACAGGATGAGTTCAAGGCCAACCTAGAAACCTGATTAGACCCTGTATCAAAAATGAGAAGTGAAAGTGGGACTTGCAGTGTAGTTCGGTGGTAGAATGCTTGTCTGATGTGTAGCAGACCCTATATTACAATGTCCAGTACATGTCAGTCAAAATACAGACAGAGGGAGAGACAGCGCAGCACTCAAGAGTCCTTACTCCTCTCTCAGAGTACCAGAGTGTAAGTCCCAGCATTCACAGCAAGTGGCTTAGAACTCCAGTGGATCTGACACCCTCATGTGGCCTAGCCTCTGTAGGCATCTGTTCACACACAAAATAAATAAATAAATAAATAAATAAATAAATAAATAAATAAATAAATAAATAAATCTTTTTTTTTTAATTGCTGCAGAGATGGCTCCGTGGTTCAGAGCACTCCCTATTCTTGCAGCGGCCCAGGTTCAGTCACCAGCCCTCACACGGCAGCTCACAACCATCTGTAACTCCCACTTCAGGGAGTCCAATATCCTCTTCTGGCTTCTGCAGACATCAGACATGTATATAGTATACACACACATGCAGGAAAAACACTCATGCATATAAAATAAAAATAAATAACTGAAAAAAATTAAACACCAAGAAAGGTGAAGAGAAATACCCCAGAAGTCAAGAATAAAAGGCTTAGATCTTAATACCTTAAGTGTCCTGTTTCTCTGCTTGCGGGGAGGTACAGGGAAAGGTCTACGCTATGTTTTCATTTTGTGCTGAGGTCGGTGAATTAGAGTGCCAGCATGGTCTCGGTTATTCAAAAGCTAAAGTGCCCCCACCAACCAAAAAAAAAAAAATCATGCAAGTAATTTCTGGGAGATGGAATGTCCTGTACAAAGCTCAAAGAAACCCGATATTAGATTCATTCCTTCCCTAGAGAGTGAATATTAAAACCTACCAAAAAAGGGATTGAGAGCTGGCTGAGGAGTTAAGAGCACTTGATGCTCCTGTAGAAGGCTGGGGTTTGGATCCCAGCACCCATATTAGGCAGCTCATAACTGTCTGTGTAATTCCATTTCCAAGGGGTCCAACACCCTCATCTGGACTCCTCTGGTACCTGCATGTACATGGCACGCACACACACACACCTCTAAAGTAATATATATATTACTTTATATATATATATATAAAGATATATATATATCTTTAAAAATAAACACATCCTGACTGCCTATCCCATAACAAAGACATCAAGTAAACTGCAAGTCCATACAGAATCCTGGTGTCCCCAAAGTGCTATCCACTCCGCACACTTCAGTTCCTCAAACCAATAAATTCCTTTTACTTCACCAATTTGAACTGGAGTCCTGTCACATTCAACTAGAAGGCATGAGATGCATAGGGAGCCTAAAATCAATAGTTGGCAGTTTCCAATCTTAAACCTTGCTTCTATAGCTCAGGAGTGGGATCTTGGAAGAGGTGAAACATATTTTGTCTCACAAAACACATTTCATCAGGTCTATTCTACTTCCTCAGACTCCACAGACTGATGATCGTTTCCAAAGAAAATTTCAAGTTAATTGAATGCTTATTCCAAATCCAGAAAAATAGCAAATACTAGACAAGATATGAGAGCAACTTTGATGGAAAGACTATCATAAACAATGGGTCCCCTGGAAATTAAAAGGCGAGGGAGGGTTTTTATTTTTATTACATTTATTTATTTATTCATTTATTCAGAGAATGTGTGTGTGTGTGTGTGTGTGTGTGTGTGTGTGTGTGTGTGTGTGTATACATGTGCTCATGCACCCTCACCATGACATACGTGTGAAAGTCAGAAGACAACTTCTAGGTTCTTTTGTGGGGATGGAGGAGAAAAAAAGGAAAAGGGAAAGGGAAAGAGGGTTGGAGGAAGAGGCCTAGATTTGAAGAATGAGTTTTAATAAAAAGTCAACCAATATCTACCTGCACCCACACACACCCACACATGCACACACACTTACAGATGAACATCTTACAGACGCCTGCAGATGCTGTCAGCCATCACTAGAGATTAGCATGGCCCCAACTCCCTGGCCCTCCCATTGTTCAGATGGCTATTGGCGAAATTATTAAGGCCACTCCACGTAGTTAAAAGGAAAGTTTATTAGTGGCGCAACTTACAAATGAAGGGATAGGTAGGTCGCAGGGTCTGAGGAAGGTGTATCGCAGTCCAGCGGTGTTCTCTGGAGCTCTGCTCGGTCCACCTCCACCGTCCAGGGTCCAGGAACAGAAGAAGCCAAACGTCCCAATCTCGGGTCTTCAGGGCCCTCCCTTGGCCCCGCCTTGTAGGTGTGATAGTTACTGAAGCCTCAATGGGGGTTGGAACTTCCAGACCAAAGCTGGAATGGCTACCCACTACAGATGGCCTTTTTCCTGGTCCCCTCCAATTTATAAACTATTTTGGTAAACAGAAGAAAACTATCAATAATGCATCCAACTTTGAGAAAGTTGAAAAAAATCCACTTATAAAACTACCACAAAGACCCAAAACAAAAGTGAATTTGCCTTTGTATTGACCTTTCCCCACCTTTCCCAGCATGAAATAAAAAAACAGATTTGAACACTAGAGGGCAACATCGATCCTCAAATATGTACTCAGGAGCCAAACAAGAGATGCATAAAATTCATACACACACACACACACACACACACACACACACACACACACACACACACACATTTCACATGTGTGTGTGTGTGTTTCTAAATATATAAATACAACCTTCACGGTCTGTAGAATGTTTTCTATATGTATTTAATATCAGGTCTGACCACTTTGTATTGGATAGCCAATGGGATGGGAGTGTAGGTGGGGAGTGGGAAATGGGGGCTCTTTCCAGAGGGAGACCATTTCTCCCACTCTCAGCAGTCCTCAGGTGCCATAGTCTTTGTCTAGGGTTCAGACCCCACAAGTTCCCCCCTTCTATGTTAGCATTGGTGTCTTGGTTGTTCAAGTCTAGCTTAGGTTGCCATATTGAGACTTCAGGAGTATAGCCTTTCCAACGTCTCTAGGAGACAATTTCACAGCAAAATCCCCGCTCCTCTGGCTCTTGCAATTTTTCTGCCTCCTCTTTCACAACAACCCTGAATTTTAGGTGCAGGAATTGTTTTGTAAGTTAATCAAATAATTTTTTTTTAATTTACAACTGAAACAGAGCCTCACTTCACACCATATGCAAAAATCAACTCAAGACTTAAATAAAAAAGCTGAAAATATTTTTAAAAATGATTTGGCATCTTTTCTTCCCTTTAAGAAACTTTTTTTGTAAAAGCACTCTTTTTGCTTTTCTACAGGTCTACCATCTACAGGTCAATATACCCCAAGCCAGGCATATTGTCTGTCTGTCCCTTGGGCTTTCTGACTGGGCAGATACTGCTAACAGATACCAGCAGAGATCTATAAGACAGCTTTCCATTGCTGGCTTCCCTCACTTCATTTTAAATGTGTGTTTGCTTCTCTCTCATCCTCCACAGATTTTACTTCAAAAAGATCAGGAGCTCGATTTATCTTATCGACTCTTCTGTTTTCCAAATCTGACAGCGCCACTGTCATGTGCTGGGAGTTCAGTAAACCCCAGTAGATAAGCCTCACTGAACATTCTCCCATTCTCCACTTTCCAACAACTAGCTATCAAACTTGGATTCCATTTCTAAATGTCTCGCACTCATTTCCTCCCTCCATGCACAATGATCTTTGCTTGACCAAACTTTGATCAGGCAGCTGCACGAGTCCTTGTTAAAACCTGGTTTCAAGAAAAAGTCTACAAAGTACATTTAACAATAACCCAGGCCCCTCAATATCTGATCATGTTCCTTGTTCCTTACAGTCTTCCAGGTGAGGTCTGATCAGCCTGGCCTGTCTCCATCATGAATCCTATCATGTCAATTTTGCAAGGGTTCCCCGCTCTGCTCATTATTGCCTCTTAGTGGCTTTCGATCCTCCAACCCTGACCCTCTTTGTCTCTAAATTCTCTTTGCCCACACTGCATTCAGAGTTGAGTGGAATCTCTCTACCCCATTGCAAAACCCTACTGCTGTGCTGCCTGAACCCTTCTCAATGGACTTGAATAAAGTCTTCCTTGGTGCTCTTTATCAAGTTTCATTGTCATCTTTTAAAAATGCCATTTCTGCCCTTTATCTAAGCCTTCCTCATCTGTTGCTTTAATAACTGGAATAATCTATTAAGTAGAAACTACTTCCCACCTCCTCTCTACCTTTCTATATACATCAATATCCCTTTTCTAAGTATCACTTTTTTAATTTCTCAAGCATTTTCCTGGGCTATAGAGATGGCTCAGCAATTAAGAGCACTTACTGCTCTTGCAGAGGACCTCAGTTGAGTTTCTCAGCCATAGTCTAGCTCCCAACTACCTGTAACTCCAGTTCCAGGCAATCCAGTGCCACCTTCTGGCCTCCATGGACATTGCATGAGCTTATTACACATAAATTTATGAAGGCACACATACGTATGCATATAAATTTAAAAAAAATATTTTTAAATAATTTTCCTTGTCAATCAAAGTCTGGCCTTCTTGGCCAACCTGAATCCCACCTCTCCTCCATGATCCCCTTATTCCCCAACTAAACCAAATATTCCTGGTTCCCTGGGCAGATTCTGTCCAACCTCTGCCTCTGTCCAGCTTCCATCTAGGCCACTCCCACCATTTGAGGCTGCTTAACCCGCTCCTGCTCATTTCTCAATCATGTGGAAACAGCTCTAGGACAAGTCACATCCCACTACCCCAGAATTCTGCTCCCTTTCCTTCCCTGTGCCTTGAGCACAGTTTCGATTGCTTCTTCATGTCCTGAGAGCTCTGGTTGGTTTTGAAGGACCTTAAAACACATCTTCTGAACTATGCCTCAGGAAGACATATTTCATTTTTGATCCCGTGTCTTTCCCTTCATTTGTCTATACTTCCTTTAGTTTCTCTGCTTCTCATGATGTTTTTGTTTGGTTGGATTTTTGAGGTCGTTTTGTTTTGAGACAGGGTTCTGCCAAGTGGTCAAGGCAGGACTGGAATGTATAATCCTTCTTCCTCATCCTCCAAAGAGCTTCCATTATGTGTGCACAGCACCCCACACAGATGGACTTTTATTTCTATGACTTCCTTAATGTAGATTTTACTGAACGTAGACATCAGGATTTTGTGGTGAGTGGGTGAGGAAGATCCAAGAAATGACTGCATTTCCAGACAGTTTATGAAGGCCTGAGGTTGTCCAGCTGTAAGACTAGCATGTGAACTCAGGGAGGTCTTGGCCAGACCTGCCCTGAGCGACAGACAGGGCTGCCATCAACATGGGTCTAGGCTCCTCACTACCGATGTTTGCAAAGAGCTGACCTGTTCTCCTCAAATATTCCTCTGTTCAGTTGTAAACCTCAGGACCTCAGAATGTAGTCAGAGACAGAGATGGGGTCTTTCTCAAGGTTAAGTTCAAAGGAGATCCTAATATATTCTGACTGGCATTCTTATACAAAGAGGAAATGGTGACACAGCCCCGTGTAGGTTAACAGAGCAAGAAGACAGTCATCTACGAGGCAAGGCCAGCAGCCTCAGAAGAAACCAACACTGCCGACACCTTCATCTTAGACTTCCAACCCCCAGAACTCTTGATACACCAATCTTTGTATCATGGCAGTTCTGGTAAACTCCTGCATTGACAGCCTGGGTTTCAGTCCTGGCTCTTCCTCCCTTTCCCAGGAGCAGGGTCTTGCTGAACAGTTTGACAATGGAATTTCACATACATAATAAATAAACTTCTTTCTAAGACATATTATTACTATTTGCCATTGTGGTCATCTTTATTATTGCTTCTTTTATGGGTGGAATCACATGCCATGGTATATGTGTGGAGGCCAGGGAACAACTTTTAGTAGTTGGTAATCTCCTTCCAACATATGGGATCAAACTCGGGCTTTGACAGTAAGCACCTTTATCAGCTGAGCCAAATTGCTGACCCCTAGGTACATATTTTTAATGGCACAATAGCCATTTTTAATGTAACAAGGCACTACAGGACTAGTTCTGGTGGAGCACAACTGTAATCCCAGCATACAGGAGATGAAGGCAGGAGGACCAGGAGTTCAAGGTTAGTCTGGGCTAAATGAGACTCTGTCTCAAGAAAACAACAAAAACACTCCAGAGTATTTTCTTAAAGGACTTTCTAGGACAGGTTTTCTGACACATGATTTCTCTATGTGTCCCAGGATGGTCTCAAACTGAATTTCCTGTCTCGCTCGGCCTCTTGAGTGCTAGCATTACAGGTATGTGCTACCACTCTCAGGCAGTACATGCCCAGCCCTCCAGGACTTGTGTTGAAACACACAACAAAGTAAGGGACTCTTTCTAACAGATGCTACCTCATGGCCATCAGGTTATGACCTTGCTTTTACTTGGGGTGGGTGGTGCTGGGAAGAAAAGAAAAATAATGACTGATACCCTAACATCCTCTCTTGCCCCCTCCCCCTGCTCACTTACCTTCCCCTTTTCTGTGTCAAGCACAAAGAATTAGTGATTCTCCATCATCATAGAAAACACAAAAGTGGTTTTGCAAAAACCGTGGGTCTTTTTGTTTGGGTTGGTTGTTGTTGTTGTTGTTGTTGTTGTTGTTGTTGTTTGGTTTGAGGGAGGTATTTCTTTTCCAGACAAGGTTTCTCTGTGTAACAGCCCTGGCTGTCCTGGAACTGACTTTGTAGATCAGGTTAGCCTTGAACTCTCAGAGATCCACTAGCCTCTGCCTCCTGAATGCTGAGATTAGAAGCATGCACCACCATGCTCAGTTTAAGACCATCATGGGTCTTAAGAGAGTCTATTGTTAAGTATTCTGGAAAGGAAAGACACAGTCAAGAAATAGCTTGGAACTCACAGTAGACTTGTAAAGTCTATTGTGTATGTATAAGTATAAGGTATATATAAGGTATGTATAAATCAGAATATACTGTGGCTCACTGTGTCATATATAAAATATGGTGTGACTTACTATATTATTAACTGTAGCATGGTGTGGCTTAGTATATTCATGTAAGCTATAATACAATGTGACTTATTAGATATTAATGCTATTGTCATGTTTCTGTTTCATATTTGGGTCCTCTAAAATAGAATGAAATATCTTATAAACATGATCAGAGTCTCATAGAGGGCTTTGTTCATGAGAGACACTATACTGAAGTGGGTGTGAACTTGAGATCAGGTAGTTGCTAAGCCTCTGATCAGATCTCAACCATGCTACTAACAAGCTATGACACTTGGGGTGAGTCTTTGTCCTTTGGGGCTCTGGACATCTAAAATTTGACATAAAAACTGTTTGAAAAAGTTTTAGAAAGTAAATATAGACAGGGGCTGAAGATGAGTCTCATTCAGTGAGTCCAATGCTTGCTCTGCAAGCATGTGAACCTGGGTTTGATTCCCAGGACCCATGGAACAAAGCCAGGCACAGTGGTACGTTCTTGAAATCTCAGGCGGTGAGAAGGTGGAGACAGGTAGGATCATTGGGGCAGACTGGCCAACTACATTGGATAATTTTGTGTACTCCTGAGTCAGAGAGAGACCTTGACTTCTTTTAAAAAGTGGAAAACACCTAAGGAATGGCACCCCAAGTGTCATCCACTGTTCTCCACACAGAGGTGCACCTGCACACCCCTGATCATTCTCTCTCTCTCTCTCTCTCTCACACACACACACACACACACACACACACACACACACACACACACACACACATGAGGAGGGGGAGGGGCAACGGGAGGAGGAAGAGAGCTTAGACAGATGAGTGGAGAATGATGGAGTTTGATGTCCTTGGGTCTGAAGCTGTAGGAACAGAGGATGTAGTGAAAGCTGTGTAAACCTCAGGCACCGGTACATTTTTTGTTTTACTTGTTGAGTTAGGCTCTTGTTAGGTGAACACCACCATGCCCAGCTGCTACCAATGGATATTAATGGGTTTGTGCTTTTGTAGAAAGAAGGTATTGCTCCCATAGTTACACAATTTCTTCGGCTTCTGTGTAATTTTGGAGAACAACAGTTTTAAATAAAGTCATTCTCGTCACATAAAAGTTGGTCTCAGTATTTTAAGAATTGGGATGACTTAAATGCACCATTGTAATGTAAATCAGCCATATTTTGCAGCTAATTTGAGCTTTCCCTGGGGAAAAAAATTATATCTTACACTTCTTTTGCTTGGGAATCTAGGTTGCTTTTGCTGCTTTTTAATTTTAACCATAATCTCCTTTCTCAAGTCAGTAACATGGTTTTGAAGGATTCCACCCTTCCCTCTATCCCTCATCAAACCACTTTTGATTTTGAAGTGGAGAGTCTAGCTCTTTGCCAGAATCCCCTACCCTACCTTGTGAGCCTAAACACTTCCCTTGACTCTGAAACTTCTAAACTGTGTCTTCTACAGAAAATCAAAGATGCTCTGGGCTTGGCACCAAGACAGCTTTCCTCCTAGAGGCACATAGGACCAGAACAGTGTCTGAGCATCATTGCTAAAAGATATTTACGTTTCTCTCTACTTAGTGATTAAGGACTGGTTTGCTAAAGTAGTATATTTCTTTTAAAGGCAAGGAAAGAGAACATCTTAAGGAAGACAGGTTTTTATTGCTGAAAAATTACTTTGGGTTCTTCATCTCTCCTCCCTGCCTGCCCACACCACGGCAGGCAACTACAAGAATCCAGCAAAGCCAAAACACAGCGGCTGAGTGGAACCATAGTACTTCCTAATGTGTCCCATGCTCAGCCTTTGGGTAATGGATGCACAAACAAGAGTGTCCTTTAACTAGCTTTATTTGCTTGGATTCCAAGGATCACCCCCTTCGCTGTACCAAGCCTAGAATGCTAATGACATTTCTCTTTCTTTTCTTCACGGAAGTGGCAGCCATTCATCTATCAACACTGAGATAGTTACACTGGGAATAAAGTTGAGTAAAGGAGTGTCCATGGTGGTATAGAACTCCAAACCAGCTGAAAGAAGTAATACAGGAACTCAGGATGGATAGAAAGCATTGAAGATGAACTTCTAACCCAGGGAACAGGGAAGAGGCTGTTGGAAAAGACATCCTTGAAAGAGCAAGGCCTGGACTGAATGGGATACTTGAAATATATGGATCTAATGGAGGTCAAAATATTTTCAAAGCTGGGTGTGATGCCATACGCCTGTAATCTCAGCCCACAGGAAGCTGGGTCAAATGGATCACAAGTTCAAAGCTAGCTGGGGTACTTAGTAAGATATTGTGTCTAAAAATATATATAAATGAGGGAGCTGAGGGGATGGTCGAGTCAGTAAAGTGCATGTTGTGTAATCCTGAGGGCCTGAGACCCCCACAGTAGCACATGCCATCATACTAACACTGCAGGAGGGGAAAGTAGACCCCAAGGACTCATTGGCCATGCACTTTAGCTAGAACATTGAGCCCCAGATTCAGTGAGAGACACTTCTCAAGAAATAAGGTGGAGATCTACACAGGTAGATGTTTATCAACCTCTGGCACACACACACTCTCACACACACACACACACACACACACACACACACACACACACACACTTACTGCACATGCTCATCAAAGTCCCCGTGTGGTTAAGAGATTACCTCTCAAGCCAAGGCTCCACAAACATAGTCAAATTCCACTGGAAAATGACTTCCGGAGCTGTGATTTCATTTGGGGATTAATGTTTGCTAATTTGCCTTCACTTCTTCACACAGGACTTCAACTGTAAACCCTGTCCACACAGGTTTGTCTTTACTTACAAGACCTTGGTAAAGAAAATAGTCGTTTCTTACTCAGTTAAATGAGGTCCTTGCAGATGCTTGTTATCAACCTTCTGCCAAAGCCAAAACAGACATGGGCTGTGATGACTGGGCAGACTTCAAATAGGAGCATTGAATCCCAACGGGTGTGTCTTGATGTGATCACTGCTTTGGGGACAGGTATTGTGTGCCTTTCCAGACTGAGTTGTTCAAGTTAAAATGTCTTTTGCGTATCACTTAGGAGGGAAAATAAAAGCCTTTGTGAACTGCCTATAAAATTCCCAGCACAGGCTAAGTCATATCCTCAATTATTTCATTTTTTTCCATTGGGCCCAACTTCCCTAGAGCTTTAAAAAATAATTGAGACTTTAATTAAAGGCAACATGTATTAGTCTTTTAAGGATGGAGAAGCTGAGACATTAGCTCAAAATGAATCATAGTTGCAGAAAGAATCAAACTCTGTTTGCAAGTGCTGGTTTTGATGTCGATTGTTCGTTAGCTGTTCTTTACTCCTTACATTTCCTTTGGGGAAGATGCTTTCTGTATTTGTAGTCCAGAATAACTCTGCAAAAGAAAACGCATAGGATTGAAGTGGACAGCAGGGATGTCAGGTTGCACTTCAACTATGTAGAGCACTATACTAAAAGAATCCTGTTGCTTGCTATATATTTTTTCAATCTTTCTGAGTATTTGCCTATGCTATCTACTCAAGGTCTATAGTCCTCAAGGTAGGCTACTAAGGATCTGAGATTAGGCTGTCTCTGTTCTCCTTAAAGCACATTCTCTAGTCATACTTATATAAGGCTGCTCTTGTACAGATGTGTTGGTTTATTAGCTTACTTTATTTGTTTATGGCAGCAAAGATTTACTAAGAAATACACAGTTAGGGGCTGGGGATGTGGTTCAGTAGTGGAGACTGCTTGTTGCTCTTGCAGAGTTCAGTTCCCAGCATCCAATCGAGTGGCTCACAACTGCCTGTAACTCCAGCTCCAGGAGCTCTAACACTTCTTCTGGCCTTTACAGAACATGATCCGTACTTACACAAACACACATAAATAAAACTAAAGCTCCTTTTTTTAAAAAAGGACAAAAAATACACAGTTAATTCTAGACAATCAGATTGGAATATGCCATTTTGTGACAGAACAGCTCTCTGGGGAAAATGTCCTTAGCAGATTTCTCTCTCCTTTATTTCTTCCATCTCCCTCCCACTCACTAGACAGTCAGAGTTCTAATGAGTCCACCCAAATGGCTATGTTAAGTGCTAAGATTTCCTTTAGATTCCCAGAACCCAGATCTGATGCCCTCTGTCCATAGCCTTTGGTTAATTAGCTGTGGGAGGTCCATAGACTCTGTTGTGTTTGGAGAGAGACTAGAGACAGCATCCTAGATAACAAAGACCTCTGCCTTCCAGCCAGTGTCTCCATAGCCTCCCTCTCTCCCTTCCCATAAAAGCCCTTTGTACCCTGGAGGCCCCAGAGAAGACTGTGACAAGAATCCCCTTCTTACACCTTCCTATCTTTAAATTCACCGTGGAGACAAAAGTGGACCAGAGCAGCACAATGAACTGATGGTGCCAAAGACAACTTCTGCACCTGCCAGGTTCGGCCCTGCTATGAGCATAAAGACAGATAGGGTTAGGGATGGGCACATTCCACACATTGTCCATAGGGGAGGACTCCAGGTGGATAGAAGGCTATGCGTTCAGAGCTTAAGAGCCTATCTGTCTAAACCCACAAAGGACTCTTCTCTAATTGATGAAGATCCAAAATCATTTTCCGAGAATTAAAAAGAAATCTTATCTATGCCAATATGAGCCAGAATCCATGCACACACACACTTCCACCCATTACTACCAGCTCCTTCTCCATGAGGAAGATGTTCCAGTCTCCATTTTGCAGAATAAACTGAGGTTCCCAGAAGATACTGTGATTTTTTTCTAAGGACACAAAACAAAAAACCTGAGTGGGTTGTGACTTGAACCAAGGCTCCATTTGGCCTGTGGAACACCCATTATCCATCAATACCCACCATGTCTTGCCTTTCTGCTGGGACTCTCTCCATCAGCAGCAACCCCTGAGTTCCATCTCCTCCAGCATATCCTCATGACACTAACCAGCACATTCAGGGTGAGGGACACGAGGAAGGCTAGTGTCTTCCTAATAGCGAAAGAGTGATCCAGACAAGTTACATACACTCTCAATCCCTCAGTTTCCTTCCCAATATAACAGCAGTTTCTCCCTCCCAGGGTTCTGAGAGGATGAAATACAGTGACTATGAACGGCATACCACAAAACACATTACTGTGCACACACATCAACACGCACTGGTACAATTACCTTGATTGTTGTCGTCACAGTTGGCCACACATTGGTCCATGTTTTTACTCTAACTATGGATGGCCTTTAACTTTCAGAGCAGAATGTGGTGACAAGTTTAAATGGGAAACTATAAATAAGACTATAGCAGGATGGTGGTGACAAGCAGCTTTGCCCATTGCCACTAGATGGTGCTAATTTATTACAACCCACCCACAACCCTTTCCACATACATTGCACAACAAAAGAAATGTACATGAGGGCTGGCAGGCGCTGGGGTATTATTTTTCTAAAGGTCGCCCATTATTCTACTTCTGGCACAGGACAGGACAGGACAGTACTCCGCATCAGACCATGCACCACCCCTAAAGAAAGGTGGGGATAGTATGCTACTTGCTTTATTTTAGATAGAAGTTAACTTGAATCGTTGTCTTTTGAGATTCAAATAAAGGGGTCACACAGTCAACACAAGGAATTTCTTCTTGATGGCGAACACAGAGCCTCGTGAATTGCTGCAATACATGAAACTGACTGGACGCCAGGGGAGATTAGTGACAGTCTGAGAAAGTTTTATGGGAGGTTGTTTTCTCCATTAAGAAAAATCACACCCTCACCTGTCATTAAAGGACCATAACTGAACAGTAACTGTGCTGAATTTTCCTCTGCCTAATTTAGAAAGTAAATTCCTGCCTTTTCTTTACTTTCCAGCCTTTTCTTCACTTTCCAGTAACAATAGTCCCCTATTCCACCCACAGATGGAAACTGAGATGCAGGGCTTTTTTTTTTTCCCCCTGAAAGGACCCTTCCAGGATTCCTGGTGATTGCCACATTATCTGGGCTTTATCTGAAATGCTTGTAGACCTGCCTGGGAACCACAGGTGAGACAGCTCTTTGCATTCTCTCTCAGTGAGAACTCTGCTTCCCCAAATTGCATGCCTCTTTCTCCAAGTGGAAAATATTCTCTTCACATCCATCATCAGATTTCACGAGGGCAGTTCAGATACCTCTCAAGAAATGATGAGGAAAAGAGGAAGCTATTTGCCAAAAGGAAATATCTTGTTTTCTGTCTCCATAGCCAAGAATGATTTCAAAAGGAGCCTGTTTAGACTTTTTGTTTTAAGTTCTACTCAAGCATGGCAAATAGCCCTTGAGAGCTCTATTTCTGGAGATTAAATACGAAGGAGATTGGCTTGCCCAAGGAACCTTGGCATGGTGCAGACACTTCCCATATCTCACTTTCCAGCTTACAGCTCTTCTTACACGCATTTTATCCTGTCTGTCTCCACATCAAGGTTACTTGCAGACAGACAGGCAATTGCTATGACCCCTCATGAACACTAAAGCCCAATATACTCAAGATTGAGAGTCAGGGGACCAGTAAGACGGCTCAATGGGTGAAGACACCTATCACCAAGTCCAAGGACCTGGGCTCAATCCCTGGCACCTACATGTTAGAAGGAGGAAACTGATTCATAAAAGTCGCACACATGCTATGGCATGCATATACTCTAACACTGCCCCCCCCAACACACACACAAAATAAGTAAATGAACGAACAGATAATTATTTAAATAAAAGAAGCAAGTTGGGGTGAAGCTGAGACTCAAACCTGAGCCTTTGCAGTTTTGGTCAAGTTTTCAACTTCGTATATCACTTGCTGGTTTTTGCCACACTTTGCTTAGCTTGTATTCACCATCAACTACCTTCATGCTGTGTCCAATAAACCTATGATTCCTAAAATAATGTAAAATTGTGAGACTTTTATTCTGTAGAAAACAAGAAGACTGATGAACTTGTTTTATTTATATGTTTTAAATTGTAAATAATACTCAATTTTTAAACTCTCCTTCTCTGTAGGGGAAATTTTATAAAGACATTAGTACTGGAAAATCAACCACTTTTTCAAATTCATTTTAAATGGAAAAAGTATGTCAATGTGGGACGGACTCATTTCCTATTCTACATCCATGCTGGGGTGAAGGATATAATTTCGGATGACAGTAAAGACACTGGGGTGTTTTGCTGTTTTCCTTTGCTAAATGACATGATTTAAGAACAAGTAAAATTGTGTTTCTGTGGGTTCCCCTCCATATTTACTCTTGACCTGACTCTTATTTTCCAATGTCTCATAGTCTGGAGAGGAAGTGCGGTCTAGTGGTCAGAAAAACAATTTAGGAGACTAGAGTTGTGGCTTCTATTCCTGTCTCACTCCTCCCCTGAGTCATTGTAAAACGCTAGAGAGTCATGGAATCATGATGAGACTCAGTTTACCCATATTTCACTACCTAAAGATGGGGCTCAAAAATAAGCAGATCCACTAACAATGTAAAGTTAAATATGAGGTTGGCTCTAAAATGAAACAGCATGGAGCCGGGCGGTGGTGGCACACGCCTTTCATCCCAGCACTCGGGAGGCAGAAGCAGGCGGATCTTTGTGAGTTCAAAGTCAACCTAGGCTACAGAGTGAGTTCCAGGAAAGGCAGAGAAACCCTGTCTTGAAAAGAAAGAAAGAAAGAAAGAAAGAAAGAAAGAAAGAAAGAAAGAAAGAAAGAAAGAAAGAAACAAAGAAACAAAGAAAGAAACAAAGAAAGAAACAAAGAAAGAGAGAAAGAAAGAAAGCAGCAGCATGGCGTGAATACAAAGCTACACGGATGCGTCCCAAGGATGTGTCAGAGAAGATTTGGATCCTCTAAATCATGCATCAAATGAAAGCTATCATCAGAGATGCTTCCTGTAAGTGTCGGTTCTGCTGGTGATGGGTGATGGGTGGGGGCTGTGATCACATCTGAAAAACTACTCATGACGGTCAGGGCCTCTCAGAACCAGAAGTCTAGAGAAGAAGAATATCAACAATTTTTTGGGGAAGGGGCACTTTCTTCTAGTCTCCAGGGAAAATGTAACTAAGCAGGAGCACTCCAGGTTCACTTGGGGTTCATATTCTGAGGTGTAACAGGACCTTTCCAGGGGTGGCTTGGTTGGGGTATAAATGTAAAATATACTTGCATCCTTTTCACTCCTCAAAAAGAAAGAGCTCATAAACCCTATTGGATCAAAGAGGGCGTCCTGCAAAGCCACTCCAGTTACTGCTGCATACAGAGTCATTTTTATTCCCCTGCATGGTCTCCTGGCTGGTTTGCTGGCTGGCATTTTACACCGAGTCACCCAGGAGAAGAGAACAAAGTTGTCCTCAGGACTCACTCTTTGGCTCTGGAGTCAGTGTCATTGTGTTAGGAGTTATGACCTTCCCAAGAAGAACTTGATGAAGTGGTAGCACACTCTATTTCTGACACTAAAATTAGTAATAGCAGCTATTACTACCATAGACCAACCTCTATTTACTAAGAATACTAAGAGATGTCAGGTACAATGCCATATATAACCTCATTTACCTCTCTCTCAAATGTGACAAGGTAAGGACTAATATCTTCATTTTATAAACAGGAACTCTTAGATTGAGAAATAAGACCACAGAGTGAGAAATGAAGCCTAAAGTTGAGTCCTGAGGTCATGATCTTGGCATTAGGACTGGAAAATCAACAACTTGTTCGGATTTATTTTAAATGAACCAAAGTGTGTCAGTTCAGGCAGACTTGTCTCCTATTCCATACCTGTTGTGGATGTAGGTTATAATTTTGGATGACAACAAAGACAATTGGGCATGATGCTGTTGTTCTGTGCTAAGTAACAATAGGTCAAATGGGAGCTGCCTCCAGCAGCTGTTAGGACTGAACAGGCTCTGACACTCACAAGCCTTGTCTTCTGAGAAGCAGACAGGGCAGTGTCCATGGCCTGCAGGGATTGTGTTAAGTCCTCAACTGGCCAAGCTGGTCTTAGACTTTCAAAGCAGGTGAAAAGCAGGGATGGCGCCCATGGCTACACACAGCAAAGCAATCCGGGACAAAATAAAGAAAGAAATCATTTAGGACATTAAAGATTCTACTGACACAGATGAGTGTAAAAGGAGAGAAAGAGAAGCTATTTTAAGATACTTTACCTTCATGGTAAATGAAACCCAATGCCCACAGACAGTGCAGAAAGGATCTTCTGAGGATCAAACGTGGTAATCCATCCCTCATGAAACCATCACAAGGCCAGGACATTGGAACCAATGAGTCAAAGTACCCATAAAGAAAAAGACACATCCAAGCAGAAGGCATCCTCCAGCCATATGGGAACTTTCATAGCCAGGATCATATGAATGGAAAATCCCCAAGAGATGAAAGGAAATTAGAGAACCATAAAGCACAGATGCTGTTATCTTTATTGTGAACACTTTGTGATTTAGACTTTGAGACACGAGAGCATGAGGAATCAGGGGTATAGTTCAATGGTAGGCACTTACTTCAGGTGCACAAAGCCCTCCATTTGAATATGTTACTGTGGGAAGGAGGTTATAGATGAGGTCCCAACTAGCACATTTTGAAAAGAAAAGGAGGCATTAGTTACTAATTACTCCAAGAACAACAGGTACGTCATTCCAGGGAAACTATGACATGGGATCACTCTAAACTTCAGAAAAATGCATGATTTAAGGAGAGTAGAGAAACCTGGGTGGTAGTAACATGGATACATGCATAAAAAGACATGTGTGTATACATGTACACACAACAGAGAGAATAAAGAGGGTATTATAAGGGAGCATGCTCAGGAAATTGGCTAATGCAATGCTAACACTGATCATTAAATTGGCATACAGGCAGGGAATAGAGGAAAAGGCTTTAACTGCTCAGAAATACTAGAAATTTCCATCTGCTAGTCATGTCATCAGACAGCTGCCTGGATTTAACTTCCTTCCTGACAGTTTCACTTCTCAGAATGTGAAGGAAGTGGCAAAGAACTAACACAATGGATGCAATCCTCTGTAATAATGGAGAACTTGGAGGGGTGGCCATTGGCGTCTTTCTGAAGACCCCCACGAGTTTCTTTAAGAGGGAGAGGAGAGAGAGAGAGAGAGAGAGAGAGAGAGAGAGAGAGAGAGAGAGAGAGAGAGAGAGAATTGCTCAGACCAAGGTGGCTCCACAGGTGAAGAGAACCCATGAAGAGGAAAATCAGATGGTAGTCATGACCTCTGCAGAGCCAAGGGCACAAGACTAAAAAGACACGGAGTCAGAAACGCTAAAAGCAAGACAAGACAAAGCTGGAGCGAGATCTGAAACAAAGAAGGTTTGAAGGAGGCTACACCCAGACTAAGGTGGACACCCTTGGCCATGGTCCCTTCTTAGAGACCTTTCACCCTCAGCACAGAGACAGGAGGGACCAAGTGGTGGCCAGGAGACTTGGTTTCTATTTTCCTTCTCTTTATTCCTTGTCTGTTCTTCTCCTTTCTACCTTTCTTTACTTCTTCCTTTCCTCTTTCTTTTCTGCTGAGCCAGGATCTCATGTCGCCCTCTGTAGCTGAGACTGGCCTTGAACTCCTCATTCTTCTGCCTCTACCTTATATTACAGACAGGTAAAACCATACCTAGCTTCCATGTTTTTTTCTTAATAAAAGTATGCATTGCCAACTGGAAGAGTCACAGTTTCTATAGCCTTCCAGCTATCTAGTAGATACAAAGCTACAATTCTGAGGGGGGGGAAAAGACAAATTGAATATCTTCAAGAGAACAGTAGAGACGATGAAGGATGCTTCCAATGAAGCTGTTTAATTTCGAGAAGAGACCTTGATGGAGAAGGCATTTCCTGCTTTCCAACATTTGAAGAACCTCTCTGAGGAAACAGAGTATTATTGTAGGCATCAAAGAACAAAATCAGAAAGTCATTCTGACTTTATAGCTACTCATAGATCCTAAAGGTGAGAATCATCCCCATCAAGGTTGTATCAGGACATAGTGTAGCTCCTTCCTAGGGTTATGCAAACACAGATGAAAGCATCATTTGGGAGAAAGGATCATATCAAACCATCTTTTGGAAGAAGATAGGCCATGAGTCTGAAGTACACATGAGTAACAAGAACAGAATGGCTAAGCTTGATGGCTTGCAAGATACTTTCCATCCCTCAGCTTCTAGCCTCTTACTTTAAGTGGCCACTCAGACCCCATGGGTCTCTCTGCCTGGCCAGAGGCACCTTTCTTACATTCTAGGGAGTAGGACATGGTGTTCAAGAACCTGACACTGGAGTCTATATTTGTGTTGTGAATCTCAGCTTTACCTCTTACTAGTTTTGTGACTTTGGGAAAGTATTCTTGTTTCTGAAACAAGGGAGATGTCAGTAACACCCACCTCCCAATATTTTGAGAATTAGATAAGGTCATTTTGAGGGTCCATGTCTATCACATCATAAGACTCAGTGCACTTTAACTGGCGGTGTTGGGTAAACCCACAGCTGAGGTTAGAAAGGTGTCTATGACTGGCCCATCTCATTTTGTGTGCTTTGTCATTATGCTAAAAGTCATTGTGAGACACTATTTACATTATAATGCATGCTTTTATGCCATTATCAGCTTTTATTGAGTTGGAAATGTAGTTCAAGGGTGGAGCATTTGCCTAATGTGGGAAAGATCTTGAGTTCAATCCTCAGTAGTAAAAAAAAGAAAAAGGAAAAGAAACTACTGGGTTCCATTGTAAACTTGCCAGAGAACTGAGGCCTCACATGGCTTTCTGGCTTGGTGCTTGGCACGGCAACAAGTCTAAGATGACAGGAAACCTTTCTGCTCTTGGGGTCAATGACCAAGCTCTTAGAATGCCAATCACATTAGCACCCTGTGAAGAGGATGTTAAAGAAGAGAACAGCTATGAGGATTTTCTCAGCTTTCTAAAATCACACAGAATTAATGAATTACTTCAGATCTGTCCTATTAAACAGACTATATGAAGAAAAAAATAAATGAATTTATTAGCCTAGATCTTAGGTACTTTGCCTAATTTTCTAAACCTTGGGTTTCTTTTCTAAATCAATTCAAAAGTTGAATGTTGTGATACACTCTTGCACTCCCAGCACTTGAGAGGTGAAGGAAAAAGAATTAGGTGTTCAAGGTAATCTTTGGCTATGGAGTTAGTTCAAGGCCACCTTGGGCTACATGAGACCCTGTTTCAAAAGGAGAAGAGTCTCTGAATCATTGAATGAAGACTATAAATAGAATTACATAATCTTCTGTTTTTGAAAATAACCACTTTAAAGGCACCTTACCTTGAGGAATGGTGTTTTCTTGATTAAATATTCATACATAAACTACTTAGAGCTTTCTGTTTGTGTATCTATTTGGACTTGTTATTGTTACTCAAAATCCATTGGATATAGCTAAAGTAATTCACTAAATCTCTGTGCTGTTGAGTGGGTAAAATGATGGCACCTGTTCTGTTCCTTAGCATCCCCTTGACACAGACAGCTAGTGTCTGATTAGTCACCTACGAAAAGACAAAATGAAGCAAGCCATCAGATGTCCTGGTACTCTGACTAATTTTCTATAATATAGAAAGAGTCTAAGGAAATAAAAGACCCTGAAAGAAAATGTGATAATCATAGAGACCATTCAGGTTCAACCCCATCTCAAATACAGTGGTGCATCATCTAAGCAGAGTCATCCACTGGGAAACACATTGTGTAAACATCATACAATGTAGGGGGTATATTTGCACAAATCTAAACTATATGGTATGTATACATGCACGCACACAGCATATCCTATTTCTTCTCAATCTATGATCAACAAAACATGAGATTAGATCTAGTTCAAGAGAAAATGATGCATGGGAAAGACAATAAATGCAGATGTATGAGGCTCCTTGCTGCTGGCATAACACAGTGCGCCCTTTTACAGTTAAGTTTTTTATAAATCTAAAGAATACATTCTAACAGTTAAAAAGCATAGTAAATACACAAGCCATTAACTGTCATTTGTAAGAGCATGCCCTGGACTCTCATGCAACTGTCAGTATAATGGGTTTGCTTATACCAGTGTTTCCAGAAACATGAGTGATATGCTATGAATTAGAACTATGACATGTCTAAGTGGCAGCAATTTTCCAGCTCCTCTTGAATTTTCTGCAGCCATCATTTTTTTGTATGCCTGTGATGGTTTGGAATTGTCAATGTCATATTATTAGATACACCTGGGAAGGGAATCTCAATGAGGGTGTGGTGATTTAAAAGAAAATGACCCCCAAGGGAAGTGGCACTATTAGGAGATGTGGCTTTGTTGGAGTGGGTGTGGCCTTGTTGACAAAAGTGTGTCACTGTGGAGGTGGGCTTTGAGGTCTCATGTACGGTCAAGTCACACCCAGTGTCTCAGACCACTTCCTGTCGCATGTGAGATTAGATGTAGGATTCTCAGGACCTTCTCCAGTACTATGTCTGCCTGCATGCTGCCATGCTCCCAGCCATGATGATAATGGACTAAACCTCTGAAACTGAAAGCCACCACCTCAATTAAATATTTTCCCTTTATAAGAGTTGCCATGGTCATGGTGTCTCTTTACAGCAATAGGAACACTAACTAACTTAGAGGGATTGTCTAGATTAGGTTGTCCTGTGGTTATGTCTATGAAGGATTCTTGATTAGTTTGGTTGAAGTAGGAAGACCCACTCAATGTGAGTGACTCCATTCCCTAGGCAGGAAATCCTGAACTGTGTAAGAGTGGGTAGATCAAGCTGAGCAGGGGCATTTCTGCATTAATCCATTGCTCTCTGCTCTCAACTGTGAATCTAATATGACTAGCTACTACAAATTCTGCCATCCTGACTTTCCTGAAATGGTGGACTCTAACCTAGAACTGTAGCCAAATAAACCTTTTCTCCCTTAAATTTCTTTTGTTGGTACATATCATCACAGCCACTAAAAATAAAACTAAGACAATATCATTGCCCAAGGAGTCATTATTCAGAATATGACCATACACATAGAAATATTGTAGGGTAGAAAAGTTTTCAGCTTCAAGCAATTGTCTACAGAAGAAATAATAAGTAACTGTATAAATGTATATGTAGCAAAAAACATTTGAAATTTGTTGTAAAAGTGTTTGGTCTTCCATCTTCTCTCAATTGTTTCATGAACCACTGTCTTCTCTGATTAATTGCCATACTAGACTTAATATTTGTGTTCATTACCAAACAGCCTGATATATTCCTATCTAATCATCCTCTGTTGACAGATGATGTTGTTCTTTGTCAATTTCATTTATATTTAAGGATTATTCAATAGTGCTCTAAGCAGCTAGCATCACCCATGTAGAGCAGAGTGTGTGCAGTATCTGTTCCAACATGTTGAATGACAATACGTCCCTAGTTTGATATCAACCATGAAAGAAATATTGGTGTGTGTGTTTGTGTTTGTGTGTGGATGTGTGTGCATGCTTTTCATATGCCTATATATGAGTGGTTATAAGTGTGGAAGCAAAGGCTTTGTACTCACTAAGCAAGAACTCCATCACTGAGCTATATTGCCTCTACTCATAAAGAAATATATTCACACTAAGAAATCCCCAAAGACTATAAATCAGTTCTTGGTCAAATATTTGCAAGGACACTGAATTGTTCTCAGCCATAGTCATATGAATTGTTGTAGCCAATGACATGAGAACAAGTGGCCTACATCACTCACATGCAACTATAAAAGGGACCACCCTAACCCTAACCCTAACCCTAACCCTAACCCTAACCCTAACCCTAACCCTAACCCTAACCCTAACCCTTTTGTGTTTGACATGGTTCCTCTGATACTGGTACTGGCAGCGCTCTACCTGGCACCCCTCCCATCAGCACAAATCCTACCCTGAAATAGGACAGTTATACAGATCAGAAGGTGATTGCCCCATGTCAACCAACAAGAAGGTATGAGATGAGCAGGAGCAGCTAGCTCTTTGTGTAAAGCCACTCCAGTTTGGAGATTGTCTGTCAGGTAGCCTAAGCTTGTTTCTACTGCCTCAGATAAGCATCTTCAAATCCACAGACCTCATTTTTCTCATCTCCAAAATGAAGATGTTGAGTGCTAGCATCCTGCCAACTGTAAAATCTATGAAGACGTCACCAGAATTAACACTAAGAATGTGAAGATACCCCATTCCAATGGAAACAATTCCAGTTGCATTTACAAGCCTCATATCTAAAGCTAGCACTCCGTGACAATGAATCTCTTTGAACTCTACTTTTATTCCTCTATAAAAGGAAGTGAAAAGATGGGATCAGTTCATTAAACAATTAAAAATCATCTTATTTGAAAGAATCTTGCTGAGGAAAATACAGAACATACATATTTTAAACCAGAGCTTCCCAAAGCTGAACATGAAATATGATGACTCACTGGAAAACCTTCTTGTAGCACGGATTCACATTTAGTAGCTCTGGGATGAGAAAGAGTTTGGCATTTGTGAGTTCTCAGGCGATGTGAATGCCACTGGCTGGTGGGACATACCACGGCTTCTCTGGAGTGAATGGGCTTCTTTTATTCAAGAAGGAACACTGACTGCTGGTGTGATGAGGTCAAATTTTGAAGCAATCACACAGGACAAATAGGACAAACGTGACCTGTCTGGGGAGCATAAGACATCAGTTTTTCTTCCTCATTCCTTGAAACACCAATTTACCTACAATGATAATATATTTGTACTTGAACTTGAGAAAATATCACAAGGGAGACCAGTGCTTTGCTCTGCTTCACCCCCTGACTAGTATTACCAGGATCATTATGGGGCATATCAGCTTCATCAGAGGAGGACATTATCAAGCCCAGCAGAGCACTCAGGACCCTCTGTTCTGTGACAATATCTCCATCTCCAGCATCTGCCTCCAATCCATGGAAGTCTGGCATATAGATGGGTCAGAATGTCACAGAAAAGGTAAATACTAAATGAAGGGAAAACATGTCAGAGAACACATCCACTCAACTTGAACTTACAACAACCAATGCAAAGTTTATAGATATTCATTATGAACAAGTTCTTGTCTTTGTAGTGGTCTGAGCCTACACTGGAACTCAACATCTGCTTCAGTTGCTTTCTGAACTAGTCACCACTTTCCAGAGAAGCAAGAACAGCAGAACCATGGTTGTGTGCACAGAAAGAGTGCGAGTTGAGGACCTGGGCTACTCCTCCCCCACGCTGGTGAGCTAGAGGCCCACAGGGACCTGTGCAGTTCTAGTCAAGCAGCAGCAGGAAGGGCCATCTGTCCAGCTCAAGCCCAAAGACAGGAAGAAAAACCACAACAACAACAATATTCCAGCTCAAGGACATGGGACCAGTAGGAATTCTCCTCCTCAGAGAGAACAATTCTTTTAAATTCTTCACCCAAGCAGGTAAGGCCCATTCCAACAGCAGGGTAATAAAAGAGGGTAAGGAGGGATGAATGTGATCAAAATACATTATATGAAATACATTATATGCAAATACATGTATGAAATAAATAAATATTTATAAGTTCCAATAGAATTATATCATTTCCCCCTTTTTCTCTCCTTCCAGCCCCTTCCAGCTACCTTCCCTCATGCTTCTCCCCTGTTCCCACCCACTATTAAGTTGATAGTCCCCTTTTCTTTATTATCATTACATACATACATACATACACACACACACACACACACACACACACACACACACACACACACACACTCACACAATCTCCTGAATCCATTTTAGTTGCTGTGTGTATATGATTTCAGGGATGACCACTCTGTATTGGACTACCAATAAGGGTCTTATCCCTGGGAAAGGCTAATTCTTCCTCTCCAAGCAGTCATTAGTTAGCTAGAGTTCTTTTTCTAGAAGTAGAACACAGAGGTTTTTCCCCTTCCACATTAACATGTCTGTTGATATTGCCATTGTTCTAGTCATTTCTAGGACAGACTGTTTCACAACAGACTTACTGATGTTCTCACTCTTACAGTCATTGTGCCTCCTCTTCCACAATGTCCCCTGAGCCACAGATGCAGGAGCTGTGATACAGATGTATCTATTGGGGCTGAGCTTCCCCATAATCTGTTGATCTCTGCATTGTGCCCAGTTGTTTTCTGTGGAAACACTAGTTGTTTGCAATAATGCAAGAGAAAGAAATTAAAGGAATACAAATAGGAGAAGTAAAATTATCCCAATCTCTAGATGATATGATACTCTATATAAGAGAAGCCAAAAATTCCACCAGAAAACTTCTAGAGAAAATCAACCATTTCAGCAAAGGGGCAGAATAAAATATGAACTTAAAAAACTCAGCAGCCGGGCTGGAGAGATGGCTCAGAGGTTAAGAGCACTGACTGCTCTTCCAAAGGTCCTGAGTTCAATTCCCAGCAACCACATGGTGGCTCACAACCACCTATAATGAGATCTGGTGCCCTCTTCTGGCCTGCAAGGACACATGTAGGCAGAATACTGTATACATAATAAATAAATGAATCTTTAAAAAAAAAAAAAAAAAAAACTCAGCAGCCTTTCTGAACACCAACAATAAACACACTGAGAAAAAGATCATGGGCACACTTTATCTAAGTAGCATCAAAGACAATAAAATGTCTTGTAATAAACCTAACCAAGGAGGTAAAAGACTTCTACAATGAAAACTTCAAATCTCTGAAGAGAGACTGAGACAATAAAAAGCAGAAAGACATCCCATGTTCCTAGACTAGTAGAATTAATATTGTCAAAATGACCAATATACCGGAAGCAATGTAAAGATTCAATGCAATCCCTAACAAAATACCCACGCCATTCTTCATATAAACATAAAAAAATCCTCAAATTCATATGGAACCAGAAAAAGCTCCAGATAACCAAAGCAATCCTGAGCAAAGATTAATACTAAAGGGATTGCTATTTTAAATTTCAATATATATTATAGAGCTATAGTCATAAAACAATATGGTACTAGCATAAAACAGACAGGTAGACCAATATAATAAAATAAAAGACCTAAACATAAGTACTTGTAACTACAATCACCTGATATTTGACAAAGAAACAAAAAAAGAAAACCCAAAAAAAAACTCATCAGAGAAAAGACAGCATCATCAACAAATGGTACTGAGAAAACTAGCTGTCCACAAGCAGAAGAATGGAATTAGATCCATATCTATCACTCTGTACAAAAATTAGATCCAAATGAATAAAAGATCTCAACTTGAAACCTGAAATGCTAAAATTGCTCTAAGTACATATAGGCAGTATACTACAAGAAAGATAAGTATTGGAAGGACTTTCTGAACAGGACTCCATTTTCCAAGGAATCAAGGCCAACAATTGACAACTGGGACCTCATAAAATTATAAAGTTTCTATATACAGCTAACGCAACAATCAATCAAGTGAAGAAGAATAGGAAATAATCTTTGCCAGTGTGATAGCTGGATTGAAAATGGCCCCCATAGACCAATAGGGAGTATTACCATTAGGAGATATGGCCTTGTTGGAGTAGGTGTGGCCTTGTTAGAGGTGGAGGTCACTAGTGGTGAGCTCTGAGTTTTCAGATGCTCAAGCCAAGCCCAGTGTCTCCCTCTCTTCTTGCTGCCTGCTGATGCAGATGCAGAATTCTACTCCTTCTCCAGCACCACATCTGCCTGAATGCCTCCATGGTTCTTGCCAAGATGATAACTGACTGAACCTCTAAACTATAAACCAGTCCCAGTTAAATGTTTTCCTTTATAAGAGTTGCCATGGTCACAGTGTCTCTTCACAGCAATAGAAACCCTAGCTAAGAGAGTCAGGTATATATCTCACATGATTAATGTCTAGAATATGTAAAGAATTCAAAAAACAGAGTAAAAGAAACAAGTGACCTAATTGAAAAAAAATGGGCTGGGGATTTAAATGGAGAGTTCTCAATAGAAGAAATAAAAAATAGCTTTAAAAATGCGCCTGAAAATGCTTATCATTCCTAAAATCAGGGAAATACAAACTAAAACAACTTAGAAATTTCATCTCACCACAGTTGGAAAGGCAGAGATAAATAAAACAACTGCCAACAAATATGGTTGAGGATGAGGTTGTGGAAAGGGGGACCCTTTATTCACTGTTGGTGGGATTGCAAGTTGGTGCAGCTACTCTGGACATGAGTGTAGAGAATCCCCCAAGGAAGAAAAGAAAATCTACCACATGACCCACTTATACTACTCTTTGACATCTGCTCAAAAGGCTTGGTATCCTGCTCCACAGTACTTGCTCATCAATTTTCATTACTGCCCTATTCATAATAGCCAGGGAATGGAAACGACCTAAATGCCTTTCAGCAGAGAAGTGGATATGATTTATTTATACTGTGAATACTACTCAGCTGTAAAGAAAAATGAAATCAGAACTTACAGGTATATGGATGGACCTAGAAATGACCTATACATACTGAGTGAGGCAGCATAGACCCAGAAAGACAAGTGTTACTTGCTCTCTCTCATCTATGGTTCTTAGCTCTAGATTCTGAGATGTGAGTATAAAACATGGAGTAACCACAGAAACCAGGCAAGTATAAAGAGACCAAGAGGAATGGAGCATGAAAGGGGAATAGCAAGATACAGGTGACATGAAGTGGAAAACAGAACAATGGGAGGGGACCCCAACCGAGGAAGACAAAGGGAAGTCAATACAAAAGAAAAAGGAGGGACAAGGGACAAACGACACCAAGATTGATTGGTAAGACCTCAAGGAATCCATATTATTTTATGTGTACCTAAAATTATACACAATACATTTAAGTGTATACACACACAGGCATATGTAGATGTTAAACCACTCGGGCTGACAATGATGCTCTCAAGAACCATAGACTAACAAAAACCTCCGTACCAGGCCTGCAAAATCTGCTTTCAGGTAGTTGAGACCTTACATCTGATCCATAAGCACTAGGCAGAGGAAGCTAATCAGGACTGGCACAGGCTTTTGAAATGTCAAAGCCCACACCCAGTGACACACCTCCTCCAACAAAGCCACACCTCCTAGTCCTCCCCAAACAGTTCCACCAACTGCACCCTAAACATTCAAATATGCAAGCCCATGGGGGCCATTCTCATTTAACCACCATAACCAAGCTTTAGAAATGCTCATTTTATTTTTTGGTTGTTTGGTTGTTTCTTTGGTTGGTTGGTCTTTCAAGACAGGGTTTCTCTGTGTAGACTGGCTGCCCTGGAACTCACTCTGTAGACCAGGCTGGCCTCAAACTTACTGATCTGCCTGCTCTGCCTCCCAAGTGTTGAAATTAAAGGCATGTACCACCATTGCCTGGCTGAAAATAGTCCATTTTAAAACACTTGCCTCGGCCGGGCGGTGGTGGCGCACACCTTTAGTCCCAGCACTTGGCAGGCGAATCTATGTGAGTTCGAGGGCAGCCTGCTCTCCAAAGCGAGATCCAGGAAAGGCGCAAAACTACACAGAGAAACCCTGTCTTGGAAAACCAAAAAAAAAAAAAAAAACACTTGCCTAACATATGGGATTCTGGGTCTGATTCCAGCATTGAAGAAGAAGTCACTCATGTGATAGTATTAAGAATAGCCTTAGCCGGGCGGTGGTGGCGCACGCCTTTAATCCCAGCACTCGGGAGGCAGAGCCAGGCGGATCTCTGTGAGTTCGAGGCCAGCCTGGACTACCAAGTGAGTTCCAGGAAAGGCGCAAAGCTACACAGAGAAACCCTGTCTCGAAAAACCAAAAAAAAAAAAAAAAAAAAAAAAAAAAAGAATAGCCTTTAGGAGATTATGAGTGGGAGAACCTTCACATTTGGAATTAGAGATCATCTAAGGTGGCATAAGTTATTTTACCTTTTTCTCCCATATAGAGGATAAAGAGAAGTCCCCATAGATGAACCAAGAAATGGACCTTAAGGATCCCAAATATTCCTCTTCAACATTTAGCCTGCAGTACTGTGAGAAATAAATTTTTCCTGTTGATAAGCCTCCAGGTTCATGGTATTTTGTTATAGCATTTGCAATGGACTGAGACAGTGTGGTCTCTAGAAACAAGCAAACTCACAAAGACAGAAATGATAGAGGTTTTCAGACACTGGAGTTATCAAAATCAAAGGTTGATAATAATTGGAACAGTAAAAATGGATTCTAGTCAGAAATAGTATAATAGAAAGGAACGAAACTTCAGCATAAAACAGAAGCTCAGTTCCACAGACACCAAAGAGGAAGCTCACAGTCCCAGAGTGGGTAGCAAGGCAGTGACTAGGAAATTACCAAGAGGAGACATGAAGAGTAGGGAGGGATTCTCAACTGACCCAGCATGATTCTGACTAAGGTCGGGCCACAGCAAGCAGACATCACCTGGAGGACGGTGAAGTGGAGATATGGAACTTTATCAGATACTCAGGAGCTCAGATATTGAGGGTGAAGAGTGCCCTCAAAACTGACTTATTAGGATTCTAGCAAATGATGCAATCTTGACAAGGACAGGGGCCAAGGCCAAGGTCAAGGTCTAGTATTGAAGTTGACAAGGAACCCAACTAAAGTGATTCCAGGAGAATCCCAGTCACAGAAGTGAGATGAGGACCTAGCATGAAGTTGATGTAAGGTTCTAATTGAGGAAAATGGTTACTGATAGCTACATGGCATTGTGGGTAATTCAGACCCAGTCACCTATGCACAGAAAGACTGTAGAAAATGTTTGTGTATGTTATGCTTATGTCTCCATAGTAAGAAGAGACTATGAAGAATGTCGTAGCCTGCATACTGCAGCAGTTCTCAGCCTAAGGTCTTTTATCTGACTGTGTAGCATGTGGAAGAGCAGGAAGTGCAAAACCACTAAGTCCCTGAGACTGTTCCCACTCAGCACCATCAGGGGAAATATGGTAGATGATGTTCAGCTTCCTGGAACCCCAAATGGGATAACTGAAGATGTTCTACACCTCTTCCCAGCATTTCCTCCAGAGAGTTGGCCTCTAGGTGTCTAGAGTGGTAACTGGTTTATAATACTCCCTTCTGGTGGCTCCTTGCTTTCCTGTGCTCTTTCCCTACCCACCTTCCTAGGACCACCACCCTTCTACTTAGACCCAGATCCCTATCTCAAGGTCAGCCACATGGAAACCTGTAGCTAGAGTTTTCCTGTCTGACCCACAGTCAGGACAAATCTCTCTCACCTGCCAGTCCCACAGCCGATCAGACCCAACCAAGTAAACACAGAGGCTTATATTGGTTACAAACTGTATGGCCGTGGCAGGCTTCTTGCTAACTCTTCTTACAGCTTAAATTAATCCATTTCTATAAATTTATACCTTGCCACGTGGCTTGTGGCTTACCGGAATCTTCACATGCTGTTTGTCATGGTGGCGGCTGGCAGTGTCTCTGACTCAGCCTTCCACTTCCCAGCTTTATTCTCCTCCTTGTTCCACCTATACTTCCTACCTGGCCACTGGCCAATCAGTGATTTATTTATTGACCAATCAGCAACACACTTGACTTACAGACCATCCCACAGAAGGAACCCAAACCAGGTCACATGTTGATCTCAAGGTTGCATATGTCAGTGCATCTCATCTGGGGTAATAATAACAGCATCTGTATGATACTCTACATTTAATAAAATAATAGATGGCTTAGAGATATATTCAATGTCGTGGCACAAGAGAGTCCCACATACAGGCTCTATAGTTGGTTCCCTATTACCCCTGTTTTGGTTGGAAGACCAAATAAGAGAAAACCATAATAAGAGACCCCCACAATAGCACCCCCACAGTATTGTGCTCCAACAATAGCTATGTGAAACTACTGAGGTTTCTGAGGAGTAAGATAGAAATACAAATTGTGTTTCAGGAAATTGGTCTAATGTTAGCACAGGAAGGATGGCAATCCCCTATTTCCCAGTCACCTGGAAGAAAGAAGCATTAATTTAGATGTTCTAATCCAAATAGATTGGGAAGCACAAAACCAAATGACAGAAGAAAGAGTTCCATCACAGCTCTCCACCCCCACCAATAACTGGCCACCCTCTGACTGAATGAAGGTCCAAAAAGAGCAGGGCTGAGGAGCAGGGCATTCAGCCCTCAGCAGGCTGCAGATGGCACACAGTAGCAGACAGAGCCCAAACCACAGGCAGGAAGCCGCCTCTGTCTTCAGCCCTTTCTAAGATATTTATACTCCCCACTGTGGCCAGCAAACATAACCGGTGTGACTTGGATGAAATTTTAATTACACAGGATTTTAATGATTTAAGTTGCTGTGGGTGGAGAGGGGAAGCCAATAAATAGACAGCAAAGGTTCACCCAAGTCCAGCCATCTATTTCCCTACAGAAAACCAGCCCTGCCCCCAGAGGAAGGTCTTGAGGTTCATGGTCAAAGGTAGTAGAGAGCCATATAATTCTAAACTGTTGGCCACGGCACTGGCTTTGTCAATATTCAGCCTCACCACGGCAGTGCAACCAGTTCACAGGTCTGGAATTGATCATCTTGCTATAAAAAGGATTATGGAGAACACTATCCTTTCTCTACCCCTCCCCTTTCCCTCCACTGTTTTTCCCAGCCTTCCTTCTCTCCATTTCTGCTCTTTCCTTCAGAATTAGGCTTGCCTTGCTTTTCTCTATTGTCGGAAACTATGACAGAGGAGACCACACTGTTCTGCGTTGCCTAAGGTCACTGTTAGCCTACTCACACCAAGGGAAGATGGGCTGGAGTGGCCTCACATGAAGCCCTCTAAGGACACTGATGAGACTTTCACCCACCACTGATTGCTGATGTATTCCTAGCATGTTCAACAGTAGCGATACCAACAAGTTCAAAAGGCCATAGCTTTAATTAGCATGGCACCTTATTTGGCAGACAAATATTAACCTTGGTGGATGTTACCAGATGACTAAATGGGCAGCACCTCAACAAAATATATATTTTCGTTCAAAGCGTTTACTAAAAAATAGCTACTGTGTCTGATACCTTTAGGGCTACAATGACTGAAGAGTATGACAGTGGTTTCATCCTGACATAATTGGTAATTTGACAAAGGGTAAGATGTAGACAAAAGCACAGAATAAGACAAATGCCTTTGAGATGGAGAGGAAGGGGTAAGGAGGCTCTCTTCTGGGAACTCAGAAAAGTTTCAAACAACATTTGATTTTGGACTGAAGAGAGTGGACAGGACTTTCACATAGAAAGCAAAGGAAGAGATGTACAAGGTAGTAGCATCCAGAGTCAGGAAGAGTTTCTTTTCTACTAGTGTGTGTATGCTAAAAGAGGGGCCTTTGTGTTTTAAGCAATGGTGGAGGAAATGAACATCCGAGTACCTGATCTGATCCCTGTCCTCAAAGATCAGCGCCCCACACCTAGAGGAGTTAAAGGTCTTTCCCAAGATCAGATGGCAAGTCAGAGCCCGCTCTAGTTCCCAGTCCAGGGCCCTGCACCGTGTGTGGCTGTTTCACAATCAGAACTGAGCCTCTGGGCTAACAATCTGGCAGCAGGCTAAGGAACAGGTCCTACAGGGAAAGGCTGTGGGCACGAGAGCAGCGAGGTGGCCTTTACAGGTTCCAGGAAATGAATGTTAAGCACCTGGGCCAAGCTCTTGGCAGTGGAAGCATGAAGGAAGGTAAGAAGCCAAGAGTAACTGTGGAGGGACATGTGCAGGACAAGATGACTGTTTGGATGTGTGGCAAGGGAGGAGGAACAGTAGATTCCAAGGTAACGAGCCCAAGTGACCAGGAATGCCTTTAATGGGCAAAGGAAGTTGCCCACTCTTCCCTTAGCTCCTGGCAGTGCTCTTTCCCTCCATCCCTGGGAGGTCATCCTGACTCCCCCGTCCTTGATGCACACAGAACCATTGTTCCCCAACACATGACAGCATTCACACCGTAAGCCATCCCTCTTTTTACTCTCTCTCTCTCTCTCTCTCTCTCTCTCTCTCTCTCTCTCTCTCTCTCCTTTCTTCACCTCCTTGCTTCTATAAACCTCCTATTACTTACTGCTTGACTATTCACCAGTCCCTGATAATGCAACTATTTTCTACATTTGCATTTCTTTTTCATTTCATATTGGTGACATATGATTTTAAAAAAAACAGTTCAAACATGCTCAAGTGAAAAAGGGACCTTACTAGTTCATAAAATTAAAATGTTTGAAGCCATGTATGGCTATAATACACCAAGATTTAAGGACTTCAGGATTCTAAGTTATCTCCCTGTTTTCTCTCTCTCTCTCTCTCTCTCTCTCTCTCTCTCTCTCTCCCTCCCTCTCTCTCTCTTGCTCTCTCTCTCTCCCTCCCTCCCTCTCTCTCTCTCTCTCTCTCTCTCTCTCTCTCTCTCTCTCTCTCTCTCTCTCTCTCTCTCTCTCTCTCTCTCACACACACACACACACACACACACACACTAAATATAATAATTTTTTAAAGTACTGAGACTTTGTTGCATTGGACCCAGTAAGATGGCATTCTATAACCAATCAGAGGGAAGGAGTGCACTGACTGGCAAGTCTGACTGGCAAGAAGCAAAAGCTAGAATGATCTATATAAAACTGGGAAAGTCCGAGGATCCTAGAAGGAACTCAAAATAAGGCCACATAACTGTGGGTGACACAGAAGAAGCATGGATGCCATCAAGGGGAAACAGCATGTTCTTCCTCATCATTTACACATATTCCTATCTATCCACATACTTAATATTTTAATCTATTGGCCTGGTTTCCCTATGCATACTAGAAACTGTCTTCTAAACATACTGCTTCTGTTACAAAGTCTATACGTTAAAAGATATAACCAGTTTCATCAATTATATATCATCATTCTCCAGCCCAAAAATACTATTTATTTTTTAAATAACCTTACTTAACCACCTATCACTTAAACATTGCATAAGAATTCGCACAAATCAAACAGAATGGCTAATGCTTCTCTAAGAATTTAAGTGTTCTTTATTGATTTAAAAACCCACTCAAATGAAATATTACAGTACTAAGAGAGAAATGATTTACTGTATATCCTTTTAATATTCGTCAAAGCTATTGTGTTTAATAGGTAATTTAAATCAAGACAAGTATCTGTTAAGTATTTAAAGATGGCAATAGTAAAGAGTAAGAATTTCCCTGACCACCCATGAATTAATCCACCACTGCCCCCCCCCAAACAATCTAAAGTGATTTCTGAAATGATTTCATGAAGGAATGGATGTCTCTACTCTAGAGAATCCCCAAGGTTGGGATCATGATGGAGAAAGGAACTGCTTTACAAAAGGAGAACACTTTAGAAGTTGAGCATTCTCTTCGTTATTGTAGAGTCTTACACAGTTTCGAACCAGATTCCAAAGCCCTCCTTTAAGTCAGTGCCATGGTGCCAGCAGCCAGTCTGTTCTCTGCCTTTACTTCATTTTCTCCAAGTGTATGGGAGGAAGAACAACTGGCTGCTTCTGCCAACAGGTAAGGTTAAATGGAAATATTTTTACAGTCAATCATACAAATAAACCCAGTTAAGAATTTTGTTTTTGTTGAAAATACACCACCAGATAGGCAGAGGTCAACCTTAGCATAATCATAAAACAGGGAGAAGTGACTGGTCTTGGTTCCCAGAACAAAGGAGCTCCTTGTGCTGGGGCACTGTCGTAACACTAGGTAGGCACTCTGGAAAAAACGATGCAACTCTAAACCTCGGACTATTTTCATCATTGCCACTGCTAAAACACACACAGATATTTGATAAAGACAGCAAGAGGAAAAATAAGAAAACAGAGCAAAAGGACCTGATTTGGAAGGCACAAAGTAGAACCTGAAATAGTGTCGAGAGACCATGAAATACACACCCTAAAGTCCACCAGACTCCTGTGACAACGTTGAAAAAATTCCCAACCTGTCCTGCCCGTGAAATGTGCTTGGACAATGGTGGCTTGGAACTTGTGGGAGTGGCCAACCAATGACTGGTCTAACTAGCTTAGGCCCATGCCTTGAGAGGAAGCCCATGAGCAACACTGCTTCAACGTCCAGGAAACAGAGGCTGGATAGCCCAGAAACCTAGGGTAGAATCAAACATGACTGGGGTGGGGGGAGCCAATGAAATCATTCCTAATGGTATTCTGCTAGGCTCATAGATAGATACCTAGCCCAATCATCATCAGAGAGGCTTCCTGGGAAGAGATGCAGAGACTTGTAGCCAAACATTAGGGAACCCCTCAGAAGAGGAAGAAGAAGGATTGTAGGACACCAGGAGAACACCATCCACAGAATAAACAAAGCAGGGCTCATAGGATCTCACAGGTATTGAAGCCTCAATCACAGGGCCTGCATGGGTCTGTGCTAGGCCCTCTACAAGCATGTTGTGGTTGTTTAACTTGGGGTAGGTTGTGTGGGACTCGTAACAGTGGGAATAGAGGAGTCTCTAACTTTTTTGCCTGCTGCTGGGACCTATTTCCTCCTACTGAACTGCCTCATCCAGCCTTGATATGTATGAGGGTTTGTGCCTAGTCTTATTGCATCTTCTTATGCCATTGTAGCTAGAGTTTTTCTGGTCCTACCTGGCCCACAGTCAGGACAAATCTCTGTCACCCGCCAGTCCCACAGCCACTCAGACCCAACCAAGTAAACACAGAGACTTATATTGCTTACAAACTGTATGGCCGTGGCAGGCTTCTTGCTAACTCTTCTTACATCTTAAATTAATCCATTTCTACAAACCTATACCTTGCCATATGGCTCGTGGCTTACCGGCGTCTTCACATGCTGCTTGTCATGGTGGTGACTGGCAGTGTCTCCCTTTCCCTTCCTGTTCCCTTAATTCTCCTTTCTGTTAGTCCTGCCTATACTTCCTGCCTGGCCACCGGCCAATCAGTGTTCTATTTATTGACCAATCAGAGCAACAGATTTGACATACAGATCATCCCACAGCATGCCATGTTTGATTGATATCCCTGGGAGACCTGCTCTTTTCTAAAGGGAAATGGAGGTGCAGTGGTTATGGGGAAGAGGGGAGAAGGAGAGGAGTGGAAGGCTTAGAGGGAGGGGAAACTGTGATTGGGATATATTGTATGAGAGAAGAATAAATAAATTTTTTTAAGAATAATATTCACCAAAGGTAAAGTTTTAAGAAATGGTGATGGGGGACTAGAGAGATGGCTAAGTGATTAAGAGCACTTGCTAAACAATCACTGGGATCAGAGTTGGGACCAAAGCACACCTACCTAGCAAGACACGCATCCCACACATGACTATAGCCCTAGATCCAAAAGGGGCAGCGACAGGAGGATTGCCAGTGTTTAGCCAAGAAAATTCTAGCCAAGAGAGAGATCCTGCCTCAAAGGAATAGTCAGAGAGTCAGAGAATAAAGGACACCTTCCTGTGACTTCTGCACTTATGCACAGGCACACACTCAAATACACTCATACATGCAGACATACACTAAACCAGAAAAAAAGTTAACATTGTAAAGAGACAAGTTTTATTCAATTTTACTATAGAATACCTTCAAAGAACAAACTAGAAACCAATTTTACTATAGAATACCTTCAAAGAACAAACTAGAAACCAGTACTTAGACTTAGTATGTGTTATCTGTATTATATTGCTGGTTATTCTTAGTGTCTCTCAGTGGAATCATGTCTAACCTTATAGTTTTTTCCAGGTCTCTCTTTTAAAGACAACCTAAAATGTATTTAGCTTTGAAGGGATCACAGACATTCCATTCTTCTACAGCACCATTAATGTGTGCAGCTAGAAGAACAGAACGAGTAGATTAAAGACTAACCCCCAATGGCTCTGCTGTGTTTTCCTCTTCACAGCAGTGCCACTTTATAACCACTCATAGGGGTTAAAATGCACCACTGCCACCCACAAAATAACAGGGCAAAAATAGGCATGTCCCACGCAGCTGTTTGAGAAAAGCCAGAATCTCAAAGCCCTGATGTGTCCTATATATTACCAGGTCCTGTCTCCCCAGCATGGGCTGAAAAGTTCATAAGCGTGTTGAGTTTACATTTGTAAACCTATAAAAAATACTGCTATCATAGAACACACACACACACACCAACAACAACAACAACAAGAGCTGGGCCAAGCCCTGTGTGCACCGATATTCATTTCACAAAAGTAGAACTGAGAATTTAAAAAGGATTATCTTAAGACGGCACACCCAGCCGGTTTCAGAGCAAAGAGGAGAAACTGAGTCTCTAGCCATGCCACATAATGTCCTTAGTAGAACCAAAACACTGCCCAAGACAAAAGAGTGGCTTCATGGGAGAGTGGTGGACCATTAAAGGGCTCTGAACCTGAAATCTTATCAGTAGATGAAATGAACATGAGCTTAGTTTCCTAACAAAAACAGAGTGAGGAACAGCAAGGTAGCTCAGTGAGTAAAAATGCCTGCATCCAAGACTAACGATCTGAGCTTGATCCTCAAAACCCACATGGTAGAAGAAGAGAACCCACTCCCACAAGTTATCCTCTGACCTCCACACATGTGCATGGTGCCTAGGTGTACACACTCGTCCACAGGATAGATGACAGATAGATAGATAGATAGATAGATAGATAGATAGATAGATAGCTGGATAGATAGATAGACAGATAGACAGACAGATAATTTTTTGAGATTTATTTTAACTTTATGTGTATGGGTGTCTTGCCTGTATGTCTAGCTCTGCACCACATGTGTGCAGTGCACAAAAGCCAAGAGAGGGAGCTGGGCCCCCGTGACTGGAATTATAGACCATTTTGAGCTGCCATGTTGGTGATGAAACTTGAACCCAAGTCCTGTAAAAGAGCAGTCCATGTTCTTAACTGCTCAGCCAAATCTCCAGGCCAAATAAGTAAATATGTTTTTAAAGAAAATATAATGTCCTTTTTCATTCTTTTAGTTTTTGAGACAGGGTCTTTCCATGTAGCCCTGCCTGACCTTGAACTCATAGACATCCACTTGTTGCTACCTTCTGAACACTGAGATTTTAAGTTGTGTGCCACCACACCAGGCCACAATGACGTCTTCCTAATCTATGCAACACAAACTTCCAAGATGAGATTCATCCATCTTTATGCATATCTATCCTACTCTAACAAGGATATAGAACAAAACCACAAATTTTTAAAATCATAGGTTTGGGTTGATCTCTAAGTTTGGGGTGAGGCGACTATTCACCAGTAAACATAGGAAATACTGAGAAGACCTCAGCTCTGCTTAATAAAAATGCTCAGGGCAGAGATGGAACTTGCTGGGTGTGGTGTTTTGAATAGGAATGGCCCCCATAGACTCATATGTTTGAATGCTTGGCTCACAGGGAGTGGCACTATTAGGAGGTATGGCCTTGTTAGAGGAAGTGTGTCACTGTGATGATGGGGTTGAGGTCTCATATATGCTCAAGCTATGCCCGTAACACATAGCTCTCTTCTGCTGCTTGCAAACCAAAATGTAGATCTCTCAGCTCCTTCTCCAGCACCATATCTGCCTGCATGCCACCTGCAATGATAATAATGGACTTAACGTCTGAAACTGTAAGCCAGCCCCAATTAAATGTTTTCTTTATAAGAGTTGTAGTTATGGCGTCTCTTCACAGCAATAGAAACCCTAACTAAGATATTGGTTAAGTCCTTAAGAACTTATGGAGTAGACCCACCCTGAATAGAATGTGGGGAACATGCTTCCACTGGAGATGCTTTTCTTTCTGAAAACTCTAAACCTCCCCCTCCTGAAGGAGGCTGCCATGGAATAAATGTTTATATCCCTCTAAACCCATAGGCTAAAGCCCTAATGCCCAATGCAATGATATCTGAAAGCAAAATTTTTAGGAGACGGTTAAATCTGGAGTGTGGGGCCCTAGTGAATGAGATTAGAACCCTTACAAAATGAAACAAGAAAGGCTCCCTCTCTGTCATGTAAAGGCAGGTCAAGAAGTCATCTGTGGGTTGGACATGTGTCTCATGTAGAGTGCTCACTCAGCACAGATGAGGCCATGGGTTTGATCCCTAGGACCACAGACAGGAAGGAGGAGGAGGGGGAAGAGGAAGGGAAAGCGGAGGTAAGATGATCTGAAAACCAAGAGATAGCCTTCGCTGGAAACAACCAGCCAGGGCTATAACCTTGGGCTTCCCAGCTTCTGTACCTGTGGGGAATAAACATCATGTAAGCATTGGCGGTAGCAACACAAACTGACTAAGGGGCTAAAACCAATGTCAGCCGAAAGCTCAGAGTAGAGCCTCAGCTCCTAAGAACTTTCCCTTAGCTCTGAGGCGTTTGAGCATCTCACTTTATCTATGTTTAGAAATCCAGTTGTTTAGAGTGCAGACCAAAACACAGCAGAAACAGGGCAAGGTGTTCAAAGCCTCACAGCCACCCGAGGGCAGAACAGCCCAAGTTCAGGAACAGACTCAGTGTCCTCCCTTCACCGTGACTTACGTACAAATTCATCCCTTCGGTGCTTCTTCTGATATCTTTCCCTCCAATGGCTCAACATTAAGGAAACATTTAATTAACTGCAAAGCCCCAGTGAGCTATGCACATGGAAAAGATCACAAAGAATCCCAAGATTTTTCAAAAACCATTTCAAACATAAATGGAAAATTAAGTTGATTTTCTTTTTTCTTCTTCTTTTTTTTTTGCCAACTTCAGACACAAAAGCATAGAAGTAATTTCAACTCTAATCATCTACTGATTTTTTTTACACTTTCTTCCAGGATTTTATATATAACAGTAAAAGGGAAAAAGTGGAAGCTATCAAAATATTCAAAAATGGAATTTAGCTCAGTAAATTATAGTGAACACCACCATCATAATAACTAAAGACTGTCAAGAATATATTCTGCACCTAGAGCTACCCTGTGCAATTTGCATAAATTGTCTCAGCTGGTCTTCATAATAACCCTCATTCCACATGTGGCTGGTGCATGACATAAAGATGTGAAGCAACCTCCCTGTGAACTCCAAGCAGCCATATTTTAAAGATTATACCAGGTGACACACATGCAGAATAGTCCCATCCAGAAAGGTGTTCATAGTTCCTAGTAGTGGCAGATAAGCAAGCCAAAATCACTCCAATATCCTATGTTTAGTATCATGGCAGAAGCCCAGTATCCTAAAAATACAGAATTCCACAAGCATGAAGACCCAAATGGAATAAAAGAGAGGGAAGGAGAAAGCCAGAAGGTTGCCATCATCCCCTACTCTTTTCTTGTCTCCTGGCTCACTGTGAGCCTCTCTGCTCCACCACACCCTCCCTTCCATGGTAGACTGCACCTCTGAAAAGCCATGAGCCAAAATAAGTCCTTCTTTGGAGTTGACTCAGTCAAATACTTTTGGTCACAGCAACAAGAAACATCAAATACAAAACCCGATAGCATCTCATCTAAAGAAATGATACTGAAGAGAACTCTTTCTAGGCAAAAGACAAACATAGGCTGAATGGTGAGGAGAAGGAGGACCCATGACAAAGGACCACACTCCTAGGGGACAGCACTGCACTGAGTCTCCTGTTTGTCTCTCACAGAGCTCAGGTGGGGTGTTGAGAAGGAAGCAATTCACACAGGACAACAGTGAAGACCAAAACTGCCACCAAGCAAAGTCTGTTCGTTCTAGCTGAACAATCTAGAAGGGGGTGACAGAGCACAACACAAAACATCTAGACAGTAACTGCCCTCCCCACTGGAAACCATGGGGAAAAAATGCAAACCCCTACTTTCCCAAGTACCAAGGGACAAGCACAGAACTCAGACCCACACTTGTTCCCTTGTCTCAGCTATGTGTTAGTCTTTTCTGCTACTATAACAAAGTGCTGAGTTTGGGACTTCATGGGGTGTGTGTGTGTGTGTGTGTGTGTGTGTGTGTGTGTGTACTAAACATACACAAAAGAGCTCTATTAAGCTCATGGTTTTAAAGGCTGAAACCTGGAAATCAGAGGCCCATGTCTCAGGCCTCTAGAAAGGCCTTGTGGCAAATGCCATCACAATGTCAGGAGTGTATGCAAGAGGGAGAGGCCAGAGAGTGGGACAGGAAATCAAATTGAGACTCCAGACTTCATTGTTTTATAAAAATATACTTGGTAGGAGGTAACCAGGCTCCATCATAGCTATATCAGTCTCTTCTAAGGGTCATTGCCCTATGGACCTAAATATTCCCTATGTGAACCTATGTAGGAGGTTGTGTAGAAATTTCCTTCAAGTTGATATATTCCAGGCTCCTCAAGGCTCAAGAAGTTCTAAGTTGAAACATTCCCTAGGAAAGAAGAGAGGCTCATGAGATTCAGGAAATAAATAATCCACAAGGCTCATGAAGTTCTAGAAACCAACAAGATTCACAAGGCTTCTCCTCAAGGTTATGGAAGCACTAAAAATGCTGGAAGAGAAGAAGAGGGGGAAGAGGAGGTTCTTGGACCACCCAAGCATCCTGGAAGAGCTTCTCTGACCAGTAGAGCTGCCCGCACAATATGTGGAGAAATCCAGGACTGTGGCTTCCATAAGCCATCACACAGACACAGTGGGCTTTTGACGCATTGGGCTTTGGTGGTGAAGCTGTCTTTGAATTGTCTGTGCTTCAGCGCTTGGTCCCTCATCCACACTGCCATAGGTAACCCCAGTAAGCTCACCAGTTTGCTAAACTGGACCTTGGTAGAATCATTTGACATTTGTGTCACATCTCCCCCCGCCCCCCAGGAAAAGCCTCATATAGTAGGGGACACACTTAAATCACATCCAAACCATGCACATCTTCCAAGTCAGAAAATCATTAGGGAAGATGATCTCAAGATTCTCAGTGGGCAAGACTGAATCCCCTCACTACCACAGTGTCAACGGAGACCATATTGTGTCCTGGATTTCCATTCCTACTCAGTATAGGTGAGATCTCCTCTTTCTCCTCAGCTGTATCTGAAGGGTTTAGGGGATCAGATCTGTCACATTTCCCCCATAGTATCAGAGGGTGCCACATGGGAGCAAGAATGAAACACCCTTTTTTTTCCTAGTCAGGATGGCATCAACCAGGAACTGGAGTTATAGGCATATGGGTACCATATGGGTGCTGGGAACCAAGCTCAGTTCCTCTGCAAGAGCAGCAGGTGCTTTTAACCACTGATCCATTTCTATGTTGCACTCCCTGTGTTTTAAAAGTACCTACCAGACACCAGAAAGCCAATTGCTGTTAGCTGCCACTCCACCTACAAGCATTTAAAGGTCAGGAAAGCACTTTGGTAATATCAGTTAACAGTTGGGAGAGAAGGCATCAACAATGGGAAACGAAAGGAATGCTAACAGATCTGTCTTGGTGGTGAATTAGACATGAGAAAGGAGAGAAAAACAAGAACAGCACAAAGATTATGAGTTCAGGGGAAACTGGACACCATTCACTAAGTAAGAAACAAGAGGGCATGGCTTAGGAACAAACTTCATAGATCCATTTAGAATAACAGTTCTCAATCTGTGAATTGTGACTCCTTTGAGGACGAAGGATCTTTCACAAGGTTGCATATCAGACATCCTGCACATCAGATACTTACATTAAGATTCATAACAGTACCAAAATTATAGTTATGAAGTAGCAACAAAAATAATTTTATGGTTGGAGGTCACCACAATATGAGGAAGTGTTTTAAAAGCATTAGGAAGGTTGAGAATCTATGGTCTAGAGGCATGTCCAACTGTATGAGTCTGAATATGGAGGCATGAAGCAGAGGAGAGACTGTTCAGCAGGTGTGTGTTGAGCTGTCAACATGGGTGGGGCAATCTAGGGAGAAGAGAGTGAGGAGTGGAAGCAGGGCCAGTTCCCAGAAAAGAAAGACATTCATGGTGGATAGAAGAGGTTCCTGAAGAGGAACTCAAAGAAACCAACTACAAGGAAGTACACAACTGGGGAGACAGTGCTGTCACTGAAGCCAAAGAGAACACAGGGGATGTGGTCAGTCACCCAATGGCTCAAGGAAGATAGGGCACTAAGCTCCCCTGGGAATTGACATGTGGAAGCCAAAAGTAGGGGGACAATGTGAAGTCAGGCAGTGAATGAAAGAGTGAAGCCAGTAGATTCTTTCTTCGGAGTGATGGTTCTCACACTGGATCCCTGACCATCAGCAGCACCCAGGTACGTGCTAGAAATGCAAAGTAAAGTCTGGGGACAAGGCCCAGCAATTTGTATTTTGACAAGTTTTGTAGGTGCTGCTAGGGATACCCTTCAGGCTGAATCACAGAACTAGAGGCTGTCTGTCCCACCTGGAAAGAACAGCTGGAGATGGTCATGTCTTCCAAACTGGGGAAAACTTTCCATGTGCTGGCACGGCATGAGGACAGAAAGCGTTGTAAGAGTCTACATGTAGAGAAAAGAGAAGATCTGCGAGGCTGACTCTAGGGAGGATAAGAAAGTAGAGGATGGCCATTTGGAGACACAAAGCCAGAGAAGCAGTCCAAGTGCATATCCATGTGTCAGTGGCGGCAGGACACTCATGCCAGTGAGTGGGCATCTAAGACCAGTTACTGGCTCCTTCAAGAATCTCTGTATTTCCTTTCGTTGCCTGACTAACATCTGCAGCCTTTAGGAGCATTTCATAGGATCTGATGTCTGAAATCTAGACAGCCACACTGCAGCTTCCCACTCATCAGGTCTCTTGGGAGGCCATGGAGTAACACCTCTGCACCATTCCTGGGTACAGCACCTGGGATCTGAGCCCACACTGGCTCCAACATGCTCTAGAGAGGCTGAGAAGAGGATTCCTGGGCTGAGGAAATGAGAAGACGGTCAGGGCTTCCCCAGACAACACAGGTAGAAGACACGTGGCTGAAGCAAAAACAAGGTTCCACCTTCTACAGTGATTCAAAATGTCAAATACAGACTCAATTTTAATGAGGAAAAAAGACTTGTCTGGTAGGAAAAAAGGAGGCTGCAGGCTGTGACAGCCACTGCTCATGTTTATTTTATTTTTCCTCTGGTTGAGCTGGTCTGCAAAGACCTGGCACACCCAGGCAAGAGACAGTTGCAAAACAAGTGTCTGTACAGGAGACCTACAGGGAGACTCAAAGACTTTTAACTTTCATTAACCCTGGTTTTGACTTTCTCTTAAAAACATGATGCTAAATCTTTGTGGTCAAAGCCCTCAGTTGACAGCCTTTAATAAAGAAGTCCAGACTCTGGAAACCCCAAAATAAACAGAACTACAGACCGAATCACCCCCTCCTTTGAAAGTTGCTTTTGAACACCCAACAGAGCACCACTAAGATGGCAGGAAAAGCCAGCAATTAATTCCTTCTCTGAGGTTGTTTAGAGTGTCAGCCAGAGCCAACCATGAGCATAAAATGAATACCATCTCCTGACATTACTCCAGATGATTAAGGTCTTCTCTGCTAGGCACTGCTGTTTATTACTGACTTCACTGGGGTATGAACTCTGCATGAGCTCTGAAGAAAGTCCCCATGCCCAGAACTTTCCAATTGTACTTGGTAATGACTTCCTTCTTAACCTACCCCACATATGAGAATGAAAAATCAAATTTAAGAATGATACAGATAAATAATAAATAGATAAATAAATCCAGGCATCCCTGCATCTACTTGTCCCATGTGAGAGAGTACATAGGAGGAGGGCTACACAAACTGGTAGACTCAGTATACCTGCACCACACCTGCACCACACCTGCACAGCACCTGCACCACACCTGCACAGCACCTGCACCACACCTGCACCACACCTGCAGGCAGTAGTGTTTAGTGCATGAGAGCTTCTTTCATTGTAAACATTCATGATGCTGCTACACTGCTGACTGTATTTTCTAGAAGTAATTAGTTGTTTTCCCTAAATATTAAAGTATGGGGCTAGACAGACAGCTCAGCAGTTAAGAACACTTGTTGCTATCGCAGAGGATCCAGGTTCTGTTCCCAGCACCCACAAGTTGGCTCACACCCATCTGTAACTTCAGTTCCAGGGGTTCTGACATCCTCTTCTGAACTCTGTAGGCACCAGGCATGCACAAAGTATACACACATATATGTGGGCATATTAGTCTAGGTTCTCTAGAGGACAGACCTGATAGAATGAACACACACATATATAAAGAGCTTTGTGAGAGTAGCTTACAGGTTGTGGTCCAGCTAATCCAACAATGACTGTCTACCAACAGAAAGTCCAAGAATCCAATAGTTGTTTGGTCCATGAGACTAGATGTCTCAGCTAGCCTTCAGTATATGCCAGAATCTCAAAGAAGTAGGCTCTAATTGCAGTGAAACAATGGACTTACCAGTGAGAGCTGGGGCAAGCAGGCAAAGAGCAAAAGCATCCTTCTTCCATGTCCCTTATAGAGACTACCCCTGAAGATGTGGCCCAGATTAAAGGTGGATCTTCCCACTTTAAATGATTTAATTAAGAAAACTCCCTCATAGGTGTATCTAGGCACTTGGATTTTAGTTAATTCCAGATGTAGTCAAGTTGACTACCATGAATAGATATCACAGCAGGCAAAACAATAACACACATAAAATAAAAATTTTAAATGTCAAGAAGGCATGATTAGGATTTTAGATAGAGAAAAAAAGTATGATTAGGTAGGGCCAGGCATAGTGATATATGACTTTAATCCCAGCATTTAGGAGACAATATCAGGCATATTTTTGTGAGTCATCCTGCTCTTCATAGTGAGTTCCAGGCCCCTCTCTCTCTCTCTCTCTCTCTCTCTCTGTCTCTCTCTCTCTCTCTCTCTCTCACTGTGTGTGTGTGTGTGTGTGTGTGTGTGTGTGTGTGTGTGTGTGTGTGAATGCAATAGTATGAGATTTGATAAAGTAAAGTAGGATGGATAGGAGAAGAGTAGATGACCTAGGAGAAGACAGATTGTTTGGGATAAAATTGGAAATGAGAGAGGACACAGTAGATCAGGCTACTTTGAATTTCTTTGCATTGGAGAGGATAGGTTGAAGTAGAGAAGAGAGCAATGGGCTGTGGTGGGATAGGGTGGAGTGTGTTGGGCTAGGTTTGCATAGATTGGATTGCACTAGGTTGAACTAGATCAGATTAGATTGGATTGGATTGGTCAGAAGGGATTGGATAGGATAAAAAGTAATAAAAGCCATCAAGAGTTGGTAAAGTTTTTAAGTTCATTGTATATGTACATCCACAGCTACAGCTGTGTTCTAAGTCACGGTGTAAAATGGAACTTTCCTAGCCTGGAAACCTGATAATAAAAGTGAGACATCTCTAGCAATAACTAGTGCTTTCCAGTTTCTAAGCAGAGAACTGTTCCTGCTGGCTCAGCTTGCTGGTAGCATTCACTGAGCAGTGTTTGGAGGGCAGAGAGCCTACCCTTGCAGAGCAGGGCCTTCTCCTGCACTCTGAATCTCTGTGTGATGCCTCTCTGGAACACTGGAGCCAAATGTTCTGAAGTCGAACACTGGAAGCAAACAAGTAATAGGACTTATTTCTAAGATTTTGCAGAAAGAGTATATTCAAGCCAGAGCACATCCAACTCAACCCCCATGGGCAAACATCACAGCACCCAGCCATCGCCCACCCAGGCATGAACTAAAGAGCACAGATTGCATTTTCCTACTTCAAATGATGTTTTAAGACATGAAATATTACCCCCTAGGAAGACAGTTATAAGAAATTCAAATTCAAACACTGCCGCTCATATTATTCATCCTCAGTCAAGACACAAAGGCCTGGCTTAAAATTCTTCCTTTCCATGCTGCAGACTTTCCCACCACAAGCTAAAAGACTGCTGTGGTTGACCAACACGACACATTCATCACTCTGGAGTGGCTTTCCTTGTAGTCCTGACTTGGTCAGCTCACTAGATGTAACATGTGACTACCTGCTCATGGACTCCAAATGGGTAATCACTGAATAAACTGAAGAAGGTATATAGAGTCACATTTAATATGATCCCATCTGCAAAAATTATAAGGCAGTACTGAAAATTTCTATAAAACAAATATTGGTTGACCAAGTGAACACTATCTACTTTTATGGCTCTATTTTTCTTACATTCTCTAAGTAAATGATGCATGCTTGCAGAACCTTCGTTCACTTCAGTATCTATCAAATTACTCTTCAGAACTAAACCCAGGCTACGCATCCCCAAAGCCATCCCCTGAACCTGCTCCCCAGAAATAAAGAAAAAGAGACCAGGCAGTGTTTGACTGCTTATTTATTCTGTGTACCTTTTATTAAAAAATAAATAAGGACATTCTACACTTGAGTCTGGTGTCCTGAGATCAGATTGCTACTGAGATATTAAGGACTGGAGAGGGAGTTGGGGTAGCAGGGGTGGAGGGAGGGAGGAGAGGAATATGTCCTGGGCTTTCTTTTGCATCTCAAGGACTCTGAGATGGAGTGAGAGCAGCAGCTGGCAGGGCAGGCCAGGCCTTCCAGCCTGAATCCACTGAAGGACACTGCTGGATGATTATCTTCAAACCAAATGAAGGGTTTCCATGACCGGTGATAATGACAGTTCGTCTTTAGTGTCATCTTGGCAAGGCTCTGATCCCCTGTCATCAGCACCACCTCAAAGGTGTTTTGTAGAGGTGGCTAAGCATCAGCAGTCAGCGGCCTTTAGAGAAAGGAGATTACCCACCATCACCTGGGATTGCTTCCTCCAATCCACTGAAAGCCTTAGGAGCAAAGCTGAAGCCTTCCCAGGGGATGGAGAAATCAAACCAGGGTCTCCACTCTGGCCTGACACATTTCTTGACACCCATTTCAGGAAAGACATGCAGAGCACCCCACAGATGCTGTGCCTGTGTCTGATGAGACATAATCTGCTGATCCCGAATATTAGTCTAAAGTCGCCTGCACACAGAAAGTGCCTTTCCATAGTCTAAATTTTAGTCAGTTTCCAAGTCTCCAAATGACAGTTTTTAATCCCTAGGACATGGAGAAGCAGAGCTTTGACTTGACTTGTTCCCATATCCTTAGAAGCCACATAGCTGAGATCTAGTAAGAATGTACTCTCTCTATTGCACAGCCAATTGGCCCCAGTTTCTGTCAAGTTTAAAATATGCTTGAAATGGGCATTTGTAACCATGGGCTTTCCTTGTTAAATAAATAGCTAGTCTGTCAGGGCAAAAATGAGTATATATGGATTATGGTCCATGAAATGTGACCCAAACCAAAGTTGTCTAAAATAAGTCCACCTTTACACAAGTTTAAATGAACACAAAATTGGTTCACTCCATTCCCAAATTGCAGCTCTTCTAATAATTCTACCTTCCTTACTCCTGTAAACTGTCTCCTGAAGGGCTTCTCCTGCCTCCATCTAAGAAGGAAGTTTTACTCTTAGATTTCACACACAAACTATGGCTGATGAGTCCAAACTATCCTTTCCTTACCACGAAAGACGGAACTTTTCTTCTGGTTACATTCCTTTTTGGCCAAAATAGGCCCTTATTGCTGGATGGTTTTACTTTATTCCATCATATTTTGTCCCATTTAATATAAGCTTGTCATGAAAAGAGACAGCAGTGACAGTTAAGTGAAAAGTGGTACCAATTAATGTATTTATAGAATGCCATACGCAAATAGACAACAGATGGAGGAGAATATTTATACACCAAAGACTACACTAAGCTCCAGCAGTAAGGGAAGCTTCAAAAGAGCTGCACTCTTGACAAAAGGCTAGGAAGAGACGACCCCACAGCTCAAAGGGGTACAAATTGTGGTCATTATTCCTACCACCAGACATCCCGCAGTCCAATCTTGGTGCCCAGGAGGTGGTGGCAGAGGGAGAGGTCAATGGAAAAGTTCATTGGCTAACACCATACTTACCCGTCTACACACTTGTACAGACTCCTGGCCCATGAAGGAAAAGAGGAGGCTCAGAGAACCAGGTCCTTGCTTCAAAGAAAGCATCAACAGCCCCGGACTGCAGACACAGCTGAGGCAAGGTCCTAATGTGGGGAGACTGTTTTTCCTTTTTCTGCTCCTGTCTTCCTATCATAGCATGCCTTTCCCAGCAACCCATTCCTGCTCCTGTGGATAAATCTAATGTCACTCACCAAAGCTGGTGTCACTCAGATCTCAGAGTCTTGAAACTTGTAAACTTCCCCAAGCTATGGAGATTATTCCTCGTGGAAAGAATTTCTGGCTCGGGAGCAGGCCTGGGGGAAAAGACACAGGTATGTCGTGGCTAGAAGCCCATCCTAGAGTCCTAAACTCTCAGTGGTCTCCACTGCATTATTTGCATCACTCCAGGGCTACAACAGGTGAGCTGGAAGTAAACTGCGCCCTCTTGCACTGTATGCCTACTAGAGGAGGATCTGGAGTTGGCAGCGGCTCCATCCTTCCGTTACTTCTTCTCACCTACAGACTCTTAACACATGGAAAGTTTGCTGCTTAGATGACCAACGGCTCCCCATATGCCAGAGAATAGATGATGAAAGGCATAACTACAGGACTTTTTGTTCTGACGATGATGGAATAGTCGGAAAACATGAAAAAGAAATATTAAAGAACAAAAAAACTAAAAATTCACTAAAAGTATCATGAAGTTTTTTTCTAAGATGGGAATAGATGTGTAGTCACCCCAGATCAGACATCAAAAGAAATGATTCCACTCAAGACTAGCCTGGTAAAGCAATGAGTTTATTGAGGTTAGGGGACCACACATGACTCAAAGGTAGTAGTAGCATCATGGGAAAGCCCAGTGCAGCATGGAGTTGACTCCCAAAGGCTACATGCATGAAGCCCTCTCCTCAACCACTGGAGATGTTCCCCTTCTCCAGCAATTGATTACTGCTTGTACAACTTGTGGTGGCTTGGATGAGAATGGTCCCCATAGGCTTGTAGATTTTAATGCTTGATTCCCAATTGGTGTGACTATTAAAGAAGGATTAGGAGGCATGGTGGGTGGATTTGGAGGTTTCAAAAGCCCACACTAGGCCCAGCCTCCCCAACCCCAATACTCTCTCTGCCTACCTCTTTAGGATAAGATATAAGACCTTAGTTACTGCTTGAACAACATGACTGCCCACCTGTGCCATGATCCCCACCGTGATGGTCATGGACTAACCCTCTGAAACTGTGAACAAGCCCTCTATTCAGTTTCTTTCATAAGCTCCTTTGGCATGATGTCTCTTCACAGCTATGGGACAGTGACTAAGACATACCTGGAGGAGGGACATTACATTTTACACCTCTCTGAGCACCCGGAGTCTCGTAAGTTTCATTAGCTTCCCGGGCCGAGGAATTTCCTCAGCTTCCTCCAGGAGGGAATGTTTCAATTTGGAACAAATAGCTACCCAGTCAAAAGCAGGGGAGAAGAGCCAAAGCCTCGCAGGTGAAATTTAAGCACTAGATCCAAGAAGGAAGAGAAATGTTTAGAGTGAAGTAAGCTTCAGTTTCACCTTCAGGACAGATGTGAGTTTCTTAGGACTGAGATAGAGACTAAGAAACTGGGTAGAAAATTTGAAGAGGCAGTGGACCCTGCAAAGCTTCACGCAATTTTATGGGGCCAGGAAGACAGCATCTTTGTTAAAGTGGCCTTGAAAAACCCAAGGGAAGAGGAAGAACTAATCTGACACTCAGCAATGTTTTCCCCAGTGTGTATCACAAAAGGATATAACACAAAATGGATTTAAGATTAATGAACAGTAGAAATCTAAATAAATATTAATTATATAAAACAGAAAGAGTACCTGTGGATATCTACATACATTGGTAATTCAGCTGCGTGACAAAAGTACCAGCAGGAACAAGGGATTATATGGGACTAACTATGTTAAGACTCAACATCATCTTGCAATATAAAGGACTCGTTATAGTAGGTTGGGTTTTTTGTTTTAATCTCCAGAAAAAGAACTTAAAGATAGAATAAGACTTTATAAGAAAATCTCTTTTAAGATAGTAGAAAAGAGATTAGAAGAATTGAGAATTGAGTTGTTTAGAAGAATATATATATATATGGAGAATGAGGGGTAAGTACCCGGAAATCATTAGGAGAAGATGACATGAATGGGGGAGGGGTCTTACACAGGGACCTAAGAAGGCTCTTGTTGGAAAGATGACTGAGTGCAAACATAGAAGATGAGCAATCTGACTAGATATCAAGGAGAAGGGAAGAGCAGAGATACCAAATGTGGAAGGTTCTCGATAAATCAGTTTAGTGAGATTTTGCTACAACAATCTACCTAGCCCAGCAAGGACAAGGGCCAAGGTCATTGCTCAATCACAAAGAAGAGTCACAACAGCCTGACTAAAGTTTTGCCAAGGAGGGTGCCTTTGTCAGTAACTAGATGGCTTCACCAGGGGAATTCTCTCCAAATATTCAAGAATAAATGATAACAGGGCAAGAGATATGGCTCAGCAGTTAAGAGCACTGGCTGCTCTTTCAGATGACTCAGGTTCAATTCCCTGAACCTACGTAGTGGCTAATAACCATCTATAACTTCAGTTCCAGCAGCCTGATGCCTTCTTCTGGCCTCTTCAGACCCCAGGCACAGGTATGGGATAGAGATATACATGCAGACAAAACACCGATACACATAAAGTTAATTTTTTATTTTAAAAAATGAATAAACTATACAAATGCTGAAGAAACTTCTACAGAATAGAGAAAGAAGCTGTACTTCCTAATGCATTTTATCAGACCAAAGTCAGCTTGATACCAGAATCTGGAAAGAACACAAGAGAAGATTTACATGACCATTTTCTTCATCAATACAGGTGATAAACCAGAAAATGAGAGCAGCCCTTGACCCCTAGGAGATGCCTGGCCCTGACATCCATTCCTAAGAGCAGACTTAGTACCCCCAGAAAAGCCTCCATGTTCTCCTGTGGAAATTAAGCCATTTCAGAGAAAACCAGTAGCCAGAAGGATTGGTGTGTAACTATGATGAATCAAGCCAAGTTTATAACCGTGTCCAAACACAAACCAAAACAAGACCAGTGCTCAGACCATAAAAACAACTGAATGTCTTCTCACTGCGGCTACTGAAGATCTCACCAGTTACAGCTCTGGCTTCAGTGCACTCTTTCCATCTCTGAGATAAGATTAAGATGTTCAATTATAGAACATCCTCATTTCCTGGCAATGTGATTGAAGCAAAGTGCTACTTCCGAAAATTCTCCCTGAAAATAGCAACTCTTTCATAATTCCTTTCTAACCCCAGCTCTCACTCCAATGCTCATTTTCCCCTACAAGAGAGTTGTTTGGGGGATAGAGCGGTAGCTCAGTGGTTAAAAATCACTGACTGCTCTTCCTGGGGACCCAGGTTCAATTCCCAGCACTCACAGAGAAGGTAGCAACCAGCTGAAACTCCAGTTCCAGAGAACCCAATGCCCTCTCTGTCCTTCAAGAGGACTCTATGTATGTGGTGCACAGACTGTATGTGTTTACATACATGTAAGCAAAACACCCATACATAAAAAATAAATCAATTTTTTAAAAGACAGTTGCTCAGGCTGGCTTCAGACACATGCTCCCTGTGTCTCTGCCTCCCAAGTAGCTGGGGTTATAGATGTGTGGCACCATGCCTGGTCCTCACTTCTCAGCCCCTTATTCTGCAAATGAGTCTTTTCTCCTAGAAGACAGTAGTTCAGGGGGATGAAGAGATTGCTCAGCAGTTAGAAGCACCGACTGCTCTTCCTCAGGACCAGGTAGACCAACCCGGATTTGAACATGGAGTGAAGTTAAACCTGGCCTTTAGCTTCTTTTACCATCATATCTTCAGTTCTGACATCACAGCTGTGGACTACCAGACCAGCTCCTGACTACCTCGTAAAGAGATGTCCAATGGTTCCTCCTGTGACCAAAGTTTCCTTTGCTTGTAACGAGCCATAAATCAAATTCACTGAATTTCAAATATGTCACTGGTTATCTGTGACTATAGGGGATTCACATATGCTGATGTATTCACTAAACACAGCTGATCCAGCCATACATAAATATAACAATAAAAAAGGCTCAGGCAGAAGGACAGCAGAGAGTCCTAGAGCAGGGTGGGCAATTTAGCAAGACCCTGTCTCAAAACAGCAACGGTAACCACAAAATTACAATATATCACAATCAAGTTAGGTAGACTTGGGAAAGAGATCTCAAGATTGGCTTGATATTCAGAAGACTAAAAACAGGCCTTATAAAGGGCCCCAGAGAGTTTCTGGGTCTCTTCTACCATATGAAATACAACAGGAAAGGTACCATGAATGAAACAGAAAGTGACCCTTACTAGACACTCACTCTTCAGGAGTCTTGATCTTGGATCTCCCAACTCTACTACTACGAAAAACAAATGTCTCTTTATAAGCAAAAAAAAGTAAACCTTAAAAATTAGAAAATCAAGACAACTAATCACAAAACAATAAAAATTTAATTTTTATTCTTGTAGGGAACAGAACAAAACTTCCTTTTCTTTGATATAAAATGTGCTGTATTTATAGAAAACTATACGAGCACCCAAGTCAATGATGAAATATGAAGGAAGTCTTACTTTGAAATAGTGAATGAAGTAAGTGGTCCACTATAGTCACTTCAACTCAAGCAACAGGCATTAGCTAGTATAATAATGCAAGAAAATAGTGGAACAAAGTAACAATGATCTGAAAGATCCTTACACTGAAAATTAAAAATTAATATCTAGTATAGTGAAAAACATAATATTGTAAAGGTATTAATTATTCCCAAATTAGTCTGTATCCCAGCAGGACTTTTTTCAGTCAAAAACTGAAATCTCATTTAAATTTTACATAGTATGCTGGCTAGTCCAATTTGATACAAGCTAAAGTTATCTGAAAGGAGGGAACCTCAATTGAGAAACTGCTTCCGTAAGATCCAGCTCTAAGACATTTTCTTAACTGGTGATTGATTTGGGAGGACCCAGCCCATGGTGGGTGGTGCCATCCCTGGGCTGGTGGTCCTGGCTTCTATAAGAAAGCAGACTGAGCAAGCCATGAGGAGCAAGCCAGTAAGCAGCACCCTTCTATGGCCTCTGCATCAACTCCTGCCTCCAGGTTCATGCCCTATTTGAGTTCCTGCCCTGACTTCCTTCAATGATGAATAATGATGAATGATATGGAAGTGTAAGCCAAATAAACCTGTTCCTCCCCAACTTGCTGTAGTCATGGCGTTTTCATTGCAGCAATAGTAACCCTAAGAAATGAAAAGGTCTAAGAAAGGTGATGGTGGTGGTGGTGGTTGTTTTGTGCATCTTTATATGTGTGTGGTGGGTTTTTTGTTTGTTTGTTTGATTTTCTTTTTTTTTTTTTTTTTTTCGAGACAGGGTTTCTCTGTGTAACAGCCTTGGTTGTTCTGGAACTCACTTGGTGGACTAGGCTGGCCTCTAACACAGAGATTTGCCTACCTCTGCCTCACAAGTGCTGAGATTAAAGGCATGCACTACCATGTTCAGCCCCAAGAAAGTTTAAGACCATCTAGAAGAAAAATCAAACTTGGAGTTTTACACAAGCAAACCGTGAGACACACTGCAAAGACACAGCAATTAAGAGTACGCTGTTAGCTCAGGGATGGAGCAATAGAGTTATGGAACAGAAGACCATTAGCTTACTTTAGTTTCCTATTATGTCACAAAACACCCAACAGCTTAAGGGGGAAAGAGTTTATGTGATTCACAATTACAGGTTACAGTCCACCGCTGTAGCAGGAACTTGAAGCAGCTAGTCATAGGGTACCCACAAGGAAGAGTAGATAGCAATGAATCAATGCCTATAATCAGTTTCATCCGCTACAAGAGAGCCAGTCACAAGAATTGCTGCTGCTGCTGCTGAATCAGAAAGAATGGCACCAAGCAGGGAAAGACCTGCTAAAAAAGTTAGAAGCCAGGCCAGACAAGGTCATTTCTTTTAAAGTTGATAGTGAAGAAAATAGTTTGAATTCACAGAGCAGTTTAACAAATGGAATGGATTCAGTGGAGCCTTCCCAGAAGTGGAAAGCTTACCTAAGACAATCCCTGCAAAAGTGACAGAAGAGAGTTTCTTTGCACCTAAGCATTGTGTATTTCAGCCACTGCACGTTCTGAAGACCTATCAAATGGCATCCACGTGTCCTGGAAATGCCAATGCTTCCTTGACACCCAGTTGTGAATGGAACCCTTTAAACCCAGAATTCACTGCAACTCAAGATGCAGCAAATGAAATCTTGGTACAAAAGTCTATAACTTATTCTACCAACACAGTACAGGAAGAATCAAATAAATTGCAATGTGCTTTGGAGTCTCTTAACAGCTTGTAATGAAAAACAAACTTAAATCAAAAAGAAGCTACTTCTACAAATTCAAATTGCTTTTTCAGTGAAACAAGTCACATCACTTGAAGTAGCTGAAGTCAAGAAATCTCAGCCACAGCATGATGTGCCATAGTTCAGAAAAATCCTCCAATCAGAAACTAACAAATTAACCTCACACCTCCTGGAGTGGGACAGGAAGATGGAACTGGGTGATGGTAGATGATGTCAACTAAAAATTCAGCAATCCGATTAAACTTGGGGAATCTGGCTGGCAAAAAGGATAATAATGCAATCAAAAAAGACCTCAGTGGGGGAAAAAACTATAAGTGGTATAACAAACGAAGCAAAGCAGGATGGTGGAGGAAGGACGGTCACTAGGATCATCTAGCTGCCATTTACAAATGTGACGAAGAGAGACCGAGGCAGGAAGAGCGCCAAAGTGACAACTGTGGAAACAGCAAAGGAGTTGGCAACGTGGTACTTGATGCTGGGTCTTTTCAGAATTGAGAGCCCCTTAAGCTGTCTTCAGTCCTTTCTTCTGAACATCGTTCTCAAAGATTTGGACCACTTGTGTCTGCCAACAAAGCTGTGCCTGAGAGCAGAGCTAAGGGGACCTCGTAAGACAAAGAATCTCGCTGGAGAGTCCCGATCCTCAGAGCAACAAAAATGTGCCCACATTGTTTTCAGATATTCTTGAAAGCGGGCGCAGCACGGTAGAAGATGCTCCGTGTCCTGGAGAATGAGTAACATAGATCATGGTGTAAATAAGAAAAATCTCAAGATGAACTGCTTCCCTATTGAAATGGTGACTTTGCCTCTTCTTGATGGTGGGGTGGGGAGGATATTAATACTACCCCCCCCCCCAAAAAAAAGGCAATTTCAGGTGTGGAAGGAGGGGAACCAAATTCTAAAGTCTCTTCCCAGGATGTGGTGGTGAGTAATCCTGAGAAAGACACCCTGTCAGAGAATAACTCCTCACAAGAAGAAGCTGAAATGTCCCAGTCAGAGGCTGATTCGAGTCCAGCATCCCTCCGTGTGCAGTACATACTCAGATGCTGTTCACAGAACTAAGGGCAAGCCAACTGTCAAAAGCAAGATGGAGATAAAATCTGCTCAGTCCATGAGTAAAGTAACAGGCCTCATTTAGGGACAGCAGGGCACATCTGTAACCCCAGCACAGAGGAGGCAGGGACAGGCAAGATCTCTTTTGAGTTCCAAGCCAGCCAGAGCTACAAAGTGAGACTCTGTCTCAAAAAACAAAAACATTTAAAAAAAATAAATTTCTTATATACTCATTTGAGAATTCTGAAAATACTGATCACAACACTCACTGTGGTTTTCTTGCACTGAGATGAAGCCTTTTTGTATTGCCCAGGCTGGTCTCAAAAGCATGTGCTGAAGCTGTTCCCTCTGACTCAGCCCCATAAAGAACTGTGCATCGTGAGTGCCTCAGGCACGATGGTCTACTTGTTTGCTCAGCAGCAGAGAGCGTGCCTAGCATGCACAGATCCTGGCCTCTATGATTCCAACACTACCAGAGAATAAATAAATTACACAGCAAAAATCCCTGAATTTTACATTTATATTTCTCTCCTAGGCAGAAAGCTTTTTCCCAGGGTTCACTCACTCACTTCCTTTAAGACTTCCCCCCACATTTAAGCACCTCAATAAGGTTTTCCTGGACTGCTCCAACTAAAGTGTCCCTCAGTGCCTACTCTTATTGCTACCTCCCACCTGACATACTATATATGCTGACTTTATTTCTAGGCCTCCACCAAGCTCCATAAAATCTCAGAATTTTGTTCATTACTGTATGGATCTCAGAAGCTAGAAATGTTACGGGGACATGGCAGTGACTCCAATCTGCTACAAACATGAAACTTAGCTTTGTAACTTGACAAAACATCACACCATTTCCCACCTAACATACTTCATTCTCTCCCCAACGCTGCACTTGTTGTTGTATTTAGAGGACCCAGAAATATATTGCACCCCTACTCTGTGGTTTTCTTCTACCCCTACTCTGTGGTTTTCTTCTACTCCTGTGTGGGGCATACATGAGCTACAAAGACGGTGCTGAGAGGAAGTTAGACCAAGTTGTCTACGCAGAGATTAGATACAAATGGTGCTGAGAGGAAGTTAGACCAAGTATTTTATGCTGAGCTAAGATACTAAGATCAGGAGATGATGTCAGTGCATAAACAACTCGTAAACAAGAAAATGAGTATAGGGTGACCTTTAAAATGATTGGTCGGTTCCTTCACCCCCTCCTAGGCTTCTGGGGTTTTTCTATAGAAGAGGCTTACTGCCTAACAACTGCCTAACAATAAACAAGTTCTTGCTTGACTTGACTCCCCTGCTGTGACTGATTGTCTCCAGGGAAGAGGAAGGCTGGGAAACAGGCAAGCAGTGCACTTACCTTTCCTTGGTTCCAGGCCACCTCTTCACAGGTGACCTAAGTTCCCAGTGGGGCAGAACCCCACACCCCTGCTCTGTGGTTTTCTTCCTGATCTGTCCTACATCACTATTGATTCTCATACCTATCAATGAATCACTATGTTTACACCTGATTTTATGTTTAAAATGGAATTACAAACTTTGAGGGGAAAAGAAGGTACAATATATTGTTTTACTAAAAATTATCTATACAAATGATACCTTGGTCTGTTCCGTATGATCTTTGGATGAAAAGCCTTTAAACAGTCAAAAAAAAAAATCAATTCAAAAAAAAATACTGGCATGTAGTTGGTTTTTTACTCTTGAGTGGCCTGCCACCCAGCTCCCAAACAAATACATGGACTCTCATTCTTATTCATGAATGTCTGGCCTTAGCTTGGCTTGTTTCTACCAGCTTTTCTAACTTAAATTATCCCATCTCTATCTAACTGCATTTTGTCTCTGGACTTTTTACCTTTCTTTATTCTATATATCTTTCTTTCCTTCTTAATCCATGGCTGGCTGGGTGACTGGGTGGCTGGGTGGCTGGCCCCTGGAGTCCTCTTCACCTTCTCCTTTTCTCACTGCTCCCCTTTTGCTCTTCTTCTATTTATTCTCTCTGCCTGGCAGCCCCGCTTATCCTTTCTCCTGCCTCGCTATTGGCTGTTCAGCTCCTTATTATATGTTTTAGGCAGGCAAAGTAACATGGCATTACAGAGTTAAACAAATGCAACATGAAAGAATGTAACACATCTTTGCATCATTAAACAAATATTCCACAGCATAAATGAATGGAACACATCTTAACCTAATATTCCACAACACTGGCAAAAGTTTATTCCATGTCTCAGTTTAAAATTAAAAATTATCTCTTTTATGCCATAAAGGTATTTGTTAAATAAATTATCTATTTTCTAGCTCGAGAGTTAAAGGAATTTATTTTATTTATTTATTTATTTATTTATTTATTTATTTATTTATTTATTTATTTATTTATTGTTTATCTGTTTCAAGATAAAAATCATAGATGTACCTTTTCCAGATTGGCTTTCCTCTGGTCTTTTTCCTCTGGTCCTGTGAGGAGGGAGAAATGGCAGGTTGGTGGAGACCCACTTTGATATTCCTGGTTTGGCTTTCTTTCATTGTCCTTTAGATTTGGGAGGGTGCTCTCTTCTTTGTGTTTTCAGAGTATTTATTGGTCACTTGGAACTGTAGGGACCCTAAAGGGAGGAGGATGTCAAACAGCAGTCCATAAAACATTTTAGACAAAATATTACATCAAATTTCTAAAAGCACATTTTCGTCCAACTTCATCTGTTAAGAAATGCTTTTAACTGTGTACTGCTAATTTCCCAACACTCTAGCATAAGTTATTTCAAGCTCTAATCATTTTGAAAATTGTATTCATTGTGTATGCTTTCATTTGCTCAATTTAAAAAAAAATATTGGTATATTGATTACTTTAAGCTGAGTCACTCAAAGAACTTTAGAAAGAGCCATTTGGTCTATTTTTCTTACATTCCTACATTCAACAAGACTAAAAATTCTTTTGGCCTCTTTTTATGAAGCTACAGTTACCCTGGTACCAAAACCACACAAAGATGCAACAAAGAAAGAGAATTACAGACCAATCTCCGTTGTGAACATTGATGCCAAAATACTCAATAAAATACTGGCAAACTGAATCCAAGAGCACATCAAAAATTATCTATCATAACCAACTAGGCTTCATCCCAGAGATGCAAGGGTGGTTTAACATATGAAAATCTGTCAATGTAATACACCATATAAATAAACCAAAAGAAAAAAAAACTCATGTCATCTCATTAGATGCTGAAAAAGCCCTTGACAAAATCCACCACCCCTTCATGATAAAGGTCCTAGAGAGATCAGGAGTACAAGAAACATACCTAAACATAATAAAGGCAACATACAGCAAGCCAACAGCTAACATCAAACTAAATGGAGAGAAACTCAAAGCGATTCCACTAAAATCAGGAACAAGACAAGGCTGTCCACTCTCCCCATATCTATTCAATATAGTACTCAATATTCTACCTAGAGCAATAAGACAACAAAAGGAGATCAAGGGGATACAAATTGGAAAGGAAGAAGTCAAACTTTCACTATTTGCAGACAATATGATAGTATATATAAGTGATCCCAAAAATTCTACCAGGGAACTACTACAACTGATAAATACCTTCAGTAATGTGGCAGGATACACAATTAACTCAGAAAAATTGGTAGCCCTCCTATATACAAATGATAAATGTGCAAAGAAAGAAATCAGAGAAACATCACCCTCTACAATGGCCACAAATAACATAAAATACCTTGGGGTAACTTTAAGCAAGTGAAAGACCTGTATGATAAGAACTTTAAGTCTCTGAAAAAAGAAATTAAAGGAGATATCAGAAAATGGAAAGATTTTCCATGCTCATGGATAGGTAAGATTAACACAGTAAAAATGGCAATCTTACCAAAAGCAATCTACAGATTCAATGCAATCCCCATTAAAATCCCAACACAATTCTTCACAGACCTGGAAAGAACAATACTCAATTTCATATGGAAAAACAAAGAACAGGATAGCTAAAACAATCCTGTACAATAAAGCAACCTCTGGAGGCATCAGCATCCCTGACGTCAAGCTCTACTGTAGAGCTATAGTAACAAAAACAGCTTGGTATTAGCATAAAATCTGACATGTGGACCAATGGAATTTAATTGAAGAGCCTGACATTATTCCACACCTATGAACACCTGATTTTTGACAAAGAAGCCAAAACTGTACAATGGAAAAAAGAAAGCATCTTCAACAAATGGTGCTTGCATAACTGGATGTCAACATGTAGAAGATTGCAAATAGATCCATATCTATCACCATGCATAAAACTCAAGTCCAAGTAGATCAAAGACCTCAACATAAATCCAGCTACACTGAACCTGACAGAAGAGAAAGTAGGAAGTAGTCTTGAACAAATTGGCACAGGAGACCACTTTCTAAATATAACACCAGTAGCAGAGACACTGAGAGCGACAATTAATAAATGGGACCTGCTGAAACTGAGAAGCTTCTATAAGGCAAAAGACACAGTAAATAAGACAAAACAAAAGCATACAGAATGGGATTAGATCTTCACCAACCCCACATCTGACAGAAGGCTTATCTCCAAAATACATAAAGAATTCAAGAAGCTAAACATCAAAATACTGAATAATCCAATTAAAAAATGGGCTTCAGAGCTACAAGGAGAATTCTCAATAGAAGAATCTTAAATGGCCAAAAAACATTTAAGGAATTGCTCAACATCCTTAGTCATCAGGAAAATGCAAATCAAAACGACTCTGAGATACCATCTTACACCTTTCAGAATGGCTAAGATCAAAAACTCTGAAGACAGCTTATATTGGAGAGGATGTGGAGCAAGGGGAACACTCCTCCACTGTTGGGGGAAGTGTAAACTGGTACAGCCACTCTGGAAATCAGTACAAAAAATTGGGAATCAATCTTCCTCAAGACTCAGCTATATCACTCTTGGACATATACCCAAGGAATGCTCAATCATACCACAAGGACACATGCTCAACTATGTTCATAGCAGCATTATTTGTTATAGCCAGAACCTGGAAACAACCTAGATCCCCCTCAACCGAAGAATGTATAAAGAAAATGTGGTACATATACACAGTGGAGTACTACTGAGCAGTAAAAAACAATGACATCATGAAACTTGCAAGCAAATGGGTGGAACTAGAAAAAATCATCCTGAGTGAGGTAACCCAGACTTAGAGGGATAAACATGGTATGTACTCACTCATAAGTAGATACTAGATATAAAGCAAAGGATAACCAGACTATAACCCACAGCTTCAGAGAAGGTAGCTAACAAGGAGGACCCTAAGAGGAATGGATGGATCGCCCTGGAAAGAGGAACTAGATAAGATCTCCATGAGCAAACTGGGGGGGGGAGGGAAATAGAGGGTATGGGATGAGGGATGAGAACATAAGGGACGGGGTGGTCGAGCTGGAACAGGGATGGAGTGGGAGAGCAATGAAAGAAATGCCATGACAGAGGGAGACATCGTGGGGATAGGGAGAAACTGGGTGCTAGGGAAGTTCCCAGGAATCCACAAGGATGACCCCAACTTAGACTACTAGCAATAGTAGAGAGAGTGCCTGAACTGGCTTACCCCAGTAATCAGATCCGTGAATATTCTGTCATCATAGAGCTTTCATCCAGTAAATGGTGGAAGCAGATGCAGAGATCCACAGCCAACCACCAGGCCAAGCTCCAGGAGTCCAGTCAAAGAGAAAGAAGAGGGATTCTATGAGCAGGGGACATCAAGATCATGATGGGGAAACCTACAGAGACAACCAAACCAAACTAGTGAGAACTCACAGACTTTAGACCAACAACTGTGGAGCCTCCATGAGACTGGACTAGGCCCTCTGCATAAATGAGACAGTTGTGTAGCTTGATCTGCTTAAGGGGCCCCCTGGCAGTAGGATCAGGATCCACCCCTGGTACATGAGCTGGCTTTTTGGAGCCCACTACCTTTGGTGGGACACCTTGCACAGCCTTGGTGCAGGGGGAGGGTCTTGGATCTGCCTCTACTGAATGGACCAGGCTCTGCTGACTCCCCATGGGAGGGCTTACCTTGTTGGAGGAGGGTATTGGGGGTAGGAGGGGGAGTCTAGAGGGGCAGGAGGAGGGAAGAGGAGGATGATCTGTGAATGGTATGTAAAATGAATAAAAAAAATTCCTTAATAAAAAAAAAGAAATTTAAAAAAAAAACTGCTCAAGAAGGCAACAGGGAGATGCAAATGTCCAGACCAGCATTTGTGGGACTTGCAGAGTTGATTTCCCTGAGATGTGTATGACATGGGGATGCAAAACAGTGCCTTCTGGGAGAGTTCTGAGGAGAGCAGCCTCACAGGATCACACACAGGTTCCTACTGCAAGCTCCTTTGTTCCAGGAGACACCACGGCAGACTGACCATGGGCGCTTTCCTCTCGCCTCTGTCACATGTAGTCTGACCAAGGTGCAGTTATAGACAAGCCCCCACGCTTTGGCTCAGAGGTAAAGGATGATGTGCAGATACCACTAACCCATGCCTGAGTGAAAATCTGGAGACAATGGCCAGAAGAAAATCAGAACAAGAGAGATAGGCAAGGGGGTGGGGAGTTCGGGTAAAACCAGGGCTGGAGTTAGGGACCCATGTGCATGATCAAGCTACCTCACTACTGAGTTCATTTTAAATATTAAAAAACCAATTTGCTTCTAATGAAGAAAATTTATTGTCCTCCTTAAAAGAAAGAAAGAAAGAAATATTATGCCTTGGTCATTTCTTTGGATTTCATTGACTTTATGAAGAGACTCCCTCCATGTCCCTTACTTTTCTGTGCATTGGCTCATGCATCAATTAGGTTATTAGGCTCAGCCCAAGCCCAAATAAGAAGTGGGCCTTTGATGGGCTCTAGTTTTTGCTTCCTCAAGTTTATCACTTATTTCTAACCTCTATGTTTTTCTGTAGAAAATTACATCTAAGGGTTTTATTAGACTCAAGTTCAATCTTTGAGGCAAGAATATGTCTTAAATAATCCCTCTTTTGAACACATTCCTTTCTGGCTTTCCTTTTTTTCCCCTAATTTTTGAGCTAGGGTCTCACTACCTAGTTCCTGCAGGCCTTGAACAAGCCTCTGCCTCCTGAGTATTAACTGGGATTAAAGGCATGAGCCACCATGCCAGGCCCCTCAACTACATTTTCATCATCTCTCCTTACATGCCTAAAGGGCATCATAACTTCAACACATCCAGCAACAGGTTGTATTTATATATTTGTGCATACATACACACACATACATAAATACATACATACATACATATGTTTGTAACAATAGTAAAAGAAAAAGAGACTATCAATTTGAGGGAGGTGGGAGGGATTGGAGGAGTGGTACCTGAGAAGAGCTAGAGGGAAGTGAAAGTGAGGTAATTATATTTCCATTTAAAATGCAGTTTTAAAAAGGAAAAGGAAAAGAAAAATTTAACATAAAGCCACAATGAAATGGTACCACATACCTACCAAAACATCACTATCAGAGAGGCTATCTAGCTACTAGATTTTTCAAAGGCTAATGGTAATATAAATTAGTACAATGAATTGAGAACAGTGTGGCCATATAATTAACACTACCCACAAGCTTCCCCTGTGGTCATCAATTTTACTCCAGAGTATATCCACAAAAGTAAATGAGTGTCGTTGGTAAGTCTTTGGTCTTTTTTAGGGGGCCCACCACCCAGCTCCCAAATAAATCACACATGGAGGCTTATTCTTAATTATGATTGCCCGGCCTTAGCTTGGCTTAGTTTCTAGCTAACTTTCCTTAACTTATCTCATCTACCTTTTGCCTCTGGGCTTTTCCCGTTCTCTTTTCCCATTCTGTAAATCTTACTCCGTTGCTGGTTGTGTAGCTGAGTAGCTGGCCCCTGATATCCTCTTCCTTCTCTGGCCCCTCCTCAATCTCCCTTTCCTAATTTCTCCCTTTACATATTCTCTCTGCCTGCCAACCCTGCCTATCCTTTCTCCTGCCTCACTATTGGCCAGAGTGATGGCCAGAGTGGTCTTTATTAGACCATCAGATGTTTTAGACAGGCACAGTAACACAGCTTCACAGACTTAAACAAACGCAACATGAACAAAAGTAACTCACCTTAAAATATTCTACTACAAATGAGTACATACATGGACCAAAATACATGCCCCAGAGTGCTGAGAGAAACAAATTTCCCAATAATGAAAAACTGAAAGCAAAGGACTAGACTCAGAGGTCCATAAACAGTTCATGGACAAATAGTGATTCATTCCCAAAGTAGAATTGCCAAGTAAAAATGCGAGTGAACAAGCCAACCACCTGGAACAGCATACACGAGCATATTGACTGAGAGACATTGTATACTAACAAGTACGCATGGTAGGCGTTCATTTGAATAACATTCAGTTTGCACATCTAACAGTGACTAAGTCAGGGTATTGCTGCTTTACTTGGGATATGAGACTGGAGTCATTGAGCATGTGCTAAAAAGTGACTGAGGTTGAGTTCACAGCAATGTTCTGTGTCTTGACTTGGGTGACATAATTTAATTCATCTTGTGAAATTCCATCACCTGCTTTTCTCTAGTTTTGTTGTGCTTTAATACAAGTTTTATTAGCTAGTTATTTAGCTGTGCTGGGGATTAAATCCAGGGCCTCATGCATGATGACCACGCAGTCTACCATTGAGCCACATCCCTGCCTCAAAAAGTCAGTTTTTGCTTTCTCTTTTTGTTGTTGTTATTGTTGTTTTGGGACAGAGTCTCACTATGTTGCCTAAACAAGCCTTCAATTTACTGCCTCCTTCCTGAGTGCTTTGACTATAGGCCCACACCATCATGCTAGCCATGCTTAATTTTTGGTATACATTAACTATTGTCTAAAACAACAGTGAATAGGGAAGAAAAAAATCTTATTTCTTCAGGGATACGTAAATGAGCACCATGGAGGTGTTGACTTTGCCTGGCATTTGAATTAGGAATCTTGGGAACTAGTGAGCTCCAAAGTTGTTCCAGCTACCAGCAAAGACATAACCTGCTTCTGTGCATTTATGAAGACCTTCAGATGCCTTATTTCTCATTCCATCCTTTCCCACTCGTTTTTTTAAATGCCCTATAGAATCTGCATAGCATGCTAACCAGCTTGCTCTTTATTCCTGGCTCACTGGCACTACTTTAAGGCCCGAGCAAAAATAATTACACTGTGAAACCCAAGTCTCCCTCTCCTGCCGGTGCCTGGGATGCCTGCAGCACCGCACTGGCTCAGAATGGAAACGGGAGTCCTGACCATTTGTAAGGCTCACTTCAAAGGCTCACTGTGGGACTGAAAAGGCCAGCTTTTCAGGGCAAAAAATGCCTCAACAAGAAGGATAAGTATGCCTTATCCTGGCTGTTCTAACATAGCCTATGTTGATTCCACTGTACAAATGAGCACTCATTAGTTAAGGTCTGAATAAATATTCAGAGAAGAGGGTCATGAAGAAAATGGGTAATGGGGTGCTGGGGCAATGCACTGAATTTAAATTCTGGTTGGTTTTGTTGCCATTGTTTTTCGTTTGTTTATTTGTTTGTTTATTTCTGTCCTAGCTGGATCAGGGTCTCTGGTCACTTAATGCCTTTACCCCCCACCTCCACCCCAAAGAGACATTTGATTAGAAGGTCACTGTTGTCCTTTTTTTAGACTGTTGCTGCCTTTTTTTTTTTTTTTTTTTTTTTTTTTTTTAGATTTATTTATTTGTATACATGTATCCCTGCAGGCCAGAAGAGGGCGCCAAACTCATTACAGATGGTTGTGAGCCTCCATGTGGTTGACTGGGAATTGAACTCAGGACCTTTGGAAGAGCAAGCAGTGCTCTTAACCTCTGAGCCATCTCTCCAGCCCCTGTGTGTGTGGGGTTGGGGATTTAGCTCAGTGGTAGAGCGCTTGCCTAGCAATCTCGAGGCCCTGGGTTCGATCCTCAGCTCCAAAAGAAAAAGTTTCCTTTTAAATGTTGCTGCCTTTTAAGCCGAGGCTGTCCTAATCAGCAAATGCAACTCCTCAACTACAGCAGTGGTTCGGCTACAAAGGTCGCAAGCAGCCTGACGACTCTGTTCCCTCAGGCACCGACTCTTTCAAGTCTACTAAGGAAACATATGGAAATCTCTGTCCCCCTAAGGAACTCAAGATTCAAAGGTTAAGGTGGAATTCTGCTCCTCAGAGAGGCTGACAAGCAAGTTACTCACCTCCTCTCCTTGCTCTATTCTCCCAAAAAGCCCTTCTCCACCTGGCTCCTTCCTACCACTTCCTGTCAGCTAGTTGCTGACTCAGCCTCCTGACCTCCAGGTGAATTTTATTTAATCAAACAAATGTAATACATCCTTGCATCATTAGACAAATGTTCCGGAGCATAAACAAAAGTAACACACCTTAAAATAATATTCTACAACAGGTCACCAAGCTGGAGATTTTTGTTTGGTTCGTTGACTTTAAACTCTGCTTTAGTACCTGATGACCACAGGCTCTGAAGCAGAACTGAGGACCGATACTGTTAGTTATTTTGTGGCGCTGTGCTCTTACCCTGCAAGGAAATGTCACAAAACACGACAGAATCCGCTAATAAGAGTTTTATTAAGATGAAAGGGACAGAAAGTGCCCAGGCCTGTGGGAGACACGTGTATAGAGAAGAAGAAGGAGCCAGGAATATGGCAACATAACTACTCCATGCATGTGCTAGATCACATGGCTACGCTGCGGGCTTATGTAACCATGCAAAGTCACGGATCCTGGTCACGCAAGACGCCTTGACCCGGAAATGGCTATCTTGACCTGGAACTGGCTAGGCGGAAGTGTCCAGGTCCACCGGGCGTGTTGTGAACCCTTCAGATACCTCCTTTGGTAGCACATGGCAATGCCTTGTCACAGTCCTGAAATCCTAACTAGTTGTGTTGATAAGTTACCATTCTTCACGTGCTTCCTGCCAGAGAACTTGTGTTTGGAGACCCTTCTATTCCCTTGGTGCTACACTTGCTCAACTGGGCAATTGTGTTGCTTAAGCCTAGAGCTTCTGGTTTTATTTTTCATGCAGCATCGGATATAACAGTGCATACTAGCAAATAGTATTCTTTCACGGTGCCAAAAACACCAGAACAATTCTTTTCATCCAACTGATCAGAGGGTTGTTAAACAGGAAAGAAAATTGTATCTATTTTCTCAAATGTTTGGACAGGATGTGGTTTCCAATCAGAAGCATTTTAAAATGTTCTGGGCAAAAGCATGAAATCCATGTCTAATTAACATGTTATAAAAATGGAAATCTCCCAGCTTACTTCCCCCTGTATGGACACATTAGACATCTCCCAACTTCAGTTGCCCTGAGCATGATATGTCCAATGACAGTGTAAGTTTCCAGTGACTCAGGTGCAGGAAGAGCTGTGGACTCTGCCCTGCCTGGCCTTGCTCCATACCGCATACTTCAAAAACCAATGTTATCAACGTCTTTGACCTTCTTGAAAGAGCCTGAGGGCAAATGGTGGAGTCGCTATGAGCTTTTGTGTGCCAAGTGTTAGTCTAAGCACAGGATATACAATAGAAGGTTAAGGTAGACACAACTGTTGACCTCTTGGAAATTACCCTACAAAAGAGGCTTTAAGAGTGAAACCAGAAGTTCAGGTTGACTAAGTGAAGGCCCTTCATACAATTTTTAAAAGATCTCATTAATTTTGTACATGGAGTTTTGTTTTGTTTTGTTTTTTTGAGATAGGGTTTCTCTGTGTAATAGCTCTGGCTGTCCTAGAACTTGCTTTGTAGACCAGCTTGGCCTTGAACTCACAGAGATCCACCTGCCTCTGTCTCAGAATGCTGGGATATACATGGAGTTTGAAGATAGAAAGGCAGTTCTCAAGGTTTTATTTGTTAGTATCGACATTCACTTTTGCTTCTATATTAAATGTCTGCTGTCCAATATTTAAAGGATACTGATGGAAAAATAAGCACAATATGTAAAGGAAGCCCCTTCAGGCAAGAAGAATGTATAACCTCCATTTGGCTGTGGACTAAGAAATGATAAAAATTCAGAATCATAAACTGTAATGCTTTCCTGGAGAGGGCAAGGAGAGATGCAGATAGAAGAAAACTCCATGTCACCTTCTTGGGGGAGTAAAACATGAGGAGTTGGGGGTTGGGAAGAAACCTGTGGCAGTTAATAAACCTAAGGCTTTTAGAACAACAGAGTTCAGGTTCGTGGAGGAGATGGGTTCACTTGATTCTCTAATTTGGGCTCATTCATAGGCAAAGGTCAACTTCATTCCCAGAAAGCATCTTGCTATGTTTTGTTTTGCTTGTACATTCCAGAGGTGTCCAAAGATGGTGTCGGTTTCTTCCTGGGCTCATGAATAGTCAAGCCAAGTGGCCAAGAATTCAGGGCAAAGCTGAATGAGGCTCATCTGAGTAACAGAAGGAATGAGGGACTGGATGAGGCAAACAGAGATGGGATCCCTCAATACAGAACAGTTGTTCATTCTCTTGTGTTGCAGGAAAACCCTCTGAAGAGAATTCCAAAAATGCTCTAATATTTGGGGAAGCACATAGCCTACCTTGAGGATGGGGCCTATGTGATAATGACTTGCTTAAAACAAATTCTATAATGTAATCAATGGATTCCTCTAATGATAAACTAAAATTGGGGGTGGGACGGCACAACTGAACACAGCCAGGAACAAACATGGGCTTTAAGTGGGACATAAAGCCTTTCGTTGGAGACGTGGGATCATCTGCAAGGCTACACACAAACTCAAGTATCATTATGTCCGGAAATTTTTTCTGTAGTTTGCCTCATTATTGAGACAAGATTTTATTATGTAGCCCAAGCAGACCACAAACTCTTAATCCTACTGCTTCAGCCTCCCTAGTGCTGAGATTACAGGGGCCAGTGCCATTTGCTTTGGGTAAAACAACTACCTAGCGGCAGATCAAAAGATAACGAGTCCATGTAAATAACAGAAAAGCTTTGTATATGGGATGGCTAATCTTGGTTGTCAACTAGACAAGCTGGGAAGAGGAAAACTCGATAAGGAATTGCTCCCATCAGCGTGGCCTGTGGGCGCATCTGTAGGGCATTTTCTTAATTGCTAATGGATGTAGAAATGCCCAGCTCACTGTGGGTGGCACAATTCCTAGGCACATGGGCCTGGGTTGTATAAGAAAGGTAGCTGGACATGGGCCTGGGGGAAAGCTAGTAAGTAGTGTTTCTCTGTGTTTTCTGTGTGAAGCACCTGCCTTGAGTTCCTGCCTTGGCGTTCCTCAATGATGGACAATGAGATGAAATAATCCCTCTCTTCTCCAAGTTGCTTTTGGTCATGGTGTTTGTCACAGCCACAGAAAGCCAACTGGGACAGTATACCATCAAGTCAGAGCCCCCAGTAGAAGCCGCTTGAGAACCCAACAGCTGAAAAATTGTCCTCAGTAAAGTTCTTTTTACCTGGGCAGGGTGGCACTAATCTGTCACCCCAACACTCGGAAGGCTAAGGCAGGAAGGTCACAAGTTCAAGGCCAGCCTGGGCAGCACAGCACGGCCTTGCCACTTGCTCAAAAGACAAGAGGCAGTGAGAGAGGAACAGGGGTAGATACAGGACAAGAGTCCTCCATTCTGGTCTCCTGGCATAGCTGCTAACTGATGCATTACTACAGGCAGAGATGATGAGGTAAGAATTCTGAGCAATGCTTGACTCTGACTCTAAACACAGTTTTATATGACTGGCCATAGAGCTACAGGATTTATTCAATGCCTATGTCTAAGGTGGTAATGCCTCTGTTGGGGTAAGCCATTCACAGTTGATTAAAGAAGATGTCATCATTCTTATGGAAATATGAGATTATATTTATGAGTTCTCTCTCACACCAATATTTCAAAGCACAAGCCACTTAAGGCAAAACCTTTTTTTTCTTAAATGTACATTCTCCGGGTATCGTGTGTGTATGTGTGTGTCCGGGTATTATGTGTGTGTGTGTGTGTGTGTGTGTGTGTGTGTGTGTGTGTGTGTGTGTGTGTGTGTTGGTAAACACTCATTCGAGTGCTAAGTAACAACAAATCTAAAGTTAGATTTCATCATTCTTGTCGACTTTGGGACAGTATTACTAATGTGATCTTGACATCTCTCCTACAGCCTGTATGAGACTTGATAAATGTCGCGTTGGTGAGCAAGGTGAAGAAAACAGACTATATTTAACTTGATAGATGTAAGAAGCCATCAGGCGGGGCACTGGAAGGCAGTAATCCTTTAGCCACTGCCTCTCTGAGTGCTTATGGATCATACAGTTCCCTGGAGATCACAACATTAGAAATAAAAACCTCTGAGTCAGGGCACTTTGATTGATACTGTCAAATAGACTCCGGCTTTCAGTTTGACTTAACTGTTATTAATTTTTATTATTGCCTAATGGAACTAAGCCAGAGTAAATGTATGCTAACTGACCCTATTCCCAAGCGCTGCTCACTAAATAAGAGCATGCTAACAATTCCAGAAGGTTATTGTTAAATCAAGCTGATGTCACCATTTCCAACCTACTGAGGACTCATTGATACTGAGACGTGAAAGATAAGGCAGGAAAATGTCGAAGATAGAAAGTGCATTGGATTTTATGAGATAGACTTGTTTTTACACAGAAAATGAAGGAAATGCCCTTTGTAACTCTAGGTCCCCTGGTCTGTGAGCACAGGAGGCGACATTCCCAGTTAAATGTGGTCTCTGCATTCATGCAGAAGGCCTGGAGAGACAGATGGCATGGAGGTGCCTGTTCCCGGATATTACAGCAGATACTGCACTTCCTTGAACCTTCAAGCCAGAGTGCACTCTGTGAGAAATTAATTTTCATTGGGAGCTGAACGGGAGCTCAATAAAAGAAATGCCTACTGCTGTTATCTTTTTAAATTCTGAATCATAATGAAAGGCTGGTGTTATCAGAGATCTCCACCTTATCTATATTAAACCTAGAAAGAAAGAAGGTAGGTGTATGGTGGCGCACCTGTCTGGAATCTGAGCATTCAGAAGGCTGAGGTGGAAGATGAGCTACTACGTAAGACCCAATCTCAAAACTAAGTAAATAAATGAAAGAAGGAAAAAAGAGAGAGAGATGGAGGGAGAGGAGAAAGAGAGAAAGAATAGAAATGAGAAAAAAAAATTTTTTTAAAAACTAGGGTGAATATGTAGCTTGGAAATAGAGCATTGCCTAGCACCTGTAAGACCCTAAATTTGGTGAGGCCCTGAATTTGGTGAGACCCTGAATTTGGTGAGGCCATGAATTTGGTGAAACCATGAATTTGGTGAGGCCCAGCACTACGAGAACAAGATGAAGAAGGAGAGGAAGATCCTCATCTGTCACTGCCAGGAAAGGCTGCGAGCTTTCTCCTGTGGCCCTCGGGAGTCGTTGCCCCTCGTTCCGCTCAGCTAACTCTTAGTCATGGTTCATGGTTAAGTGGCCAGTAGATATTCCTCTAAACGGTTTTTGTGCTTTGTCATAAGCACAATGAGTTGTTTTTGCTGCCACATTAAATGTTCACTCGACTGTAAAAATTAGTGAAACCCAAATACTTCGTTCTAAGCTGAGCTGAAAAAGCAAGCTCCAGCTATGCTCGGAGGCAAGTTAGAGGACAATTTAGGCAGGCTGTCCCACACCAGGAACTTTCTAGAAGATTGGCTGAGTAGAAAGGAAAGGCTTGGGGGTCTCAAATATTTCCTCCAGGAGACTGAACACACTGGAAGCGTTTCTTCATACTGGCTTGGCTGTAGTTCCATAGCCTGTAAACAGCTGCCCTGTAACTGAATTTGTAGGTGAAGACACAAAATAGACCAACATCTGTCTTACTTCATTCATCAGGAAATCACTTTCAATTGCATCCAAACAGACAGCATCTCACTGGAGCTCTTTTTCATCAGATGAACATTTCCTTTTTTAGGGAACAAATAGAAAAGTTCGCTGTATGGTCAGGTGTCCCGGGACACTGTCCAGTCTGAAGCTACAGACCGAGCAAACACTAAAACAGTCAACAAATCACTCAGGGAAAGGCAGTAACGTCACTTCCAAGACAGGGTTTCTTTCTTGTCAAGTTCCCCAGGCTCACTGCTTTCTGCAAATCCTCTGTGAGGTGTAACCAGACTCCTCTGGAACACTTCAGCTGTGACAACCTCCTGCAGGCCCCCAGGGGGCTGTCTACATTCATCTCAATGTCTTTAACTGAAATCGTTGTCTCAGTTTAGTTGAAAAGCAAAGAATAGACACAGGGCAAAAGTCCTGGACCATGGATGGCACTTTATCCACACATTAAAACCTGGTTCCACCTTGTTTTCAGTTCCTATTTTCCAGAAAGCAATGGTGAGTTCGATAAAAGACCATTCATGGACGTATCTTTCCACTCTCTGCCCTGTTATTTCACAGTGTAAAGACACTGGTACCACACATGCAGTCTTCTGGCTTGGTGCTGTGTTCCTGTGGATGCCAGAGATGGTGAGCACAGTCTTCAACATTAACTGGCTGCTTTCTCTAGGCCAGTCACTGGCTAAATCCATTGTGTATGTTATCTAATTGAATCCTCCCCGTAACCTAGAGGGTGGTATTGCTATTACACTGATGTACAGAGGCTCAGGAACTTAAGCTCACTTAGCTGACTAGTGAGCACCAGGATTTAAACCCAGAGTCTATAGAGCAGTGGTTCTCAACCTTCCTAATGCTGTGACCCTTTAATACAGTTCCTCATGTTCTGCTGACCCCCAACCATAAGATTATTTTCATTGCTACTTCATGAATCATGATGCAAATATCTGTGTTTTCTAATGGTCTTAGGCAAGCCCTGGGAAAAGGTTAGTAAAACCCCAAAGGGGTCCCAACCCACAGGTTGAGAACCACTGCTATAGAACATCCCCTTTTGACAGTTTTGACATATTACTTGGAGAAATAAACAGATAAAATGGCAACTGTAAAAATGTTGTTTTCAAGATGTTCATGAACGTGATCAAAACTCTCTGAGTTTCTAGAACGCCAACCTGAATAAGCCATGCTAACCCCTAGGAACATGTTAGAGTTTCTCGTACATTTCCAGACGCTAAGAAGGACTGGCCCAAAAGACCTACCTGGAAACTTAGGTAGCAGTGGACAGAAATTAATGAGTTTATATTCAGCTTGGAACTCCAGCTGAAGAAAATAGAGATGACAACCCATCCTTCCTGTCTCTCTGCAGGAAAATCTACATTGAAATCTCAAAATGAGCTAAAAAACTGTAGCAACAGAACAGGAAATGGAATTTAAGTTTCTCCATGTCTATGATGAACCCTTCTGAGTGACAGGAAGTCTGAAATGGCGGGTGTGCCAAGGGACATAGAAGCAGCCGTACAAAGGGACAACTCTGCAGAGTTTGGATGAAGTTTATGTTGCCTGTCCTTCCAGTCTGCCTTATTGGATGGGGCCTTGGTTACTGATTTCTCAGAACACATTCTACCCTGAGTGGTTAACCACGTTTTCTTCTCAGCTTTATGTTCCCATAAAAGGTCACAAGAAATCAAGTTGTGAAAAGAAGGTTTACTCAGTTCAGAGTCCTGTTGGTTCAAGTTTAAGAAGAGGCAGCCCACTGTTTTGAACTTCAGCTAAGGACAAGAGATGTCAATGATAGGACACATGTGTCTATTTAAACCACTCCTCACATCTTCAGGGAGAAAGAGAAGTGGAGGCGTGAATGAGAGAGAGTGGGGAGAGGGAGAGCACAAGGAATCCCACAATGTCATCTAAGGGCAAAAGGAAACCCAGGGATGAGTGAGGGTAAAGAGTGTCCCCATCATTTACACTTCTAAAAGCAAGAAGAAACTTCTAAAAGGTGGAGAGAATCTTTCCTAAAAGACGCAGTGTATTGAAAGTTTGTTTGATACCGCTTCTTTATACTGTAAAAAGTACACTCCAAGTGATTTCCTGTGTGTCTAATTTCCACCAGTGTCCTGGGATTCAGCTAGGGCCTGTGCTATATTCTATAACAAGCAAATAAACTGTGAGTCAGAGAGATCACATGACCTAAGACACAAATCCTATGATGTGTATCTCAATGCTTCTCTGTTATCTATCTCATCTATGTATTGAGGTCAGCAGCACAGTGGGAAAGCCAAGATCTTTAATTCCAGCCCTGCATCCAAATGCTGCAGACTAAGCAAGCATACTACTTTAGGCAACTTAGAACTAGTGTGAAGTGACTGCTCATGGGTGACCTTTGTTGCAATAATTTCCCCTTGTGCAAGGAGAATATATCCTTAGACCCACGGTGATGCCTGAAATGGCAGGTAGTACCAAAATCCATGTACACTGTATTTTTCCTTATAACACATACCCATGATAAAGGTTAATTTATATATAAAAAGGCACTAAAAATAATCCTGTCATATGATCCAGCTCTACCATTCAAGCATATGCCCCAAAGACTCTAAGTCAGCACACCACAGAAATACTTGCACATCCATGCTCCTTGCAGCACTGTTCACAACAGCCAGCACATGGGACTAGCTATGTGTTGATCATGTTCATCAACTGGTACGTGAATGAAAAAAAATGAAAAGAAATGAAATTGTAACATTTTCAGGAAAATGCACACAACTGAAAACCATCATGTTGAGTAAAATAAGCCACTCAGAAAGACAAATGTCACATTTTCCCTTACCTAGAGAACCTATATTTAAAATTATAAGTACATGTGTGTGCAAAAGATCGTTTATATATCAGGCAGGCACAGTAAGAGGGAAATAAGGACTAATACAGTAGAACGTTCATAACAATACACAGAACAGACATGTGAATATGTGTGCATGCTTCTCCCCCAACCCCCATGTCTTTGCTTTCCTCATAAAGGAACACTGTACCAGGCTTTTTCTTTTCGGCCACCAACCAGCTCTCAAATCATGACATGGAGACTTATTGTTAGTTTTGAATGCTCAGTCTGACTTAGGCTCATTTTTGGCTATTTCTTTTAACTTAAAGTAACCTGTTTCTCTTCACCTGCATCTTACCCTGGGGCTTATTACCTTTCCTACTTCTCTGTATCTTACTTTCACTGTTCTTCTGTGTCTATCTGGCTGGCAGCTGCCTGGCTTCCGGCCCCAGGCATGTCCCACGTTCTCTCCTTTCTTCTTCTTCTTCTTCTTCTTCTTCTTCTTCTTCTTCTTCTTCTTCTTCTTCTTCTTCTTCTTCTTCTTTTTCTTCTTCTTCTTCTTCTTCTTCTTCTTCTTCTTCTTCTTCTTCTTCTTCTTCTTCTTCTTCCCCTAAGCCTAGATTCCTCCTCCTATTTCTTTTCTCTGCCTGCCAGCCCTGCCTATCCTTCTCCTGCCTAGCTATTGGCCATTCAGCTCATTATTAGACCAATCAGGTGCCTCAGGAAGGCAAGGTGGAACACATCTTTACGTAATTAAACAAATGCAGCATAAACAAATATAACACCCCTCTCCACAGTTAAATATTCTGCAGCATAAACAAATGCAACACATCTTTCCCCAGTTAAAATAATATTCCACAACAGAACACTTTATGGCAATGGTTCTCAACCTTCGTAATGCTGTGACCTTTTAATACAGTTCCTCATGTTGTGGTGGCCCCCAACCATAAAGTTATTTCATTGCCATTTCAAAACTGTAATTGTGCTACTATTATAAATCATAATGGAAATATCTGATATGTAAAACCCCAAAGGGGCCACGACTCACAAGTTGAGAACCACTGCTTTATGGCTTGTCTTCAATGTAGCTAAATTGTCAACATTGTTCTTGTGCTTTGGGGTCATCAAGTAAACTCAGGGCTTCTTGAGCACAAGCCCTGCCATCCCTGGACAGCTGGTCTGCTAAGGGACTGGCAGATGACATGTACAGTGTGGCTATGGACACCAGATATCAGGGGATTCACCACATTGCCCAGAATGATCTAAGTTTAAACTTATGAGTTGTTTGCCTAGTAAGTTTTACACTCAGTATTTTCAGATCACTGTTGACATCAGTAAATGAAGCCACAGAACTAAAAACTATAGGTAAAGAGGACTTCGTACTTTTGTCATTGTCCCAACAGTCATCCTATCCACAAGGGCTTCATTACAGTGATCATCCTTCTCCTGGTCTTAGATTGGAAAGTGGTAATTAATGAGAGACCAGACAAGGAACCTTTGGAACACCCAACTAAACCAAATAATATCTAACTTTGAATCATCATTACCTTTTACTCTTCTGTTGATTGCTTAGCTGTGAGAAGCTAAGCTGTCCCTCATGAGAAATATCCATCCCTGCTCCTCCAAGCACTGGAAAGGAGTCTGGTTATAGCCAGATCCAGGACTATCCCATACTTCATAAGCCCCGGTGAAACAAGTGGACCCAGGGACCATTTTGGCATCCTCAAGAGACACAAGAAAGGCCAACAGACCTAGGCCGGCACCTGTTCTTCTTCGTCCTGGTCTTTGTGTTCACCTAATCCACCACATTCAGCATTATTAGATGACCAGAGCTGAGTGTAGTCTGCCCTGTTAACACCACAACAGGCCACCTACACAGGAAAATCACACAGGACTAGAGAGGGAGCCTCTGTAACAGCAGGCTCGGCCCCTTGCAAGTCTGCAGTACAATGTGGAAGAATGAACATTTCTCTTGTTACTATTTTCTCCTCTGTGACAAAGCAGAAGTAACAATAAGAATAAAAACGCAAGCAGTCCTAATGATTTAGCTAGAATGACTAGTTTGTCCAACAGTACTGGCTTGTGCTGACTACTCTTGTACAGTTAATTATGTGTTCCCCTTCTTCAAAAGGTCTTGGTTTAGAAAATGAGTCATGTGGTTTGTTTAGGCTGAATTGCTTAGGAAATGACCCTCTGTTCACTGGTCTACACGTTTACTAGTTGACCAATCTTCAAATCACCCCCCCCCAGAGCTCCTGGAGAAAATCATCAATCCACTTTTACAAGAATGTTATTGTGATGTTTCGTGTCTGTTCCCTAACCCCTTCATTAGAAATGTGTCTGAAGAACTCTCTTAGTTGATCACTTGATCATTCCATATGGTGGATGATTTCCCTGGCATCGCTGAAAAATGAGATAATGTGCAAATACGTAAATTCTGTGAAATTGAAATGTTCCCTTCTGAAGACTTTGTATGTTTATGTTCAGGTTCCCAAATACATCAGACAAACGTTCCACCCTGAGCTACATACTCAACTGTATACTATTATTGTAGGCTTTGTAGTAAGTTTTGAATCCAGGAAGTGTATGTGACTGTTAAATGTTCTGAATATTTTTAAAAAGATTTATTTATTTATTATGTATACAGTATTCTGTCTGCATATACACCTGCAGGCCAGAAGAGGGCACCAGATTTCATTACGGATGGTTGTGAGCCACCATGTGGGTGCTGGGAATTGAACTCAGGACCTCTGGAAGAACAGCCAGTGCTCTTAACTGCTGAGCCATCTCTCCAGCCCCTGAATGTTTTATACTAAACATAATTTTGTCTTCCATCTAAACAAAGATCATTACAAAAGATTATTTTCTATTGTGGTCTCCCAAGCCCTTATGACTGTCTGTGTTACCATTGTTCCCATCTGCTATGGCTAGAAGACTTTGAGGAAGATGTCCCAGGAAGGCTAGGAGGGGCTGCAAGATAGACTCCATTGTAAAAATTTGCTGATTTTGGACATGATTCATCCAGTGAAGGTGCCTGCCACCAACCTGCCCCTGAGCCTGGTAACCTGAGTTCAGTGCCTGAGACCCACAAGGTGGACCTAGAAGACCAGTCCCTCCGGTGGCCCTCTGACCTCCACACATGCTGCAGCAAGGGCACACACACCCACAAGTAAACAAATAATGTAATATTAAAAGTTTCTTACTGCACGATTACACCGTTGATGAGGTTATGATGGTGCAGGGCTGCTGGCATGATGATCAGGAAAGTCTTGCTGGCTGGCCCCTCGCTGAACCCCTTTTAATCCTGCTTTTCTTCCACATTCTCTCTAGTTGCCAGCTCTTGTTTATCAAACTGTCCACCACTGGCAGTTCCCTTTTCTCCCCACCCTTTAAAATTCCATTATACATAGCTGCAAATGATTAGACATTTCAAAGGAAGACAGCAATCTCACTAACCAGTCGTCCTCATTTTCCGCAAACAATTCGGAGTCAATGGGCTCCTATCAGAGAGCGGGCTCTAGGTGAGCAAGGTGCATCTGTAATTCTAGCACTGGACAGACTGAGGCAGGAGGAGGAGCATGAGTTTAAGGCTACCCCGGGTTACAAAGAGAGACCTCACCTCCAGAAAGAGAAGAAAATGTAAACCCTGCCTTCTTTTTTGAAAGAGTAAGACTCAAGAGTCTTGAGGCAGCCATCACCTTCCTCCCAGGAGGACTACCCTATTTCTACACCCCCAGCTATGAATGTTCTGTACAGAAAATTGGGCCCCAAAGTCTAATCTTTTAAAAGCAAAGTGTTTTTGAATCACTGGCTTTAGTTTGTGAATTAGAATAGATGGCACTTTTCTGTAAAATCCGTGACTTTCAGGAGAACGTTGACAAGCACAAGTGGACACAACCATCCTCATTTGTTCCCACCTTTGCCATTCTTATTAAGTATTTTCCTGGGAATCTTAAGCAGAGCCATTTGGCAAGAAAGAAAAACCTGGAAGACATCCAAATTGGGAAAAAGAAAGTAAAAAGTTATTTGCTCACAAGTGATGTGATTCTAGATGTAAGAAAATCTAGAATCCATCCAAAACTGTGAGCACTAACAAGCTTTCAAGGTACAAGATCAACACACAAAAAGCTATGTTTTTGTGCAGCAGCAATGAACAATCCAAAAGGAAGCAAACAACTCCATTTGCAAGAGCATCCAAAAGAATGAAAATCCAGAAATAAACTTAACCAATTATGTCAATGGAGATTTTCCATTGAAAACTATAAACATTATTAAAAGAAACAAAAGAGCCAACTAACATTGCAAAAATGACAATCCCTCCCAAAGAAACCCATGCTGTACATGTGGCTAATGCAAACCCCACTAAACTCCCAATGATCTGTTTTACAGAAATGGAAAAGCAGATACAGAAGATCCATGCAGAAAAATAAACGGCCCTGAATATTCAAATCAACACTGATAGGAGAAAATAAATTTAGAAGATACACTTCCTGGATTTAAAACTTACTACAAAGCCCACAAGAGCACACCACTGAGGGTGTAGCTCGGGGGGCAGGGGGGGGGGGATATTTGCCTAATGTATGTGGGAACCTGAACACTTCATTTTGTGTGTCAAATGGGATCTTATCAAGAAAGAGAAAAAGACTGCTGAAATGGCCAGCAGGTGTCTTAGTTAGGGTTTCTATCACTGCAATCAAACACCATGACCAAAAAGCAACTTGGGGAGGAAAGGGTTTATTTGGCTTACACTTCTACATTGTAGTCCATCACTGAAGGAAGCCAGGATAAGAACTCAAACAGGGCAGGAACCTGGAGGCAAGAGCTGATGCAGAGGCAATGGAGGGGTACTGCTTACTGGATTGCTCCCCATGACTTGCTCAGCATGCTTTCTTATAGAACCCAAGACCACCAGCCCAGGGATGGCACTCCCCATTGATCACTAATTGAGAAAATGCCTTACAGCGGGATCTTATGGAGACATTTTTCCAATAGAGGTTCCCTCCTTTCAGATGACTTTGGCTTGAGTTAAGTTGACCTAAAACTAGCCAGCACAGCAGGAAAAAGCATTTGCTGCCAAGTCTGATGACCTGAGTTCAAGCCCTGGGGTCCACGTGATAGAAGGAGAGAACGGACTCTCCCCACGAGTTGCACTCACACCATAACACATGTGCATGTACACACACATAAAAATAAATAAACAAATAAATAAATGTAATTTTTAAAAAGAAAGAAAAAAAGGCAACCTGTAAAATTAGAGAAAATATCAGCAAATAATAATGTGACAAGGGAATAGCATTCAAAATATATGAACAAGAACAGGAACAAAAAGAGAAAATCAAAAAAATCCAAAAAAAAAAAAATGAGCAAAAGCACTGGTGATGTGGCCTGGTGGCAGAGAACTTGCCTAGCATGTGTAAGACCCTGGGTACTATACTGAGTACACTTCATCAGACAATCAAGGGCAAGGAATTTGAACTGGCCTGTAATCCCAGCCCTTGGGAGCTGAATTCAGGAAGATTATGAGATCAAGACCAGTCTATCTACATAGTGAAAATCTGGGAGAGAAGTCAAGAACAAATGAATTAATAAACGTAAGTAACAGTTTCTCAAAGATGTACAGATGACTTACAAGCTCATAAAAAGGTCTTTCACATTACTGTTGTAGCTAATGGTGCCCTTGAACTTCTGATCTTTCTGCCTCCAGCTCCCATGTGTCAGGATTACAGACATGTGCCATCTGTGGGTTTTAGGCTGTGACGGAAATTGAACCCAGGGTGTTATGCATGCTAGGCAAGCTTATTTTCTTTCTTTCATATGAAAATGTTATTAGTAATAATTAAGTTAACCCAAATATGAGAAAGTCCTTTTTAAATTTTTTCTGCTGTTTGTTTATTGATGTTTGTTTTCATTTTTGTTTTGAGACAGGGTCTGGCCTTGAACTCATGATTTTCCTGCCTCACCCTCCCAAGAGCTGGGGATTATACACATGTGCCATCATGCCCAGACTTCAAACGGAAAATTCCTTATGTGAATGCTATTTATCTAGTGTCTATTTTTTAGAACTAGGTTATCCCAATCTAAGAAAGAAGCAAAATTCCATCCACTCTAAGTCTCTCTGCCATTGATGGGAGATTCTTATATCTCTTATATATGTCAACAGGTGGAACACTCCTGAAATCCCAGCACCCAGGAGTCTGAGGCAAGAGGAGCTGGAGTTTAGACCCAGCTTAGGCTCCAAGAAAAACCATTTCTAAAAAACTAAAATAACAATAATAGTATAGAACACTTTAATAGGAGCTAAGCTAAAATACTAACAGGAGTTACTTCAGGAAATAACCCCACAGGACGGGGAAAACCTTACCACTTAGAAGCATTTGGTGTTCTTGCAGACCTGGGTTCAATCTCCAGCACCCACAGGAGGATCAGGAGTTGAGGGCTCTTCTCAGCTACATAGCAAGCTTGAGGCCAGAGTGGGCTGCAGAAAAAGCTCATCAGCACTGAATTTACCATGTAGCAGACACTGCACTGAACAGCTTTCCACTTTGCCCTCAAAATAATCCTTTGAGGTCTCCACTCCTGACGGTTTTTCACTGCATACATAAGAAATCAAAAGGCCAGAAAGGCTGCATAACTTGTTCAAAGTGAGAGCAAACAGTTGGAGTTTGACTTTGAACTAATTTTTCACACAGAAGCCTGGGGTCTCAACAACCACACCAACTCAAGTTCTTGTTTTTTGCCTTCACTGCCATGCCTCAGCATGAAAGCTCTGGGTTACAAGCATGCAGATTCACAAACCAGGCTGCTTAGAAACACGGGACTCAGTCTGAATAATTTCTATAAAAGTCAGACTGTGGTTGGTAAAAGAATATTAGTATTCTTTTGAAAGTATTCCTACTTGGGATTATTTGTATTAGACACAGTTTGATTGCCACAATATCTCCCTTTCTGTCTAGCCTTCCTCTGTCAGTATCGATCTTGAAAAGCAGGCTTGTGTATCCTAAGTGGGTGAAAAATCATGACTAACACTCGTTGAAGCAAAGGGCCACAGCATAGATCAGTGTTCTTCAAAGAGAGAACTCATGTCAACTTGACAGCAAGATGATAAAAGCTATCTTGGCATTAATGATGAATAGAATATCACGTGTGTTAAATCGACTTCTTACATAAAATTTTTAAAAAGAATTTAGTGTGAAAAAATCCATGGATAGAATTTCTTCTTACAAAATAACCAAGATAACCTTATAGAACCCAACCCTGATCAACTTAAGTCATGAGTAAAAGCTCATTGGAACACTGTTCACTAGCCCCTCCAGCACCAGCAGGCACCATTGAATAATCCTACTGAGAAGAGAATGTAGGCTCTGTCCACAGTGAAGGTTTGCTTCGATCATCCTTCCATTTCCTGCAGTGTTGGAGTTCAAATCTTGGTCCTAACATGCTTAGCAAGCACTGCACCTCTAAACTGTATCCCCAGACCTTTTTTATTGTTGTTGTTTTTACATCCTGACTACAGGTTTTTTCCCTCCCTCTTCTCTCAGTCTCTCACACCACCATCCCCCCTCCCCAATCCACCCCCCTCTGTTTCTCTTCAGAAAGGGCAGGCCTCCCATGGATATCAACCAGCCATGGCATATCAAGTTGCAGTGAAATTAGGCACCTCCTCTCCTATTAAGGTTGGATGAGGCAACCTAGCAGGAGGAAAGGGTCCCAAAAGCAGGCAACAGAGTCAGAGACAGCCCCTGCTCCCACTGTTAGGAGTTCCACAAGAAAACCAAGCTACACAACTCTAACACATATGCAGAGGACTTAGGTCAGTCCCATGCAGGCTCCCTGGTTGTCAGTTCAGTCTGTGTGAGCCCCTAGGAGCCCAGGTTAGTTGATTCTGTGAGTTTTCTTGTGGTGTCCTTGACCCCTCCAGCTCCCTACAATCCTTTCTCCTCCTCTTCCACAGGATTTTCCAAGCTCCACCTAATGTTTGGCTGTGGGTCTCTGAATCTGTTTCCATCAGTTGCTTGATGAAGCCTCTGATGACAATTGGGTTAGGCACCAATCTATGAGTATAGCAGAATATCATTAGGAATCATTTCATTGACTTTTTTTGCCAGTTGGTTCTATCCTAGGTCTCTGGGTTATCCCACCTCTGGGTCCTGGCCCTCCAGGCAGTGTCAAGTTTAGCTCCCTCTCATAGTATGGGTCTCGAGCTGGACCAGTCATTGGTTGGCCACTCCCACAATTTCTGCACCACCTTTACTCCAACACATCTTGTAAGTAGGACAAATTGTAGATTGAAAGTTTTGTGGCTGAGCTGGTGACCCAGTCCCTCTACTGCAAGTCTTGCCTGGTTACAGGAGATGGCTAATTCAGGCTCCATACCCTCCATTGCTAGGAGTCTTAGATGACGTCACCTTCATAGATTCCTGGAACTTTCCATTGCAGTAGGTTTCTAACTCATCCCAGAGATGCTCCTCCAATTCCAGTTGTCTCTCCTAGTACTCTCTCCTTCTACCCTCCCCCAACCTGGTCCCTCCTGTTCCCACTCATAACTTCCCACCCAGACACCCACTTATACCTACCAGTGATGGCTATTCTATTTCCCCTTCACAGTGAGATTCATGCATCCCCCCTTGAGCCCTCCATGTTACTTAGCTTCTCTGGGTCTGTGGATTGTAGCATATTTATACTTTACCCTTTACTGCTAATATCCACTTATAAGAGTACAGAGCATGTTTGTCTTTCTGGATCTGAGTTCCTCACTAAGGATGATCTTTTCTAGTTCCATCCATTTGCCAGCAAATTTCATGATGTCATTGTTTTAATAGCTGAGTAATATTCCATAGTGTAAATGTACCACATTTTCTTTATCCACTTTTCAATTGAGAGCATCTAGGTTGCTTCCAGTGTCTAGCTATTATGAATAAAGCTGCTATGAACAAGGTTTAGCAAGTGTCCTTGTGGTATGGTAGAGCATCCTTTGAGTATATACCTAGGACTGGTATAGCTGGGTCTTGAGGTAGGTTGATTCCCAATTTCTGAAAAACTGCCATATTGATTTCCAAAGTGGCTGTACAAGTTTGCACTCCACCCCCAAACCTCTGCCTGGCTTGATTTACATTTTTAACACAAGGCCCTACTTAAGTTGCTTAGACTGGTCTTAAACCTAATCTGTAGTCTGGGTAGGTATTGAACTTGGAATCTTCTTTCCATGGCCTTCTAAGTAGCTAGGATTCCAGACCAGCCAACCCTACCAGGCCTGGCTATGTCTAACTTTAAGTTGTTGGGTTTTTTGGTTTTGTTTTTTTAATTTGTTTTGTTGCATCTCTGTGTGTGTATACATACATGTATGTACGAGTGCATGTACCGTGGCACGTATGGAGGTTGGATGACAACTTGTAGGAACCAGCTCTCTCCTTCTACCATGCGGGTTCCAGCTCTTGGGCTTCATGGCAAGCCTCTTCACACACAGTCACCTCATCAGCCCACAACTTCCATTTAAAACAGAGTAACAAAGACTTTACATTTCTAAAAGGTCTTAGAAACTCCATGAGAGACTAAGATGAGGTTCAATGGTAGAGTCCTGTCCTAGTGTAGTAGAATATTATTTTAAGGGGTGTTACTTTTGTTTATGTTGCATTTGTTTAACTCTGTGAAGCTGTGTTACTTTGCCTGTCTAAAACATCTGATGATCTAATGAAGAACTGAACGGCCAGCAATGTGGCAGGAGAGAGAGAAATAGGTGGGGCTGGCAGGCAGAGAGGATAAATAGAAGGAGAAATCTGAAAAAAGAAGGAGCCAGAGAAGGAGGAGGACTCCAGGGGCCAGCCACCCAGCTACACAGCAAGCCATGGAGTAAGGGTAAGATTTACAGAAGTAAGAGAATGGGAAAAGTCCAAAGAAAAATGTAGACGGGATAAGTTAAGGAAAGCTGGCAAGAAAGAAGCCAAGCTAAGGCTAGGCATTCATAATTAAGAAAAAGCCTCTGTGTGTGATTTATTTGGGAGCTGGGTGGCAACCCCCAAAAGAGCAAAGAGTAAAAAGCAACTAACAATATCCAAGTGCAGGCATGGCCTTGGCATGTCTACAAATGTAGTTTACTTTCTGATTTTTGTTTTGGCTTTTTTGATTTGCTTTGAAAGAGGGTCTCATGTGTCCCAGGCTGGCCTCAAACTCACTAAGTAGTCAATACTAACCTTGAACTCCTGATCCTTCTGCCTTACCTCCTGAGTACTGGAAAACAGATGTGCACTGCCACACCTGGCTCTTCATTTAAACTAAAGAAAGAAAGAAAAAAAAAACATAGGGAAGCCATTTTGTCAATTCAGAATTTATTTATAGAGAAATAAATCCTGGAGTTGTCGCATTTTGAGTGACATCAAAATGTCATCATCTAGAGTTAGAAATTAGGGGTAATGAAAATATTGTGTGACAAAGGAGGCTAGCAGGAACAGAGCTACAAACGCAGCTGGAAGTCTCCAGGGTCCAAAGGCACCAATAATAACATTTTGATTCCATAGGACAACTCTCAACCAAGAAACCCAAAGCTGACTATAGGTGGAGACACAGCCATCTCCTAAGTGCTCTTGACATGCACAAAGTAGGACTTCAAGTAGTGGGAGCTAAGGGTGGGAACCATTTCTGGGGAAATTTGGAAAGGAGAGCCACAGGCATGGATAAATGAGACCTTCCACTCTTCTCCTTCATTCCTTTCCAGGCTCCCAAACAGTGATCCACCACAGTGTGGCAGGCCAGGGCCTCATGCCTAGAGGAAATGTTGTCATCTTAGACATCAAAAGTCCCATCTTAACTGATAGGCACAGTTCCCATTAAGGAAGGTATATTAATCCATTGTTTACTACCATGATAAGATACCCGAGGGGGGCTACTATATAAAGAAACAGGTTGATTTAGCTCATAATTTGGGAATCCTGAGGTGCAAACAGCATGGCACAGGCTCTGGCAAGGGTTCCCCTGGGCTACATCACTTAATAACAAGAATGGGCATGTCAGGCCAACAAGATGGCTTGGCAGATAAGCGTACTCGCTAAAGATCTCAAAACCTGGCTACAAGGGTAGTGGGAGAGAAGTGACTCTACAAAGCTGTTCTCTGACCTCTACACATATGTCGTGGTGTACACACACACACACACACACACACACACACACACACAAATTAATAATAATAATATAATAATAATACATAAATACAACTATTAAAAAGAATGTGCATCTCTATGCGGTTTCTTTCCTATTCCTTCCGGTGCTACCAGGATTTGATCCCAGTTCTCCACACTCATTACCTAATCATCTAATGGTTTCCCACAGGTGTCATTTCTAAATATGGCAGTGAAATGGAGTTTCTGACCACGTTATACCATTAACGTGAGCCCTTGGAGGATGCAACACCTGTATGAGTTCAGTGAGGACAAGCACATTGAAGTGGAACAGTAAGTTCTCCCTGTCAATGGGGATCTGCTTGAATACAATTCTGAGATTCGAAAGGCATGGCCTCTAGACAAGGCAATCACAGACGATCGGTGGAATGAACCTAGATGGGATAGAGAGGACACTTCTGAAAAACAGGAAATCTATGCCCACTTGGACTTGACCACAAGACATTTCTCCCTGGATCTTAAATGCTGTCATCAACCAAGCCCAGGAAGAAGTGGGGGTGGCCAGGAAGCTCTCTCCTTCCAGCACTGGGAGACCCCCAAGAAGCCTCTGGAGTTTTCCGGTACTGGGGAGGCAGGGGGCTGGCTCTGCCTGTTAAACAAACAGCACAGAGCCTGGGGATATGACTAGGTAGCAAGCACAGGGTGAGTCAGCCGGAACTCAGCCCACACTGGCTAGGGATGAGTGGGTGGTGGAGAGTGTTCCCTCACACCAAACCTCTCACCACAGCTGTCTGGGCTTCACCTTCCTCGCCGTCCTTGGGAGATGAGATTCCATGAGTAGAAAAACATCCAGAGAGCAAAGGAGGTGAGTCAGCCCCGTAATTGCAAAGGGCTGTAAGCCTCTCTCCACACCGTTAGCTTTGCCAGGGCTTCTGAGGCTTGTTAAGTCTCTTGGCAATGGGTGACAAATGGTACAGTTTCTACCCAGAGTCGAGTGATCGCACAGGCAATGGTGGATGCTCTCTGATTTCACTTCCGGCTTAAAAGCAAGTCGGTTTTTCTTTTTAAACTATCAGCCTCAACCATCGCACCCTGCGTATTTTCCCCACAGCTGAACACTCACCTTCAACATTAGCAAACCTCTGGGCCGTCATGCCTGGTTTTAAACTTAAGCTTGAGGGAAAAGATTTTAATTATGTATTCATTTCTAACAGTCAAAGGTTTATGACAGCGGATGAGTGTGTTTCACAGTTTTGTTTGTGATGGATGTCACAGTCAGACAATTAGAGCAAATAAACTAACGGACTCCTCTTCCTGTGGCTAAAATGGCATAGGAAGTGATTTGTAATCTGTCACCAGATGAGCTCGGCTAAGCAGTAAGAACTTTTCTCACATTTGGCTAGCATGGTGTAAAACACTTGGAAGACTAAAATATGTACACTTTAGACTGGGGGACATGTCTCAGCGGCAGAGTGCTCACCTGGCTCGCCCAAGGCCCTGAGTTCAATCGCCAGTACTGGAGTCAGGGAGTATTATCTTATCCATTCTCAGCCAACAATGTTAAAAATCCCAAGAGGTTGAAAAAAAAATTAAATGGGAATTTAAATATGTATACACACATACATATACATATACACTACATGTATCCTTTTTAAATTTGGATTTACATATATAATCAAGAATCATCTCAATTAGTGGTCAGCGGTCTAGAACTCCTGTCTTTGGGGTATAAGCTAATTGTCTGAGAGAATGTGGGAAATCTGATGATAAGATACTAATGTGTTTTATTAACATCTAAAATGTAGATATGGACAAACAGTACTGAAAAACACCTAATGCAACCACTGCCATGAAAATTTTAATAATACCATAAAATGTTATTGCCTTCTGAAGATTAATTCCATCTTCTAACAGTTGATTGCTTCAAATAGATTTCTCCATCTTCCTGATTTGGGTCCATTTTTAACACATCCATGGAAAACAGCATAGGTTCCAGTAAAGTTTCACAATGAACCACTGATGTGAAGCTTGTATTGTATTTAGCAGAGACTCTGAAGTGTCTGTTGAATAATTACCTACCTGCGATGCCATCATATACCATTCGCATTAACCAAAAAGTATTAGCCCTAAAATAAAGGATGATATTTGAAGCTAACACCTGCAATTCCACCATTTGGAAGGCCGAATGTGATGGTTAACTTGACACAACCTAGAATCACCTGGGAAGAGAGTCACGGAGGGCCACCTAGATCAGATAGGTCTGTAGGCATGTCTCAGGGGTTGAAGAGAGTGTCTTAAAATAATATGTAGGACCTGGCACCTTTAATCCCAGCACTTGGGAGGCAGAGGCAGGTAGATCTGTGTGAGTTTGAGGTCAGCCTGGTCTACAGAGTGAGCTCCAGGACATCCAAGGCTACACAGAGAAACCCTGTCCTGGAAATAATAATAATAATAATAGTGTAGAAAGACATAGCCCATGGTGGGGAGCACCACTCCCTAGACAGGGACCCTGGGCTGTTGAAGAGTGGAGAGCTGGAACTCGCTGACAGAGGCAGGCCAGTGAGCACACATGCATCTTCTCTCTGCTCCTTCTGGCCGATGCGATGTGACTGGCTGGCTGGAGCTCTTCTCTGATCTCCCCACAATCATGGTCTACAGCTACGACTGTGAGCTGATGTAAACCTTCTCACCCCTACGTTACGATATTTTGTCACAGCCACAGAAAGGAAACTAAAACACAGAGATAGGAGGGTTGCGAAAAGTTCGAGGATAGCCTGGGCTACACAGTGAGTCTCAGGCAACACTGGCAGTGACCGTGGTGGGAAAAGGAGAAAGACAATCTAGACGTCATTAGAAGCGAGTAAATAAAAATCTAGGAGTGGGATAGGTCGGTAGGCCGGCAGGTGAGCGTGCTTGCTCTCTGAGCATGAGAACCCGAATTTGAATGCCCAAAACCCACGTAAAAAGTTGTGCATGACTGTGCATGCCTATAACCCCAGAGCTGGAGGAGGGCAGGGGAGCTAAGGAGTTCACTGGCCAGAAAGCCCAGCAGAAACAGTGACCTTCCAGTTCAGTGAGTGACACTCTCTGAAGGGAACAAGGTAGAAAGTGGTAGAAAAGGCACCTAGAACCCTGCTCTGGCTTTCAAATGTGTACGTGTGGGCACACAGCCCCACACACTCATATGGATACAATACACACAGTGGGGGGTGGGTAAAGAAAAATCTAACAAGCAAGGGATCCCTCCATAGGGACTATGCTCCAAAAAGTCAGTGCATGCACTAGGGATAAATCCTGGTCCCACTGCCAGTGGCCCCACAAACTGCCTAAGTCACACAACTGTCAGCCACATTCAGAAGGCCTCGTTTGGTCTCATGCAGGTTCCCCAGCTGTCAGTCCAGAGTCAGTGAGGTCCCACTAGTTCGGGTCAGCTGTCTCTGTGGGTTTTCCCATCATGATCTTGACCCCTTTGCTCATATAATCCCTTCTTCCTCTCTTCAACTGGACTCCCGGAGCTCCACCCAGTGCGTGGCTGTGGATCTCTGCATCTGCTTCCATCAGTTACTGGATGAAGGTTCCATGATAACAATTAGGGTATTCACCAATCTGATTACAGGGGAAGGCCAGTTCAGACACCTTCTCCACTACTGCTTGGAGTCTTAGCTGGGTTCATTCTTATGGGTTCCTGGTAATTTCCCTAGCATCAGGTTTTTTTCCTAACCCCTCGATACTTGGTCCTGCCTCAACATGATGTGCCAGACTTTTGACTCCCCGTGGGAAGCCTTATCCTCTCTGAGGGGTGGATGGGGGGTGAGCTGGAGGAGGGGAGGGAGGGGGAATTGTGGTTGGTATATAAAATGGGAAAAAAACTTTTAAATAAAAATAAAATAAAAGATGATAAGCTGTTAGCCAACTTCCTAAATATTCTTTAATTGTGTCTAGCAATAAAGTAAAAAGAAAATGATGAAAAAATCATCTAATGAGCTAGCAAGTTGGCTCAGAGGGTAAAATGTCTGACCAGTAAGGCTGAAAACGTGAATTGAATCCCCAGAACTCACATAATAGAGATCCAGTCCTGCAAGGCATCATCAGACCTCCAGACACACTTTGTGGACAGCTCACACCACCCTCGCACACATAATAAATAAATGTGAAAATGATTAATCTAGGAACGTTAATATCATTAGGCTAATAAAACTTAATTGCTAGACCTGTGGTAATTTAGAACATATAATAACCTTTCAAATGACAGTGGCCATATCAAAAAGTTCAGGGAAAAGGAACGCTCGCTCACGACTGTGGCTAAGTGAGCTATAACACACCTACACCGAAGGCTATGAAAGCCATTTGAGGTGACCAGGAGTTGTGCCCTTGAACTGAAGGATTTCCAAGAGTAATTGTGACAACAAAAGATGGGGCCAGAGAGATGGCTCAGTGGTTATGAGCACTGGCTGTTCTTCCAGAGGACCTTGACTCAGTTCTCAGCACCCACAGGGCAGCTCACAGCCATCTGTAACTCCAGTTCCAGGGGATCCAACATCTCAGATATTAGGCGCGCACATGGTGCACAGACATACACACCAGCAAAACACTCGTACACATAAAATAAAAATAATTTTTTACACAGATGCAGGATACAGGCACACTAAGCCTATCTTTATGATAGAAATAAAGTTTAATGTAGTTATGAGTAGGTGTGAGTCCAAATGTTCACATAACGTGCATATATAGAGTTTACACATGCCCACGTACATAGTCATATGAACATATGATGGTAATATGGGACACACCAGATAATTAACACTTTTCCTGGGGAGATAGAGGGTAGAGGCCACACGGCAGAAAGAGAAAAGGTAGAAGAACAAGAAAAATAGCAGACTGAACTAGAAAGTATAATTCTATTCTGCAAAATTATCCATGCATGTTAAAGAAGTGAGAACTAGGGAAATGTATGTTTATAAACATGTAGAGATGACTTGGGAACCCTGGAGAAGCAAATGTTCTGGAATAATTACGCCTGGTGTGTTTCTGCAGCTTGTCGTCGTTAGTTTTGCTTTTCCGTGTTATGAACGGAACACGTCCTGGCTGAGAAATATTTTACAGAGGCAGAAGACTAGGGTCTTATCTACCATTCCATCGACCCATGTGTTCACCACCAAGTTCCTAGAGCACGTCCTCCAGCCGTTACTAAGGAGAGTGGGTGTGGTGTGTGCCTTCCACCACAGTCTCCTGCATCTGCTCAAAACACAGTTCTCCTTGCTCAAGTACTTCCTCCTCACCGGCCTGACCTCCCGGGCTCTCACAGTCAGGGGAGCCCCTCTGAGTCACCATCACTCCTCTTTTACCCATTCACCCACTTGCCTGTCTCCCTCCTCAAATCAATACCAAGAGAAAGGGAAGTTCTAGGTGCCCTTTGTCCAGCTGCAGAAGCAGGATTCACTCACACAAATGAAACCGTGGCCCCTCCCGGCTTCCCAGTCTCCTGTAGTGATGCTGCTGCCCCAACCTTGAGAGGGAGCAGCCTGCAAGACCACCCCAACCCCAAACTCAAAACATAAGGTTGGGGCAAATGCTCGTGCTCTCAGCCAGCACTGTCTACTTCCCAGCATGTTTCTTCCTCCGGGTCCTTTTCCCGAGAGATGAGACTGAGACCACCCATCCCCCTTCCCTTTATGGGATCTTTCTCTGAGAAGCGGGGATGGGCTTTGAGAAATCATCTCTAGACAAAACTTTACTTTCCTCCTACAGCTTGGCAGCACATGCCAAATGTAAATGTCAAACACTCATTTTGCTTTTGTAAAATGTCCCTTGGCATTTCTGTTATGGGGACAAGTTGCCATTTACTTTTCTCAAGGCCATACCTCGTGTGAAGACAAACACCTTGGGCTGAGCAGGACAAGGCAGTAGACCAAAGAGTGCAGACGCAGAGCACAGGAAACTTCTTTTTAGCAGCTCCTCTGTTTTTGTAACCTCTGTTTTTGTAACCTTTGCTGGCATTGACCTTCTTCAAACCTGTTCATGTTTCTATCGTAACTTGTTGCCCTGATCACACTGTTCAGGGATTTAAGATAAGTAACCTCTGCCCTACAAATAAAAGAAGAAGAAGAAAGGAGGGAGAGGAAAATAGAATTCATAGAAAATGAGAAATGTCTTACCTACAGCTGGGGGTCACAGCTAAGGCAAGTTAAAACCAGAAAAATCATGCGATTTTACTTAATATAAGCTCTTGTATGCTGGGTACGTGAGGTGGGATTTAGCTACGTAGCTCAGCCGGTCTTGAACTTGCTATGTAGAACAGACTACCTTCAAATTCATGATTATCCTGCCTCTGCCTTCACAGTACTAGGATTAAGGATATTTAAATACACTTTTTAAGGGACATGTGAGCTTTCAGAAATTAAGAGCCCAAAGTACAAACAAACTCACATAATATTTTACTCTATTTGTCCTAGTTAGCATTAACTCTCAATTTACACAGCCTAGCATCACCTGAAAAGAAGTTTCAGTTGGATAATTGTCTTTGTCAGGTTGGTCTTGAGCATGCCTGCAAGGGATTATCTTCATTATTAACTGTTCCAACAGGATCGGCCCACTGTGGGCAACACCATTCCCTAGGCAGAAATCCCTGGGGTCTATAGAGAATCTCACTGAGCATGGGTGAGAGCAAGGTATCCAGTGAGCCAGAAAGCAGTTCCTCCATAGTTGCTGCTTCAAGCTCTTGTTTAAGTGCCTGCCTTGACTTCCCTTGATGAACAGTTAATGACCTGGAAGTATCGGCCAAATAAATTCTTTCTTCCCCAGGTTGCTTTCAGTCAGAGCGATTTATCACAGCAACAGAAGGGAAACTAGAACATTAGGTGTGATGAAAATGTGGACAAGTATGGAGAAGGACAACTGGACCAATGGGGGTTCATCCAGTGGCGAAAAACTGAAGAGAATGTAACAGGACGCACTTGCCCAAATTCTTCTCTGGGATCCCTTGTCCTTTCCTCCAGGTGTAAGGGGGCCACCCTCAGACCAAAGTCTGTGACCTGCTGCAGGAGGCAGGGTAGTGATGGTGAGAGACATGTTCTTACTTCTGTTTCTGCCAATGTGCCAAATCTAGTGATGGCATGTCCTGAAGACCATCATACCCAAAAAAGCAGACATACCTGAAATGCAAACCTGTGAGCACAGCCTAAAAGATGGCATCGAGGTGTCTGGTTTCACTGAATAAAAATTATGGATGTGTGTTGAGTTTCCAAGACATGATGAATTCAGCGAGAGGTAGGACTTGGAAACGTGATGTCCAGTTGTAGAATGGCTGAGAGGTGTCTGGAAGGGATGTCCTACACAATGATGTAAGTCTTAGTTTCTCTTTTAGCTCACATAGGCCTGTTTGTGGACTGCCAAGCACCATGGCCACTCCAAGACACAAAGCATCTCAGAGCATGAGCAACCAGGGAAAGGCCATAGACACAATCAGCTCTCAGGTCCCCACACCAGAGAGCACAGAGGAGTCTTCAATCCTTGTGGTTAGGTCAGAAGATGTCCCTCAGGGATGAAGCCTAGGCAGAGAGAATACAGGTGAGCTGAGCTGAGCTGAGACCTGAAGCCAAGACAGATGCCCAGGTAAAACAGGAAGACAGATGAGAAATAAACCAAGCAGGGGGACACTGTATGAACAGGAAGCAGGTCCTCAGGGAGGGTGTGAAGTCACTTAGTGGAAGTTGACTGACCTTTGTCTCCCCTCTGACACATGTCAAGCATCTGTCTTGGTGTGAGCAGACAATAATGGCAGATTCAACAACAAAAGCCAGAGCAGGCCCTGAGGCTGGTACCCAAGGGAGCCAATCTCTGGATATGTTCTCCGGTTCCAGCAAATGAGAGAGCCGGTGAGGGAAGAAATGAGCGTTTGCTTTAGCGCTGTTCAGATCTCTCGCACAGGACAACTGCTGTCAGAGCCAAGGCTGCTGACGCCTGCAATCCTCTGGATGGGGACAAAGTAGGTCATTAATATAGGTTACAAGAGCTTCCAGGCTACCGAAGTCTGCCCTCCCTGGCACTACCATCAAAGTTATAGGGCAGTCAGCTCTCGTAATTCATGGAGCCATTTATAGCTGAGAGAGAAAGAAAAAAAGAGAGAGGGGGGTGTTAGAATTGCTGTAATGCCAGATTAATGGGAACATGAACAGTGACTTCCTAAAGGCAAGAACTCTGAATTAAACACCATTTCAATAGGTCTCAATTAAGTACGGAAAGAAACACACTGTAGAACCACACAGATGGTGCTGAGAAATTAAAAACAATGAATATCGTGGCCACTCTATAAAAGCCAGTTCCTAGCACTAGCTGGTAAGCTGTCCAACACTCTCAGCTGGAAACTATAAACTCACTTTATTTGGGGACAACTAAGGCCTCGGGGCAGGATATGATGAGTCCAGTAAGTGTTGACATCCTCCCAACACCTCTTTCCAGAGCATACCACCTCCAGGCCACTCTCAGCACCTGCACTGGCACCAAGGTCCCCTCAGCTCTCACCTGAATCACTGAAACAATCGTTCCACATGCAGGACCAAGCCCACTCCTCTACCCACACAGTGCCCTTCCCGGTAACGAACTAAGAGCCACTCTGGCCCACAGAGTAGCGCAAGGATATGCCCAGGGTTCTCTCTGCTTATGTGCCATGAAAGCCCTCCTGTGGGTCCCGGATGGATAGAGATACTGTTTATACATTGTCCCTAGTCTAGCTTCAGGGCCCATAGCCAATCTCAGGATAAGGGACACTTGTGTCCCACTCCTCCATAGGCAGTAAGTGTCTCCAGGTACACCAGCTGTGTATTAGATCATCTAAGTTGCTCTTTTCTGCCCAAGAGTTGGGGGGGGGGGTTGAATTGGCCCAGGTTTTTGTACTCCCAATCCTCTCATTGTTGTGTGTCCTAAGACAAGTAGCTCACTCTGAGCCTCTGACAATGGAAAATCGTGGCGTGCGTCATGAACACATACATGGAACATGCTGTTCTCCATGCCATGTGGGCATTACCTGATGCAAAGCAAAGGGCTTCCCCTCCAAGACAAGGAAATTGGGTCATACAATGGCACATTCCAGGGTCAGGCTAGGGACCCAGGCAGCCTCTCTGCAGAGCTCAGACTCCAACCACATTCACCTAGCTGGCTTGTTGACAGCAGCCTGTGAGGTACAGTATAAAGACATCCCAGCTTGGTCTTTAGGAACCATCCTCCTCCATGTTCCCCAAAGGAGCTAAACGAATTCTTCATGACTGGGCCACCATTGAGGATTTAACACACACTCAGGAGGATGTCGGAGAAGTGCTAAATGTTGAAAAATAAGCTTTAATTGTCCTTTCTTGTTCAAAATCTCGTCCTATCCATGCTACATGAAAACACAAGCTGGCCTTTTGCCTGCTGAGAGTATCAGTTGGAGGCAGGTCTTTGAGAGTGAGTCAAAGTTACTGCTTTCATGATAAGTGTTCCCCGTCTGCTCTAGGCTCCATAGCTCACCTCATAGCACGGTAGGGGATCTCTTAATGCGGTGGCTTCCCCTCGTTTCCTCGGGTGGCCCTAGGACCTGGTGCATGATAAGTGCCAGCCGTTACCCTGAAGGACTGTCCTGCTGCCTGGTTGGTGTGCTTTGTCACTGCAGCAAGATGACACTTGGCAATGGCTTAGTGAGTTCCACCTAGAAGGAGGAAGAAAGGAGAAGCCTTGGCTGCTGCCACAAGCCAGAATGAACCTCTTGACGATGGCTCAGGCCATGCCAAGTCAGAACAGCCAACACAGTGTGAGTTCTTGGATTCTCTCCCAACAGCGCTTGAGACAGCAGGGGGGCCATGACACAGGAAGGCCCTCCGAAGCAGCCTCCAGCCGCAGCTTTATTCCTTCCCAGATGTATTGGTCTTGCTGTCACCCCCTCATTTATAAAACAGATAAAACAAAAACCCACTCTGTTGGATTGTTCTGAGGCACAGGGAGGCAAGATTCAGGTCATGACAGAAGCCCATCCAAAGATGACAGACACAGTAGACAGACCAGGAGAGTGTCTGAACTACAGAAGGTGATCCACAAACACCTCTGGTTTCATTTAAAAAGTACAAAACTTCCAGTGCCATCATTTGTCCGGTGTCTTTGTTTTACTAATGACTTAGTGGTAATTATCACAGTTCACAGGATTTCTATCCTGACACATAGAATATTCTGCTGCTTGCTGGTATCCTGTTCATCAGACTATCCACACAGCTTCACACAATTATAATTGTGAGTCATGACCATGACCCGGAGACATGGCCGTCTACCAGAGCTGTCTTCTGAATCATTGGAAAACAGAGTGGATGATGTTTTAAATGGCCTGCTTTCAAGTGTAGGCTACCATGCTGTTTTTGAGATGTCCGTTGACTGAGGAAGAGACTCCTTTCTTCTGTTTGAAGACACAGTGAAATACCCTCCCGTTCTTGTTAATTTCTAATTACAGTAGGTAGGAATGACTCTAACAAGCATTTATGAAACTACTTTGCTCACTCACTTGCTGAAGGTTAAAGAATGTGTACCCCTTCCAAAAAAAGTTCTTTACTCATCAGAGTCCCAGCAAGAACTGGGTGGCACATAAGCCAGGAGTATAACTAAAGCATTGCTAGAATCATCACCCACCATCCAGTCTCCTTTTCACACCAGACGTTGGCTGGGCCCAACAATAGACCCTACAACAAGAGAGTCTCCGTTGATGTAGCCAGACTTGCAGGTCACAGAACATACTGGAAAAGGAGGATGGACCCAGGAGGCCCAAAGTTACACAACATAGTCGCTTTATAAAATGAGGTCTCTCTTACCATGGAGAAAGACTGGATGTGGGGGGGCGTGGTTCTTGGGTCCTAGTCTGCTCTCTATTGCTGTTATGAAACACCATGGCCAAGAGCAATCTGGAAAGGAAGGGGTGTGTATCTGGTTCACCCACTGCAGTGTATCATCAGGGGACGATGAGGCAAGAACCCGGAGCCAGGAATTGAAGCAGAGACCACGGAAGAACACTCTTTACTGGTTTGTTCTCCATGGCTTGTTCAGACTGCTTTCTTCTACAACCCAGGATCACTTATCCAGGGTGGCACTGTCCACGGTGAGCTAGCCCCTCCCACAGCAATCATTAACCAAAAAATTGCCCCACAGGCCAGCCTTATGGGGCATTTTCTTAGTTGAAGTGTTCTCTTCCAAGGTGACCCTGACTTGTGTCATCGTGAGGAAAAACTAACCAGCCCAGTTGATTTGTTCATTTGGGGTTTTGTAGAACAGTCTGGACTTCAACTTACTGTGTAGCCGAGGCTGACCTTAAACTCCTAGTCTTAAGGTTTTTATTGCTATGATGAAATACTCTGACCAAAAAGCAAGTTGGGGAGGAAAGGGTTTATTTGGCTTACACTTTCCCCATTGCTGCTCATCACTGAAGGAACTCAGGGCAGGAACGTAAACAAGGCAGGATCCTGGAGGCAGGAGCTGATGCAGAGGCCATGGAGGGGGTGCTGCTTACTGGCTTGCTCCCCCTGGTTTGCCCAGCCTGCTTTTTTATAGAACCCAGAACCACCAGTCCAGGGATGGCACCACCCACCATGAGCTGGGCCCTCCCCCATTGATCACTAATTGAGAAAATGCCTTACAGCTGGATCTCATGGAGGCATCTCCTCAACTGAGGCTCCTCCTTCTCTGATGACTCTAGCTTATGTCAAGTTGACATACAAAACCAGCCAGTACACTCCTGATCCTCCCACATTCAGGTCCCAAAGACTGAGATTACAGGCATCCCCATCACACTTGGCTTAGAAAGACTGAGTTCTTAAAACCTGACATAAACAAAAAAGTAAACCAATCATCATCCAGTCACCAGAATGCCATTCTCTGCATCCCTAGAAACAATTTCTGCTGCATCTTTCCTTCCTGTGGGGCTTTGTGCCACATCTCCTTAGGATGCTAACATTTCTGCTACATTACATCTGTATCCGGAACACACCTCACATTTCCAAACATCATGCATAAAAATTACAGCATTTATGAGAAAAAAAATAGGATCCAAACCCGTGCAACTTTGCAAGCGGCGTCTTCATAAAAACAGTAATTGGTTCCTGGGAGATAACTGGAGCGGACCAGCAGGCAGTCCAGCCAGGCTGGAGGCTACCACTGGCCATGAACAATGCATGGAAGTGACAGAGTAGAATAGAAAAGGCTGGAGCAGAGCTGGCGGGTGCTCAGACCGACAGGAGGGCTGGGGAGCTCAGGGCTGTCCTGAGGCCTCCAAACCCATCTGGACATGGCTCTAACTTTAATTCTTTTAAAATGCAGTCAATGGTTCTTGCTGGTGGGTCAGGGCTGAGCTGAAGGCTCTACCTTTTTCTAATGAAGTATTAATGGCGCTCCCATTGTGTCCTGCACAGAAGTCCCCCTGTGAGGCAGCCTGACTTCCATGTTTTTACACTGGCATTGCTTCCTTAGAAAATGGGAGGTTAGGGCAAACCTTGCAGGTTATTGGAACCGTTGCAGGGGTGAGAGGGCTAGGTGAATGAAAAAGAGGAGGGGTCAAAGGTTATAGGTGGCCAAGACAGCTATGGCTTCCTCCCAAATACTCCCAGACTCTAGATTGAGTGGGCCATCTCCAGAAAGGCCTCAGGAAGCCACCATTCAGAAAAGGCAGGAGTGGAAAGAAAGGGCAATCTATCAGCCAGTTCCTTGTTTCCTGTCCTACCTGTCACGAACTCCACCTGTCAATTGTGTTGAAGCAACTATGGAAACCAGAGGCCCTGAGGATCCAACCGGGCAGACAGTATTTCATCCATCAGAGCTCTTCAACAACAGACCATCTCCACTGCACCCAGAGGAGACAGAAGCAGCCAGCTCTGTGCTAACGACAGCCCTCACTGTTATGGAGGCCCCTGTGGACAGGAGGTGGAGAAGGGTCTTGATTGGAAAGATGTATTCCCTGTGCACAGATTGCTTGTGGGATAAACTGAGCCCCCAAAGCTTTCATTGTAGCAAAGCCAACCACGCTGTGGGGCTCATGTCTGTGGCATCCTGGAGCTGTGTTCTCTTGTTCAGTGTGTGAGAGAGGAGGCAAACCTGATCGTCCATGCTATTGCACACGAATCTATGCCTCAGTGGGCATCAGGATGTTTTAATGCATATCCATTCATCCTACTCTTGTCCTAAAAGGCTTCAGAACTCCAGGTCTTCACTGTGGGAGAACATTGTGCTATATAATTTAGTACTGTTTTGGTTTCATTTTTGATCTGTGTCAACTGCCCTGATAAAGCCGGTTGCTTTTTAAGGAAGGGAAGATTTTATTTATCTTCTAATTCTAGATTACAATTCATCACTTCAGGGAAATCAAGGCAGGCACTTGAGCAGCTAGTTAAAACAGAGAGGGGGATGCCTATCTTCGCTTGTCTGCATGCCTGTACTAACTCTCCCTTCTTTTAGTGTTTTGGGTGTCCTGCCTAGGGAATGTTGCCACCCACAGTTGACTGGGTCTTCCTTCATCAATTATCAATACAGCCCTCCCCAAACATGCCTATAGGCCAGCCTGATCAAGATAATTCCTTATTAAAATACTCTTTCCAGGTGATTCTAGTTTGTGTCAAATTGACAGGTAAAACTAACTAGCACATACACACAGCTCACCTGTTGAGAGGTGTCCCTTTCAAGGGCATCTTTCTCAAATCAAAACAGTCAGCAGCTGTCAAGCCCCTGATGGCCCGCTCTCTGCTCCTCCTGCTCTCTGCCTACCTTGACTCTTCAAGGTCCACTTCTGCCATCCAAGACCAGGGAAAATGACTGCAGGGCATGAGGAGAGTGGTATGACATAGACTGCATTCATGATGAGGTGGTTACTGCTTCAGCATGATCCTTATCTGTGGATTGACTGTACGGACTTAGCACTTGTTTGGAGACTGAGCTATGCAAGTCTCCATGACTCACCGAGCATTGCCACACACTTGACTGTATAGGCCTCTTCAAGTTTTCCAGAATGATCACAAGATGTTTCACTGGGTTTTTTTTTTTTTTTTTGGTTTTTTGTTTTGCTTTGGTTTTTGCATTACAATGTATGTATCTGAAGTCTGTGAGTGTACAAAAGGAAAAACAGTGTCTCTCTTGATCCACTTTCTTTAACTATAGTTAAGAATGCGAACAACTTATAAAGAGATTTGTTTGGGTTCACAGTTCTGGTCCTTGAGTTCAAAAGCCTGTATCTGGTGATGGTCTTGTTGTTAGCAGAGTCTCGGGTAGTACAGGGTGTCACATGATGAGAGACAGAGATTCTGTGTGTCTGTCTGTCTATGGGTCTCTGTGTCTGTGTGTTTCTGTGTCTGTGTGTTCTGTGTCTGTCTGTCTCTGTGCTTGTGTATCTGTCTGTGTGTCTCTGTGCTTGTATGTGTCTGTCTGCATGTCTCTATTGTGTCTTTGTGTGTCTACATATCCATGTATCTGTCTGTGTGTCTCTGTGTGTCTGTATGCCTACATGTCTGTATGTCTCTGTGTCTGTGTGTTTGTCTGTCTGTGTGTTTCTGTGCTTATGTGTTTATGTGACGTTTTCTGGAGACTCTGCTGTGGCTCCACACTTAAGACCCCACCAGCTGCCATCCCATCATGGACTCTCTGTAGAGACAGATATGTCTAGGCTTCCCAGAGTTTCCCTTGAAGTGCAGCTGGAAGTTACCACCACACTAGCTGTGCTTACACATTTGAACCACAGCTGCATCTGTAAAGTGCCTCACTCACTGGATCTGGAGAGGGAAGTCCCAAGCCCTTGGACCCTGCCCTGAGCTCAATTTCTGATACTCACCTCCCTGCAAATTCTGCAAGCCTGTGGGGGTAGGGGAAGGGGAATGAAGGATTTGGAAACACCCTGGAGGACTTTTATCAGTTGTCTCTAAAGCCAACATGTCTATTTCTCTCTTGACAAGTAGCTATGTGCCTAGATTCTCCTGCTCTTTCCTTTCGCTTCTAGGACTCTCTATGAATCTACTCCCAAACAGTCAAGGATTCCAATGCCACAGTCTCAGTGCTTAGAACTAGTTACATACAGCCTTCTCATTTGGTTCTCCCAAACTCTTCCAACCAATTCCGAAGCTGTTAGCACAATCTGGGGCATTTTTAAAATTAGCCACCGCCCCACTTTCACTGCCAATTTTCTGTCTTTGTTCATTTTACATTACTACAATGAAATACCTGAGGCTGGGTGTGTTATAAGGAAAAACGAGGTTTATTTGGGCTTGTGGTTCAAGGTTGGTGGTGCAGCTCTGTGGATGGCCTTCGCCAAGAGTTCCAAAGTGATACAGGGCAAGATGATGGAGCACACATACATCTGTTCTGGCTCTCCTCCCTTTTGCTGCAGAGACCAGGATTCAGTCATGGAAACTCGACCCTGATGATCTTACCAATTCTTAGTCACCTGTAACAGGCCTGACCTCCAAACACTAAGTTCCTCATAATGGGGACTAGCTGTAAACACATGAGCCCTGGGGGAACATGTACCCAAATTATCTTTTTAACTTACAATCCATTAATCTCTGTCTCTCTGTCTGTCTCTGTCTGTCTCTGTCTGTCTCTGTCTCTCTGTCTCTCTGTCTCTCTGTCTCTCTCTCTCTCTCTCTCTCTCTCTCTCTCTCTCTCTCTCTCTCTCTCTCCCTTTCTCATCATGGTGATTCAGTCTGGGGCTTTGTGCATCCTAGGCGGTCATGTTCTACTGAGCTTCACTCCAGCCTCTTTTTGTGTCCCTCATCATATATCCCTTTCATGTTGGAGCTGGAGACGCTGAAGCGCACCTGTGTCTCTCACCATCCTTGTTGAGCATGGACTTCCACTCAGGGGATGATCTCCAGAAACTGAGAAGCTGGGGACCACCTTCTCTGACAGTGTCACTTGACCAATGGGGTTTCTAATCACGGGATGAAGCAAAACAGCAACAGGCCCTCACCCAGCTGTCTGAGATACCTCCGTGTGTATCTTCCTCCATCTCGACACATCGGTGCTGTCCGTCCTTTGGCACCAGGCTTTAGCCGACATCAAACGGTAAGTATCAAATGACACCAAGCAGATGGATACCACCTGGGCTTCTAGCTTCTGTTAATCAAGCTGGTGTCATTGGTTTCATCTCCAAATCAGCCAGTTGCTTAAATGTGCTTGATTGTACTCCTCTCGGCACTGACACCAGGGGAGGAAAAAACAGTCTTGTAATAAGTTTTGCAGAGAAGAGTCTATGAGCAAATAAATTTGGGACAGACCAGGTTACATACATGTAAAAGGATATCTTCATCACAGGACTTCTCAGGGTCTTTGGGTTCCTATATATTGAGATTCGACTCCCAACAGGGAATATAACATACAGTGTTTTTCTCTCTCTCTCCCCTTCTTCCGAATGACTAACCAGTTAATTTTATGTGGCAATTTAGTGGGTATTTTTAGTTGAGATGAACATTTAAACCATTGAATTTTGAGTGAGGCAATTGCTCTGCAGGCTGTAAATGATCCCCACACCACGAGCGGCCACAGAATGGGACGACTGAGCCCTTAACAGAGGGAGTTCTCCAGAAACCAGCACACTGGGCACCATTGTCACCCAGTGGCTCCTGTCTCAATCCACTGGCACAAACCACAGATTTTGAATGTGACAGGCTCCATAATCATGTGAATTATATTCTTATAATGAATTTCTTCATCTACATATAAAATAAGTAAACATACTATTAATTTTGTTTCTTGGAAGAACACTGGCTAATAGAGCCAGTTCACGGATAGTGTCCTTTTCTCTCCATGAAAAAACAAAAACAAAAACAAAAAAACTACTAACATTTTTGATACAGCAGAATCCTAAGGAGAAGAACCAGCTAAGGACATACCATCCTAAGCCCCAGCAGGCTAAAAGATCTGTTGTCTTGCAAACAGAGTATTTTTAAGGAAGAGATCTGAAAATAAAAATGAAGATGCCTATAGCAATTATTTATCACCCTGTTCTAAAGATTTCATCTTACTGGTTTCCTTCACAGGAAAATTTTTATAGCACTGTGCAGTTACTATCCCTCACACACTAAAAAGAAAAAAGGAAAGAAAAATTACAGAGGCCAGGAGACAGCTCAGTCAGTAAAGAACTGTCCGCACAAGCCTGAGCCCCCCTCGTTCAATTCCCAGGACCCATGTAAAAAAACCTGGCTGTGGTGACACAAGCTTGTAACCCCAGCCTTGGAGAGGCAAAGACAAGAAGATACCTGGGGATGGCTGGCCAGCCAGCCTAGACAAATGGGCAAGGCCCTGCAGTGGGGGTACCTGTCTCAAAAAGAACAAGGTGGATAGAACCTGAGGAGTGACATTCACGGTTGTTCCTCTGGCCTTTACACACGTGTGCATGCAAGTGCATGCACACACACCCCCCCACACACACATACACCACAAAAAGAAATGTAACATGACTGAAGAGATGACTCAGTGGTTAGAAGCTCTTTCTGCTCTTCTGAAGGACCTGGGTTCAATTCCCAGCAGTCACATGGTGACTCACAACTGTCTGTAACTCCAGTTCTGGAAGATCCACGTCCTCTTCTGGCCTCTGAGCACACCAGGCACATAAGTGGTACACAGACATACATATACAGCACTCATACTCATAAATTTTTAGAGAGAGAGAGAGAGAGAGAGAGAGAGAGAGAGAGAGAGAGAGAGGAAGAAAGGTAACACAAGTATTTAATGTGACCTCAGGAATATTTAATAGATGCTTTTTCACCTCTGTAACTATATTCCACTATAAACACATGATAGTTTTTCTTGGAGAATTCATTGGCAGGAGTGGCGAGGACCGCATCTATGATGCATCTGTGCTGACTGACTTTTCCTGTAGGTGCCGGGATCTGTTGTGACTCACCCAGCAAATGGAAACCTCACTCCCACCTCCCCATGTGCTGAAAGAAACTTGCTGAAGAATTGTTAGCTGTCCTCCTCCATATCCACTACCAACTCATCAGCTCCTCCTTGGGCTGAGGCATACATCTCAGCAGCAATACTGAATCCAAAATCCTTTGCTTTACAGAGGAAAATGCAGCACTGTGAAGTGGTCCCAGAACTTAGGCAGAGATAGGCGGATGGGGGAAACGGGCCAGACTCTACTAGGACTTCTGGCCTAGCCTAGGCTACATCATACCCTGTCTCCAAACCGTATAGTCCTACGTTCAAAAACAGAACTTTAAAATAAAAGTACTGATGAAATCACAAGCTCCCTGAGGGGTTTCAGCAACACAGTTGCTGTTCGATCTATTCTTGCCTTCAGCAAAGACCATGACCTTGCTGTAGCAGAGCAAAAGTATGCTTTCCTTATTACAACGTGTATTTTCAGGAGCTCACATCATAAGATTAAGATCACTATTCCTAAGAGCCATGCAATCCTTCCCAGGAAGGGGGAGAACAAAATTAGACATTGATGTACCAACTACTTTTAAGTAAAAAGAAAAGCACATTTTTACAGAAACAAACTATCCCAGTAATTCTTTTGTAACTAGGTAGCTGATGTTTGCCTACCTGTATAGCTAATACTAAAGGATTACCTACTGTATGGCAATGTCAGATAGTTCAACTTGTTCAGATTCTCTTGGGTATTATTTTGAATGCTGGTTTTTGCACTTTGGCCAGGCTGGAGTGAGATTCAAGCCTTTTAGTCACCACCCAGGGTTAGCAGCTCCAAGATACAGTAGAGATTCTTCAAAGTGAAGCTTTGTAGTTGAAGGGACGAGAGTTCAGATCCAATAATTCCCCAGTGATCACTTGAGAACCCCTCAATAGCCAGTATTATTTATGTTAATAAGATAAAAGGCAAAAATGGTACATGTGGCCTTCCCCACAAAGCCAGTCTGCAGGAGGACTGCCTTTGAAATTAGAAAGAAAGCTTGTTCATCCTTTCTCAGGGTCATTAGGCAGCAGGCGAAGCTCTTTGAATAATGTCTCTGCGGCTGTGACTCCAGCCAGACTGACCACTCAGCATTTCTAAAAGACACTGGGCTGCTACTAAGACAAAGGAGTCTGTTGTCTTATTAGACCTGGATTTGATGAATACATCTGCAAGGTGTAAAAACAGTCCCCACCACTCTACATGAACGGACAATGGGGAAAAATGGTCCTTGAATGAGAGTTTAAAATATTTTTCAAGGGTGTTGGGCTCTAGCAATGAAACCAACAACATGAGGGTAAGTGTATTGCTTCAGTTGAGAGTCTTTTCTAGAAAAGAAATGGGTTTGGGGAAAACTGAAAGGCAAATAACTTTATTCTGACAAGAATCAGTGGGCTTGGAAATATCTAAAGAATGAAATTTCTTGCTGAATACGTTCTAGGAAATCTGGTGAGAGCTTGCCACTCGATGGTTTGTTTCTATTCATCTGGTTAAAATAATGCAAGAAAGATCAAACTATTTCAACTTCTTGATGAAAAAACTGAAAATCATCTACTGTTCAGTGACAGTTTGAACCTTGCCAAGCACTTGGATCACAAGAGAAAGATCACAATGTAATTCGGTCATTGGAAAAGACATTTGGGGCTACGGATATAACTCAGTTGGTAGAGTACTGACTTAACATCCATGAAACCCTGCATTCAGTGTACTACTGAGGTACTACATTAGCCAAACCTGGTGGCACATGGCTGTAATCTCAGTACTCAGGAGATGGGGGTAGGAGGATCAGAAGTTCAAGGTCATTCTCAGCTACATAACAGAGTTTAGGCCAACCTGAGTTTCATGAGACTCAAAAAAAAAAAAAAAAAAACAAAGTAGTGGACTGAAGAGATAGCTCCACAGTCAAAAGTACTGTTGCTTTTACAGAGGATGATGGTTTGGTTCCTAGCTCCACATGAGAGCTGACAGCCATCTGTAACTCTAGTTCCAGGGGATCTTCTGTCCTCTTCTGGCCTCCATGGGCACCAGACACAGATATGGTGCACACACATCCATGCAGGCAAGCTTGCACATAAAATAAAAGTCAATCTTAGAGGTGGGAGGAAGAGGCTTGTGGTGGCCAACTTGGTTAGATTAAGAAACACTTAGACGTTGGCAAAGCACACTTTGGTGATTCTGTGAGAGCATTTCTAGAGAGGATTAACTAAGGCAGAAGAGCCTGTCCTGACTGTGGGTCCTGGGCTGAAGAAAAAGGGAGACAATCAGGAAGCAGCTGAGTGTTTGCATTTTGCTCTCTCTGCTTCCTGATCCTCCAAGAAGTGCTGAAAATCTTTTCTCCCTTAAGCTGCTTTCTGTTAAGTATTTCATCACAGGAATGAGGAAAGTAACTAATATGGAGGTTGAGTTTGTATATGCACATAAATTTTATAAAAAAGCAAAAAAAAAAAGTTAGGCAGGCCTATTGATTTAGGTCTATAATCTCAGATACTCAGGAAGCTGAGGCAGGGGGACTGAAAATTCGAAGACTGACTGTGTTACGGAATGAGTTCAAGCCCAGGTTGGGCAGTTTAGTGAGACACGATCTCAAAGTGAAAAGCACAAAACGATCCAGGGATGTGCGAGAGCACTTGCCCAGCATGCAGGAGGCTCCAGGTTCAGTCATCAGTGCCACAAAAGAGGAGGGAGAGGGAGGAGGAAGAGGAAAAGGGGGAGAATCTTTAAAATGTCATTACCTCCAACTTTAGGGCTCCACAAAACACAGCAAAAACTCTAGTACACTTCGCCATTCACCAAATTATTTTTTTTTTAGCTTACTCTAATATACCATTGAATTTCTACCTTCAGATGTGATAAGCATTGGCTTAGAATGATTCCTGTGATAAAATGTTCTTGAAATCTGGGAAAGTCAGTCAAGCTCTTAGGGATGCTGGTGTTCAGGGCCTTCTCCAGCATCCAGCACAGCTGAGGGGACCTCAGACATGACCTTGCCCTCTGGGACCTAAATCCAGGTTACCAAGCCAGAGTTGATTCTGCCTTCAGCTCCTCTACCTCACATCCAAACACAACCAAGCCTTATACAGACAAGTGTTGGTCTGAAACATGCACAGTCTGCACCTGAGCACTGGGTCCATGCATGAAGGGATGCATTTGACTGAACCCACATCACTAACAGCATCTGCTCCCACCTCTGGCCAGCAGGGAACAGGGTAGCTCCTTTGCACCCTTGAGGTGGTTCAGGAAGAACCCTCCAAAAAAGGGAAAGTATTATCATAAAAGTAAGGACTCCCTTTGCATCCTTTTTCTGTTGAAGATTCTTGTGATAAATAATGGACACTTTGTCACTGCTTGGTATTACCTGAGTGTGTGAACTATACATAAACACTATAATAGAAAATAAGTTCATGTAACCTAATTTTATTTATCATGTGCATTAAATTTACTTATCTGCTTATTTATTTATTTATTTATTGAGAGAGAGAGAGAGAGTGTGTGTGTGTGTGTGTATATGTGTGTATGTGTGTGTGTGTTTGTGTGTGTGTATATGTGTGTATGTGTGTGTGTGGTGTGTGTGTTAGAGGGGAGTTACAGGACAATTTGCAGGAGTTGGTTTTTTCCTCCTACTATGTGGGTTCCAGGGATTGAACTCGGGTCATCAGGCTTAGCAGCAAGGCCCCTTACCCACTGAACCGTCTCAACGGCCCATGTTTACATTATCTAAAAGGGACACCTATTGCAGGACTGTGTTCTAAAATAGGAAGACGGAGCCGGGCGGTGGTGGCGCACACCTTCAATCCCAGCACTCAGTAGGCAAAGGCAGGTGGGTCTCTGTGAGGTTGAGGCCAGCCCGGTCTACAGAGTGAGTTCCAGGACATCCAGGGCCACACAGAGAAACCCTGTCTCAAAAACTAACTAACTAAATAAACAAACAAACAAATAAATAAATAAAATAGGAAGATGGAATGAAGAGATGTGGAGATTTCTAGACCTGAGAGAGGAGACAGGGAGGAAAAATTTTTCATAAACTGGGGGAAACTGAGGTTTGACTGAGCCGGAAGCCAAGCAGGGAGTGAGGGGCAGTCTAGGGCCGAGTAGAAGAAAGGCGACTGTATCAGTTACTTTTCTTTCTTTAAAAAAAAGAAAAACAAACAAAACTTTAACTACAAAAATCATTGCAATTTTTTTTTTAAAAAGTCACACACTGAAATTAATTAGGTTAATTTTAGTTACTTTTCTACTGATGTGACAAAACACCATAACCAAGGCAACTTGTATAGGCAACTTGAAAGGATCTGGTTGGGTGTACGGGTCCAAAGGAGAAGCATCTAGCATGGCGGGAAAGGGGCAGACACCGCAGCTGAAGCAGCGAGCTGAGAGCTCATACCTTGAACGACAAGCAAGAAGCAGAGAGAGAGAGAGCGAGAGAGAGAGAGAGAGAGAGAGAGAGAGAGAGAGAGAGAGAGAGAGAGAGAGAACTGGGGATGGAGCTAGACTTTGAAACTTCAAGGCCTACCCCCCAGTGATGTCCTTCCCCAATAAGGCCACCACATTTCCTAGACTTCTCCAAACAGAACCACCAACTGGTAACCAAGTGTTCCAATGCCAGAATCTCCTGGGGACATTTCTCATTCAAACCATGACGGCTAGGGCACAGGGCCTGGCTGAGGAAACACTACGCACCAGACAAACTAGGGGAGCTGACGTCGTCTTCTACGGCTTGTGAGAACCCCACGTTACGTAGTTCCCTATCTTGGACAAAGCACCTCTGCAGAAATCCAGGGAACTGAGACGAGCTTGCCAGGACTGCAATGGATGGCTGTGGGGTCATGTCCCCTGTTCCTGTGTGTTACGTGGAATTGAATTGGCTCTAGGGAAGAATGTTGGGAGGAGCTGAGTTGGGAGGCAACGGTAAGGCAAAAAGTAATGAAGGCCTGAGCCAGGTGGTAGCTCTGGAACTGGGAACACCCAGCAGTGGCCTCTTAGAATAAACGTGCCCATGTTATTCCCCAAAAACGCAGAAAGGACAACAATAACATCCTGACCACAACAGACAAGCAGTAAATGCAGGCCCACCAAACAGGGCCTTCTCCACCCTTGAGGTTTAGCCCAAGAGCCCCGCCCTTGGCTCCTTCCATTGATGCCCTCCCATGCAGGAGGTAACCCCCCAAATAGTTTTGCTCTGCATAGCATGACTGCTCAGGCTATGCTACCAGCATCTGTCATGTGTTCCGTGCTCACCAGATCTTTGGGGCAGGGGTGGAGAACAAGTTCATAAAGAGGACATCAGGCTGGACACAGGCTAACCCTTGGAAAGCGAAGTGGTAGTGTTAGCAGTAGCAAATGTTTGCAGTATGTTAGACGTTTAGTAACAATTCACTCATCACTTCTAAATTTTCAGTGCTAGGGATTAAACCCAGCGCCTCCGAACATAGACAAGTGCTCCTCTTCTGAACTACACAACCAGCCCTTTTCATTTTAGGGCAGGGTCTGTGGAGCCCAGGTTGACCTTGAACTGGTGATCCTCCTGCCTCAGCTTGCGAAGTTCTAGGATTACAGGCATGTCCTACTTCTCTCACTGAGCAACTGTAGTTTCGCAGTAGTTCTTGTGGTCGGCATAGGAATTGTCCCTCGCCGGCTCTTGTGTTTGGTGCCCGGTTGCCAAGCGAATGGGTTTTGTGGAAGTGGCTGGATGCTGAGGGCTCTGATCTAATCAGTGGACTAGCACCTTGGTGGAGTCACCTTCGCAGAGGGTGGAAAGCGGGAGGTGGGGCCGAGGTGAAGGAGGGAGGTCACTGGGGGCATGTTCTGGTGGGCAGTGTCTTGCCTGGGCCCTTCCTGCGCTCTACGTTTTAGCTATCACGGTGTGAGCTGCATTGCGCCACCGTTCTCTCCCCATGGTTCTCTCCTCACCATTCTCGCCCCACCATGGCACACTTGACACCGTTAGAACCACAAGCCAGAATAAATTCTTCTCCTTAAGTCGTTTGTGCCAGGTATTTGGCCGCAAGGACAATAAAAGTAGAAATGCAGGTGAAGGCTGTCACATTTTGCCTAAATTGGCAGGTGTTCTTTTTTTTTTTTTTTTTTTAAATATAGACATGCTGGGAACTGGGTGTTTTGTAACCAAGGAGTACATTTAATGTGGGAATGCTGATGAGAGGATTGGGGTGGTGGGGAAGGATTATGTGTTTTGGTTATTTGCTTATTAATGTATTGCCATGGCTTGTCTTTTTCTCGCTGAAAAGTGATGTCATGCTAAAGTCTATGATGTCTTGGGATGAAGGAAATGTAAAGCTATTGTCTCTGTTTTAAAATGGGACTCAAGGTGATACAAGTTCTCATCACTAGTGGATAAATTCACACACTAGTGGGTAAATTCACACACACACACACATCTGTCTTACAGCCTCCTCATTTAATGGCATTCTTTTTTGCCATAAGAAATGGTCACTGTGGGAAGGAACTGCATGCTAAGGTACTCAGCCATGAGTCCAGCCCAGCCAAGCCATCAGCAGCATGAGATCAGTTAAGTATCCGCTCAGCATCACTCAGCCCGGCATTTAGCTGGCCATCATGTTCAAGCTGGTGAGAAACAACAGCCCCTCCCTTCATGTAATTCACACACCAATGAGAGGCCAACATCAAACATGAGTGACCTGGATAAACATAGCTTCACAAACTACAGAGCATCCCCAAAGAAACCACAAGACACTTTGATAACATAAATCAGAGGCCAGACACTGTCTGGGGCACCGGGGACAGCCTTTCCTGATGATGTGACTTTTGAGTTCCGTTTAACAATTCCAGTAAAACGGGTGGAAGGAGCGAGTTGGGTGGGAGCTGCTGAGTCAGGAACCATTTTCAAGAGGAAATGATCTATTTTAGGGAAAGATATTAGAATGTGCAAAGGCCCGGAGGCCAAGGAGAATATGTTGGGTTTTCGGTCTAGAAAGGGAGGGTCAAGGAAACCTGAAGAAGAGAGATTTATGAAATGAAACTAGACAAGTCCATGGTGAAGAAGTGATTTATCCTGAGTACCAAGGAAGGCTGCTACATTGTTAGTTTTAAGAAGGAGAGTGAATAGAAATCTAATGGCAACTGTGGGGAGTGCAAGAAATCCCTGCTTTAGGCCGGGCGGTGGTGGCGCACGCCTTTAATCCCAGCACTCGGGAGGCAGAGCCAGGCGGATCTCTGTGAGTTCGAGGCCAGCCTGGGCTACTAAGTGAGTTCCAGGAAAGGCAAAAAGCTACACAGAGAAACCCTGTCTCGAAAAAACCAAAAAAAAAAAAAAAAAAAAAAGAAATCCCTGCTTTAGGTCAGTATGCCCATAAAAACATCACAAGTAGCAACATAAAATGCTCTTTCAGAACAGCCGGGGCTCGGACTGGTTCAGTAGTTAAGAGCATACACTGCTCTGCCAGAGAACTGGAGTTCAGTTCCCAGCAACCACAGCAAGCAATTCTCAACCACCTGTAACTCCAGCTCCAGGGTATCTGATGCCTCCAGCCTCTTTGGGCACCTGCACTCATGTATACATACATGCATGCATACACACACACACACACACACACACACACACACACACACACACACACACACAGAAAATTGTCGGGGCTTATTTCTACTAATGCCCTAGAAGTAAAATCACAGGCTGTAAAGGTTAATTTCAACTGTCACCCCATGGGTGTATCAGTGAGATGTCTGCAGAGAAGCTTAACTAGAAAGAGAAGGCCCTGTCAACAACATTGCCCTGTGAGCCAAAGTCCTTAATTGAATGAACAGGGAAGGGGAAATGGGCACTGAACACCAGTACCTATCTCTCTCTGCTTCCTGACTGTAGACGCAATGCGACCCGCTGCCTCCCCTGCCTCCCACAATAGAAAGCTGCTCTCAGCACCAGGCCTTCCTGACCATGATAGACGATACCCCTTCAAGCTGCGAGCCCAAATCAGCTCTTCCTTACGTGCTTTCTACCAGCTATTTCATCACATCAATGAGAAAATTAGCTAAGACATGGGCTATAAGCAACATCTGAGCTCTACCCAACACCTGTCACATGTAAACTAATAGGACTATACTGTAAGTCCGTCTCTCAGCCACTGAAGACTCCCTGGCTGCCCCTTTATCTGAATCAGTTTCAGACATGGAAACACGCTGCATTTAGGGGGGTTTCCGGCTGGGTATAGGGAACCTCAGGGTCACATTCTAGCATTTAAGGAGTAACAGCCACTGAGGGTGGATATGTGTTTTTACTGAGAATATTGTTCCTGGCCTCCCGTTGATAGAAGACAGCCACAACTACAAAATAACAGGCTGTCCTTCCTCCGTGAAGGAAGATTGTGTCTGTGTGCTAGCCACAGCGTAGGAGGTGCTGAGCAACTGAGGCCTTCCCCCTAGTGACTGGAAGTGACTGAATGCAGCTGAGGGAGGGGGCTGGCTCTGTGGTTCCCACGGGAGCAAATAGTAGGGAAATCGCCCACCCAGCCTGTCCTCCAGCCAAAAGCCACTCCTTTTCCTAAATTCTGAGCCTGCTAAAGGAAGTCCAAAAGAAAACAGGCTCAGAGGAGCAAGAGAAACAAAGCGTGGCAGAAGCAGTGTGAACTTAGGAGTCTTGATCCTCAGTTTCAGGGGTGGGGACAGTGATGGACACCTATAATCCCATCTCTCAGGAGCCTAAGGCAGGAGGGTTGCAGTGAATTCAGGGCCAGCCAATAAGCATTCCCTACACCACTATAGGGAGTGTCACATGGTCTAGTCTTTCAGGAATCAATTCAGCAGTCTGTACCAATGGGCTTACCGACGTGGACACATTTTTCTATCTATAATTCTCTTCCTAGAAATTTACCCTAGGAAATAGTCAGAAATAGACAACACCCCCAAATCCTATTACACACAGTGGCCCAAGCTGGAACAGTTTGTGTAGCCAGCTAGACAAATGAGAGAAAAAAATGTTAGTGTTGGCAGAAGGTGAATTAAAGTCATTGTTCGTGATCTGTTTCAGTGTTTAAACATATTTTATTTCAGACAATCTATTTGAGATTTTTTTTCCCTTAAGAAATAATGCTTCCATTCCAAACATATATCAAAATACACAGCTCAAAATAACATCGAGCAATTAATCTTAAGTCCCAGCATCATATGGCTGACAGGCCACACTTGGTTATGACAATGGGCAATAGATCTGAAGTAATTGCCAAATTTGTTCATGTGTTTCCATTTATAACCTATCCTTAAGAGAAAGCAGAAAGGCCAGTACTTGGAAGGCTGAGGCAGGTGGATTACTATGAGTTCAAAGCCAGCCTAGGGTACAGGTAATGAGACCCTGTCTTAAAAACAAAAACAAAAAACAAGCAGGCAGTGGTGGCACATGCGCTTGATCCCAGCACTCAGGAGGCAGAGGTGGGCGGATTTCTGTGAGTTCACGGCCAGCCTGGTCTACAAAATGAGTCCCAGGATAGGCTCCAAAGCTACACAGAGAAACCCTGTCTTGAAAAACCAAAAACCAAACAAACAAAAAACCCAACCACTACAAAAAAAAAAGTATTCTGCCAACTGAGCCACACTCTCTACCCTTCTGTTTTGTTTTTTATTGTGCTTGGGATTATTCACTGGTTTTGAGGGTCTCATTATGTCGTTTGTTGCCCAGGCTGGCCTTAAACTCCTGGCTGTCCTATTTCAGCCTCCAGAAGAGCTGAGACTATGGGCATGCACTGCAGCTCCAGGCAGGAATCCAGTTTCTTGCAAGTTCATGATGTGAGTCTCAATACCAGAGCTGATCACGCTTTGCCTTTGGCCTTCCACACAGGCATTTCCCCCAAAGAGTGAGTGAGCTGCAGCTATCTGGATGGATGCCCTGCTGATCATCTTCCTCTCCTCCTCTAGGCACAGCCTAGGGCAAACATCTCATAGTAAAGTGGTGTGAATAAACCCTGGCAGCTGGACGGAGTCAGCACTGCTTAGCAGGAGTCCAGAGCAGCGCTGAGGTGGAGAGGCCGATAGTCATGCCTTTAGAGAACATTTAATGACATGGGAAGTTACAAGCCTATCAGTTTAAAAAGCATCTTATAAAACTGTCACAATGACACTTCATCTCCAATTCTGTGCATGTCAGGGTTAAGGCAAAGGACGGTGGCTGCTGTTTCTGAGTAGTCATTACTTTTTAAGTACTTCTTACTTTGTAAAATTTCTACAAGCAGGCATGAAGTTTTGTTTTGTAAATAGGGAAAGTCCAGGACAATAAGGACTCTCCCACCCAAAATTAGCTGTTTTTTTTTGTTTGTTTGTTTTAAGGTTTATTTTGTTTCTAATTACATACAGGGGTGGTGTGTGCACATTGGAGCACGTACCCATGGAAACCTGTTGTTCGAATCTTTGATAGTCTTTTAATAAAAAACCCAGAGCCAGATATGGGGTGAAACCTGAAAGATCAGAGAAGCAGAACAGCCAGCCACTAGTTCTTACCTCTACGAAATCCTCAGCCTAAAGAGAGTGAGTTCCTGTTTCCTCACGCCTTATATACCTTTCTCTGCCCAGACATCACTTCCTGGGATTAAAGACTGTGTGCTTCCCAGTACTGGGATTAAAGGTGTGTGCCACCACTGCTTGGCTCTGTTTCCAGTGTGGCCTTGAACTCACAGAGATCCAGACATAAGAATCTCTGCCTCCCAAGTGATAGGATTAAAGGTGTGTGCCACTACTGCCTGACCTCTATATCTAATCTAGTGTCTGGCTCTGTCCTCTGATCCTCAGGCAAGTTGATTAGGGTACACAATATATCACCACAGAAACCAGAAGAGGGCAGTAGATACGCTAGAGCTGGAGTTACAGGCAATTGTTAGTACCCAACATGGGTGCTGGGAATTGAACTAAGGTCCTTTACAAGAAGAGTATGCACTCTAACTACTGAATCATCTCTTCAACCCCTGTTCTTTTAAGCTCTTGCTTTCAAGGACATCACCTTGTAACAGGCTTTCTTTGGGGGCTACCAGTTGACTCTCAAATCATGACATGAAGACTTAATATAGTTATGAATGCTCAGCCTTATCTTATGCTCATTTCTTGCTAGTTCTTATAACTTAACCTGTTTCTCTTCATCTATGTTTTGCCTGGGGATTTTTATGTTTCTTTCCTTCTGTATATCTTACTTACACTGCTTCTCATGTCTCACTGGCAGCTGCCTGGCTTCTGGCCCGGAGTGTGTTCCTCCTCTCTCTCTCTCTCTCTCTCTCTCTCTCTCTCTCTCTCTCTCTCTCTCTCTCTCTCTTCCTTCTTCTCTTCTCTTGTTCTTCTCTTCTGAGACTAGAGTCCTCCTCCTATTTATTCCCTCTGCCTGCCAGACTCTCCAATCCCTCTCTCTGCCTAGCTATTGACCGTTTAGCTCTTTATTAGACCAATCAGGTACCTAAGGCAGGCAAGGTGAAATAAATGTAACACACCTTTTCACAGTTAAAGTAATATTCTGCAGCATAAACAAAGGTAACACATCTTTACATAGTTGAAGTAATATTCCACAACATCCCTTAATGCTACTTTTTGTGTGCTTCAAAATTTGCATGAGCTTTGCCACATGGCCAGGCCATACTTTTGCTAAATGTTGGATGTCTGCCAGTCACCTGGGTGCTTGGGGCAAACCAATTCACCTTATTTTAACTACCGTGGGATTCATCAAACTAAGGTGGCATAATATACTTTGACTTCTATTGTCATGGTGACAAATTCCTGGCAATAGAAATGTAAGTAAGAGGGGGAAGGATTTACATTAGCTCACAGTGTAAGCAGGAATTCAGTCCATCCTGGTGATGGCATGGCCTTGGGAGTGGGAGGTGATTGCGTTGTTATCTGCAGTCAGGAAGCAGGGAGTGGGACTAGGTTATAAAAACCCAAGGCCCACCCCTGGTAGCTCACTTTCTCCAGTGAGGTTTCACACCCTTCTAGAACAGCACCACTAGCTGAGGACCAAGTGTTCATACACAGGAGATGCTTAACATTCAAACCCCAGTGTATATGAAATCTATCAGTTCCCTATGGGTAGCCAGGCATTCAGGCTCTTCCCAACTTTTCATTATTACAAACAATGCTGCAGTTATTAGAGGCCTTCATAATTAGGAAAGAAAGAAGTCCTTGGGATCAAGACACCAACAACCATGTGAGCAGGAAAAAAGATGGTGAGAGATACAGCTATGCCGGGAGAAGGGAAGATTTCCCAGGCTGGAGTTTGCTCCTCGTTTGGCAGGGAAGGGAGGGCCCACCTGTCTGGTACTCTCTGATGCTCTGCCTATGTTCTGAGAGTCCACGGATAGGCACCCTCAGAGCTGGGCCTATACCTTTGCACTGATGACTTCCACAGCTGGGTGTGCACATAGAGAACGTCCACCTTGTGTCTCCTCCACAAGGACTTGAATAGTGGTTGGAACAAAACCATCTCCTTTGATTTGTTGAATATTACAAAAACCTCATGTACAATCACAGTTCCCATTTTTTCAGTTGGGGAATGGAGCACAGAGAGGTTAAGGAAATTGTTCAGAGGCGCACAGTTAGTAAGGGATGGAGCCAGATTCAAACCCAGGCAGGATGACTCCAAAGTCCACATTCTTAACATCTGTACTGCCTCCCATAATTTTCCACTGGCCCAATCCTTATCTCATTCCCCTTTTACAGCCTTGCCTCTCCCCTGCTTCAAGGGAAAGGAGCAAGGTTGCCCAAGCTCTGAACTCTTGCCTCATCAGCAGAGTTACCCACCACTCCCTACAATCCCCCAAACGAACGTTTGTATTTGCAAGTCAGATCTTACATCAACGGTGTATTCCTTAACACACTCTAATGCCCTCTGTCTGACCTTTCTTCCTCTTCAGGTGCAAGTATCATGTCATCAAAAGCAGAAATCAGGAGAGTGGGAGCTTGCAAGTTATGTCTACTATCTCTACCGAAATCCACATAATCACTATTAAAAAATAGTCTGAAAATAATATGTATCAAACCTGCCAGCCTTTGGGAAGACTTGGGGTGCCATGCACATCTGTGGGCCAAAAGGGTGGTGTGATTTTTTTTATAATTGTTGAGCTCATTGCTCTGTGTGTGTTGGTGACAATAAATTGGGAAATGACAGCATCAAATGACTTCTCTTATTTTCTGTGCATACTGAGTTTGCTTTTTGCCAGCTTACTCTGTCCGCTACTGAGAGAGCTGCATTGGAAACAGCCGCAGCTCAGATACGGTTTGCTTATTTCTCCTTACAGTTATGCCAAGTTTCTCTTGGCGTGGTTTAAAACCATCTTATCAGTTGTCTACAATTTAGTACTGTTCTGGGATCCTTTTGAATAGCTTTTTTTACCTGTTGACCAGGCTTACTTCCAAGTCTACTTGACCTGGTACTAATGCAGCCACACAGCCCTGTTCATTATTAGTGTGTTTAAAATGTGTCTCTCCCAGACCACACTTGAGTTACCTCTCCTCCAGCCTGAGAAATCTTGTCTTGTAGCTTCACTGTTCACTCCACATCTTGGATTCCTAGACTGTTGTAGCAAATGATTCCAAACCCAGTGCCAGGCATGGCAGAATTGGTCCCTCAGAGGTCTGGGTGCTTGAAGTATAAAATCAAGGTGCTGTGACCACATAGCTTAAAACACAGACCTTCACTGGAATTCTTCAGCATCTGTCTCCGCAAATGCTTCTTGAGCTCATCTTCTCACATTGGATTGCCTCTTTCCTGGTTTCATTTATAGTACCTAAAAAGAAGGCTGAAGAGGAGCGTAGGTCTGGTGATCTGATGGCTGAATACCCTAACTGTCATGATAGAACCCTCATCCAGTGACTGACAGAGCAGATGCAGAGATCCATGGCCAGGTCCCAGGCGGAACTCCAGGAGTCCAGTCGATGAGAGAGAGGAGGGATTCTATGAGCAAGAGATAGTGAGATCATGATTGGAAAAAGTACAGAGACAACTAGCCAAACTAGTGGAAACACATGAACTGTGGACCAATAGCTGAGGAGCCCCCATGGTACTGGTCTAGGCCCTCTGGATAAGTGAGACAGTTGTTTAGCTTGAACTGTTTGGGGGCCCCCAGGGAGTGGGACCAGGACCTGTCCCTAGTGCATGAGCCAGCTTTTTGGAGCCTAGGGCCTATGGTGGGACACTGCACAGCCTTGGTTCGGGGAGGAGGGACTTGGACCTACCTAGGCTAAATGTGCCTGGCTCTGCTGACTCCCCATGGGAGACCTTGCCTTGGAGGAGGGGGGAGTGGGGGTGGGTTGGGAAGAGGGGCTGGGGGATGGGAGGAGGGAGGACGGGGGAATCTGTGGTTGATGTGTGGAATGGATGGAACAATCTCTTCATAAAAAAAAAGAAGAAAGAAAGAAAAAACAGAGGAGCATAGGATGCAGCTCTCTCAATCCACAAGGAGAGCAGAAGAAAGGCAGCATTTGGTACAAATCTACTGTGACTTTTTATGTGTTTGTCACATGACCTTCTCAAAAAAAAAAAAAAACACCTTAGGCAAGGGACTAATGAAGAGTCCTTGCTTTTGCATATTTTCTGAAGTTACAGCCTCAGCAACTGCACCTAGCATATGTTCCGCCCAAGAAAGCATGCTTATTGTACACGAAGCAGAAAGCCTTGAAAACGTAGTGAGAACTTGCCCATCAGACAGGCACAGCGCAGAGAGAGTCATTTCTCCAGAGTGACCCTCAGCCTTCTTGTTCATTGTCATTTCTCATCAGGACGGGCTCCCAGGTGGCTCTGTCCAGGTGTCCTGACACGTTCCAAAAACCAGGCCTTCACCATCCAAACAAACGTTTTCCTGACTCTGGAAGGGTTCCTCCGAGAACTCGAGTGCTGCATGCTCAGCACCAACGGTTAGTTGGACTCTGTAGAACTTTCCAGAAGACTGCTGCAGAATCAATATTCATCTAACTATATCCATTCTTGCTGTCATTGGAAGGAAGGAAGGAAGGAAGGAAGGAAGGAAGGAAGGAAGGAAGGAAGGAAGGAAGGAAGGAAGGAGAGATCGCTTAGTGGGTAAAGCATGCTCGCCTGCCATGCAAACCTGATAACCTGAGTCTGGACCCCATGAACCCATGGGGCAAAGCTGGACACTGCAGCTCAAGTGTCTGTGACCTCAGCACATCCCCATGGGGAGATGAGAGGTCCAGTTAAAAATCTTAGAAGCTCATGAGTCAGCTAGCATGAATTATACAGTGACAAAGAGACCTGGTCTTAAGAACAAACTGTAGCCGGGCGGTGGTGGCGCACGCCTTTAATCCCAGCACTCGGGAGGCAGAGCCAGGCGGATCTCTGTGAGTTCGAGGCCAGCCTGGGCTACCAAGTGAGTTCCAGGAAAGGCGCAAAGCTACACAGAGAAACCCTGTCTCGAAAAACCAAAAAAAAAAAAAAAAAAAAAAAAAAAAAAAAAAAAAAAAAAAAAAAAAAGAACAAACTGTAAAGGTTACAACTGACATCCAAAGGTGAGCCTCTAACTTCTACACACACACTATGGGATGCATGGACACACACACGCACACGCACACAGGCATGCACGCACACACATCAAATGGGCATATTATGTGCCTATTCAGAATGGAGTTTCTAAGGCTTTGTGTTTCTTGGACTGCAACGGATATTGTTACAGATAGAGGAAGCTGCAAATGCAGAGGCCTTGAACTGTGAAAAAGTAAACACAAAAGCTTGGGTTGTAGCCACTGGCGAGCAAGGGAGTCTTTAAAGAAAGTAATTCAAGCGGGGAAAGAAGAGCAGAAAGCCGTTAGCACAGGGAAGAAAGAGGATCCCCCGGGGCCCAGCCAGCCGACAGCTCATCCCAGGCAATAATGGGTGCTTTTCCCGTGGAAGAGCCACTCTGGAAGGGCATCGTCACCTAGAGGTCGGCCCCTGAAGGCAGCACCAAGCCACTGGGTGGTCTAGTCTCGCTGTTGTCCATTTGCAGCCCCACATGGAGGTAGCAGGTCCCCCAATATCTTACAAATTTAACTGAGGCTGTCATGTATGGAAAAGGGAAGAGGGACCGGTGATTCCCCTCCTTTTCCTTCCTTCTGGAGACTCCCCACGGAATGTCGACATTACTCGAAGCGCTTGTATCAGGTCACCTTTCTCGTTGCAGCGGCATGTGCGAAGTTCTGAAAGAATAAATTTTAAAAAAAAAAGCGTAGTTTAAAGCCTACTTAATGCAACTTAAGGAGGGAAAGACCCCTTTGGGCTCACACTTTGAAGGGATATGTTATGTCCACAATGGAAGGAAAGGCACAGAGGCAGGAGAGTGCCCACATGTGGATAGATCAGGAAGCAGAGAAAGGAGAAGGTTGATCATACGGCTTTCTCTTTTCCCACCTTGTATTAAGTCTAGAACCCCAGACTGTGGGGATAGTCCTGCCAACATTTAGGGTATGTCCTCTATCCTCTGTTAGTATTCTCTCACAGACACCACAAAGGTGAGCTTCACCAATGCCTTAGGTGTTTCTTAAATCCAATCAAGTGGTCTAGACCCTACTACGATCCCCTCTGTCTCAGCCAGGCCTGCTGAGCATTGGGATTATAGGTGTGTACCACCACACCTAGTCTTCTGGAATCTTAGCCATCTGGTCCCTGAAAGACAAGAGAGGACATCAACAGTGTAGTCGAGAGGACTGTAATAAACCAGGCATAATAGTGTATGCTTGTAACCTCAACACTGGAAGCGGGAGGATTGGCTGCAGTTTCAGGCCAGCCTGGACTATACGGTGAAACCCTGTCTCCAAAACTAAAAAACACCAGAAACGTCTCCCGGGAGTTGCTGCAGGAAGTGGGATGATGCTCTAAGTGAAAACATTCCAAATAAATGGCTCCTGGACCTCCTCAGAACCCAGGGGCTGACTGCAGTAGCTGTGCAGGTGTGCTTAATACATAAAAGCCATCCATCCAGGGCTGGAAATGCAGCTGGTACCTGCTTAGCAGCCATATACAAGGCCTTTGTTTCAATCCACAGCATAACAGAAAGAGACAGAGACAGAGAGAAAGTTGTGGGCTATCCATCAAAGAAGACTACTTGGACACCGTTTTAAGCCAATAGAAGTCTTTATTAGCTAGCTGATATCTACCCTGTGCATTTGGGATCCCAGCATTAGCCCTGAGCCTTTCTCAAGGTAAAATTTTAAGCACAAAAACTATATTCTGCATTGACATACTTCATTTAACCAGAAGCAGAACTACAGAAGCCAAAAAGCAATGCTAGTACATTTAGAGACCTTCCCAGAACTATGGATTTTAATAGATTAGGTCTTTGTTTTCATGTTGGCAGGTGATGATGTTTAACATGCTGAGTTTTATGGTCTGGATGGTACTTCCATCATGGTATCAGCTGTGCTCAGGTCGAAAGGCCTGTTACAAGAGAAAGAGGAAGGAGGGAGGGAGGGATGGAAGGAGGCAGGCAGGCAGCAGGCAGGAAAGCAGGCAGGAAGCAGGCAGGAAGGCAAGCAGGAAGGCAGACAGGCAGGCAGGAAGGCAGGCAGGCAGGCAAACAAGGACTGAGGAACTGGTTCAGTTGATAAAGTGCTTGCTTACCACACGAGCATGAGGACCTGAATTCAATGCCCAGAATCCACATTTAAAAAGCAGGACACAGTGGCACATGTTTGCAATTTCAGTGCTAGAGAGGCAAAGACAAGTGGATCTCTGGCACTTCCTGACCACCTAGAGACCCTCTCTCAAAACTCAAGGTGGTACCTGGGGGATGACACCTCCGTGTGTAGATCCCTGTCTTCCATACACATGCACCCCCACCCACATGTAAACATGCACAGGCATGCAGACACGAGAATCTAGCCAAACTCTTCTCCTGTTTCCTCATTTCTAATGTTTCTACTGTGTAAGTGATCAAATGAAGTGTTGTGATTTATTTGAAAGTCCAAGAAGGAAGGTACTTTCCAAATGAAGTATTGGGTTTGTTTGTTTGTTTTTAAACCAATAAGTCTATTATCTTAACAAAAGAAAAAGGTGTCAACAGGGTCATACCTTCCCACTGGGCCCTGGGGAGGAACCCATCTTGGCTCTTCCTAGACTCATGATCTGGACATTCCTGGGCTTCTTGCATCATAACACCTGCCTGTTTTCCTGTGGCTGTCTTCCCTCTGCGTATGATCTAAATTTTCCTTTCTTCTAAGGACAACAGACATAGGGTCTACCCTGCTCCAGTATGACTTCTTCTGAATTTGAATATATCTGGAAAGACCTTCTTCCAAATTAGGTCATACCCAGAGGCCTTGAGAGTGAGAACCTGAACTTTTCAATCCACAACAATCCATTTACATAGAGCGTAACTCCAGATGCTGTTGGAGACAAGCTTCTAAGCCCACGGGTAGGGGCACATGGTGCATCTTCATGTGGTCATTACAGAGCACAGTCATGGAAATGAAAAGCCAGCTTTCAATTCTCACTTCAGTAGTGGAGTTAAGCTGTCCATTAGAAAGCATCAAATCATTTGTTGTCATTTGTTTTCTTAATCTTAATCATTGTGTTTAGTCTAGATATTAATCCTCTGTCAGATACAGAGCTGGCAAATATTTCTCTCCTAGTCTTGGGTGTGGTTGCGTTATAGAGACTTGTAGTTTGATGAGGTCCCATTTGTTGATTGTTGGCGTTGATTCCTAAGCAAACAGAGTCCTGTTGAAAAGGTCACATGTACCTGTGTGGTAAAGTGTGCTACCCGACTCAGTCTCAGAGTCTCGGGTTTCACATTGCGGTTGCTGGTCTATTTGGATGTGATTCTCGTGCGGGAAGAGATAAGGTTCTACTTTCGTCTACATGTGGACATTCAGTTTTCCCAGCACCATTTATTGAAGATGTCTTTTCCTCCAGCGTGTGTTTTTGGCATCTTTGTGGAAAATTGTGGCTGTAATCGCATGGACTTGTATCCGTTGATAAATATGTCTGCTTTTGTTTCAGTACCATGATACTTTTATCACATTGTTATGTGGTATAACTTGAGATCAGGTACGGGAATCCCTCCAGCAACATTCTATGTGTTCAGGGTTCCTTCAGCACTCCAGGGTCTTTTGTGCTGCCATATGAATTTTAAGATTTTTTTTTCTAGGTCTGTGAAGAACACATGGGGACTTTGATTGGATTGCATTGAATCTGTAGGGTTTTTTGTTTTTGTTTTTGTTTTTGTTTTTTTTTTGGTTGGATGGTCATTTTCACAGCATTAATTCTACCAATCCATGAGCCTGGTAGTTCTTCCCATCATCTAGTGTCTTCCTTAATTTCTTTCTTCAGGGACTTAAAGCTTTTGTTGTAGGAATCTTGTACCTCCTTGGTTAGGTTTACTTTAATGCTATTTATTTATGAATCTATTGTGAATGGGATAATTTCTTTCACTCCTTTCTCATTACACTTGCTATTAGTAATTTTTTGTATGTGTGAGTTTTGTATCCTGATACTTTGCTGAAAGTGCTGGGGGTTTTCAGGTGGAAATAATTTGGGATCTTTTATGGATAGTGTCCTATCATCTGCAAATAGGGATAATTTGACATCTTCCTTTCCTATTGTGTCTTGCCTTTTTGCTCTAGCTAGGAACCCCAGGCCTGTATTGGGCAGGAGTGGAGGCATCAGATAGCCTTGTCCTGTTCCTGGTTTTTATGGTATTGCCAACATTCAGGATGATGTTAACAATGGGCTTGTCGTATATAGTTTCTATTATGTTGAGGTATATTCTTTCCAGTCTTATTCTCTCTAGGACTTTTATCATGAAGGAATGTTGGGTTTTGTCAAAGACCTTTTCTGCCTCTATCGAAATGACTATATCATTTTTGTCTTTAACCCTATTTAAATGATTTATCACATTTATCAATTTGTACATTTTGAACCTTATCTAAATCTCTGGATAAAGTCAACTTGATCATGGTAGATGATCTTTTTGGTGTGTATCTATAATCAGCTTGCAAGTATTTTTGTTGAGAATTTTAAAATCTATGTTATTTAGGGATATTGGGCTATAGGTCTTGTCTAAGTTCGGGTTTTCTGTTGCTGTAAAGAACACTATAATCATTGCAACTCTTATAAATAAACATTTAATTGAGGGGCTTGCTTACAGTTTCAGAGGTTTAGTCTATTATCATCATGATGGGGAGCATGGTGGCATGCAGGCAGACATGGAGTTGGAGCTGAGAGTGCTACATCTTGCAGTCAACAGGAAATTGACTGACTGTCACACTCAGAGAAGCTTGCTCAAAAGAGACCTCAAAGCCTGCCCCTATAGTGACACACTTCCTCCAACAAGGCCACAGCTCCTAATAGTGCCACTCCCTTTGGGGGCCATTTTCTTTCAATCCACCACATTCCCTTTGGGGCCACCAAGGGCTTATTGCCATATCATAATGCAAAAATTCATTAAGTCCAACTTCAAAAGCCCCCGTAGTCTATAACAGTCTCAAACTTATTTCAAAGTCCAAAGTCTCTTCTGAGATTCATGCAATCTCTTAACTGTAATCACCTGTAAAAATCAGAATCAAAAAGCAGACCACACACTTCCAACACATAATGGCACAGGATATACATTACCATTCCAAAACGCAGGGAAGGGAGCATAATGAGGAAATACTGGACCAAAACAAGACCAAAGACCAATGCAAGATCCAAACTCTGCATCTCCTTGTCTGATGTCAAAACACTCTTCAGGTCTCCAATTCTGTTCGGTTTTGTTGACTGCAACACACTTCTTTCTCTTGGGCCGGTTCTACTCCCTGTTAGCAGCTCTCCTCAGCAGGTATCCCACAATTCTGGCATTTCTAACAGCTTGGCTTCTCTAAGGCAATCCAGGTTTCAACTTCGTAGCTTCACACAATGACTTCTCTTCTAGGTCTCCAATTAGGGACACCTCTGACACATGCCCTTGCCTCAGTGGCTTCATTCCATATCTCCTTTCTGCTGTCCTTAACTCTAAAGCCAGAACCACGTGGCTGAAGCTGCTGAGTTCTGTTGCTTGCTGGGGCTGGAGCATGGTACCCTTGTTCAACTACATTTTCATCAGCTTTCTGTCTTTCACTGCCAAAGCTTGGCTGTCTTGAAACTTGCTCTGGAGACTAGGCTGGCCTCAAATCAGAGATCTGGCAGCCTCTGCCTTCCCAGTGCTGGGATTAAAGGTGTGCCTCCACTACACCTGGATTTTCTTCCATTCCTTTTCCCAAGTTAGAAATTTAACTGAGTAGGATCTTGCCCTGAGGTCACCACTCCCTTTATTCCATTTCTTAATCCGTTTATCTCCTTGAAGAAAGGATTTAGCTGCATTCCATTTTCTGGTGCACTTTTTCTCCTCAAATATTTTTTTTTGTTCAATTTGATCCTTTTGATTATATATCTTCATTAGAGTTACCACTAATACCCACAGGACAGAGTCTACACAAGGCTATTTTGAGATTTCTTCTGCCAACAGAATTAATCCAAAACTCTTCACTTTGGCCTCAGGCAGATTCTTCAGACAATGGCAAAAGGCAGCCACTTCCTTCACCAAAATATCACAAGAATGATTTTTACGCAATATACTAAAATTCTTCTCCTCTGAAACCTTGCTCCTACTAGTATGGCTCATTAAGCAGTGCTTAAAGCATTCCACTGCTTTTATAACTCAAAGTACCAAAGTCCAAATTCCTCCAAACAAACACATGGTCAGGCCTATCACAACAATACCAGGACTGTTATCAACTTCTGTCTAAGTTAGGGTTTTCTATTGCTATGAAGAGACACCATAATCACAGCAACTCTTATAAATAAAACATTCAGTCCCTCATCATCGTGATGGGGAGCATGGCAGCGTGCAGGCAGATGTGGCTGAGAATCCTACATCTTGCAGACAACAGGAAGTTGACTAACTGTCACACTGATGGAAACTTGAGCAAAAGAAATCTTAAAAGCCTGCCCCCACAGTGACACACTTCCTCCAACAAGGCCACACCTTCTAATAGTGCCATTCGCTTTGGAGGCCATTTTAATTTCAAACCACTATAGGTATATTTGTTACTGTTTTTATCTCACTTTTGTATTAGAGTAACATTGTAAAGATTGCAAGCTGGTGCTTAACTAGAAGCTTCCTCCCAGTTAGTGCTAGGAGAGAAGTCATCAATAGTTTTTCGCAGCTCTGAACCACATGAGCTAGAGTAACAATGGGCCTAGCAAATACGTTCATTGGTGCTATAGTAGTACAAATGTTGTGTGGCTTTCTAACTGGATTTAGGATCTACTCCATAAAAGATAACCCAGGTTTGGTACTGTAAACGCTGCTGAAGACCTTGGCTGGAGAGGTCATAGGCCCTAGGATAGAGCCTACTAGTATGATTTTACTAAAGGAACATAGTATCAAACTGCTTCTACGTGCTTGCTCTTGTACTCAGAGATAAGTGTATCTGTCACTCCATCAGAGAAGCTTCCACATGCAGTGAATACAGAGACTCACAACTAGTCAAGTACAGACAGTAAGTGATAAGTGACTGTGGATTGCTCAGCCCTAATTGGGGCATCTATAACATAGGCCCTCTCCCAAGGCTTGTGGAACATCATGGAAGTGAGAGAGAGAAAGAGCAAAAGCAAAAAGGATAGCTATGAAACACAGTCCTATGGGCCATCACACCCATGAAGTCACAGCAGCTAGAGCTGTCTGCACAAGACCTAGCCAAGATCAAGCCAGTCAACACAGCAGCCTGGACAGGGGAGGGTCTCCTGAGACCCCACCCCTAAGTGAAGAACTTAGGGCAGGTGGTAACTGTTGAGTCAGTTTTCTTCAGCAGTATGACCCACAGTAGTTGTCTATGATCCAGAGGATGCCTATCAGCAGCACTAGTTAGACTCAGTGGGTTAGGAGGAGGAAAAAGGGGGGAGGGAAGAGGAGGAGGAGGGAAAACAGGGGGAGGGGAAGAGGAGGAGGAGGGAAAACAGGGGGGAGGGGAAGAGGAGGAGGAGGAAAAAGGGGGGGGAGGGGAAGAGGAGGAGGAAAAACAGGGGGGAGGGGAAGAGGAGGAGGAGGAAAAACAGGGGGGAGGGGAAGAGGAGGAGGAGGAAAAACAGGGGGGAGGGGAAGAGGAGGAGCAGGAAAAACAGGGGGGAGGGGAAGAGGAGGAGGAGGAAAACAAGGGGGGAGGAGAAGAGGAGGAGGAGGGAAAAAAGGGGGGAGGAGAAGAGGACGAGGAGGAGGAAAGTGGAAATAAACTTGGAAGAAAACTGCAAGGGAATGTTTCAGGAAGAGTTGGGAGAATGGAGTAGGAATCGGATACAACCAAAATACATTGTATCCAGGTATGAAATTACCAAAGGGGAGTCAGCAGGGAGAGGTGTTTCATACTTGTAATCACCGCACTTCCAAGGCAGAGGCAAGAAGATCATCCTTAGCTATACAGTAAGTGAAGAGTCAACCTAAGCTGCTAGAGATCCCGTCTCAGGGAGAGAGAGACAGACAGACAGAGAGACAGAGAGAACCAAGGAGGCTGAGGCATTAATTCCAGGAGTTCCAGACCAGCCTTTAAGGTTACCTTGTAAATTGGAGGCCTTGGAGGCCAATGTCAGTTACAAAGTGAGACCTTGTTTCAAGGGGGAAAGAAATGAATGTCTGAATCTTGTACTCTCCTCATCAATAAATAAAATTATTAAAATAAACTTGGGCTCATTCCTCGGGTCCCACCTGTCAAAGTAAAGAAATAGCCCTGTAAATCCTTGCCTCCTTACTGTGACAGAGGAACTGGCAGATGTGAAATGTTACCAGATTGAAACTTGACCATTACTAATTTCAGCATCATCTGGCTTGGGGGAGGGGGTGGCCATTAAGCAAAAGACATAATAAATCCATTACCTAGCAAGGTAGTTCTAGTGGCTTTAATCCCACAATCTTTCTGATGTTACCCTGAGGCCTTTTAACTTTGGAGCTACTTAGCAAGAATATTGCCATTACTATCATGATGGAAAATACGGAGTGTCAAGAGTTCATTGGGTCCGGATGACTCACCTGGGGACAATAAAGATGAGGTCAGCCCTGCACAGAGCCCTCCCTAGGGTGATGACTCCTGCCTCGTTGGTGTTATCTCTAATGGTCTGCTGCTTTATACAAGGATACTTTCTGCAGTTCTGGGGATCTGGTTGATTCTGGTGTGTAGGGACCAGGAGATGCTCCTTTCGTAGGTATGGAGCCTGATCATGGCGTGAAATGTGGGGAAGGAAACGGTTGTGATCTGGCAATCATACGAACATGATGAAAAAGACCACCCATGTGAGTCTGCTCTTCCCCAGTTTGAGAAAGTGAGAATCCCATTTGCTCACCTGACACTCTCAGAAAGCGATCTGTTCCCAGTGACAAGGGGGGATTTGGAGTGTGTATGTGTCTGCGTGTATTTTGGTTGGTGTTTGTCTTGATGAACCACTGAGTAAAGAAAGGGTCCTGTCTCTTCTTCCTGCCTTCTCTTTGCTCAGCACCATTAAGACTCGCTCTTCCTGGACATGCTGCCTCAGTCACATCCCCATTGGAAATTCTAACCATGTTGCTCTAAGCCCCTAGAAACCAATGCTCCTAAGCAAGAGAGTCTTGAACGCTTTCAAAACACTTTCAAAAAGAATCCAATGGTTGTCTGCTATGGCCTGGATGTTTATATTCCCCCAAATTTCTCTTGTAAAACCCCTAACCTCTAAAGTGACAGTTTTAGGGAAATGAGCTCAGGAGGGCTCCACTCTTGTGGATGGAGTTGTGTTCTTATAAAAGAAACTCTTGAGATCTAGCTTCATTCCACCAGGTGGGATAGCAGGAGAAGGCATCATCTCTGCAGAAGAGAAAGACCCTTTACCCAACCTTGAATCCATCAGTGCCCTGATCTTGGATTTCTGGGTCTCCAGAACAGTGCTGCCCTGATATAAATTCCTTTATGACAGTCAGAGTGAATGAAAATGCTGTACGAGCAGAGAAAAGCAAACAACACCCAGACGCCTACTCCCACCCAGCCATATTGGAACAGTAAACTCTTGACACTCCGTATTTGCCATCATGATAGTAATGGCAATATTCATTGCTAAGTAGCTCCAAAGTTAAAAGGCCTCAGGGTAACATCAGAAAGATTGTGGGATTAAAGCCACTAGAACTATAGAACTCAACAGGGCACCTATTGGAAGAGGTTTTTTTGTTTGTTTGTTTGTTTTTTAAAGAAAAATCCCTGGACCATTTCACTTAGATCTTCTGAGTAACATTTCATAGATATGGGGTTGGATCATCAAGAAATGTTCAGAGAACACTGGGTATGGTGGGAGGAGCATGAGCATTTACTGTAGTTTCAGAAGCACCCACTAAAGTCACCTGTCTACTTGCTGTCAAACAAAAGCTCCATTAATCATTGCCTTCTGGTGCCTCTAGAGCAGTCATTCATTACTAAGCACTGGTATTTCACAACGTCTTTAAAAAGAAAATGATCCCAGCTTGGTATGCTCAGTCTGTTTTCTTAAGTAAGAATGTTTAAAAAAAAAAAAATTCAATACAATTGCTATTATATCAGTCCATGAAGAGAAGGTCAGAACTGTCAAAAAAGACTGGCTGAGGCTGAGGAGTTGGGGCAGTCAGTAAAGTGTTTGTCATAAAAGCCTGAGTTCAGATCCCCATCAGCCAAGTGTGAGAGCACACCTGTAATCCGAGTGCTGGGGAAGTGAGATGGGAGGGTCCCTGGAGATCACTGACCAGCGAGTCTTGAGGAAATGGTGCACTCGAGGTTCAGTCAGCCCAGAAAGAAGGTACAAGGGGTCAGAGAAATGGCTCCGTAGTTAAGAGCACTTACTCTTCTTAAAGAGGGCCCAGGTTCGATTCTTAGCACCCACATGACAGCTCACAACCATCTGTAAGTCTGGCTCCAAATGATCAAATACCCTCTTCTGGCTTCCATGAGCTTCTGTACACATGTGCTGCACATACATAAACTCAGAAACACATCTGTGCACAGAAAATAAGCAGATTTAAGAAATATAAGGGAAGAGTGAGAAAGGAAGACACTCAAGTCCACTTCTGACCTCCACATGCACACACACACACACACACACACACACACACACACACACACACACAGCCAAGCATGGTGGCTCACTCCCCTAATCCCAGAATGCAGAAGGGTAAGGCAGGAGGTTTGCTGTGAACTCAAGGCCAGCCTGGGTTATCCAGTGAGTTCTAGCCTCGACAGTAAGATCCTATCTCAAAAACAGGAAAAAGAATAAACGTCCTGTCAATGAACACTATAATTCTTTAATTAAAGACACGGGGACTCAGCTCCCCTGCATGACAACTCAGTGATTTGGGGCAAGTTCCTTAACCTCTCCATGCTCTTGTGGCCCCATCTGCAGAATAAGGAGTCAGCAAGACTTGAGCGGCTTTTAAGGATTAAATGGGGATTAGCCATGAGTCTTTGTTTCAACAAACCTGTAATTTATCCCAGCACTGTTGTTAGTTTAGTTACTCCAACTATAATTTGCAACTGTAACTATTCCTGGACAAGGTATATGTGCCACAGGTTTTGTGAGACCCCTCTAAGACTGAGTCAAAGTCTCCATAGCTTCCTTCCGAGAGTCATGGGGAGAAAGGGAGCCAGGAGATCCCTCACAGAGGAGGGGAGATCTTGGGGGGGGGATATTAGGGAATATAAGATCTTTAAAAAGGAATGAACTAGGTTGTTAGATGAGAACTAGACCGAGTGACAGCGTCGTGTCTAGCATGTGCAGGTTAAAGTCTAGAAGCCTGAACTCTCTCCCATCACCTTCGGTCAGCCTGTTTATTGATTGAAGAACTGGCTTCCATCAAAACAGCAGTTTCTTTTTGCTAATCCACCTCCGTTTGCAAGAGCAATCCTAGAGAAAAGTCTCTCCAGTTCTGACCCTGACCAGAAGGAGATGTGCTTCCAGATTTGGGGGTGGGGGATGAGGGTTGGGGTGTTTGGGGCAGGAGACGTTGTAGCAGACAGCTTTCAGTAGATCCTGCACAGAGCTGTTGAGGACATCATGGTACCCAGGCCACAGGATGCTAGTTGAGCCCCCTGCAGCTGTGTTAGGTCCTCTGATGAGCACCATGGCATCACCAGGGAACTCAGATGCAGCCACAGGGCTGATGGCAAGTCTATATTTAGACAAGTCCCCCAGGGCAATGATAAGGAAGTGTACTCTATGATATGAGAAGCACTACCTTGACCCAACTCTGTAAATAAAAGACCAGTGCACTAGAGATGATGAGCTTCAAAACCCTCCATGATGGCATGATGGCCTAGCACTCATCTTCATGGGATCACATTTATTGCTTATCTGTGTATCAAGGATAACAGCTGCCCACAGACAGAAGGGCTGTTCCATAGAGCGTTATTACTGCCCTATTACATTACTTGCAAAAAAACCCACTGCCCCACCAAGACTTTGATATTTCCAATAACCTGTAACATCTGGCTTTTTTTATCATTTGTGCTTTTATAGGCAAGCTCAGAGACCTTAGATGGATTGCCTGGATCACTCAGGTTCAAGTTCAGAGCTCCTTCTTGACGTCCCAAAACCCATGGCCTACCACAGCTGAGAAGAAGATCCCACATGGACCATTCAAATTCCTGGTCACCCAGGACCAGTTGAGCACAAGAGCTGTTTCCAACTCCAGGGCCTTAATTTATACCTGCAGCTGCAACAATACATTCAGTCTATAAATTTCACAACAGGTCTACTGTAGTGGCCCACAGAGGCTTCCTAGTGAGACCTTACTCAGGGTCAGAGAATCTGAGCTTGCTTTACCCAGCAGGGCTGCATAATAGGATGATTTGGCCAGGGTCATGTTTACCAGGTGTTTGGAAGGGTCTACACTTGGCTGTATGCTTTGTGTGCTTTGATCTTGCAAGGGGGAGATCTTCTGCCTCTCCCCTTGGCATATTATAAAAAGCCTTTTTGAATAAAGCTCTGGGCAGCTGGGTATTGACCCAGAGCCCTCCCAAAGCTATCCTGTGTCTCTGTCTTTCTTATCATCTCTTTCTATCTAATATTTCCTCATTCCCCTCTCCTCCCCCCCCCCAGAACTCTTCAAAAGGTGGGAGCAGGTCGGAGCTGGTCTCTGACAGACTCCCAAAATCTACTCCTTACAACCTTCAGTTCTTTGCACTTTAAATCTAGTTTACATACACTGACCAGAAGCCCAGCTCTGGGGTTGATTCATCACCTAGCTCAGAGGTATTTAAGTCATTACCTGGGGTATTGTTGTTAGGGTGGGGACTAAGCCTATTCTAGGTCTCATGGAGCTAAGTGGAGTTGCTGAAACTGTGAAGTCACGAGGGTTTCTAGCAAACAGGTGAGAAAGGACACCACAGTGCAAGAGGTACAAGCAGTGAGAGACTGAGCTGAGTGAACTTGGAAGCATCCTTGGGAAGCAGGGGCTTTGGTAACCTGGCTCCCAGAGGTGAGAAATAGAGAGCTAGGCCAGCTCCTTTATAGCTGTGGAGCTCCAGGGGCTATAACTAAAAGCCAAATTGCATTAGAAAGGAAATGTAGGCATCTGGATCTACATGGACAGAAGGGACATTGACATTTCTCAGACCACCTGGTCAGTGTGCTAGAGTCATTACTGTAGCTGAAGTTTTCTCTGGTCCTGCCCAGCCCCACAGACCCCACAGCTGCTTATAAACATAGTCACTCAGAAGCTTATATTAATTAAAACTGCTCAGCCATTAGCTCAGGCCTACCACTTACTAGCTCTTACACTTAAACTCAGCCCATTTCTGTTAATCTATATGTCACCATGTGTTCTATGGCTTTACCTGTGTGCCATGTACCATGCTGCTCCCTGGATGGTGGACTGGTGTCTCCTGACTCAGCCTTTCTGTTCCCAGAATTCTCCTTGTCTGTTTATCCCACCTATATTTCCTGCCTGGCCACTGGCCAATCAGCATTTTATTTATCAACCAATCAGAGCAACACATTCACAACATACAGAACATCCCACAGCACCTCCCCTTTTCTGTCTAATCAAAAAGGAAGGTTTAACTTTAACATAGTAAAATTACATATAACAAAACAGTAATCAAGCAAGAATTACAGTTATAATATCTAGTCTATTTGTATTTGGCAAAATTAAAGAAAATATTCTGTCTATCCTATATTTGTGAGTCTAAAGTTTTATATCTAATTTATTTTTATCATAACCAAGGAAAATTATAACTATCTAGTCTTTAACTACATCAAAGACCTCAGAAGGACATAATATTACCTAAGAAAACAGGAAGAGCATTGTAAGCAACTTCCAAAACTCTGGAAATGACAGAGACAGCTGCCTGCCTGGACAGTCATCCAAAGTTCCTCTGCAATGTTGGGGTATCCATCTTCAGCCCATAGGCCTAGTCTCTCAGTCACTTTTCTCTGTATCCTGTAGAATAACTGACAGTCTCTTCTGTGAAGCAGGAACCTGAAGGACCATTTTGCCTTGCAAAGTTCAGTGGTCACCTTTCTATGGGTTCTGCATATCCAGCAGATACAACATTTTGTCAAGCAGTCCAGGCAAGAACAGCTTCTTGCTCAAATGGCTATTTTGACAAGAAGAAGATAAACTCCATATGGAGTGTCTTTGATGCCCATCTTTCTCTTTGAAGTAAATCGGTGCTGCCAGGAGCTGACATGTCTCACTGTCCAGAAAGTCTAAGTTTGTAAAACATCTTAAATGCCATATTCTGTAGGTCTTTGAAGTGTTTGAAGATTACCTACCTAATTGAAATATATCTATGTATACGTAGAAAACTGAAGTAACATGACTGTAAGTTTGATTATCATAGATGACTAATTATTAATCTGTATTTCTCAACTATACACTACAATTTTTCAGGAAAGCTGTCAAGGTCACAGAGTTAGTTGTTGACAGTCACTTCCCAGCCAGGAATGCCTGACCCTGGCAACCTTCTCTTCCCACTCTGCTGTGGGACCCAGAGAACCACAGGGTGGGAAAAAATGTGAGTTGCATCAGCCACTATTTCTTAGGTGTTTCTGTGAGCCTCTCTAAATGTTTATATTTGGATTGAGTGTCTGGAATCTGAGATTCAACAGTGTGTGCATGCATTCATGTGAGTATACCGTTTCATATTCATAAGTGTGTGCCTGTGGAGGATGCGAGTTAACATCAGTATCCTCTTCAAAGGATGTCCACTTTATACTTTGAGACAGGGTCTCTCACGGAACCTGAAAATCACTGATTTGTCTAGATTGACTGGCCAGGCCAGCATGACCCAGGGATTTTGCCTCCACCATCTTAGGGCTGGCATTTTTCATGACTGGCTTCTTCATGTGGGTTCTGGAGACCAAACTTGGGTCCTGGAGTTTGCCCAGCAAGCAGTTATGAACTGCGCCATCTCCTCAGCCTTCCAGAACTTTCTGAATACTGAGATGATGACACAGTGCTCAACAAGTTTCTAATTTGGAGCTGAGTGCAGTAACACACTTGTCATCTCAGCATTTTGGGGGGTGGAAGCAGAGGGACCAGTAATTCAAGGCCAGCCTCATCTTCACAAGTGAGTTGAAAGCCAACCTGAGCTACACAAGGTCCTGTTTTGTTTTTATTTTTTGTTTTTAAAGGTTTTAAATGTTGGGGTCAAACATGGTGACACACACCTAGAATCTCCTAGTACTTAGGAGGATAAGGCAGGAGGATTAAAGTTTGAGGTCATCCTCAACTACATAGCAAGTCCTGGCCTAAAAGAAAAAACATAAAAAAGGAAGAAAGTGGAGGAGGCAAGTGGGTTCTATAGGGCGAGGAGTGTAGCTTAGTGGTACCTTATGCTTCCCGGGCTCAAGGCCCGGCACCAAAAAACAACTTTCAGTTTAGAAGCATTTCAGTTTGGGTGGTGAGAAATGCTCAACCAGTAAAAACCATGCAGTACTCCCAAGCCCAAGAAATACTCAAATCAGGAACACTTTGGGTCCCAAACATTTTGCATTGGGGATGCTCAACCTATGTGCTTGGGAAGTGTGCACAAACACGAACTTGGACATCCGAGTATGTCTAGCTTTAAGCCCCGATTCCTTTCCCACCTCTTTCCTCTAGAATGTAGCACAGCCGGATGGACAGTGACTCCCCAAACAGGACAATCAAATCCTCTGCATCCAGTAGTGAGTGTGACTATTATTTATTTTGTTTTATTTAACTGCAGGGTATCTCTGTGTAGTCCCAGATGTCCCAAAACTTGATATATAGACCACACTGGCTTCAAACTCACAGAGAGCCTCCAGCCTCTGCCTCCTAAGTGCTGGGATTAGAGGTGTGAGTCACCACACCCAGCTGTGATCATTATTTCTAAAAAGGGATGCTTGCAAACAACGAAGCTAGGGTCTAGAGATAGGTCTTCCTGGATTTAGGGTGCCTCCACAGTGTCCTTCCCAGAGAACAGGAGGGAGTAATTTAACAGATCTAGCCAAAGGCATGTGGAGACAAGCAGAGATTGGCCTCTACAGTCAACCCTGAGAAAACCTCTAGCCACATCAAGTTCAAAGAGGCAGACTACAGTTTTCACTGAAGCCTTCAGAGAGTATGTGGCCATTATTTCATACTTCAGATCTCCCAAACTGTGAGAAATCCAACTGGCTTAAGTCACTGAACTTTCAATTATTTGTTATGGGTCCCGATGAAATGAATTTAAACTGAAATCAACAGTCTTTCATGTTTTAAGTATAACCTTAAAAAAAATCTTTAACTGTACGAATAGCCTGTACAAGTTATTCCAAACCCACTCAGCTTTGGTTTGAAAACCCCAGATTTGAACATCTATGTTCAGAATATTGAGTAATTTTAAGAACACACAGCCTGAAAAAAATATCTGTGAAGCAGGGAAGTTCCTTGGCTACGTTGTTCTCAAGGAAGAAAAACTCCTCGCATGCGGAACAGTTTTCGAGGACTCAATAACATGCTGTGGGGATTAGGATTATTTGTGCTAACCCGATAGGATTCTAAATGGTGTTTTTTTTTTTTTTTTTTTTAAATGTGCACTAAGCATGAAAGAAAGAAAGGGAGAAGGAACTAAACACGAAGAGCTTCGATTTCACCCACGTTCTGCATTGCAGCCCTCCATCTGTGAGAGGGGCCTCAAATTCCATCCTGCAGTTTTGAGTATAAACAGTTTTATTTTGAGTCATTCCCCTCTCTCATGCTAATGGGAAGTTGTTCAAGCCATCTTGAGCTGAAACGGAATCTCAGTGGTAAAGAAGCCCCTGCTAAACACGGTGCCTGCCTGATCCTCTCCGCAGCCTCGTTCTGAATCACTCTCAGAACCTTCTGCAGTGATCGGCCACTTCCGAATGAGGAAGCCCTGCCCCAGTTTTCACAGATGCTGGGGTAAAGGACCCTAGACTTACACACTGGGAGTAGGAAGAACACTGTGAGCCCGGTGGTCTAGGTCGAACAGCAGGGAGCCTCGGGGCCCAGAGAACCTGAGTTTGAGTTCTGACCACATCATTCAACACTGTGATACCAGCAAGGTACATAGTCCAGAGGTAGAACACCTGCCTGCATTTGCAAAGCCCTGCAGTTCTTCCCCAGCATTGCAGAAAATACTCTAAATTATTTTTAAGGGGTCAGAGAGATGGCTCAGTGGCTAAGAAGACTTGCTATTACTGTAGAGAATCCAGGTTTGATTCCCAGCTCCCACACTGAGAAGCTCACAACCACCTGTAACTCTAGTTTCAAGGGATCTGATGTCCTCTTTTGGTCTCCATAGACACCTTCATGCATGTGGTATGCTCACACATAAGTAGGCACACATATGTAGACATAAATACAAATTTTTAAGAATGTTTTAAATTCTATGTTTGAGACCAGGCATACTGCTACATATTTATCTACAATCCCGGCACTTGGGAAGCTGAGGCAGGAGGATTGTCACTAAAGTAAGGGCCGGCACATACAGTGAGTTCCAATTGAGATTCAAGACCCTATGCCCAAAAAACAAAAGAAAAAACTGAGTGTTAGCTGGATGTGTATCAAATGCTAATAATCCCAGAGGAGGCGGAGGATCAAAAGTCAAGGTCAATCTCTGCTATAAAAGACCATAGCTTAAAAAAAATTTTTTTAAACTTTAAAAATGAGTAAGATAATTGTATATTTTTATTGTATGCAACATAATGTTTTGATATATGGCTATATTATGGAATGATAAATCAGATTATTTAACATGTGCATTACCTCACATTTATCTTTTGTGGTGAGAACATTGCCTTACCAGTTTTGAAACATAAAACATATGTGGTTCACAATAAATTTGGGAGGTTGAGACGAGGTCTCTGTAGAGTCAGGTCTGGCCTTGAATTCCTTATTCTTCTGCCTCGGTTCCAAAGTGTTGGGATTATAAGTGTGTAGCACTGTGCTGGGCTCTAAAGTACAAATATGTGATTATTGTTTGTATGTGCATATGAAGCATGTGTGTGTGAGGGTGTGCCTGCATCATGGAGAGGACAGGACAACCTTTGGGAGTCAGTCTGGCTCTTGCTGGCCCTCTGTGGGATCATCAGACTCGCACAGCAAGCTACGGGTATTTTTATTGATTGGTCAACCCACCTGCTCCATATCTTTGGAAGATCTTCCTCTTTCTGGCTGAATTTTTGTGTCCTTTGACAGAGCAACATTCCTATTTCCCGATTCTATAATTAACATTTTTTACACTCCACAGTCAAGTGGTACCGGGAGCTGTTTTCCTGTGCCTGGCTTATTTCCTTTATTAGAATGTACTCTGGGTTCACCCATGTTATTGTAAAGGGATGAATAGTATTCCATTGTGGTAGATACACATTTCCTTTAGCCAGTCATCAGCTGATAGACGGTGGGTTCCTCCCATGCCACCGTTACTGTGGACAGAGCTGCGGTGAACATGGGAACGTGATGCCTCTCCGTCACACTGACTTCACACGCTCTGTACGCTAGCCAGTGCTGGCTCTGGAAGCTCATATGTTTTTAATTTTTTGAGAAACCCCACACTGATTCCCATCCAAGCAAGTTACTCAGCCTCTTTGAGTCTTAGCGTCTTCATTTCAAAGATGAGAACAACAATCTTGCCGGCTGCGTAAATCCACATTGCGGTCGGCTCTCAGTCATGGCTTCTTTGGCTTATCCATGTGCTTAGCCACTTTCTCCATGTGCTGTCAAAATCATCACCCCCTAAGCTGGGGGTAGAAGGACATAAATGAAGGCCCAGTGTTGGGGAGACTGATAAAGGGGGACTGAGACTTTGAGGCCAGCCAAGGCTACAGGTAAAACTGTATCCAAAAATAAAAAAGGGGGGGGGGAGAGTTCTCTTTCATTTTTCTCCCTCCTCCTTGAACTCCTCAGAGCAGCTGCCCCCTTCCAATGTGAGCTTTGGGGCAGAGTGTTTGGTGTTTGGCCTTAAATCTCATCACTCTCTTATGACCTCCTTCCTGCCGAAGACCCCAAAGTCCAAGTCCAGCCCTCTTTCTCTCTCGGATGCTGAAATGTAGCTTTTCTTTTTTGGGGGGTGGTGGTGCGGGGTGGGAGCTACAGTGAGGATAGAAAGTAGAGGTTCATCAATAGGAGGTGAGCACTCTACAACGAAGCCACAGCCCCAACTCTTTATTTATTTAATTGATTTGTCTGTTTGCTTTTAAAAAGACAGGGCTTTGCTATTTAGCCTTGGCTCACCTTGAATTCTCTTGGTAGTCCAGTCTGATTTCAAACATGAAGTCCCTGTCTAGCTGAGATTATAGTCATACATTACCATTGGCGACCTAAATGTTGTCCTTTTCTTTTTATTACTATTTATTTAGAAAACACATTCAACTTTACCTGTAAAGATTATCATGTTGATTTGGAGGTTATATAAGCTTCAGTGTATAAAATTTTGTAGGAGAAAGTTAAGCAAACCCTGGGGAAGGCAGCAGGAACAGGACTAGAGCTCTAGTGACCGATCTACTCTCTTTTTTGCCACAGGATCTGAGTGGGGATCCAGAGAGAGCCCATCCTCAACACATCTGGCAGACACACACTCAAGTCCCCAGGACAGACTTGTAAAGTACTTGCCAGACACAGGAGTGAGAGCAACATGCTTTTCTTTACCTGCTGGCTGGGGCTGTCAGCAGCCAAGCTCTCTGGGCAAGCAGGTGAGCAAACCGCTGTCAGTCAGCAAGTTCACGGGTACCTGCTGTGTGTGCGCAAAACAGCTCTGGCTACTGGGGCTGACCAGTTGAGTGTCAAGCTCAGACCCAACGCCCACCTGTGGCCCCAATGCCGGGAAAGACCTGGAAAGTTACTACACCGAGGGCCAAAGGGACTGGTACCAATCCAGAGTTAGTGGCAGTCCCATCAGCTCCAAGGGCAAAACACTCTTGGAGACAAATTGGCAGAGTCCTTAGACAGAAGGAGACCAAATTACTGACTCAGGGAAACCAGACCCTCTCTGGAGGGGCTGAGTCTTTAGAGCGATGACTGGAACATTCTTGGGTGGGGCATTTCACTGAAAAGCAAACAGCGTGGCACTTCATCTCCATCCAAAACAAGTCTCCCTTCACACAGCCCAGCCATGGCAGCCACCTTGGGTCTGACCACACCTGAAGGCTCTTCCTGAGGCACTAGCCTTTACAGTAGCCATGTGAGCTCACCCTTGTTTTTCCCAACTCCTACTCTACCCTAACCTCTGCCCCATCCTCACCCAGGCCTTCATGCTGCCCCCTACCTCAGTCTACTCAGGAGTTGCCTTCCCTAGGCAGCTCTACCTCAGGCCCTGTCTAGTGGTGACCCCAGTCTCCACCCTGCAGAGATATATATATGGCCAACCCCCAAGGAGCCAGGGGAACTAGCAGTGCAGAGAAGCAGCTTTAGGATCAGAGACTAAAATCTCATTTCGACCATGTGCAGTTGCATGGACAAGCAGGGCTACCACCTGGATTACTATGGGCACTCTCCTGTGTTTTCATATCCTGGCAGCAAGATAATAGGATCCATGGACTGTACCCTGCGCCAGACCACTCCCTCCTCTCATGTGCAACTACCAGAAAAAGAGACTGATTCTGAATTCAACTCCCGTGGGAAAGGGTACAGCCAAAGTCTCCTGGGACCAGACAGTTGGCCTTCCCAATCCTGCTTCTAGACAGCTGGCACCTAGGCTTAGAGAACCAGACAACTGTGCCTAGGATGTTTACTCCTCTGAGCAAAGGTACTCATCTTCTACAGAATGAATGATCCTAGGGAGGATCCCTCTACCATGGCTTAACCCCATGGTGAGTGCAGCTTAAGACCAACCAACCACAGATATGGAGAGAACCAAGCACACCTGTGTGCACACAAAATTTTCAACACTAATAGGAAAACAGAATGCAAAGCATCTCATTGATGTTTGCATATTTATTAGATGTTGTAAGAAGATCTTGAAATATTTGATTAAAGAAAATATATTAAAATTAATTCCATTATCATTTCAGTGAAGTGATTTTTATAATAATCTAATTATATGTTCTAAATATATCTAATTGCTAATTCCTAGAACCAGAGAATATCAATTTATGTGATCAAAGGGTTAATGTTCCTTTCTACAGAGAAAGTCATGATTATCTGTGCACCCTGGTGTTAGCATCTGAGTGTTGCTGAGTGACTGGATGTGATCTTCTATCTGCAAAGTATGTAGTATGCAGTTGTAACTAGAAAAATTGGGTCTTCTTAGGTAGAGTATCTCTGAAAACCCACATATGATACAATGTGTGTATATAATTCTTCAAAACCAAAGAGGAGGGTGCCATGTATATCATGCCTGCTGAGTTATGCATGTAGCTATCCTTCTCATGAGTACCCAGCAGTCACAGTGGACAGCATGACCCCACCTCCTGACTCATCCATAAGCTGAGCTACTCAAAGGTCCCTTTGTTCAAATACACACATAGTAGCAAAAGAGGCCTAATGACACTATGAGATGGGCATTGTCACTACCTACCTAGGATCTGGACCAGAAATGTAGAAGGTAGCAGGATAGGGTAGGAAACAAGAGGAGGAGGAGGAAGAGGAGGAGGAAGAGGAAGAGGAGGAGAAGGATAAAATGATGATTGGAGATTCAGAGAGAGTCCTAGCAATGTTTTATTACCTGGTTCTAGTCCCTTCCCTTCTGAAGGTCACTGTGTTTTTCACTTGGGTTCCACAGAACACATCTATATCTTCATAATCAATCTCTCTTTTCATGTTGGCCAGTTTTCTATAAGTCTGTTTTCTACTTCTATAACAAAATGCTTGAGGCTAGGTTGATTTTGTTCATAGTTCTGATTCAAGATTGAGTACCTGTTAAGGTCTTATTGTGGCAAAATACCAAGATGATCACAAGGCACATCATTGCAAGAGACAAGGAGCACACAAGGATTCAGTGGAGGCCCAAACTGATGACCTTATCTAATCGTAATCAATTCACAAAAGTGTCATCTTAAATACCAAAGTTGCTCTAAACTTTCATCTTTTTATTTTCACAGTGGGGATTTAATACTAACATGAGTATCAGGAGAGGCAACCTGTATTCACCCTAACCAACTATTTAAACTGATTTTTCTTATATATGGTACCAAAAGAACCAACAAAGATACCTTCATGTAGTTTAGGACAAATGAGCACAATTGCTATAAAGAATACATTGTAGGAGTCCAGCATGGTGGCACACACCTTTAAACCCAGCACTTGTGTGGCAAGCTCCATGCTGGGTGCCAAATGTAGCATGAATTTTAAAAGGTCTTATTAATAAAAAACCCAGAGCCAGATATCGGGGTAAAAACTGAAAGACAAAAGAAACAGAACAAGCCACAGCCAACCTCACCTTGCCAACTCCTCAGCTGATCTTATTTTCTCAGACTAAAAGCCTCTGAGTCCTCACCCAAATGGATCTCAGCTGAACTGCTGCTAAAAAGCTGCTAGTTCCTGGCCCTCACACCTTATATACCTTTCTGCTTCCTGCCATCACTTCTTGGGATTACAGGCATGTGTCCTTCACAAGTAAAGACATGAGATCTCAAGTGCTGAGATTAAAGGCATGTGCCACCATGCCTGGTGCCTGGCTCTGTTCCCAGTGTGGTCTTGAACTCATAGAGATCCAGACAGATCTCTGCCTCCTGAGTGATAGGATTAAAGGCGTGTGTGCCACCACTGTCTGGCCTCTATGTCTAATCTAGTGGCTGTTCTGTTCTCTGATCCTCAGATAACTTTTTTGTTAGAACATAAATAAAATATCACCATACACTTGGAACGCAGAGGCAGGCAGATCTCTGTGAGTTCAAGACCAGCTTGGTCTACATAGCAAGTTTCAGGACAGCTAGAGCTACATAGTGAGACCCTGTCTTGAAATAAACAAACAAACCAGCAAACAAATGAAAAACAAAAACAAAAAAAGAGACTACATTGCAGGCTGGGTATGTGGTAATTCCAACACATGAAAGGTGGAAGCAGGATCAGATGTTCAAGCAAGGTCATCTCTGGCTACACAGTAAGTTCAAGGTCAGCCTGGGCTATAGGAGAGCCTGTCTTTAAAAAAAAATGTTCTAGTGTCATTTCTGTTCTGACCAAAAGCAACTTAGGGAGAGGAAAAGATTTATTTACTTACACTTCCAGGTCACGGTTCATCACGGAGGGAAGTCAGAGCTGGAACGGAAGCAGAAACTTGTAGCAGAGATTACAAAGGAGCGCTGCTGGCTGGCTTGCTCTCTAGTTCAGCTTAACTAGCTTTCTTATTCAGCCCAGGAAACCTGCCCTCCGGTGTGGACTGGGTCCTCCTACATGAATGAGGACAACCAAGACCATCGCTTACCAGTTATGCCCACAGACTAACCCGAGGAAGATCATTGTTGAACTCAGACAGACGCCTTTTTCAGGTGATTCTAGGCTATGTCAGGTTGACAGTTAATGATAATAATAAGATCAAATAATAAAAATCAAATCCCAAACCGAAGAATCCATCACCAATGATGTTGCACTGGGAGACAGCTGTGCAATCCCTGTCAAAGCTGTCCCCACGTTTGTCCCAGCCGGTGGCCTTGATGGCTGCAGCTTTGGCACAGTCTGACGTCTGCCTCTTCTCCCAAGACTGCTGTACAGAGCAGTGTGAAACAAACGCAGACAAGGCGAAACAGCCTTTGGAAATTAATTCCAGTTCAGTGGTAATGTATGGCGGTTTGCCTCTAAGCTCTATGAACCTCAGTTTCCTTATCTGCGGAATGGGGGTGATAAATGACCCCCCACCATGGGGGCTTGCAAGGATAGCATGTAATCATGCATGCAGTGTGCACAGCACTTTTCCCAAGGAAAAGAACCCATGAGTTATATCAATGATAACAATAAAATGGGCAGTGAATGTTTTTGCCCTCACGTCTCTCCCTAGCTTCAGTGATCCTTTGCTTGCTACCCGTGTGTGCTCTCTGGTGCCTTTGTTGAGCTCTGGACTCAAGCCCAGGCTCTGCTTGCTCTCTCATGCATGCTATTTATACCCATCCTGTGAGGCTGCAGGACTATGGTGCTGCTGGGCATTCCCTGCAGGTCCTCTCCACAGAGCTGAATCTCCAGCTCAGCTGTGGGCTTCACAAGGGGCTTGGCGCAGTGGTTCTTAACCTTCCTAAGGCTGCTACCCTTTAATAGGGTTCCCCATGCTGTGGTAACCCACAACCATAAAATTATTATGTTGCTACTCCATAACTGTCATTTTGATACTGGTATGAATGGTAATGTAAATACCTGTGTTTGCTGATGGTCTTAGATGACCCCTGTAAAAGGGTTGTCCAACCCCAGGGGTCGCAACCCATAGGTTGAGGACCATTGGTTGGCCTTTTATGATACTGCTTCCCCTCTCAGCTGTGGATGCTACCAGCCCCTCTAGCTTCTTCTAGCACCTCACTACATCTTCTGGTGATTTAGCTGTTTTGAAGTTGGGTGCAGTGGTAGGTGCTTGCAATCCCAGCAACACTGGGAGGCAGAAGAAGGAGAAGCTTGAGTTTCGGCCACCCGGGGTTAGTTATAAGATTGCCATCTCAAACCAAGAACCAAGAAAGCCAGGTGTGGCCGCTGACTGACCTCGGGAGGACTGTCTCAAATCCCAGCACAACCTGAACTATATAGTAAGTTTCAGGCTACCCTGAATTTTATCTCACAGAAGGAAAAAAATTTAGAGAGAGACACCATATTCATTTTACTTTTATCAGAGTATGTCTTTATAATTATTTTAGTTTGTTATTGTTAATTTCTTCCTGTACCTAATTAATAACTAAATGCTATCACAGGGATGTGTGTATGTGAAGTCTTCCTTGAGTTTTTCATGCTTAATCTCCAGTGTAACAAAGTGTTATCTTTTCCATCACGTGGTTAGTGCTGATCAGGCTGTATCATCTTGTGTTAACACATAGGAAGACTTGCCTGTTTTCGAGGCTTTCTTCTTAAGAAAGAGGAAGACAGGGAAGTGTGTGTGTTGGTGCTATATGAGGTTGCAGGCATTCACCGAGAGCTAAAACACTCTGTGCATACAGTAGGACTCCTGTTTGCACACAGAATATACAGTGCATGTATGCGTAGTTTTTTGGATGCCCTGCCTCAAAACCTCCTGGCCTTTTTGTAAGAATGAAGTTCCAGAAAGAACCCTTTCTAGAGTCTGAGTCATAATCTGTGGGCAAGGACTGAAATTCTGCATTTCAAGCATGTGAAGTTCAAGAACCCTGGCAAAACAATTGGTATATTTTTAAGTACCAGGGTTGGGGTATCACTTCGTTGCACACCAGTTATGATACTTTAGATTATTTGTACTTGGCTCCTCTTTGTATTAATGCCTCAACCTACACATACAGAGTCTCATTCTCACAGGATTATTTTGAGGGTTGATATTATGATGCTGTATTCTATGACTTTGATAAGTGCACACACCAGTCTGACAGCTTCCTTTCAGAAGTTTTGGGACTTTCTGCATAAATTATCACATCATCTGCAAATAAAGAATCAGGTGTTTGTTTACAGCAGGCTCTCACTGTGCAGCCTCCTACCTCAGCCTCCTGAGTGTTGGCATTATAGGTATTTACTCGGCTCAAAAATTAGTGGTTTTTTTGTTTGTTTGTTTTTCCTAAATGTGTGCCTTTTATTTCTTTCGCATGCCAATTGCATTGACTAGTATTATCACTGAGTATTGAGTAGGAGTAATCAGAGACATATTTTTCCCCATCTGGAAAGAACTGTGTTCTGTCCAGTATCATCATATACCGAGCATTTTACAATATGCCTAGCATAAGTAGACACTCAAAAGATGCTGCAAGATGAACTATAACAAAATTAACTGATCTACAAAGAGCCGGAAAAGAGTGATTTTATTAGCACCTTGCCCATCTATTGAGTCATAAGCAAAATCATTTAATTAGCAGTGAGCTAACACATTGACATAACATAATTTCAAGTGCAAAAAGTCCTCTGGTGGAGTTTAAGAATACAGAGGTGAGCTGGGTGGAGTGCAAGTGGCATGGCATCCTCGCTCATCTAATGAGTTGATGCCATTCCAAAGAGGAAAAGCAGATCAGGTTGAGATGCAGTGCCCAGCCAAAGAGTCCTTGTTTGTCCTCCTTTTTCTTAAGAAGAAAGCCTCGAAAACAGGCAAGTCTTCCTATGTGTTAACACAAGACGATACAGCCCGATCAGCACTAACCATGTGATGGAAAAGATAACACTTTGTTACACCGGAGATTAAACGTAGAAAACTCAAGGAAGACTCAATTCAAACATAAATGTTTTTATATCTATTAGTATATTAGAGTGTGGGGAAGCAGTAAGAGATAGTTAAAAAACTATTGTAAGTAAGTCCCACATCAGATAATGTAATATTTTGTGCAGAACTATACACTGGAAACAGGGACTAATGCAGCTTTTTTTTTTTTTTTGGTCAAATAAAAAACAGAAAACGAACGATCAAAGTGAGTTACACAAGAAATCTTTGTAAAAGTCATACTACTGCAAGAACTCAAAATGTAAACATCACTAACTATTTTAAATCTCGGGCATTTTATATTATGTGGCCAGTGAAATGCAGCAGGCAGAAGGTGAACAAGAGCAGGACTAGAGGGATGAAACACAACTGCACGTCAGTCCCACTGCTACCTCTTCGTCTCATTCCGCTCAGAAAGAGTTGCCTGAGCTGAGGAGGAGTTGCACAGCCCTTCCTTTCTGTTTCTCCGCATGAGCAAAGCAGCAACTTACCAGCTAATGTATCTCCAAAATTCTCAACGTCATTGTCATTGGTGGCGACATCTTGGAGCAACAACAGTAGCATCTACTCCAAACTGACTTTTGTCTTCAGACCACTTTTTAAGGGCAGGAGTGAATTAATAGTCACCAGCATACAAAGCCAACAGGTTGTATAATTAACCTAGCAAGAGTCTCTCCAAATGTTTTGCTGATTAGCAATTATAGGGAAAATACAAATCTAAAAAGCCACGCAAGGCATAAAACTGAGCTTTGATTGAAGTTGCCCTGAATCCTTCCTGTGGAAAAAAAAAATACAGAATAAACAAGAGAAAACTTGTATGACTTTGCCTTGTATCCATACTTTTTTCTTTTGATTCTCATTTTTCGATGTATAAGGCTGAAAGTTTTCCAAAGTTTAAATAAGACAACATGGTGCACTAAGAGAAGCCTTTCTTCTATCCGTTCCTCCCCGGTCTCTTTCTTCTCTCACACACATTTAAATAATCTTGGGCTTATTTTGCCAGCATCAATTTGCAAATAAAAGCAGGCTCACATGCATCTAAAGACTTCAGCAGTCATACTTCTCTCTCTCTCTTCTAAGCACCCAAGTAGCCTGCCATTTTATGTCTTGGCACCTTGCTTTTTCACTTAACAAATTATTCTGCAGATCACTCCATATCTGTAGGTAGACATCATCCCCTTTCCTTTTAATAGCACAGCAGTTTGAGGCATCTATGTGGTCCCTTAAATATATTAAAGAAGTGGGAACTGTAACTCATCAGGCTTAATCTGACTACTTCTGGCTTATCTACTGCAAATTTCAATTGGGGATAATTTACCACTTACCTCCTGCCTCCAACTACCTGGCACATGCTGGGAGCACAAAAGCGAATTTTGATCATTCCCTCAGGTTAATTATCAGGCTTTGGGCTAGAACAACAGAAGGATAGCATGCATAAAATTTCCAGTTGGGAAGAAGCAAATGTTCTCCCTTTTGTCCCTAGCCACTAAGACCTGGGCGGCAACCTTCGTCAGTAGGCTGATGTTTACATGCACACAGTCTACAGAAATTGCCTCTCCTCCCACTTGAAATCAGCTACAGAGCAAGCTGGCACCAGGCCCAGCTGCAGAGCTCTGAGACTTGAATGTATATCTGGTCTACCCTATTTTAGGGGGCATGTGACTCATTTGAATATCAGGCATCAATCTTTGGACTGAGGCTTCCATCAGAGCAAATTGCTAATTTGGTTATGCTAAACACAGGATGCAGTATAATTACAATGACAGATGTAGGTAACGCCAGAAAGTTGAGCATACACAAGTCTTCATGGCATCTGCTGCCAAACCAGCATCATCACTATCATCCCAGTCTGATGTCCCTGGATCCCTCAAGTCAAGGACATCTCAGTCACATAGCCCCCAAACTGGATAATCTTAAGCCTGGTATTTTAGTCTCTCATTTGCAGCAAATATGTTGAGGGACAATTTGAACTTACACATTTAAGATTAATTCAGAAAAGAAAGGTCAGTCAGACATGTATGTGACATTTATTCTTTTGCATTACATTTTTATAAAAATTGCACACAATGGTAGTCACAGCACTTGGGAGACAAGAGGATTGAGTATGGGGCCAGTCAAGACCACACAGTAAAACTATGGATTAAAAAAAAAAAAAGGTGGGAGCTTAGCAATAACCTTATGCAATAAAATAATATTACTAGCCACCGGGCGGTGGTGGCGCACGCCTTTAATCCCAGCACTCGGGAGGCAGAGCCAGGCGGATCTCTGTGAGTTCGAGGCCAGCCTGGGCTACCAAGTGAGTTCCAGGACAGGCGCAAAGCTACACAGAGAAACCCTGTCTCGAAAAACCAAAAAAAAAAAAAAAAAAAAAAAAAGATAATATTACTAGTCATTCATGAAACTATTTTTTTCAAACAATAGCTTTTTCCTTACTTTGAAAGCAATACTGCCTTCAATGTTTTATAAATACCTTTGTATTTGTTACTTTTCTGTTGTTATAAAATACCATGACCTAGGTAACTTATAGAAGGAAGAGTTTATTTGGGCTTCAGCCTTCAGAGGGTAAGAGTCCATCATGGTGGGGAGCCACGGCAGCAAGCAGTCGTAGTGGCTGAGCAAGAAGCTGAGAAACTTGATTGTCAAAGACAAGCACGAGACAGAGAATTAACAGGAAGTAGAAGGAGACCATAAACATTCAAATCCCATCCCCAGTGATATGTTTCCTCCAGCAAGGCTCTACCTCCCGACATTTCACAACCTCTCCAAACAGAACTACCAACTTGGGACCAAGTATTCAAGTATCAGATCATATGGGGGACAGTCTCACCCAAACCTTGTCTTCTAAAACAGTCTCTCTTTATAGATTTATACTTGCTCATTTTGTTAAACACAGAGAAATGTAAATAATTCTTGCTCATATTTATGCCATGCAAATACAGCTACTGTTAATAAGTGAGCATATTCTCTTTCAGGATTTTTTTCTGTTACATGACCAGTGTAACAGTAACAAGGTTTGTAAACCTTGTAATGATGGCTAAAAGTGTTCAAATACAAGGCTTTATAAATAAAAAATAAAGCTGTTCCGTCCCCAAGATATTGTCTTCTAAACCTAATTTACATACTGCTGGGATATATCAGTTTCTGCATAATTCAGAAAACTTCCTACTTATTACCATTGTTGTGGAATATTATTTTAACTAGGCAAAGATGTGTTACATTTGTTTACGCTGCAAAATATTACTTTAACTGTGTAAAAGTGTGTTACACTTGTTTATGCCACATTTGTTTAGCCATGTAAGGATGTGTTACATTTGTTTGTGCTGCATTTGTTTCATTATGTAAAGATGTGTTGCATTTGTTTCACTTTGCCTGCCTAAGGCACCTGATTGGTCTAATAAAGAGCTGAATAGCCAATAGCTAGGCAGAAGAAAGGATAGGCGGGGCTAGCAGGCAGAGAAAATAAATCTAGTATCTGATTATGATTCTAGTTTCTAAAATACTTGTTTTCTTTTTAATTATGGGGGAGGGTGCACATGAGTGTAGGTACCTGCAGAGGTCAGAAGAGGGCGCCGGAACCCAGGGAGCCGAAGTTTCAGGCAGTGGCAAGCCACCAGACTTGGTGGCTGGGAACAAAACCAGAGTTCTCTTCCAGAGAGAGTAAACATTCTTAACTGCTGAGCCATTTCTCAAGCTCTGATTGTGATTCTGCAGTGTAAAAAAACAAAAAAACAAAACAAAACAAAAAACCAGATTAAATCTTACATTTCTTTTTCAAGTTGCCCTGGTGTTACTGGAATTCATATTCACCGAAAGTCTAAAGAAGTGTTCTTTGCCTTAATCAAAGATGACACTAACTCACTCGTTAAAAATACAATTAAAAATACTCAAGGACAATGGCCTTTAACTGATTTTTCTCACTGTCCACTTTAGACCATGAGTGTGCATTTGCTACTGCAGCTGAGATGTGGCAGCCCTGGTCCAGGGACCAGTGAGAGCAAACTGGCCTTCAGGAACATTGATCGAGGACCTCATCAATTCACACCCCAGACAGAGGTCAACACAATTAGACCACTTTAATTGAAATGAGCCTTTCAAAAACTAGACTAACAGAATGGGTAAACCACCAGACCATATTTGCTTTAGAACAGAAGCCTTTCTCAGTGGATTTCTTTAAATAACCCGTTCCCTTTCTGTCCGCTTAACTTAATAGCTGACTACACAGAAACATGTCTTTCAGGAATTGCTCCTGAGGAGAGTCCTGTACACAAGATCTTCCTGTTTTGCTGGAAAATCTCCTTTAAAGGTAGCTGTTTGGCATATCAAACGCAATGAACAATTACCAAAGTTTTGTTTTAATTACACATGATGTAATTTGGGGTTACATGGAGCTGCAGGTAAATCAGTTTCCTACTTTTTGCAGGCCTCATTCAGAGTGTGTAGAACTGAAGGGGACATAAGGCATCAAATATGGAAATACTTAACACTTTCAATAGAGTTGGAAATATCTGCATCAGAAAGTTAATGTCTCAATCTCTCTATTGTGTATTTAATTAGTTTTCAGAGGCAAGGTCTCCCTATATAGTCCTGGCAGGCTTGGAACTCATTATGCAGCCCAGACTGGGTCTGGTCCTTACAGCAATCCTCCTGCCTCTGCCTCAGCTTCAAATGCAGTATTAACACAAGCCTTACAGAGATAAGGGAATGGGTTCATTCCTAAGCACAAAATAGCTCACTGTTTTAAATAATACACCACTTTATTTCATTATGCGTATTTTAAAAGATGAGTGTGCAGGCACAAGTGGAACAAACTGCCTAGTTTAACTGCTACAGAGTGAAAACCCAAGGCCCCTTGTTCAGAAATTAGTAATATCAAGAGGGCAAGACCAGGGTCTGAAGAAAGAGGTGGCTCAGCAGTTAAGAGCACTGGCTGCTCTTCCAGAGGACCCTAGTTCCACTCCCACCACCCACAGGGCGGCTCACAAACTTCTGTAATCCGGGAGAGCCAACGCCCTCTTCTGGCCTCTGTGGGCGCGGGACATGCATATGGTGCACAGACATACATGCAGGCAAAAACATCCATACACATAAAATAGTAAAATTAAAAAATATATATTAATGACAAAATTTAAAGAAGGCAAGAGCTTAGTGCCAAAGCGAGCGCAGGCCTTGCTGTGAGCTGAGCTTTTTGTGACTGTACATGTGACATGCCCACAAGGCCAGCCCCGCCCTGCTGTGAATCCTTTTGCCTTCACTGCCTTGGACCCTTTTTTTCATACACTGTGATGGGATGCCGGGTGATGCTGGCTTTGTCAAGCCGTTCAGTTTTAGGTAAGAGTCTCAGCACAGCAACTAATTTATCAGGGAATCACTAGGGGCATATTATAACACGACCGAACAGATTTTCTTTTCTTTCTTTCTTTTTTTTTTTTTTCCTTTCTAATTTAAAGGCAGATTTACCAATTGGCTTTACATGAATAAATAGTTGCACATTCCTAGCAAAAACTGGAGGCCAGTGTGGAGCATCCCAGAACCCTAGCTCTGGAGCCTACCGGGCATCCAGTCAGTCCCTGCCACCTGGTGTATTTTCCCCAGGGGCCACAGATCTCCGTCGTCCCTGGAAACCCCTAGGGAGAAACTCATTGTGCAAAACCTTCCTTCTGTCCTTCTGAGGCAGCAGCATCCCCATCTAAAACACCTGCCTGCCAGTCTTGAGGCCGCCAGGACACACCGGGGCCTTCCCAGCCCGGTTGTCCCCGGAGCTCTGCGCCCCGTTCCCAACTCTGCCTTCCCGGGCCCTCCAGGGACAGCGCGGGGCCGTCAGTGCCGGGTCACCCAGCCGGTGCAGCCGGGAGTCCCGGCTCGCCTCCACGCTCCGTGCGTGCGCCCGGCCGGCCGAGGTTAGCGCCGGGGTCCGACGCGGCCAGAGGACCCAGGCGGCTTGTGCGAGCGCAGCGCCCCCGGTGGCCGGGCCGCACGCAGCGGGGCGGGGAGGCGGCGCCGGGCCGGCCCCCTCCCGGGTCGCCAAGCGGTGTCGCGCCTCCGCCCGCCCCTGATTTCCTCCGCGCGGCGGCGGCGGCGGCGGCGGGCGGCGGAGGCGCCTCGTGCGCGCGGTTATTTATTTATTTCCGGGCCCAGAGCGCTTATAATGGAGCCGCTGTCAGCAGAAGCTTCTGCTGCCGCTGCCGCCGCCGCCGCCGCCGCCGCGGTCGTCCCTGTCCCTCCTCTCTTGCTCCCCGGCAGATCTTTGTTGTGTGGGAGGGCAGCGGGGATGGACTTGAGCTTGCGGCTCTCCTGCTAGAGCAGCCGCGCTTGGAGAGGGCGCCGCCGCCGCCAGCAGCCGCCGCCCCAAGGCCCCGCCGGCCGCGGCCTCCGTCCCCGCGCCGCGCTCCGCGCGCCTCCCAGCACAGTGCCCTCGCGGCGGCAGATGAGTGTGGGGTCAGCCCACGGCGGGGACTATGGTGAAATTCCCGGCGCTCACGCACTACTGGCCCCTGATCCGGTTCTTGGTGCCCCTCGGCATCACCAACATAGCCATCGACTTCGGGGAGCAGGTAAGCCCGGCGGCGCCCGGTGCGTCCCGCTCGCCCGGCCTCGGCCTTGAACGCCCCGGCGGCCCGGGAGGGATGCGGGAGGAGGGGAGTCACCTGCTCCGAGCCCCCTTTACCCTGGAACATTTGACATGGCTTTGCAGCTTGCCGAGGGTGACTTTTGCAGCACCCCGTTCTCTACCTCCGCAGATATTGGAGACTTTTCCGGCTTTCTCTGGAAAATGGCAAGCGACGGGATGATGGAGAGCATCACCTATAGAAGGGGGTTTCGTGCTCGGGATGAGTATTATGTAATTTGTGATTATGTAAACCTCGGGCCCGAACTCCATGTAGTTTTTAGTAGCATTGAGTGCTGGTTTTTTACTTGCACTCGGTTGGTGGTGGTAGTGATGGTGGGAGAATTTGCCTTACCATGTCTCCAAGTTGATTTTCCACGTACTTCCAATTTTTACATCTTCGCTTGCAGCCTAGAATAAGGTTTAGGGCTGTCCTGAAGGTGCCTTGCTTAGCGGACCACTGACTATCTCTACTTTAGGATTTCTGTTTCCTTTCTTTCTTTCTTTTTCTACCACCCTCTTGGACCAGTAAAGAACAGGAGCACATATCTGGTGCTGTCTTCTCGTCCTTGTTTCTTTTCATATTATCTCCATGTGGCGTCATTGCCAATCTGGTGCGGCAGGCTCTTCAGCGGCTGTGAGGCAGGGTACCCCACACTTTGCCTGTAGGAACTGTTTTTTTTTGCAGGGCTTCCAGGCGGAAGCAGTTACATCCTAATGCCTGGGAGAGGATTTGAGGACCGGAGCTGCATCTTTTTCAAAAGTCTAAGATAGACCCACTTTTGCAAATGGGCTCTTTTCCCTCCTCCACCGTGCTTCAAAGCAGTGGGATAAATGCCCTTTTGTTCGTTATGGGGATCCTGTGTTTGGGGATGGAGGCGGGAGTGAGGAGTTCTCCACAGTCACTGGGTAGGCAGGTGTAGTCCACCTCTCCGTGGGGAATGATGGTTCATATGCGAAGGTGAAGAGGCGGTACAGAAGCACAAGGAAACGAAGTATCAGCTTCACATGCCTTGAAGTAAGAAATGCGCGTTTATCAAAACATCTGATCAGCTTTTAAGTCTCTGACTTGCCGAGAACAAAAGACTAGGGAAAGCATTTCAAATGTTTCTTGGGTAGGTTTTGTTTATAATTATAAACATCAGTTAGTGATTTCCTCAGAGACTGTGGTAGAACTTTCAGAGTGGAAATTTAGGTTCCACTGAAAAGTTTGGATACTGCACATCACTAATCACATAGAGGAATCACATGAGGGTCTCAGAGCATGTGTGTTGTAGGGTGTCCAGCAGGAGACCTGTAAATTTATTCCTGGCTTCCTGATTCTCTGCAGGAACAGTATGGACTTCTCTGTCATTTTATAGCTTGTTAGGGAGGCAATACAGTGGAGTAATCTAACAACTACAAAGGTGTTATCAACTGGGCCTGGAGGCTCAGGCCTTTAATCCCAGCACTAGGGAGGCAGAGGCAGGTGGATCTCTGAGTTCAAGGCCACCCTGGGCTACAGGAAGGGTTCCAGGTCAGCCAGGGTTACACACAGTGTGACTCTGTCTCAAAACAAATAAACAATACCCACAAACCAATCTATCATCACATTAAAAACATTTGACAAGTCTTGAGAAGTTAGGGTGGGTTGAGTTCTCCACTGAACAAGAAAGTTATGTAGAACAAAATGACATAGACATTCATATATTAAAATATACATATATATTAAAGTATCTATTTTCACAGAAACGACTTTTGATAATTTAGATAGAGAATTGTCCTTTTAGCCCCCTTGTTGCTGCTTGATCATCTAAAGCATCCATCACTTCCATTCACTGACAATCAAGTACATGCTTAAAATATCATGTTGTATTTATGCATGTTCTATTTGAGGGATGAATGGGAGGCCTAGGCATGGTCAATCTCATGCCCAAGAAATACACAGATAGTAAATGGTAGACCTGAACTTCAGGTCTACCCCCACCTTGACCTTTGCTGGCTCCGATGGTCACCCTCCTCCACTCCAGGCTGCACAGTGATAATTTATTTCCCAGGTTTCTAGGAAATTTAGAAGTAAGTTCTAGCTTTCCAGATCTCATCCTAGGCCTAAATTGAACCTTAGCTGCCATATTTTGAACCTTTAAATTTTTATTTGTTTATTCATTGATTTATTGATTTAGTGAGAACACACGTGCGAGTGTGCATGCACACACACACACACACACATACACACACACACGGGGGGGGGGGGGCGGCAGAGGGGAGTGAAGGGAGAGAGAGAGAGAGAGAGAGAGAGAGAGAGAGAGAGAGAGAGCAAGCACTTCACAAACTACCCTGTGAAAGTCAGAGAACGACTTGTGGAAGGTTAGGTTCTCTCCTCCATCATGTGGGCCCCAGGGATTGACCTCAGTTTGTCAGGCCTGGCAGCGTGCACCTTCACCATCTGAGCCATCTGGCTAGCTCCCATAGTTTGAACTTGAAAGTCTCCATAGATAAAGGGAAATTATGGAAGAGTGCTCTCCCAGGAAAGGGAAACTGGAACCTGGAAATCTGTGTTAGAAGAGATGATCACTCAGATAATTCAGTGGAAACAATGTTCAATTCTAGTAAGGTTGGCTTAGTCTTTGGAGGAGAAAGAATAAGAAGCTGTTGAAACCAGCCTTTACTGTAGAACCCTCTCCGTTGCTAAGGAAAGAAGCCAAAGGCTAGGGTATGTTTTATTTTAGAATTTTATTTACTAGTAGGTGTGTGTGTGTGTGTGTGTGTGTGTGTGTGTGTGTGTGTGTGTGTGTAGAATGTATACCATGGCACACATGTGGAGGTCAAAGGACAGCTTTGTGGAATACAGCATATTTCTTTTTTTATGCTACCTGAATGTCTATTTGATCACCAGTACAGAGTCCCTAATTTTCTTGAAGCCAGGTTCACCAAGTGTCTTAGGGTTTCTATTGCTATGATGAAACGCCATAACCAAAAGGAAGTTGGGGAAGAAAGGGTTTATTTGGTGTTCACATCTACATCATAGTCTATCATGGAAGGAAGTCAAGGCAGGAGCTCAAAATGGGCAGGAACCTAGAGGCAGGAGCTGATGCAGAGGCCATGGAAGAGTACTGCTTCCTGACTTGCTCATTCCAGTTTGCTCAGCCTACTTCCTTATAGAACCCGGGACCACCAGTACAGGGGTGGCTCCACCCACCCACCATGGGCTGGCCCATCCCACGTCAATCACTAACTAAGAAAATGCCTAACAGTCTTGCCTACAGTTAGATCTTATAGAGGCAGTTTCTCAACTGAGGCTCCCTCCTCGCAGTTGACTGTAGCTGGTGCCAAGTTGACATAAAACCCAGCTGGCACATCAAGTTATATAGAATAAATAACTATTTCAAAAGGTACTTAATAGCACTTAAAACGCTAAGGGCAACTTGAATAAAGAACGTTGCAGTTGTTCCCAAGATGAAATTTATTCTACCCCGTGCCAGATTGTCCTCATTCTGACACTAGGTAGATACCTACCCCCACCAAGGACAGGAGTTTGCTGTGTAGTCCAGGCTAGACTTGAACGCTTGATTCTCATGCCTCAGCCCCCTAAAGTCTGAGACTAGAGGTATGCGCTGTTAGGCCAAGCAGGTATTTCCAATGGCTCCAAAGGAGTCACTGAGTCTGGTAGAGTTCAATGTGGTCATCTCACATTGTGAGTCACCTGACACGGATGTTAGGAACCGTCCTCTGGAAGAGCAGTGTGCATTGTGTACTGCTGATCCATGTCTTCAGCCCCAGCCTAGCCTTTCTTAAGGAGGTCCTTCGTAATCTAGAAAGCCTAGGGTTAGACTTCTAAGTTAGGGGTGTCTTGAATTATCAGTGTCATAGATGGAGGGGGGGAGACTGGAAGGGCCAGAGAAGAAGTTAGTAAGTGTTCTTCCCTTCTAAAATACATCTTCCTTCCTCCACAAAACAAAGTTTTCCATAGACCAAGAGGTGTAGGGACAAAAAGGGTGAGTATTAGTGTGGGACAGAAGTCTCACTTGGAAAGGACTCTTCCTTCATTCAGGGTCGCTGAGCCATTCAGGGACCTCCTAGGAGGATTTCCTGATGTCATGATCAGAGTATCTGTCTGTACCTGTGGGAACACCATCAAAGTGCTGAAAAACACAAGTGTCGATCCCAAGCTAAGTTTCTAAATGGTAGTAGGAGAGACACTTTACCCCTTCAATCTATTCCATATTGGTAGGATAAATTTCAATATAATTATTTTTCTGTTTATAAAAGTAACATATGGCCGAGCGCCATAGAGCATGACTAGAATCCCAGCACTCAAGAAGCCCAGGCCACATAATGAGTACCTGTCTTAAAACATAAAGTATGCTAGTTGTTAAAGTTTGGTAAGAGCTGAAAAGCAGGGCTAGGGAGGAAGGTATTTTTATAATTCCACTATGAAGAGAACATTTTAATGATTTGGACGTCTCTTGACAACTAGTTTTTTGAACCTAGTTGAGAGAGAGAGGAGAGTGTGAGTGTGTGTGTGTGTGTGTGTGTGTGTGTGTGTAATGTTTCATAGGACACAGAAGCATTTTCCCCAAATAATTTTAAAGTACTTATGGGCCTAGGGATGTATCTTAGGGGTAGACTACTTGTATAGAATGCTCAAAGGCCCTGGCTTCAATCCTCAACACTACCACCCCCACGCCACCAAAATAATAATAATGATAATAATAATAATAATAATAATAATAATATGATAAAAAGAAAGAAAACAAAAGCCCAACTAACTAAGCAAACAAAAGAACTACAAATATTTAAGGGTGGCTTTAAATGGCAGCATAATAATTTCATTTGACTTATGAACATGTTTTACGTCTCTTTGTTGTACATTACCCTATTGTTTGTTCTTTGGCAAAGTAAAGTTTCGATGGACATCTCACTGTTAACAACTGCATACTGTGCTTTGTCTGACGCCCTGGGCTCTATGCCTGGCATGCTTCTGAGCCTATTTCAGTGTGTCATTCTTACATAGAAAATGAGGTCATGCTTTTCTTACAGTCCATATTTAGTCAAGGACAGTGTGACCTCCTTAGCGCTCTGTGTGACTTTTCTCCTGTGCTTCCAATTCTCCTCAGTAGTGCATCTGCCTTAAAGTACTTCTCTTTAGGTTACCCGGGAAAGCAGGTTATTTGGAGAGGTGCAAAGGTCTAATCCTGTGGTTGGTTGGTCTGTGGTCCTTTGTTTATTGAGGTGGTTTGATGAGCAGCTGAAATGGTACTTTGTCAGTTTGCTTCTTTCCAAGCCTGTCCTTCATACATTCAGATCATATCTACACCTCTTTCCAGGATGGGATCAAGTTCTTAAAAGTGATTTTGGTGGTGTATAGTGTAATGTCATTTGTAATATAGGAATACTTGTGAGATGGGGCACGCTCAGCTGTATATTAATGATAAATAATTTGGTTTTCATTTCTTTCTACTCTTCCTTGTTTGGTTTAGGGTGATGGAGGTGGTCATGGTGTAGTGGGAGGGGAAGAGATCCTGGGTGGATATGTAACTCCCTCACTGTCATATTAAGCTGAAGACAATAAACCCTGTAAAAATTCCCAGTATACCATGCCAGAGAGACCTGGGGATATCTTCATGTTTTAAAAAAGATATATATCAGGTGTTCTCGTGAGTGCTCTGGCTCTGTTAGTCACCCTGGAGATTAAATCAAGGCCTACTTTCTTCAGTGTTACCTGGATACAAGTGACTCACAGCAGTGAATTTTCTTAACAACTGAAGCTTGGCCTTTCAAGAACAAAACTTTTCTTTTTTTTAAATATGAAAACTAATCTCATTAAACAACATCTGTCCATATTGTGTATTTCTCTACCTTATGAAATATAGTTTGCAAAACATAGTGCAACATTTTTGGCAGCCTGTGCATGTCTGTCTTGTGCTAGGTAAGAAGGCTGGCCATAACTGTGTTGCTCAAAATACTCCACAATGTCACACAAAGCAATAGGAATTGACTTTGCCCAGTCCTGAGCCATGTGTGGGCACTATTCCTATGAGCTTTGGAGACCCTTGGATGTGTGATAGAGCTTGAATTAAAAAAGAAATTTTTATTGTAGGTCATGTATGTGCTTTCATTGTCTTTCACCAGAGAGTTGGTGACTGACGTTTATGCAGTGTGCCTACCCAACCTCTTTAATAACAGTGACAGAATGCAATTAAAATAACCAGCTTGTTGAGGTTGCTTTTAAATTTTCTGCCTTGGGTCTGGTCTGTGTCCAGGAAACCAAAATTCATTAGACTACCAGGCAAAATAAAGAATAAATAACTTTGGTAGTCTCTAGTAGCCGCTAGTGTCACGGTTTCTTTTGTTCATTTCGTTTCTCTTGTAGAGAGATCTAGAGTCATTGTCAATGACATAATTTTTTTTTTTTTGTCCTTTACATTTTTGGTTCTTTCAGAGTTTCAAACAAGGTATTTTAATTGTATTTATCCCTCCCTCCATGCCTCTTAGATACATCATTCCATCCCTACTCACCCAACTTTGTGTCTTTTTTTTTTTTTAAGTATTTAGACCCATTAAGTGAAGTTTGTGCTCTTTGTATACTCTTGGGTGTGTGGCATCCCACTGAAGAGCCGTCAAACCACCATGGATCGCATTCTTAAAGACACTGACTCTCTCTCTCTCTCTCAGCAGCTATCAACTGCCAGTACCTCCCCTCTCCATGCTAGAATTTTGTCTGGCCTGAGCCCTCGCAGATCTTGGGTACACTGTCTTTTAATGACATTGATTTCTTATGTGCAATTGCCCTGCTGTATCCAGAAAACATTGTTTCCTTCTAATTATCCATCACCTCAGACTCTTACACTCTTTCTGTCCCCTCTTCCTGAGCCCTGAGAGAAGGAGTGTAATGTAGATGTATCGTTTAGAGTCGAATACTCCATAGCCTCTTATCTTCTGCACGTTGATCAGTTTTGGGTCTTTGTATTAATCACCATCTACTGCAAAAGAAAGCTTTTCTGATTATGGTTGAAAGATGCACTAATCTAAAGGTATAACCATAAGTCATTAAGAGTCATTTTAATATACTATGTATATTTAACAGAGTAATAGTAATAGGTTCTCACCTAGTACCTATACTTATCTAGACATAGGTTCTTGGCCTGATAATGGTGTCAAGTATGGGTTTTATCTTGTGGAGTGGGATGTAAATCCAATAGGAAAGTGGTTGGTTACTCCCATGACATTCACACCACTATTCCACCAGTAGGCATATCTTGCCAGGTTGGTCATTGATGCAACTCATAGGGTTCACAACTGGGTAATATTGGTAATTTGTTTTCTCTGCCCCAATAGTGTGAATAGCACCTTCCAGTACTGTGAAGGCTAGCCAGTAGGAATAAAGTTTCCTGGTGAGCACCAGCTTGATTTCTCCGTGTTCGATGACATGTGTATGGTATCTTAAAAGGATCGGGTCCTAAAAGGATAACAAAGGCACTGGCAGTAGTCTATAATGTTTGGGAGTCTGTGGGACCATGCTGACCCACAACTGCAAGGGAGGTAACCATTCCTGACACTAGTCTCTTTGTTTATTATCCTGTGGTGTCTAGAAGGAGCATTGTTGCCCCATTAGTATAACTCCATTTAAACTCCACATGTGTGTATATATTAGGAAACTTCTATAGTGGTAGACTTTTTTGAAATGTCTTTAATGTTAGTTAACCCTCCCCCTATTCCATTTTCTACTCTACCCTTCTATTTGCCTCTCTAATAAACCCTTCTTGTACCTCTATCCCTTTCAACCCTTTATACCACCTACCTGTTCTATCCACCTTTCTTGAGATCTCCCATATGACTCCTTAGTTATTTCCTGAACTTTGTGGGTATGTTGAATGCAATACATATGCCTGAAGTTTCTGATAAGGGCCCCAAAACTACAAGTAGTAACCCCAACAGTTAATAAATGGAACCTCAGGAAATGCTTACATACAGCAAAGGACATGATGGTTCAAGTGATAGGCAGTCTGTAGTATGGGAAAAATATTTTGACCAGCTGTACATCCCAACAGAGGTGGTATCTCGAATATACAAATAACTTAAAAGACTGAGCATCGAGGAAGCAAACAACCCAATTTTAAAACAAGGTATGGAACTGAACACAGAGTTCTTGACACAAAATACAAATGACCGGTAAACTTAAAAAAAAAAAAATACTCAGCATCCCTAGCTATTAGGGAAATGAGATTAAAACTGCTTTGAGATTTCATCTGATCCCAATCAGAATGGCTAGGATCTGTAAAACAAATGATCACAAAGGCTGGCATGGATGTGGAAAAAGAAGAACACTTACTGCTGGTGGGGGTACAAACTGGTTCAGCCACTGTGGAAATCAATGGGGAGGTTCCTCAAAAAGATAGAAGCAGATCTATTACATGATCCAGCTCTATCCCTACGATCATCTACTCCAGAGACAACTGCTCATCCATATTCATTGCTCCTCTAATCACAGTAGCCATTAAGTAGAAATAGCCTAGATGTCCATCAACTGATGAATGGATAGTGAAAGCATGGTACCTTTACAAAATGTAGTATTATTCAGCTGTTAAGGAAACCAAAATTATTAAATTCTCAGGTAAATGAATGATAGATCTGGAAATAGTCATTCTGAGGGAGATAACCCAGACCCAGAAAGACATACATTGTGTGTTTTCTCTCATTTACAGATATTAGCCTTGAATATTCATTGAAGTGATCTTATAAGATAAGAAAGCATTGTTATATTTGATAGAGTTCCTACCCTCAAATTGCTTAGGTGGTTTAAGAAAATACACGAGCCCTGGTATGTAGAGTGAGTAGAAAATTTCTTAATAAAGAAAAATGAAAAAAAAAAAAAAAAGAAAAAGAAAAAAAATACGCTCGGAGTGGTGAGATGGCTCATCAGGTAAAGGTGCCTGCTGCCACCAAGTCTGATAACCGGTGTTTGCTCTCCTGGATCTATATGGTGGAAGGAGAGACCCAACTCCTGCAAGCTGTCCTCTAGCTTCCACACGCACAATGTGGTTTGTGCACACACACACACACACACACACACACACACACACACACACTATAATAAAATAAATGAAAGAAAATCCATAGGAAACACCTTTGCAGTCAGAGTAGGCTGGGCTGTTGGATTGGCTGGCACAGTTTACTCCAGCCCATGCCACACAAGCAGCCTGGGTAATTTCTTCTGAGCATTAATCTGGTGCTGGCAAAGCAACCGCAAGATGTTTGTTTATCGCTCTCATGAAGATGAGGCAGGCCCTTGCCTCTTCTCTCCAGATGCTCTTGTCCAAGTGGACAGCCCTGGTCTCCAGAAGTCAGGACAGGTGACCAGATGGGGAGATGAGCAGGCTTCAGACCAACCAAGCCTTGCAAACCTAGGTTTGGTGTGATTTGTTTTTGCTACTCCCAAAGCTCCGGGATCATTCTGTTCCAAGGACAACCACCAGATTCCACAGTGATGCTATGAGAACAGTTGAAATTCAAAGGACTGGTGACATTTAAGAGTTGTCACAATCCAGTAACACCATGGTTTCTCCCTTACCACTGGATGTGGCGGCTTCTTCATTCCAATCGTGATTTTGAAATCCGTCCTGAGGAGAAAAATAACTATTTGTTAGAGCAAAGGGGTTATTTATTCCCAGACGAGGATTTACCTTAACAGCCTGTGTATCTAGATCAGGAACTGGTGCAGGGTTCTTGGAGGGAAGTTGACAGTTCTGCCCCTAAGAAGAGCTGTATATCCCGTGTTACTTAGGTCTTATCGGGCCTTTACTGGTTTTTAGATTTGTGTTCACGGGCTTTCCATTGCTTTTGTTTGTTTTGAGACAGGATTTCAGCCATGCTGTCCTGGAATTCACAGGCTCTCTGCCTCAGTCTCCCTTGGTGCTGCTATCACAGGCATGCTCCATTCCACTCAGCTCTCAGTTTTAATAATATTTCCATGGGATTAGGTTGGTGAGATTTTCATTGGTTGTGACACCTTGGGTCCTGTTCAGTAGTCTACTCACCAGCATGGACTGATTTCACTGTCCCATGGGCTGACAAAGGGTAGGACTCCTTATCACAGAGCACAGGCGTTGTGAGGTTCCATCTACACACCATGCCTAGCCATTGGCTACCACCACACCCTGGCTGAGATACGGGTGGAGACCTAAGGAGGTGTTTGGGGGTGGAGGTGGATGTAAAAAGTGGGAATCCTGGATTGGAAGTCCCAAAAGTAGCTAGAAAAATAAAGCTGGGACCCTTCAGGACACTAAGTTGGAATTATAACCTCCAGAAAACAGGAGGTCTGATGATAGATGTTCCTTAGAAGCAAGAGGAGACATGCATGGGAGGGTGGAATTCAGTGTTGTGATTATAGTATTGACAGTGTGAGGAGTGACATTGGTTATTTTGAGGGGCCCAAAGAAGAGTATTTTTGTCCTGAGGTTTCAGGTTCTGGTATCCATGGGAGCCATTCCCTGGGAGAGCTGGCATTAGTGCGTCTTCCACTCAAGTGATAGTGCCCGTGTAGCGGCAAGCTCTCCCTTGTCCCCTGCCTTCTTTTCTAAACTAGAACAATGAGCCAGGGAAACATGTGAGGTCCTGACTGTCCTTTTCTGGTTTGCTTTTGGGCTTGGTTGCCCCTGTTTTGTGTTTCCAAGACTCTTTAAGATAGAAGTTTGCTCTTTGGTGTAAATAAGCTTTGACTGTCAGCCCCTGGGTCAGGCAGTATGGAGGAGACTTTACATAGCAAATTGAAAAATTAAAAAGTTGTGACCTAGGAGTGGTTGAAGTAGTTTAACAGGAAAGTCATCGTGGCTAGGTGTGGTCTACACTTGTCATTTATGGAGACATACTGCACAGAGTCAAGGTGTGTAGCCATGGTTAATAGGAAAGAGGTAACACCCACCACTTCATGGTTTTAGCCACGCTCAATGGCACAGTAATAGCTTGCAGCCAGCCTGGTAAGGGCCAAGACCTTGTTCCCCTCACTTCAGAGCTCACCTCATGTTGTCTTAGGTCCTTCCAGAGGCCTTCTTCGTGGGTTGGGTGACGGCCTCAGACTCAGCGTTGCATCACCTGGAATACCTGTCCTTGAGCCTGACCTGAAACCAGGCACGCCTCATTTCTGCTCCCCCCTGGGCGGAAGAGTGCTATGCGCCACACCACCCATCAGCCTGGACAGGCGTGGTCACAAGCGTAGGTACTCAGCCCACAGTGTATTTAACAGACTTCCCTAGGCAAAGTGGGGCTTACACAGTGAAGACAAAGGAGCCTGGGCTGAAACTTAAGGGGGCTAGTGACCCACTGACGGTCCCCAAAGTGAAGATGAGCGTCAGTGGCTGAACTGCAGAATCCATTTGGTTCTTCAGAAATTCTTATTTTGTATCTTCTTTCAAAGGGGCAGGGGAGAATGTTTTCCTCTTTTAAAAAGTGACATGTAATTTACACGCACACAAAATCTACAGCTCCTAAGCATATAACTCCATGCAATTTGACAAAGGGCAAATGCATGCTTGTGCATAATCTACACCCATCAAGATACAGAACCATCTTATCAGCTCAGAAAGTGCCCTGGTGCCCCTGAGACCATCTCCACTGGAGGCAGCTGCTGTTCTGATTTGTTTATTGGTCTCTGTAACTGCTCAAACAAATGACATATGTATTCAGTCCCTAAATGACAACCTCTGGAGCCACTTCTTTATGAAAATATTTATCATCATTTCAAAATATAGCTTAAGTTTGAAATGTATTTTAAAAATGAATATAAAGTAGACACACACACACATATATATATGTGTATATATATATATATATACATATATATATATGTATATAGAGAGACTATTATCCAGGCTTAACAATAAAGAAAATTATAATGTGTGTTACATTATGTTAGGTGAAATATGCCAAACACAAAAATAGCTGTATGATACCACTAATAAGAGATAACTACCTTAGCCACAGTCATAGAGATAAGGTGTACACTGCTAGCCAGGGGAGATGGGGTTGGAACTGCTTGGTGGGTACAGTGTAGAATTTCAATATGAGGTGTTAAAAAAACTTCTGGAAATTGATCCCAGTGGCAGTTGTACAATGAATTTATTCAACATCACTGGTATGTATGCTTTAGAACTCTTATAAAGATAAATGCTTATATATTTTTTTCTCAATTAAAAAAATTGGAATAGGCATCATAAGCTAGTGGCAAAGTGTGGTTTTTGAAGATCCCTGTTTAAAATTACATGTGTTACTTACATTCCCTTTCAGACAACCTTCTTTTTATTATAAAGGAAGGAAAGGCTGGACGTGGTGGCATGGAGTCTTCAATCCCAGCACTTGGGAGGTAGAGGCAGGTGGGCGGGCCTCTGAGTTCTGCCCCACCCCCACCCCTGGTTTCCACTCCCCATCTACATAGGGAGTTCTGTGTAACCAGGGCAACACAGTAAGAACTTGTCCCCAAAACTGACAGCCACAAAAGACAAACTTCAAATACAGAATACAACTTTTTGATGCTCACCATCTCGGTGTGCTTCTTACTGTGTACGTGTTCCTTTGCATCTGTTTTCTGTGTGTGTGCTTTAGGGGAAAAATGTAGCATTTCCCACCTTCTATGTATGCTAGGTGACTCCACTTGGTTTAAATATTCACGTGGAGTCTGAGGGCTGGTGTTTCTAGCATGAGGTCTCATGACCATGCTATAATTTATTTAACCCCTCCTCTGTGCCTAGGTTGATTCTGTTTCATCCCTGTTACTGGTAATGCTATGAAAACGTGTGTGTGTGTGTGTGTGTGTGTGTGTGTGTGTGTGTGTGTGTGTGTGTAGAAACCTTTGTATAACTTGATTATTTCTTTGGTCACGTGTATGTGCAATACGTGTACAAGGCCTCTTTAGATACTCTACATTTAGTTGGGAAAGTTGCCTCAGTTTCTCTTAGGAACTGCTCTGCCCTGGTCTAGAGGGTTTCCTGCCTGGGAGCTACTTCACAGTCTGTGGCTTCTTCCCTGAAATTCTGCGCTTTAGTTATCAAGCCGTATGGTCTTGAACTCCATGGCTTGTTTTATTAAAAGCACTCTAAAATGATGGTTGATTAAGGGTATCATATTACTTTATAGACAACTCTGGATTCTCTTTTCACATTTTGGACTTTAGGCTAGGTGTACTTGCAGGAAAGTGGGGATTCTGTTGGTTTTCCTGGCAAACTTGGAGAAGTTTGGCTCCCTTTGAACACACTGGTGAGAGAGGGGGAAAAGGCAGACAGAGCCTTGGCCCTGAGTAAGGTACATGAACCAAGCGCATCACTTTCCTGCCCCGAGAGGTGAGGATGAACAGCTGTGGCCTGTGGGGCCTCTGGCTCAGGTGCAGCTTCCTGGAAAAGCGGCATTGGTGATTTTGTAGAGAAATTCAGCCTTGATGTTTAGCAGGAACGGAAAGGGGCGTGGGTTCTCATCCCTATTTTGATGACCGTGGCTCCCTCCATTCTTCCTGGACTTTCCACTTCTGTAGGCTGGGAAGGAGGGGGAGAGAGGAGGGAGCAGAAAGGGTTTCCATTAATGCCGATGTGACTACCATCCCTGTAACATGTTCCTTCCTTCCCTGAGAAGTGGAACACTCGGGTCCAAACACGCACGTTGCCTAGGAACCGTACAGACTCCTGGGAGTCAGGACACCAGATTTGGCTTCTGTTTCTGTACTCACTGAGTTTGTGACCTTGAACCACGAACTTGGTGTGTGGCTTCACCTTCCCCCACTGTCAGGTGGTGGGGACAATGGGGTGACGCAACTTTCTTTGGGGGAGTGCAGAACAAACATGAATACAGAAGTGCTTTGAAAAGTATGAGGTGCTGTGTGTAGAGAATGCAGTCTTGCCGAGACTTGAGCTCATGGTCCTGCTTGGCTTTGCAAGTGGTATTTTTGCCTTATGTCCATCCGGTGATTCTCATCAAGGAGATTTCTTAAGCTGGAGCCAGCCGGGCTGGGATACGTGGAAGCATGCACATGGAAGGTGCTTGGAGAATTTGGATAGTGCAGCATGTCGGCCCCCTACCCCAGCCTTGTGGAAAGGACATTTAAGGGCGGGGTCTCTCATCTGTGTGTGTTTTAGTTGCATTACTAGAATTTAAGTAATGTGATTTTTTTTTTTGGAGAGATGGGTTAAATTTAATTTTCGTTTCATTATAAACTACTGTTTGACACAGGATTGGGGATGGTGGCTCATGTGATCTTCACATACGAATGATACCAAATATTTCTGAATTTTATCAACAATTATGAGAGGAACACACCAGAGTGCTTTGAGACAGTATATGGTGGCTGCTTAATGAGCTCGAAGTTGTGACTGGCTTCCTCAGGCGTGAAATATGGGGTGTGTATGTGTGTGTGTGTGTGTTCATTAAAGAGTAGAGGCTCAGAAGCACAGAGACCACGAATGTGTCTTGGATACTTATGGTGTCTCAGGCAAAGAGCTAGTCATGGGTAACAATGAGACAGCTGCTCTGAGGTTCCTAGGTAAAGCAGGAGGATCTCTGGAGCCTAGGAGTTCAAAGCCAGCCTGGTCAGCACAGAGAGGCCTGGTTTCCACAAGGGAAAAAGAAGCCGGGAGAAGACTGAAGAAGTCTTTCCCTTCAAGTGAGTCTGCCTAGAAGGGCAACTAATCAAATAATAGAATCAGGGCTGAGACAGGGGCAGGGCAGGGGAGGCGTGCTCTGGAATCCTGCAGAAGGAGCCCTGGCTCCATCCTCAGAGGCAAGGAGGCCTTCTGTTCCTGCTGAGACCTGAAGGGAGTGGAAATTCTTCTGGAAAGCCCCATTCTAACTGAGGGACGACACGGGTTTACTGAATGTGGAGCTGGGCCTGCAGGAAGCGAGAATGGCTGTGTTAGGAAACATAACTGGGCTGGTCGGGGCACAAGTTTGGACTCGACCCAAGAGTGTGGCCTTGCTCCTGAGCCGTATGGAACAAGAAATGGTTCTTAGTAGGGTGCAGTGTGCTTGGATAGGCATATTTGACATGTAATTTTGGTTTCTGTGTGGCTGGTGAATGGAGGGAACCAATTAGGGAGCCACTGTGGTTCCCCCCAATTAGGTGGCTGTAGCCTTTTAGGGATTAGAGTGACCCAAGAGGCTGGAGGGGAAGCCAACCTAGTATCTGATAGACTTGACCGTGGCTCAGGCTCGGATGGGGTGGCTGATTGGCCACCCCACTTAAAGAGAGCTAAGTGAGGGGGGTGAAGGGCTCTGTTCTAGGACTGGTGACATAGCTCAGTCCACAGTCGCTAAGTGATGACTCAGGGTCTGTCCCTGGAACCCCACAATGGAAGGAGAGGACCCACTCCAGAAAGTTATACCCTGACCTACACACACATACACACACACACACACACACACACACACACACACACACACACACACATACACACACACACACACACACACACACAGACACACACAACTTTTTATAAAGGGGCTCTATTCTAGCCATTGTTAATTTATTAATATATTTTGAAAATATTTGAAATTACTTGTCTGAAAGAATACAAATTATGAATGAATAGTGGAAGCTAGAAAAACATACTTAATATCTGGATCTTGATAGCCCCCCCTTCACACACACACACACACACACACACACACACACACACACACACACAAGCACTCCACTACATTCTTTGTAAATGGGCTCTTTTTAGAATTCCTTTTTGCCCAACTGCAAATGCTATGAATATTCATTTATTCTTTTAAAATGTAAAAGTGCTTTATCATGATGGGGTCAGTTCTCAGCCATTTGCCTTAATGAAATAATGATATGGAAGATTTGAAACTACTTGTGACTATTTGCCATTGGGTTGCATTAGGACTTTGGAGCCTGGTGACAGCAGAGAGATACCATCTGGAATTAAATTCACTGTAGCTCCTTATCTGTCTTTCTGTAATCTAGATGCTTGTGTAAGCAGCTGCAGGTGGACCAGCCTCGGAGGGCATCCTTTTATATTTGTTTCTTTGTATTATTTGCACCTTCCAATCTAATTGTATCATAAAAGTCACTTAGGCTGGGCGGTGGTGGTGCACGCCTTTAATCCCAGCACTCGGGAGGCAGAGGCAGGTGGATCTCTGTGAGTTCGAGGCCAGCCCGATCTCCAAAGCGAGATCCAGGAAAGGCACAAAGCTACACAGAGAAACCCTATCTCAAAAAAACAAAATGAAACGAAAAAAAGTCATTTAGAACACATTTTTCCCCCTGTAAAAATGAGATTATAAATTGTGGCTAGGTTTTGTTTCTTTCTTTTCTTTTTGAAACAGGGTCCTGTTGTGGTTGATATTTTGTGCATCCCAATAAACTAATCTGGGGGTCAGAGACAGAACAGCCACTATATTAAACATAGGTTTTGGCAGTGGTAGCACACGCCTTTAATCCTAGCATTCTGGAGGCAGAGATCCGCCTGGATCTCTGATCCGCCTGGATCTCTTTGAGTTCAAAGCCACACTGGAAACAGCCAGGCATGGTGACACACACCTTTATTCCCAGTAAGTGATGGCAGGAAGCAGAAAAGTATATAAGGCGTGAGGACCAGGAACTAGGCAGGTTAAGCTTTTAGCTTTTAGCAGCAGTTCAGCTGAGATCCATTCAGATGAGAACACAGAGGCTTCCAGTTTGACGAAACAAGATCAGCTGAGAAATTGGCAAGGTGAGGTTGGATGTGGCTTGTTCTGTTTCTCTGATCTTTCGGCGTTCACCCAAATACCTGGCTCTGGGTTTGTTTTATTAATAAGACCTTTTAAGATTCGTCTTACATCCTGTAGCTCTGGCTGGCTTGGGACTCACAGAGCTCCTTCTGGGATTAAAGGTGCATGCCACCATGCCGATCTGTGCGACTGAGTTTCTAAGCCACTCCACCACAGCTGTGTATTCTGACTTAAAAGTCTCAGCTTGGTAAAGTAGCATGTGTCTGTGATTCCAGCACTAAGGAGGCTGACACACGAGACTCAAAAGTGCTAGCCTAGCCTATTGACCCTGTCTCAAAAATAAATAAATAAGATACATTTGCCATGAGCAATAGTAATAAAGTCATGCTGTCAAAATAATTGTCATCAAAGAAAGCTGTATTACTGAAAAAAAAAGTTTGTCTTGTCCCTCTGAACCTGAACAACTAGTTTGATCATAATATGAGGAGGGTGATGGCAGTCTGGGGAACCCATTGGTGCCAAGAGCCATGGAGATAGTATTAACTTAAAATCGAAATGTCTTCTTGATGCATGGGACTCAGAGTTGTGACTATAGCTGTTTCAAAACCTCAGGAGTGAGAAGTGAGTGAAGACAGCCTCCTTGGGCACAGCTTGACAAAGACTTGGAAGCCGGGAGGACTCTGGGAAATGGACCTCCCCTGGGTGGAACTGATTGGGAACCTGGGTTGCACTATCCTGGCCTGTGCAGAGCACTGCAGAACTGCTCCCCTGGGGCATCTGGCTTGGGTTGCTGGGGTGAGGAGTGAGTGGGGCAAAAAATGAAGGGACTGTGGCCTTTGCTCAGGGGAGGGCGTTGTTCCGGAGAGTCACAACCCACTGCCTGTAAAGTGCTGTCAGTTTTTGGACCAGCGTATTTTCTGCTGTTGGGGTCACAATGAAGGCCATTCAAGATCTAATTTTTAAATTAGATTTATAGATTGTATTCTGTGTCAGAGTATATGTATATATGCACACCATGTGTGTGCTTTGTGCTTGTGGGGTCAGGAGAGGGCATCAGATCCCCTAGAACTGGAGTTAATGGATGGCCATGAACCACCATGTGGTTGCTGAGATGGAAGCCAGGTCCTCTGCAAGAGCAACAAGTGCTCTTACCATTGAGCCTTCTCTCTAGCCCCCCATTGAGAATGTTTGAACACTGAAAATACATCTCCTTTCTTAGAGACGTGGTCTTCTGATGATCCGTAGGTAGCTACCTAGACGTTAGCATTCATGTTCTCTGCTCTGTAATTCACTGTGACCTCGCCCTGTCCTGCAGGCCTGGCAGATTTCCAGACCCTTGTCGCTTTCATATCATGTTTCCGTTCCCTCAGTTTGTCCTCAGGGGGCACTCGGGTCTATTTATATTATAGTATTGCTGGGTTTTTACTGAGAGTAAATTTAAAATCACCCATTTGCAACTTTTGATTGAGGTTTATCTATATGTTCTTTAAGTTGATATTTCCTTGTAAAATAGTGCAAAAAAACCCCATCATATTAATAGCAAGAGATTCATAAAGTACTAGAAAGCTGAGCAAAATAAAATGTTTTCTATAATTAGAGCATGCTCATTTTATAAGAAGACAATCTCTAATATATTTGTGTATATGTCTATATTTTGGAGACTCAACCATGTCATCTATAATATAAGACATGTTTCCACTTGCAGGCACAAAAGGCAAGTGTTTGTTGGGTATGTTGTTTCTGTCCTATAATCCCAGCATTCAAAAGCCTGAAGATGAGAATTGCAAGTTTGAGACCAACCTGGACTACAGAGTGAGCGCCAGGCCAGCCACAAATAACTGAGACACAACACTCTGTCAAAAAAAAAAAAAAAATGCTTACCCCCTAATTTCTTAATTTCAGAAGAAATGGACAGTTTTAGTTTTGTTGTTTTGTTTTGTTTGACAAGGTTTCAAGTAGTCTAGCCATCCTCAGACTTGCTCTGTAGCCCAGGATGATTTTGAACTCACAGTGGTCCTCCTACTTACATAGTCCAAGTCCTGAGATTGCAGGCATGTGCCACCATGCCCGGTCAGAAGGTGGACAGCATAATTTCAGTACGTGACCGACGGAATGTGCGTTGCGCTTCCTTGCCCGGCATGCACTTCATCTTTGTAGACCACCTCTAGTTTGCAAAGCACATTCTCAATGGCTGCCTAGGAAGAGAGTGATATCCCTCGGTAATGTCTGTAGAGCATGCACCTGACGAAATTCCCCTCCTCTAAGACAGAAGCACCTGTCGGTGCTGCAGGGTGCTCCCCAGCAGGATCCCCCTGGACTGTGGAGGATTCTAGAGACCAGTGTCATGGTACAGTGACCTGACTTAGTGATCTAAGGGTTGCTGATAGCCTGCCATCAAAGCTAGCCTCCCCTTGCTTTGGGTATCTAAGTCTCCTCCCATCCCCTTCCAGGATCATATACTGTCATAATGAAGGAGGTGAGGGATGCTCCCTGTCACCATTAAGGCATGAGTTACCCCTAGAGCCAAGTAGAGTTCAGCATCACTGCAGGTTCTATCCTGTCTCCCATCTGTCCCTAAACATTCCTAACATGTGGCTCTGACTTGTGCCCCATCTCTCTCTGACCCTTCACCCTCTCCTAAACTAACATGGGCACAGTTCCCTCTGATACACAGTGTACCACTTTTTTAAAATGTAATCATAGTGTGAAAAAAAAATACATGATGTGGGCTCTCTGGACATTAATTGGCAGTGCCTTCTGGCACACGGTGGGTGCAATTCCCCTGCTTTTCAGCACCTTTTCATAAGTTGAGTCTGTTTTAAAGATTTTTTTTCCCTGCCAAGCATTCATTAGTTTCAGATTGAGTTGCCCTGGTTGCCACTGTGATGGATTCCTTCCCTCTCCTCGGCAGCCAGCTCCAGAGGAGGCAGAGAAGGAGTCACATTGATTCCACGCCACCCTTCTGAGAAGTGCGGCAGTGCCCGCTGTCTTATAGGGACCATTATGCACTGTTCCTCCTCCGTCTTCCCATGATCCCCTACGACAGGGCTGCTCTGTGACATAGCCTCTGTCTCGGTGTCCACGGAGGTTTTCTTCTCCCGTAGAGTTCTGCACACAGTAGGAACTTCAGATGAGCTTTCGTAAGTTAAGAGTCAAGGAAATCATGGACTTATCAGGTGCCAATGAAATTTTGTTCAAGTGAGTGTCGACACAGACTCGTCCATCTGTCAGACAGAGCCCACTTTTCTCTGTATGTGGAGTGAATGAAGTTTGTGAGGTGTTTCCCTAAACACACACACACTCACACTTGTCACTGTGGTGTGCACATTAAGCTCAGGGTATACATCAGGAAAGCCGAGGATACTTTGAGGTGTAAGCAAACCAATACAAGCAGATGGGCCGTGTTCGGGACGGATGATGGCTGGGACTTGAATGCAGGTTTGGCAGCTGCTTAAGCGCGCAGTGAAAAGAGCTGCTTTCTGCAGCATGCGTGCGTGCGTGCGTGCCACGCCCACGGGGTCTAACTGTGTAGCCCAGGTTGACCTTGAGTTTGCCTCAGCCTTTGGAGAAAGAGCTGATTACAAATGAGGACATCGTAGTTGGTTTGAGAACAGTTTTATTATTGTATTTGGTGAAAAGGTTCATCTAGTGAGATAAACCATGTGTTTTGTGAGGCAGTTTCCTCTGAGGGAGCAAAGTCAGCACAAGCTGTCAGTCCGAGGGGGTCCCCTGTAGGGAAAGGGTGTACAGGAGGCTCACAAGCAGTGAGGAGCTCCTTTTGAGCTCACCTTCTCCCCACCCACCCCACCCCCATGTCTAATATGTACCTTAATAAATGCTCGTAATTTTCTGTGCAGGTAATGTGAATAGTGGTCATTTTTGGACAGGCTCTGTGTGGGGAATACTGGAGGGACAAAAACCTTGCGGTGGGAGGATTCTATTTTCTCACTGTTCCACAAAGGGAGAGAGTGTATTTAAAAATAGAACTGGAGTGCCCTCCCTCCCCCATCTCCAAATGAGGCAGCAAAAGAGAAAAGTGGGACTCACCTGTGTGCAGATCCAGCGGAGGAAATCTGATATTCTAAACTGCTGACTAGGGTGCAGGTGCAAGCCTCAGGAGAAAGGGGCAGAAAGAAGTGTGGTGTGTCTAAATACACAGCCCTGTTTTGTAAACTAAAGTCTCCTCCCCGCCATAAGCACATTTCCTATGTGTTTGGGACTGTTTTAAAAGCCAATGTTTCCTTACAGACGTTATTAAATCATTGGTTACACAACCTTGGCAGCCTTCTGGTAGTTTTCTTTTGTTTGAGATTGCCATTAGCCTGAACGAAAATATTTACAGGCTTCTTGAAATAGGCTAGATTATGTTAAACAGGGAATGAAATGTAAAACTAAAACCTTAGAAAGCCAAGCATGGATTTGCCCCAAAGGTGATAATGGGGCTAATAAACTGATCTGTGACCCCTCTGGGAGAGAGGACAGTGAGTCATCAGCATCATGGGGGCTCGGGATTCCACACAACTGCCTATCCTTGGGGTTTCCCACAATGAGGAATAACCTCACGTATGTGCTGCTGTTTTTCCTGGGAGTAGACAACACGGAGGCATGGAAACATTTATGCTTCTCTTTCTCCTGTTTGAGGGTCTGGGGATTTGTGCTCTGGCCTTTGGTGGAGAAGTGGTAGAGAGGCAGGAGAGGGAAATAAATGCAACCAGTCATCCTTCAGCAGACTAAGAGTAATGTGCAACTCAGTCTTCTTCATAATACAGTCTTCTCTTCTTGGTAACTATTACTGCTTATTGCAAAAAAGAACGCTAGTGACAAAGATTTGCTTCTTTATGGAACATGGTGGTAAGCCCAGAAATGGAATACAAGTCCCTGCTAGGTTCTCTACTGTCAATTTCCTAGAGTCTCATAATGAGTGGTGCTTGTCTGAAAGCATATGTTACTCCCATATTGAGTAGGAGAAAAATCTCTTTATCCTAAGATTGTCAGAGAGACGGGCTCCGGAGTAAGCAGACATCCTTTGCTAGCCCACGTGCTTTGGAAGCCTGGGCAGCAACAGCTTGTCATTCGGCCGCCATGCTCACAGCAGTTGCTAGGATCTGAAGGAACAATTCTGCTCTAAACAAGATCACGGGAGGACCCAGGAAGCCCCTGATGCTTGCCGTGAACCTGCTCTTTGTTACCTTGCTGTTCTGTGAGCATGCTCCTGCCTTTGCTGTAGGTGGCAGGTCCCCAAGGACCTAAGGGTACTTCCTTTCTCCCGCAGCCAGGTCTCAGCTGCACATCCCTGGCCTCCACTACAAAGAAGGCTCTGTCGGAACCAGCCACAGCCTCTGCTTTCCTTGTTATCGCCATGCTCTTCTGGCTAGCCACCTCCTCATTCATTTTGGGGGGCTTACTTCTTTTTTCACCTCAGTGTGGATTCAAGCTCTGCTTTGATTGAATAACTGGCTTTCTCCCTGTCCTTGCAAATAGCACAGTGCTGATGAAAATGGGCCCTTCATAAGACAACCTGTAAGACAATGGCCAGAACTGAAGACTTCACTGCATTCTTAGCAATTCTTCTCATTAGGTGTCAGGGGTGTGTGTGTGTGTGTGTGTGTGTGTGTGTGTGTGTGTGTGTGTGTGTATGCTCACACGCATGTGTGCTTTCTCTTAAGTTATTAGTGTTGGATGACTTGTCTCTGGTAGAAATGGCCCCAAGCAATAGTCAGTTGACTACCTGGGCCTTTCTGTTTACCCTTTGCCCATATAAGAAATAATAGAAAGGCTGGCAATATCACCCAGCAGTAAAGTGCATAGGCCCCTCGGCTCATTTTCCAGCAAGGAAGGAAGGGAGGGAAGGAGGGAGGAGAGAAGGGAGGCAGGGAGGGACAGAGGAAGGGAAAAATCCTTTTAAAAGTGGAGGGAATAGCCGGGTGGTGGTGGCGCACACCTTTGATCCCAACACTCGGGAGGCAGAGCCAGACAGATCTCTGTGAGTTCAAGGCCAGTCTGGTTTATAGAGCAATATCCAGGACAGGTACCAAAACTATACAGAGAAACCCTGTTTCGAAAACAAACAAACAAACAAACAAAAAGTTGAGGGAATAAAAATACATAAAATGGACTGTTAAGTAAACCCCCAGATCACTGTTGCATCGTAGTCCATCTCTACTTACACACAAAGAGTGTGGTCGTAGAACATTACTGCTTTCCTTCTTTATGTGAACTGTCGTGGCCCGACTTGGAACATTCACACACAGTTAGAAATGCTATCTTATACAGTTGACTCATAGGAATGATTTTGTGTGTGTGTGTGTGTGTGTGTGTGTGTGTGTGTGTGTGTGTGTGTGTGTGTAGCCTGGGGTAACCCTGAGCTTGTTCTATAGCTGAGACTCTAAACTCCCGGTCTTCCTGCTTCTACATCTTGCTTCTGCATGCTGGAATTATAGGAGAGTACCAATAGGCCCAGCTGGGAATAGCATTCTTAGACATTTGTATGACAGACTTTACACTTTTACAAAAACCAAACCATCTTCCTTAGAGTTTGACATTCTGCCTTAAGCATGATTTACTGAAAGATATTCAGTTGTATTTAGAAAGCACGGATTTTCCTAGATGATCTCAGGGTGCTGCTGTGTAGAAAGGTTTCTAAGGACGAGGTTTGCACTCTTGCATAGAACTCTATCACCTCTGCCATGTCATAGATAGTTGCATCTGTCCTCGTCACCCTGTTCCTATGGTCCCTGACAGTCCTCAGAGCTCATTATAGGAAGAACCTGGCGTCCAATTGACTCCTGTAGGGACCTCAGAAGATCTGCAATGTTGTAAGACCATGTAGTGAGGGCAAGTGGGTTGAAATCTCACTGTCCACCCTCATGAAGGCTTTTCCTCGACACACAACCCGACCAGGCCTGCTTCATCTACTTTGTACTATCTTCTCCTCATGTCCTTTCTTAGCGTTCGCAGTGAACCAGACAGCTGGGCACGGTGACATTAATCCCAGCACCTGCAGGGCAGAGGCAGGTGGATCTCTGTGAGTTCGAGGCCAGCCTGGGCTACATAGTGAGTTCCAAAACAGAACAGGCAGGACTATGTAGAGAGACCCTGTCTCAAAAATAAACCACACTGTAGCCAGCAATGATGACTTCGCCCCTCAGCACGGTGGAGTTTTGGGTACGAGTGGATGGAAAAAGAAATCTCCAGACTCATTGTTGCATCTGAATTAAACTCTTCCACACCTGCTAATTAAGTAAAAACATAGAACACCACTCATTTCTGTTCGTTACCAAGGTGGCAATTGGAGAAAGTCACTGGGAGACATGTTTCTATCAATACCGCTAATCTGGATGCTAAGTGGTTGGATAGTGCTGAAGTCTTTGAAAGTTGAGTTGCAGACAAAGGGCTTTCTTTATTGGCTGCCTTCCATTCTCCTTTCCCCTCTTTGCCTGCTTAGGCAAACAGGAGTAGAACTGCATGAAGAAATCGATAATATGATAGATTGGTAAGAATTTTCTTCTCCCAGGGGAATTATATTTAAGGAGAAAATTGGTTCCAAACACTGTGGCTCCTGTCTTCCCTGGAAGATGCTCCCAGAAAGAGACCTATCTGAGACAAAGACAAAGAGCTTGATCTAAACTAAAAAGGAGATGGGGAGTGAAAGGCTCAGCTTTCAGACTCAAACATGAGAAACCCTTGAAGTCTGAGGCATGTGTCAACAAATGTCCCAAATAGCAAGGCCCTCTGCCACTATGAGATGAAGGGCAGAAAGGACAGTTCCCATTTGTGATTGGAAATGGGGGAAATCAAAGGTTGCCTTTGAGTTCTGTTGTTTCTCAGGATCTCTGAGCTTGCCCAAGACAGACAGCTATGGTGGAAGCTTTTCAAAGTGAGCCAGTCTGCAGTGTGAGAAGCTGCAATTGAGCGGGAAAGAGCAATAGTCTTCCTGGGTATGAAAGACTTCTGAACTGAACTTTGTTTCTTTTAAGCTGGTGGCCAAGAAACTGGGGGGAGGGACGGGGCGTGGGGGGGCTCACTGAAAGCCTGTGCATTGCTGGAAACTCACCTTTGGTCAAAAGTAAACTCAGAGACACCTGGCAGGTGGAATGTAGCTGTACTTGTTGAAATTAAGCAAGCCCATTTAGTGTAGAGAAGGAATAGGCCATTGGCGAGGTACATAAGATTTAGGGTTGTCCTAAGGTTGCCAGACTGGGTATATTGAAAACTCAAAAAGACGTTAGGCCACCCCTGACTTCAGGGGAACTAGGGCAAAGGCTGTTTTGTAGTGTGAGGCAGATCCCTGCCACACAGATAACGAAGCTATTCTCTCCTGCAGCCAAGTCACTGCTGGGCTCCACTGTGAATGAGAACTTGACTCCAGCAGAGGTTTTGTGGGCGACTCAAGCACACGCTGCTCCTCCCTTCTAGCTCTCCTTGGACTTAAAGGTCAAAGGTGAAAGAAAGCATAGTGTCCATTCCAAAAGCTCACATCTGTCTCTGAAAGAATCCCCGCTGGGTGCTTGTGTTCCTTAAGGACAAGATGCGTGCCTTACGAGCTGGCTGTCAGGGTTTCATTATTGTAACCCTTAATCTACCCCGCCACACCTTTATTCTTCTTTGTGTGTGTGTGTTGTTTGTTGTTGTTGTTGTTGTTTGCTTTTGTTTTTGGTGGGATTTTGCTGACTTTGTTTTGTTTTTGAGATAGAGTCTCATTTTGTAGCTGAGGCTGAACTAGAACCCTATCTATATAGACCAGGTTGGCCTCAGACTCACAGAGATCCGCCTGTCTCTGCACCCCAAGTGCCTGAATGAAAGGCATCGTTCGTTACGTTTTGTTTATTTGGGGGAGCTGGATCTTACCTAGCCCAGGCAGACCTCAAACTTCTGGCCTTCTTGCTCCTGCCTCCCTCACGCTGCGATTTTAGGTGTGTGTCGCCGCCGTACCTTGCTCTTATGGCTTCTTATATAATTTTTCTTTGATGGTAGCCCTCTCATTACTCACCTGAAGAGGAAGCCAAGAGCCAGCATCGCTTGAAGAGGTCAGCAGAAATCCGTGCACCAGGGCAACAGAAACGTCTTCTCTCCTTGCCCTTGCTGCTTTCTTTCTGACTCTTCTCCAGTGTGTGCCCTTGCCAAGTCCGCTTCTGCACACTCACTCGTCTTTGTCCATGCCCTGAGTTGTTAGAGAGAAGCTCTCCGGTGGGTGACTGGTACACCTATAAAGTAAGAACCCCAAGGCCCCGCGCCAAGCTGCCCCGGCAGACAGGCTGTTATCTGCTGCAGAGCTGCTGGCAGGTCTGTATCTAGCAAACAACCTCTTGTGAAGTGCCCATGGCCCCAGGGCACCCAGGCATGTTTAGCTCAAGGCTCTCTGGATTACTCTGAAGTTCTCGAAACTGAAGCCGTTGGACATCAGCAGAGCTAGGGAACAGAGCATGCTGAACCCAGGCCAAGCCCAGGTAGAACAGGTTTTCTCCTCATGGGTCTACCTGTTCAGGACATTCTGCTCCGGGTGTTGTGATTGAAGGGGGAAGGAAAGAGTAACCACCATCGCATGTGACATGATGTTCCTTCCAGGATCGCAAGCACGTGGAACGTGATAGAAAGGACCCTTGTGAGCTTATCGTTCAGGTTGGGGCTAGAGAAGAAAAGTGGTAGCCCCTGCTCCTGCAGGCCTTATCTATTCCAAGCCCAGCCCACAAAATTTATCTGAGTGCTTTCTCAGGCTCTTTAAACTAAAGGCTTTGATGCTCTGCAGGCCTGGATGACCAGTTCCAGCTTGAGACACAGCCAGAATCCTGTAGAAGATGGTTTATGTCTTAGAGACCTCAACATACTAGCTACCGAAGACTGAACACCCAAGATTACCCAGGGCTCCATAGTAGGCACTGCACAGCTGACCCAGGCCTTCCAGGCAGTCCCTCTGGGGTGTCCCTTGGTCATTGCCTCCGTGCCTGGCTTTCTGATGTGTCAGTGATCTGAGTCCTTGATGTGGTTCATTCCAGCCTGAGACACTTAGGCAACCTCTAAATCTAGCAAGTGTGGACATGATTGACAAGGCTCTCAGCCGAGTCAGAAGCCACGCCCCCCCCACACCCATACCCCATGACCAGGCAGGTCTCAGGTTCCTGGGACACTAATTATTTACCATCCTCACCTCAAAGCAGGCTAGGATGGTGTTTCCAATCTCCTCACAGCAAATAGCCTCTTCTGTGTCTATTTTCTAGGAATTCATTCAGTGTAGTGAGAACTCTGGCTTGTTTAACCTTTTTATTATCTTCTGGGGGAGTGGGGTGTAGAAATTGTTTAGAGTTTATTACCCCTTTGTAAGACACTAGTCCCTTTTATTTTCCTCAATACCTTTTGACATATTGACAATTCATCTCAAGAGCTGCACAGTCAACTTACAAAACATCAAAAATAAAAACCTCATGATATTTTAAGGAAGTCTTCAATTTCGTGGTGTTCCCCATTCATTGCTGCCCGTCTTAGCTGCATGTAGCCCTTGAGTGGCACGTTGGACTAGAGCTTTGGAATCACCTGATTCTGGAATTCTAGGATATGGGAGTTCAGTGACCCTCTAGCACCAGATGTTACCACATAGATAATCACCCTCAAAGGTGTCATTACATGAAGTGAAAGCAATATGATATGGAGAGACAAGTGACGCCCGCTTGCATTCATGTGTGGCCCTCACTGTAGTCACCTTCACAGAGACAGAGTAGACATGACAGCAGGGGCTGGGGGAAGCAGGGAAGGGGTATTAGTGTGTAGTGGGGACTGGGTTTCAGTTTCATGCGATGAAGCAAGTTCTGGAGAGGGATTATGGTGTCAGCTGCCTAATAGGCATACACTTAGTGCCACTGAACTTCATACCAAAAACTTGGTGGCTGTTATGTACATTCACATGATGATGTAAAAAATGAAATTCTAAAGGAAAAATACCATCACATACCTTTACTTATACAGTCACTGCTTCTCCTAGGATCCTTTTTATGCAAATTGAAAAGGCCTGGGGTCTTTCTTTCTTTCTCTTTTTCTTTCTTTCTTTCTTTCTTTCTTTCTTTCTTTCTTTCTTTCTTTCTTTCTTTCTTTTTTAAACAAAGTATTGTATAGCTCTCTATCCCTCAAGCCTTTTTATTTTCTGGATTCTACCCAATGATTGTAAAACCTTGTCTGCCCCTTAGTAACAGTTACTGTCCTCATGCACACTAGTCGGGTGTATCTCCCCTCAAAACACGTAGGACAGCTCCAGTCATGTATTTTTGGGTGAAGGAGACATAATCCTGATTAGGGTGTCAGTGTACGGAGTTATGAAAGGTCAGATAGTGTAAGGATGTTGAGAAGCTGTGAGTTCTTTCTCTGTGGCTTCATTGTGAAGCCTCCTTTCCTTAGTTTCTTTTCCTCTCTGGAGATATCCTTAGAATCACCTTCCAAGATGTACCTCAACTGTCTGTAGGTGGTAGTACCTCCCTGTGGGACAGATAGTGTGTGCGGCTGTCTGGGCATTATTAGAAACCACTAGAAATTTAGAACAGAGAACTTGAAAATGCAAAACTTGCCATTTCTACAGTCTTATGTAGTGGATACGCAAGCATTGACCTTTCCTTCCAATGGGTCGCGTCACTAAACAGTGGCTTCCACTGAGATCACCTGTTACTGATAACGCACAGTTCAGAAAATTGTAGCAGCGGCAGCGGCAGCAGCAGCAGCAACTTTCTTAATACATTTCTGTCCCAAGCCAAAATGAAAAATGATGGGTACTCACACTCTGTAGTGCTGGCAGAACATTCCTTCTTTAAAAATCTTTATTCTGGATATAGTAAGGCAAAAATAAACTATTATTTTTACAGTGCTGTCGAGCTGGGGATGTTTCTCAGGGCTATAGCACTCACCTAGTATGCACAAGGCCCTGGGGTCAACCCCAAGAACCCCAAATGCCAGGAAAATTCCTGACTTCAGTTAGACAGCCCACTTGCTGAGCCCCAGAGGGTTAGGGTATCACCATGTGCAGGCCTGGTGTGTTGGTGAGATGTGGTAAGGAGTCATGTGCCATCTCCATTGGGAACAAAGCAAGAGCCCTCCATTTAAAACATTAAGAACTTCCTGCCCTTTCTCCTGCTTATTCTCGGACAAATTCTGTGTCATCATAGAGGGCGAGCCTGGGCAATTATGGAGTTCAGTGAATGAATGATCAGAGACTGGCTATTTTCTATGCTTTGAGTTGCCATCAGTTAGAGAGATGATACTTTTGCCAGTGCATGCCATGCCCCTGCCTCTGAATGCTCTTACATTTTTACATTCCTTCCCATATCAAAATAAATGCTAGGTCCCACACACATCCATGACATACACAAACTATCTTATTTATGATGCATAATTAACGTGTTGAGGCTGCAGGGTGGAGAAATGAGAGCTACAGATTCCATCATATTTTCTGGTACCCTGTAGTTTCTTCTGGGGAAGAGCGTCAAGGCTTGATGATTGTCATCTCTCTCAGCAGGAAGGTAATCTGAGTTTGGAGACTGATCACATCTAGCCACCCTGGCAAAGAAACCAAACAAAGCCCCCTTTTTATTTGGAAGGTGGAAAGAAGATGTGAGGTGAGATCTGGCCTCGGCAAAACCATTAATAGACCTTTCTTTAAGAAGACCAATTAGGAGGGTCCAAGGAGTTGCCTCTAAGGATAAAATGCTTGGCATGTAAACATGAGAGCTAGGTTTAGAGCACCAGAACCCACGTAAAAGCTAGGAAGGTGTGGTGGCTGCCTGTAATCCAACACTTGAAAAGCAGATACAGGGGATCCTGGGCAAGCTGGAGAGCTGGGCTATGCAGAATTGGTGAGCTCCAGTTCAGCAAGGGACTTGGCCTCAATACAGTGGAGAGTAATCCAGGAAGGTAACTCAAGTTAACTGCGGGCCTCCCCATGCATGCATATACATGTGTGGGTGCACAATGCACACATACGTGCACTCCTCACAATTCAAACATGCATAACCCTCTAGACATGCACAAATACAATTCCTGTGTCAGACACTAAGTCATTTTCATGTGCAGATGAGTCGTGTGTCAGGCTGTAAGTTTTAAGTTATTGGTGTTAGAGTTCTTATTTGTCTTTTTTCAATGTTAGGGACAAAAATAGGACAATCTTTCCTTGCTGGAAATGAGAACTCAGTCTGGATGTTTCTGAACCAGGCACTTGGGTTTCAATACAAAGATTAAAACTGGGACACAAAAAATACCAATGCTGCTGTCAATGGGTTCCTGGGTTCCTGGGTTCCTGGGTTCCAGACATGGGGCCCCATCATGCATACTCTGCTCCTGCATGCAGTTCATGCTTTGGTTTTCTGGTCTTTCACTAAACCGACACAAGAGGCTCCATTTGCTAAAAGTGAGAGCTCACTTGGGATATCTATTAGGATAACTGGGTCAAAACCTACTCAAGGGTCACTGCTAAGGTTTTACTGGCTTATTTTTTTTTTATTTGGGTTATTGTTTAATGAGAGTTTAGTGTTTCCAAAAAGACAGTTCCGTGGTGCTTGGGTCTGGGGTACTCTTTGCCTCATGTGGATAATGATTTGTTCCGTGACCAGCACATCTCAACTCGGGGCACAGGGAGGGACTTAGCCAGCCTTCTGTCACACCTGCAGTTTGTATATACTGGCAGAAAAATTCACACCGTGGACTGGTCCGTTATGCTCATTAAGTGATTTACTACAAAGTGAATTTTTTCCCTAAAATTCCCTGTATCAGAAAGTGTGCAAAGACTTAGCAGCCAGATGAAATAACCCCTTTGGAATTGAGCAAAAACAGCTCCAAGCCTGAATGCTTGTGTTCTTGTATTTCCCTTCCATGTCCCTCTGGGTTGCCTGTGTAGTGGCGTGGGCCAGCTTGTCCCTAGGAAGAGCATGACTCGACATGGCATGATTTTCTGGAGCTGGAGAGGACTGTTGATGAGTGTGATCCTGGCAGGAGACAAAGAGTGGCTGGTTAAGCAGAAAGGCAAACAGGAAAATAATTAATAGCCGGGAGAGACATCTGCCAGAACCCCCTAGCATCCAAACACATAGAATGCACAACCAGATACCAATTAAGGGAGAGTGTGGGATTTGTGCTCTTCTGACCACCTAACACACAAAGATGCCGATGAAGATTAATGACCCAGCTGCAAAAATGATCTTTGAGTCAATAGTGCTGGACCCGAAAAGCATTTTAGCATGCACCAGGCTGGCTGCGGGTGTGGACTGTCAGGTTTTCTAAAGGTTCCCTTTACAATGGGGCATATTCTGCCAAGACACAAATTATTCTAACAACTAACCAGAGGTACAGCGTTCATCTCTACGGGCAACATCCGTCTCCTTTAGGCTCAACAGAATTAAAAATATATGTAGGAGCATTTTAAAATTTAACAAACTCTGTGCACATCCAGATTAAAAAAAAAAAATTATAGCCACAATGCGTCGTCGTAGGGGCCTCTGAAGCAGTGATGGATTCTGCTTGACTCATTAGTGTCGATGGCATTATTCAACTACAACAGAGAGCACTACCTTTGCTTTCCCATCTTGTCTGTGTCTTGTCTGATCACAGAGGGGGGCTGTGATCCCTTTTCTAATCCCGCAGCCCTCCTATCATCGTCCAGGTTCCTCATGAGGAGCCCAGTGCACAGAAGGGCTCAGTGGACTTGCTCAAGACTACACAGTGCACCTTTATGTGTTTTAAGAATCTCGAGAAATTCCTCAGTGAAGCCCCGGGAGAGATGATTTCCCTCTCCCAGCACAAGTGTCCTTTTCCCAGTCTCTGCCCATGTTCACCTGTATAGCCAGCCACAGTGATAAGGCTATTTGGGAAGGCTGTTTGTAGCCTGTGAGGGGTCCTGTGATTATCTCCATTTCACAGATGGGAAGGGTAAGGTCAAGGATGCCAGATAAGTTGTCCAGAGTTAGACAGCGGTTCTTATCTGTGCCCCACAGGCCAATAGTGCACACGTTGCAAACCCTTCTGCTAGTCCCTCTTCACGTTTTATACAGGATCCTTCCAGGCTGCCTTTGTTCTTAACCGTTGCCTATGAGGTTCACGGGATGTGAGCACGTTCTGAATATAGGCCAGGTTGATACAGAGTGAGGTGCCTGTCATTGTGACTGCAAGTAATCCCCGTGAAGGTTTTGTTCGGTTTCCTAATTCCTTTCTGCTGCTGAAAAGAGTTTTCAGAAAAGAGAGAAGATAGGATAGGGCTGAGGCCCAGCTCTGCCTTTGCTGACCCGTGTTTACTTCCTCTGAATGAAGGACCAGTCTAGAAAGAGATGCCCTTATGTGTGACACAGTTCCCACTTCGCACTGTGTCATAGGCTCAACGGGACCTAAAGGTCACTCTGACCCATCCTCAGGGTCAGCATAGGCCAGCCAGTCCATGCAGGGGAACATTTTAGCTACCCAGGAAGGTCTCTGCACATGTTATACATGCCCTTGAGGTTATGCAGCAGCAAGTGTTCAATAGAATCCTTTCTTATCTCACTTCTAAATCCATCCTGGGGTTCATACCCACAGGAGGGAAAAAGCAAGCACTTCTCCCTCCCTCCCTCCCTCCCTCCCTCCCTCCCTCCCTCCCTCTCTGTCTTCTTTGCTCCCTCCCTCCCTTCCCCGTGTGTGTATGTGTGTGTGTGTGTGTGTGTGTGTGTGTGTGTGTGTGTGTGTGTGTGTGTCTTCCTATTCTAATAATGCAGAAGGTTGGTTTTTCTAACAGCCCACCCAGCTCTGAGAAATGACAGTGCCTTTTTACTAGCCTGCCTGTCACCACAGCTAGCCAACAGCCTCTGTGTGGATGAAGTCTTTTCAGATCTGAACATTCCAGGGCAAGGTGTTCAGCTGACAGGACATGTATCTCATTTTTAATGAGTGTGGCAAGCTGATTCTTCTTAGTGTTAAGTCTCTGTTAGAATTTCCAAAACATGTGGCTATGCCACGACCTGAAAGGAACAGGAGTTTACTTGCTTCCAGACATCTGCACATGGGATCCCTTCACAGCCATTAAAATAAGCAAGAGATGAGCCATTGTCCTTGTCCTGGTCCCTGTGTCACCAGGGATCCAGCTGAGACAGCAGGAAGAGCAGCATTGTCCCCGGAGCTGCCTCATGGGGTAGGCTTGTCAAGCTCAGGGCCATCAAAGCAGCACTGGGACCCCCAACTAAATCAGAAAACATGTTCGATCCCCGAAGCTGTCACTCAACTATAGCTACTTACCTTTTCTTTGCCAATTGGAAGTTACTCTGGAAATGATCATTGCAAACTACATTTCTAAAAAAAAGTGTTGCTGTTTCCAGTCACTCAACAGCCTTATTCTTCCCCAAATGTTCATCCATTGCTTTCCCTGGAGCAGACATCTTTATCCTCCTTTTGAACCTGGCTTCAGCCAGCATACTCCAGATGTTCTGAAGGGTGGTCTTTCCAACAGCCTAGCGAGCCATGCAGGCAGCAGATGAGAGCTAGAGATTCAGGAAACTAAAGTAAGCAGTAATTGAAAGTTCACCGGTTGCTTTCCTGACCCAACCTGATCCTCAGCATTTTTAAATTATCTATTAGAAATTTTCTGTCATTTTTACAATTTTTTTTCCAATTTGCTTGATGATTCTATGAACTGGCCTCATTGTTGAATATGCCCTGTTTGCATTTCATTTCTGCCCCGTGCATAGCTACCTTTGGTTCCAGTAGCCAATAATTTGATAATCAACTTCAGTTAGTGAAGTTTTAGAATTGCCTATAATCTAGGAATATTTTCCTTTCATTGAAACTATTTTGGGAGCTTATAACATATCACAATTGTGGAAATGATATTTAGTAGCACCTGGAAAGATGTCAGAATTTCCATGGAAACAATAAGATTTATGCTTGCCACGGCACCTTTTAGTACTTTTAAAGTATTTTTGTTATGTTTTTAGCTTTTGAGTTATGCTCAATTTTGGAAGGAACTCTGCTGAATTCTTAGGCCAGAAAATATTTTTAAAACCCTGTATTTGGAGATCACTGATCTAAAAGTTGCTTTTCTTGGAAGGGGGGCTGCCAGGAATTCTCACTGTAATTTCGAGTAGAGCTGGCACACCTAGAATTATGATCTGGGGAGAAATATAAAATTGGGTATGTCATTGGGCAAAGATTCTCTTCCTTCTTTCCAAAATTGGAAAATTTTAAAAGTAAAACATCTCTTGTAAATAATTGATCTTCACTCCTTTAAGTCCCTGGATCTTGTCTACTGAATATTTAGGTTTATATCCATAGACCTGGGTTGCTCTCAACCCTGTGTATAAAAAGCTTCTTTTGCAGTGGACGGAGTCAGTTATGAGGTTTACAAGTGGTTAGAGAACCAGTGAGTGCTGAGGACTTGGCTCTGAGTGGGATGTCTTTATCCACCTTCCTGTCAAAGCCCCGGGAACATCACAGAAGAGGAGGTAGACAGAGTGTGGGAGCCGGAGGATGGGGCGAAGTGCTGTGACATGCTGCCTCTGGATATGACACTCTTGAACTCACAGTTGTGGTCACCTATAGAAGACCTGCACAAGATCAGGCTAGCCCAAATTCCAGCATGGATCTGGGAGGAGCTCATGAAGTGTCCCGTCCTTAACTGAAGAGCTATTGGCAGTTGACAGCTCCTGAATCCCTCTTGGGGTGGGAGTGGCCACCGGCAAGAAGTCCATTCTCCAGTGGATGACCCCCACTCATGTACACATGGGCAATACTCATTGAATTTAGTGGGCTCTTTTTCTTTCTTTAAGAAGCCATGTAGTAAAGTAGATATGATCACATTTCACTGGATACACATATGGAATTCTCAAAGAATAGATTTTGAAAAATAATTTAATTTGATGATGAAAGAGAGTCATTCATCCATGGCAGTAATAGCTTTTCCTCAGTTGTTGGGATTCTTACACACGCATGTGGGGAAAGAGTGTTTTTGTTCTGTGACTATCTCAGATTGGGCGTGTTCCCCTACTTGCACTGTTAGGAGAGTAAGGCTTCAGGGAAAACTGGATCCTGTGACCATGTAAGTTAGGACTGTGTAAGGCTGGCTGCGAACAAATGACTTCCTGCTCTGCAGCCTTCCCTGGGGAAGCAGGGTGTTCATGGTTGTACCAGACACTGTGGTAATCTCAGCTGTAAGTAGTCCTTGCTGGAGAAGCAAGGTGTTCATGGCTGTACCAGGCACTGGTAATCTTAGCTGTAAGTAGTCCTTGCTGGGGAAGCATTTTAGTCGGTTGTAAACTCCAGGAATGGCACTGGTCCCTTAAGATTAGATTGTACAAGGACACTGTTGTCACTTTGTTTTTGTTTATTTTATTTTGTTTCTTGGTGTGTCTGTGTGTGCATGTTCATGTACATGGGGAGGTCAGTGGTTGACACAGAGCGTCTTCCTCTATCACTGTTCATCTTATTTTTTCTTTTCTTTTCTTTTTTTTTTTTAATGGTTTTTCGAGACAGGGTTTCTCTGTGTCGCTTTGTGCCTTTCCTGGAACTTACCCTGTAGACCAGGCTGGCCTTGAACTCACAGAGATCTGCTTGGCTCTGCCTCCCAAGTGCTGGGATTAAAGGTGTGTGCCTGGCCATCTTATTTTTTTCATACAAGGATTTCACTAAACCTGGAACTCTCTGATTCAGTTAGGCTTGGGGTCCACCTGTCTCTTCCTCGTCAGGGCTGGGTTTACAGGCCTGAGCTACTGCACCCAGATTTTTACATGGGTGTTGGGGATTGAACTCATGACCTCATAATTGCATAGCAAGCATGTTACTGACTGAGCCATCTCCCCACACACCCCCTCCCCTCACTTGTGAGACAAGGTCTTGCTACATAGCCCAGGCTGGCCTCTAATTTGTGGTGCTTCCTGCCTCTCCTCCTTCTGAGATTACAGATGTGCACCGCCACTCCTGGCTGTAGGCATTTGAATTGGGAATGTACACCCTGCAATGATCACACAATGACCCAATTGCCCAATGGTGCAATTCTCAGAATATATCCCCATCATTAAGGGATATAAAACTACAGATCTTGGTTTTTCACCGCAGTCCCATGAGCCAGTATTTTATAAATATATATATATATGTGTGTGTGTGTGTGTGTGTGTGTGTGTGTGTGTGTGTGTGTGGAGAGAGAGAGAGAGAGAGAGATAAAGAAAGTCACAGAATGTAAGGAAATCTAGAGGACACAGCCAAAGGAAGTTGAAGACCCATATGCAAACAGCGGTCTTGCCCCAGAGTCTGTGCTATCAACCAATAGTCTAGACCAACTTAAATTTCACCAGCCACGCACAATCCAGGCAGAGAGAAGAGAGGGCCTGTGTCCGCCCGTCCGTAAAGGAGGTCTGCAAAGCACCCACGCACAGCCCACCCACTTCTCTGAGAACCAATCCTTTCACCAGGAAGCAGGTAGCCACATGTCATTCAGCCTTTCCACTGGCCTCCTGGGGCTCCGACTTACTTCCCCTCCCCCTCTCTCCCTCCACCCTCCCCCGTTTTTCTTTCTTCTTGTCCTCCTTTTATTTCAATGCAGGATTTTTGTTATAGAGCCCAGGCTGGGCTCAAACTCACTGTAGTCCAAGCTGCTCTCAAATCTGTGACCCTCCTGACTCACGCTCACAAGCACTGGGGTTAGGGGTGCACTCGTAGGCCTACCTTTCTTGTATCTCACTTCAGATGACAGCTGCTTATGCTGGGCCCCTGCTCGGGGACGGCCGCCGACAACTTGACAATTGGATACACTCACGGTTTTCCTTCCCTGGAATGACCTTGTATTTCAGCAGAGGCCTTCTCCAGGTTACAAGGCCATAGTCTGAATGGTAATTTGATTGCCAGTAATTCCCAAGGAAGAGGAGGGGCCGTGACTGTTTGGATTCAGATTATACCAGGTGGTCCTCTGTGCCCACACCTTAGTGACAGACTAAAACATGCCGCCTTGTTTCCAGGTGGTTCCTGCCACCTGCCACCCCCTCCTTCATTATGTCTTTTTCTTTTGTGGTCCTGGAGCTGGAACCCAGGCCCTCATATACTGGACCAATGCTCTGCCTCTGAGTCACATCCTCAGCCCTTCTTTAAACTACCTCCTCCTTTAAGCTATTCTTAATTAATAGCATAATTATAAAAATAAATGCAATTAATTGTTAATATTCAAAAAGGCTCCTGGCACATGCATTATGCCATGAGACAGAGCCCTATGGATGCCACCAGGGCCATCTCCTGAGAAACTCACTGTTAGAATGCAATTTTTCAGACACAGCCCTGAAGTCAAACCCTCAAAAAAGAGCAAAGTACTCATGAGAATGTGGCACCCTAGGCACACTATTGGAGAATACAGCTGTTCAAACAGCACAGGGTTCCCTGCACTCTATCTAAATCAAAAGGGAAAGAATGAACTTAGAGAGTGCCTCTCCCAGGAACACTGTGTATTGTTAAGGGCCTTCTTCAGGCAGCTCCTTACCTGGCCGCCACCCAGAAGATGCCCTTTTCATGCACAGACCTTCAGGGCAGTTTTAATTCACTCATGGTTCTTTAAAAAAAAAAAATAATAATGTCATTCATTTATTTATTATGGCAAGGGTTGGGATGGGCAGTGCATGCCACAGAGTGGATGTGGAGGTCAGAGGTCAACTTGCATTCTCTTCTTTCATCGTGTGTGTATCCCAGGGATTGAACTCAGGCCTTCAAGAAAGTGGCAAGCACTTTTCTCCACGGAGCCTGCTCACCAGGCTTCCCTGATAATTCATATTGTCAGTTATAATGAGGAGGACAAGAGACTCCAGAAGGACTTACTCAGTTCTAGCTAAGCACGATGCTTGCATGTTTAACCCCAAACCTCACAATGACTCTAGAAAAAGCGTCCCAGGGTCTTCGCTGATTGGCCATTCGCTGATGGGGGGGGGGGGGAGGCTAGTAGTTAGAAGTGAGGTGACCCACCCAAAGTCACATTATTCTCAGGCCTTGGATATAAAATAATTAATTCACTTTTACCCTGCACTACACTGTAATAGCCAGGAATGCTTTCATGAAGAGATGCCCCCAGACTCCCTTTGTTCTTCTTCAGTCTTGGAGACTGGATTTCTAGAAATAATCCCATCAACCTCCCAAAAGCTGAATATGCTATGCAGTTAGAACTCAGCTTCTACTGGAAAATGTCAAAATCCTACATATATAATACAGGCTCTGAGATAGGAACGGGGAAAGTGTCAAGTCCCCACTTTATAAATAAACCGCCAAATGCTTGGGAAGTGTGTGTTTGGGCAGGTTGCCTGCTCTCTCGTGTAGCATATCAGCAGGAGTGGGATCCTAAATCCGCTTCCGCCAGGCTAGCGCCGCACAGCCATCATGCATCACATGTGTCTCAAAAACCAGCCTTCGAAAGAGAACCTCTTTGAGAATCACATTAAATAAAGAAGCCGTTGCACACTCACCTGTAATCCTCAGTAAACCGAGGCAGGAGGATCGAAGGTTTGAGGTTACCTTGGACTCCACAGTGAGACCCTGTGTGTAAACGAGAGGGAGTAGGAGAAGAGGGAGGTATGAGGCAGAAGGGGAGCTGGGAAGGCCATTACGTGTTTCCATGTTCTCCTTAGACCTGAGAAATGTAAGCTGTCCTCCTGTACACAGGATAATGATACGGAATTCATAAGTAAGGTTAGTGTTTTTGTCAGAGTTTTTAATCATCATAATTGATGAATAACTTCAGCCAGGAATGCATCTACCTACCCACTAAAATGATGGTCTTCAGACTGTAAGGTGACCATTTCTTACATCAGAGGACCATCACTGTGCGATTTCCAATCTTCACTTTGTACCGTCTATGTTTGAGAGGGAAGGTTGTTCATCTACAAGTAGTTCTGCAGCTACTACCAAGATTTGTTACATAGAAATCTTCCTGTGCCTTGAAGGTGTCCTTCAAAACATTCCTCTTCTGCTAGCCTGGGCTCATGGGGCAAGAGTGTTTTCCTAATACCCGGCCCTATCAATATTGCCTGTGGCTGGCCTCCAGGGTCCTGCCACGTCCCTCTATTTACATACGCCCATCAGGCCAGAATAACCTGAGGTGGGCACAACAGGACAGGACAGGAATAGAAAGGAAGGAGAGTGTGCCCACCACCCCCTAAAAGAGGCCAATCCAAACATCTCTAGGCTGTGAGGGCAGGAAGTGGCTGGAAAGATATTCCCTGATGGCTTGGGATATGTAAACATTGTGGGTTGGGATCGTGTATGTGCGCACGAGTTAGAGATGAAAAGCAACTTTCCTAACATAAAAACAATTTGAGTGTAACTGAAATAGACTAATAGCAACAGACCCAAGCAAGAGAGCAAGACACTGTCAGCAGCTCGGCGTTGGGGGCCTCTTGCCCCAGACTGCCTCCACACTGGCCGTTTTGACCAGCTCTGTACAGAGAAGCAGCCAGGTGGGCAGTAGTTAAGCACTGAGGTCATTCACCACTTTGCCTGTAGCTTTTTGGCTTATTTAGCACTCAGAAGTCACCTGGTTTGAGGAGAGCCTGGGCTAAATAACAAAACTCTATCATAAAATCAAGGGGGATCCAAGAAGAAGGTGAAGAGGAAGAAGAAGAGGAGGAGGAGGAGGAGGAGGAGGAGGAAGAGGAGGAGGAAAAAGAAGAAGAAGAAGAAGAAGAAGGAGAAGGAGAAGGAGAAGGAGAAGGAGAAGGAGAAGGAGAAGGAGAAGGAGAAGGAGAAGGAGAAGGAGAAGAAGAAAGTAAAGAAAAGAGAAAAAAGAAAGAAAGGGAAAAAAAGAGAAAGAGAGAGACTCATTATGTAGCCCAGGCTGGAGTCAACTCACTACGTAACCCACAGGGCTGGTCATGAAAGTGTGGTGTTTCCACCCTAGCATCCCTAGGGCTAGGATTGCAGGTGTGTTCCACTGCCCAGAAAGCTCTCAGTCCTGGGCAAACTGAGTCACGTCACAGATACCTGGTGTTGAGCCCTCTGCTTATCCATGGAGAGGTGGCCCAGTTTTCCCTTTGTCCTCTTGGAGGATCCATTCTTAGATGGATAACTGTCTTCTCATGAGGAGAATATAGATGAAAGGAAGCTGTGACTCTTCGATTATTTCCAGGGTTGTACCGTGCATTAAGTAACAAATCCAAGGGCACTGAAAGCTGTTTGAAAAGTCACAGATCACCAGCCACTCATCTCCTTTTAGATGTTCTGATGGACTGTTTAGTGGTGTGTTAATAGTGTCATTGTTATAAGCAATGTGCTTTCAACTCACATTTGTGCAAAGTTTTGCAGTTGGTGCTTCAAAACCACTGTCTCCTTCCTTGATATTTCCTTCCTAGTATTGCATGTGGAATTCTGCCCTGGAGGGCAGATGAGGTAGATGTCCCCAAACCCTATGGTTAACTTTTATTAACAGTGGATATGAAATATCTCCCCACCCCATAGTCTCATGTGTTTGGACACTTTGTCCTCATATGGTGGCACTGTTTGGGGAGTTGTGGAACCTTCAACAGAGGAGGAAGTGAGTCGCTGGGGTTGGGCCTTGAGGATGAGAGCCCTGTTTGTGCTTCCTGACCTGTTGAGATTTAAGTGAGCAGCCTTCCCTGTCATGATGGACTGTATCCTCCCTCCCTTCGGTTGCTCTTATCAGGTATTTTATCACAGTGACACAAGCTGTAGCTGACATATTCCCCAAGGCCCATTGCTCTCCACTGGTGCTCAAACCACCCTTCTCTATTCCATGAAATGCCTGATTCCCAGGCTTAGTTAACTTGCTGGTGCATTCATGGTGAAGCAAATAGTAAACCAGAGAGTCCTTCAGACGTGGGGGCTCTCAGAAGGACACTGGCAGAGAGTCCATCAGACGTGGGGCTCTCAGAAGGACACTGGCAGAGAGTCCATCAGACGTGGGGCTCTCAGAAGGACACTGGCAGAGAGTCCATCAGACGTGGGGCTCTCAGAAGGACACTGGCAGAGAGTCCATCAGACGTGGGGCTCTCAGAAGGACACTGGCAGAGAGTCCATCAGACGTGGGGGCTCTCAGAAGGACATTGGCAGAGAGTCTATCAGACTTAGGGGCTCTCAGAAGGACACTGGCATTTCATCTCCTGTCATTCTCCTCTGTTTGGTCAGAGTGGCAGCAAAGTGCCTGGGCCTCCGCCCCAGGCACTTTATTGTCCCTTGTGGTCTTCTGTGACACCAGGTTCCCTGGCTTTTGTTATTGATGATTTGCTGGCACAGACATGTACAGGTGAGCGTGAATGTTCTGTATATGTGCGTGAAGGCCAGAGGACAACCTTGGATGCCATTGTAACTTTTTTGTTTGTTTTTGAGACAGGCTCTCTGTCTGGCCTGGAACTCACCAAGTATGGTAGGCTGGCTGGCCGGCCAGTGATCTCCAGGTATTCCGCCTATCTCACCTCCCCAGTACCGGGGCTACACGCACAGGCCTCCGTGACTGGTTTTATGTGTGGATCCTGGGGACCAAATTCAGGTCCTCATGTTTATGTGGCAAGCACTTTACCCACTGAACCAACTCTCCAGCCCAAATTAGCATTTTTCATTTTTGTAAAGATTTATTTGCTTTGTTTTATGTGTTTGAGCATTTTTGCCGGCATGTATGTGTGCGTGCCACGTGTCTGCCTGGCAGTCAGAGGACGAAGGTATCAGATACAGATGGTTGTGAGCCACCATGAGGGTGCTGGGAGCCAAACCCAGGTCCTCTGAAAGAGCAAGTACCCTTAACTGCTGAACCGTCTCTCCAGCCCCACCCCACCCCCATTAGTACTTAAATACTTGCTGATCATTTCTAAAGATCAAGAAACAATCTCTAAAAACGCCTCAGTTCCAGTGTGATCGTCCCATCTGAATTTCAGTGCCCATGTTTCATGTGGCTATGATCAAAATGGTCAGGGCCCATTCTTGCCTAAAGGGCACCTGTTTGGCTACAGATAGAATTGTCGATGTCTTGTCCAACTTGGAGACCTTGCGTAGGTATAGGGAGCACTGAGAAGAAGGGTGATGGGTCTGGGGAGATGACTCAGCTCTGAAGAGCACTTTCTGCCCCTCCAGAGGACCTGAGTTCAGTTCCCAACACCTGTGTGAGGCAGTTCACAACCGTCTGTAACACCAGCTCTAGAGGATCCAAAGGCTCTAGAATTCTGTTGGCATCTGAACTCATGTGCACATACCCACATGCAGATACATACACCTACCCATAATTAACAATAATAATAAAAATAAATCTAGAAAAAGGATGAAAATTGCATGGAACCAGACGTCAACAGAGAGCCAACTGTTTGATTCCTGATTGGAGAAAGTTTGAAGTTTTGCTATATAGTCATGTGCTGTTTCACAATAGGGATACCTTCTTCAGAATGCATCATTGAGTGATGTGGTCATTGTGTGGACATCAGCTTGTACCTGGGCACACTTAAATAGTACAGCCTACTATACAACTCGATGTTGTACAGTCTAGCCTACTATATATACAGGCCTTTTTCTTAGCAAAATGTATTATGACCATATGGTTCATGACCATATGGAATACACTTAGAATACTTGGCACATGGTAAAAGTATTAGGAGTTACTGTCACTAAAATATACTTAAATCATATTCCTTCCAAATAAAGGAGGGAATGAAATGGAGGGAAAACTATAGAGCCAAGTACACTAACTGCCAGAGCACACAATGCTGACCTCTTGCCACATACCCGTGAAAGGTTCCTTCCCATTTGTACCATAGCCCTGATCCATGAGGTGATGAGGCTCTATACCTACTCTTAGGACTCTTAATTCCCTGAATAGTTCTGGTGTGTTCTGGGCCTCTGGGCTTTTCCTCAGCCAGCTATCAGGTTAGAGAAAAGTAAACTTACTTGCCTTCTGGTTTCTATAGACTAAATCCAGACATACTGCAGAACAGACCGTACAGGGTGTTCATGTTGCTCAGAATAGCACCTTGTTAATTTGTCATGAGCAGAGTGGTTTGCCAAGAAAACAGAATGCTCGTGTGTGTGGAAAAACACAGATCCGTGAGTACTTTATCATTTGGGTTACTCTCATTTGCTTATCAGGTCAACCATGTATGCATCCACTCAGTCTGCAAAACTGGCCTCAGCATCTTACCCTCTGCTGATAATAATTAAGGTCCTAACGTGGATCTGCAGTTAGTATTCTAGTTGTATGTTAAGTAGCCTGATGCCATGGGTATTTGACATGTAATCTTTTTGAAAGGAGATAAAACACAAACCTGTAAGTCTCCAAGGATGGACCATGCAGAGACTCACTTTTGAATTAGCTATTTCTTACAAAAAAAAAAAAAAAAAAAAAATCCAGCGTGATCAGTTAGGATGAGTCAGCTCATTACTGATGTGATCGGTTCCACAGCGTCAAGTCCCTTGTATGGAGCTAAGGACTATTTGGAAAGCACTGAGAAGTGGAGATTTACACAAAGGTCAGATGGAAGCGGCCCCCTCTGTGTACTGGTACAAAGAGCAGCGATTGCCTGGAATCGCTGAGTCAGAAGAATTTGTGTGCCCGCACATCTGCTCAAGCTCTTTGACCAAGTCACAAGGCTATCGAGGGTTGCCTAGTTGTTTGAGCCTTATCAGCCGCTGTCAACCTGACGACTTGGCCCCCTCCATCATGGCAGCCAAACAAGGAAAGCACGTGCATATTTGCTCTGTGGTCGTGGACTTTCCATTTGGGTTTTATATAAACATCAGAAACAGGCAAACAAACTACCCAATCTGTCTGTGACTGGCAGTCAGTAATGACTTGCCCTGTCCGCCCCATATCCCAAAGCATTTTCCCTGGTAGGCTCTTTGTATGTTTGTTTGTGAGACAGAGTCTCGTGTAGCTCCAGCTGGTCTCCAGCTCACTCTGTAGCCTTAAACGGGTATCCCTCCTCCACCTCTCAAGTGCTGATCTTACAGGTGTGCACCACCATGCTGGGCTTCGCACATGTATTCCTTATCACATCTGTCCTTCAGCATAGCTTTCCCTGAGTGGTGAAGGTGAGAGCATTCAGCTTTCATGGTTAGAAACTAAAAGCCTGGAACACTGATCTGGTCTTTGTCAGGCTAAGCCGAGGTCAGGGACCAGGAAAAAACACAGAAGCACCCAGGGCTAGCTCTTGGGCTGGGGCAGTAATTCAGTACAGACTTTGAACTCTTAGGAGCGTTCATTCTTAGGAGCTGAGGAGCCTTTTATAACATATCAAGGGTTACATGATCTCCAAGCTGCAGGGCTCTTCGTTGTATTTATTAACTCACAGTGTTTCAAAATGACTTCCGATTTCCGTGTTACAGCACAGCGCGCCTCGCTCCATGCCCTGGAATTGAGGATCTTGTTTAGTTGCACGTCCAGGAGGTTGTGGACGTGCGTTATCACCTCTATTTAATTCAAATGTAGCTTAATCTTCACATTAGGAGAGACATTACTTTTCATATCTCTACCACGGTGAAAAAAGAACAGCGTGGTAACCACTTCCCTTCTGATGCTGATTTCCAAACAGGACTAAGTTGTGTGCGTAGAGCAGACAAATCGCTTCTAGGCTAAATCTGCTCGATAACCCCCATCTTCTTTCATCGCCTTCTTTTCTTTTTTTCTAATAAATCTAGAAAGGAGACAGACTCAGTGTTTAAAGTGCTTGTCAGACAAGCATGAGGATCAGGGTTCAAATCCCCAGAACCCTGCTAAAAAGCCAGCTGCTATGGCAGAGAAAGGTTGGTGGGTCAGGTCAGCTAACCTGTCATTCATAGCAATGAATGAGAGACGGTGTCTCTGGCAAGGTAGGAGGTAAAGGCTCATACCCGTCCTTATCCTCTAACATTGACATGCAGCACACTGAACACTGTGTATGTGTGTGTGTGTGTGTGTGTGTGTGTGTGTCTGTGTGTGAGTGTGTACATGTGTGTGCATATACACGCACATCATGCATCATATGCATACCTACATTAAGAAGTCTGGAAAAATTCCACTTTTATCACTTTAGTGTTTTCCTATTTGTATTTCATCTGAAATCCCCTGGAGGAAGGTAGTTCTGCAAACAGATGATTTCAGCCTTTGTATTTCTGGAGCCTGTTTGGCCCCATGCTCCGCTCCACTGTCTGAGAGCCCTGCTGACTTCTGGTCGGTGTGAGATATTCTTGCATACCACCTACTTGTTCAGCGGGTTCCTGTCCACCCGCTAGTTATCTGGGCAGCACCACAGGAAGAGGAGCACGTTTAAATATGGAAATGACTTCTGACATGTCAGAGGCCGCAAACTCAGGTCATATGTGAGTTGTGATCTCCAATTTGCTAGAGAATACCTACTTATTTTCTACCAGTCTCTCAATTACAGGATTATTTGTGGGATGGGCACCCACCGAAACCCCATGCTGTATTTTTCTCCTGTGTAACATTTGCATAGAAAATTATTCATGTTATAAACAGAGTCTCTCTCTTACATCGTTGTTGTTAGTCCTGATGTTCTGGGGATAAATGCATTGGCATTTAAATGCATTCAAAGCACTTAGGCCCAATAAAGTAAATGAACGAAAGTTATTTCCTCATAATGTACTATAGATAGTATAGATTCAGCTGTCAGACCTTCCAGGTAGTTAAGATTCCAGTCTGTAGTTCATACTTTACTCTTTGCAACAAATACAGTCAATCCCAGGTGTGCAATTGAGTGTTAGGCTTTACTTACCATTGTAAAATTATAAAATGCAGTGATTAGTATCACCCAGCCCAGATAACCTCAAATTAATCACCATATTAACTGGCAGGTACATAGGGCACATGAAAAGGGCAAAAGCGATTCTGTGCCTTTCATGCACTTAGAGATGTGTGGTCATGAGTTTTCTGAATCAGGGCAGGTTTTAGTGTTGTGGTTAGTATTGGTGCTTGATGCATACCTAATTGTCATGAGAAGTACAGGCAGTTACCTTTTAGAAGTGAGAAAAAGATTGTATAATAACTGAATCCATGTCTGAGCAGATGGGCCCCGGGGAGGGTCATCATGTGTCTCTGCTGTGTGCTATTCCTGAAGTGTGAAATACTCACTCTGCTCAGATGGCTAGGGAAAACCACCTCCCCCACGGAAGCGCCTCATGTCGGGCTAGCCAACAGAAAGCCAGATGAGCCACATATGACAGTTAACATTTTCTAGTTGACATCATTTCAGTATTACATTTTATTTAGCCTAACATATCTAAAATACTGCATTTCAACATGAAGTCAAAATAAAATTATTGTTGGGGTTGTCTCTTTTATTTTTTTTAACTCTGTCTTTGACACCCTGTGTGTTTTCCTGTTTATAGCTTACAGAAGCTTAGATAAGTGAGTTGCAGATGCTCAGCACCTGCATGTGGCCGCTGGTGGCTGCTGGTGGCTGTGCTGGGTGTGCTGGGTAGTGCTGGTCAGAAATGATGATAAAGTTACATCACTAACTGACTGACACTTCAGACTGGGGGGAAAAAGGGATCATGTGAGATGCCTGTTCGTATGTAAAAAAAATGAATAAATAAAAATCACGTCTTGAATAGGGAAATGTTGACAGAACTTTCCAGAAAACAAAACAAAATAAAACTATTTCAGGCATTTGTTTGCCCAGGTTGAATGCTTTTACCCTGCAGGATTGACAGTTTTCATAGAGAGGAGAAAAAAGGAAATAAAGAACTGATCTAATGTTAGCCATTTCTTCAAGGAAATTAAAACTCTACATCAGAAAGCCATAATGTGAAGGAGTCCCTTTTTTTTTCACTCTTCTATCTGGGTCTGGTGTTGCCATGGTTACATGCATGGGCTACAGCAGAATTAAACATTGTAGTTATCACCAGAGCACTTTAATTCTTGGGTTACTTTTCAGCTGAAGATGTTTCTGTTCTATTCCCCCTAAGAAGATCAAAGCTTCCCCTTTCGCATTTGCAGAAAGTTCACGTTATTGGTTTAATTTTTTTCATGTTATTTTTATTTAAGCATGTGTGTATGTGTCTATGTGAGTGAACGTCATGTATATGTATGTGTATTCCTGTATTCATGGAAGCCAGCAGCAAGTGTTGGATCCTCTGGAGCTGGAGTTAGAGGTGTTTGTGGACCGCTGGACATTAGGAACCAAACTTGGGTACTCTGGAAGAGCAGCTAGTGTTCTTAACCACAAGGCCATCTCTCCAGCCCCAAAGGTTAATGTTTTGATTTAGTTTGGCCAGTTCCCAGATGTCACACTGATGCCATTTCTGAAGCTTCTCAGCCCTCACTTATAAGTACAAGACCACACTCACATATCAATAGTCAGTGTTCGTTCACAAGCACGAGACAGTGATCTGCCTTTCTTCCCTGGCGTGTCTCTGGAGTGCAGGCTACTTTATGCCATTCCATCTGCAGAGGAGAGCAATGAGGACTGTAAATTCTAAGTGAGGTGATGACAAACTGTCTTCCTGGCTGTACAGAAACATTAACCCTCATTTTGACAATCATAGATTATCGGCCTCAAGGGACACATAGCCGGGACTTGCGCTCAAAATTAACTTGAAATGTATCTATTACCTATATGATGTTGGCCTCTCCTGCAGGCTTGGCACAGTCTTGAAACTATACATTTATTGAAGGGTAGTAACTGGTAAATTATTATATAATAATAGTAAATTCCACCCTTAACCAGGTTTTGGTAAGGCTCCTCCGAGTTGTGTTCACAGCCTTAGCCTTCTGTATCTGCCCTGACCTGGCCCGACTTTAGAGTCCTACTACCAATCAGTTTAGTGAAGCCCCTCCCAGAATGCCTCTGGCTTCTGATCAGATGCTTCTGTCATTTGGAAATTCCTTGCCTACCTCCAGCAAGAATTCCTCCACCCTTGATGTCACCCTTTAGCAATACCCCATCCACCGATTTCCTCACTCCTCTCGTTCCTGTATTCATCAAATCCATCTGCCTCTTGTTCCTGTTGCAGTAGAGTTTAACCTTCATATGCTGGTGAATACCAAAGGTCTTTGTCCTTTTCTTTAACAAAGCGATCCATAAGAGCCACAGAAAGCTCATGTATAGCATCAGTACCTTTTACTGTAATGTATACATGGTGAACTCTTATTTCATCCCATGCCAGAAACCAAACAATGCTACTTTAGGTAGGCAAGTGTGAATCCTATGGTTAGGATTGAAGCTCATACATAGAAAATTCATTGTTTATCAATATCATTATACATCTTATTATACTTATATCCAAGTGGTAAAGACTGTCTGAGAAATGCTATATGCTACTTATAAAATTCCAATTTTACTGGGCATAGTAGCACACATCTTTAATCCCTGCAAGAGGCAAGCAGACCTCAGTGAGATAGCCTGGTCTACATAGTGAGTTGCAGACCAGCTAGGTCTACAGTGTGAGACCCTGTCTCAAATCAAATAAAATACTATTTTTCACTCAGTCTTGTGGAGTCCTTATGTTTCGACTTAGGTTGGTCAGTGGGAAATGGTGCACTTCTCCAGGAACTCAGGTATTCTTCATTCATACCACGGTGTCTGGCCCAAAATATGCAGACACGCATCACCCACTGGTGTTATACACTGAGTTGCAATGGTTGCTTAGAGGTGAGGTTTAATGTGCTGTTATTTACTTTCGGGAAGTCACTGTGAGTTTGCACACAGAGTGGCCGTCTGGCAGATACACGCTTCCCACTGCCAAGGTGACAGAACTGCATTAGGACCTCATCCAGTCACATTTCTTGTGGAGAAACTCTCCTTGGGTAGTTGTTGGGCCCCACTGGGAGAGTGCATTTCATTGCAAATGCCTTTTCCTGACCTGGTGGTAACACTGTGGTCCCAGGTGGGCATGGACACAGGTTATCAGCCCATTTCCTGCCAGTTGTCTTTCCTCAGTGTGCAGTTATCATATAAGTTCTACAAACGAGGGTGAGAGAACAGCATATTGTGTGCTTTCAGTATTTCCTTTCTGTGAAGATGATTTTGGAGACTCCCCAGGGCCTCCTCCAAGACTTCAGCAGCTTCTGGACCTTGGGCAGGCTCCTGCTGACCCGCCTCCTTGGGAATCTCTGTTGGGACTTGAGGCTTTAGTGCCTCAGTGGGGGAGACACTTTCCATGTGTGTTTAAACCTCAATAAATTTCTGTGCAATCATTTTTAGAATGGAGCATTTCATGACTTTAGGAAATTAGCTCTTTCCGGAAGCAAAACAAATTTAATTCTCAGTTAAAACCTCTGTTCAAGGCATTCTCTACCACATGTTGTTGTGGATCACCACTTTTCAGAGCGGGATTTTATTTTCTACATTTCTGTTAGAAAGGTGGTGATCTTGAAACCCAGTTGTGTGGGAGCCAGTTTGCATGGGTGCGTTTATATGAATGAGACACCCCCTCTCCCCTGCCCTGCCTCTGCAGGACAAAGAGAGAAAGAGATGGAACTGCACTAGGGGCAGAGGTGAGAGGTGAAGAGATGGGGGCACTCTGTCCCCTTCTGTCCCTACTGAAGAGTGATAAAGACAAATCCAGAGCAAGTAAACAGTGGGCTTCCTTGTAGAATAAAACCACATCCATATACTTAACGAACTACGGGTCAGAGTAGATGCTGAGACAAGTCACAGAGAGTCGTTGTTCCTGGCTCCTTAACCTAGCTCACGTCAGGGCTGAGGAAATGGCTCTGTCTGTGAAATGACATGAGGACCAGGGTTCAATCCCCAGAACATGCAATTTAAAAATCCAGGTTGTGGGATGGGGCAGTGCAGGGACATGGCTGGAGATGCCTGCTGTCAAGCTTGATGACCTGAGTTTAATCCCAGGGACTCACGCAGTAGAAGGGAAAACCCAACTCCCATAGGCTGTTCTGATGACCTTTGTGTGTGCTGTGTCTCCACCCCTCAACATACACACACACACACACACACACACACACACACACACACACACACACACACACACACGTACTTGTGTATATACACACACACAAATTTTGCATGCTTTGCATCCATTTTTTACATTTTTAAGCCTTGCTACTCCTGTTACCATAAACTATTTTTTACCCTGGAAGTCTGAGCTCACTCTGTCTGGTTGGAGCCTGTCTTAGCTGAACTCTGACATTGCATGTCATTCGGCAATGTCTGTGACACTGATGCCCCCATGAAGTGAGTCTCTTGATGAGTATTTCTCAACCTGTGGGTCATGACCCTTTGAGGGTTGAATGACCCTTTCACAGGGTGGCCTAAGACCATCAGAAAACACAGGTATTTATATATGATTCAAAACAGTAGCAAAAAAATCACAGCTATGAAGGAGCGACACAATAATTTTTTGGTTAGGGATCACCACAACCTGACGAGCTGTATTAAAGGGAGGGTGGCAGCGTTAGGAAGGTCGAGAACCACCGTCCTAGGTGGAGTCACCACAACATGAGGAGCTATATTAAAGGGTGGCAGCCTTAGGAAGGTGTGGTTCTAGATGAAGTCCTTAGGGGACCAAACAACACTCCAATCCTTCATGTGTGAACCGAAACCTACGAAAGTGTAGCAGGTGTTACACGCTCTGAAGCAGAGACTGTCTGAAGCAGAAAGGCGGTGGGAAGATGAGCACCGAGGGAAGCCGGTTAGACGTCTTGGGGGAATGCAGAGTATGTAATGAGAGCTGGTGGGAGATTAAGTTAATACCTCAAAGACAGTATAGAAAGATACCTTTGTTTCTTCTCGGACTCTCCTGTCCATTCACTCTCTGTGTTTGTTATTGCCACCCTCCCATGTCACTCGTTTCCACTCATCGTCCATCATGTTAGCATCACACACAGGAGCCTGCCGCCTTGGCAGATATGTTTAGTTATGTTGTGTGCTAATCAAGGAGCATCAGGCATGGTCAGATGGCCTCTGATGTGAGGTCTGATGGCCTCTGAAGGCTGCCACAGACAATCCCAGAAAGCCCAACAGAACCAGTAGCTTTGATTCATCATCGGTCCTGCAATGGCCACTTCTGATCTCTCACATGGTCCATCCTCTCCTTCTGCCTACTTGGCAAAAGCAACAGAAAAATGAGAACCTGTGTCTACAGGCATCAGAGCATTTTATCCAGTGAAATATTTGAATTTAGAAAACCTCGTGCCACAGATTCATAAAGATTTTATTTTGCTTTTTAATTTAAAAATCTATGCCCAATGGAATCTTGCAACAATACATGCATTAACGATCCAAGGAATCAAAAAAAGAGCATCAGCTTCTTGCCCCTGGGCCCATCTTTTGTCACATCCCAAAAGAAAGCTTTATTCCATGCTGGACCACTTGTTAGTATCACGTTAGGCAAAGCTCATGGAGAGGCTGAAGTGCCAACTGCTCTGCTCTTGGGGGTCTGAGTTTCTGAGAAGTTTTTCTTAGGACCAGACCAACCTGTCACAGGCTCCGCTGCGGGAACAGTCAGGCAGACTTGGTGTGAACAGACGTGAATGTGAACACTCAAAGAGGATTCAAAGACGAGGGCCTCCAGAAAGCAGTGAGACTCCAATAAAACGTGTCTGTGAGAGCAGAACCACAGGCTCCATCTCAGGGCTTTTCTGCCCTGTTCACATGGTGTGGTTCATTCTCACCTGCTTTGGACAGTGTCTAACCCAGTGGTTCTCGCCCTCTCACATCATCCGGTTCTGCTCCTCTCTCACACCTCGGTCACTCCCCAGTGCTAAGTCAGCTTTGGAGGAAAAGCATTGTGAGAGAATCATCAATGTATCTGGGCGAAGTTGAGAGGAGATTAAACAGAGACTGTTTAAAGCACCTCTTCACAAAATCTGATAAACTTTGTGTGTGTGTGTGTGTGTGTGTGTGTGTGTGTGTGTGTGTGTGTGTGTGATGAATGAATGAATGTGGTTGAGTGTGTGTGTGTGACTGAATGAATGTATGTGTATAAGTAGGTGTGTGTGTGATGAACCAATGTATATGAGTGTGTGTGTGATGAATGAATGTGTGTGAATGTGAGTGTGATTGAATGAATGTGTGTGTGATGAATGAATGTGTGTGTGACTGAATGAATGTATGTGTATGAGTGTGTGTGTATAATGAACTAATGTGTGTGTGTGAATGAATGTGTGTGAGTGTGTGTGTGACTGAATGAATGTGTGTGTGATGAATGAATGTGTGTGCATGTGAGTGTGATGACTGAATGTGTGTGTGTGATAAATGAATGTGTGTGAGATGAATGAGTGTGTGTGTGAGTGCATGTGTGTGATGAATGTGTGTGTGTGTGTGTGTGTGCCATGACCTGAATATGAAGGTCAGAAGACAACTTTCACCCAACCCCACAGTCAAGCTTTAAAAAAAGCTTGCATTTTATTTATGTATTTACAGAGAGAGAGAGAGAGAGAGAGAGAGAGAGAGAGAGAGAGAGAGAGAGAGAATGAATGCACGTGCACGTGCCACATCAGAAATGCAGAGATTTGGTGACAGCTCGCAGAAGTCAGTTCTCGTTTTCCAGCATGTGGGTTCCAGGGACTGCACTCAGGTCTTCAGGCACAAGTACCTTCACCAGCCAAGTCACCTCCTCAGTCCTGTTACTATCATTATCACTTAGAAATTACTATTTTTATTATTACTGCTACTACAGCTTCCTCTCCTCCTCTTCCTCCTCCTCCTCCTTTTTAAGACTGATTTTATTCTAAGCCCATGAGTGTGGGTACCCTCAGAGGCTAGAGGCATCAGATGCCCTAGAACTGGAATTACAGGCACTTGTGAGCTTTCTGACGGGTACTGGGACTTGAACTGTGGCCCCCTGGAAAAGCAGTTTGCTCTCTTAACCGCTGAGACCTCTCTGCATCCTCTGGAATTTCCCCTGCTGTTCATGTAGGGAAACTCTGGCTATCGTTATACTGTCTTGTGACTCAGCTAAATGTGCCCAAATGGCTTTTCAGTAGTCGCCTCGACTCAGTGTTCCTGTAGGAAATTCAGGTGGTATTTTATATGACTAATCTGCACACCGCTTCTGCTGGAATTCTCTGTGGTCATACTTTTTTATCTGAGGGCCTGTTATCAATAACCTTTTGTATCATCCTAAAATATTCATACGCAATGAGAAACGGGCTACGCTAATAAGGACCTATATAATTATACAAAATGAGTGACCAGGATGATCACACTGAATACAAACCAGATCAGGGCTGTTGTGTGAGCTCTGCTGATTCTGTGCTGACAGGCAGGCCCTGATCTCGCTCCTAGTTCTAGGCAGCACTCGCATTGGTTTGTTGCGAGTCTTTACTTAGTAGACCGTCAGTTACTTGGAGTTGTACTTTATTCATTTGAGGATAAAGGCAGGTTCAAGAAACAACCACTATAATCCTTAAGAGTGACCTTACTCGGGACTATTGCAGAGGTGCCAGGGTAATTCCAGTGGGATATTTAACTCGAAAGGCAAAAGAGGAGGAAGGCCTCATAGTCAAGGAACACAGTGATGGATCAGTGAACTTGCTAAGAGCAGACTCCATGAGCAGGACTTGCTTGCTAACCCAGTCTGGATGGTCTGAAGGCAGACTGTACTGGGTGATTTTGTGTGTCAACTTGACACAAGCTATAGAGTCATCAGAGAAGAAGGAGCCTCAGCTGAGGAAATGCCTCCTGAGATCCAGCTGTAGGCATTTTCTCATTTAGTGATCAATGCGAGGGTGGGGGCAGCCCATGGTGGGTGGTGCCATCCCTGGGCTGCTGGTCCTGGATTCTATAAAAAGGTAGGCTGAACAAGCCATGGGAAGCAAGCCAGTAAGCAGCACTCCTCCATGGCCTCTGCCTCAGCTCCTGCCTCCAGGATCCTGCCCTGACTGAGTTCCTGTCCTGACTTCCTTCAGTGGTGAACAGCAATGCTGAAGTTGTAGGGTCTGAGGAAACGCTGAAGGAAGACCCCGGACTCAAATAGTATGGAAGAGTAAAGAGTGTGTATTAATATTCCAGCATATGTGGGGTCGCTCACCTGTGCAAAATGGCTCTGACCCTGAGAGCAGCTCCTTTTAAGCACAGCTAGGGGAATTTCAGGAACAGTGAGGTCATCAAACGTAATTGGTTAAGCAAGCAGCAGTTAAGTTAGTGTTCTTTTAATTGGTGGAGGTTTTATTTTTGGACATACTTGGGTAAGTTTCAAGGGGATTGCAGGAACTGTCCTTGAGACATTGTGGGGCCTGACTCAGGCCTTGTCCATGCTCTCTCCCTCGTCCCTGAATGTAATTTGTTGACACATGGCCCTTCGTTGGGAGAGACACCTGTTTACCCCTCCCAGAGACTGAAACCTAAATTCAGTAGTAAAAGTGGGAGTGTTTAACCCCTTCAAAGTATAGGCCAAATAAACCCTTTCCTCCTCAGCTTGCTGTTTGGTCATGGTGTTTCATCGCAGCAACAGAGACCCTGACTAAGACACAGATCATGGCCAGAAGGGAAGGATGAGGAAGTTGATCATATGTTGCCGGTACTCAGGTGTCAGCTCCAGGGGTCCATCAAGAGTCTTGTTACTACTCACGTAGCCAGGCTGGAAGCTGCCTGGAACACGTGGAAAGAGGGCCTTGGAGGAACTTACTCAAGTTCGGCCAAAGGGTCTTTGTCACCACAAGCCTGAAGACTGCGGTGGTCGGCCTTTAAAACCGCATTTGGGCAGGTCTGTAGATGCCTGTGTGGTGTTTGCAGAGCAAGAAGCACCACTGCCCTCCACAGCAACGGGTAAGGAATGCAAGAGAGGTGAGAGATCCAGCCTGGACAGTGGGTGAGGCTGGAGAGCGTAGTACATTGATGGACCTTAGAGGATCAGAGACAAACAGTACATTAGCCTGAGCAAAGGACGGGGACTGGAGAATATGGCCCCATCAGAAAGATTTGCCTCAACTTTGACACTCAAGTTACTCACATCTAGGGGAGGAAAAACAAGTAAGTCTGAATTTCCATTAACCCTTAAAACAAAAATATGTCTTTCTTTGGTAATATTCAAGCTTTGTGAGCCCCTTTTTTTATTTTTATAGGCAAATATACTCAACAAAAACAATATCTTCATGATCGCATGACTGATATAGGGTAATCGAAGCAGGAAAGAACAAGGTACAAGCTATCATGAGTGGAATTAAGAAAACACTCAACCTTGACACAAGCACCTCTAGTGGGCCACAATGGTGCCATTCTTTCCCTGTTGTCTTTAGGCCTAAAGGATTAGGAGCAGAGGAAGAGATGGGTTAGAATGGATTATATTTAACACGGCTCTAATAAAGTGGAGGTCTGTCCCAAGCCCTGGGGCCTGGTCACAGGAGCTGGCTCAGTGTTTCGGTTGGGAGAGATTTAAAGCACCCAGGCGTTTGTTTTGCAGAAAACACGAACTTCAGAGAAAGTAGCTTAGTTCCTCCTTGACTGGACCCCCGGGAATGTGAGGTAGAGATTTAAGGTTGGTTTCTTTTGAAATAAAAATGAATTCACTGGTTTGGAAATCAAACTTCTTTTTGTTACTTTATCACTCAAGGTTAATTGTTCACTTGTCTTTGGGGACTGGGTCTAACACAATTAGAACATTGTTAAGCTGTTGTTCCAATGGTATACTCCCACAAGGCAATTCAAAAGGGCCTACAGTATACTGAGATTTCTGTGAGCTGAAGCCAGCAATCCTTCCTCCCACTCCTGACAGCCATTGCATGCGGAGGCTTCCTTCAGAGAGTGTGATGTCTCCGAGTGGCCAGTGAAGTTGTCAGAAGGGAGCCCTGGTGCCCAGGTGGACCACTGGGCTTTCTCCTTTGCCTTCCTCTGTCCCGTGTGTGCATGTGCATATGAAACGCCCGAGTTACACGGGTACGGTTGTGACTCTTCCAAGCCCAGTGTCCGTTCTGTTACCAGCCACAGTGAAGTGTTCAGAATGCAATTCGCAGCCCAGGGCACAGGAGTTAACTCATTTAGAAGGCTGCGTGGGCTCCACCGGAGAGGTCATGGCCTGTACTTACACAAACATGATTTATCTTTCGCTTTTTATAGTTCATTTATTTCCCACCTACTTTCTTCACCTCAAGGTGCCCTGATGAAATCATAATTCTCTGTGAAGTGGCCTTCTGTCGCCATGGAAATGATAGTATTGAATCTGCAGTTTTATGAATGCAGCGTCCTTCCCACTGGTGTGGATGCAGAAGAGGCAAAACACAGCCTGAGAACAATTTGAATCTCTCATACAGAAAATTAAATTTCGAGATAAATGTTCATCCTGAAGTAGTGAGTTAGGAAACTTCTGAGAGGAAAGTAAAGATGAAGCTTGAAGGTTCTGTTCGTTTCATTTTTAGAATTTGGGGGAAACGGGCTTGAATTCTGCAAATAATGTGATAAATGGCCGAGCACTGTGTTCACATTAATGCAGTTAGTCCTGTCCCCTGTGTGCTCTGAGTTTGATTCCTTGAAAGTTAATTCTGAACTTAGTACCACCGTGTATGTCCATGCTCATCACTGCTGCATTTCCTGTTTTTTTTTTTTAAATAAGTTAATGATTTCATATTTTCATAGTAGAAATTCTCCTGTCCCATGAAATTCAGAATTGCATCTTGGTTGCTGGTTCCCTGAAAGGGACTTACTTAGAAGCCGTTGGTGGCACATAGTTCCCAGGAAGTCAGAATAACAAGCTAAGTTAGAGAGTGAACAGAGTCCCTGCTGTGTCTTGACTTCAGCTGGCATCCCTAACCAGCTTCCTGTGAAGGCTCCTTTGTGAGCAAACTCTTGGTTTCAGATCTTAATTCTGTTTTGGCTTTGGGAGTCCAGTGCCCACTCCAGAGTCACATTGAGACCAGACTGACTCAGAGGAAGGACCCCTCCTGTTGACTCATCTCCCCACTTCCTGTGGGTCTGTAGCTTCCTTTGGAGGCCTCCCATTCAAGTGGTCCCTCGTCATAGCCTGTAAGGGCCGGGAAGCTCCAAACGATGTGAACCAGATCCTTGAAGGCCATACTTGCTCTTTGGCTCTTCGTTCCATCAGAAAGGTATCTTTTTACACCACCATAGATTGTATTATGGAGAAAGAGAAATGTGGAAGAAAAAAAATCAGAGCTTTTTCATCGTGTTATATACTTGTCTCATCAAAGTCTTTCAACACATACTCTTAAATGCGCCCCTGGACTTAACTATTTTTTGTCTGTTTGTTTAGATAGGGTATCACTAGGACATACAGATTTTAGTGTGTATGTGTGCGTGCGCGCACGTGTGTGCACCAACCTCAAGAATTATTCTTCATGTATAAGCCACCTTTTTTTTTTTTTCATTTTTTAAGACATGGTCTCTCACTGGCCTGCAACTTGCCAAATAGGCTGGTTGGCCAGCAAGCAAAAGGATTTGCCTGTCTTCCAGTGCTAGGTTACAAGCACATGATACCACAGCTGGCTTTTTTTTTCTTTTTCTTTTATTGGGTTCTAGGGATTGAAGCTCAGGCCCCCATGCTTGAAAGGGCAAGCACTTTACCTACCAAGTTATCTTCCCTGGCCTGGTATACAGGCTTTCACAGATGGACCAGTAGAAATATATAACTCAGATGATCCCATATGTATAGCAATAACCATTAAAGAAAAAAAAAGTGCCATGAATTTGAGGCAGGGTGGGGTGGGGTGGATGAGAGGGATTGATGGGAGGAAAGAAAGGGGGTGAAGGATATAATTATATTTTTAAAAATAACACTATGATTGCCTTTTAATGTAGAACTATATTTTTCAAATTTGTGATACTTGGCATTGTTCAGAATGTGAAGAATTCACTTTGTGTCTAAAATAACACGGGCTCCCTCAAGAAAAGGCACATACCATTTTTCGTCCTCTTTTGTTACTTTATCAGGAATCTAGTTTAGGAATCTGAGTGTCTTCTCCAGCGTTTCCTCTTTTCGTTTTCAAGAGTTCACAAGAGGACAGTTAAGTTGATGGGGCCCAGGGACAGAGCACATCTAATGGAAAAGCCACTGTGGCCCAGTTCCAGTAGAAGAGTGTCCAAAATCAACACAACTCACCCTGCAGTGTCCCTCACTGTCTGGAGTCATCCCTGCCCTCCTAAGAGGAGATGACACCCCACTGGCCACAGCCATAGCCAGGGCTCCCCTGAGCTCCTCAGGAAAGGGCTCACAAATGATAAGAACGCAGCAAGCACCCACCAGAGAGCACCATGCCAGTGTTACACCACTCAACTGCCACATAACCTCAAATGGTGATCACTAAAACTAGGGCAAACTTTCCATTTAAAAATTAAATATCTTGATCCTGAGCAAATAGTAGGCTTCTCTGAATTGTTTTTCCCCTACCTAAAGATACCTAAAAGATATGGTATTTAGAGGTTTTAGGGGCTCAGAGGGGCAGTTGTGAGGAAGACGAGCCACATAGGGGATAATGCGTATTAACTGATCGTGTTAAGTTTTCCCACTAGCTATTGAATTAAACAATCAACAGTGTTGTGATGGCAAAAATAAGGGAGAGCTGAAAATCATGGTTGTGAGGTTTGTGCCCACCATGTACGTTTGTAACAGCTCTAAGCTGGCATTAGCTGTGGGTCTGTTTTGCATTATCTGAGTTTGATACATTCCCATCTACAGTGTGAACGAGTCAGAAATTATTTAATGTTGTGGGTGCCTTCTCAGAACGCCTACCTATGTGCTAATGAGAGTGCTTAGGAATACAGACCTCTCAAAAAGCCACAGAGAGAGAGAGAGAGAGAGAGAGAGAGAGAGAGAGAGAGAGAGAGAGAGAGAGGCCATTGGATATGGAGGATATTGGATAATACTGGATATGGATATTGTGTTATTGAGTCGCCTTGGTTAGACAAGGGGCTGCGATTTTGTGTTGTTCTGATATCCTGAGGCAAGGTGAGCTGAGTCTAGAACCATCTGCACAGTTCTTTTACCTCCAGCATTGATAGCGTTGACTGGGGTAATCCTTGTGAACTGCTATCTAATAAGGAAAGAAAGGTACAAAGCAAGATCACTGGAAATCAGGCAAATTCCATATAAACTTGCCACCTCAGAATGATAGTCTAGACAAAGGAAAGACACTTAAATTATGCACATTTCCAGTTGCTCAGGCTGACTTATCCAAGTCATATAAAGCAGCCCAGTGACTCCTCTAGACGCAGAGGGTCTGGCATCAGAGGATGAGCTAGATGCCAGCCTTCTGATTTGCCATGTAGTTGCCTCCATCATTTAGCACCTGCCGTCAGCAGCCCTCATAATGCGTCCTTCCTTGTTTCCCAGCCCATTCATTTCCTCTATTTGCACACTCTCAGCAAGAGTATCTCTTATTTCGAGAAGTTAGCCGCAAATTCACAAACTTGCGTTCCGGTCTTTGTTTTAGGTGAGGCTCTAGCTGCAGTTATCAGTCCTCTGCTGGGGATTCCATCATTGTTGCTGAGTGGACAGGGTAAACATGAAGCACACACACAACACACACACACACACACACACACATACACACACATTGGCCCTCTCTGGCCTGCTTCATACTTGCCACTCAAGCATTCACTTTAAATAAAAAAAATCCATTCATTCTGCCTTCAAGAGTTTCTTTGGAGTCTTGGGTTGCTCCAAGTGCCGGGAGTGCAAACAGTGGCGCCCACCTGCCTGCGTGCCTGAAATTATAAGCATCTATGCTGGGGGACAGACAACCAGAAACCTGTTAGGAGGTGGCTTGCAAGCTCCGGTGACAGGGAGGGAAACGTACTGCACACCCAGCTTGTCACTCTGGTCGTGCAGTGTGGCCTAATGGGCGGGGCGGGGTGGGGGTGGGGGGTAGTCACTACCTCTGTGTCTTCGGGTCTAGGGAATTCAAGAAACAATAGGATCCACTTCATAAAGTTATTGGATGACAGAGTGTCTCATTCATTGTGTGCTCATCTGAAATGGTGGCCGCTGGTGGTGATGGTAGTGGTGTTGATTTTTGCCGGAGCAGTTATAGGGAGTTTGCAGTGGATTGGGGGGGGGGGGCGACTCAGGAAACCTTGCTGAGCTGGAAAGAGGTCAGATCTGATCTGACGGTACAGTAAAATGAAACTTGGATTTCTCTGAGATAATGAGAGTATAGAAGAGATATGACATTCATAAGAAAGTGAAAGAAAACACAAAAAAGACATTGGAATGGAAGACTAGAAAGGATGGAGCCCAGGGCCTGCAGTCCTTTCCTGGATAGCAACTGTCTAGGTGGGGTTTCAAGTTCTCGACCGCCTGATGCAGTCCTAGACCTCAGGCCCTGACACTCAAACAACCAAAAAGCGTGCTAGGGCTGCATGGGACCCACGACACTAATTCCATGGCAACCAGGGACTGCAGTTCATACTAATCAAAGTGTGCGTCTGCAGTGATTGACAGTGCCCTCCTGACATCCCTCTGCACATTGGTCTCAGAGCTACTGAGTGTGTTAGTCCAACAGTACTACTACCAGGATGGGGGAGAATCCTACTTCCATTCAGCTGATGTGTATTGAATTCCTGTTGTGTGCCATGTGATTCAGTATGCCATGAGTGGTATGCTATGGCATCAGATATACATCATGGGAGAATGGGAATGGGATGAGGGCAACGGACCAGGCCTGTGGACCAGAGGACGTGAGACAAAGGCGTCTAGTAGTGAGGGTGTCGCAACATGAGGGAGAGAAAACCAGCCTGAGTGGGAAGGAAGTCTACAGTCTGAAATGAGACGCCATGTCTGGAGTCTAGAGCTGGGGAAGGATGGGGTGTGGTAAAGAGGGGTGGAGGGCCTCGGAAGCCCAGCAGAGAAGGCTAAGCTAGGATCTAGGATGCAGGGGAGTTGTGCAAGGAGACACACGTACAGGTTCTTCTAAGGTGAAACAGAAAGCAGACTTAGAAGCAAGAGGAGGAGCGGTGGGACATTGGGAACCGTTGTGAGAAACAGCACTGCTGGGTACAGGGCACGGGAAGGAAAGGAATGGTAGAGAGCGGATTCCAGCATGGAGTGGATTGGGAATGGAGGGGTGCAGGAGAGGGATACGGCAGTGATTCTACCCAAGATGGGAAGATGATGACCACAGAGAAAGGGAGAAAGGAAAAGCCTTGGCGGTGTCGGGCATGATGAGTTTATCCCAAACACACTGAGATAAGGACTCTGCCAGGCCCTGCCCCATGAAGCTATGTGGTAGATGGTGACCCTGCATACCTGAGAGTCCCAGGAATGAGCATATTGGGTGTGGGCCTTGTTGGCCTGAGGACAAGAATGGAAATGGTGGCCGTGAGTACAGTACACTCCTGAGGAAATGGCTGCTGAACTTTCCAACAGCCGACACAAGAGGAAACAGTCACGCATCTGTGCTGTGGCCCAGGTCACAGTCCTCCTATACACAGCTAGATGCCCGTCCATAGCACATGTACTCAGGGGCAGGATCCATCCTGTTTATAAGGATGAAGCCACTGTGTGTGATGTTCAAGTCATCTTCATGACAGATTCATATCTTGGGGTGGGGGGTGGGGGGATCCAGGCTGAGAAGATGGTGTCGTTGGAAGCCAGGCTTTGGGGCGCTGGTATAGACATTCAGTTCCCTTCTATTCCTGTCAGACCCGCCTCTGCAAGCTCTGCTTCGTAGATAAGTCAGTGAGGGCAACAGAATGTCCCAGGAATGCTTATGTGACATGAATCTCAAAAACAGAGTTCTGCAAGCAAAACTTGTGAGAAAGTCTAAGGCCTTGTCAATTGAGATTCACAGCGTATAAAAGTCTCTGAGGTGTTCACTCCATTGTTTAAAACAGTTAATCCAATGCTGCTTTTGTGTGAATGGTGTAGACGCATGCATGTCTGCACATTGGTATGTGTGGGTGCGCTTGTATGTATGGATAAGAAGTTGAGGCTACCCGTTGAAGCCATGTGTCTTCCTTGATTGCTCTCCCTTATCTTTTGAGGCAGGGTCTCTCGCTGAAACCCAAAGCTCACTGATTCACTAGCCACTAGCCAGCTTGCTCTGGGAGATGCCCTATCTGCTTCCAAGTTTGAGAACTATACAGTTCCCCGTGCCTACCCAGAATTCCATGGGTGCCGAGGATCCAAACTCTGGTCCTCATATGATTACCCCTTGAACCATCTGCTCAGGCCCCAGGAGCTGTTCTACAGGGTACCTGCCCATCTCTGGAGAAAGCAGTGTCTCTTGGGACATACTTTCAGAAACATTAGCTTGTTGATGTCTAAATCTAGGGTGTTCCGTTCTGTAATTCCAGCTGAGGCAAGAGAATTGCAAGATCAAGGCCAGTGTGGGAAACTTCGTGAAAGAGAGGCTGTCTCTAAAAATTAAAAAAAAAGAGTCCGAAGTATAGTACAGTATCAATTAGTGTGTATGAGGCCCTGGGTTCACCCTCCAGTCATGCATAAGCAAACAGACAGACATCAAACATCAAAAAAATAAATAAATAAATAAATAAATAAATGAATGTTGCTAAAGAATCTAGCATTTAGTCGGGCGGCAGTGGCGCATGCCTTTAATCCCAGCACTCGGGAGGCAGAGCCAGGCAGATCTCTGTGGGTTCGAGGCCAGCCTGGGCTACAGAGCGAGATCCAAGACAGGCACCAAAACTACACAGAGAAACCCTGTCTCGAAAAACAAACAAACAAACAAAAACCAAAAATAAATAAATAAATAAATAAATAAATAAATAAATAAATAAATAAAAAGACCTAGCATTTTCCCTTTGGTGTTTTGTTTCTTATTAATTGGTTCATCTGATGTGGGCATTATAGATAGAGTTTAATTACCACAGAGTATTGCTGAGATCTCTCTATAGAGGTCGGTCAGCACAAAAGCTGTGTATTTTGTTCCCAAATGCTTCCTACTGAAATAAGTGGATAGCCCATCAGGATTGGATCACGCTGCCGACATTGAAGGTGCCTTTTCCCCCTACCCTCTTGTTGCTAACTATGTTTTCATATTTGGTGGTAATGACTTTGAGTCAACAACCACGTTCCAGTGGTCATTTGCATGCCACCGGGGAAATGGAAACGTTTCCGTGCACAAATCCAAAGAATTCAGGATAAGAAAAGAGCAACTGTTGACTATGATGACTGTTGAGTGTGGGGCCGGGGTCAGGCTTGAGTTCAGGCATTCTTGCTCCCCTCAGACAAGCAGGATGAAGCAACACTTCACCCTCCTCCTGTACTCCAAATTCAAACCCCAGTACCAGGGAAAAGACACCCTGCAAAGGAGACACAGGAGCGGGCCCTCCGGAGCCAGAAGGAAATCTATATGTTGCTTCACCTTCTACTGAAGTGAATGTAGTTCACACTTCTTCGAAGCCCTGGGACAACATGGTGCTAAATAAGCCTCCTTCACATAATTCCAAGAAAATGAAACCGCTTCCTCCCGAGCCTCGCTTTACAAACCTGAAGGCCATCCGTTAAAAAAAAAAAAAAAAAGTCTGTTACATGATGACACGTGGCAAGCGCTCTCATTTGCTTCTCGTGCCCGCCACCTAAATGGGAAGGATAATTAACTAACTTTATAAGAGATCTGCCTATGGGGGAGGCGGCTTTTCACCACAGCACATTTCCAGATGAGAACGGTTAATAAATCTGAGGACGTTTATCTTTAGATTGTGATCTAACAGCAAGCAGAAGGAGACGTTATGGTAGGAGAGCTCTTAAGTAATTAGGACTGGAAGAAGGGGTGGGAGCAAGAGGAGGCATTTAATTAGTCACCCTGCAATGCTCCCTGAATGTCCTTCCTGTGCGGCACTGGCTGTCACTAGTCCATGGTCGAGGCTGCTCAGTGACCCTGTTTCCCTGTCTCTGTGTCTCCACTCTTGCTGCCCCTGTTACATGATGACATCATTGCCAGTGCTGGGCACACAGGGAAACAGTAGCATGCAGTGTGAGCTTGAAAAAAAATCAGCCTATATGAGGTGTCCACTGTGGCTAAAGTAAGTGTCCTGTGCAAACAGGTTCTGCTGCCCCAGAATGCACCGGTGTTTGCTGCACACTCCTCATTAGCCCCCTGCCCAGACCACCCTGCCCTCCCTGGTGTGCACACCAGTTAGCTGTTCCTCAGCAGGAGAGAGCCCCGCGCCCAGATGCATTTATTTACCCTGTCCACGTCCCTCCCTCCCTCCCTCTGAGCGGGTTCTCTCCAGTGTAAACAGATCCCAGAGATATTAATTCTGTTTACCCCAACGCGAGTCTGCCATCAGATAAGTGTTCGCTTAGCAAACACGTTCGCTGTGCAGGCCGGAACGGCTCATTGGTTAGCATTGCTTCTTCCACTTAGAGAAAAACACCCCCCCCCCCCGTGGGTGGCCGCTCTATTCTTTGTTCAACCATCAGCAGCAGCACAGAAATGCAGTGACAGCAGATGCACAGGGAGAGGGCTCACCATGGCAGGTAGCACGTGGGCCGCACCTGCCAGGGCCTCACTTGCTGTTCCCAAAGGCCACACAGCCGGCAAGGGCCACTAGGTGTCTCTTGCAAAGCGCCCCATTTAGGACCCAGATTTCCCTAGAGCGGAGGAACCCGAGGCAGGCGGTGACTGTGAGGACAGCTGAACTCGGATCCAGCACCCTGTACAGCTGCTGGATCTGGCTGCCTGACAGTTTGCCTGTCTTGTCTGTTGCCTCATCCTCTGGGCGTCTCCTGGTTACTCAGCCTCTCACTCCATACCCTGCTCTACCACAGGGAGCCATTCAGCTCATGGTCTTCCTGGTCTCTGATCCCCTCCAGTGCTCACCTGGCTGCCTGCTCTGCCTGGGTCTAACCTCTTGAGTTGGGAGAATCCCCGTAGGTCCTCGGCATAGTCACCAACACCCTGTAAGGGCCAGGTCATTAGTTGTGTCAATGTTCAGGAGAAGTGGGGTCCTGGGTGCTATCTCTGTACATATGTGGGATCCATGTTAGCTTGCTGAGAGGCAGAAGCATTTGTCATGTTGAGTCTTCAGATTCTGACAGTGTCTTCTAGGCACCTCTCAGCTCAGACTCCTTAGCTTGATGCCAGGGCCAAGATAGCTCGAGGAGGCAGTCAGACTCAGCCGACACATCCTGCCCTCTTTGGACATGGGTAAGAACACCCACCTCTCCTTTACCGGAGGCTTTACCATAAGTAAACATCACTCTGTTTTCTCTTATATAACTTCAAGGATAGGTGATCAGCCAGAGCAGGCAGAGCTCACTTGCTCTCTATGACCCTCTCTCCATGTTTGAGATCCTTCCCTGAGCACAGAGCATGCTCCCAGTATCCCAGTGTCCTCTCCGTGCTCCATGGCAGTGCTGCCTCTTGGAAGGCAGGGAGCACCTTTTAGACCTCTTCTCTGAGCTCCATGTCCCTCACCATGGACAGAAACAGGCACAGGGTCTCAACACATTCTTCCTAATCAAGTGTCTGCAGGCAGGTCCCTTCCCAGTAGTCCCTGGGTGGCTGACATCGCCTGATATGGAGGGAACCAGGCTGGAGGCCCCAGCAGAGGCTATGGAGACTTTGTAGGCATCTCATTGGAAATGGGTCTGCTTTGGTTTAGTTTGGTTTGGGTTTTAAGATAGGTTCCTGCTATCCAGCTTAGGCTGGACTGGAATTCACTGTGTCATCCAAGCTGGCCTTGACACTGTGATAGTCCTCTGGTCTCGACCTCCTGAATGCTGGGACTGCAGGTGTGAACCACCAGTGTCCCAGCATGTACTGTATGCGTTTCCTTTTACTGTGTCCAGTTGAAGAGGGTAACTATTGAGTGATAAGAAGCTTCATTGATGTTGCTTCTGGCAGCTAGCAGCATTTATTCAAAACTAGTTTTTGTTCATACTGAACAACAAAACTATGTTTTAAAGAAGAGCATCTAGTAAGGAAATGTTTGCTCCCTCTGGAGGCCCCCAGGGAAGCGGCAGGATGGCTGGAAACGGAAGTTGGAATGACATCATTATCTCTGTAGCTTTGCCTTTTTCATGCAGATTACCGAACAGTTATCGGTTCCTCGGCTGCTGGACTAGAATCATTAAGTCTCAGGCAGTTTAGAGCAACATGGTCACTTCTAGAAACCCAGCTCATCTAGTTTACATCCTAAACCCCACCCACCCACCCAAGACCTCACTGAGAGGCAATCCAATCCAAATGGCCTGTGGGCTGACTATGGCTATCTGCTACAGCTAGTCTAAAAAGGAAGTTAATTCCAGTAGATTTATGCTAGAATTTTATGCCGCAGGTCTTCATGACTAGTATTCAGTCTGCCCTGAAGCAAAATAACACACTGAGTTCTGCTTGGAGCCTTGAGATTCCTATGTGCCAGGGCTTAGACTTGGAACTCTTCCCTTAAGCTGTCACATCTCTACTGTTCTTGTTTGGGAAGAACAAGAAGGTGAACGGCATATGTCTTAGTCATTATTCAATTGCTGTGACAGCAGACCATGACCAAGGCAACTTATAAAGAAAGCACTTAATTTTGGGTTCATGGTTCCAGAGGGTAGAGTCCATAACCATCTTGATAAGGAGCCTGGCATCAGGCAGGCAGACATGGTGCTGGAGCAGTAGCTGAGAGCTTATATCTGATCCACAAATTTGAAGCAGAAAGAGAGCTAATGGAAATGACATGGGCTTTGGAAACTTCCAAGCCTGCACCTAGTGACACACTTCCTCCAACAAGGCCACACCTCCTAATCCTTCCCAAGTAGTTCCATCAGCTGAGAACCAAGCATTCAAATACATGAGCTTGTGGGGGCCATTCTCATTCAAACCACCACAGAATATGATCTCAGTTAATCCTCAAATGCATCCATCGTATGTGAGGCAGACTTTTAGGGGTATTTCTATTTGGCTAAGGACAGTTAATCTCAGAGAGGTTGAGTCACACATTTACAATCATCCTGTTTGCATGTTAGGAAAGAAAGATGTGAATCTGATGGGCAGAGGCTGCCTGCTCACTTGACTGAAGTTCCAATCCTGCCTCTTAGGAGCTTTGCCGCCTTGTGAGCCTAATCTCCCCACTGGGTCCCTGTCTTTCCACCTTTCACAGGAGCTAAGACTGACTGCCGTGCTGGCATTTCAGAAGGATCAAATTAAATGTGGTGACTCGAGCTATGCCCTGCCAGACCCCAGAGCATGCATAGGAAGGTACTTGAGGGCAGTGGCATCTTCCTACAGTTCTCTTCAGAGGTGGATGTGAAAGTGTTTTTAGAGTTCTGCTTAGCAGTTCCTTTAAAATACAATTTACAAAGAGATAGAAAAGAGCCAGTGAGGAGGTGATTTGGTCTTGTTCCAGGTGTATTTTAAGGCTCTATCCTTTCTGCAAAGTTTACAGCCAATGTCAACAAGTAGTTGGTTTGTCTAATCTCCCTGTGGTTTGCATAGAAGGTAGATTGGATGTTTTTCAAAGTTGGGACTTCCTGTTTTTCCTCATCCTTGTTTTTCTCTTTGAGTTCTTCAATTTTTACACCAGCTAAGAAAACATTCAATAGAGTCATATGGGACAAATCTCACATCCCATATACTTTTGTGATGATTAAAACTAGGTGATAAAATAGTTTGTTGTATTCTATTGACTGCACTTCCATCTTCAAATGGAAGCAAATATCTGTGGAGAGACAGTTTTGTTCTGTATTTTTTTTTTTAAGAAAGATTATAGGAGAATCTGAGTGCATTTGAGCTTGTGACAATCTGCTGTGTCCTGATCTATGGAATTGAAAGTTACCAGTGATGGTGCACATTGGTTATCCCCGTGCTAGGGAGGAAGTTGTCCCTGGGATTCACTGGCCAGCCAATCTAGTGGAAATGTTGAAATCCAGAGATAGTAGGAGACACTGTGCCCCCAAATACAGGAGAATGATAGGGGAAGACACCTGAAGTCAACCCCCCGCCTCTACATGCATATGCACGAGCAAACACCTCCTCCCACATGAATATCCACCCCCTACACACACACACACACACACACACACACACACACACACACACACACATGATTAAAAGGTGGGTAGTGCTTATGTAATGATACCTACAGTTGGCCACTGGCCTCACAGACATGTGTGCACACATCCACAGACATATGCATACACATGTACCTGAACATATTACAGAGAGAGAGAGAGAGAGAGAGAGAGAGAGAGGAAGTTGTGAAGGCTAAAAAGTGAGTACATGACTTAGAAAGGGGGGTTGGCTTCTCAGTTCCCAGGACTCCGGAAGTACAGCATGAATCTGAGTAATTGCTCTGAACCCGAATGTCATCGGAGGTTATTAAGTTTCCTTTACAAACTACATTTAAGTCATGCTAAATGTAGAGCACTGCTAGTTAAACCATGTCAACACTGAGCTGGAATGCTTCTTGCATTTAGAATAAACGCTGTTTTATATATATAATGCTGGATGAACTGAGATGTGGTCATTCCCACACAGCCCCAGTGACCTCTTAACACGTGAAATACTTTTTTTCTTTCTGTACAGCTACACTGGGCACATTCCATAGACCTTTGTTCTAAAGGCTTATCCTACCCATTTTGGTCAGCTAGAGTTACAGTCCTAACTGTGGGCCTCGTCTAGCTATCCTGCTCATATCTGACTATTTGCTCAGTCCTTGTCCCTCTTGGGAATTTCTTTCTGCCCTTCCCCTGGCTTCTCGTCTTCAGCTTACTGAGTCTGTCCACCTTAGGGTCTTACGCTTTAATCCTGGTTCTCAAGTTTGCTAGGTCTATAATGAAATGTACAGGATGAGGTAAGTCGTGATGAATGTCTGCAATACCAGAACTCCTGAGGTAGCAGCAGGAGGATCAGGGATTCAAGGTCATCTTTGGCTGCAAAGGGAGTTTGAGGCCAGCCTGGGATACATATCTCAAAACATCAACCAGCCAAGCAACCAACCAACCAAAGAGCTATGTGTATACATTTAATGCATATAGTACATCTTCCTAGCTCCCAGCTCATGTGCATGGTACACTGGCCGTAAAAAGTTAAGATGGCTACTGTCTGTGGCAAACATGATGCTAGACAGATAGGCCTAATCATAAGCGTAGCTGAGTGAGTGACATATTTCTAGGAGTAAATAAGAAATGCCAACCGTTGCTGTGCCAGGAGCAGTCACGGGGCACCAAGTGGTTAGCGGGCTACGGGGAGAACAACCCGACTGTTCTCAGAAACTGGGTAGAAGGTAAGAGGAGGCAGCCGCTGCTCTTCAGCCGAGTAGGAAAACAACCGAGGAAGGCCAGAAGGGCTGCAAAGAGCGCTTCGGTTTGTTTTGGTTGTGTTTTCCACTTGTTTGTGAGTGAGCTTGAGAGGCTCATTCTATAGCTCAGACTGGCCTATAGCTTGTAGCAATCCTCCTGCCTCTCAAATGGTATTACAGGTACCTTGCTTTGGTTTGTTCTTTGTGAAGCAATATTACTTTAGCCCAGGCCAGTTTGGAACTCACTAAGTAGCACAGGTTGACCTCAAACTCATGGCAATCCTCCTGCCTCTCAAATTACACACATGAGCCGCCACACCTGGCTTCTCATAGTTTTTAGACAGGCAACCCTGATGGTCCTGTAAAGTTTCTAGGACTCTAGGATGCCGTCATTGACCTGCAGACTGGCTAAGATGCCTTCATGCTCTAGGGGCTCTATTATAATTGTTTTCCCTGTTTCAGACAAGTCACAGTTTAGGTACTGAAGTCAGAAAGAGAAGGAACAGGGCCCGAGGAACCGCAGGCTTTGGGGGCAGCACACAGCTCCTAACATTTATCCTTGTATGACAGAAATCATGGTGCATTTCCAACAAGTTGAACAGGGAGGACTCTGCTTAGAGATGGCCTCCCACGTAAGCACTGAGAGCATGATAACAACAATACACCAACATTTGCTTGAGGGAGCGTGGTATTTACATTTGCACACCAGGGAAAGCAGCGCCTCATTGATTTTTGTGTGCCTTTGTACAGCTCTTAATTTCCCCAGGTTAAGCCAGTGAAAGTACCCCCTGGTCTTTGAATAAGTAATGCAGTTATGTGTAACAATTTTTCCCTTCTCCTAAAGTAGCCAGTCATCACAGCTCGCTCTATGTCACTCTCTAATTCTTTCTCTCTGCTCATATACATAACGTTGCTTACTTCTACTTTCACTGGTTAATGGCTCAATATATTGAGCTTTCGTCCCATCCTGCTTTATGTCTGTTGTTCCCTTATGTGGAAATATCATATCTTTAGTGTCTCCCTCTCGGTGGACAGCCATACTGTTGTCCACTGCCTGCTGTTCCAGACTGCTGATAAACATGCTTGTGTCCTGCTGTTCTGCTGTGCTTTGCATCCGTTTCTGAAGGGGGATCACTGGATTGGGAGGTTCATATACTTTTAATTTTATTCTTCTTTTCTGTGTTTGTTTTTATTTTTTGAGACAGTGTCTTACCCTTGTAGACCAAGCTGATTCAAAGTCCCAAGCCTCCTGCCTCAGCCTCCAAGTGCCTGGATTCCAGGAAGATTAAATCAGTTGTTTTCAGTTTGAATGTGATGGTGATGGCCTGGCTGTTTCATTTCCCCAACACCCACTGAAGCGTGGCATCTTTTTCCTTTTCTGAAATTCGCTGTCCACAGTGCCAGGCCTTTCTGAACTTCATTGTGTGTTCCTAGTCATTTCTCCTGTATGAAGCTAAAAATCATTTGTCTTATGTCCAAGTGAAAACCCAAATTGCGAGATTATAACTCAGACTCCATTACAGATAAATCTAGCAAGATCTTTCATGTACTTCTATTGTTTTTCTCATCAAGAAACAGTTTGAGTCTCCATTTATTTGTATCTTAGTGTTCGTCCTTGAGGAGCCAAATGCTATGATTTGTTTTTTATTTAAGAATACTTGTTGGAAGGGCTGGCAAGCTAGCTCAGCAGGTAAAGGTACCTGCCGCCAGGCCTGATGACCCGAGTTTGATACTGGAACCCACATCGTGAAAGGAGAGAACCAACTTGTAGTAGAATATTATTTTAAGGTGTTTTACTTTTGTTTATGTTACATTTGTTTAACTCTGTCAAGCTGTGTTACTGTGCCTGCCTAAAGCACCTGATGGTCCTAATAAAGAACTGAATGGCCAATAGTGAGGCAGGAGAAAGGATAGGAAAGGCTGGCAGGCAGAGAGTATATATAGAAGGAGAAATCAGAGAGAGAAGAGATCTAAGAGCCAGAGAAGGAGGAGGACTCCAGGGGCCAACAGCCACCCAGCTACACAGCAAGCCGCAGAGTAAGAGTAAGATTTACAGAAGTAAGAGAACGGGAAAAGCCCAGAGGCAAAAGGTAGATGGGATAAGTTAAGAAAAGCTGGCTAGAAACTAAGTCAAGTTAAGGCTGGGCATTTATAAGTAAGAATAAGCCTCTGATTATGATTTATTTGGGAGCTGAGTGGTGGGCCCCCCAAAAGAGCAAAAACATACAACACCAACTCGCTTACGTTGTCCCCTGACTTCCACACATACTCTGTGACACAAGCATGCACATGCTCATACAGTCAATCAATGGGAAAAAATTAAAGAATCTTGTTTGACGTATTCCCAGAATTTTGTAATTTTGTCTCATGAGAGATATTTTATGAGTCTGATGCATAAAATAATAAGCATATCAGTGTAATAAAATGGGAATGTGTGTCCATCAGACACGGAGAAAGAATATCCTCTTTCAGTTTTCTTGTTTTCCTTGACACTGGTTCCTTTTAAATAATAAATATACAGTAGGGAGTTTTATTAAAGGAGATTGAGAGCCTTAATCTCCTAGCATACAGTTATATTATTAATGTCTAAAGTAATCTCCATTTTACCTGGAAAGATTTAATACTTCCACATGTAAGTTCTTTTTTCTTTGGGGTCCGCTTCGAGCAGCAATGTCACAGGACCTGTACAGACAGAAATATCCCCTTTGGGCAGTGGGAAGCCTTGAGGGGAACTGTTCTTCAGCTGCCAGAGGATGGAGCAACAGTAAGGAAACCCTAAGCACATCACCTGTGGAAGATTTAGCAGGGTGTGAGCTGCTGCAAGGGCACTGGGCAAAACCCACAGACCACCCTGTAGGCCGGCGATGCCAGGCCACTGTCCTACTATCCATGGGAACATCACAGTCTTCCTCTGTTTGGAGTCAGTGAGGCCTTGACTGGGGTTGTGCTGGCTTCCACGGGTGCCCTTTCCAGGGACCAACGTCCCCTGTCATTTACAGGAGCCAGCACTGATGTTCTGTTCTTTCCCCCAAAGAACTCCCTGGAAGCTACAGTCCAGCAGAGTCATCGAGCTGCTGCTTTTGTGGGACTTACATGCCTAGTCTTCAGGACAGGGACTAGACCTGGGCTTTGCCACTAGATACTGTGACCCCACTCCTTCCTGATTCAAAAAATAATACGGAGAGAGATTGAAAAGTATACCCGATATTGACATACATATGAACAGGAACACCTCTTTTATATACACACATAACTCACACACACACAGAATAAAAAGCAATAACAATTCCACAAACAGTCTTCTGAAATAGAAGATTAACCTTGGGATTTGAGTCACAGAACTATGAGAAAAAGAGATCTTAGAACAGGGTTTCCCACAGCAGGTGCCGGATGCTCAGCTACTTTCGTCATCATCATTACTGTAGTGACAGGGCGTCAGAGGGGCCAAGTGCAAATTGCTTGTACTTAGTGTGTAAATACATTTGCAGACATCATGGAAGGTGATAGACAGCATGTAACAATATGTATCTAAGTTAGAGACTACAACAGCAGGGAGCGGAGATGCTGAGCAGCTCGGACACCCGGATATCCCCAGCCAGGGCTACGGTGGCAGAGTAATCAGGAAAAATCTGGCCAGCAGAGACAGAGCAAGCATGGAAAGTTCTAGAAGTGCTCTTTCCACCCCCAAGTTAGACTTCTGTCTATTGGCGTCCCTATGCATGTGCATGCCTATGGAGGCCAGACGCTGACCCAACCTCTCTGTCTCTCTACCTATTTCTAATTGATTATCTTTTTTGTTTTCAGAGACAGGGTTCTCTGTGTAGCCCTTGGCTGTCTTGAAATTCACTCTGTAGACCAGGCTGGCCAGGAACTTGCAGAGATCTGCTTGCCTCTGCCTCCCAAGTGCTGGGACTAAAGGTGTGCTCCACCACCACATGTCTAATAAAATATCTTTTATTTATTCTTCAACAATATCATACAGATAAGCAGTGTATCTTGGTCATATCCACCCCCCAACTCTCCCCTCATACTCTCCTGGGTCACCACCCCCAAAATCCTTCATCTTGTCCTCTTTTTCTTTTTTTTTAAATAGGTTTGTTTATTTTATTTTATGTGTGTGAGTGTTTTGCCTGTATGTGTGTGCACCACGTGTGTTTCTGGTACACTTGAAGATCAGAAGAAGCATCCTATCCCCTGGAACTAGAGTTACAGATGGTTGTGAACCACCACCACATGGGTGCTAGGAATTGAACCTGGGTCCTCTGGAAGGGCAACCAGTGCTATTAACCACTAGGCCATCTTTCCAGACCCTATCTGCTCCCCTGTTCGTTTGTTTTTCTTTTTGTTTGTTTGTTTTGGTTTTTGTTTCTTGGGTTGTTTGTTTGTTTGGAACCCACTGAATCCACCTAGTGCTGCCTGCTAGAATGTTTGGCCTGATGGTGTGGAATCTTGTGCAGGAAACCATAGCTGTAGTGAATCTGTGAGGGCGATGGCCATGTCGTATCAGAGGACAGCATTTCACAACACAGCTCTCCATCCTCCAGCTCTTACATTATTTCTGTCCCCTTTTCCATAATGAACCTCATGGCAGTGTGGTATAATAACCCTGTTTAGGGCTAAGTATTCAATAGTCACTTTCTCTCAGCACTTTGAAGACCAGTTATGAATCTGTCATCAATAGCTGACTGATGCAGAGGAAAGCTTCTCTGGCAATGGCTGAAGGAAACACAAATGTGTATAAACAAATACTTGGAAAGCACCTTGACAACATGATAATAGCAGTCAGTTCTCCCTAGGACCTCTGACTTCCCACACCATGGACCTTTGAGCAAGGTTTCAATACCAACCATGAATTTCCTCCTTTGGAGCAGGCCTCCAAATCCAATCCAAAATCCCTGTGACTTTTATACTAGTCCACCAGTGGGCTCCACACAAGAGCTTTCTTTCCAGGAACCCAGAGCTCACCAATTAGGCTAGACCGGCTGACAGGCCATGCCCAAGCACCCTCCTGTCTTTTCCTCCCCAGCCTGAAATACAGGCACATTCCCACTAGCAGATTTTTGCTTAAATGTTAGGGGTCTGAAGTAGGTCCTCATGGTGGCAGGGTACACGCTTTGCCAACTCCTCCATGACCCCACTCCCTCCTGATGTTTTTAAACTCAGGTCTGACATGAACAGGTATCATGTTGACATATTAACCAGGAAATATTTGAGGACCATGTGTAAGTATAAAAAGCTACTAGGAAATAAGATGGTTCAGTAAAAATGTGACATCATGGTGAAAATGAGGTTTTGGTTTTGTTTTAAGAGCACAGGAAGCCTTTAGTGTTTTTCTAAAGGACACTAGAATTTTCTTTTGTTTTTTCTTTTCTGATTTTTTTTTTAGATAAGCATGTAGCCTGAGAATGACCTTGAACTCCTTCTGTCCTTCTGCCTCCCACTTCACAAGTGCTGGGATTATAGGCATGCAAGCGACTAGCAGTAGAATTTCCTTAGAAATATTCCTTCTTTGTCAAAACTTCGCCAGTTAAATTTGGCTGAGTAGACGAGGTTTATATCTAAATAATGGAGAGTGGAGAAGTTCTGTGACACACATTGAATTATGCTATACTTCATTGTACCTTTTCTGGTGATTGGCATTTATCTATCTTCTATCTATCTATCTTCCTATCTATCTATCTATCTATCTATCTATCTATCTATCTATCTATCTATTTATTTATTCATCCATTTATTGAAACAGGGTCTCATTGTGCAGCCCTGGCTGGCCTGGAACTTGCCATGTAGACCAGACTGACCTCAAGCTCACTTGTCTTTGCCTCCCAAATCTCTCTCTCTCTCTATCTCTCTCTCTCTCTCTCTCTCTCTCTCTCTCTCTCTCTCTCTCTCTCTCTCTCTCTCTCACTCTCTCAACTCTCATCTATGTATCACAAGTGGCAGCAAACACCATTATCATCTTTTGGCTGGACCCGGTCATCTCAGGGTTTTCAGCAAACACTAAATATAGACCTACAGAGCAGAGCCATATTTGATTTCTAAAGAGACCAGCCTCATTTGCCTGCTGTTCCCTTCAGACCACAGGCTCACACGTGGGTGTCAAGCTCTTGGCTGGAGCTCCAGCTAGGCAGAGCTGTAGAGAAACCCTTGAAAAAAACAAAACATAGCTGGAAAAGCACCCGGAAGACAAATGATCCAATTTAACTCAAACCACTTTTTAAAATACAGACAAACAACAATAACAGTGGAAAATTACAGGAACCCAGAATCCTGGGGAGGACTGACATCCAAAATGACTGACCACCCCAGTAATTAGAAAAAGCTGACCCCACAGGTGTCTGGGTCTAGCCATGCTCTTCTAATTCCCACACCTCCACAAATGTCACCTTCCTGAAGATGCTGAATTCAGGAAAGATTTGTGAACTACCCTTTAACTGTTTCATGATGTAATGAGTGTAACAGACACTCTGAAGCTTTAGAGGGAAAAATCAACTTTATCAAAAGGCTTAGAAAACATCCTGGACTGTCTCCACACACAACAAAGGGTTGTCTAGGCCTGTAAGTCTAAGGGTTTCTCTAATCCAAGATGAGACAAAGGAAACATCTTACTAAAATTAAAAAAAAAAAAATAGGACTTTTGAGCATTGAATATCAAATCCCAACTAGAAACCTTGTAGAAGAATTTGAAAAGCCATTTCTGAATGAACAGCAAGATGCTTCTCCTGATATGGCCCTGGTCTTCTGGTAGCCTCAGAGTCCCCAGCTCTAGGCACTTCCTGAATTGGATAGCCATCCCTCTTGTGTCCTCACAATCCCCATCTTCGGAACCTGGAGATCCACAATGGCACACTCACCCTCTATCCTTGTTGGTTAATTTGCTGTTCTGGGGGTTGAACCAAGGTCTCCTGTATAGTAAGTAGTTAAGAATTCTACCTCCAAGCCAGCCTACCAGCCCAGTCACTCGGCTCTCATCTGGTTCTCTCATTTTCTCTAGGTCTTAACCTATAAGCTTGATTTTCTTCTTAAGCAACTAAATTCCTCAACATGGCATGACTCTGTCAGGGAATAGTTTGTCCTGTTTTCCAGAACCCTCCAAAGCAAGTGAAAGAGGGGAGCTGAAAAAAACTTGTGTTTAAGCTTAACACTTACGAGGCTAATCATGTGGCCCAATGCTGCATTCTATTTGTGTCCCTGTTAATATGGTTAAGAGACAACTGGATGCCCAGTTACATGGGGCTAGAGTATGCTGGGGCAGACATATCAGGAGACACCCTGCCTATCTACTCAGCAAATATCAGAACCATGCGGATAGGTACAGTGTACCTGTCATCACTTTGCATATTTTAAGCCCATAAAAATCTATGAAGAATTGTGATTTTTTTTTTGAAACCTATAAAACCAAGCCCAAAGCGAGGATTTTACCCAGTAATGATCATATATAAGTTACAGATCATTCGTCTTTGTTCCTGTGTTGAATTCAGACATCCATGGCGTTAAGTAAATTTGAGAAAATTGGTAGCAAATGAACCTGTCGTGTTCTGCCTCAAGGTGACCAGAACGCACAGTGTATGTGCAGTCGTGGGGCCCGGGGGTACATAGACCAGTGCCGAACAAGAGAGAGAAAGGGGTGTGGCTAGGACCGAGCCAAGAGGAAGCTTGAGACGGACAAGATGCGCGCTGTATACACCCTGATAGGCAGAAGCCAGATCAAACAGGGGCAGATACGAGCAAGGCCCCACAGAAGACTAGAGGCCACCCCTTGAGCTACCTGATCAGACTGGCCTTTACACGGTAACAGGTGTGAGGCGGTGAGGAAAGGCCTGGGCCGCAGGTGTTTTGTTTCGTTGTCTTGTGCTAGGGAACAAGCAAACAGGAATTTCATCTCTCCTGATGCCCTTACTGTAGAAGATGTAGGAGGCCGGGTCCTTCTAAGAGGGAAAGAGGACTACCAATAAGGAAGATTGGAGACAGCCAAGCTGCTGTCAGCACCATGGAGGCTGGAGACTGCCATGGAAGCGGGTTAGGTTCTGTACCAGATTCCAGCTCTTCTCCAAGTTGAAGCTTACAGAAGATGGGAAGGGTAGACTGGGTAACTAAGTATTGAGTCCCAGTCTAAAGACTTGACTTGTGGGTGTTGCTGAAGGAGGCTCACAGTAACTGCTTGAGCTGTCATGGGTGTGGGGTGACAGCAGGCTTGAGGGAACAGGTGACGTGTCCTGAAGAATCTCACTCAGTCTGCAGTTTAGCAGACTTGTCTGGTCTCCAGGTCCCAAGTTCAAAATGTTAGGTGTTGCTGGTCAGTGGTGATGCACACCTTTAATCCCAACACCGAGGAGGCAGAGGCAGGAGGGTCTCTGTGAGTTCAAGGCCAGCCTGGTCTACGGAATGAGTTCTAAGACAGCCAAGGTTACACACAGGGAAATCCTGTCTCGAAAAACAAAAAAAAAAACAAACAAATGTTGGGGGTTTAGGATTTTCTGTCCTAAACAGTTCTTCCAGGGGAGGCCAGATCAAACCTGTGAGTTCTATTTCCCTGGAGGGGAATTTTTACTTTTTATGTCCTGTGGTTTGACGAACGTGTTGCATCAGAACAGAAGAGCAATAGGCAACCACGAATCTGGACGATGCTAGGATAGGCGAGTCAGAAGTGCCCGCGACCCATCAGTTTTTCTGGAAAGTTGCTGTGTCTGTAAGCCACGCTCCACACTGCTGCTGGTCTTCAGCGGGGATCTGAAGTGGGAGAAGAGACCCGTGCTGTCTCATGTGGGACTAGGACTGAATTGTGAACAAGGGGTAGCGTCGTCTTTAGTGTCATCGTGTGTTGGGGTACTATTAGGTCCGGCCACAGTCTAAGCTCAAATGTCTTTGTTTAGAAAATCAAAGGTGTAGGAACTGGCCTTGAACTAGCAATTCTGCCTTCATGGGGACCTCGTTCATCTCAATGACATCGCAGCTACTTTTTGAGCTGAATCTTAAAGCCATAGCTGGTCCCCTTCCCCAGCCACAGCAGCCTCTCCTGGACTTGGCCTAAGATGCAGCTGGGTTTCAAGCAGTATTGCCAGAGACCTCTGACCAACCCAGTTAACTTGGCAACACAGCCTAGTCACATGCCAGCAGGACTCAGCGTGCATGCCCTTGACAGCCTTGGGTGTATCCCCAGAGACCTACATGGAGGATTCTTGGCTTTCTGGTCCTTTCTATCTATAGCCTTCCCAGAGGATCTCTCACAGGCCACCAGCTTTAAATGCTGTCCCTGTGCTGATGACTACAAAGGAGGTCTACACACGGAGGGCTCCCCTGCATGCCACACACCTGTGGTGGTACTTTACCCTCTCTGTCTGCACTAGCCCTATCTTAGGGAACTCCGAACTGCTCAACCCTGAACCTCAACAGTCATCCATTTTCCCCTTTGCCTCACACCCACCACGAAGACCATCTTCTGCTCTCATTACTTAGCCTCCAAATTATCTGGTTCTATCTGCCTGTACTACCCTACGTTTCCATGCCGCCACTTCTGGTCTGGATTCCCCCATAACTCTTGATCAGAGCTTGTGCCCTTTTCTCTCCAGGCCACTCCTGTCACCGCAGCTGGTGACAGAACTACATTCTTTGCCCTGTCTGGTATGATCTGCTTTTTCAAACTCTGTGTGTGCTTCACTCCTGAGGCTCAGCCTTCCTGCTGCTCTTCATCCCACTGGCTCCTCACCCCTCATATGTCAGCCCCAGGGCTCCCTTATGGGGGTTCCTCAGTCTCCCTAAATGAGTTTCCCCAGGACTGCCAGTTCCTGGGCATATTGCTTTCCTTCAGGACACCTCACAGTGGATATTTATACTTCTTACACATGTTTTATTTCATTCTCCAGTCTGTCCATCCTCCTGTCACACATGGGATACCCTGCCAAGCTGTGGTTCTGGGGACAGAGCCATGCCATGTCGGTCTCTGCTCCCTGGGGCTTGTACTCAGAGGAGATAGATACCTGAGATAACAGTGAATATACAATGTGCCAGGAAGTGAGTGTGTTGTGAACAAAAGAGAGGGGGATAGATGGTACAAACAACAGGTGGCTGAGGGACATGTCAGAGCCTAACAGGTGGTAAGAAGTCATCACAAATAAGTGGAAGATGAGTGGTCTGTCTCGTATGTGGTTTTGAAGAAATGTAAACTGTTTGGAGGTAGTTAATTTTGATCCACCTCTCAAAAGTGCCTGAAAGATTGAATAAAAAAGTGAAGTGTGTAAACAAAGCCATAAAGTAGAACAAAATAATCATAGCCGGGCGGTGGTGGCGCACGCCTTTAATCCCAGCACTCGGGAGGCAGAGCCAGGCGGATCTCTGTGAGTTTGAGGCCAGCCTGGGCTACCAAGTGAGTTCCAGGAGAGGCGCAAAGCTACACAGAGAAACCCTGTCTCGAAAAAACCAAAAAAAAAAAAAAAAAAAAAAAAATCTTATTACAGATGGGTAAATAGCAAAGGCTAAAAATGCATGCAACAAGTTCTGTGGAATGATCAATGGTGCTTCATAATAACAATATTCTGATATCAAGAAAACCATAAAAGTAATAATTTGGGCTGGAAGAAATTACTACAAACAAGAATAAAAAGAACTAAAGCACTAACCTAGCACATGTTCTTAATTCTGGAGCTTTTTATGAATTTCAATATTAAAGTCAGGATAAGTTTTTTTTTTTTTTTTTTTTTTTTGAAGTGAGGTATGCATCTAATAGCATCACCGCAAACATTAGATCAGTGGGATGTCTTGTGGGCCACAGCATCTAATAACTGAAAGTCCTTGCTCTCAGTGTCCTTTTTAGTCTAGGAACTAGTGCCCTGTGCACAGCCTATCCGTATCTCTTCCGAGGTCGTTTGAGTGACCCACTCAGCAGCTGAGTGACGGAAGCTGATCCAGGCTGAAGTCTGCCCATGTGAACCCCATGCTCTTTCCTCAAACTGCCGTAGTCGTTGGACTTCATGACCCCTTCTCAGCCTTGCCAGCAGCTGTCATTAGCTCTGCCCTTCTTCCCGCCTACCTCACCTCTAGGTTTAGGACTCAAATCGGAAACTGTTGGTGGAAAGAGAAAGTACAGCCAGGACCGATGGGTGGTTGTGGTTATTTATTTTTAACAACAACAAAAAAAAATTGGTCAAGAAAGCATGTAAACAAAAGGTTTGCTACTAAGTATATTTGAAACTTGTGCTAAATAATGTCATTTAAATTTTAACACACTTTTATGCACTAAAGACAGTTCACTGGCCAGTGGGATGGCTCAGCAGGACAAGGTGCATGCTACCAAGCCTGACAACTTGAGTTCAGTCCCTGGAACCTACGTGATGGAAGAAGAGACCTCACTGTTGCAAGTTGTCCTCTGACCTCCACATACATGCCCTGGCACAAGTGTACACACACACACACACACACACACACACACACACACACACACACACACACACAGTAAATGTTTTTTAAAAAGACATTTAAAATTCAAAATCATAGACTTTAGGAAAGATGGGGAGGGTTTAAACTAATACCATTTCTAAGAGGCTGAGAAGGGGTTTCATGGTGTTATGTTGGCACTGTGAATTCTATGGGTTTGGGGAGGTCAAGAAGGGATTCCGTGGTGTAATGTTGGCACTGTGAATTCTTTGGGTTCTTGGAGGACGAGAAGGGATTCCATGGTGTTATGTTGGCACTGTGGATTCTGCAGGTTCTGGGAGGCCGAGAAGGGATTCCATGGTGTTATGTTGGCACTGTGAATTCTTTGGGTTCTGGGAGGACAAGAAGGGATTCCATGGTGTAATGTTGGCACTGTGGATCTGTGGATTCTGCAGGTTCTGGTAGGCTGAGAAGCTAGCAATTAAAAACTGTTCTACATTGACTTTTAGTGGAGCAAGACCTAAGGAGAATAGATTCATACACATTGTACATTAACGAGCAAGCACATTCGGAAGAGAGTGGAGCAAGCAGGATAGGGTGCTGAGGAGAGGCAGCAAGAATCAGTGTCTGCTGGAGTCTACCCCCAGGTCTCATGGGGAACTGTATGTGAGTGACCCACATGGAAGCAGGGAACTCGTCCTCATAACCTGTGACTATCAGCTCTTGGCTTCCTGCCACCTGGGGATCTGCAGGACATGATGGGTGGTACCACCAGTGTCTATCACAGGTTCACAGTGGCCTAACTCGGTAGATGACCAAGTTGGTAAGCTTTGAGGCATAGCAGGAGCCTGTAGTCAGGCTTTTCTTTGGACCATCTGCTCACATGGAGACTTATTTATATTAATGACATGGAGACGTATATTAATTATGAAAGCTCAGCCTTGGCTTAGGCTTGTTTCTAACTAGCTCTTATAACTTAAATTAACGCATTTCTATTAATCTATGTGCTGCCTCGTGGCTTTATTACCTCATCTCTATACTGCCTGTCCTGCTTGCTCTGTGTCTCCTGGTGTCTCCGCCTTCTTTCCAGAGTCCTCTCTGCCCAGAAATCCTGCCTAGCTATTGGCTGTTCAGCTTTTTATTAAGCCAATCAGAGTAACACATCTTCACAGTGTATAAAAAGATTATTCTATAACAGGAGCCCTCTAGTTAAACATAGGATTTATTACCTGGGAGTTTCTTGGTTTTTAGTTTGCCCTGTGGTGTTAAGGTATTTGATCTGCTTTGATAGAAGGAAACGTTTGCTTCTTAAAGAAACAAAGAAGAACTAAGAGTTATCACTGCTCTACAAACACTAAACTATAAACACTATAAACACTATCTTGTGGATAACTTCAAGTTACTACAGGGAAAAAGAAGATAAATTAGAAATAGAATTGAAAAGACTTGTCAAAAACTGGCATTTTAATTCCACCTTTGTCAGCAAAAGGATTAATTCCTCAGCTGTCATACATTTTTGTTCTAGGCTTTTCTAAGGTTGTTTCACACAGTGGTATTTCTCTACAAATGCATCTGGGACTTCCCAGTAGTGCCTTGCGCAGAATGTTCTGCTGTCAGTGTTCACTGTGTGACTCAGCAGCATCTCTAGTAAAGACAATGAAACAAAGTGTCCATGAGGAATTGAAGCCCTTGAGTTTTGCAAAGCCTGAACTGACAGTGTGTGATATTAGAGACCTGGCCTTCGGAATACTTTTCAGTAAAATATGAAATACCCCACCACACATACATACACACACACACACACACACACACACACACACACACACACACACACCATAGCATGTCTGCAGTCTGAATACATAGTATAAGCAGGTGGTATTCAATTATAATTGGAAGGGTTTCATCCCTACTTAGTGGTACATAAACCTAAGTGGTACATAAATAACATACTTTACAACCAACAGCCTTACAGCCAGTGGAACATAAAAGGTGTTTGCTTTGCTAAAATTTAGCGCAATGATTCTTAAATATTATGTGTTTGAAGAGCCATCGTGGGTCTGTTGGTTGAGTCCAGCTTTTCGTCTTTCACAAACTCCTTGGCACACTTAGTGCTCTGCACGGCATCTTTAAAGACGATTGCAAAGTGGCACTTAGGCTGTGCCACAACTGTTTACAGAGAAAATTATGGACTCCTATCTGCCCAGAAGAAATGGGACAGACAGGGAAAATGCATTTCTGCTTTGAGTGAGCGTACCGAACCCAGCTTTTATGAGTGTGACTGTGCTGTGGAAAGACTCTTCTGTTGGGAGAGTGAACACAGCAGGCAAAGGCTTTAGGGTGTCGTTATTTTAAATGATGACTCTGTGACGGTGGATACATGTCATTAGACTTTAGTAAATCCTACTGGAATGTAGGACACAAAGAACGAGCCCTCGTGTTGACTACAGATGAGTCATGACAGTGTGCCAGCACAGGCTCATCCTTTGTAGCCAGCGTCCCACTCTGGGCCAGGATAGCTGGGGAGACACTGTGCTTGTGGAGGGAGGGGACAAAAGAGAGCTGTGTCATTTTCGTTCATGTTTTCCAAGAACTTAAAGCTACTCTAACAATAAGTGTACTGTAAACAATTTATAACCACGGTGTGAAGGGAGGAGAAGGTCTAAAGGGAAAAGGGCAGGCGGGAACAAGAGAGGGTAGTGGGGAGAAGGACAGCATGGTGCGGGCTTCTCTTAAGTGGGTCTAGATTTAGCTACACACACACACACACACACACACACACACACACACACACACACACACACACACACACACGTGTGACCTGGGAGCAGAACAGGGACTATTTCAGGAGGGAAAAGGGGATCAGAGAAAAGGGGTCAGGTCAGGTGAAGGAGGTGAATATGAGCAAAGTAGCCTAGGCTGGGCTAGAACCCAAGAACCTCCAATCTGTTGGGATCACAGGCATGAGTTACTACAACAGGAGTTTTAAAACATCAACTTTTAAATAATACTCTTAGAACTGTCTTTTGATATTCAGAAATACTGTTGGGTGTGTTACTTTCCCTAATGGGTAGGTATCTCCCCCGAAAAAGGTATTCGGAATGAAGCTAATGTGAAGAAAAAAAAAATGAAAAGCCAGTATTTTCTACAAACTTAGGAGTAGCCTCATCCTACACACTGCCCATCATTTCCCCGGAAAGCGCATCTGCCAAGTCCCGTGTTGGAGGTGGGATTCTCCAGAGATGTGGCTCTGTTTCTCATGCCAGTGTTGGCTCTTCTCTCCCTTGCAGGCCTTGAACCGGGGCATCGCTGCAGTCAAGGAAGATGCTGTGGAGATGCTGGCCAGCTACGGGCTGGCATACTCTCTGATGAAGTTCTTCACGGGCCCCATGAGTGACTTTAAAAACGTGGGCCTGGTGTTTGTGAACAGCAAGAGAGACAGGACCAAAGCCGTCCTGTGCATGGTGGTGGCCGGCGCCATCGCTGCCGTCTTCCACACCCTGATAGGTAAGGCTGCTGCCATCACGAAGCATTTCATTTTAGTCGTTTCTTTTTCCTCTCAATGGCTTTAAATATAGTTGCAGGCTAAGTGGCTTCTTTAGTAATTATTAAACCTTTCTCATGAAAATTTCAGAGGATTGAAGGATTGAAGTTTGTGCTGTCCTGAATCAATAAAATTTTAAAACACTTTTTTTTCCCTGAAAACTATAGTTTTGTGCCTCTGATTCCCAAAGTCAGAGAGTGAGTGGTTTTATAAGTAGGTGAAATCTAAAATAGTATTAGTACCCAATGGTATTTAGCAATAGTACCTAAAAAAATAATATTCCAGGAGGTGGACAAAATAACAGACATGCCCACATGATAGCAACTCAAAGAACAGAAGTATGGCGATTGTTATTTTGAATTTGTGCTTATTACTACTGAGAACCAAACAATGACAGGTTGTTTCATTGAGATTAATTTTCTCCAGGACTCCTGGATGCTACTTTATTCAAAAGCATGCCTAAATACCCTTGGCAAGGCTGTCGCTGAAACTAGAAAGCTACATCCCAACTACAGCGACCTTGTACATGCTCCTGAAGACCCGGGGAAAGCATGTTGTATCTGGGCTGGGCTGCTGCTTCTGCCTTCTGGGTGGTCCTAGAAGCCATGGGGTGTGGTTTCAAACAGCTTTGTCTACCTGGAGTAAAACTTGGGGGACACATCTGTCGGAGCCGGTTGCCTAAAGCACTTTGATTTTTTTGTTGTTGTTGTTTTGTTTTGTTTTTTGAGACAGGGTTTCTCTGTGTAGCTTTGTGCCTTTCCTGGAACTCACTCTGTAGACCAGGCTGGCCTCGAACCCACAGAGATCCGCCTGGCTCTGCCTCCCAAGTGCTGGAATTAAAGGCGTGCACCACCACCGCCCGGCATGCCTAAAGCACTTTGAATGGTACTTCATGAGTCCGCTGTGTACCTTATATGGTCACTGGTTGTATGAGAAGCATGAATGTCACAAAGTAAAGGAGCCAGAGGATTAACCCAAACCACTTACGGTGTATTCATTCGTAGAATGCCAGTGTTTACCCATGCAATTGTGAATCAGAGAGTAAATAGGGAAAGGGCCTTCGCGGTTTTCCCTTCTAACATGGCATAGAATTTTGTTCTAAGGGCAGCACAGAGGAAAGGAGGCCTGCTGGCAGGTGTATTCAGCTGAGAGCTGATAGCGATCATTTCATTTGTGCTTAAGAGCCCAGGGAGTGGGCAGGCAGAGCTGGGTGCCTTTCTTTCTATGAGCTTACACCCTAGCGAGTGTTTGGATACAATTTCTGCGGCTACATTTGATTTGAGTCATTTCCAAAGACGGCATATATATTGAGAAAAATGTCATACATTTTAAAATAAAGGTCTTGCCCACACAGGTAAATAAATTCCCTTTTGCTATTAGTCTTTTTATGAGGACCCTAAATAAATCCATCTTCCCCTATTTTAGCCACAGTGGGATGAGACTTTGGGATGATAGCTTGTGACTGTGAACTACCAGGAAACAGAAAAACTGAGCAGAGCGTGTTATTGACAGTCATGAGGAAAATGTTAACTCTGAGCTTTGCCATCTTATTGTATTGTAGTTTTGAGAGAAGGTCTTATGAATCCAAGACACCTCAGACATGTTCTATAGATGAGATTGACCTTGAACTTCTGACTCCCCTGTCTTACCCTTCTGAGCTCCGGTTACAGGCTTGCACCACCACACTCAGTTTCTGCAGCAATGGGGGTGGACCACAGGGCTGCAAGCAGGGCAGGCAGCATTTTCCTGACTGAGATACAGCCCATTGCTTTTCCATTTTAAACATGGAAATTTTAAGACACTAAGATCTTAAATTTAAATCAAATGTACTCTTTATCCCACTTAGACTAAATAATTTTATTACACTCGACTTTTTTTTTATAGCTAATACTTCTATTCCTTCTACCAAACAAATTCTTTGACTACTTTCTGAGGAAGTACATCGCACTTGACTTTGAACCCCTGCATCTAGACTCTCAGGATTCTCTCTGCGGCTTCCCTGGCAACCCCACTGGTGAATCTCTCCCATTTCTGCTCTTTTGCATCGGGCATCTTTGCACACGCTCTTCTCTCCTTCTTCTTTCAGGGGTTTGTACGATCTTCCCCAGTCTTGTCTTGTCTTATGCGGCTCTCCCTCCACCCATCCCCCGCACCTCTTCCTGTTACTGTCTTCTCAGTCAGTGAACATTTCCCTCCGGTGCAGTTTTCTGCTCCAGGTACTTTTTATCTGTAGAGGACACTGAAGTCCATTTTCACCTCTTAGTGAGGGTGAGAGCAGTCAGCTCCTAACTGGGCTTGTGGCAAGGGCCACTGACGCGGATGTGACACAGCCACTCACACAGTCACCTCTGCTTGAACTGAGAAGCCATGGTGGGAGCCCTGTGCCTTCGTAATCATCTATGTCAGAGGCTGAGACCGAGGGAGCAGCAATTCTTATCATGTACACCTCCCTGGACGGGGCATGCCAGCAAGAAAGCCACAAGCACAAACGCATAGAGCTTAACGCCAGTTAAAAAAACACACACACACACACAAAAAAAAAAAAAAAAAACACAACAGAGAAATCTAGGCATAAACTGAACTTCTCTATATTCTTTTTTCAGACAAAACTAGTCCGAGTGTTTCTTTAGGCATTATTTTGTCACTGCTTTGATGAGTTTAACTCTTTTCCTCCAATCCGTGTGTGTGTGTGTGTGTGTGTGTGTGTGTTCGTTTGGTGTCCATTTCTAGAACTCTAGCATAAGCTGATTTCTGCCAGTGAGAGCTTTGAGAGATAGCAGGGTAAACCGACAGCGAAGCAGAGGGCCTTTCCCACCCCAGACTTGGAGGGCTAAGGGCCAGGTAGTCATAAACAAAGGACAAGCCCTTAGAAGGAAATGAAGAGAAGGTGGGCACAGCCATGTGTTTACAACACAGGAAATGGAACAAAAACAAACAAGTCCAGACCGGAATTGGACAGGTGTGAGATGGCTGCCATGTGCTGGAGCCAGAGTCAGGTAACCAGCCAGAGCTCAGAGCCCAAGCCTGGGAAGAGATCTGCTGGACACCTGGAAACCAAAGAGCATGGGGGAGTGAGAGGGCGGGTAACAAGAAAGAGCGGAGTAGAGCCAGGAAGCCATTAACGGATGTGATGGGGTGCCTACTATGTATGCCTTTACCAGTAGTGGGCATGTCTGTGAGGCCTCAAGGATAATCCCATGGGATAAGGCAGATTTATTCCAGTGCTCATGTATGTTAAGTGGAGCTTTAATCAATAGAGGTCACGTGTTCTCAGTGTGCGCCTTTAGACCTCATGGGCTCTGAAAATCTCCTTTCACATTTAGAACAATTGGCTGTGTATTGTAGCTATGCATCGTGTCCATGCTATAAACTGATGCCTCGTTTAGTTAGGTCTCTAAGATTTGTTTTTTTTCAATACCATGTGTCATTCCCGGATGTTTCCAGAGACTGCAGAAACCCTAACAAGGAGCATGCACTTTAACTAAGTGACCGTGAACATGCCACTCTTCACAGTACTGGTGCTAATGATCTGCCGACCCCTGGGCGTCGTCTTCACTCAGAGGGGCTTCAAGTTGAACCATGTCTGTATCTGAAAAATTGACTGCAGACTTAGCACCTTAGGCTTATCAAGCCGATGTAATCTCTGTGCGCCAGTTAGTGGCTACAAGGCTGCTGATGTCATCTCTGTGCGCCAGTTAGTGGCTACAAGGCTGCTGATGTCATCTCTGTGTGCCAGTTAGTGGCTACAAGACTGCATTCACTGGATGCCCTTTGTTGCATCATCTGTTATTAATTGTTCTTGTCCCAGTAAAGGAAAGAACCTACTGTGGGTCCTTCCCACTGCCTGGGCAGTAGCTAGCGTCGACTTCTTCCTTCATGCTTGTTTTCTGATTTTCCTTTCCCCACTGGAGAGTGAGCCACAGGCAGTCTCTTGTCCCTAACAATTCTGCACATGGGTGTCGGTTTTCCAGACATAGCTGGAGCAGATCCCACCAACCACATAGGCTCTTCCTCCAAGAAAGCTTGGTGGAGCTCGCGAGGGAAAGATGGTTCCAGCTCTTACTTCGCAACACCCAACCGACCCAGGCCTCATGCCATGGAGCAAATGAGTAGACAGCTGGAACTGTGTTGGATTTGGCAGCCTTTACATCTAGAAGACTCTGTAGCTGTCAAGTCCCTGTCAGTCCCATGTACACCCACAGCCTGTCTCTAGCTAGCTGAACTGCAGGAGCTTTGAACAGATTCTTTGGGTGGCTGCCACTTAGCCTCCCTTTGGAGTTTAATCATAGCTGTGACTTCTTCCTTGGACTCACTGTGAGACTCCATTTATTAAAAACTGCAGAGACAGGGTTTGCCACCACCACACTTGAGTTAAGCCTGGCAGTCATGGTGCAGGTAATATTCCATTGCTTGTTCTTAGCAAACCTGTAACGAGGACAGGTCGCTGACCTGATATTATAGTTAGTTTGGGTTGAGCCCCGATTATTTTCACCTCTAAGGGCATTGTGAGTCCTTCTGACTTCCTTGTTCACACAGAGGAACTGTTGCTGTGCAGTTTGGTCCCCGTGGGAACCAGCTTTATGTTCTGAAGGAGCCTAGGAAGCCAACAGGGGAACTGAACACACACAGACTCTTATCATGGGTAACTAAAATAATTTCTAGACTGTTCTGTCTGCCTTATCTTTTCAGATTCCCCACTTACTCAGGAATCACAGACCAACCCTAGGAAAGGTAGATGGATTCCATATGGAAAACCACACCAATCAGTTTCATCTATTATCTGAAAACCCACTGTGAGGACGGGGGATGTAATGGGATATTTCCACGGAGTCTATTTGATGGTCAAAGGAATTTATTTGGGGGGTTAACTCACAACCAGAATAAAGGAGTTGTTTGTGGAATCCTGGAGGGGTGGGGCATGGTCCAACGCAGTTCTCAGGAGAGCTCTGCCTTGATACGCACCAGCATCCAAGACCACAAGGTAGCAAAGAGAAGAGAGCACCTACCTATACGCATCCCGGGTCTTAAGGGTCCCTGGTGGTCACCCAAGGGACAAGTACCTAGCAGCTACCTGCTGCCTCACTAGGGGTGGTGCTTCAGGGCATGGCACCAACAACCACCCACTACAGGGATGTTGTTCAGTAGATAGAATGTTTGCCCAGCATTCACAGAGCTCCATATCTGAGCCCCAGATGTGGGGACACCCACCTGTAATCCTAGCACCTGGGAGGTAGAAGCAGAGGAACCAGAAGATCCATTACATCCTCAGTACAGAGTGAGTTTGAGCCCAGCCTGGATTTCATGAGACTTTGACTCAAAATAATAAAAATTTAAAAAAAAAGAGAAAACAAAAGTCACCCCAGGACTTAGTGGGTTAAAAAGCAAACGTTCGCTTTTGGCCTCCAGATCATGGCTGGCCAGGTGAGATTCCTTTGGGCTTTACTGGGCTCCCACCCATGTGAGCAGTTGAAGATCAGGATATGGCTTAGCTGGCAGTGAGGGTGCTCTCTGGGGATGGCTGTGCAGCCTCTACTGAGTCTTCCCTTACTCTGCCACCTTCCTAGTCCAGTAGCATTGTCTGTGCTTCTTTGGATGGCAGTGACTTGACTCCTGCTGTCAGGGTGGAGGCACAGCAGCCTGAAGCCAAGAATCAGAGGCACTGTAGCCTTTGTTTGAACACTGCTGGCCAGAACACATTGTTGGCCAGCCTAGGGCCAAGGGGTGAGCACATAAACCGTACAGCATGTGGCAAAGGAGCTGAAAACTCACAAAGAGCATTGCTATAAAGAGGTGGGAAGATCGGAGGACACTTCTACAATTACTTCTTTGGGGCATGATGGACTTACCAATGTTTTCGATCTATAGTTATCAAAACCCAGGTTACTTCCTGGTTTTTCACTCAGGAATACGACATACCCTCTAGTGAGACGCCAGTACCCATAGTAACTTATGATGACTCCTACTTTGCCAAGTATTATACCAGTGAGGCTTTGGCTCTCGTGATACAATCTCACGTTTACTTTGCTTATATTATGCGTGGTCCCAGGCTATTTCTACAAGACCTTGGCCGTATGTGCACCTCCCATCCCCATGCTTTCCAGACAAACGCTGCTCAGTACAGAGTATCGTTGAGTCTATTATGCATCAGTGTCCCAGCTCTCGTGCAGAAAGCTGTCCCCCTTCACAGCTGGGTGATTGGCACAGTGCCTCATATGAATAAGTCATTCAACACATATTTGCTGAAGCGCTTTAAATGTGGCTTATCAGCCATGTAAGCACACACTCTTTGGAAGCAATACATACAGTAGAAACCCAGGATGAACTTGCAGGCTCCTACAAAAAGCCTCCTCAGTAGGACTCAATGAGTCACTAAATAGTCCTGGAGAGACTTTTACCCATCGATACCCGGGGAATTTGAATCAGAACAGGTGTTCTACCTGTTTCTGCATTTTACATCTTGGAAATGACTATATTAGGGTGTAACTGAAATTGATGGGGTCTCAGCTCCCAGAAGACATTCTGCCTTAGATTCTCTCTCATTAATGTGACTATTTCACCGTTTGCTATAACTGCTGGTGACTACCAGCCCTGCACGTTTGCGAAGCACTGATTGCAGAAAGGGCTGTACTCAGTCGCCTGGGGTAATGAGATCAATGAACTGAAAGGGCCTTCCTCTCTCTTTGTTTGCTCTAGTTTTGAGCCTCTTACGGTGCATCGACTCAGTGTCCTCCTCCTGTTTGCAGTCATAAAGCCTGCTTCCTCCGCTCAGGCCTTGTTGAATTTGTTTTATAGCTCTCCTCTTCGGGAGGAAGACTAGTTTGCAGAGCAGTCCTGGGAAGGCAGTTGTTAGGCGCTGAAGCCTGCTAAATAGTCATTAGGGACTATGCAAAGCGTTTTATACAAATCATCCCGGCCACCAGCTTTGGCTGATCTGGAAACAGCTCAAAGGCTGGCTGGCACAGGAGAGAGGAGTTGGGGGACAGAAAAGATGAGGTAGAAATAGTTCCTGGCATTTTATGCACATAATATCCAATGTGGAAACAGCCACTTGGTTACAATCAGATTCTTCTCCCATAGAAAGAATAAGTAAGAAAATAGTAAGAAAGAAAAACTGTCTTTGGCTTCCAGGTTTCCCCTCCAGTAGCTGAAAGAGGAAGGGTCTAAAGTAGAAAAAAGCAAAAGGAGCCCTGGTGCCCATGAGTCCCAGATGCTCTGAAGCTGGGTACATGGAGCCGGGCAGGCGCTGGGAGCTGGAAGAACAAGGGCGGTACTTAACGTCCGCAGACAGATCTGGGAGAAAGGCTCCAGAACCACACTGTGCTTAAGCCGCCATTAACCTTTTTGTTTGTCCTCTTACAAAAAGTTCCCATCTTGATGCCATAGTTAAAATCCATTACTGCAAGAGTCAGGATGCTCACTTCCATTGGTTTCCCCTCTCCCGAGTAACAGGTGCAGATCACATGCCCTGCTGTCCGCTGCACACATTCCAGGCCTCATCTCTCCTTGCTACCACACCCTCCTCGGAACCTATGGGGAGTCATTGGTAGGGCTGCTGTATCAAAATCCTACAGACTGTGTAGCTTAAACGACAGAACTTTACAGTTCTGTGGGCAACAAGTCTGAGGCCTGATTCCTTCTGAGCACTTTGAAGGACAGCCACCCTTTGCCTGTCCCTTGGTTTTGAGACTTTCCTGGCAGCCTTCGGCATGAAACTGAATCACCCAGTCTCTACCCTCACAAGGGCTTTTTTCCTGTCTTTGCATCTAATCTCTCCCTTTTCACAAGTTAACTAGTCATATTGGGCTGGACACCCACTCCAGTATGAACTCATCTTATTATATCTGCAATAGTCCGGTAGCTATACAAGGGCAGAGGTCCAGGGGTTCGGACTTTGATGTTTGAACTTTAGGGAGACATGGTTTGCCCATGTCACTACCATTTTGGCCCTCAGCCCTTCCCTATCCCATGGTGCCTGGGGTCAACCTTGTAGTCAGGTCTTGTCAGCTGGCATGCTCCATGGACGGTAACCTTTACCAGGGGATTTTCACTCACCCGCTATTCATAGCAGCCCCATGCTCTTGCAGGTGGTGCCACTGACCTTTCATCCCAGTGGTTTCTGCCAGAGTAGGGGCGCTTGTGTGGGTGGGTCAAGACTGTCTCCTTGCAAGACCCTGCACAAGTGAACATTTGTCGATCTCATAAAAACACGCACATAAGTAAATAGCGGCCAAGATAAAGAGAAAATGTCCATGGCTCTGCCCCTAGAGTAGACTGTGTGTGAGATGCAGCACTCTTCCATTCGGGCTTTGGGTTTCCATCCGCTGAATGCCGGGCTGAGTGTACCTCACTGCAGACTCAGACAAAAGCACTCACCCTGCCTTCCAGGGTCAGCTTGGGCCACCTGTCTGCTTCTCATCTCGGTCAGGGCTTCTGATCCAAATGGCAAATCCAAGCACAGCTGTCTCCTCACCCCTCTCCCCGCCCCCCGCCCCTCTATAACAAGTCTCATCTTCCCAGAGCTGCTCTTTCCTTCAGGATGTCCTCTCCTGGGGCTTCTCTTCTTGCTCCTCAGTGGCCTTGACAGGCCTGCCACTCTGCTCACCCAACACCGTGGCTCCCTCTGCAACCATCACCTCAACCCCACCTTGTTCTCTGGACCTTGGAACTATCTTAGCTCCTTCGGCTACTTGCCCACTCTGACCTCTGCAATTCCCAAAGATCCATTTTAGGTTCCTAAAAGTCATGTTCAAGGTCAAATTACTATAAAATCCCTGTGACTCAAGACCAGTGCTGGCAAAGGAGCATTAGTATCTCCGTTGACTGGCTTGTGTGGTGATAAGTCCCTGCCCTCTGAACTCTGACATGGGGGTCCTGTTTTTCACCTTAGCTCCATTATGATGTCAGAGTTGTGTCTAGGTGTCACGTGTACACATCCATAGTTATGAGAGAGGGACATATGTGGTGGAGCACTTATAAAGCCTTGAAGAGCATCGATTCATTTTTGTCTTAATCTGCATCCATGAGGTCAAACTAGCAGACCGTCCTTTCGTCTTTGTTAATAGCATCCCTCAGGATCCTCAAGGCCTACATCTTTCCTCTTACCTGTTGGGCTTGGATATACCCTGAGTATATATTGGATTCCCTCTGTGCATCAGTCCCACACCATGACAAGTCTTGACACAGGAGCACTCCCAAAACACCCTCTGGATATCACTTTCTGCTTCATAGGACAATTTCCAGTAGTGACCACCCTCCTCCCAAGAAGTGGCATTGACACTGGCAAGTGTCAAAAGCTTGCTTTAAAACTTGTGCTGAAAACTCATGCTAAACTCTGGAAATTTTCTCTTAGGAAATACCTAATAATATTTAAATATTTAGCTTCAACTGTTTCCACCAAGCATTCTGTTATAATGTCAGATAATACCACGAATGTACACTAGGAAATTGGGCAAATCAATACTTAGCAAATACAGAGGAAAATCAACCCATTGGGAGTCATCCGGTGAGTGAGAAGAGATCATTCAGAGATAGTTGTGGCTTAGAAGGGAGTATATGGTCTGGCCTCCTTAGGTAAGCATGTTGGAACTCATATGCATACCTAACACACCAAAAAAGTACTTGGTAACTGGAATCCCCACCTACCCCGCCAGTAAAAGAATGAGATTATGCATGAGTCTCTTACAGTTTTTTTGACTTTTCTGCAATAAGCAGATATTACAATTAAAATTATTTTAAATGTCTTGGACAAAAATCATGTAAACGCCATGTCTGTTTTGGTCCCTTGTAGCCTACAGTGATTTAGGGTACTACATCATCAACAAGCTACATCATGTGGATGAGTCTGTGGGGAGCAAAACCCGAAGGGCCTTCCTATATCTCGCTGCCTTCCCTTTTATGGATGCTATGGTAAGTAGAGGAAACCATGGGCTTTCCTTTTCCTTAAGGCAAAATATGTTTATCATAGAATTCATTATTTTAAGCATTTTTATGTGTCTGGTTCAATAGTAGGAGAGCATTCATGTTTCTGTGCCATCAGTTTAGAGTGCTTTTTATGTTGCAAATTAAAACTGTTCCCATTAAACAGGAATGTTACCTCACCATGCCCTATTCCAGAAACCACTCTCTACTTTCTGTGTCTATAAATGTGACTCTATGAAGATACCACACAAGGGGATTCAAACTGTGTGTATTCTCTTGTGACTGGCTGATTTTATTATAGACCGCATCGATGTTCTCTCTGTGCTATAGAATGTGTCAGAATTTCATCCCTTTATAAAGAGAATAATATTTCCTTGTATAGATAAAATATATTTTTACCTATCTACTTATTTATATTACTTCTCCATTTGGGCTACTGTGAATAAAGTTAAGAACTTGAGTGTACACATATCCTTTTGAGTCCCTGCTTTCAGTTCTTTGGGGAGTCCCTGAAAAGGAGTCCCTGCTTTTCAGTTCTTTCCCGTCTAGAAATGGGACTGCTAAGTTGTCTGGTGCTTATGTATTTTTTTTTAATTTTTCAAGGAACCGTCAAGCTCATTTCCACAGCCGCTCACCATTTCCACCTACAGTGTAGGGGGTTCCAGCTGACCCTTGAACTTTAGCGGTGTCCATCAATTTGTGATGGTTTTTACATATGTCTTTGCCACAAGTTCTAGCAGACGGCAAGAAAGCACAATTGGACACTTTGATTTACTTTGTCATTTATTTTGTCTGATAGGTTCAGTAACAGAAGATGAGGCTAGCTCTCTCATGCACTGGCTGCTTGTGTGATGCAGACATGCAGGTTCCACAGTATTGCTTCTCCTGAGCAGTGGGAGGGGCTGTGGCATCGCTTAGTTACCAGGCTTATGATATAAAGAAAGAGCTGTCGTGAATCCTGTGTCAATAGTCGTGAAGGGAAGGCTTTATTCTTTTCATTTAGGTATGGCTAGAAAGAGACAATACAAAATTAATATTTAATAGCTAGTAATAAAATCTTCCATTGGCCTCTTTGTAAATTACCGTAGGCAGGAGAGCTGGGTCACCTGTGGCCACCTGTGCCTGGATTTCCCTTTCATTACTTTGGCCATCTGTGTTGCCTCTGGCAGCTGATGCAGGTGAAGCCAAGGACAGTTCAAAGGGGCTGTGCAGTCCCCGTACCCCACACTTTTACACAAGGAACCTGGTGCATATAGGCAGCTTCATCAGAGATCAGAGTCAAGCCTTGGTGCTGAAAGAGTTAAGGTTGAACTGGACAGACTGAACCTATGATGTCACTCTGTCCACCCTGTAAACTGGAAGTGGGGATCTAAACAGAGAGCTGTAATTAGACAGTGAATTCTGGGAACTCATGACTTTTCATGGAAGGGAGTTGCAGACTCCTAGATGCTCTGCCTTCTATCCCTGCCAGCCGTTTTCTTTGCCACAACAGCATTTTTAAAGCTCAGTACACACTGAGTGTCCCTCATCCCAAATCCCAGACCCTAACTTCTCAAAGACCTAAAGCGTCCTGAATGGTACCACATCTGGGAAACCATACAGTCAATTTCATGTGTGAGATTCTAATTCACACTCAGAAATCCCTTAAATATTATGTAAACTTACTTTCAGACTCTTTGTATAAGAATACAAATTTTGTGTTTAGACCTTGGTCCCAACCTCTGGTTATCTATCTGTCTGTCTGTCTGTCTCTATCAATCTATAACATAGATGCATAGATAGATAGATAGATAGATAGATAGATAGATAGATAGATAGATAGATAGATAGATAGGGATTGTTTTGCTTAATGTAGTTGTGGTGGTTTGAAAGAAAATGATGCCCAGATTTTGTTACAGATTTTGAATTCTTCCAGGCTTCGTTATCTAATAATTCTAGTCCCAAGTATTTTTGGATATTTACCCAGCACAACACTAGAGTGTGTGTGATAAGGGCCCTTTCCTTCATGTTTTATTCATAAATTCTTCTGAAGACCCCAATAGAACAGTAAGACGCTGCTGATAAAAGCCAAAATAATAAACATTTATAAAAAGCAATCATCTTCCCTATGCACATGCAGGCATGCACATGTACATGCCTGCAGCACCATCCTTATAACTTGGTTGAGGAGATAATTTTTAGAAATCATGAAGCTTTTCACCCATGGCATTAAGACAACAAGGCTACCCACAAGATGCTATTCGCAAATGTTATCTACATTTTTTTTAGACATTTGACACCTTGGGACCCCAGAGTCAGGGAAGGAAGTAGATGCAGCCACTGTTACGCAAACTCTTGACCCAGACCCAATGATTTGCTCATTGTGTTCAGCTCAGATGTCATGTTAGTCCTCTGTGTTCTAGATTGCTTTCGATTGCTGTGATAAAAACCATTGAAGCTTAGGGAGGAAAGGGCTCATTTCTTCTTACAACTCCCATGTGCAGTCCACCGCTGAGGAAGCCAGGCAGGAACTGGAGGCAGAGACCATGCAGGAACACTGCTCACTGAGCCACTTCCTAGGGCTTGTTCAGCCCGCTTTCTTGTACAACCTAGGCCTACTGGCTTAGGAGTGGCTCTGTCCATAGTGGGCTGAGCCTTTTCCATACCAACTGTCAATCAAAAAATTCCCCCCAGCTTTGCCTACAGACCATTCTGTTAAAGGCATTTTCTCAGGTGAGGTTTCCTCTTCCGTGATGACCCTAGCTTGTGTCAAGTTGACAACAACTAACCAATACAGTCTTTTGGTCTAAATCGACCATTAAGGTAAGATGTGAAGTTTACGCATCCTGTTGTGAACATCAACCTCCACACCTGCTATCTGCTGAGCTTTGCCTTGCCCGCTCCTATTTTAGGATTTTCTCCAGCCTCCCTCCAACACACAAAGCCAAGCTCAGATCCTGAAGACAACATCATCACAGAGTCCTGATCTGCTCATGAGCTGATGACTTCAGTCCCAACCACCTTAGAACTCTCGCTCTAATGTCCTTTTGGGGATCAAGACTGCTCCAGGAGAGACCTTGTGTCTCCACTCTTGGGGGTCATTCAGCTTCCAGCCATGGAGACCAACCCAATCAGCTGGCTTATCTCCTTATCGGTGCTACTGAATAAATTTGTGCACTCACTCCTCATTCCACTGAAAATCCAGTGTGGCACTAGCCAGCCACTGGATGAAGTTACTTTTACCAGTGAAAGACTTCTCAGACCCGCTGCTCTGACTTTTGGAGGCACAGAGTGTATTTTAGGAATACCTACTAAGTCGTAATGTAAGGAGCCCCATAATCCCAGCCACGTCTCTCATTGAAAATTCTGTTCTTTCCGGCAGGCATGGACCCATGCTGGCATTCTCTTAAAACACAAATACAGTTTCCTGGTGGGATGTGCCTCAATCTCAGATGTCATAGCTCAGGTAACTACGGTCTATGTATCTGTCACAGCTCCTCAGAGTGGCTGTCTGATGAATGATTGACTGATGGAACCGAGATGTTGAAACTGTATTTACAGTTGTGTGGGGGTGGTACTCCCCAGTATTTGGCTCACAGCAGATATGGATTGTGATGGTTGTTTGATGAGTGAGGCAAGGTAATATCCTGTAATTGGAGTAGTGTCTTATACAATCTTGCTAGGATGAGGTTGTACAGGTTTAAATGAAGTGCCTGAGATTTGAACCATTGTTTTTAAAGTGTGGGAATGTGAAGTGGTTAGTAAGGATATGGGCAATGTGACACAGTGGATAAAGTGCCTGCTTTGCAAGCTTGAGGACGAGAGGACAGAACCCCAGCACCGGGGGAAATGTGTAAGAGTGTCTGTCTGTAACCCCAGCACTGGGGAGGCAGAGACAGGAGAATCCGGGGGCGTGCAGCCAGCCAGTCTATGAAGCAGCCAGCTCCAGGTTCAGTGAGAGACCTTGTCTCAAAACAGAAGATGGAGAGTGAGAGAAGAGATACACAGAAACCTCTGACCTCCACATGTGCATACACAAGTGAGGGTGCTCATGCACATGTGTACACAGGCACATACACACACACACACATACACACGCTCACTCACATACTCACGCGCACACACACACACACATACACACACACACACACACACACACACACACACACACACACACACACACACACACACAATGATAACAGAGTATTACCAGATACATTTGGGGCCAGTCTTATGTGGTCCCTTGGCTCTTGCCCTTGTCCACATAGTCCCTACAGGGCCTGACAGAACAATCTATCACTTGGTTTCTGAATGAGCTCTTGGGACTCATGGAATTATTCTTTTTTCCCTCTTTTTTAAAGCTTTATGTCTTGTTATGGGTGGGGCACACAAACTGTGCACACATGCAGGGCATCACAGGACAGCTCTGTCCAATCAGTCCTCTCCTTCCTCCTTTGCCTGGATCTGGGAATTGAACTCAGGTCCCCAGGCTTGAGCAGCAAGCTCTTTATCTCCTGAGCCATCTGACCGACCTGGGTTTTCTGTTATTGTTGTTTTGGCTTTGGTTTGGGTTTCAGTTTATTTATTTGTTACAAGATCTCTCTGTCTCTCTCTTTATAGCCTAGGCTGACTTTGGACACTCCAATCCTCCTGCCTCAAACTCCAGAGCACTGGGATTATTTTCAAACATGGTTTCTGGTGTGGGTGCCGTGAAGTTCTGTCACTCACACATCATTCCCCACTGTCTTCCTTAGGGTGACTGTTGCTGTGATGAAACACCTTGACCAAAGCAAACTGGGGAGGGGACAGTTTGTTTGACTTAAACTCTCACATCTTAGTCCATCATTAAAGGAAGTCAAGACAGGATCTCAAACAGGGCAGGAACCTGGAGGCAGGAGCTGATGCAGAGGTCATGGAGGAGTGCTGCTTACTGTCTTGCTCAGCCTGCTCTCTTATAGAACCCAGGGCCACCAACCCAGAGTGGTACCACCCACCATGGGCTGGGCCCTCACCCATCAATCACTGACTAAGAAACTGCCTTACAGGCTTGCATATAGCCCTGATCTTAAGGAGATGTTTTCGTAACGGAGGTTCCCTCCTCTCAGTTGACTTTAGCTTATGTCAAGTTGACATAAAACTAGCCAGCACACCCACATTTCAAAACGAACAGGAAGTCGGTTCCACTGCCTGACCACATTGTCTGAGAGGAGGGCTTTCGTTCCCCTTCAATCTCAGGGCTGGCACCAGCCCTGGCCCGCCTTTCGTCTTTTTTTTTTTTTTTTTCTTCCCTCTAAGGATAAAACAGGAAAAGTTTCTGGGAAAGAAGATGCATGCAGTCCCTATCAGTCTGAGCAGGACTTAGCCATGCGGGGGCGGGGGGGGGGGGGTGCTTGAGCATAACATTTTTCTGAAGAAGGGTTGGACCATCATTTCAGCTCACACATCCCAATTCTCAGTTCCGCCTACAGTCAGCTCCTGCATTTGTCTTAACTGTACAACTTCATCTATAAACCACTGCTTGGAAATAATCTACAGTTAAACTGTTAGGTTTAACCTCCTTAAAGACCAAGAATTAAATTTCCAAATTAATTGCATTTATTCCATGGGAAAGTAATTGAAAATAATTCTTGCGAACATGTATGCGTGTGCCTGAATACCAGCTAGCATCATCCTTTGATCTATCTTGTTAATTTTCCTGTACCGCTATTAGAGTTTTGTCCCGGAGTTACGTTCAGCATCCTCTGAGAGCTGGATTAAGCTGCCTTGTTCACGTGCCATTTAATTTGAAGTGAAAGAAACATCTCGCCTTCCAAACAGAAGCAGCAATTCAGTGGGAGTTTGCAGATGTGTGTTATTACAAAGGCGGAAAGACAAAAGGAAGCAGAAAGGAAGAAGAAGGAGTTTAGCTCTGCCTAAGATAAATGGAGTCAGCATCTAGGGACAGGAAAAAAAAAAACATACTTATGGAAAATACTTTGCCATACACCCACAGCCATTTTCCTCCCTGCTTTCCAACCTGATCCTGACCCCTGCTTATTGGAATCAACAGATCTGGTTGGGGGAAGCAAGGGAGGCTGAGTGCAGATGCCTTCTGGCTATTCCTGGTAGAGCAGTTATTTTAAACCTTGTTGTCTGAGTTCCTGTCACAGTGTGGTTGGGGGAATAAATATCATTTTCCTTTGTAAGTCTTCTCTCCTGCCCCCCTCAACCCCCCACCCCACTTCATTCTTCTCATTACCTGAAAGCTGTCAGGGCACCTAACCTGACCGTTTGTAAATAGGTCCTATGCAAAGCACTTTGAACTATCTACCTTGTCAATGCCAAAACATAACCATCAGCTCCAAAGGGATAAGAGTTTATTCTGAAGCTAAATATGAGCAACCATGGTCCTAAGAGTACAGATTTAGGTTACCCCCAAATTCCATGTCTGGGGTGGTAATAGTTTGAAGACATTTTTATTCTAACAGTACAAAGAAAATCATTAGTCAAGACACTTAAAATACATCAGCGGCAACAGAATGTAGGCAGGTCACAGCCAAGCAAAGTGGAGAAGACTCATCTACAAGCTGTAGACGCCTCAGCGGGTGGAAACTGGGGTTCTCGTTGATACGTTCCAGAAGGTTTTATCTGTTAGTCTTGGGATGTCAGCTCAGACCAAGGTAGACAAGGAATGGCTGTTTATAAGACTCAAGATAGCCCGGAATAAACTGTAAACAGGGCTGTGGACCTGCAACATTCCAACCTCTCCAGGGCCACTACAGCTCTAGTCATCCAATCAGCCTCGCAGAAGGTTCCATGGAGGGTGCGGCTTTTTTCAGGAACTTCCATGGTGTGAAGATAAATCAGTGAGAAAAGTGGTTAGTAATACTCAGAGTTCTAGCAGCAACTCCCACTTTTAAAAAAAAAACTGCCCCAAAGTGTATTGGTTTCACACAACAGTACAAGGTGAGGCACGTGACCTGCTCTCCACCTCCGGATTGAATTGTAGTTCCAGGTGTCCCCGTCAGTGACATCGCAAAGGAATTTGTCTTGTTTTAGTCCGTGTTCATCCAGACTTTCTTTACTTGTTCGGCATCAGAGTGAGAATTCTCCTGATGCTGTTTGTCCTTCCTGGTGCCTCCCAGACTTTGCCCTCTGCTGAAATAACCCCCCCCCCCCACCCCTGCCTTCAGAGGTCAGCTGGGAGCCCTCTCTGCTCATGGTCTTTTCACCTCAGCCTTTGACAAGACCCTGCCCTGGACTGACCCTTATTGTGCCTGCCTCACCTGTCTCCAGCAGCAAATGCTTCTGCAGGAACTGTAAGTCACCTCAGCTGACCCTGGGGAGCTGCTGCAGAAGGTCACTCCCCCGTCACACTTCCCAGGAGGTGACCTCGGTTCGGTTCCCACGTCTCAGAGAACACTGAAGCAAGCACATTCTTACCTTGTGGCCCTTGTCCTGCAAGCTTAACTTGCAGCCTCCACACTCCCACATTTGAAGAGGTGCTCTCTCTCTCTCTTTCAGGGCCACCTCCTCTACCTGTCCCTCGGGTCCTGATTTGGCCTGCTTTCTGGGGAGCCTTATTAATTAGTTTTCAGTGACCCTCCTGTGTCCATGGATGAGTGTCTGGGCATGCACGCATGCTCACATAGATAGAAAACCCAAGGGCAGCGAGCAGCTTGTTCTTGATCCCCGCGTATCTTGTTAGCTAGCTACAGTCCTGTCCTTCTCTGTATTACTTCACAGCCACAGTTCTTAGAAGGACAGCTTCCACTCACTGCCTCCTTTTTTTCCCCACTTCCTTTTCAGTGTGTTCCCTGCAGAGGTCTGGTTTTACCTCTGTCAGTTCTTCCAGAAGGTTCTTACTAAGAACCTTGTGCCCTTCGACCCAGGAGGCAATTTCCATTGTCTCATAAACAGCTCAATGGCTCTTCACTCTAGACTCCTCTTTCCCTAGGAAACACTGGCCTCATGCTGCCCATGAGGGCTCTTAACTCCTGCCCATGTTGGTGTGGATGCTATTTGCCCCCCCCTCAATTTCACATCCATCCAGCAGGGTTGATCTCTTTAAGAGGTGGAGCCTTACTTAGATCACTGAGCGCTGCCCCTGGAAGGGTTGTAGGATTCCAGCCCCTCTGGTGTCATGTGTTCAAGTGATCTTTTCCTGTCACACACACTTCTCACTGTTGCCCTCAGCCATGAAGCAACACAGCCAAGGTAGGTAGAGGGGTCCCCCCAGGGCCTGCCCCATGCTGTCTAGGATGCCCAGCCTCTAAATCTACATTAAATAGGCCCTCTTATAATAACAAGAAAATCAAATCGTGTTGTCTCCTAGGATTACAGCATCTACAACATGACTGTGATTCCTCCGTTAAATATCCATAGGCTCCCCCTATTAGAGACCCAGACAAAGCTACTAACAGGCCCCTGAATTGAAGATCTTCCGTAACAAGAATCTGGCTGAGTAAATTGGCAAGTGCGATCATCAGGGTAGAAGCTCCGGAGCCACCCTGGGAACACTTCCCTTATCGTGGAGGGTTATGTTCTAGTCCCTAGCATCACTTCCCTTTGCTGTGCCCTCCCCCACCCCCCGCTACTGTCATTCATTCTAATCAAAAATCATCCCTTCCCACCCACAGTGCTGAGCAGCCTCCTCACGCACCCCCACCCTGCGGCCCTGGCTTCTACTGTTCCTAGTGTGGCCACAGTTGTCTTATCCATCAAAATCCTGACCACCTCAGGGCTCCTTGAAACTCTCAATCCTCATGCTGACCCAGGAGGGGCTGAAGCCCACAAACCCTACTCACTGCCTGTCCAGCCCCAGCATGGTCCTCGTACCACCTTGTTCTCTGGTCCACCGTCCGCCTACCACAGCTCCAACCTGGAAGAAATACTCTGCCTCAGTTTCCCTCTCCTCCTTTCTGCTCCTTCCACCTCTGCTCAGTCTAAGGGTCTCAGCTCAGGCAGAGCCCCGCAAAGAGATGCTCAGATGCTCCCCCCCCACCCCCGACCCCACCCTCCACAGCGACTCTGTCATGACAGGCAGTGGGTACTCACTGGCCCATTGTTTGATTAGTGTGTCTGTCCTCTCTGCTGGATTGTCAGCCCCAAGAGGTCAGTCCAGGACTGTCTCTATCACTGAGTACCAGGGTCTGGCCTGGGGCCCGTACATGCTTTCACGGGGAACATCCTCACCACTGACGCCACAGGTTCCTTTCTTATATAATCTGACATGCTTTTGGTGGCCCTGACAGATTCAGCACTGTGATTCCAGACTAGGAGGCAAAGTGCACAGGTATAATGCTGAGTTGGGAAGTGATGTGGTCTGCCATAAAGACGTAAGGGCGGTGGCCTGTGACCAGTGCTGGGCCACATGCTTCAAGTCAGTTAGAATTTCAGGGGGAGGCTGACAGCATCTCCACCTTGGCCTTGGGGGCTCCACTGCCAAGCCCATCCCCCATCACCCTTCTGCTGTGTGGGCTTACCTCTCTTTGGTATGTATCCCTCTCCTTGTTCAGGTCCTCCTCCATGGTCCTGCTCCTCGGACTTCTGTCTTGCAGAACTGTCTTGACAGCTTAGGGTTTAGAGGATACACTGAGCTTTACATTTTCCATTTTCATACAGTCAGGCTTCAGACTCTGCATATCACCACTGTGGTTTCCAGTGCACTTTATGAAGATGGCAATAACGTGAAGCTTGCTATGGATATGCCACGCTAAGCTCTAAAAGGGAGCTCTGACTAGTTAGCTGAGTATGGGCATTGTGTCCACAACCTCAAATGCCCAAGCTTCGGGCTCAATCCGTGTGTCCTGGCAAGGCTTCTTCCTGCTGGTCTCCACATCTTTTAGTTCACTGTCTTTGGTCCAGTTAGAAGCAGCATGGGGACAGTCATGGGCATGCTTGCTTCTGTCACTGCCCAGCATGTCCTCCTGGCATGGCCAGTATGTGTGACTGAGTGAGCGACTTAGTGAGAATGAACACCTCCCCAGCTTGTATCTTCTCAGGTCGCCCGTGTTCTCGGCTGCCTGCTCATAGCCACACATCCATGTAGCACCTCTGTCCCCATGCTCTGAGAACCCAGTGGTGAGGTTGGCCACATTCCAGGCAGCTGCAGGATGAGGAAGTTAATACATCATAAACTCTGCTTTCGAGACCGACACATCCAAGAGAGATTAACACTTCATCATGACTTGAGTCTCTCCCGACTGTGGTCACTTCTACCATCCACACAACCCGTTTGCAGCCTCTAAATATCACCACTGTGGTTCGGAGCATTAAGTTTTGTCGATGGTGAATATGAAACCCGCTCCTTCCAAGTACAAGACGTCCAGGTCTCTAAATCAGGAAACAAATGGGCATTGTAGTCACATAATAGTTAATATTTTAATACCTTTCCAAGCTGAGAATTTTATATTTTTCTAAGTTGGGTTGTTCCATCATCATTGCCAGTGGTGTTTGGAACAGCATTATTGGTGAGTTCTATCCTGTGAATGTTCCAGCCGTATGTCCCTGTACATCACAGACTGCCACAGCTTTTTCCTCTGCTGTGGAAAAAGCCTCCAGTAGCCACGAGTGAGGCAACTAAGAAGCCCAAGTTTCTAGGTAGTTCTTAGTTGTTACTAGAGATACAAATTGCCTTAAAAGAGTCCCAGTGGTGGGGCTCACAAAATCATGGTTGAACTCCTCCAGTGAACCCCAGGCATCTGCATCTGGGTCACAGGAGGTCAGGATAGAGTCAGAGCCCCTGGTGAGCTCTCCCTGTCAGCTGCTGGGTTCAGGAGGGTGACCTAGCCTCTTGGACCAGCTCCCTCATTCTGCTGACCTGCCCTGTCTTCTCTCCTACAGGTTGTTTTCGTAGCCATTTTGCTTCACAGTCACCTGGAATGCCGAGAGCCACTGCTCATCCCCATCCTGTCTCTGTACATGGGTGCGCTTGTGCGTTGTACCACACTGTGCCTGGGCTACTACAAGAACATCCACGACATCATCCCTGACAGGAGCGGCCCAGAGCTGGGGGTGCGTGCCCCTTTTGACATTTTAAAGTATTGGCACATACTAGTTGTACAAAAAGTAACAGGACACACTGTGCAATTTTCATACTTGCATGTGTCACATGTTGGTCATACTCAGCCACCTTGATTCTTCTCTCTCCCCAGCCCCCTATCCCTCTCTCCCTAACCCCCAGGGCAGTCATTATTATCTGCTCAACCACAATTTGCCCAAGACCCAAAGAATGTGAAATAAGAACTCAGTGTAATAAGGTTCAAGTGCTAGGGAAGGCAGTCAGAGAACCATGAACTCTACAGATGAAAATGATCTTAGAAGTGACCATCCAGCCTCCTTCTCACCAAAGGAGGAGACAGGGTGTCATGTCAAGTCATGGGCAACACAGCACTCATACCTCCTTGTACTCCTTGGTAACCTCCTTTTCGGTCCAGAAAGTTTCAGGATTCATGGAACCTTTGTATTCATGTTATATTGTTTTTAACATCATAGCACAGGCCCAGGCTCTGTTTATTTTCTCCACACCAGCCAGTGTGGCACCTCCTAGGGACTCGGCAGAGCTCTAGGTACCATAGTGTGACGGGAAATCTTGAGATATGGCCTCTAGTTTCAACAAGTTTTATAACTTACTAGGCAGGGAAGACCAACACCGAAGCAACAATTAGAAAACAAAACAAAAACTAGATGAGTCCAAAACAGCATCTGCGCTGCAGAGAACCCGAAGGCCTCCAGTTTGGGTCATGTGGTCTAGGAAGCCTCCATGGAGAAGTTCGGGTGTGTCCCGGACCTTTAAAGTCAATTAAGAATCAAGTCAGGGCAGGCGGTGGTGACGCACGCCTTTAATCCCAGCACTCAGGAGGCAGAGCCAGGCCGATCTCTGTGAGCTCGAGGAGGCCAGCCTGGTCTACAGAGTGAAATCCAGGACAGGCACCAAAACTACACAGAGAAGCCCTGTCTTGAAAAACCACATACACAAAATAGAATCAAGTCTAGAGTAGAACAGCCAACCTTTCACAAGAGGCCAAGCATTCTGCTCATCACAAGTTATGAACAGTATTGGGTTTATGTGCATGCTGGCTTCTACTCACGTACATTAGGCATCACATTAGGAATGATCATGTCTAACCCTGACCACACTCCACCCCCAGTCCCCAGCTTAACCATACAATGCTTTCATCATGTCACAACAGTAATTGTGTTGATCACGTACCTCATCCTAGGTCAAGCTATCCTTGACATCCTACCTAGTTATTTCCACCACTTGGCTGCCACAATTATCTTTGATAGGACCAATCTCTCTCTCCTCTCTCTCAATGTTCAGCCTCCAGCAGAGGGAAAGAAATCAAAATGCCTGAGATGATTCCATGATGTAACACTTACCCTCTTAAGAAACAAAACCAAAATTGTGTAACAGAAGCCACACTTGAAAGATAGCACACACCTTGGCCATAGATGTCTTAAGATATGGCTGGTCCTTTACTGTGCTTTTGTTTCACTTATGGCTCTGCACAGGGTGTGTGACTCCTATGAAGGCTTTGAAGGCGGGAGTCTCTGTAGCTGAGCTAAATAGTCCTGCATTCATTAGACACATTTATATATATTGACTGATTCCAAAGTAGATTATAATAGCTTTCTATTTCTCAGAGTTACCTCCTACTGACATGGCTTCTTGCCAGTCACTGTGATGACATAAACAGAGACTCATTTCAAACCTGCTTCTCAGGTCCTGGAGCTGGGCTCCACCTTGTATGGTTCCGCATATGGAAAACAGTGGTTGGGATGCATCGAGCTCCAGTGTGTGCTTTGATTTCTCAGTAGCTTGCCAGCTGTCTGAATTAATTTCTAATAAGACTGTACACTTCATTTTAATTCAACTTGGCATGTCTACAGAGGCTTTTCTGTATGTTATTGTTAAGCATAATGAAGTAGCTGTTGATTGGCCTAAGAAGGCCAAGCTTTGATTTGAAGCTGTTTTCTGTTCTGCTTCTGGAACCGAATGAGCTTTGACCTCCGTTTCTCCACACAGGGCGATGCCACCATAAGAAAGATGCTGAGTTTCTGGTGGCCTCTGGCTCTGATCCTGGCCACACAGCGAATCAGTCGGCCCATCGTCAATCTCTTCGTGTCCCGGGACCTGGGCGGCAGCTCTGCTGCCACAGAGGTAGGGCACTCGGTGGGCACGTGGGCACACGTTGAGGGATAGAAGTGGTTCAAATCTATTTCCACTTCACCTCCAGAGCTCAAGCAATTCTAAAATATTAAATCATGTGACACGGTGACAAAGGAAGCCATGATTGGGTGACCTGTGAAATTTTACATTTCTATGACTATGGAAGAAAACATCGACTTCATCCTTCTCGCTTACCACATGAGGAGCTGAGGCATCGGAGAGAATGACACGGACAGAACCTGCTGGAAGCTGGGATAGTGAGACCGTTCTAGCTTTCTGATCTCCTTCCCACGGCCCTTCCATTTCTCTGTGGTGTCATTGTGCGGCTTCTTCACTGTTGTTGCAAAGGATGATGGGACATGCCTTGTAGGAGCTCTAGCAGTGCCCGGAGGCCTGTGGTGACCCGGCCTGGCCTCGCCTACTCTGTCCCAGTGTCATACACACGACACCTATGGGCGCTTTGGTAATCAGCCCTCCTCCCGATGGGGTCTCCTGTGTGTGTTCACTCAAAACTCCAGAAATGGATCTGGAAACTGGCTGCCATGCCACAGCAGGGGTTGACTCATCCGTTCCTTCTTTCGAGCTGGGGATGAACAAACAGAGTGACTTCATTTGTTTCCTCCTCCATTGCCTTCTGGAGAATTAATTCTGTTGCTGGCACCGCTGGTCCTTTAGGAAGGCTGGTGACTTCTCATTAAGGCCTCCTGTTTATACCTGGCCTTGACTGCGCCGTCAGCAGCTCCCCAGCCCAGAGCACCCTGCCAGTTTCCATGGCCTGGGAAGAGCTCCTGTTGGCCCGGAGAAGATGCCTATAAATCCAGAGCAGAGTGCTTTCTCTGGCCCCCGTTTGTTCCTGGATGTTGGTATCTGAGGCCCAGCCGTCATCTTGGGTGGCTGCTGTAGCGCTGTAGCCTTCTCAGTCAAATACTGACTTTCCAAGTGCAGTGTATGAAACCCCCCTCGCTTATGTGCTAGAATTCCACCTCCCCATAAACAAAACAAAAGAGGACAGATTTTGTATTAGGCATTTCCAAATTGCCAGCTCCGGCACAGAAGCTCAACCCAAGGGAAACAGAGCCAATGGTTATTACATATTGTGTGCTTATGTCTCGAACATTTGTGTGCATTTCAGTCATTCCCCACCAGGCCTGAGTGATTAATATTACCAGGGCCATTCCTGTGGAGAAACAGAGATGGGAGTCCAACAGAGGGAGGGTTCCCACCTCACACAGGAGTGACAGGGAGGTTTGGATCTAGGTGTGCCTAATCACGATGTACTTTTACGTTATGCCACGCCACACCACACCACACCAAGTTTCCCCCCATAGCTGTGGACTGCATCATGTCCTTGTGTGCTGGGCACAGTTGCTCGGTCTGTTAAAACAAATGAAGCCTGACTTCCTCTTTCACCAGTGAGTTAAGACACTGACCGCCAGAGTGTGGCCCTAGATGCCAAATTTTCATTTTTCTCCTTTTCATTCATGCAAGAAACAAAAAGTCTTTTCATGGAAACCTGTCCGTAGCCTTTCCTGGATGGGATATTTATTGATGGTACTGAATTAAAATTCTGAGTTGGGCCACAAGGACAGAGCAGCCTGACACGTGTTGAGTTTGAAAGACAGTGGCATGAAGTCACTGACAAACAGGTCCACCACTTGGAAGAACAGCATGGAGGAGGAGAAGGGGAGCCAACCCAAGACTCTGCTCCTGGTGTAGGGAATAGTGTGGACCAGAGTCCAGATCACCAGCGTCTGCCTGTGATCCAGAGCACGGGAAGCAGAAGTGTGGGATCCTCTGAGCAAGCTGGCAAGCCAGATGAATGAGCTCTAGGTCCCAGTGAGAAACCCTCCCTCAATATGTAAGGTGGAGAGCAACTGAAGAAGACACCCAGTGTCAACCTGGCCGACACACGCGCACACGCCACACATATACCACACATGTGTGAACATACACTTGCATACGATGCACACATGCAAAACACCACATGAGGTTGTGATTGACTCGGGAGCTTGGTTAGGCCCCAGTGGAAAAAGCCAAGAATCCGGAGTCTGAGGAAACTGGATTGAAATGTTGGCGTTTTAAGCAAGGGATCTGGCCTGATCTTCATTCAGTTCATGGGAAACACTTCCCTGGTATCATCTCTACTCTGTTTCAAACCATCTTGTGGCTAGTGACTACCTGGGCAGATGTGCCACTTGCCTCGTCCCCTGGCCTGGCAAACCCTGGAGGACTTCCTGCTGATGCCCACGCTAACACTGTCCATTCCTCTCTTGCAGGCAGTGGCAATTCTGACAGCTACCTACCCCGTGGGTCACATGCCATATGGCTGGTTGACAGAAATCCGTGCTGTCTATCCTGCTTTTGACAAGGTGAGACCTCGATGGCCTGGTGTCAGACACACACTTCATAACATTGCCACTTGATGGACAGGGGTCTCCGAGGACAAACACTGGGCGTTTTCCTCTGAGACTAGCAGAGGAGAGTGAGGCTTATCTTGCTGCAGATTCTGTAATGTTTTTCCAGTTGGTATTCCTGTGGTCACATTATTCCTCTTGAGTATTTTCAAGGAGGAAATAAATAATCCCCACCCCAATCAAGTTCTTCGGGCTTTGTTCCTGTGGCTTATTGTTGGTTAGTCCATGTCATACCTTGTGGATCCTGTACTAGATGTCCAAGCTGTGGGCGTGTGAGGCTGGGGCTTGAGCTCCTAGGCTCATGGCTGTCTTTCTGCGGTAGGGGGGTAGGCACAGACAGTGTCCATGTAGCAAGACTTGTTTCCTGTTTGTTTGGGGTTTTCTCTCAAGGTATATTTATTTGTGTATATGTATGTGCTATATGAGTTTATGTGCACCAGATGCAGGCAGGTGACCTCAGAGGCTAGAGGACATCAGATCCCCTGGAGTTGGGAGTTACAGGTGATTGTGAGCCACCCAGTGTGGGTGCTGGAAGCCATGTCTCCAGCTCCATACCCCACTTTTCCAGCTCAACCAAAAACCTCAGTGGTTAGCAGCTCTACCCTCCGCGATGGCTGGCCCCTCCAAGGGAGGCATCTAACCCTTTTGACCTCATCTTTGGCTTGGTGGGAACTGTCCTGCTTGCCATTTAGTAAATGTCTTTCTCACTATACTTCTCTTGTTTAAACTTACAGCCTTTTGCTCTGAAGCAAATAGCTAGCAAGGCATACTATTTATATATAGTGGTGTGTAACGTTCTAAGAGAAAAAATGGAAGAGGAACAAATAGCCTGCCACTTGTTATGTGTTTTGCCTTGATGTTTCCCTGGCAGTAGCTGAGAGTCATTGCTACCTCTATTTTCTGTTATCCAAGTAAGAGCCCAGTGAGTACAGGGAGAAAAGTCCAGGGCCAATGTCTTCAGCAGGTCAAAATGGTCCGCTGAGCTCTGGTTCCTAACTGTACTTCACCTGCTTCCTCATCCTCCCCTAGCTCTCACTCCAACTTCCTGTGGGCACAAAAGGCCCGTGGAGTCATGCAAACAAGGCCAGGCCAGAGGTTTTGAAACTGTTCCATTTTACTCACACTACCAGCTCTGAAAGATCTCCTTTGATTGTCTTTTAGGAAGGCCAGACTTGTAGAATATATAGGTTCCAAGAAAGGTACCCAACTCCTTCCACTCCACATCACACTCTAAGCCCAGGGCATTCCCCAAGTCTAGACAAAGACCACCATTAGTCTACCACCCTACACACACACACACACACACACACACACACACACACACACACACACACACACACACTGTTCTCACCTCCATGACAGCATTCTTCCATACTGCCCAGCCTCCTGCTGTTCCTCCATTTCCGTTCCCCTTCTTTTCCTGGGTACACATACTCATCAGAAAGCCTGACTCCCCTCTCAACTGCAGGGGTCCCTCCAGGGATCCTCGCATGAGACGACCAGCTAGCGGTCTTATGCAGGCCAGTGCTGCTGTAGCCCTCCCTTAGGAGTCTGTTGGTTCCTGCCCACCACCAGTGACAGACATCTGGGTGCAGCAGCAGCATGAAGAGTTTCTCCTAGGTAGTATTTTTAGTTGATTCCTATAGACACCTGAGACAGTGTGAGGTCTGGGTCGCTTTAAGAGAGGGACCTTCTGTTTAGTGAGTTAATGCAACCTACAGATAGAATCACTGCTTTCATTTCAAGGAACGTGTGCAGTAAGTCCTAGAAAACAAACACAGATGTCAGTCTTTGCTAAATTCCAATTCTCCCTTTGGTTAATGAGATTATATAATGCAACTTAAAGACAAGGGCAGGCACTGAAATGGGTGAGCTCTTGCCTGGGACTGTCCCATCTGAAACTGGTTTCGGCTGCCTTATAATAATAAAACTTCAACAGTACCACACTCTCTGTCTTCAGCAGGAGCACCCAAGAAAAACATTGTTTTGCTCTTAATCACAGAGGTTAGAAGCTTTGAAAATTTTCCTTTAATAAGCCTACCTCTGGCCAGAAACTGGAGTTACTTGGGATCCTTTTCAAGCCTCACCCATTGTTCCCACACATTCCAGTGAGTAATCCCAAGCCGTATTTGGGAATGCCATCTGGCCACCAATATCTTAGACCCCTCTGTCTGAGTGGGCTCCCAGGGTTCCCTGTCTGACTGTTGTAGTCTTTGACCTCTCTGTGGGTTCTAGAAGAGCTTGAAAACTGTAGTGCTTCTAACTAATATAAAACACGTGTGCAAATTCTCAGGTTTTTTTTGGTTGGTATCTATCAAAGAGTTCACCAGGCAAGTAAAATGGAACTATTTCTCTAATGCTGGTGTGCCAGCTCATTTCAACCACATCTGCAGAGATATGTATGTGCTTTCTTACAATGCCCTGCCAGAGTCCTCACACCGGCCATCAGCATAGGCTAAGTGTGTTTGGATGAGGTTGCCTGATTTCCACCGTGTACCTCCCTCCCCAGCCCCCTTAAGCCGATGTGGAGCCAGGTGTCATGGATAGCTTTTGTCTGTCAGCTCTGGAGCTAAGGTGATCTAGAATGGAGCAGGGTTCTTCCCTGATTTCCTTGGGGGGAGGCCAGATCCTCACGTTCATTGGGAGCATGCTTGGCGGTGGGCTGGGACAGCCTCAGCAGGCCTCCTCCCCCTGTACTTCCTGGTGACCTGTGAGAGGATTTATGAACTACCTGCTTACAGGATTTGCTTACAATTCAGGGTAGCCAATGCTCTTTGAGATCCTGTTCTGTTTAAGGAAGAGTACAAACTGCTTCTGGGCCAGAGAGTGGGCAAGATATGCAGTATTTAATCTCAGGGGTGCACAGGGGTCTGAAAATGTGCGGACACATTGTCTACCCAAACAGCTCCATTGTCGTCAGGAGTGAGGCCAAGAAACTGTCTCTAAGTCAAAGGTTACAGAGGCTTCCCCCAGCAGATGGTCTGGGAAGGGGATGGGCCTTCAGGAGAGGGGTATTTTGAAAACCAGGAGATCCAGCAAAGGGAGGAAAGATAGATGTGTGGATGTAGGAGGAGAGCAAGGAGTCCTGTTTGGGATGCAGGGGGAGAAATATCGGTGGGAAGGTGTGTCTGGGGTCCCGGGCAGGCCTTTAAGTGCTCAGGGAAAGTTTTATCCCTTTGGTAGGGAGGAGAGGACCCCAGAGGTCAGGGAGCTATGGCATTTAAGGAGACACCAACCCAGGTGGCCAGGCACAAGATCTGCTGAAGCCAAAAGGGGACGCATGAGTCAGGAAGCAGGCTTCAGAGCCAAGGCCCTTCGGGGTGAGCTGGCAGCCTGGTGCCAAGGGCAGAGGACTGAATGAGCCCAGAGTTGCCTCTGGTTAATGTTTCTGGGCAGGAACCTGACAGCTGCTTCAGAGACCCGATGTGACAGCCATCTTCCAAGCTGTCACTTGAAATCCATCCTTGAGGCCCGTCAAATAAAAGAAGGTGCTTTCTGTGACCTGGGGGCCCAGCCAAGGATAAGCCAGCCTTGTCATCACTGCCGTTCTCTCTTCCCAGAATAACCCCAGCAATAAACTGGCGAACACAAGCAACACGGTCACCTCAGCCCACATCAAAAAGTTCACCTTTGTCTGCATGGCGCTGTCGCTGACGGTAAGGGGAGAGTGGGGATGTGGGGACAGTGCATGCTCTCCCTCTTTCTCAGTGTGAGCGGCTCTGTTCACAGAGAGGGAAAATGCCATCTTCGAAGAAAGAATCGTGTATACCATGCTGTGATACTTGGCCATCTTAGTTAATGACGGATTGTTGTTCAAGACCATGGGCTCTAGGAATAAAAGTATTTCCATTGCTTCCGAGGCCCACAGACATGATCAAGAAAGGCAGCTTTAAGTTGAATAATACTCTTGTCTATTTTTTTTGTGTGTATGTGTATATGAATATCCTCTTCCTGGACCTCTTTCTATCTTCCTTACTTATTTCTCATTTAGCCTCAACATGATGATTCAACTAGTGTGGCTAACCAGCTTGCCCCAAGGGATCCCCTGCATCCATCTCCCAAGTGCCAGGATTACAGATAGCTGGCATAGCCATCCACTTAGTTTGCAGGCATTGCCTGTTTCTAGGAATTGAATGTAGGGCACTGCGTATGCTAGGTGAGCTCCCTGTCTTGGAGCTATACCCCTATCCCAGTATTCTTCTCTTGCTACATAATTTCCAATTCATCTTTTAAACTTCCAGTCAACTTTGTAAACACCACTGCCCTTTCCCAAACTTAACTAGTAGTATTTTATTTTCTCTAGTAGAAATTCCTTTCCTAATTACATTGTACCGATATAACTGACTAATTTGGCCATATTCTGGGGGCCTCTCCTGAGTTCCAAAACCTCTGCATGAATTCAGAAGACAGGGCTGTGAATAAGAGAGAACACCACTGAGCCACTGGTGTCTGGGTACACTTTCTTTTTTTAAGCGGAGTCTCACTCTGTAACCATGACTGGCCTGGAACTCACTATGTAGACCAGGCTGGCCTAGAATTCACTGCGATTTGCCTGCCTCTGCCTCCTAGGAGCTGGGTGCACGTTCTTAAGCAAACAACACATCCCAGCTTTAACAAGTTGCCATGTGGAAAATAATATTCAGAAAATATGAGGGAAAGGGCTCAGGCTGTAAAAGCCAAAAGACATACTATGCAATTTAAGATTGATAGTTTAAACATTTACTAAAGGCAGGGAAGAGCAAACCAATTTACATGGTAGCTGTGCCATGTGATTGCTAAGGGATTAAAGAATACGGCTCCTTTGAACTTAGCTCGGTTTTCCTTTATTGCTGCGGCTATGCTACTCCTAAAATCCTACAGAACTTCATTTCGATCTATACATACTATATAATGACTGCGCAGTCATCATTAACCACCAGTACAGAGGCAAAGGGCTGGAGTATCTTCCTGAGATGGGGAAGACAGTAACTGCCACCTTCACCATAGTCCTAAGAACCATTTAGCTTGATGAGGAGTGTTGATCATCCTTGAAAAGCAAGCCCTAAATGTGTTTCAAGCCTCCAGCGGCCACTCAAAACCTACAGCTCTCTCTCTGGTCCAGCACCTGGATAGTGTGTGGCAGGGACAAGCCAGGGCATATGCTCACAAAGCCTCTGGGACCACTGAGTCATACCGTCATGTCCTCAGCACCCAGCACCACTAACACTCCCCCCCCTCCAGCCACCTGTCCCTGTGAGATGGGTGACACACACTGACCCCAAGGCTCCTAGCTAGGAGGGAATTTCTGATCACGTCTGCGCTTGGAGTGGACCAGTGACCCCAGGCGACCTGTCCCCCTGTTGGCATTTTTTTTCTTTCTTCCTATGGTGTACCAGTTTTTCCATAGTTCCCTAAAATGTTAGCAAAACACGGAATAACTTTGAAACTGCTCAAAGGGGTATTTTAGGAAAAAACCAGAGAAGTTTCTGTTCCAGGAACAGGCCTCAACTTTTGGAGACTGTTAAATGACTTGGAGTCCAAAGCTGACTTGAAGCCAGGTCCTGGGACAGCCTCATCTGCTGGGAGAGCTGACGGTTCAGGGCTGTCGTTGGGGGGGGGGGGGGGGGAGGGCTGTCATTGGCTCAGCTGCCAGAGTTCCCAGCCTGTCTTCTCTCACGTGGACATACCTTCTTGTAGCTGGAGTTGAGTGAAGGAGAACATGGCCACACTGGGTGTGAGGACAGCCTTTCCCACTGTGATTTGTAGCCAATAATTTGAACCTCTGCAAATTTGATCTTCAGCAAGTTTAAAATAATGACAGGGTTTGGAAAAATACTTGCATCTCCCAGGCAAATGTTGGTTTCTTATTTTAATGTCAGATCAAGAAAACGTGCAGGAAGAACTGGCTTAGTACGAGTCTACCTTAGAAATGGCCACGGAAGCCCTTGTTAGAAGATTTGGAGATGAACAGTTAAAACCTTTAATTTTCAGAAAAAGAAACAACTTAGGATAGTGATCCGTCCACATGCCCAGCAATAGGACCTGCCAGAGCTCAACCACCTGGAACTCTGTCCCATTAACCTCCCCAAGTCTCCAGATGAAATTGTTTCTTCAACCTGAAAAGCTACAGTATTTGAATTTGTAGCTCAGCTGTCCGTATAATAGTTCAGCCTGTTGATCCAACATCTTGGCCAGAGGAATTGTCCCTAAAAAGCACATAGAAAATGTAAAATTGGGTTTTTCTATACTGAACCTTTAGCTCTATGTGTGTGTGTGTGTGTGTGTGTGTGTGTGTGTGTGTGTGTGTGTGTGTGTGTGTACCTTTTGATATCACATGACACATTAATTCTTGCACATCTACTGGTACCCTTAAGTCTCTGACATACACAAGGCAGGTCTGCGATGTGGTTGGTCCCTAGGCCACATAACCCATCCATGATAACCCATGAGTCAACCAAGCAGTTGTCACACCTTATCTCTGGCTCCTGCTCTCTATGAAGATGTTATTCAGGGGGAATGTAAATCAGAAAAGCAACATTTGCTGTGGCGGCTCATTAGCGTCTTGCTGCTCACCCTTCGGATCACAGTTTCCAGAACTGTCTGGTCTGGAAACCGCCAGATCCAGTGAGACAAGGGAAAGGTTCGGGATCTTTAGTGGAGCTAAAGGATCCCGTTCCAATGAGTAGAGTGTTGGAGAAGTAAGTCCTTAAGAGCAAGAGGGGAGTAGACCGGGGCTAGCTATCTACAATCTAAGGGAAAGAGGACAAAAATAGACTTGAACAGCATCAAAGGATGGCTTGCCTTCTGGGAATGCTGTATTGTAGCCACCCAGGAGAGGCTGTGATCCGGACGAGAAGCCAGCCTCAAAGAACAGGTGACTGTCCATGCAGTGGCCACTCTGCCACCAGAGCCTTTCTATAGAGCCACGGCTGCTTTTACTTTTGTGTCTATTAGGTCCTGTGACAGCTAGCATGCCCTAGGAGTCTGTTTGTCTGGATAGATGATGTTATGAGCATGAGGAGAGGAAGGTGCGGAGTAGGCAATAAGGAAGACTTCCCTTGCTGAGGGAGGAAATGGCTACCTGAGCTGGAAATCCCTGCCACGTGCATGACCACAAAGTGCATCGTCGTTCCTGCTGGACTCTAGATTTGGGGCTGAAGTAAAAACTCTGACCAGAGTGGCACATGTCTCCCCAATAGTAGTGTTGGTAGGGAATAAGTATCCCCAAAAGGTGACAGACCATAGGTGTCTAGGACCCAGGTCAGCTCCATGAAAGCCAAGAAATCAGGCTGCGAAATTTACTGCATTTACTCATGAACCCAAAACTTGTTTGGGGGATCCCTTTTCCTTTGAACTCTTTCTGACACTTGTAACAGTTTGTGGTAAACAGGGGAGCCCTAACAGCTTCGGCTGCTCACAGTTGACCGGCTTCCGGCTGACTTCACAAATAGCCTTTGAAGAGCACTGGTATTTCTCCTCTCCGATTCCCTAGTGCTTTAGTTTTGGGGAGCGGGTGCCAAGAACGGGGCCCCTCTGTCCCAGGAGAAGTGGAAAGAAATCTCTGCAAAACACTGGCTTGACTGCCTTGGAGGCCTTCCCAAGCCCCTTTGTACACAGTAGGAGCAGGCACTGGTCCAGAGGGACCTTGGCAAGTGGAGCCAGGGGGGCACTTTTGTGCAGTGAACAACTTACCCAGCCATCCCAACACCCCCTGAATGCTAGATCCCACGAAAGTCAGAGAAGCAAAAAGCAAGGATCATAGAAAGGAAAGATGGAGAGACAGATGGAGAGGGTGTGGCAGGCAGAGGGGGGAGGGCTCAGCTAGTCAGAAAAAAGACAGGAGGTTGCCACAGAAAGATGGGCAGAATGGAGCCAGGCAGTGGTGGCGCATGCCTTTAATCCCAGCACTTGGGAGGCAGAGCCAGGCGGATCTCTGTGAGTTTGAGGCCAGCCTGGGCTACCGAGTCAGTTCCAGGAAAGGAGCAAAGCTACACAGAGAAACCCTGTCTCGAAAAACCAAAATAATAATAATAGTAATAATAATAATAATAATAAAGATGGGCAGAATGGCAGAGGTATGGGGACACTCAAAACAGGAGAGTGAGGAGCCCCAAACCCTGGAGCCCTCACCCACTCTTCTGGGTTTTGGAAGTCTTTCCTGTGATTGTGAACTTCAGATTCTGTGGTTGAGGTCCTCAAATATTTATTAAGCTTGGGTCTGGTCTTTCCCCAACCAGAGTCCACTCTAACGGTGATCACCTCGTTGAGGCCCCACCTGAAACACCGGTCAGATTATATATCCACCCGCTTAACACCCCCCAATGGGGATTACATTCCTATACATCACCCACTGAGATATGGCACTACCTACCAAGTCCCACTGCACAGGCTCTGTTCCATGCTCAATTTACCATTAGAGACCAGAAAAGTCCTAGAGAGAAGTGGCCGGACCAGGATCCATTTGGCTTGTCACAGGGCAAGGAAGCGGGAAGATAATTAGCTTACTATCAGGAAGCATGCCTGAAGATGCTCTGTGGCCATGAGAAAAATGGGTTTTACTAAATCCGCTTAAATACAGAAACCAAACCCATCCGGGGACACTGATGGGAGTGGTGTTTACGAAGCAGCTCTCGGCTCCAATGTGTCTGGGTCCAACCCCACTGACTGACAACCCCCAAGAAATGTCAGAGAGACTCGAGGATGTGACACCTGGCTTTCAAGGCTTTCAGGTTAGAGGTTCTTCCTGTGAGGGCTTTTCTCCTCCCCTTGAGAGCCTGAAACAGATGGATTGCCTTGCATGGAGCAGGTGGGGACCCAGCAAAAAGGAAAGTATCTCAATTCTTTGGAATATTATCTTGCTGGGCATGGTGGTGCAGAGACATACTGATCTCCGTGAGCTTAAAGCCAGCCTGTTCTACATAGAAACTTACCTCAAAATACAGGGCTGGAGGTGTGGCTACTTGATAAGATGCTTGCCTAGCCACACAAAGCTCTAGCTTTGATCTCCAGCACTGGGTACAGTGACATATGCCTATAATCCAGCACTCCACAGGTGGAAACAGAGAGGGTCAGAAGTTCAGGTCATCATCCTTGGTTATATAATGAGTTCAAGGCCAGCCCGGATTATATGAGACTTCAAAAAGATAAAAAAAAAAAAAATTATCTCAAAAATCTACCAAATAAGCTTAGGATAAAACCAGCCCAATAAAGACCCAGAGTGCCTGGTCCAAATGCTAAGTTGCCGCTGGAAACGTTTGCTGAAGTGAGAGATGATTTGGTTCAGGAACAATCTGAAAGAATCAGCCCCCTCTTGGGTCAGCAGAGGGGTGCTGGCTTGCTCTGCCAGGGCCTCAGCATGACCGAGTGCAGCCACTCTTGGAATCCAGGCTGGAGAGGGACGCTCCCCCAGGCTTTGTTCCATGCCTTCTGTTCTAAGGGCTCTGGATCAGATGGGCCACTAGTCCAGACCCAATAAAGAGCTCTGAATAGTGCCATGAAATTGTTCTTGGGGATCTTGTCATCCCTTCTGAGCCCCCAAAGAACCACCGGACTAAAAAATAGCATATGTGATAAGTGACAAGAAAATCTGCTTGCCAGTCACTGAAAGCTGCCAGAGCCTCTCTCTGTGTAGAAGGGGATCTTAACTGATATCTCTGAAGAAGGCATGGACCCTCAGCAAGACATTGAAGCATGTAGGATCCACCAGGATGACCTCATTTCAAAATCCTTCATTTAATCACACCTGTTACCAGAGAAAGTATATTCAGTAGTTGTGGGGATTAGGGGCTATATATTACCTCTGGGTGGTCCGTATACCTCCAACTACAGGTACTAATGGGTACTTTAGAGAAAAATAAAATACAGTCATCTCTCCTTACCCACAGATTTTCCTTCTGCGGTTTCAGCTACCTGTGGTCAACCACAGCCCCAAAATATGATATGGAAAGTTCCAGAGAGTTTTTAACTACGATTCTGAGTAGCATAATGAAATCCCATGCCGTCTTGTTCATTCCTGCCTAGGACGTGAATCTACCCTTTGTGCGGTGCTGCCACTCTGCATGCGTTACAGGCATGTTAGTCACTGCCAGGGTTAACCTTGTCAGCTTCAGTAGCTTGAGAAACACCTGGGTGATTATTACCACACACCTCTGGGTGTGTCTGAGAGCATTTCTCCAGAGGGGAAGGGAGGGAGGAAGACCTGTCCTGAATCTAGGCAGCACCGTGACATGGGCTGGGACCCCAGGTGGAATGAAAGGGGGAAATCTCCGGTGCATACGGGCCTTCTCTCAGCTTCCTGGCCCCTGTGATGGGAGTTGCTCTTCCTGCCACCCCTCCCCAGCTGTGATAGACTGAAACCTCTGGAGCGGTGGCCAAAATAAGCCTTTCCTCCCGTTGAGTGCGATCTCTCTAGCATTTGATTGTAGCAATGTGTGGCCATGCTAGACGATCACTTAGTAGTGGCCAAGTCACGTGTGAGGTTGAATGCTCTTGGCAGATCACATCGCAGTGATTTTGTACATGTCATATTCTTGAATTATTGTAGGTCTGTGTCACAGGCCTGTGTCGTTCCCCTCCACTGATCTTACCACACTGGTACTCTCCCACAGCATCACAGGAGGGGTGAGCACAGTACAGTGAGGTATTTTGAGAGAGGCCACCCTGACATAAGTATCGTCAGGACACCATGACACAACAGCTTGTGTTGTTGCAATAGGCCAGACTATCGTGTTTATTAGTTGTTAATCGCCTACTTTTTTATTTATAAGTTGAACTCTGTGTTAGGTATATAGGCACAGGAAAAATCGGTGTATGTAGGGTTTGGTACTAAGTATGGTTTTACACATCCCCCAAGGTTCCCGGGGTGTGTCCCTGGAGAATAAAAAGGAGCTCTTATGAAAGGAAAGAAGGTAACAGACGTGGTATTGTTGGAAATAAGCTCAGGGTCGCAAAGGAAGAGATGACCACTCCAATTGCAGAGTCTGGACGAGGCAAACTCCATCTTGAGCTGGGGAAGAGCAAACACACACCAGGGCAGGAAGTGCGCCTGGTTTCTATCTAACTCAGGGGCTGGCTGAGCCTTTTCCTCCATTGGCTGCGGGGGGGGGGGGGGGGGGGGGGGGGGGGGGGGGGGGGGGGGGGGGGGGACGACACGACACCTCACAATCGTATTCACTTGGCTGGTTTGGAAAGAATTGGTGCACAGGAAATGAAGGAGGAACAGGAAATGGGTCACTGCTCCAAACCATCAGCTTCCTAGAGTAAAGCAGTGGGATTATTGGGTGAGGAGGGTCAGACATTTGCGTAAAAGTCTTAAAGCATGGGATTTAAAAGTAACTGAATTTCTTGTCCTAAACACAAATTTTATAGTATTCAATACAATAAAATATCAGATTCATATTTGATATTTCTTACAGCATGTTGTTCAGGATGTCACAGAGGACTGTCTTGAGGACCACGTAAATACCAGGAGAATGTGCAAAAGCCTATTTCCCTATTAGCCCATGACATTTTCTTTTATTTTTCCTTGTAGCTCTTCTGAGAAAATGAAACACAAACTATAAATCAGGTCTGACCTGGCCAAGTCATCTTTGACTTAGAGTTTTCGTTAACTTAAGACCGACCGCAAGTGTTTATGAATTAGCCATGGGGCACCAGAATAAGCCTGAGCCCAGTAAATCCAGGCAGCCATATTATTTTGGCAGTCCAGAACTGGCCCCTCGTGGAATCCTCCTTTGGGATCCTAGTGGGCTCCAGCCATCTCCAGAAGTCGCTGTCACTTGGGAGTTTTTCAGCAAGTTGACGGCATGATCTGAGCCTCTGAATGTTATCACAGAATGCTCCGAATCCCTCCCGTCTGGCCTTCAGATCCTCTCATGCTGTCTGTACACCTTTTCCGGCTTTAAGTCTGTTCTGTGCCCTGGTCTGGTGCACACTGCCACAGCCTGAACAGTTTAAAGAGAGCAGATAGTGTAGCCTCTGGGGAGAAGGGGGCAGCCACGCACCTCCTGAGGCCCTTCTTGGGTCTTTTTGCCAATCCAAACCTGAACTCACTCCACAGCCAGCTGGTCTCTCAAGCCCCAATGCCAGAAGGCACATGAGTGCCATCGCAGCAGAGGCCACCCAGAACTGAGGAGGAGGGCGTTTGGTACTCTGAAAATCTTAGTCCAAAAGCCTTAGAATTTCAGGCTTCAGAGCAACGGGATCTGCTCTGTCAGATCTTCCTTTGACACATGCATCCTTCTCGTGAGTCACAGATTACCTCCAGTGCTGATTGATAGGCTCAGTGTGACCTCATACCGGTGGGCTCAGTGGATTCAAAGATGTAGGAGCGCCGGGCGGTGGTGGCTCACGCCTTTAATCCCAGCACTCGTGAGGCAGAGCCAGGTGAATCTCTGTGAGTTCGAGGCCAGCCTGGGCTACCAAGTGAGTTCCAGGAAAGGCGCAAAGCTATATAGAGAAACCCTGTCTTGAAAAACCAAAAAAAAAAAGATATAGGAGCTCTGCCTCTGCACCCCCAATTGGCCTCCACCTTTGAAAGGTAGCAAGGTCACCTCCATGTTGATATCCACAGTATCTGATTCCCTAGGAGAGCCAGGCAGCCACCTGCTCCTGAGGTCTGCCTGTGCGCCTGAGTCACACACCACGGGTAGATAGAGAGGCACAGGGACCAAAATGCCCAGGTTAGGAGTCAGAAGCTGGGATCAGGGTCTGCACAGCAGCATCTCCTGTCTTCAGTGTCCCCGTCTCAGAGCTATTGACCATAATTCAGGAGCTGCCTGACTCCCCATTTTGTCTTCTGTCTTGGGCTCAATAGGTAGAGTCGTCTATATGCTGGTCACATCAGGACCACCTCCTCTCTGGTAGCATCCCATTGTTCCTGACTAGACAATGGCCACACCCAAGCTGTGAAAGATTCGAAACCACTCCCTTCCCGTGGTTGTGTTTTTGGTGGCCTCTTGGTCCAGATTAGCCGTGGAGCTCCTAGGCATGACCCGGTCTTACCTCTTGGTTGCTAAACTGCCCCACTGCACAGCTGTCACTCAGCTGTCCTGGGCGATGCTGGGGCCTGTCCCAGCCTTGGTACCATGCTGACCCTTTGTCTAGAACAAAGGCTGCCTGTGTCAGCCTTTGTTTCAGCTGTCCGCCCCTCCCCCGCACCGTGAGGCGGAGACCGCTGCCTCATTGTTCCCATTATCCTGCTGAAGAAAATGACTCCCTTGTGCACAGGGGCAGGAATGATGGGGCAGAAGGTAAATGAACAGAGGTTGCAGCTCTCTCATACCAAGGCACAGGATGGGGTTCTTTCCAGTGCCTTAGGGCATCCTGGAAAGGGGCGGGGTGGGGGGCTGAGTCCCCGTCACAGGGTGTGATAGTGGCGCCGGTCCAGCATTGGATGGGGAGAGGTAACTGAGCAGAGTTTGTTCCCACCAAACCGTTTCCCTTCCCTCCCCTCCACGCTTCTCTCTGGAAGCTGACAGGGTCTGGCTTTTTAATTCCACACCCCTAGCAGATTTAGGAGATTGATTTGTGGGAGAGATTCAGAAAATGTTAAATAATTAAAATGGGTCCCCAAGCCCTCTTCATAATAGACGGTGAATATCCACATGTGCTATGAAAAAACAGACGTCAAGATTGCTATGCTGTTACGAGACAGTTTTAATTTTTTGAACTTTTTTTCCTTTTTCTCTAAATTTGATGGCATTTACGTATATGTACTCTGTGTGTTTGTATGTGTGGGGGCACAGGTGTATGCAGATACGTGTGTATGTGTGTGTGTTCACATGGAGTTGATGTCAAATGTCTTGCTCGATTGCTCTCTACTTAGTTTTTAGATAATTTTTATTTTAATATTATGTGTATTAGTATTTGCCTGGGCACCCCATGCATGCAGTGCCCTCAGAGGACAGAAGAGGGCATTGCATCCCTTGGCACTGGACTTACAGGTGGTTTAGAGCACCCAGGTGGGTGTTGGGAATTGAACTTGGCTCCTCTGAAAGGGGAGCTGGTGCGTTAACTGTTGAGCCAACTCTCCAACTCCAAAGGTTTTGTGTTTCTTTCTTTCTTTGTTGTTTTTGAGATTAGATTTCATTATGTAGCCCTGGTTGTCCTGGAACTTACTTTGTAGTCCAGGCTGGCCTCAAACTCACAAAGATCCACTCACGGCCTCTGCCTCCTGAGTGCTGGGATTAGTCATGTGCCACCACCATGGGCTACTTTATTTTTTGAGGCAGTATCTCCTGCTGGGCTAGAGCTGGCCAGTTCCAGCCAGTCTAGTCAGGCAGTTTTTACCAGAGATCCCCTGTCTTTGCCTCCCAAGTGTTGAGATTCCAGGTAGCCAACAGGCATCCCCATCTATAGGTGGGTGCCTGTTATCTAACTCTGGTCCCCAGGCTCACACAGCAGGAGCTCTACCCACTGATCCATTTCCCCAGCCCCTAAGAAAACGTCTTAAGTGTAGTAAACGACACATAATCTAAAGTTACCATCTTGTCCACTGTGCTGCTACAGAGAGGTACATTCCCATGGTTGCACCATACCCCCAACGATAGAACTCTTGTTCGGCTGAACTGAGTCTGTGTGCACCATGCCCCTCCCCCTAAGCCTCAAATTCTGAGTTGATTGTTAAGTCAGCAAGGAAAAGCTACGCTGAAGCTAAAGTGTGGAACTTTCTGGACATCCTTCAGCTCTGGTAAGAACTGGAATCAAACGTGCTGTAGATAACAGCCTGTGGAGCGGGCAGGTGTGTGGCACCCAGTACCCTCTCTGTGCTTGGTGCATGGCGCCCCCTGCTGTTAGACATGTTAGACATTAGTCTTTCCTCCATGTAGTACTACTGTGTGACTCAGGGATGTCTCCAAGACACGTGCTTTTGACTGTCTCATCAAACCTCAGTCAGAGGAATGGTTTTCATCTTCTTACTCTATAGAAAAACAGGGATTATAAAACTCCATCCGAAGATGCTTATTTTTATTTTATTATTATTATTTTTTTTACCATGAATATGCTTGAAAAGGAAATGGTAGCATCCACGTCTTCACCAGTTATTCATGACAGATGTGGAATACCTGTGATGGCCAGCAGGCCAGATGGAGACTATCAGGTGCAACGTCAGCGTCTTCTTATCCTATGCTTTTTTCAGCTCTCCAGCACAGAAACCCAAGATGTTTCCGGGATGCGTATGACCGGCTGCTGTATTCAGCGGGCCGACACTTGGCCAGCCTGACCTTACAGAAGTCCCTACCTCTCCACACTGTAGGCTGCTGTCAGTCATCCTTCCTCCCAGGGTTCCCCACCTGTGTCCTTCTCCTTCCGGGTGGAGTACCTGTCCCAAAGCCGCCACCTCCCGCTGTCCTTTTCAGGTGCTGTCTCTTGTGATTTTTCATGAAGTTGCCCTTCTGCAGATGCTTAGCAGTTCCCTGGGATGTGGTAGTCACTCCAGCCTTGCCCCCTGTCCTTCCACGGTGCTCATCCCCATGAGGCAGTCCTACCCGTTACTTTCGCACGCTACTGTTACTAGACATTTCCACGCTGGCAAGACGTCATGGCTTTCTACTTCAGATCTGAGATGTGCACACAAGACATTGGCTGCTGAAACTGAGCCCTTGGCTTCCTTTGGACGCCTCCTCCCTCCCAAACATGACTTCTCGTGTCCCTGACAAAATATACACGAAGACCCATTTTTCTGCAAAGATATAAACAGGGATCTGTTTTATTTAAAAACTGTTTCTGGTTGGTGGGGAAGTGGGGGATACCAGGGTGTCTTTGAACTAGAGGGAGCATCTCTTAGCTTTTGTTGTGTATAGTTTGAGGGGTGAGGATCCTGGAAGCTCAGTGGCCACCAGAGCTACCCTGGCTTCTTGTCTTGTGAATCTGAGCAATGAAATTCACAGGCCACAGGGGGTGATTTCAGGAAGAATTACTTTACTTGAGGGGGCTTAAGAGAGGAAGAAGACAGCTGTACCGGAGGGTCCCAGGGAGGGGCGGGCCCTTAGCCACACAGCTGTGGAGTCATAATGCTTCACTGATGGAGGGGAAGGGAAGGGAAGGGTTGTCAGTCCAGTTCCTTGCAGCCGTGGCTGTGGCCTGAGTGTGTCTTCCTGGCAAGAGTGCTCCTTCAGGGAAACAGCCGACCCCTTACTGGCTTCTCAAAGCCTCTGGCCGCGACAGAACCAAGGACATTTTTGGCTTTGACCTTCCTTTTCTGGCATCTCTGGGCTCCAGCTAGGAGGCTAAGAAAGAAAGTGGCCACTTTTCTTTGGGGGTCTTTTTACCCTTAACTGCCTAGCCAAATTCTACCACCCTTTCTCATCAATATTTCTGGGGAAACTGTGGGCAAATACAAACATGGAAATGAAGTCAGTCCTGACCCCAACGTATCTAAATGAGTGGGATCCACTAGTGATGTTTGTTGGAGTCCCAGGAAGCCACTTGGATCAGTAGAAGCAGACAGGGATGAACTAAGGGTATCCAGCCACACACGGAAGCACTGCGTCCACAGCCCGACTTTCTCACTGAAGGAAGCCGGCGTTGACTGCCTTTCTGGGTTAAACCTTTATGTCAGTATGAACCAATCCCAACTCAGCACACAGGTCCTCTAAGGAGGGTGGTGCTCACAGCAGTCCTATAAGGGCGGGTACCATCCCATCTAGAAAATGAAGGTGCTGAGGCATTTTCGCCTGGAAGCAAAATACAAAGAAACAGTGGCTGGAATTCACCCCGGGCGGCTGGGACTCGGTACTAGTTACTGCTAACACCTCATTACTGAGCTGAACTCCTGATCTGTGTCTTTAAGCACTGGCCTCCCAGTGGGGGAGTTCAACCCAGTTGCACATCTGTTCTTTCTAGTAAATGCTCTAAATAACAATGATGCCCTGGACCAGGCATTTTAATTCAGGACAGCTGTATGCATTTTACTTCTTTCTAACTTCAGGAGATCAGAATTTCTCCTTGACTGCTAATTCTAGTTATTAGGCCATGGAGAAAACTTTGTGAATTCCTGAAATGTAGAACCATCAGTTTAAGGAAATTCAAAAGCCAGATCACTGTGCAACACTGTCTGTAGAGCAGAGGGCTCAGGACAACCAACAATGGATGCACCTCTCTCTTACCCCACAGAAGCTTTGTGTGTTCTGAATTGAAGTGCCAATGGGGAACAGCTGGCTTCTCAAATCCTATAAACGAAACTTCACCATTGTTGACCTTGACTTTGATCACATGACCCAGGAATGCTGTTTGGCGGTTCTCTCCCTTTCTGTGTGCTTTGACAGGATTTGTCCTTGGTCAGCCCACACGAATAGGCCGACCGGAAGGTGTGCTCTCTCCCCTATTTGTCTGTTTCTGTCAGCATGGGCTTTGGGATGCTCATTTTGTACTTGGGGTTGTATCAAGGCTGTTTGATTGTGTTGCTCCTAGTCCGTCTTGGCTGTTGGGAAATCCAGTGGCTCTAATGTCCACTTGGCATGTCCTACTATTGTTCTGCTTTCTGGGTACTTCCTTACTTCCTAGCACTTCCTGGATGGTGATAGTCTTGCATATTCCTAGCTCTGGTCCTAGACTGGGTCATTTCCCTAAGGAGCTCTGGGTCCTTTGGTTGGACAATAAATAGAAAACTCAAGATCTGGGCACCAGTTGGGCTGCTCTATTTTGAAGGCTCCTTCCTAATGAGATGACATGGACAGCAAGTTCTGCAGCAGAAAATCCACCCCGCAGCCACTCCAGGGCACAAATCATGCCTATCGTCAGTAGTTTGTTAGGTTTTCATTCTGGTTTGGAAAAGTCAATGTCACTGGCCTCTCTGCAAATATTTGAAGAACACAGCATGTCATGGTCAACCAGGAGGACATGTTCTGAGTTAAGACTACACTAGGTGAACTCAGTAGTATTCCTAAAATACCCCTTGCAGAGGGAGCTCCCCAGTCTTGTTTTTTCAAACACTGGCTCCAATTATCATGCTAGGACATGGCCTTCATGTAGGCGTCGTAGCTTTTAGCAAGTGTCCTTCTGCTCCTACGTGGTTTGCATGTCCTTTTCTGGAGAGTGCAGCAAGTGTTCTCTTGTGGAAGACTGAAAGGCAACATACCGTTTTTCTTTACTAGAAGCCTGAAGTTTCTGCCTTCAGAGACTTCATGGAAAGGGAGAAAAAGGCCTCCCAAATGTAGGGCTCCTGCCCTTTGATGGCCTTCTGCTGGGTGGAGCAGTAGCTTTTGATTTCAATCTTCCTAAAAGACAAAGAGCTAGACCCTGCATGTGTGTGTGTGTGTGGTTGACAACACCAGGGGCATGCTCCCTATCTGCCCCCTTATTAACTGCCCTCCCCCTAGAGAGCAGATCACTTCCTACAAGACAGGAAAGGCTTCAAGGGAGCATCATCCACGTGGGAAGGCCAGAGGGAGGAATTAGCCACTTGCTGCATAAGCGTGCTCCCACCACACTTCTGACATGCAATAACACCCTCCTTTGCTTTGCTGTGTTGTGACTTAGAAGCTACTTTACAATGATTTTGCAAAACCCACAGAGATTGCAACTTGTGTTTGAGGCACCGTCTCCTGTTCAGATCATCTCTCGCTGCAGAACAAAGCGCACTAATGATTCTCTGGGAAGCCTGAGTTTTGAGCAGAATATGGCCTCTGTGTCACATTCTACCCGCTAAGGAAACAGAATGGCTCATTTAGGAAAAATCCAATGCACAGATCCATGGCAGACTGGAGGGGTGGTTTATAGCTTTACTGCTGTGGAAAATATTTAGGGCCCACCATAAAACAGCCCTGAAAGAGGGATCTTTCATCTGTTTGTGGGGTGTGATATAGATCGGGAGATAAATTGTCTCCAGCACCATACTCCGTGCTGTTCGCACGTTGTTACTTGAAATTACTGCTGTGCCTGGGCTGTAGGCATGAGTGATGTCACACTATTTGAGCCAGCACTGGGGAAAGGTGGCAGGCCACTTTCCATGGTACTCAGGTAATAAAGTCCCCAAGCTCCAAGTTGCTATATCTGAGGGAGTGGGAATGGGTGTGAATCCTTCCCTCTGATTAAGGGTAGCACACCTGCTGCTGTAAACCAATTGAATATGCTCCCAGATGCTGATGAACGGAGTAGGGGGGGGGGAACCCATCACATGTAGGGAAAACATTTACAGATAATTTACACTTAATGTGTCACTGTGGCCAGCCTAATTCCATGAGACTTAAGTTACCCAAGTGTAAATGATGATGTCCTGTTCTAAGATTTCTGTGTTCTGTTTTCACATGACTGCAACTCATTTTCTAATGTATTCAGTTTTATTTTAGACAAGACTTGCTTGTATTTTAGGAAAAGGAAGTAAATATTTGATGGAAATGGCATGGTTTGAACATTATCCTCCCAAGTTCTATCATTACATTTCTAAATTAAATCAGCATAAAATGTAAAGTTGATTCTATTAGGCTTAGCCCACTGCCCATCCATTCTCTTTCCATCTCTGTCCCCTCCCCTGCTCCTAAAGGCATGCCCCCAATCCAACCCCACGTATCCTTCGGGTGGATTGCAACTGTGTTGACCTATACTACAGGAAATTCTTTTGATGAATTATAATAGCCAACTCCTAAATCTTAAACAGTTAATAATTGTCTTATCATTTTTATTAGCTGTGTTCTTAACCTTTGTTTAGTTCCACATTCTCTCTCTGTATATCTCTTGCAATGCATTCTGACTGGACAGGTTTCTTATGTCTCACTGGCAGTGTAACTGGATGACCTGTTCACCTGGCAGTTTCCCCGATCTTCTCTGTTTTTCCTCTTTCTTTCCCTGACTCCCCTGATTTAACAGACAATTCCCTAAGAACATGCTGGAGATGTGTGTCTGAAAGGTGTGATAGTTAACACTGTCAACCTAGCAGAATCTAGAATCATCCCTGAAGACAAACCTCTGCACCTGCCTGTGAGGGATTTTCCACATCATTAGTTGAGGCAACAAGACCCACCCTAAATGTGTGTGGTGTCATCCCATAGGCTGAGGGGTCCCTGGATGAACTGCAAAGGAGAAAGCAAGCTGAGCATGAACATTCATCTCTCTCTGCTTCCTGCCATGCGATCAGCTGCCTCCCACTCCTACCCTCATGCCTCCCCCACAGTAATGGTCTACCTCTCCAACAGAACTAAGATAAGGTGCCCTGAAGGTGCTCTTAAGGTGTTTTGCCGGAGCTAAGACAAGTAGCTAATACAGAAGGTGACTGTTGTGAGGTCTTGAGTAGGGAAGTGGTCTTTCTTTCAAGACTCGCTAAGTCACAGTTTGGTTGGGAGTTCTAGGAGAGAAATCACCTTCCCTTGAAACCTGTCCCTGCAGGTCTTCTGGCTCCCGGCGCTGTGAGCTTTGTCTGCTCTGTGCCCAGCGCTGATGCTCTGTGCCCAGCGCTGATGCTGATGGGCCCAGCGCTGATGCTGATGGGCCCAGCGCTGATGCTGATGGGCCCAGCGCTGATGCTCATGTGCCCAGCGCTGATGCTCATGTGCCCAGCGCTGATGCTCATGTGCCCAGCGCTGATGCTCATGTGCCCAGCGCTGATGCTCATGTGCCCTGCTGGCTCTCTGCCTCCCAAAGGTGGTTTCTCTCCATCCTGAAATTCCTCTCCCAGCTCTGAAAGGTTCGCTCTGCCCTCTTTCTGGAGCTTCTGGTATCAGAATACTAGACTCGTTTTTTTTGTTTGTTTGTTTTGTTTGTTTTTTTTTTTTTTTTTTTGGTTTTTCGAGACAGGGTTTCTCTGTGTAGCTTTGCGCCTTTCCTGGAACTCACTTGGTAGCCCAGGCTGGCCTCGAACTCACAGAGATCCGCCTGGCTCTGCCTCCCGAGTGCTGGGATTAAAGGCGTGCGCCACCACCGCCCGGCACTAGACTCGTTTTAATACACACACACACACACACACACACACACACACACACACACACACACACACAATCTAGTCTCACTCTCCCTTTATTCTTCAGCCCTGTCTTTGTGGCTGACTTCTGACTCCGTGTTCATCTAATACCCTTTTCATTTCTATGCTCATCCTCCTAATCCTTGGCTCTTTCTTGTTGCATGATTGTCTTCTAGATCATTTCCATTCTGTTCTTGATCCATGGGTACCATCTCTTCCCCCAGCTCTCTGAGAATGTCAGTGAGATAGAAAGGGTTTTTGTTGTTTTATTTTTTTTTCTTCTTCCTACATTGTCTTAATTTTCTTTTTGTTTTGACTTTGAGGCCATTACCAAAGTCTAGGGACCCCTGGTTGTATGTTCATGTGTCTAAGTAGGGTACTGACAGCTGCCTAGAAGCTGTGACTGTGAACACAGGGCTAAGATGTCACATGTGTGAGTCTCATTGCTGAGACTGCTTCTTAGGGAGTCTGAAACCTTCAGAACACCAGGTCTTTCTTAGGTCAATGAGAAGCTGCTCTGGTTTCCTGTCTGTGGGTCTCAACTGCTTTCTGTGAGCTGAGGAAAAGGCAGGTCCCCTGCCTGGAGTCCCCAGAACTGTGCCCTCAGCCACATGAGGCACTATTTCTTCTTACCCAGAGACTAATATGCTCTGATAACTTAAGGGAAACAATCCCAAACCATCCAGAAGGACAGTGTATGAACTGCTCACAGCTGATTTCAGCCAGCCTCCCATGGCCATGCTTCCCCACTTCCTAATCTGAGGGGAAGGGAAGTGGAAAGTGAGTTCTGCATTTCTGTCAGATTGGGTTCCATTTTCTGGAGTTAGCTAAACTTTCATACCTGCCCATCTGCTTTCCCAGCATTCCAGAGACTGTGGTTGCTGTTCCTTCCTTTACCCTTGTAACATTAAAAATTAGCAGGTTACAGATGACTCTGCATGTCCGTGTGGCAGATACCATCCGAACACTTTCAGATCACAGTCTAGTATTTTGCTAAGGCTGTAAATGTTGTTTTAATGGACATGTCCGCCCAGAACTGATTGAGTGAGCCATGGAAGACCCTGGCTAAGCCTCAGTGAAAGCAAGGTGGTCTCCTTTCCTAGTCCAGTTACCCATGCAGATGTCACCTACAGTGGATGTGCCACACAGGCTATCCCTATGGGGTACATGCAGCAAATGGACCAGTGCCCCCCACTGGCGGGTGAGAGCAAGGCAGGAATGTGTAGCTGCAAGCCTGGAATACCAGCTAGATGCCCAATGAGCATGTTCACCATCTTGTGGAACACTTAGGGACCGTGTCAGACCTGACCTTTTCACTTCACTTGTGTATGCCTTCTCCTCACAACCGTGTTCAATGCTGTCCTGATCCACCCTCCAGCTCTGCTTTGTAATGTTCTGGACCCCCAACGTCTCTGAGAAGATTTTGATAGACATCATTGGAGTAGACTTCGCCTTTGCAGAACTCTGCGTCATTCCTCTGCGCATCTTCTCCTTCTTCCCAGTACCAGGTAAGGAGCAGGGGATGAATCACGTCACCAGCGAAAGTATAATCACTTCGCTCTGCACTAGGAGGGATGCAAAGACACCAGCCAGCAGGCTAACCACCCTACAAATGACTCAAACAGCACAGCTTATTTTTCCTAAGCTCCAAACACAATTAAAGGAAGTAGAACCACAGGGGCAGTGGGTGGAATTTGTGAGGAACAGTTGACCTGTCCTCTGTCTTGATTATTGGGGTTCCTCAAATCCGTGCGTGAATTACAGCTCATAGAGCATACACCAGAGAACCAGTTTTATAGTAGGATACTCTTCAGAGTTAAAAGAAAAGTAAAATGAATGAGCTTACTGCTAAAACCTGAAGATGAACTGAGAAAGAAAAAGACACTTAGAAAAGAAGACAAGGTCCAAATGGCTCTTGGCCAACAGTGACGTCAAACTTAGAGCAGAGGAAAGCTGACTCAGTGTTGTGAGGGTGCCTGAGCTGCTGCGCGAGAAAAGCAGGCTGTGGGCTGAGTGATCAGGAAGCAGCTCTTGCTATCGCAATTGTTTACCTGCGCTCCATAAGTATATTCTGTCTCTAAAGGTCATCTGCTAACCCAGTAACCTGTGAGAGGCAAGGACAAAGCCTCAGGAATCAGTTACTGAGAGGGAGACCTTTGTACAGTTGCTTCTGCTCTTTGAAACGCTATACTGAATGCATGGCAACTAGTCAAAAAATATACAAAGCTGGGAGTGGAGCCGTAGGCTAGGTTTAATCCACAGCAAAAGGCAGGCACACAGGACAGGAGGGAGGGAGGAGATAAAGGACTCCTCTGAACTGTTAAGGTGGAAGCCAGAGTAAAAAGTCCACACTTAAGAAAAACTGTGATCTTTTTTTCCCTTTTTTTTTTTTTTTTTTGTGTGTGTGTGTGTGTGTGTGTGTGTGTGTGTGTGTGTGTGTGTTTTAGTCTGTTTTGTCCTATTCTAGTTTGCTTGTTTTTATTTTCTTATTTCATTTATTATTATTTTTTTTTAGAGAAAAAAAGGACGTGGATTTGGGAGGGTGGAGAAGATCCAGGAGGAGTTTGGAGAGTAGAAACCACAATCAGAAGTATTGGGGGGGGATCCATTTAAAAACAAAAAAAGATATAAGCATGGCCAAGGGCATGCCATCTAGCCACATGCTGGGCAACAAGCAGCCCGTGCCGAGGCCCCAGAACCTCTGGAGACCAGTTCTTAAGGCTGCCACCTTCTGAGCTGGGACAGGAGGGAAGGGATTGACAAAAGACAGCTTGGGGCTGCGTTGTGTGGACTAGCTGAGCAAGCTTTAGGAAGTTGACGGCAGCTGGAGAAGGCTACAGTTGGGGATCCAGACACGTGCAGTCCACTCTCCCTCCTGGGGATATGAAGGGGGCTGGAGACCCAAACCAGCACAGCGGGGACCAGGTGGTCTCCTGGGTGGGGGTGAGCTCTTCTTGGTGGCCTTCGGTCTCAACTCTGCTGCCTTCTTGTAAGATGAAAAGCTCAACAGCTGTCAGGCCCCAATGGTTCTTAGCAGTGTGAGGTATGGGCATCAGATCAGCACCCATTATGACCCTTGCCCTCTCCCTTGGTCAAACTGAAGCGGAGCTATCTTTCCCTTAAGAGAAGAAAATGAGCCTCATCCATTTTTCGTTGTTACCCCCTGTGGAAGGCAGAACGCACTGTTAGACCAAGAAGACCGAAAAGCTGTGAATGATGCTCAGTGGTAGAGTACTTTCCTAGCATGTTGAGACCCTGGGTTCAACCCTCAGCACTACAAGGAGAAAAGAAAAAAAAAAAAAAACGGCGGCAGGTTCTTCATCACACAGACCAGTCCTGGAGTTAGAGTTACCCGAGAGTAAGCGTATCTTCTCCAGGAGACTTTGCAGGCATTGCCTAGAGGGGGTCAGGGCTCTCCTTCCCAACCAGCGCCAAGGTCTGTGTTCTACACAGCTGCGCCTTTCAGCTGTGCACCCGCTGTCCACCTGGGCCTTCCTTCACAGTCAGTCTGGATGCCCAAGAGTGGGTGTGGGAAATATGTGCAGTGCCATTGTGTGGTAGCAACAGAATGAGTGAGCAGTGGCACTGTGACAGGAGGCAGAAAGGAAAATGGCCAAGGGTGGGGTAGTCCGGCCCAAGAAGGTATAGTGGGAGATGGGGACAAGGTCATTCTCCTCTCTCCACTGTTCCCGTCCCCTCTGTCCTCTCGGACAATAGAAGGGTGACAGCTTCTGCTCCCAGCTTTTCTGCTCACCCAGCATCAGCGTTGCCTCTTTTCTGGAATCTATCCCCCTAAAGGGGGTGGTCAGAGCTAGACTGGGGGAAGAGGAGCAGGACTGGGCTAGGCCATCCTGGGAATAGCCAGGCCCGCCAGAACAACAGTGATCCCAGGGAAGCAAGGCAGCTGCCTACAGCTGGTCACCTAGACTCGGGACTGAGGAGGCGGGAAGCTGGGTAGGAAAGGGGCCTGACCCCAGCTAGGCTCCAAAGTAGGAAGACGAGTGACCAGGCCTGAGTCACAGCAGCGTGGCTGGGAGTTCCTGCCAGCCGTCAGCCTTTAGAGTTGCTCTCCTGGGCCCGCAGCAGAGGGTGGGATGAAGCGGGGTAGTAGCAAGCCCCACAGCTGACAAGTCCTCTCCTCGGCAGTGACTGTGAGGGCCCATCTCACTGGATGGTTGATGACACTGAAGAAAACCTTCGTCCTGGCACCCAGCTCAGTGCTGCGGATCATCGTCCTCATCACCAGCCTCGTGGTCCTGCCTTACCTGGGGTATGTGTTTGCAGCATTTGGCATAGCTATGTGGCTGCGGGTCCTCTGCCACTGAAGTCTTCTGTCTAGAGGATTAAAGCCTGCATAACCAACTGAAATCCCCAAGCATATTAGAGCGAGAAGTTCAGGGTGCTCTGTCTGCCTGTACCAGTGTGCCTTGAGATCTACACTAGCCTGGACACAGGTGATGCTCAGGGCTCACTTCCTGTCATGAGGAATGTGCAAACCTATTGGTGTAATTATTAAGGCCACTCCACGTAGTTAAAAGATTTATTTAATGGCGTAACTTACAAATTAAGGGATAGGTAGGTCACGGGGTCTGGGGAAGGTGTATCACAGTCCAGCGGTGTTCTCTGGAGCTCTGCTCGATCCACCTCCACTATCCAGGGTCCTGCAACAGCGAGAGCACCCGCCGATCCAGATCTCGGGTCCCCAGGCGCCTCCCTTGGCCCCACCTTGTAGGAGTGACAGTTGCCGAAGTCTCAATGGGGGTTGGAACTTCCAGATCAAAGCTGGAATGGCTACCCACTACACAAACCCATGGGAGGGAGGAAGGCCCTGCCCTCAGAACTCCTTTTCTCTAGTGATGGAGACACAGACTGGTCTCTAGGCCTGAAATGATACCAATGGACTAGGAGCTGACAGCTCCGCCCTGAGTCACAGGGGTCCACCACGAAAGTGGGTGACTGTTAGGTACTGTCCTGAACCCAGTGGATGGAGGATACCATTGCTCTGCCCCTCACTGCTCTGTGAGAGTCCTGGTTTTAAGCAGTAGCAGTTGAGTTTGTCGTCAACTTGATCATGTCATGACTTGGTTTTAACAGACAAAATGTCTCTGTGTTCTCATTTCCAGGGTGCATGGAGCCACACTAGGTGTGGGCTCCCTTCTAGCGGGGTTTGTAGGAGAATCTACCATGGTTGCCATTGCGGCGTGCTATGTCTATAGGAAACAGGTGAGAACCTATGGTCACAGCTTTGGGGACAATGAGGACCTCTCTGCCTTCACAGATAATTTCCCTTATCAGCTCTCTCTCAGGAAATCCATTCTAATCCTGCTGGGCTACCTCACCCCTTCCATACCACATCCACTCTGTTATATAGACGCTCAACCTGAAAGCAGAGAGCTAGTCCATCCTGAAGGCAGGGTATTCAAACTGTATGGGGTATATTTATCTGAGGAAAGAAACATATGTACCCCATGAAGTTTGAATACCCTGCCTTCAGCTTTCCTCAGATCTCTTATGAAGTTCTCTGGGATCTGAAGGCCCATGTTATTCACCTAGATGAGATTAACCAGGGAGTGGATATAGACAGAGATGGAAGGAGCCCAAGGCAGACCTTGGCATGTCGATGCTTTCAGGCTGGGGGTTACAAAGGATCAGAGCTGGTAAGAAGAACCCAGGGAAGCAATCAGGAGAGCCCAGGGATGGATGATGGAATTCATTCAGGGGATAAGGGGTCATGCGCTTCATGGCCTTGGGGGTCAGAAGAAAAGGGGGAAAGTGTTGAAGACTGTTAAGTATAGACAACTCTTTTGAGTTGTTTTGCTCTGAGGAGGAGAGGGCTATAAATGTGATTTCAGAAAGCCAGTTAAGATGGAGCGAAGTTCAGTGAAGTGTTTGCTTTGGGGACACACCCAATGAATGGGATACTAGTGGGAGAAGGGCAGCCAAGCCAGTTGGCCAAGTGCATACCAGGGGGTTGGCAGCTGATGGGAACCCCCATTCAATTTGGGGGACAGTCATGGGAGCTCTTCTGGTTGCTTTTGCTTGGATCAGTTAAGTAAAAAGCCAAGTTGCCCCTGACCAAGGGCCATGGGGATGAAGGCCAGAAGACAGAGAAGGGCGTGTGAAAGCCTGGACTAGCCTGAGCTAGCCAGGAGAGTAAAGAGTGAAGGGCTAGGAGAGCCTGGGAAGGCCCTGCCACAGAGGGCAGCCTCCTGAAGTGGGCACTGCAGCACAGGACTTCTTGTGGGCCCCCAGCCACATTGGCATTTCCTGCTGAGATTGGAGATTTGAGCCTGAGGTCAGAGTTCTATCTGGCAAATAGGACTCAAGAAAAGCAAGAAAGAATGTATTTGTAATTGCTGAGCGTTCCATTTAAATCACAAGGGAGGGGTGAAAGGATACAGGCGACCGAAGGCCAGACTAGCATGGGCAGAGCAGTGATGGGAGCCAGGTTCTGAGGACAAAGTCCTGGGAGAGGTGGAAGTAGAAGTCCTCTCACCTGGATCTGTTGCTCAGAGCTTTGAGAACACAAGGTCTGCATGGGCCCAGGAATGACTACTGAGTGACGACTGACTGCCAAGAAGGCCCTTTCTGCAAGGACAAAGCAGCATGGCAGTGAGGCCACCAGGAATTAGGACGTGCAGTGAGCAGGACAGAGTAAAGCCAGAGCTGTCACAGGGGACACCAGCCAATGACAGATGGAAGGACTAGTCTAGAACGTAAGAGTCAAGGTTGGGGCTTTAGCAGGACACGGGAGAAGCAAAGCCTCCATCTGAAAGGGCTGTAGGGAGCTGGCATCCAAGGCTACATTCCAAAGAGTGACAGCAAGGATATGAAGGACAGGGTCCCCCAAAGTACCTAGCACTGTGTGCCAGATACACAACAGGTACATGAATAACCACAGTGAAAGGAATACATTGAACTAGACTCATCCTGGGTCAGGATGCCTCATCCTCTAGATCCCCGCTCACAGTACTGCTATGGTGTGTCCTGTCCACACACCCACTCTGACGTGTCTTCTTTTATCTAGAAAAAGAAGATGGAGAATGAGTCAGCCACCGAGGGGGAAGACTCAGCAATGACCGACATGCCTCCAGCAGAGGAGGTGACGGACATCGTCGAGATGAGGGAGGAAAACGAGTAAGCACAGGCCGCCAGGGGCCGTGCAGGGACGCTCAAGACAGCAGCTCCATCCCTTTCTTCCTCCTCCTCCTCCCCGCAAGTTGTCTTCTGAGTTTTAATTTTTATTTTTGGTTATGAAAGAGGCCTTGATTTAAAGGTTTCGTATAAATTCTCTAGCATACTGGGTATGCTCACAGATGTGGGGACCTAAAGAAAGGTCTTTACTGTCACTTTGTAAACACAGAACCGCTGACTTCATGCCCCTGCTTCATAAAAACCCAAAAGATAGAGCCACCTCTCGGTCGACGTTTCTACTCCCTTGGACAATCTCCACTTTGGAACCAAAGGACTTGGGCTGTGCCGTTGCCTCTCGGGTCAGACTCTTTCCTGTCCGTGTTTGCCTCGTAAGAATCAACAGGTTGAATGAAACTCAGCCTCTTCTGACTTGCTCCCCAAGACTGTGGCTATAAGTGATGTGACCTGGTGCCCATCACACCCCTCCCACTTTGGAGTCATGAACTATCTACCACACACACCAGTGAGCCACAGGCTGCAGCCCAGAGTCTCCATGCTCCCAGACGAAGAGCTGGGGGTCATACTGGGCCGGCGGAAAAGGAAATTTAATCTCCTGTAGAAATCGGATCAGAGTCGCAGATGGACTTGATCATCAGCATCTCGCGTTGTTTTCCTGGTTTCCCTGAGTTGCCGCCCTCCCCCTCCCCACAGTGTATATACATGAGCTGACTTTCCAGGGGTGTCACGGAAGTGCCCCTCCAAATGTCAGCATCCTTCCGCATGACTTTCCCCGAAGGCTTGCTTTTCACTCGCCTTCCCTGAAGATGGCACTAGATCGAGAGAAGTGGAGCGTTCTAACTGTCCATTTCATTCTTTACAGTGAGCAGAGCTTTAAGTCGTAATCTAGCAGTCTAATGCCAGGTTCCTGTCTCGTAACTTCTGATGTAGATGTGTTGCCTGTTCCTGCCGTTTGTCGTCACGGCCCTGCAGGACAAGCAACTGAGTGTGCTATGGTACTCCCCTCCACACCATAAAGCAAGACATTTTATAAACAAGTATCAAAGTCACTATGTGATACCCCTGAAATAGTGCATTGGAAATCCATTTAGTGCAGTATATTTTTCTAAGTTTTGGAAAGCGGGTTTTTTCCTTTAAAAAAAAAATTATGGATACAGTTCACTAAATTCCTGATTTAGTCAAAATAACTAGACTGAAAGAACCTAAACAAAACAAATATTTTAAAGATATAAATATATGCTGTATATGTTATGTAATTTATTTTAGGCTATAATACATTTCCTATTTTCGCATTTTCAATAAAATGTCTCTAATACAATTCAGTGATTGCCTACGTGCTCCACATACCTACAGCTCACTCTGTATGTTGTACCAGTGACCGTTGTATGTCACAACCGTCTTACAAAGCCCTTTGTCTATGAATGGATGGGCCTGTAGATGCCAAGGGAACCCTTTTTCATGATGGGCAACCTACGGAGAAAATAAGCCCCTTGTGCAGACAAGTAAAGGTTGGAAGGGCAAAGGAAAATGGAAAGAGAAGGCAGATCTCTTGTGTTTATTTTTTCAGTGTTGTGTACTCCTCATGTTAGGACTGGCAGGGCACAGGTTGGCTGTCAGCTACACAGGCTTGCATTCCCATCTCTGGATACCCAATGTCCTTCATCCGTGCCCACCACGGGAACAAGTCCTTTGTGCTTCCGTAGTGCTTGTCCGTGATTTCAGGGGCAGATCTGAAAAGGTAACTTCAAAGTCTTAATTGTATTGGCTTTTTAAAGTACATGACTAGAAAATTAAACAGCAGTATTTTTTAACACGTGTGGCTATGTTCATGCTTCTGGGGTTGGAGCTTAAGTACCAGATTGCAAAAGCAAAACCCTTTCCCTCTAAATGTAAGAAAGAACAGCTAGTGACTCTCCATTGTGCAGTTCGAACATGTGGCTTTAAGTCCAAAGCCACCTCGCTTGATCAAGATGAAAAAAGTCCCTGAAAACCCAGGATGTAGTGCCAGGCCCAGGCCTCAGCAATGGATTTGTTCAGACCTTCATCTTCTGGTGAGGGCAGGCTTCTCTACACATTACCTTCTCTGGGCCTGTGTGGTCTCCTGACAGCCTAAGGCATCAACAGCTGCCATGCTGTTGTGGTCAAACCAAGAATTCCATTGTCTGGACTTGGGGTCTGGACTGGGGAAGGGGTCACTTTCCCAAGGCATCAGGGCAGCCTACTTCACCGGCCTAGTGTTATTTTCAAACACTTTGCTCAGCTGAGAGACAGAAAAGGACCATGCCTGTGAAATCCCCTTGTCGAGGACTGCAGGAAGACCAGGTACGACTTTCTCAAGGTTAAGCAACTGTAGACAATTACAACCTAAAGTTGCAAGGGCCGGAGGCAGGTTTCCATCTGAATACTGAGAAGTCAGCCTTGCTGGAGCGAGGGTTCTCTCGGAAGAAGCAGGGAGGACTGTCTTCCTGAGGGGTGACGGGGTCATTCTAAGTGCACACCTGCCATTTGCTCTGCCCTTGTTTACTGGGTCCTGGCATACAGGGCATCCTAAGGCACCCGGGAACTGAGTAAACAGGATTGCTGTGACTCACGGCGGGACAGGCCTGCCACTGCGGGGCCTGGCAGTGTTGAGGCTTGCAGCTGGCAGGAAACTCACCACCGAGGACTCTTTCATTGGAAAGGCCACTTGTTTGCATGTGGGGGTAACAGCTGGTCAGTCACCCCTTGCTGCCCTGGTGGGCTTCTCTCACACCACAGGTACTCCTCTCCCATTTGAGGCCTTCTGGTTTTTGGCGTTCGCTGATGGTTTTCCTTGGCGATGTCCGTGGTGGAGGGAGGGCCTCAGAAATGAAAACACTCACTGCTGGTTTAAGCTGCGTTAGGAGGCGCATCCCTGCAATGCGGCCCCCTTCTGCCCCGGCAGGACTGAGACAATTACACACCTGATCATGGGAAAGGTTACTCCATCTTATCTTTAAAGAAGGAATTAAACCGCTCCCTTAGTGCAGGCCTGAGTGTGGGTGTGTGTATGCCTGCTCTGGAGATAAGTCTCAGGGTGAGTCAGACACGCCCTCCACTGAGCTACACTCCTAGCTCCCAGCTCTCCCACCCTCCTACCTCTTCTGTTTGGGGATATTTTCTTCTGAAATGGGCTGAGGGAAAGGAACTCTCTTCTAGCTTCACCACGTTCTCCCCAAACTGAAATGAGAGTGAGATGTGTGTTACCAAATAGGAAAGACCAATATTCTTGTCATTAGTTCTTTTTAGGGTTGGGGGGGTTGTTTTTTGTTTTTGTTTTTTTGAGACAGGGTTTCTCTGTGTAGCCCTGGCAGTCCTGGAACTCACTACATAGACCAGGATGACCTGGAACTCACAGAGATACTCCTTCCTGTCTCTGCTTCCTGAATGCTGGGACATTCACATCTGGCCTCTTATAATTAAATTGTTACCTTGAGAAATGTTTTTTTGATACTGATTTTTTTTTTCCCTGCTTCAGTAAAACTTTCAATAGAGTGTGACCAGAACATTACGTGCTGGTTTGTGATGACCCGCCAGGTGTCAGACCTACAGTATTGCAAGAGAGCTAACTGCCGAACTTGGAAGGGAACCTCTGGGCACCATCAGGAGAGGGGTCTTCTGTATTCTCAACGCCGCCCCACACTTTCAGAACCAGAAGTACAATGCTGTCTCTGGTAGGACCTGGGAAGGTGAGGCAGGTGACTTCAGGGTTACCTGTGAAACCCAGTGGTTTCTGTCTGCCTTGCCACACAGCCCCTATACAAGGCTCTTTTATAGAAAGCATCTGAAGCATCAAAAAGCATGGTTTTGAGCAATGTATTTGGAAACCATGAGAGAGACTTCTCTGTGTGGTTATTCTGAGCCTCTATTTTTGTCATTCCAAGTAGCAAAACATCAGGTGACTCATCAGCTGATCTAACCACACATGAAACAGGATGTAGTGGAAATCTAAAGAAAAACGTAAGAAAGCGAGCCTGGGTCGCCTGCTCATTCAAAGGCTAGCCACTAAAATTAACACCCCAAAGCTAAGCAGGAAAGAAAGGGGCCTGTAACCCAAACAACCCGAACTCCACTTAGAGGTCGGGAAACACAACTAACTGCATAGTTTACTGACTGATCTCAAAAGGGAAAATAACGCGAAGACAAAGAGACTTGAAAGTTCATTTTTTTTTCCCCTTGCAAGATGGAAGGTCTGTTGTTAGCTCTGCTAACTGATATGGCTCCCTGCTGGGAAAAGCACCTCCATCAAAGAAAACAAATTCTCGGCCAAGGACAAGTGGTTCCAGAATTGTAACTAGTGCCTTCAAAAATTTTAGTAATAAATTTTTAAGGTTTTTATTTAGTACCGTCTTTGAGTGTGTATACTTTAGTGTGAGCATTCACACAACTGTGCACACAATACAGAACCCAGATTCACTGTCTTGCTTCCTTGTAAACAAACAGGGTCACTTTATGAACCTGGGGCTCAAATTCTGTTGCCCAAGTTGGAAACCATCAAGACCCATCAATCTTGTCTCTGACTCCCATCGCTGGTTAAGTGGATGCTGGGGATCCGAACTCTTGTCCTCATGATTTCAGGGTAAGCCCTCTGAACCGCTAAGCTCTCTCTCCAGTCCACTGATAATTTTTTTCTCCTTCATTTGCAATCAATCAACCAGAATCTCTCAAAACCTGTCGAGGAGAGATGCACTTTTATAGCTGCCAGATGCACATGGATGGACTTAGTGAATGTTTTCAGATAGTACCTCCTTTCAGTAAGGTCATGTAGCTCCAAGTGCACTTTACCAGCAAGAATGGACATCCACTTCTGCAGAAACAAATGTCAACCAAATACACACATTGAAACAACATGCAAGAACTGGGAGTCTTTTTACACCCAAAGTAAGAGTTCCTTGATGTACAAGGAGATGAGGACAGACCAGCTAAAACTGGTTCTGACACAGCAGCAGTAAAGTCCCACTGTTTCTTCTGGTCAAGAGGATAAAATCTCTGGCCTGGGCAGAGGCCTAACATCTAAGTCACCCAACACGTAAGCGTGAACACAGTCCAGCGGGTCTACCACCTGGGAGCACACCAGGAAGGTGGGAGCACCCACAAGAAGGCAGACTCACCTTAAGCCAAGCTTAAGAGACAAGGAAAATAAAGACCTTCCATGAGATACTTTTACTTCCCAGAATCCCAGCCCCCAGCACAGTCCCTCTAAGCTGCCTTGCGGTTTAGCTGCGGTCTTACCCCAAAAGGTACAACTTCCCCATTTTTCTGTCTCCTTTAAAAGACTGGCAAGAAGCGAAGTATGCTTTCCCCAGTACTTCAGGACTCCATGCTTTTTCTCTAAAGCTCTCTCCCCACCAGGTGGCTGCCTGCTGCAGTGTGGCATGGCTTTCTTCCTTCTCTTCTCCTTTCCCCTGCAGGCAACCACTGAGATTTACAGCTTGCCTGCTCTGGGAGTTTTCTTTTTTAAACTTATAAAATTGTCCTCGAGCTTCCATTTGATCCATTTTTAATAAAACTCTCATTAAGGAGACGAAGAACCCCAAGAGGGTACTGCAGGTCCTTTCACTTTGAGCAAACCTTGATTTTGACTTTCAAACTCGCCTGCCTTCTAATTCTTTAATCAGAGGAAAAAATGAACCCATTCCTACACCCTAGACAGTATCTGCTGCTATACAGTATATAGCTTCATGGAAATTCAGTGTCATGTACAGTGGTGGTTGCTATAAATGTCAGAAACACATTTCCAACCATGGGTCCAGGAAAGGCAGCCTTTGGAGCTGCAGAACATTAGGCCAGGGGGACTCTGGTTCCTGTGGTGTAAGGCTGTGAAATTCCAAGACCCCTATTTCATGAACCAACTTCTGAAGGTGAAGGTCATACCACCTTCATGTCGTAGAGCAGATTCAGGGTATACACCACAGGAGCTAGCACTCCACAATGTCTGTCATGTCACCACGAAGCAGGCTCATTACCCCAGGGGGGGTGCCACATCTATATGGTCTTGGAGGCAAGTACCTTGTTCCAAGTACTCAATGACACAGTTTGCTTTGCTTTGTGGCCTCTTACTGAAGTGACCATCTAAAGCTGGTATGGTAAGGTGTCAGAGCTCCAGAAACCTGACGGACTCACACATGAGGTTCTGTCCCACATCAGCACACCCTCCCTCGCTCCCTGAAGGGAAGCTTCCAACCTAGAGGCCTGGAGCCCAGAGCAGAGCCTTCCACCCTTCTCTGACCTCTGATCATCTGCCCACTCACAGTCTAGGCTCCTTCCTGCCCCAACATTTCATGTATGATCCAGTTTTAGAACACAGTATGCAATTTGACAATGGGAAAGCGGCCTCATTCCTAAGGTCGGAACACGACCAGCAATGCACACTTCCCGCTCTAATGAAATCCAGACTGGGAACCACTCCTCACACGTGCTGCACTGCCCGCTTACAGCCTTTCAGCTTCCTTCACAGCACACTGCAGACTGAAGTGCCAGCATAAAACTAGGTTCTTCATAGTTTCTGGATTTTCTTATTCTAATCATTGGTTTGTTCACTCACCGGTCACTTGATTTCATAGTCTTAACTACGGTTTCCCCATTTTTCAAATTTACGTATTAAGTTTGGCCCTTTGCCTCAGTAGCTAAAATCTCCAAGCAAGAGAATTCCCCCCCCCGAACTTCCTGTCATAGTTAAATATGATCCACTTTACTCATTCTTTCTGCATTATGCTTTTTATTTCCCACCACTTTAGGCATACTGACAGTCCTTCTCTGAACTCTCCTCCAGTTTTTCTCTGTCCTACTCATGATAACGGAAGTCCCAACGTTGCTCAAATCTGAGAAGAAAACCTGCCAACTCCTGCCATCTGAAGTCTGGTCCACAGTCTTTGAGGGGAAAGCCCTTCGACGTCATAACCCAAAAGATGACTTTCTCATATTCCTCACGCTGTATTGTTTTACTATTACATATCCATAATGCCTATGGTTATAAACATCCTACTAATTTGCTGCAAGGTTTCTTCTTTATTGTTCATCTTTTAATTATATCTTCTATTCTGCTTATACTGTGAGTTTTCTTTGCTTTATTGTTTTGTTTTGAGATAGTCTCATTAACTTACCTAGGATGGCCTAGGTAACCCTCCTGCTTCAGCTTTCCAAATGCTGATTATAGACACGTCATCATGCCCACTGCAATTTTGAAGTACTAAGTAGTCATGCTTACTTGCTTCCACCAAGGAACTGGGACGTAATGTGTCTTCCTATCTGGCTAGAGTCAAGGTGAGCTCCGTATCTGGCCAACCTGAAGACAGTTTGGAGATGCACTGGCCCAGGTGGCAGGAGTTTCCCTCCTTGAAGAATGGCACCATAGGGAAAGTCTACACAACTCTCCTATTTCCGTAACATCCCTGTCTAGACGAGTAGCATGCATCACCTACACACACACACACACACACACACACACACACACACACACACACACACACTCTCAAGGTCCCACTAACCCTGTCCTACCTCCTAATGCCTCTCACTTCATCCCTTCCTGTGTCTTAGCTCAGGACTCCTGGGGAGCCACCCTCTTCTGACTTCTCCTTCCTGACAGTACCAAGGGCAGCACAGGATGGAGGGAGGCAAGCAACTGTGTAGCTCATCCCACTCCTGTTACCCCACGATTCTTATGTTTTATTTTAAAATGTATTCATTTTCAACTTGTTTTTTCAGTGGGGGTGTTACCAAAGGACAACTTGCAGGAGTCAGTCCTCTCCCTCCACCACGTGGGTCATCAGGCTAGGTGCGGGCTAGATGTGGGCCTCTACAACAGTCTTTTATCCAGGCCCAGGTGTCCTCAGGACCAGGATGTCACCAATGGGTATTTTTTATCCTCCACCCTGCACACCCATTATTGGCACACACACATACACTGCTTTACCTCATGTACTACAGAGAAAGTTCTGGAATCTACAAGAATGACCAGTACATTGCTTTTCTGGGCTAGCCCTTCTACTCTAGGTGCTGAGTGTCTACAAAGCTTGAACTGACACTTCATGTCCACAAGGGCACAAAAGCAAAAGAGAATTCACGAGATCGTCCCTTCATGTTGGTGCACTGTCCAGCCTGGCAGACGCCAAGCAGGACGGGGCTAAGCGGCGAACATCTTCATTTGGCTCAGAGCTGGCCATGTCCGTAACAAGGCTGGCTGGAGACAAAGGGTCATCTTCAGGCTGCTCCGTCATCAGACTGCTGGGTGTCACTGGATTCTGAGCTTACAAGGAGGAAGCATTAGCACACCAAGGCAGCTGTCAATGAAAGGCCCTGGACTGGGGAAAGGGGAAGGATAGAAGGGTCCCTGACTGGACCCCAATAGGAGAGAATGTGAGCGAAGCCTTGGCCGGGCCCAGGGGTGGGGCTGGCTTGGGGCAGTACTTGTCGTAAGTTAAGATCTTGGCTGTCTCTTACCTCCTTCCTCAGACTCCAACTTTAGAGAGTCAAGCAATGAGTTGGAGCACTCTCTTATTCAAGATACAAAGGGGTTTTCTGTTGTTCGTTTGTTTTGTTTCCTGTCAGTAACATGGCACTGCTCTCTAAGAGACGCCTTCTGAGGACTACAGCACCTATTGGTCCCTTGCTTGACTAATTGAGATCTCTGTTCCCTGGTTTCCAGTGCCTTTTTTCTGCGACAGTGCCACACAAGTTCATGCTATCCCACTTCCAGATGCATTCCCAGCAACTAGGACGGTCAGCACAGACCAAAGATGTTCTGTGCACAGCAGCCTTTCCTCAGCAACACGTGACAAGGACTATTATTGGAGGCCTGTTTTGCAGGCCGAGGGCATCTTTCTCCACATCTGTGGCATGCCAGCAGCTTGAAGTCCTCACTACTACCTGAGACTGAAGACAAAAAAGAGAGGGGGGGGGGGGGGAGGGAGGGTGGGAGGGAGGAAGGAAAGAAGGAAGGAAGGAAGGAAGGAAGGAAGGAAGGAAGGAAGGAAGGAAGGAAGGAAGGAAGGAAGGAAGGAAGGAAAGGTTTCTGGGCTACAGGCTGCTGGATGGAGGCATGGACGCACTGCCTCCCAGAGTCAGCAGAGAGCATGGCTCCCAGCGCTGGTGGTGAATTACCTCCGCCATGTTGGGAGGCTGAGATGGGCGGAGTCAGCAGCCAGGGCAGCTGCTTCAGTCCTAGCCATGCTGCAGTTTAAAGCAAGAGATTCACAATAAGACTGTTTATAGTATGTGTAAAAATGTACACAGGCTTGGAAGAGAGAGAAAAAGGAATATATAGAGTTATATAAAGAAATCGTTTTTAAAAATAAAGTCTTTAAAGAGACAGTAAAAATAATATAAAAAATAAGCCATGTAAAGATGGATCTTACACAGAAAATCTGGATTGTGTTATCTTTGGGATTTTTAACCACAGAAAGACATTTGATTGAAAAGGCTGCTAAGTTAAACAAATATATATATTTTAAAGGTATCTTGACTTCAAAATTTATGTCTAAGGATACATTGCTTTGGAAAAGGGATTCTGCTTTTGTTTTCACAGAAGACAAGAACCTATGGATTACTTCCAGGCTAATATGGTTTGATCAAGGAAGACCCCAGAGGTCTCCAGGATGATTCAACATCCAAAACAGGTTCAAGGCAACTGGCTCAGAGAATACAGCATCACAGACTACTCCAGTCAAGACTTGACCATAATTCTTAATTTTCTCAGAATCCCATAAGATTCCTCAACCAGCAGGAAGTAGTATGAGAAGCTACGCCCAAATTCCCAAAATATTGTTTATAAATGTTTATTTTTATTTAAAGGGGGTTCATTATAATTGCAATCTCTTTCTAAAAGAAGAAATGGGGATATGATATAGAAATGTAGGATATAGATATGACAGGATAAAAAGGTAGATTATTGAATCTACTTTTAAAGAGCAACAACTTGTTTAAAATATTTTACATTGATATGGATTTTAGTTTATTGCAACAAATTTAATTTTGTTATACTGTATGTATATTTCTACTCTTGTTTAAGGTATTATGTTTGTGCAGCTTATTTGAAACTGCGATATATAATTAAGAAATGTAGATAATTAGCTATGACAATCAAATTTATAGTCATGTTAGTTAAGTTTTTAGGTAAAGATATATTTCAATTAGTTAGATAATCTTCAAACACTTCAAAGGCCTACAGAATATAGCATTTAAAATGTTTTAAAAATTTAGACTTTCCTGGACAATGAGACACATCTGCTCCTGGAAGCACCGATTTACTTCAAAGGGGAAGATGGGCATCGAAGACACTCCATATGGAGTTTAATCTTCTTCTTGGCAGAACTGGCCATTTGGGCAAGAAACTGTTCTTGCCTGGACTGACAAAATGTTGTATAGACTGGACATGCAGTACCCACTGAAAAATGACTACTACATTTTGCCAAAACAAGACAAGATGGTTCCTCAGGTTCCTGCTTCGCAGAGGAGACTGCCAAACATTCTACAGGACACAGGGAGAAGCGGCTAAAAAACTCTAGGTCTATAGGCTGAAGATGGATGTCCCAATGTTGCAGAGGAACTTTGGGTGACTGTCCAGGCAGCCAGCTGTCTCTTTCATTCTAGATTTTTGGAAGTTGCTTACAATGCTCTCCCTGTTTACTTATATCCTTCTGGGGTCTTTGATGTAGTTGAAGACTAGATAGTTATAATTTTCCTTGGTCATGATAAAAGATAAATTAGATATGAAACTTTAGACTCACAAATATAGGATAGATAGAACATTTTCTTTAATTTTGCTAAATACAAATAGACTAGATATTGTAACTATAATTCTTGCTTGATAACTGTTTTGTTATATGTAATTTTACTATGTTAAAGTTAAAACCTTCCTTTTGATTAGACAGAAAAGGGGAAGTGCTGTGGGATGTCTTTCTTTATGCTGTTACTATGTATTGTTATGATTGGTTAATAAAGAAGCTGCTCTGGCCTATGGCAAGTCGGGTTATAGCAGGAAATCCAAGAGAGAGACAGGAAGGATAAAGGCAGAGGAGAAATGAGAGCCAGCCACCCAAGGAGCAAAACATAATGGGATGCAGGCAAATCCACAGAACATGTGGCAATATATAGATTAATAGTTTGGGTTAATTTAAGATATAAGAGCTAGCTAGCAAGAGGCTTGCCATAGACCATGCAATTAGTAATTAATACAAGCCTCTGAGTAATTATTTTGTAATTGCCTGCAGAAACACAGGACCTGGGCAGGACTGGAGAAACTTCTGACTACATGAGACAGACTACATATGGTCAAGACAAAGAAAGATTTAGGGAGGATCAGTTATTTACCTAAGCCAAACTCATCTTGCTTAGAGTAGGCAGTGAAACTGTTTTTTCAGCCCAGATCCATGGCCAAAACTCTGGACCTCTAGGCACTATGCTGATCACATCATGTCTTCTAACTTCAGCACTGTCCAGTAACACTACATCAAATCTTAACCCCTCTGACCCAAAAGCAGTGACATGTCTGAGTTGACTTCAGCACGAGCTAGGCCTTCAACAGGATGCTAGGAAGTTCAATCGCAGGTCCCAGGCTGCCACGGTCCTTAAAAGCAGATGCTTAACCACAGCAACAAAGCAGGCTTTGGAGTTTTCTAACTTTATTTTTAGTTGTTTCCACCATCCTTGGCATCTGTGTGTATTAAAGGGATCAAAAGCAAAGACCCAGAGTAGGCTCAGCCTCGAACAGTGAAGACAAGAGGCAAATGACAGGAAACTTCCACCCCCATGTGCCCGGCATCTGAGATAAGTTCACAAGTAGGAAATAAGAGAGCAAGAGGCCAAACTGCCCACAGCTTAGGGGCATGGTTTTCAGGGCAGTGAACATCTGACCAACACTGCCATGCCAGTGTGCAAAGAGCAGACTTGGCTATCAAGTAGACAAGAGCACAGCAACGTTCATAAGAGCAATCTCCTGTCACGATGATCCCCATGGAAGAAAAACACCCTCCTCACAGGTAGAATCTAAGACTAGGCTACCAACCTCCTCGAGCTGCTAAAATGCAGGTAACCAAGCCAGAGCCCTTTCATAAACAAATGGAAATGAAAGGGAGTTCCTTACATAAGTTCATCTTGGCAACTCTGAAGTCACAGCATTACTACAGTGGCTGCTGTGTTCCCATAAGGACTACCATATTTTTAGCACCATTGATTTTTGTTGCAGATCAAGGCAATTCCCAGTAGATAAATGAAAGCTAATCACAAAATGTATTTTGAGGTTCCAAATTAAGGCTCAAGCACCCATGGTTACTAGGAATATAATGACCAAGACTGGATATTTTGAGCTCAATATCCTTTTCTTGTACTGACTTATGTGTTACTGACTTGTGAAAAACCAGCAGAGGGCATAGAACTAGATCCTAAACCATTGACTCTGAAGATTTCATGGCTCATGAATGTCTTCACTCACATCCATTCAACTGCTGCTTGGCTAAGTGCCAGACCCCCCTATCTCTCTGAGAGATAAAAGGTTTCCTAAAATAGTGAAGTGTTAAATATTATACTTACTTTAAAAGAAAGGACTTAAATTTTGGGGGCAGGAGTTGATAGAATATATCGTTATTATTCATTAACTCTTCTATTCTCTTATAATTTAATCACCGGTCTGTTGGGCATCTGCTGCTTTTGTTTTTATATAGTGTGGCAGCTAGGGTTAACTGACAACTTAACAGAATCTAGACGCCCATGGGACATGAACCTCTTGGGCTTGCCTACAGATGGCCTTGATTGCTTTCACTGAGGTAAGAGAATCCATTCACCCTGGTAGCACCTTGTCCTGGCTAGGAACCTGGACTGTATAAATGGAGAAAGGAGTAGGCAGCAGCATGCTTTGTGTTTCTGCCTGTAGATGTCAAGGTCCTGCCACCTGACTTCTCTGCCATGATGGATCCTTGAACAGTGAGCTAAAATAAAACCTTTTCCTCCTAAGTTGCTTGTCACAGCTTTTTATTACAGCAACAAGAAAAGAAACTAAGACATACATCATTTTAAAGTGCATTCTAAAGCCAGTTCATCCTTCAGCTCACCTCTCACAGTTCCCTAGACTTTCTTAAAACTGTAAATTGACACTATGCTCCGCCTCTGCCAAACTGGGGATCTGGTGTTTCTTTCAGATGAAAAGTACACAGTGGAGGCTTTCTATTTCTACTGCAGTTATTGCTTTTTTAAGAAACAACAGATCTTACAGCAAAGCTATCTATTTTATGTACACCTACAAGCAAGATTCCTCAGTGGTTTATGCTCCTAAAAATATGCTCCAGCCTTCAACGGGGAATACCTGCAAAGTAATGCTTAAGGAAAAAAGATAGGAAACTGATAAAACTAAACTTTTACATCAAAAGAAGACACAGCAGGAAGTGTATGTCAGTCCTGCACATGTATTCACCATTAGAGTCTGTTCATCATTGGTGCTACATCACCTCAAAAACACCTAGAAGACCTTCACAAAAACAAGACGACTGGTCCTTAGGTAGAGAGCACATGTGGGTGAGTGGGAGGGACAGGAAGAACAGCACAGAGCCACTTCGGAAATCAAAAGGAAAAAGCTTCAACACATTAAAAACTCACAAATGCGCCTAGCATGGTGGCAATACCTAGAATCACAGCTCTCAAGATGTGAAAGCTGGGGGATGACTATGTCTCAAAAAGTCAAAATCAATCAACTAAATTAACAACAAAACAAAAATGAAAAAAAAAACAAAGATGTTCTTCCAACAGAAGTTTTATCAGTCCATATGGTATGAGATTTTACTTAGTAAGTCCTAAAACTGGAAGGAAAAAAATACACAAAACGACATGCAATGTCGTTTTCCTTCAAGAAAAAGCTCATCAGACATTCCTGAATATTCTGTAGTATAATCAAAGTGTCAGCGGCTAGACAGGAAAACAGGATGGCTTTTTCTCTGTGCAGGTAGAGAATTTCCTTACACGTTCAGGAGGAAATGCAACTATCTCAGATCAAACTCTAAGTTAGAGGCACTAATGCTGCCATCATGACACATACATGTGTCAACCAACAGGTGTTGCACACCCACAACCAGTGCAGGTAAGTGAGAAAATGTGAAAATATTCTGAAAAGGCAACATTAACTTTATGGGACATAATACAGGGAAACTGTATCTAACAATGTCACACACAAGAACAAGAAAGTACTACTACATATAAAGATGTTCCTAGAAGTCCAGTTCAAGTTCACTAAGATTAGAATTGTCTTTAAAATGTAGATAAGCATGAGTATTACCAAGAACATTACTAAAATTCTATAGTGATGTCAGCTCAATGGACAGCTTAAAGGTACCCAAAGGGCACAGATCACTCACGCTGGGAATTATCTAAACATTTCAAGTTCTGCTTTCAAAACTGTTCAAACATGAATGCCAGGCATTTCCTACTATTTAATGACAAACAATAAAATAAAGTGTCAAAGTCAACAGTAAGCCATTATTATTTTAACTTGGCTGCTAGGTGCCTCCTCACCCAAGGGTACCATAGCATTTCACAGTGAAAACACAGAGTCTTCCTAACATAGTCACATACATTCAGAATGGCATTTGATGCTAGCATTCTAATCAATAAACAGTTAACAAAATGTGGTGATTTTACTCATGAGGCAATGGAAGAAATACTACATCAAGGGTCTGAATGGTTTGTATATCCTGAGTTTTCTTACCTAAGACAGTATTTTTTTAAGACTTGATTTTTAATGAAATGACAATTTATATTTTAAAGGGTTGTCCTGCCTCCCAAAACAAGTTGCTTATTATCTATATGAAACTGGGTCAAATTAAGGGTCTTAACTATCATAAAATAAGTTCAACACACCCCGATAACACCACCGACAAATGTTGAGTCAATTTGGGTGCTACAGATGGAATCCTAAAGAGGGATGTGTCTAGTTCCCATGAACAAAGACCAAGGGCTATGGCCCTCGAGGGAAACAAAGGCCCCAAGGAAACCCATGCTGAGCACCTCTCCCAATCACCCGTGCCCAAGTCAGGACCACGACTTGTGGCACGCACACAGATCTATCGTAGCCAGCACAGCTGCCTCCTCCTGGCTGCCCAAGTAGCTCCAATGTACTTTTGCATTGCTTACCACATGCTTCTGCTTTGACTTGCCTATCTGATATCCCAAAGAGTTGGCTCTCTCTCATCTTGTCACAGGATGAGTTACATGGGTTTGGCAGTTCGTGAGATCTTCATGAAAGGGGCAAAGTAGGACCAGCAGCCAGCTCAGCCCCACATCAACTTAAGTGACAGTTTTGATATCCACCTCTATAAACAGGTGGATATAAATGCAGTTCTGACTGTAGAATCATAATCATTGGAACTTATAATAATCCACACCTCAACACTACAGCACATGTACCAACAGGATCTCTCAATGCCAGGGCACCAAGCCTCAGAAACCAATGTCTAGACTTCTCCCCATTCTTTCCTGTATTTCTTCCAGGCTTCAAAAAATCTATTCTGGGACCCAATTCTTAATCTTCTAAGAGACTATCTACTTAAAAAAGTATTAACTGGCATATAAACTCACTGCCCATCCCTCCAAAAGCAGACAAAGCTGTCAAAAGATACTGTAACTATCCGTTCCAGGATATTATCCCTTAAGCATATCTCATAGGAAGACCACTAATGAGACCCATCACCACCACCCCCTAAAAAAGAATAAAAATCAAAAACAAAACTACTGTCTGAAAAAGTACAACCAGTTTACCGTCAGAACTTTCATTGGACATACTCCTTTCCAAACAGTTTCCTCTGACACAAAAGCATCTGCCTTATGGAGACACAGTTTGTACTTCCAAAGGCACGTGCTGAAGCCCCCAGTGAATCACACTGTGTAACAGAGAGAACAGTGAGTGAAGACTTGGCTAGTTCTCATTACAAGCTACTCTTCAGAACATCACAGTCCAACTTGGCTCCAGGGGCCCAAGAGTTCTCCCAGATGGTTCTTGGAGAGCTGCAGACCTGAGGCCCTCAGAGGAGGAGCTGCGTGTGCACCTGCGCTGCATCCCATGGCTGTCCACCTGTGGGTCTCTCATAGACTTGTCTCCTCACACACTCTGACAGGGATGTTATAGTGCCGATCGTCCTCAGCTATGAGGGTCACCATTGGCCAGTCCTTGGGGGGGTCAGTAGGATAGACTGTGATGAACTCCTCGGTGTTATACTTGGACAGCCGGTACACCTGGATGGTGTGGCGAACAGCATAGGCAAGAAGGAACATTTCAACCTGGGAAGGAAAAGCAAATGAGTGTTCTGAGCAGAGCCACAGGGAAAGATGGGGCCAAACACCAAGCTACATCCATTATCCCAGACAATGAACAGCAGTGGCTTAGCTGCAACCTATCTCCTCCCCTTTGAACCTAGTCAAGGGGAGGGGTAATAAAGAATGGAGTGCATATCTGATAGGAAACTTATACTCAGAAATATAAAGAATGCTCCCAAATCAATGATTAATAAAACACCAGTTTAAAATTGAATGAAGGACTTGGAAGACATTTCTCCAAAGAAGACACATGAATGGTCAATAACCACATTAAATCATAAGCTCTTAGAGAAAAGCAAACCAAAGCCATAATGGGATAGTACTGCATTCCCATGAGAATGTATATGAGTATATACTCATACTCATGAGGACCCATGAATACAGCGTTTTCTTTGGGAGTGATAAAAAACATGGGGACTGAAAATGTGCTAACTGTCGATTCATCAGACCTGAAATGGTTAATTTACACTCTATGAACTTCATCACTTTAAAAGGCAGTGAAAGCAGAAGGAAGACAAGGAAGATGGGGCACTGATAAACTGCTGCTGGAATGTAAAATACGGCAGGCGCTTCTCTTTTTCTTCATTTGGCAATGCTAGGGATCAAAGTCAGGGAGAGCCTCATGCATGCTATGCAAGTGTTCTGGCACTGAGCTACATTCCAGACCTGTACAGCAGTTCCTCAAAATGTCACACACAACATTACCATATGCCCACAACAATTCTGCTCTTGACATATACCCGAGAGAAATCATGAACACACACACACACACACACACACACAGAGTCAATAAATATTCACAGCAATTAGAAGAAACTACCCAACTACACATCAAACTGATGAGTAAAATACAATATTCCCATACAATGTCAAATTACCTGCTAATAAAAAGGAATGAAGTATCAATACATTCTAAAACACAATGGATCTTAAGACATGCTAAGTTAAAAAGCCAGTCCCAAAATACCACATTACTAAGAATGTCCAGAATAGGCAGCTCTATAGCCAGAAAGTAGACTATGACTACTAAGGTTTGAGTAAAGGAAGCCTGATTGCTAATGGGCTTTGTTTCTTTATGGAGTTCCAACATGGTCTAGAACGAGACTGCACTGGTGGTCACAATGCTTCAATACGAAGAGTTAATGTGCTTAAGTTATAGTTCAAAAAGAGCAATTTTGAAAGAGGATTCACCATAGCAGCAGAGCTCCCTGGGTCCCTGAGGGACTAACTTCAGCCTAGCATGAAGACCAAGTCCTACTAGACTCTGCTACAGTTCAGGAGACATAAGCAGCCTACATTCTGAGTACAAACAGTTATTTCAAGTAATCATAAATATTTCTGGTCTGGCAGTAACCACCAGTCTTTTGCTCTTTCTTAGTCCTTAAGCAAAACAACTGAATAGATTTCATAGATTTCTATCAGGCAGAAAGACTAAGAGAAACCCAACCTGGCTCTCTATTCCTTGAAGTATCTTTCCTGGCACGTCGGCTTTTTCCCAAAAAGCTAGGCACAGGAGTCCAAGTAGAGAGGGAGCAGGTTAGATTCAGAGTCTTCATGTTACTTTAGTGGTTAGCTCATCACACGCACACATGCACACAGAGTATTAATTTTTTTAAAGAAATGATACAAAAAGTGAAACCCAGTAGGGTGACTTGACCTTTGGCTAGGGGTCACTACTGCACGAGGTGTCTGCACAATACTCTAAACTTAGCTTCCATGCAAGCAGACCTGAGAGAGAGAGGCTGGGCTCTATTGGCTCCAGCAGCCAAGAGGAAGCAAGCACCTCAAACGGGTCTACCCAGTGCTTTATAAAATATCTTAGCCTCCCAGGGAGTCAAGAGAACTAACGGTATCCACCACTTTACACAAGCAATCCTGGGACTATGTGAGGGTCGGGACTAACAAATATGTCCATAAGTCTTTGGCATGCCTCCCTAAAAAAGGGAGACCTTCACTTCCCTCCCCTGAGTAAGGAATATATTTAGTGACTAGCTTCTACCAAACAGAATGTGGGGTAAGTGGGAGTGTGTATCTTCCTCCACACCAAGAGCAGCCCTATAGAGAAGGGCTTGTGCCGTGAGGAACTGAATACTCCTTCTGGTTACCAATGAAGAACTGAGATTTTCTGCCAAAAGTCACGCATGTAGCCGGGCAGTGGTGGCGCACGCCTTTAATCCCAGCACTCGGGAGGCAGAGGCAGGCGGATCTCTGTGAGTTCGAGGCCAGCCTGGTCTCCAAAGCGAGTTCCAGGAAAGGCGCAAAGCTACACAGAGAAACCCTGTCTCGAAAAACCAAAAAAAAAAAAAAAAAGTCACGCATGTAAGACATGCAAGTAAACCCTCCAGGCCCCAATCAAGACTGAAACCGTAAAGGACATAACAGAAGCTCACAAGAAGTTGGACCGGAAGCACTTAGAAAAGCTGCTCCTGAACTGGCCTACAAAGTGTGAGATCCCATGTGATGGCTAACAGAGATACAATACTCTCAAATGCACAACTCACCTGTTCAAGGCCACCAGTGTGTCCCACCTGGTTTAGGTGGTTCCTTAGCAGCTGTCCAGGGTCACTTGATGTGTCTCGAGCAAACAAGAGCACAGAAAAAAACGGAACTTCCTTTCCCTTCTCTTTATCATCATAGAGTTCGATAGCTCTGTTTAACATTAGAAATTTGACAGCTTCATAGAGGCTGTACTCCTCTTCTTCATTTGTGAACAGTTCATCACACGCTAGCTGCCTGGCTTCAGCAGTCTTCATTTCAGCCAGGCTCGCCCACTACAATAAGGAAAGTTGTCACAATTAGAATTACTGTTCTGAAAATCCCTGGCATACTTCTATACCATGAGTACAAGGTGATTTCCAAAAGTAGGGGGCCATCAGACACATGCCAATGTGAAAAGCTTCAAGTTCTCACCCCACACAGTGGTATTCTTCAGACTACATGAAGCCCTTTTTGAGCATCTCCCCTTGTTAATGTGAAAAAGAAGTACCACACAGTAAGGGAAGCAGGGGATGTGAGGTGGAAATGCTGACTCCGAAACTTCCCAGGCAACAAGAACAACATTAACAATCAGAGATACCCAACAGAAAAAGTGTGTGAGAGGGAGCCATGAAGCACAGCTGTGATGGCTACACCTGGAAGAGGTTGTAGACAGTTACCCCAGAAATATGCAGGCAAGCCTCCAAAATGGAAGACTGCCAAGGGAGACTGTGGGATCTCCTGAATACTGGTTTATTAAACTTACCCCTATAATATCTTAAAAATATACATGAGTGTCTAATGAATAAATCCAATCGGAAAGTCTTGACTCCTAATTAAAAATAACGGTTTCCAAATAATAGGCAAACTCTTTAAATGAACAAGAAAACATTGTAAATATGTGTACTGCTAAGTGGCCATGAAAAAAAGATGTCACCATAAACACCAGTCCTTATGAATAAGCATTAATTGGCATTGCTTTCAAACACCAGTCCGAATTTTAAACCTAAGAGAAATTTTAATGATCATGACTATTCAGAACTCTTTCCAATCTTAACAGCTGGAATATGTTGTCCACATCTCATATTTTCTAGAAGCAGACCATAGTGCTGAGTAGAAGCATGGCTCTAAAGTTAGAAAGTCAAGATGCAATTAAAATTGGCTTTTGCAGGGCTTTAGCCAATCTCCAGTCTGTGGTCCCCTCATCTTTAGAACAGGATGACCACAGCCATGCCACTTTTTTGGTTGAAAGGGTAGAGCAGCCCAAGCACCTTTTAGTGCCAAGCATGACAAAGAGAAGTCTGACAGCTGCTGGCACAGATTACTAATGAGCAATTTTAATGTTACCGTAAACTGGCATCACATACACATTCCCCCAAAGGAGGGTCTAGTTACAGTCAACATACATAATAAAACAAAACTAACAGTTTTTCCAGACCCTAAAAAACATGAGAAAGAAATTGCAATCTACAGCTAAGCTGATGAATTCACCACTCCCTCCCTCACAGAGCTGCAGCCTGCCCTCACCACTTCACTAGGCCAGAAACTGGGTAGATGCAGGCTTCTAGCCCTAAACACTACACACTACACTCCAATAGGCAAGGAGAATAACCGTGTTCTTATAGTGTGCTCTACCACAGAAAGGTAGTTAACTATATACACCAGACCACAGGCTCGGGATAGTTTTAAAAGACAAGTTATTAAATCTACTTACTGAAAAACTGTTTTTAACACAGACTCTTAAAATCTGAGAATAACTGGAAAGAACTTCATAAACACACAGTGGTCAGTGAGAATATGAATGTAGGCTAAAGGGCTGGAGAGACAGCTCACAGTTAAGAGCACTTGCTGCTCTTGCAGAGGATATCATGTTGACACTCACAGCCACCTCTACCTGCAGCTCTAGGAATCCAACACCCTCCTCTGGTCTCCACTGGTACCCATATGCATGCGTGCACGTGCGAGCGCGCGCGCGCGCACACACACACACATACACATACACACACACACACACACACACACACACACACACACACAAAATAAATTAATAAAGGAATACAGGCTAAATGATAACCCTGAAACTTACAAATATGACTTAGAATGAAAAATATATTTATTAAGGTTTCTTCTGAAAAAAAAATTAAATATCTGAGATACTCATATATAGTACCACCTCAAAGAATACAGAATGTTGGTGGTGTTTCTCCATTTTACCAAAGACTTTATGGGAAGAATTTATGTTCTTTTAAAGTTTGCTTTTTCAATGTGTGAGCATGTATATGTGTGCACATGTGTAAGGGTGTATATGTGTATGCATGCATGTCGAGATGAGGGTCTCTCACTGATCAATTAGGGTAGACTAGATGATCAGTGAGCTTCAGGGATCCTCCTGTGCCCTGCTCACCATTACTGGGATTACAATCATGTGCCACCCCATCTGGCATTTATACATGAGTTCTGGAGATCAAACTCAGTTCCTGGTCATGCATGCATTCTACTGACTACACAACCCAGCCCCAAATTATTTTGTCTGAAACCAGCAAATTCTGGCTTCAAAAGAGAACCAAGAGCCACAATAAACCTTCTTTATAAATTTAAAAAATAACTATGAATAAATAAACAAGCCTAGCGCACTGAACCTGCTGAGGGAAAAAAAGAGAAAGCTTTGCACCAATCAGAGACAAAAAATTACACGGGTCAGACCTTCTTCCTCAGCAGGGCAAGAGACTCCTTAATTCTTTCAACCAGGTCCTCATTCTTTCCATCAAACCTCAGTCCGAGTTTCCACTGCTTGATCCAGCTGTGCTTGTTTATCAGCTTCTCTGGTAACTGGAATATCAAGGGGCAGAGACAGACAATGAGGTGTCAACACTACAAGATATCTATGACACATAGGGACACCACAAAGCCTTTAGACAAAACCCACTTGAATTTCCAGAATCAATTCCTGCAGTTAGCATATGGGTTCAAGATGGAGAATCGGAACCCGGAAGTCACAAATTCAGAAAGCAGCCACACAGAGGGCTGCTAGGATGAATGCTTTTGGTTCAGATGCACAGGAGTCCAGCCTGCAGAACACCAACCACAGGTGGGGACCTAACAGGCAAATCTGAGGCTAAGCTAAGGAAGTACCACACTGGGTCTTCACAGTAACCAACTTGGCTTCTGGGCACACTGGCAACCTTACCACTCATTAGTACTCAGCGAGGTAATTGTAGGCACGGAAGGCCCGTGATCAAGTCAAAGCCTGCTCCTTCCCTGATAAAAACAACCCACTAAAACACAAGACCTGTCTGTTATGCAATATTAACACACATATTTAATCAACAGCATAAGGTGGAAAAGATGAGCGAGACTCAGCAGCACTGGGAGGGTCAGGGAGCTTCCTTCCTTCCTTCCTGACAGAAAGACAGTAACTATTATGGTCTTCATTTTTTGTTCTGGTTCCTGGACTGTTTCATTTGTCCCTACATATCAAAGAATCTGGAATAGATGACAACATGAGAAACTATGCCTTCCCAACAGTCTGTCAGGATAAAAACCAGACTTGGGCTAGCTATGGGCACGTCACTGCACTGCTAAGACTCCACCTCTGTGGTCCAGTGAGATGGTTCCACAGGAGAGGCAGGCACATACACACAAATGAATTAAAATTTTATAAATAAAAAGACTCACCCCTGAAGTCCAAAAAAACAAAAAAACAAAACAAAACAAACAAACAAAAAACCAAACACATTCCCAATGTCCTATGCTGGATTTGTTTAACAGTACTAAACAGCTTAGAATGAGATACGTTCAGTTGCACTGGGACCTAAAGACTCAGAGGCCCTTTCATGAACAATATTCTGATTGTGCTTTCTTAGTCTGTGACAATCACATGCAGCTAAGATGGTTTTGTCACTATAAAAATCAAGAGCACAGTACTGGCACTGCATCATCACTCAAGGAGGAAAGGCATGTGGTCACTATCGTCTTCCCACGACAAATGACCGTTCACCGAAAACTGCAACAGGCCACTCTGTGCCTACACATTCCTGCACTTCTGAGTCCTGGACAGGCAATTTCTCAGTTTAGTCTCTATCACCAGAATCTAACATGCCCTCAAGTGGCAACAAAGTGAAATTACAACCTCCCTTCAAGAACTACACTCAAGACAAAAAAATACCTGTCCCAAAGATGCATAAGGTGGGAAAGGAGATAAACGGCAGCCCAGAACAGCGGAGGATTCTGTAACACTGGACAGTTATCTAACAAGCGGGTGAAACAGTCAATTCAGTTACTTTTGGGAGATACAAGTTAATTTCCTCATCTCATTCACTCACTAGTCACTCACAAGTCAATCTGCAGACAAAGTGATTAACCAGGTCCAGGGTGTACACTTCCAGATGTGGGAATCTTGGAGAAACGTCCAAAAACGTAAAGCACAGAAAAGCACAGGTTAGAGGGCCAACAAGACGGCTCAGTGGGGAAAAAGCACGGCCATGTAAACCTGCTGTCCTGAGGTCAATCCCAGGAACCCTTCTGCTGTGGGATGGTCTGTATGTCAAATGTGTTGCTGATTGGTCAATGAATAAATCACTGATTGGCAGTGCCCAGGCAGGAAGTATAGGCGGGACTAACAGAGAGGAAAATTGAGAGAACAGGAAGCTGGAGGGGGAGACACTGCCAGCCGCCATGATGAAAAACAACATGTAAAGATGCCGGTAAGCCACGAGCCATGTTGACAAGGTATAGATTAATAGAAATGGATTAATTTAAGCTGTAAAAACAGTTAACAAGAAGCCTGCCACGGCCATACAGTTTGTAACCAATAAAAGTCTCTGTGTTTACTTGATCGGGTTTGAGCGGCTTGGGACTGGCGGGTGAGAGAGATTTGTCCTGACTGTGGGCCAGGCAGGAAAACTCTAGCAACACCCTTCTAAGTGTTGAAGGGGAACAAGCTCCACAAAACTGTCCTCTGACCTCCATACACTCACTGTGTGTATGGATGACGCCCCCCCCCCCACACACACACACACATTTTTTAAGGAACTATTAGGAAAGAACAATGGAGTTGTATTTTTTTATTGAGAAGAAGTAGATACAACTTTAAATGCTTTCATGAGTCACAATGGGGTCCACATAAATACCAATCCTTTCTATTAAGCACACAGGCCTGCCTGCCTTCTGTTGGAGTAAGAGATACAAGAAGCAGACTGGCCAGGTGGTGGCACATGCCTTTAATCCCATCAGAAGCAGGAGGATCTCTGTGAGTTCGAGACCAGCCTGGTCTACAGAGCGAGTGCCAGGGCAGCCAGGGCTACAGAGAAACTCTGTCTCAAAGAACCAAAAGAAAGAAAGAAACAGACTGAAGCAAGAAATGACTATGGTAAGTGTTTAAGGACCACTGTGACTAACCTAGAGAACAGCCTGTATTCTCTAACCAACACCTACAGTCTTGATAACACGACAACAGCAAGTATCTAAAGCATCATCCCAAAACGAAACCACAAAGAGCTTTAGTGCCATTCTCTAGTAAATGTTGTCACAGTTCTCACCCACTCAGAGATCTTTAAAAATACAGTACAGTTAAAAACTAAAAAGCTTTGGCCCGCCATCTCCAGGTTGGGGCTGGGGTCAGAGAATCTGCCTGCCGTCAAGCAGGTTGGGTTCTGGACAGAATGGGAAAAACAAACAACAAACAGGAAGCCTAGGGCTAAGAGAAAAGGGACAGCTGTATGTCAAGAGGGGCAAGGGAGACAAAGCTCAGCTGCTAAGCAGGAAAGCAGCAAGGTCAGGGAAGCTGAGCAGCAGCAGAACGGAAGGTCCCTTCCACTGAGTCACTTCCAAGAGAGGACTGCTGAGCCTGGCTGTCTTCTTCTGATGTCCTGGCATCGGGCGGAGGGTAACACAGTCTGCCAACGGAAGCAGACAACTGCACACCTGCTCACTCAGGGAGTCCCCAGTACAAGCAACATCTGTTGATCTACCCCTCCTCTCCTAGCACCCTCAACAGAGCTCGAGGCCGGTGTTTCACTCAAGTCTTGGGAACAACAAAACAAACTGTCAAGAAAGGTCCAAACACATTAAGTTTCTGAGGGCAGGAGAACAAAAACATCACTTCTTCATCAGAGATTGAGCAGAATCAAATCAGTCAGCGTGAATACTGACTGCCCAGTGGCCATGCCCTCAGCAAGGCAAACTTGTGATGCTATGGAAAAGAGGAAACCACACAGAGCCACTGGGAATTGAACAGCTGTTGGTACATTACTCCAATTAAGCCAGGAAAACCACATGACAGCCACATCATTCCTACAAGGAACACATTCTAATACTGATCAATATCAAATGCAGCCTATCTACTCACCCTTTTGGAGGTGGGGGAGGCAGTTCTTGAGAAAAGGCCGCACTATATAGACCAGGCTAGCCTAAAAGTCACAATCCTTTTGCCTCAGCATCAAAAGTGCTGGGATTACAGGGATGTACCACCCCACCTTGCTTACCTGGCCTGTTTCACATGTGGCATTTAGGACATTATGTGCACCAAAAGCTCTTAGAAAGTATAAAAATTTAAGTTCAGTGTCAAATAAGCCCAGAAATATAAAAAGCCCCTCAAAGGTCAAGGCTCAAAAGGATCAATATGATTTAATAATAATTTTCAAAGTACTCTCTTTTGAAGCCCACGTGTAACAGGGACAAGTTAGTCAGCACACACTCACTCATTCACTATACTTAGCACAGATTAGTGCAACTGGCATTTAACTGTTCCTCCTAGGAAACCCTACTGATAAGTGTTAGACCACACAGAAGGAACATCTTGGCCAGGTTTTTATCAGCCAGGCATGCTGGCTCACACCTGTGACACCAACACACAGGAGACTGAAGCAGAAGGATGACCACAAGTTTGAAGCCAGCCTGGGTTGGGCTACAGAGTTAAAACTCTGTCCAGTCCACACTCCAGAAAGCCCTTCACCTCACATGTAAACAAGGAACAGCAAAGCCATGTTAACTAGTGCCAGGGTTTACAGAACTTCCTTTTATGATCCACTACACAAATGCCAGCATGTGGCCTTCTTTGTACTGGGACCTGGAGGCACAGATCCCGAGGACTCTACCACACGGTAGATCTAAAGCACTAAAGACAGCCAGGCCCAGGAAACGTCTCTCTACGTTAACACTAACATTTCACCATGGAAAGAATATCATTTTTGAACTGCACCTAAAACCCTGGCTGGACACCAGTAAAAAATTCTACAACCTACTTCACAGAAATACTAAAATAAAGTCAAGTTGTTTCTATGTGTTTTTTATGAATTCTAAGCATCACTCTAATTCAGCTTAGCTGTTGGTATTAAGTTTTATCATTTTTCTCTTCTGGAAAATACTGGTCATTTCTAGTCATCTTTTTAATATATAAAGCCATCTTAGACATGCAAAATTGAACAAATCCATACACTGAAATCATGCTGCATATAACACCGTCAGGCAGCATGAGCAGAAAGGAGATACCTTCTAACAAGAACTTCCTGAAACATGGAGACTCAGATCCATGCAGCAACATACCAGCGTGAGCTCTGGGTCCTGCAGCCAGAGGGGCAGCTCCGCCAGCTGGCTCATGGCCTGGAACAGTGTGGCCCTCAGCGCGCAGTAATTATCACCACGTACTCGCCTTATAGATGTGAATTTCTGAGAAACTTCCTCATAGCCCTTGGGAGAAAACATCAAAGAGTTCAGATGGTAGTTACTGGCTTGAGAGAGCAAGACAAGTTCCATTCCTACAGAAAAAAAATTGCCCTAAATCACTGGGAAGTGGGAAACAAGAACAGCTCAGTCTTTCTCGACTATAATTCCATTTATTTTAAAATAATAATGCTGTATGAAATATCAGCATCTATAACAGTGGTTCTTAATCTTCCTAATGCTGCAACCCTTTAGTATAGTTCCTCATGTTGTGGTGACCCACACAACCATAAAATTATTTTGTTGCTACTTCCTAACTGTAATTTTGCTACTTTTATGAATCATAATGTAAATATTTGATATGTGACCCCCCAAAGGGGTTGCGACCCACAGATTGAGAACCACTGATCTCTAACAAATGCAACAGATCTGACATACAAAATAATTATCCAGCACTAGCTACCCTCAAAGCCCTTTCCTAAGTAACTGAGGGAGCATTCACCGCCACTCACTGGTGACATTCAGAAAGGTTTAATCTGTGGTTAATTAATCTCAAATGCTTTAATAAAGAGAACAGGAAAAGGAGGGGAGACATGCAGTATCTCTATCTCCAGATTTAAAAATGTACAAAATCTCAAGTTTCCCGTGTGTGTGTGTACACACAGGCATATGTCACTTAATGATGATAGCACATTCTGAGAATAAGTCACTAGGCAATGTCATCACTGTGGACACAACAGAGTGCACTTACACAAATCTAGCTGGTGTGTCCTACTTACTATACACTTGAGCTAGATAAGCTCTTACTGGGTATTAGCTGAGGAATTGTGCTAACAAGCCACCGTGAAAAAGAGATTCAATCAAGTGTGAGACAACACCACAGTCAGGAGATACAGCGACCATGAGATGTATAAAGTGGCTGCTGGCATAATATGGCACATTGTTCTCCACAAAAGAGTGACGTGACAGCATCACTGCAGTAATGACACAACCCGACACACCACAGCTACATCATCGGGTGATCACAAAGTCTCAGAGCCCTTAGACTCTGAAAGGTCTATAGCTAGACATGGAGTCTATTATTTCAGAGAGGAATCTAACTCTTTAAGAAGTTAATTTAGATTTATAAACACTTCCAAGAGAATATCAGAAACTAAACACAGGTAATTAGGCAAGAAAGGGCTAACATAAAATCAAGAAAGAAGTTAACAGGCAGTGACGACAGCCAGCTTCCACCACGGCTCTCAGAGCTGCGCCTCTAAATGGTGCTTTGATCTCATTACTGACTGGTCCCCTCTTTCCCTGAAACCAATCCAAGAGAGGAATGATTTTCCCATAATTTCTAAAACATGGGAGACATGGGTAACCTGAGTATCTTCAGTATTGGACTTTAATGTGCCAACTGATAAAACAGAGCTTTGGAAGAGGCTGAGGCAACAGAATAAAATTACTAGTCAGTGAGGCATTTCTGGGGCAGGTAAGAAAATAAGACACATGGTTCCACTCAGCTTTCTGGGTGGAAAGCTGGAAACCCTGGGTAGTTGATAGCACGGTCAGCAGAAGTCCTCTGAAGAATAAGTCTTTCACCCTTAGCAGACACTAAGATCCAGGGTATTTTGTGACTGAGTTCACATATAAGGCCCTAGGATACAAATTTACAAGAATTAGGACTGAGGCTGTCATTTTCTCTCAGATTTCCAAGGGGCAAAAGGCATTTGGGGACCTAAGGTGAACCCTATGAGTAATATTTTCTTAAAGAAAAAAACCAAAAAACAAACAAACAAAAAACGCACAAGCTATGAGGGAAACTAATTAAATTTTGAAAAATTTAAAGCCCTAAGCAAAAAAATTATAGGCTATTTTTCTACCAAATATGAGTCTATCAAATATGGGATGGAGAAATAGCTTAGTGGTTAAGAGCACTGGCTGCTCTTCCAGAGGACCTGGGTTCAATTCTAAGCATCCACATGGCAGCCCACAATCATCAATAACTCCAGTCCCAGGAGATCCAATGTACTCTCTGGCCTCAACAGACACTGCACACATGTAGTGTAGACATACATGGTAGCAAAACAGACCATATACATAAAAAATAAATAATAAAAACAAAAATATTGGTCAGTATTTCTAGAACACAAGAAATATATTCAAATTCAAAATGTAAATAATCCAAGAAAAAAAGTACTTAGAACCTTAAGTGCTAGGTGGAAGTCTGACCCTGCCAGTTCTGTAGCTCAAGAGTGGTCCAACAGTTGCACTTTCACATATTTACCCTCTGACTAGGAATATTGGATGGGAATCACTCTGTAAGGAGAGCCCACGGGGTGCTGCAGCTCCACTACCATCCCACAGTCTTGGAGACTATGTTAGTGTTGCCAGTATATGCAACAGAACTAAGTGAAGGGAGCTCCTGGCACACCTTAAATAAGGGAAGTGGTTCAAGATCTCTCTGCACAGAGTACTGTAACATGAATCTTAAAAGGTCTTATTAATAAAAACAAACCCGGAGCCAGGTATTGCGGTGAACGCTAAATGATCAGAGAAACAGAACAAGCCACAGCCACCTCACCTTGCCAGTTCCTCAGCTGATCCTGTTTCCTCAAACTGGAAGCCTCTGTGTCCTCATCCGGAATGAATCTCAGCTGAACTGCTGCTCGAAAGCCTAAAAGCTTAACCAGCTTTTAGTTCCTGGTCCTCACACCTTATATACCTTTCTGCTTCCTGCCATTACTTCCTGAGATTAAAGGCATGTGTCATTAAACATGCCTGGCTGTTTCCAGTGTGGCCTTGAACTCACAAAGATCCAGACAGATCTCTGCCTCTGGAATGCTAGGATTAAAGGTGTGTATGCCACCATTTTCTGGCCTCTAGGTCTGTCTAGTGGCTGTTCTGTTCTCTGATCCCAGATAAGTTTATTATGGTGCACAATATATTGGGGGACACAATATCACCACAGAGTACAGGAGAATTTATACCCTAGGATTTAGACAGCATGTGTCCAAACACAGGAGGTGTAGAATCACCCTGACTATCCTTGAGGCTTTTACAACACCAGGTTAAGGAGGGCATTCCCAAATTTCTCAAAGACAGCCATCAAATGCTGACTCAATTCTCAACAACACAGCTATGTGTTCTTCAAAGAAGCTAAGTTACTGAAGAACTGATGTTGCTTCTATATTAATACTGTGACTTCAAACTAGTCCTTATCTTTGCAGTCTGTTTCCTCATCTCTAAAATTAGAACTCCAATATTTACAGCATTGTCTTATTATAGCAGTTGTCTTAACCAATGTCTAAAAACATAGTATGATATGTAACTTAGGACAGATGGTTTGAAGACTCAAATAGGTGCACGCTGGCTGTACCTTTTTCATACACGTGGCTTTCTGAGTATTTCCCCTCCATTCTTTTTTGCAGTAGTCCATAATATCCATTTCAGGAGCCACACTTAGCCTGGGTTCTGTTGAAGAATCAAAATGGCAACAATAAACGAAACAAGTCATGAACCAAAGAGTAATGGAAATAAAGGTACTGCCTTACCTGGGGTAGAGGGGAGTCCACTCTTTACTCCTTACTTTCTCTATTTTAAAATTTCCTGAATCCCACTACTGCCCTTGCCTCTAGTTCAGGTCACCACTATGCCACCTCCAGAGTGGTCTCTCAATGGGTCTCCCTTGTCACCATTTTCCAGATCATTCTCCACACAGCAGTTAGTCAAGTTGCTCATTTAAATCCTGAGTCAGGTGGCAGCCCTTCTTCCTATGCTCAGACGGCTGCAGGAGCCTCCTAGATCACACTCATCTGACCCACGGGTATCTATGAACACTTTTATAATCAGAAGCAAGCAGATGAACCATGAGAAAAAACCTCCACCATCTGTGATTTTTCATATCTATTAGGCAGAGATAATACCGAACAAAAATTGTATTTGTATTTACCTAAAAGACTACAGTTTGTTAGTAAGTCAAAAAGTAACAGAGCTCTCGCTATTGGCTAATCCACAGACTTCCTTCCCCAAAATTAGTATACCTCAGGATCAAACAAATGTTATCAGGTTTTTTTTTTAAATGCCTTTAGATTCTCTTCTCCCCACAACATCCTTCTCGTGTGTGTGTGTGTGTGTGTGTGTGTGTGTGTGTGTGTGTGTGTGTGTGTGTACACTGATGAATAAACCTAGGGCCTTAAGATTTTCTTGATTTAATGGATGACGTTTGATTTCTTGATATATACCTATGACCTATGACTATGTGCATGTATGTATAAGACAGTTGGTTATTTCAAAAGGAAAATAGGCACATTCTTGGGTTCATCTTGGCTTCTTTTTTAAACTATAAGGGATACAGATATTAACAACTGTTTTAGGAGATGAACCTAGAAGTACTTCAGACACAGAGAGCCCACATATCTTGTACGTGAAATAACTGTTTCATTCAACTCAACACACATTCCCTGAAGCTCTGATGTGTCAAGCACTGTGCCATCACTGGGAACGTAAAGACAACGAGGACAAAGCTCCTGCCCTGAATGGACTTCTCCAGGAGGAGCAGAGACCACAAGCACTTACAAGCCAGTGGACAGTGGAAGCCAGAATGATGGAGGAGCAGCAATTTGTTTTCTACGTATATTATAAAAACTGCCTACTCAAAAAACAAAAACAAAACAAAACAAAAAACCCTCATTGTTTATCATTTCATAAAGAAAAATCAACCTTTTACAAAAGGGGGAAATAATCCATGCACAGACAACATAGATATATTTCTGCATGGAATACATCAGGGTTCACCTAGAAGTGAAAGAGACCACAGTATCACTGTTGCACAACCCACCCTTAAATAAAGACCTTTCCTCTTTGAAATTCAAGAGATAGTTTTTAAGAGCTGATCAGAATAAGGAAGTACTCCCTATCTGCCTTTCGACTGTCCTCCCCCACAAACAGGAAGAACTGCTAATAGGCAGTCGGGACCCTTTCTGGGCTCTAAGTTCTTTCCAGACAGAGTGTGAGCCTGTGGAGAAAGCACTTTACTAGCAGAGGAAGGGCTTCCAGACAGGAAGGCTCCCTTCCTGTCTTCCTCTCTGCTGTCCTCACTCCTGACCCCTGGGCAGGGCTGGGGAATCCTACCACCTTAGATCACAGGGTAGAGTTGGCCCAGAGGTCTTATAAAGGCAGGAAGTCAAGTCAGAAGGCTAGTCCTGCCCTGAATCAGAGGTCTGTATGAGGTGGGAGGCTTGGGGAAATGAAGTACTTGCACAGCCACAGCATGATGTTACCTGAATTCCACTGGGCTACTGTCTCTGGGAGGACACCAGCCATCCCCACATACTGACTAGACTAGGAGATGGAGGCACAGGATGACCTCATCAGCTCACTGAATTACAATAGCCTCCTTCTAACTGTAAATTACACAGGCTCCCACTGCTGCTTCCAGGAAGACCATTTTTATTACCAAAACCAAAAGAAAAAAAAAAAAATTAAATAAGGGAAGTAAAAAAACCAAAGTGGTAAGCAGACATTCAAATAAGTAAGGTTTGGACCTTATTCATCACATAAGTGATGAACATAATAATCACACCCGAAAGGGTAAGAAACAAAACTGGGGCTCCTCCAGGAAGCTGGGACTCTGAGAAGATAGACTAGGATTGGAATCTCAAAATCCTTCTGCAATAGGTCTGGTGGAAAATAACCTGGGTTTTAGGAGCATACAGCTTCTATCACAACTACTCAGCTTGCATGAAAGCTACCAAAGACAAACGTAAACTTACAAGGTCCAACAGATCTTTATTTACAAGGCTGGATAGGAGGTCAAGGCCTGGGAAGCCTTTATGGAGCTAAGTTAGACGGAATGTCTTTTCACCAACCAAGAGAGCCAGAGCCTCTCAGTCTTGCTCCGGGCTCTGTGGTGGAGGAGGCGGTGCTGCTACAGGCCACTTAGGAAGAGCAGGAATGCAGCGGGGCTGAGATATCGGGAGCACTGTCAGACTGAAGCTGCATGTCACAAGACTCACTAAAACGCTTGGACGCCTGTGTGGGAACAATGCTGGACAGAAGAGAATCACAACAAAGCCTAGAAAGTGGAAGAGAAGAACAGGAGGTTCTACAGCATTAGCAAACAATGGGTGAACACAGAAGAGCATGATGCTTGAACAGCATTCTGTGTCCCGAGTGATTTGGAACAACAGAGCCATGGAGAATGAGCATCCTATGAAGTTCTAGGGAGGACCACTACAAAACATCTCTGCTGCATGTTGGAATGAGCTGACCAGCTCTGGAGGAAGACTCAGAAAACATCAAAATCTTATGTATCCTAATTACAAAGCTTTTGTTAGCCATAAGTGAAATAGAAGCCAGTTCTCAAAAAAAGTAGAACATGTGAATTACACAAGCAGTGAGAAAGATAATAACATTCAAACATACTCTATCAAGATCTCTATTCAGCTTCTGCATAGGCCTATCTGCAATGGAAGGACACATTTCACTTGTACCCCTGCTGGGAAGATCACCACAGGCCAGGGAGCCAGGAGGAGCACCAAGTCCACACCAGGAGCACTGGCGGGAGTGAGAAGAGCAAGCCCAAGAGAGCAGCACTGACTACGGACAGTCACAAAATGATGGGTGCTGTCAAGCACATGGCCATTCTGCTGTAGTCAACCAGAGCCACACAGCTTTCTTCAGACAAGGATATGTGTACAGCTAACTTCTCAAAACATCTTGCAATTGAAAATGAAAACTGTGTTCACATCCAAACTGTTCTAAGAATGTAAAGAAATAAACTGAGAGAAGGCAGAGTCAACAGAGGCAAGGAAAAGTCTGCCCTAAATCTACTTCAGCAAAGTGAGTAATTCATAGAGAAAAGACTGTATGCATTAGAGGACTTCCTAGGAAATACATGCCGCATTTCATGAAAGCGGATATACTAATCCAACTGGATTTTCTATAAACAAAAAAAGGTCTACAAACAAAACAATTCCAAACATACCTGATATCCCTCTTTCATGTATTAGCAATTCTTTCTCCTTTTCTATTTCATCTGCAGCACGGTACATGTCCTCCTCGCTGAAATCACACCAAAGTAGATATTTTCAAACTCTTGTTCACTGACATTTCCCAATGTGTGATAATATATAGCTGCTTATGAAATGCTTATGACACAGAAATTTAACTATTTTCATATACAGGATACCACAGTAGTAAAATATGGGTCCTAGGATGCTCATGTGTCTATCTCAACACTTTCTTCCACTTCAGAACTGCTTCCTTTAAATGAGACCATTCATACATCACATGACTCCAATGCCATTTAAATAAAATTGACTAGCATGCATCTTAATCAGTGACACTCCTGAAATGATTCTACCAAGTTCCAAGAACAGAAACAGTGCTAATAAAAGCATTTACATAGGAATGTCAACTTTTGTAACGTTACAAGCAATTCTGACAGCAGCTACTCTAAAAACATGAAAATAGAGAATCAATTATTCCAAGTTCCCTTAGCTAAAATTCCTCAAGGCTTCACCTGTTCCCTAAACAGCAACCAACCAACCCCCCACATGCTGCTGTGCTCCCACAAGCTTTAATGGCTACCACTAATGACCAACTTCTTTAAGAATATAATCACTACCAGTGAACTACTAAGTATTAGGAAGGGGGGAAAATTCAGAACAAAGATAATGAATAGGGCTCCCACTTTGAAAATGCCTCCCTTTCCTTGAATATTTAGAGGCTTGGCTAGAGCTGCCCAGTATGTTCCAGCTTTATTATTAATCCAGGCACCTCGAAAATACTATTAACCCCCAAATAACAAAGGGAACAGAACACAACTACCTTTGCTAAAAGCAAAAGACATGTTGGGAAAGAACAGTAGGAAGCAGAGGGGCAAATGGTGCAGGCAGGGAAGCCCAAGGCTGCTGGAGGGGCAGCTAGGCAAGGCAAGCTAGTAAGCCAGGAGGAAGTCCCAGGCTCGGGAACTAGAAGAAGCAAGTCCATCTGAAGAAATAGCAATGCACGGAGCTTAAAAATCAGGAGATTCCTCATAAGGAGTGTGCAGGCCTCCAACTCTCAGTATTTCCCATGACAGTGCCCCATGCTCACAGCAAACTGGGGAGAGAGGAGCTTCAAACACAATGGAGTCCAGGAAGGAAGAGGTGCCAGGCTCAAACAGAAGGGACCAAGTAAATGAGTACAGTACTTCTGCTTCTAATCTCTTGATCTGCGGACATGGCCTGGCAGACAGAGCTGGGAGACAAACAGCGGATCAGGAGAGATAGATGAAGAAGGGTGCTAGAGAGTAGACTGCAGTGAGAATCTAACAAGAACCTTATGAAATTATCCAGTGTTTTCCAACTGTGAGAGAACCAATGCCTAAATCTGCACCATGCAGATGTGGTGGTACATGCTTATAATCTCAGTACTCAAGAAGCTATGGCAGGAGATCTTGATGTCAAGGTGAGCCTGGAGTATGGAAAGACCTTGTCATTCATATAAACGAATACTGATCTATGAATTATATATGTGTAAAATATATACAAAGTACATATCTGCCACTTCCCTCCAGCATGGTTTTGATTATTCCCCTAGGTACTACCCAGAATTCAGTCCAAAAACAGCCACAACTGCTCTGCACTTCTACACCTGTGACTTCCTACAGGTGTTCTCTCATCCCAACAGGTTCAGAATCCTGATCTGTCTCTCTCCTATGACATCCTGACACATTCTGTATGGGCCTACCCTCTACTGAGAACAACAGTCTCACCCAAGTCAGACTGGCAGAGTTTAGCTACCTTTTACCCCAGCTCTTATTACCTCTAAGTACAGCAGTTACTAGAGTATTTACTTCATAGGACTGTTGTCAAGAAAGACATACTTAAAATAATGAGTATTCAAAAAGTTAGCTACTATTAATTTTCATATATCCACTGATACAGAGAGTCCTAATAAACAATTTGCCCAGTGATGGTTTCTTAGGCTTGTTTTCCCTAGTGTGTATGTATGTATATGTGTTAGCAGTGTGATGGTAAGAGAGCAAGGATCATATGCTCCAGTGACATTTCAAGTAAAAGACATGATATCACCCACAGAGCTTGTGCCAAAGTTAAAAGCAAACAGATCAAAAGCCAAAAATAAAATATGACCACATGTTTTCATTCTTCTATCAAATTTAATAACATCTTTCCGTCAAATCCACTATTATACCTATTAGAGAAATTCTGATTCTCTAAAACAGTCATTGAAACAAATCACTTTCTTAATATATTTAAATTCTCAGAAGCTGTCTTTGGACAACACTTCCCCAATCTTGCCCTCAGCTTTCTCAACTTCAATGAGAAGGCTGGTAAGATCTGTATGGTCTGCGGTTCCTCTTCCAGCTAAGTTCTAATCGCCTATCATATATTTGCATTTCAGGCAAATTCTGTGGCTAGCCTGCATGAACACTTGGCTCCCCTCTGGTCCTCTGTTCTTAACTTACAAAATAACCAAAACCATAATCACAACCCCAGTGCCCAGAGGAGGCAATCCAAATACAAATTCCAAGCTGGGCAGTGGTGGCGCATGCCTTTTTTAATCCCAGCACTCGAGAGGCAGAGGCAGGCAGATCTCTGTGAGTTTGAGGCCAGCCTGGGCTACAGAGCGAGTTCCAGGACAGGCTTCAAAAGCTACACAGAGAAACCCTGTCTCAAAACAAAACAAAAAACTCCTATGAGGGCCAACAGGAGAAGAACTAAAAGAAACAGAGCAGAGCAAACAGGAGCACTGAGTGCAAAGGGAAAGCAGACAGCCAGGAATCGGGGACAGGAAAAGGCAGGGGTTCAGGACACAGTCCTCACAAGAGGAGCAAAGCAGAAGCTGCTGACCAGCCCACAGCATCTACAAACTACTTCAGCAACCGGACAGTTCACCCAGATCCTTGCACCAGCATCTGCTAACTTCCTTGGCCACCAAAAGCAAGCTGTAATGTGGACCTTTAGAAATGATCCCAAAGCTGTGTTTCCTTGGAAACCAGGTAAGTGTCAATTTTAAGGAATGAAGATCGACACAGTCAGAAAGGAAAGCATGTGACAGCCAGGAGGAACTATCCACCCACCTAAGGGTGATCAGGAAGAAACAGCACTTGCCTAGCATATCCCAGTCTCTGGAGCTCACTCCCTACAACAGTACATAATAAAATAAAATGACTCCATTTTATTATCTGTCTTGGGGCTGGAGCTCAGGGGCTTTTTATCCCCAGCACTAGAACAAAACCAGACCATAGTCTTGATGTTTTAAGAGTCAAAATATTACACTGAAAACAACTACAAAAGGCAATTATATTTAAAGCTGGGAATGTGAAGCAGGTAGAGGTCTGGTTTTGTTTGGTTTTGTTTTTTCTTTTATGGGAAGGGAAGATAATGAAACAATGCAAGGAAAAGGGGTATTATTAAGATAAAGTCATCAACGCTGACAGCTCTGAAAGGATGGCAACTTTTACTGGTAAAGATGTGTCCACTCTGGCAAAGAACAGAGGCCACAAACCCCACAGGCTCAGACGATCACCAGAGCCAAAGCTTCGCTCCTATAAACCATGACAGCTATAAAACAGTAAAGAGAAAAATGACTCAATGTCTAGACATGCTAGTTAACGTTTAAACTGGACAGTTACATTTAAAACCCAAATGATAATAATTCCTAACTAGAAATTCCCTAGTTTAGCACCATGGCATTATTTGAAAGGATCCATTAAATCAAGTTCCATTAAATACTATTTACCCATTTTCTCATGAGCTAAACTATTTTATTCTGAAAGCAACATATCAGATTGAGTAAGCTCCAGTGCACACTAAATTATAACTAGTACCTATTACCCTGCTCAGAGATTGCCATATCAACAGATTTTAAAGATATGTGTGTGTGTGTGTGTGTGTGTGTGTGTGTGTGTGTGTGTGTGTGTGTGTGTGTGATGGGAGGGGGTTGAGACAAGGTCTCAGGCAGATTTGAACCTGGCTTTGAACTCCTAAGCCCCTATACCTCCACCTTCAGAGTACTGACTGGTATTACAGGAATGGACCATTAAATACAGATAAGACTTGCTTGTAAATGCTCACTAGTACAGACAAAATTATATTATTTCCAAGAAAATAGCAAATTAAAGGCAGAGCTCAGTGAAGCAGATTTCTGTGAAACCATAGTTTCAATTTCTAATTCAAGACATGAAATGAAAAATCAATTCTAATTTATAATACACAGCTTACAAGACATTATTTTGTTTTAAAAAGATGTACTATAAAATAAAATAAATGTTTTCCTTTATCAGAAAAAAAAGTATTTATTTTGATTTTGCTATTTTATGTGTATGAATGTTTCCCTGAATGCATGTCTGTATGCCATGTGTGTGCCTGGTGCCTGAGGCCAAAAGAGGGTGCTGGATGCCCTGACACTGGAGTTACAGATAGCTGTGAGCCACACTGTGTGGATGGTGGGAACCTAAACCAGGTCCTTTACAAAAGCAGCAAGTACTCTTAACCACTAGCCATTTTTCCAGCCCCCAAAATAGTATCTTCATCAATATGCTGAGTGTTTGACCGAGGCACCCTTAATTATTCAAAAAAAAGAACAGAGTGTGTAATTCTGTTCAGGTCTGAACTGGAGCCCTGCAGTTCACACTTAACTTGGTCTGTCCTAGGAGACTGCTGGCTCAGGCAGTATTGGTGAGACACAGTCAACCAGAGTGACACCACCATGTCTTCCCACACAGACACAGGAAAAGTAAGGACCATGCAACCTAGCCCTTTTCCACTGTTCAGTGACTGCAGAAAGGGGTAAACAACCAGCAAATGCAGGAAAGTACCAGCACCTAGGCCAAAATTCCACCCGCTTCTGCAAGTGGACTTTCCACGTCCAGCTCATGCTGCTCCATGTGACTTCCAGAAGTGTGTAAGGACAACACAGCGCCTTCAACAGTGAGTTCTGGAGACATTCTTGATGATTGCTGACGTAGGTTCTTCCTCGGGTGGGGAAAGGAGAGGGGTCCACTACTACCCCACCACTGTACCTATTCTTAGCCTGCTCCCTGTGAACTAGACTGGGCAAGGGCAGAAAAGACTTACCATAACAGCAGGCTTGGCAATCCCTGAAAACGGTTTAATACTTACAGGGCAGGGAGTGCTCACAGACCTTTTAAGAATCCATACCTTAGCATGGAAACTCAAGTTTGCCCTCAATTTCATAGCGCTTCACAGACTACCTGGTACACCTCCACACATAGCCCGCCCACCGTGAATCCCAGATTCAACACCAGTTCCATCCTCAAGGAGAATGAGAGGGTACATGGGGCGGTCTGTGAATTCCCTAACCACTTCTGGTTTGGTCACATCCCTGAAAAAGACAGTGTGGTATAATTGTCTAAGGGGTAGTCAACAGATGGAGCAGAAATCAAACATGAAGGGATGGGGGATGAGCAGAAGATAGAGCAAAGGAGAACTGTAACGTGAGCAGCCAGAGCGCTTACAGAAAGTCAGTTAATCTGGTCTTCAAAAGGGAGCCCACGTTTTCCTGCGAGCCATCCTTGGGGCCTGGGCAGCAAGCAGTGTATACGTGTGGTTTATGTGTCCCTCTTCCCTAGTCTCTCCCTTGTGAAATGCTGTGAGCTTACCAGACAGAATCAGAGAGGCCTCTGCCACTACAGCCATCCATCAGACCCTTCAGAGTCACATCCCAAACACATAATTCAGCTGCAGGAGACTGGCTATTATTTGCCGTCATAATTAATTTCCCCTCAAATGTAGTAAAAAATGACTCCATAGAATATCTCAAATCATATCTAGTCTTACTATGTTCCCTATTTTAAGGTGCAAATATTTTCAATGATTCCAAGTGGAAAGAAAGATCTGACCCGTATGGTCCAAAACAGATTTTTAAAGCACATTCTTAACAATATTAATTTAAATTTACACTCAAACTATTAAGCTGCATATATCACATATGCATCTATTATACTGTGAACTATGTAATGTTTCTATGATGCATGACCCTAAGCCTCACAAAGAAAAATAGCCCAACTACTCATATAATGCTGATTCAGAAAGATAAAATACACTAGTGGTGTGATGCTGAAATAGTAACATGTTTAAGTTATACTAGCCTCATTTCCCCACCTGATAAAGAGTCAAAGAAGAATGGGATAATTTAAGGCAACACAGGCAGTGAGAGAGAAAGAAATTAAGCTAATAAAACCACAAACTACAAACACAGAGGTGGTAAAGTTTGCTGTCTTTATGAATCATGCCTCTGTCCAGTTGCTAAGGAGGTCAGGAAGAATTTGGGGGCCGGGGCAGCATGCTCAACCAAGCATCACGAAACTTGGTCTTGAAATCCCCTACCTGTGTCTCCCTTGACAAGTTGTGTCTGCAGAACCTGCAAGTATTTCCTCAGAAAACCTACCAAACGACTCTGTGTACTTCTGGGAATGTGGTTCTGGCCTCAAAAGTTCAGGCATCTTTCGAGCCCTGTGAAACTGCTAGGGTAAGGCTGAGCTGCAGGACTTAACAGGCCGGGAAGGCATGCAGGGAAGGGCTGAGGACAGGAGGAAGGTGAGCAGTAGGAACAGTTAGGAAGCATCTTGGGCCCAGAGAAAGAGCAGAGGCAAGAGACATCCTAGGTTCCTAACCCATGCAGTCTCAATTTGGCAGCCATAGACTAGACCAACTCATACATAGACCTGTCTATGGAATTCAACATAAAGAAAAACCACGGTCCCTATTTAGGAACCAGGACATTTCAAGCAAAAGCCAGAATATTCATCAACTACAGAAGACCCAGCGACTACGCCTGGGGCTTAGAGCATGCTGACCCAAATAAAGAGCTAAAAGCTCTCCAAGTCCCAAAGCTAACTGCCAATGTCACCGACTCTTAAATTTCCAGCCTAGCTCCGGGAGAAAGTTAAGGCCTCCTAGCCTAAATCTTTCCTCAGTAACCATTAGCTCATTACACGAATAATTACCTCGGCACAGGGGTGCTCAATAAATAAAAGAGATCAAAGCCCACCACAGTGCACTAGGCAAATGCGCTATTATATCACACCTTCATTAACCAGGCTTCAAAAGACCCCTTTTCAGGAGATTAAAAGAGCCCTAAAGGTCCATTTAGACACATCTTACGATTTAAATTTCAGGTCAATAAGAAAATTAGTTTGAGGCTGGAGAGATAGCTCAGTGGTTCGGTTCCCAGCACTTACATACATGGTGTAACTCCAGTCCCTGGGGTTCAACACTCTCCTCTGACCTCCTCAGGGCACCAGGCACAGACACACATGCAGGCAAAACCCTCCTACACATAAATCAATCAATCAAAAAGAAAACCATTTTTTAAAAGATAAAGAAAATTAAGTCTGGCTGAGCTTTTTAAATATGTCCAAAGGCATACGTAACTGCCACGGACTCTGAAGTGTAGACACCTCTAGACCAAGCAAAATGTAAACGCTTCTGACTTAGGCCAGTAAGGAACTGCTCTGAAACCGCACTGATTGTGTGTGTGTGTGTGTGTGTGTGTGTGTGTGTGTGTGTGTGTGTGTGTGTGTGTGTGTGTTTAAAAGCAATGGGCGGAAGGGACACCCCGCCAGGCTCTGACAGGGTAAAACTGAGAGGGCTAGCCTGTGGCCAAAGTCTGTCCAACAGGTGCGACACTCTTCAAGTGGTGACTAGTCTTCCCAGGGCAGAGACGTGGCGAGGGCAGCCCTGGGGCTGTGACAGGGGCGACCTCACTTCCTCCGAGCCGGGTCGTGGGGGGGGAGGAAGAGCTCCAGGGAGTGAGCCGGTCACGAAACCAGACTCTCTTCGGCTCTCTCCCCCAAACTCCCCCGAGCTTGGGCTCACTTTAGGGATGGACAGCTGTCAAAGCGGGAGCGGGGCGGCCTGGGTGACCCAGCTGGGGACAGGCTCGGGGACTCCGGGCTCCTCCTCCGTCCAGCTCGCCTCCTCGGGCTCGCCCGCAGCCGAGGGTGCCCAAGCCCCACGGCAGCCCCGCGTCCACGCCCGCCCCGCTCACTCACTGCTCGGCCGGGCACCGCATCGCGGCCCGGGGCTGCGCGCCGGTCGTCACCTTCCCGCCCTCCCGCGCCGCGGCCCCCGCCTCGCGCGCCGGCGTCTCGGCGCAGCTCGCTCCGGGCCACGCTCCGGGCTGAGGCATGGTTCCCCGACTCATGGGCGGCCGCCACGCCGCCGGGCCCTGCGCTCCCGCCGTCCCGGGGCCGTGGCTGTGCCGCTGCACCCGCGCCTCGCGAGGTCCGCAGAGCGCTTCCGTGAGCGTCACTCGGCCCCGCCCCGCGACCTTTGACCCGCGCCGAGGGGGCGTGGCGGGAGGCCAGGCGTCCCGGAGCGGGGCGTACGCCTGCGCAGAGCGGCCCGGGCCGCGGAGCCAGAGACCGCTGGTGCCGGACGTCCACTGCGCATGCTCAGATCCTGCGTGCGAGCGCTTCTCGAGACCCCCGGGTACCCAGGCGGGAGGAGTAGGTGTGAGAGGCTGGGCGGGACCCCCGGCGGGGCGGCGTGGAGATGGAAGGCCCTGGTAGTGAAGGGTCCCAGTGAGTTCCGAACTTCACCCTCCGTTTCTTGGGAAACTCTGGCTGGCACTGGTTCCTGAGTGACAGCGCAGCCCTCGGAGCCCACGTGGCCCTCGGAGCGGCTGCGAGGTCACAGTTGAGCAAGCGCAGCTCGGTGCGTAACCTTGAATGTATTGCTTCCTCTGGTAGTTTTTATTTAAGAATAAGAGCAAAGGGCTGGTATTAACAGACACTTCCAAGAGCTGACATGAACTGTTTCCTCGCTGAGGCAGTGGAGGTGAGGAGGTTGAGTGAGGAGGCTTAGCTTCAGCCTTGAGCATGCAGAACCGAAGTCTGGAGGGATGGCCCGACAGGGACAATTCGGAAGCCTGCAAAGAGGTTCAGCGGCAGAACAGGCAGGTAGCGGTGGATCCTATGGAAGGATGCGGGAAGTCAGATCATAAAAAGCCAGGTTAGAGTGAGGAGCTTGAGCTTGGTCTTCGTTGAGTGCTTTTGACGAGATCATTTTGAAAGATCGCTTTTGCCTGCAGTTAAATATTAAACGATAGGGCTAAACTAATAATGTCCGGGGGACAGGGAACACACTAGTGTTAAACATCCTCCACGGCTGATTAAAACTTCCTGAATTATGGAGTGCTAGAAAGTTACAGATTAGAAGCAACTAGTGGCTATTAGGTAAACCTTCATGGAATGTACGGACTTTTAACTTTTACCAACCCAAGAGCAGAGAATATCATCAGATAGCACCAGAGACCTATAACAAACATTTATACCATCTACTTGATTTTTCCTCCAAAGTATTTTGTTTGGGGTTTTTTGTTTGTTTGTTTTTGTTTTTGTTTTGCTTTTTGGAGACAGGGTTTCTCTGTGTAGCTTTGGTGCCTGCCCTGGATCTCACTCTGTAGACCAGGCTGGCCTCAAACTCACAGAGATCTGCCTGCCTCTGCCTCCCGGGTGCTGAGATTAAAGGCATGCACCACCATTGCCCAGCCCTCCAAAGTATTTTTAAACTGCCTTTAACTTACTATTTTACTCATTCTGTTACTATAAAAAAAAAACTACTCATTCTGTTACTATAAAAAAAAACTATGAAACGGTTACCATGCTGGAACGTATTTGGGATAACCCAAGTCTGTATTCCTGGACCATGGTGCCTCATGTTCATTTGGCTCCAGAATAAACTATCTCTTACTCTCTTCCAGGTGAAAACTGTTCTTTGTATAGACAGCTGGGATATAAACTGAGGGAGGTGGGGACATCAGAGGGTCTTTTGAGACAACTCGGAGGCATTCTTTTGTCCTTTTTTTTTTCCTTTAAAGGGTAAGAAACACACATACTAGAAATCCAAAGCATAAAAGAACGAGCAAGCTGGTTGTGGAGTTGAAGGATGTGGGGTTGTAGTAGGCTAAGTAATATGTCACCACCCCAGTTCATGTCCGTCTGGCACCTCACAATGTGTCTACCAGGAGAGAGTCTTTGCAGATGAATTAGGTAAGGTGACATCATGCCGGATTAGGAGGTTCCCTGATGCTCATGCTTGGGGTTCTGAGAGGAGAGGTTACACAGACCTATAAACAGCAGAAGGAGGAAGGCAGAGACCAGAGGGATGCAGCTGGAAGCTAAGGAATGCCGGAAGTTCCCAGAGCTAAGAAAAAGCAGCCAAGGTTATCCAAAGACCCTTCAGAAAAAGCTCAGCCCTGCCAGCCATCTCATTTTACACTTCTAGCTTCCGAAACTTTAAAGGTGGGCTTCTGTTTTATGTCATCTGGTTTGTTGTACTTTGTTATTACCAACCCCAGGAAATTTAATGCAAGGCTCAAATGGAAATAGTTTAAATTTTACCATGCCAAATACGCCTGTAAGTAGCTTAACAGGTGTGGTGGTTTGAAAGAAAATGGCCCCCAAAGAGAGTGGCATTATTAGGAGGTGTGGCCTTGTTGAAGGAAGTGTGTCAGAGGTGGGCTTTGAGGTCTCATATATGCTCAAGCCACGCCCAGTGAGACAGACCACTTCCTGTGCCCTGTGAGTCAAGATGTAAGAACTCAGCTCCTTCTCTAGCACCATGTCGGCCTGCATGTTGCCTTGCTTCCCATCCTGATGATAATGGACTAAACCTCTAAAACTGTAAGCAAGCTACCACAATTAAAAGTTTTCCCTAAGATAATAGGTAAAGATCTTGGATTCAGTATTTTATCTCAAAGGTTTAAAAAAAATACCTTCATGGTATATGTTTAAATACAGAATAGATCTTTCTCTGTTATGTTAAACTTGGAAAATAGCTACAAGGTGGATTTAGGAATCCACTGTGAGAAGGACATAAGTGAAACTCCATTGCTCACTTAACTTCCACCCAGACGTGCCCACACTAAAGGAAGTGGGAGTATGAGAACTACGTGGACATAACATAGGAAGTATCCAAAGGTTTAGCAAAGAGTTGGCAGTTCTGGTCAGGCAATAAGTAAATCGGAAGCAATACCATTCTTGGAGGGATTGCAAAGATTAGTGTCCTGTCAGAGACTTGAAATTTGCATCGGTGGTCATACCTACCATATCCCTTTCCTGCTCACATATTTAATATCTGCAGAACACAAGTGGGGCCTGGGCAATGGCATTGAAGTCTCAAACTCAATTACATGGTAATTCCACTTATATTTCTATCAATAATTTGCTAATTGTGGATCTAGCAAACGCGCTTTTTTCTTCTATACCTGTTGAAAAGAAAAGAAAACCAGAAGGGTTTTACTTTCAACCGGCAAGACTAGAAATAAGCTTTGCTGCCCCGAATGGAGCTACACTAACTCCTGGGCTCTGTGTTGTAATTGAGTCCATAGCAGCCTCCATGTTCACTTTTCCCTCCTACAGAATCTCATACTTATCCTTGACACTGATGATGACATGCAGGAAGTAGTGGAATGGGAAGAAATCGAGGGAGATCTTTGAGGTCAACAGAAGCTGTTTCGTCTCAAGGGTTCATCACTCGGGGCTAAAATCCTGGAAAACCAACAGCCACCAAGGCCACCCCAAGCCAGTCGTTTCCAGAAAACTCAAAGAATGAATTTCACAGACAACTTAAGGGTGGGGATTAGAAAGAAGAGAGCTCAAGACAAAGGAAGCAAGAAGTATTCCTTTATAGCAAGAGGGGAATCCCAAGAAAGGTTGCCACTAAGGTCTTTGTTAGTAAGGCTTTACAGGGTTGAGGCATGGTGAGATCAGCTGATCAAGGCAATTGGCCTACCCATGAGCTGTTCATAAGTTTCTCCATTCTGGTGGGTGGACTGGAGTTTTGGGCACACCTTCAGGACCAATAGCTTCCAGGCAGCTCAGCTCCTTAGGTTGCTATTTGTCTTAGTTTTATTCCCTATTGCTCTGATAAAACACCCTGCCAAAAGAAACTGATGGGGGAAAGCTTATTTTGGCCCAAGATTCTGAGTTACATACAGTCTATCATTGCAGGATGGTCAAGGCAACTGGTTACATCCAGTTAAGAGGGGAGAGAGAATAAATGTGTACTTTCCTATGCTCAGCTCGCTTTCTCCCATTTTATATCATTAATTCATGACCCCAAATTAGGGGATGGTATTGCACACAGTTAGGCTGTGTCTTTCCCCGTGATTTAGCCTAATAGAGATAATCCCTTCCATGCATCTTATGGCCGGCCACCTGACCTAGACAGGCCCTCACTGAGACTCTTCTCCTGGTGATTCTAGAGTGTGTCAACCTGACAAAATGGACAGTCACATTAGATAAAGGAGAAGAAAGGTAAGAAACCAGAGTGAATCAAGACCCCTGAAACGCTTTTGACACTCCCGGCCTGCAGCCAGGACAGAACTACTGACAGAGCAGTCCCAGCCTCTGGCCAAGACTGAGCTGCTTGCCAAGAACAGGAAGCGGAGCTACCCTTTTCCAAGTCCCTCTCTAAACTGCCTGGCCCGTTTCTTTCTCCTGTTTTCACCAACAGCAACCACTCTGGACCTGTTGGCAGTGCTTCAATGTCACAGGTAGGTGCGGGACATCTCCCCAAAATTCTACTTCAGTGAAGATTTAGGATGTCAGGAAGTCACTTCTAAGATGAAAGGTGAATTGTTGTATCTCACCCTTCCTACAGAAAGTGGGGCATGGGGCTGGCAGGCGCTGTGCCCAGTGGGAGAAGAGAAAACTCTGCGGCAGGTCTCAACTCGTCGCCGTGCCACTTGGGCCATATGAGCTTGGAGATCCAGTTGTGCTTGACTTGGTACTGGCAGATGTAGATGCCACTTCGTCTTTGGCAGGCACATAGAAGTGAATCACAGAACAAACTCAGCATTTGGAAGAAAGCCCTGCTCTGTGGAAACTACTCTGGGTTTAGTTGGATGTTGGATGTTGGCCAGAACCGAACCCTTAGATATCACTTTACTATGTGGTCTGAACTCGGTGGCAAATCAGGTTGGTAGTAAATAAATGTTGATAGGATCTGACTGCACATCTGTGGTTTTCTTCGTCATGCCCACAGTCCCAGAATAATGGGGGAAGGGGCATTCAGAGAACAGTTAGAAGAAGGGCATCCTATAAAATATCTGACCAGGCTGGAGTGATGGCTCAGCTGTTAAAAGCGCTTGGTGTTCTTGCAGAAGCCGTGGGTTGGCTTTGCAGCACCCACCATGGTGACTCACAACCACCTTGACTCCAATTCCAAAGGATCCAAAGCCCTCTTCTGACTTCCTCGGGCACTGCACCCACAGAATACACATACACACATGCAGACAAACACTCATACACATAAAAGAGAAATGAAGCCAGGCGATGGTGGCACACACCTTTAATCCCAGCACTTGGGAGGCAGAGCCAGGCAGATCTCTGCGAGTTCGAGGCCAGCCTGGTCTACAACGCGAGATCCAGGACAGGCACCACAACTACACAGAGAAACCCTGTTGAGAGAGAGAGAGAGAGAGAGAGAGAGAGAGAGAGAGAGAGAGAGAGAGAGAGAGAGAGAGAGAAACGAGTCTTAAGAAAAGAGCACTCTTCAGAACTGTCAAGATCTTCGAAAGGAAGCAATTGGAGAAACCATTATAACCAGAGGCAGTCTAGGGGCACAGCAACTAAATATGCAATGGTATCCTTGTAACACAAAACTATTTTTCGGTTATACAAGGGAAGTCTGAATAAACAGTGAATTTTATGTGTAAATATTTGTTCATTAAGGATAGCAAACATACCATGCTAACATGAACATTTTAGTATTCAAACAAACTGGATGGGAAGCATATGATAACTCTATATGAAATATATTTTTTATAAATAAAAACTGCTCTAAAATCTATTGTATTTTTAAAATTTTTAACTTTTAATTATTGTGTGTGTGTGCATACATAGTATGTATAGGGACATACATGCATGTGGAGATAAAAGGGCAACTTAATGGAGTCCATTCTCTCAGCATCTATGTGGATCCCAAAGGACCAAACTCAGGTCTCCAGGCTTGTGTGGCAGGCGTCTTTATTAACCACTGAGTCATCTTGCTGGCCCAAGTCTGTTGTATTTTCAAAACTCAAACTCAAATCACCATGTCATAAATGTTAAAACCAAATCTTTCTAAAATAGTGAAGCATATCCACTTGTATCGTTCTTGTCTATGTCATTTAAATTTCTTACTAATTTTTGGCTCTTTAAGATAGGACTTTTTGGAGCCCAGTCTGGACTCAAACTCACAGTGTAGCTCAAGGGTGACCTGGAGCTGAATGTCCTGCCTCCACCTCCCAAGTGCTAGAATTACAGGTGTTCGTCAAGACACCCCACTCAGAACTTAAATGCTAATTATTTCATCTGCATCTCACCTTTCAAATTTTCTATATGTGTGTGTTCTGTACTACTATCCAGACATATGTGTAGAAGTGTGTATGTGATTCTTCAGCATGATTGTTGAGGACACGTTTATTTTTAACCAATATTATAAAACATAGTTGTATATGTATTTGACTGAAAAACTAAATTAATTTTTTAGAGCTCATCATGAGAAGGCCAGCGCCAGCAAGGTGGCTCAGCAGGTAAGGGTACTTGCCATCAAACTGATGACCTGAGTTCAACCCCTGGACCTGAATGATGGAAAGAGAGAACCAGCTCCCACAAGATGTCCTCTGACCGCCATATGTGCCCCCACATGCTTATTTTCACACACACATTATAAATGCAGTTTTAAAGTATTTCAAAATTCCATAAACTGCGATAACAACAAGCCTACTCTTTTGCCAAAGTGAATAAATGAATAATAATAATATAAAAATACTGTGATCTTAAGTAAAAGCCCATATAGCAACATGGCTAGAGTTGACCCCAATTGCATTAACTGCTATGTAATATGATCGTATAATTTGAAAGTGCTTGGTAGCTGATACTGAAATCACCTTCAGTTAATGCAGCTACTTGGGTGGGGGCTTGCTTAGAATAGCTAATGTGTAAAAGAACTTAAGTTTTTTTTTTTTCATTGAGGTTTTCAACCCTTGGTTATAATTACTGTTCACACATTATACTGCTGGGCCATTATACTGTTCTCATTGTTGGCTTTTAATTCTCTTTAACTAACTTAGTAAAAGTTGGATACATACATACCCTCCTCACGCCTTCTCCACATCATAAACTCTTAACAGCAAAGTTAAAGCTCTATTCTAGTCTATGGACTTCCCCAAAGCCACAGCAATGAAAAAATAGATCTGAAGTGTATTCTGTACATCAACGTCTAAAGTTTTGAGCAGAAAGGTACTTTTTAGTTTATTCTTGTTTCACAGATTGGTGTACAATACTCAGCCTCAACAGGAAGCACTGTTAGTTTCAGTTAGAAATTAACCACTGTAGGAATACCCAGTCATTAATTCGAAAGACCCCCTCCATTTTCAGCATTATGGAATGTTCATGTAAAAAGTAATTTAAAAAAACAGGATTAAATGATGACCAACAAAAAACATGTGCCTTTGCAGTTCTGAGACTGATATAAATCATACAGGAAAAGAAAAAAAGAAGAAGAAATTGTCCAGTTAAAAAAACATACCTTGCAATAGTACTAGTTCACCTGGAAACCCCAAAACATCCCCAAGAGTCTTTACTGGGAGAAGTATGGGTCATAATGAAGTTTATTTTATTGTGAAAATGAAACTTCCATCGATGAAGAGAAGAGAGAAAATGATACCATTATAATCCATGGCCTTGGGGTTCTAGAAAGATTAAACCAGTCTACTTTAACAGAATTTTGTCCTAGAAATTATCCAGGCAGAAGACAGTCTTGATTTCTGTGCCATGGACTGAATTGTGTCTCCCCAAATTCCTCTGCTGAAGTCCTGACCCTTGGTGTGACTGCTGAGGGGCAGGGCTGGGTGAGAAGGTGATGGAGTTTAGCAGAGGTTTTAAGGTATGGGAGTGCACAGACTCTACACGACAAGGCTGGTGCTCTTCCAGGAGACAAGGACACCAGAGCTTAGTCTGTCTGCCGAGGGAGGACACAGCAAAGTGGCAGCCGTTTGAAAGTCAAGAAAAAGCCCCCGCTGTTAGCTTGGTCTCAGTTCCAGGCCACAGAACCGAGGGCTGTTCTTACAGCAACTCAAGCCAGTTCAAATTGTACCATGATGTTGTTCCTCGCACTTACCACTTCAGACAAGACACATGTTTCCTGTGGCAAGGAAATTCGTGACTCATACCATGCACTAGAACTCTGAAGAAGCTAGAGGTGCAAATTTTAGACATTTCCCAAGAAAATATGGGTAAGGAGATTTGTGATGCTTACAGAGACCTTAACCTTCTCAAGAAGTTTAGGATTAGGTCAGATGTCCTCATGTGACCCAGTCCCATCATCTACTGTTCCAATATCTCCACTGATGATAAGGTAAGTTGTCAGTCTTAACTCTTAAAAATCATATCAAGGTATTTCTAAAAATGTAACACAAGCATTGTGGATCTTACACTAATTTGTCCATATATTTACTCATTTCTTGGTCCAGAACCTTGGAATGATATCTAATTGAATTTTTTTTTCAGAAGAAAAGAATATACAGTTGCATCATCAGTTGCATCTCATAGCATTATTTTCAAAGCCTCCGGCAGCTGGACTCCAACAGGTACCAAAGCCTAGCCTTGAGACTTTGTCTTAGATGTGGGTATTTTGGTGTTTACATGAAATATCTTGGCTAATAGGTCTATTAAATGTACTTTAGAATGGGACAGTAAACATAATGTGTAGCAGAAATAGAACTGTGTGACTTTGGGGAAGCATTTTAACCTCTCAGCTTCCAATTTTCAGCCTTTAATTTCACTCACACATGGCTTGCTTTTGAGATTGTCTGTGGAACAAACTACAGTGTGAAGTAAGACATGCTGGTGGCATCTTAATCACCTGGGTGACAGACTCATGACAAGGCTGTGTCTCTTCCTAGCACTGAAGATTGATATTGAACTTAAATAAATAAATAAATCTTATGACACTTCCCAGAAATGGGCATGATTGATTCTAAAACTGAACTTTGTAAGGATGGCTTCTAATTCATTGCTTTCAACGAATTTGAAGAATCTAAAACTGTTAAAATCGTATAATGATAAATTCCTATGACATTGTGTGGAAATGTGTGTATATGTGTGTATACATATGAGCAGTGTGCATCCCTATGTGTATCTGTAGAAGCCAGAAGTTGAAATCAAAAGTCTTCCTTTAACATGGCTCACCTGATTTTTTGATGATAGGACCTTTCACTGAACCCAGGGCTCACTAATTGGCTTGTGTGGTGGTTTGAATGATAATGGCCCCATAGGCTCAGATATGTGAATGCTTGGTTCCCAGTTAGGTTGAACTGTTTGGGAAGGGTTAGGAGGTGTGGCTTTATTGGAGTAACTGTGTCACTGGGGGTGGGCTTTGAGGTTTCAAAAGCCATTCAGTTCCTAAGTAGCTCTCTCTGCCTCATGCTCACAAATCAGCAGGTAAGTTTTCAGCTACTGCTCCAGTGCCATTCCCACCTGCTGCCATGCTGCCGTCCATGGTGGCCATGTACTCTGACCCTTTGAACCATCAGCCTCAAATTAAACCCCCTCTTTTATAAGTTGCCTTGATCGTGGTGTTTTGTCATAGCAATAGAAAAGTAACTAACTATGACAGCTGGACTGGCTGGCCAGTGAGCCCCTGGGATCCTCCTGTCTCTGCCTCCCAGAACTGGGATTACAGGTGCACAACACCATGCTTGGTCACACAATTTTTTTAATGTTTGTTCATTTTTGCCTGCATGTAGATCTGTACCACATTTGTGTCTGGTGCCATCTGGAGGCCAGAAGAGAGTATTGGATTCCCCTGGAACTGGGGTTACAAATGGTCTTGAACCTCCATGTTGGCTCTAGGAATCAGCTTGGGTTCTATGTGAGAGCAGGGGGTGCTCTGAACCACTGAGCTACCTCTCCAGCCCCTGCCTAGCTTTTTACCTGGGTGCTGAAGATGGGAGCCCAGGTCTTCATGACTGTGCAGTCAGCTCTTTACTCACGGAACCATCTTCCTGCCCCCAACTGTTGTATTTTTGGCATGGAATTCAGAAATTCAAAGAACTGATTTTGTTAAAACAAGCCTCCATTTGCAACTGTTTGTGAATTTCTTAGTACTTATGTCTCTCAACCTCCCAAATAGGGATAGAATTGTCATTAAATCCCATCTGTTTTCAACAATAACTAGCATTCATCAGCAAATTTTCAGAGAGATGTATTCAATAAAATGTTATTACGTGTATATAACAATTTTCAAAATTTGCAATGTGTTGTTTTGGTTAAGTTTCCACTATTAATTGTTATAATAAGTAAAAATTTCAAGTAATTTTAAGTAATAAAAGATTTCCAAACAAAGATACCAACATTTACTTATAATACCATATAAATTATATGTCTTAAAATTAAGCATCTAGGGATATCCATAGAATTTTTAGCAGACAATCAATGATTATACTTACGATATCCTAAGGTTAGCAGTAGGTCTACGTTCTTACTCATTTGCAAATGACCAGAAATTTATGAAGTTCATTCTGTGTGTCAGAAACTACTTGGCAACCCAGTTTATATACACACGGAGTGAACATGAGCCTCTCTCTTGCTGTTGTGTGTTGCAGAGGGGTTATTATTAATAAAGTATGGTTCCATTACCTTGTCAGTAATTGAATATATATATTCCCTCAAAGAGAATAAGAGACAGCTTATTCTGAGTCAAATATGTGTGATTATGTCCTGAAAACCAAGTTCATGTGCCCCAAATTACATGTTACAAACCTGTTACAATTTGGTCTGGATCTGGGATATTCCAACTCTGCACAATCATGAAATTCTAATCAGTCAATCAGACTTGTAGAAACTTTAACAAAGGCATGGCTCCCTTTATTGGACAAGCGTTACATCTTTGCTTGGGAAAGCCAAATGTTGCTCTGTGTCCCACAGCACTGGGAATGCTCAGTCCTAGGATGTGATAAAGGTGAGTATCGAGGAAAGCAGTCCCCAGGGGAAGGAAATCACTGTTAGCCGTTAAGAAGTCCTTAAGCTGGCAGTGGTGGTGCACACCTTTAATCCCAGCATCCAGGAGGCAGAGGCAGGCAGATCTCGGTGAGTCCTAGGCCAGCCAGAGATACCCAGTGATCATAGTCACATTTATGACCATCATGACCTGGGGGCTTTTTCCTTCCTTCCTTCCTTTTTTTCTGTTTGCTGTATCTGGCATAAGTTTTACATGGATTTGAGGATGTCATACCTAAAGCTAAAATGGCCTACAAGGTGAAGGAAGACATGGGAAACGGATATGCTAATCACCATCCTCCAAAGGTCATAATGTTTATCTGAGTGGCTATCACTTTCTCCCATGTCTATAGTGGTTTATATTCTGTGAAATATTTTATGGATGCTTAGAGTATTTGAAATAATTTATTATAATTTTAGGTTTTCTTCTGGGCAGTTTGATTTTATAGCCAGAACCTCATGCAGAGTGTCTGCTTATAATTTTAGTGAAGCTTGATCTTAATGTCCAAATTACTGTAACTGTTATTTGTGACTAATAGTTTCATTTTTTTCCTATTATTTTGGTAGTACACCAAATTCCAATTTTTTAGGTAAACGCATATTCACATTACAAAAAAATATCAGATAATAATACACTGTCATTTTAAATTCCTTCCTAACGAAAATTTCCTTTCCTACCTACCAATTATTAGTCATAGACTAGACTTGTGGGGTGCCAGGATTCTATCGGTTTTGTGAGCATAACAAAATCTTATTTCTTGTTTTAAAATCACAAAGGGAAATAAGAATCTAACAGGGATATTTATGTAATATCGCCCACCTATCTATTGACAAAATATGACCATTACTTTGTATGAAGGTTTGCGTGAGAAATGACCCAGGCATTTGACCCTTTGGTCCCCAGGTGGCGGTGCTGTTTGGGGAGGTGCAGGGGCAGCAGGTGGAGCAGCCTTGCTGGAGGAGGTGGGAGAAGTCTGCCAGTGGAAGCAGGCTTGAGATGAAAGGCCTCCTGCCTCTTCCAGTTCTTTCTGCCTGTTCTTTTCTGTTGAAAAGACGAGCTTCCTGCCCCGGCCACTGGGCCTGCTTCCTGTCAGTCAGATCCATAAACCCGAACAAACGCATCTGTAAGTTGCCTTCACCATCGTGCTTTCCAATCTCAGCAGCTCAGAAGAAACCAATGTGCACATTATTTTCCAAGCCCAGCTACCTGTACCGTGGGCCACTTTTGTAACGAGTCTTTTTCTGTCCCGCCTGCTAGCTACCAAATAACGATACGGGGACTTTTCATTAATTATGAAAGCTCGGCCAATAGCTTAGGCTTGTTCCTAACTAGCTCTTACAACTTAAATTAGCCTATATATATATATATATATATATATATATATATATATATATATATATATATATATATATATATATATATTAATCTACATTTTGTCACGTGGCATAACCTCTCTTCTGTCTTGTACCTCCTGTTTCCTCTCCGTTGTCTCCTGGCATCTCCTATGTGCCTAGATTCTTCTTCCTCTTCCTCTCTCTCCCCAGAAATCCCACCTATACCTCCTGCCTAGCAATTGGCTGCCTAGCTCTTTATTGCACCAATCACAGCAAATACATCTTCACACAGTGTACAAATATCCCACAACACACTTTGAAGGTTCATTTAATTGGCAAACATGGGCTCTTGAGTTATATAGTTGTTTGGATTACAATTTTTCTCCTTTTTTGAAATAGCATGTTTTCTATACCTCCTATTTTTGAACATGAGTCCCTTTCTAAGCCATGGTCTTCTTTATTATATTCAGCAGATTCAGTCTGCCCTGAAATCCCTAGCCCACTACTTGTATCTCCAGAGAGGTCTTTCTGGCTCTGACAACTGGCCACTTGTGGTGGTTTGAGTGAGAATGTCCCTCAGGTGTTTGAACTCTTGGCCCCCAGCTGGTAGTGCTGTCTGGGGACATTTAGGAGGTGTGTCCTTGATGGAAGAAGTGTGTCACTGGGGGTGGGCTTTGAGAGGTTAAGGACTCACACAATTTGTAGTCAACTTTCTCTGTGCTTGTGGTTCAAGATGTGAGCTGTTGACTTCCTGCTCTAGCCTCCGTGTCTCTACTCTGCCATCATGGACTCTTACCCTTTGGAATGGTAAATCAAAAGAAACCCATCCTTCTGTAAGTTGCTTGGTCATGGTGTTCTATCACAGAAACAGAAAAGTAACTAATAAACCAATTTTGATTAAAAAATAAATTTATATTGTCATTGGAGATTTTTTGTAAATTATTTGAGTAAATTTTTGGGTATCTCAAATAGGAAATAATAGAGTTGAAGTAGGGTAGGCAGAAATATGAACACACCACAGGATTTCCCAGTACCTCTATTTTGTTGTATCTTAACGTTTTAGTCACCAACTCTAGCATGGTAATCCAATTGGTTGAACCTATTTAATATTCTTCCCTTTTTCTTTTGTTTTGTTTTGTTTTTTTTTGTTTTTCGAGACAGGGTTTCTCTGTGTAGCTTTGCGCCTGTCCTGGAACTCACTTGGTAGCCCAGGCTGGCCTCGAACTCACAGAGATCCGCCTGACTCTGCCTCCCGAGTGCTGGGATTAAAGGCGTGCGCCACCACCGCCCGGCTTCTTCCCTTTTTCTTAGCAAGAAAGAGTGCTATTGTTTTGGGCACTGAGTTTAGATTTAAAGTCCAGTTAACCCCAAGTGGAAATCCTTTTGGAAGATTTAAAGTAGTTCTCTGCCCATGTAAAAGCTGGTTTTTTTCCCCCCAAAATTGTACTTAATGAGAATTTTGTAATGGTAGTGAAAAGAATGAGTCTTTTTATGATGTGAAGATGAGTTGGGTGTGGTACATCTTTAATCCCAGCACCAGGGAGGCAGGGGCAGGCAGTTGTGTGAGTTCAGGTCAGCCTGATCTATAGAGCAAGTTCTAGGACAGGCAGGACTACACAGAGAAACCCTGCCCCTAAAAAATAAAAATAAAAAGAACTAGAACATGAAGTCATGTTCAATTCAGTCCAGACTAAATGAAGGCCAGGGACACACTAAAAGTTCTACATAGGACAGATGTTAACAAATAGATTTAAATATCTACCTACTAAAATAGTCTACTATTACTGTGGAATTTATCAGGAATGCCCCAAGGAGGCATAGTTCTTTCTAATAGAAATTTTTCTACTGCTAAGAATTGGCTTTAAGGGCTGGAGAGATGGCTCAGAGGATAAGAGCACTGACTGCTCTTCCAGTGCTCTTCCAGAGGTCCTGAGTTCAATTCCCAGCAATCACATGGTGGCTCACAACCATCTGTAATGAGATCTGGTGCCCTCTTCTGGCCTGCAGTCATACATGTTGTATACATAATAAATAAACAAATCTTAAAAAAAAAAAAAAAGAATTGGCTTTGATAAGGAAAGACTTCAACCCAATGGGTACAAAAAAAAAGTAGCATTTGAATAAAATCTAATCATCAAATCAAGCAGACCATTCAGTACAAGGATAAAACAGAATTCCTGTTCCCTAAGCCAGTTTCTATTATTATTGTTGTTGAAATGTAAGCCCTTAGTGTTGTGAGTAGGAAGTGTGCTGGCTCCTTTTAGTCAACTTGACACAAGCTAGACTCAACAGAGAGGAGGGAACCTCAGTTGAGAAAACACCTCCCCATAACATCTGACGGTAGGCAAGCCTGACGGGCATTTTCTTAATTAGTGATTGACGTGGGAGGACCCAGCCCATTGTGGGTGGTGCCACCCCTGGGAAAAGTGCAGGCTGCATAAGGAAGACTGAGCAAGCCAGTATGCAGCTCTCTTCCATGGCTTCTGCATCAGCTTCTGCATCCAGGATCCAGCCCTCCTTGGGTTCCTGTTCTGACTTCCTCCAATGATGGACTATGATCTGGAAGTGTAAGCCAAATAAACCCTTTCCTCCCCAACTTGCTTTTGATCATGGTGTGTCATCACAGCAATAGTAACCCTAAGACAGGAAGTTAGGTTTTAGTGTGATGTTAATGTTTAATTTTGATCTAAGGAATTTCTAATAACTTTCATATATATATATACATATATATACACACACACACATACACACACACATACACACACACACACACACACACACACACACACACACACACACACACACACGAGATACTGAGATGAAAGTCTCACTATGTAGCCCTGGCTGTCCTGGACCTGGCTATGTAAATCAGGTTAGCCTCAAACTCACAGAGTTCTGCCTGCGACATCTTCCAAGGTGCCAGGATCAGAGGTGTGTGTAACATGAATCTTAAAAGCTCTTATTAATAAAAACAAACCCAGAGCCAGTTATTAGGGTGAATGCTGGAAGATCAGAGAAGCAGAACAAGCCACAGCTTCCTCAACTTGCCAATTCCTCAGCTGATCCTGTTTCCTCAGACTGGAAGCCTCTGAGTCCTCATCCAGAATGAATCTCAGCTGAACCATTGCTCAAAAGCCTAAAAGTTTAACCAGCTCTAGTTCCTGGTCCTCACACCTTATATATCTTTCTGCTTTCTGCCATCACTTCCCGAGATTAAAGGTGTGAGTCACCATGCCTAGCTATTTCCAATGTGGTCTTGAACTCACAGAGATCCATGCCTCCAGGAGGCTAGGATTCAAGGTGTGAGTGCCACCATTTTCTGGCCCCTGTATCTAGTGGCTGTTCTGTCTCTGACCCAGATAAGTTTATTAGGGTGCACAATTTTTTGGGGCCACAGTATTACCACAGGTGTGCACCTCCTACAAATAGCTAAGTACACACTCTGTTTAAGTTTCATTTTCCGCCTGGCAATAGTGGCGCATGCCTTTAATCCCAGCACTCGGGAAGCAGAGGTAGGTGGATCTCTGTGAGTTCGAGGCCAGCCTGGGCTACAGAGTGAGTTCCAGGACAGGTTCCAAAGCTACACAGAGAAACCCTGTCTCAGAAAAAAAGAAAAAAAAGTTTTAGCTTCCACAAACCTTATGAAATACTTTTGCCCTCACATTTCGTTTTCCATTTGTAAAACTGTTTTAGAACAAAATCTCATTTTACCATACAAAATTCCTTCTCACACAGAAGCATTTTCCTTTAAGTTCTTTCACCAAAAACATACTCAGCACTGATGACTTTCATCTCTGCTTTATGCTTCATGTGCCCTTTCTGCCTTCAATTTTTTTTTTACAAAATTTATGACTTAACAAGGTGAAATAACTTTATATTTCAGTGAAACCCCAGGAACCTGTGTCTGAAAACACAGGTAGAATGCTGACAGTCCTGAACATTTTCTCTTACCAGAACATTGAGATGAACTATTCGTTAAACGTTTAAATCTCATTACCATGAGCAGTTGGGAGCAAAGTAACCAAAACGTGGCATCTCTGCCTTCATCCTGTGCTGGGGCCCTTGTGTTGGGTCAGGTGACACTTATATTGGAGTGTCGGTTGCTCAGTGTCTGTCCATCCGGCCCATTTAATCCCAGTTCAGAGATGAAGGCTCACATCTTTGGACCCAAACCTGAAGTCACCTTGGATTCTTGGGACAGCAGAGTTTCCCAACACAGACCAGCCCCCATATACGGCCAATTATCCACAAGGGCAAAGCTGCACCCATCATCAATGTTCTCCCGAGAACCAGTTTTATCCCCTCAAATAATAAAGACTTCTTAAGATAGCCTTGCGACACCAGAGTTCAGAGTCATCAAGGGGACTACACCTAGCTTAATTATGTATGTCTCTTGTCCCTCCTCTCAATCCCTTTTCTGTTAAAGTTCAAAGCTCCTGTCGGTACCTGAAGACAGACAGGTGATTAGACTCCCCCCATCTGTCCCCTCACCCCACGGTCACATTGACCAAACTCTCCCTTGGCCACTCAGCATGCCTCATCTCTTGAATGTGCGTATTGGGAAGGGTGGCTGAGCCCATTCTGTTGGAGCTGGCAGAGCCAGGACCCTGGCCCACCTTAAATATGGACAGAACAGAAAGGAGAAAGGAGCAGAAATGTCAGACGAGCGCCGTTAACCACCTTCCTCTGCTGTCCGATCCACCCGCCTGTGAGGGGTCCCAGCTGCATACTCCTGCTGATAATTAAGCAGTTCTGGTGATGTTGTACTTGGCTGGCTGCAGTCTCGTCCCGTTTTCTAAAATGGTCTGAGAATTCCTGGTCACTTCACTGTCAGCACTTGGGAAGCTGAATCCAGTTCTCAGGAGATGACGGCTTCCGCTCCAGCGTGCAGCCTCAGCCTCAGAAATCATTGCCTTCATCCATGTAAGGCTCCCTGGTGTGGGCTTTCACAGGTCCTGTGATCCAAGGCCACCGTGGAGGAAGGGGTAAGGACGCCAACATACCTGTGGCTTCAGCCACAGGCATAAAATAAAGCCAAAGCTGTGACTCTCATCCCACTTCCAGTGAGAGGGGGACGGATGCTTTTTAGTAGAAGAGGCTCCTGCATGCCAGTTCTGTCCCCTCCCCAAGATGAAAGAAATGGCAAACAGTTGCCTTTTGTGAACTGCACACGCGAGGGTGGGACTTCCTCTTATGTCAGTGACACAGCACACTGCATCAGAGGTCTGGACCAGTATTTGTAAAATAACAACTGTACCTAACGTTTGCCTAGAATTTTCTAGTTCACAAAGCGCCTTTAATACACTGTCCCATTGTGTTCAGACCTGAACTTGTCAGACTCTCTGGAGGTAGGCCTACTTATCTTTCTTATTTATCTAAAAGGTTGTGCGCAGTTTTACAGAACGTGCTGGGCTTATCATAACCTTCGACTTCACTGGTCACTGCAATTTCCTCGAATAAATTATTCTTTGGAGTACAGACGGCCTCTTTGTGAGTGAGTCCAGTCATGGACGCTAGGTGGCATCGTAAGTCCCTCTCCTGGGCTGGTTTCTAAAAACCCAGCAGTTCTCCATGTACAGCCTGGAGCTCTAGCAGAGTCCAGGGTAAAGAAACAGGGACAAAACTGTACAGAAAGAACCTAGAAGTTCGTTTTTCTAGTTTCCTACCATGAAACAAGTGCTAGAGGAATAAAAATCCTTCACAAAAACTGCCAGCGCTAATCAAGTGAAGAGGCTCAATCCGAACCCCCGAGCTGTCATTTAGCAGCCGGTTTTCTTGAAGAAAGTCTATTTGCTGCCCTGTGTGAACCTCACCAGATTGCCGGGGTGACCAAGTGAAGACACTTGCAAGTGTGACACTAAAACCCCAAATTCCCTGGTGATAAAAACACCCCGACAAAGCAACTTAAGGAAGGGTTTATGCTGGCTTTCAGTTCCAGGGCACAGTTCATCACGGCAGGGAAGTCATAGCCACTGGAGGCAGCTGGTTACATGGTATCCACAAAAAGAAGGAGAGAGTAATGGGTACAGGCACTCGGCTACTCTCTTCACCCCTTCATACAGCCAAGTATCCCAGCCCAGAGATGGTGCTACCCACAATGGGCAAATCTTCCTACCTCAACTAAGCCAGTCAAGATAATTCCTCACCCACATGCCTAGAGGCACACCTCCCAGGTGATCCTAGGTCCCTTCAAGTTTACAATTGAGGCTAACCACTGTCTTAGTTAGGGTTTCTATTGCTGGGATGAAACACCATGACCAAAAAGCAAGTTGGGGAGTGTGGTAGTTCAATATTATGTAATTGGCTCCCATAAGCTCATAGGGAGTAGCACTATTAGGAGGTGTAGCTTTGGTGGAGTAGGTGTGACCTTGTTGGAGGAAGTGTGTCACTGTAGGGGCAAGCTTTGAGGTCTCCTATGCTCAAGATACCACCCAGTGTCACAGTCAACTTCCTGTTGCCCTACTGATCAAGATGTAGCCAGCACCATGTCTGCCTGCATACCACCATGCTCCCAGCCATGATAATGGACTGAACTCTGAACTGTAAGCTACTACCTCAATTAAACGTTTTCCTTAATAAGAGTTGCCTTGGTCACGGTGTCTCTTTACAACAATAGAAACTCTAAGACAGGGAGGAAAGGGTTTATTCAGCTTATACTTCCACATTGTAGTCCATCATTAAAGGAAGTCAGGACAGGAACTCAAACAGGGCAAGATCCTGGGGGCAGGAGCTGATACAGAGGCCACAAAGGGGAGCTGCTTACTGCCTTGCTTCCCATGGCTTGCTCAGTCTGCTTTCTTACAGGACCACCAGCCCAGGGATGGCACCACCCACCATGGGCTGGGCCCTCCCCCATTGACCACTAATTGAGAAAATGCCTTACAGCTGAATCTCATGGAGGCATTTCCTCAACTGAGACTCCTTCCTCTCTGATGACTCTAGCTTGTGTCAAGTTGACACACAAACCAGTCAGTACAACCACTAGGGCCTCCCTGCCCTGCTGTTTCTCCTCTAATTCTACGTCCCATGCTTCCATCTGTCAGCCTTCAAAAGTCAAATGACCAGGATGCTTTCATTATTGCTGACGTGGCATTCTGCGCTCTACATTTTAAGCTACAACTTCTACCACTCTCCATTGCCTGTGAAAAATAATTTCTACGTATTGATTTTAAACACAGACCAATAAAACTGCTTTGTCACTATTGGCTTTCCATTGGTCTCTCTGCTAACATGGGGTACCCTGATAAGGACTGGATCATTCAGTTGGCATACCCAGCCTTGTTCCTATAGTAACAATATGTGTTTCTTCATTTGATATTAATTAAAGCTATTGAATTTTTCCTTCTAATAGCAGTTCATTCTGGCAGAGTATCTGATGACGGTTACCCTACCAGACATCCAGAACCACCAGGGCTACAGCCCTCAGATATCATCATAATTGTGGTTAATCCCTTCCCAAAGCTTTGGAAACTCTGGGTGAACATGTTTCTGTGCCTGAGCTGAACATTTTGCAAATGAAAGATGTTTTTAGTAGGAGAGAGAACATTCTCTGGTACATAGTGGGAACTGCAAGTAGGAAAATATATTTTCAGCACAGGACTGTGAGAATTGGAAGACACTTTCTCAACTTGATATAAGTGTTGGATAAATACACTTGGAACTTTCAAGGGAAGAATACTAATCTTGGCTCACTCATTAGATACTTTTACTTATCCTGCCATGCACGAAGGGGAACACAACTCTCTTTTATTCTTCTGTCATACAAGGCATTCTGATAGCTTCCCTTCCCTCCATTCCTCCCAGTTCCCCATCCACCTCCCCTCTCCCCCAGATTCACTCCCCCCAGTATTCCCCTTGCCCAGGAAAGAGCAGGCTTCCCAAGGACATCAACAGAACATGGCACAACAAGATACAATAAAAACAGGCACAAACTTTCACATGAAGGCTGGGTGAGGCAAACAGGTAGGAGGAAAGGGTCTCAAGAGCAGGCAAAAGAGTCAGAGACACCCCTACTCCCACTGTCAGAAGTCCCACAAAAAACAAAGCCAGCAACCATAACATATATGCAGAGGATCTAGTGCAGACCGTGGAGAAATCTGGGAAGAGAAGATCGAGGAGAGGCAAAAGAAGGAGAAGGAGAGGAGGATTTCATGGACCAGCCACCCAGCTATACAGCAAACCACAGAGTAAGAAGTAAAGAAAGGTTTATAGAATAGAGAAAGATAAAAGCCCAAAGGCAAAAAGTAGATGGGATAATTTAAGAAAAGCTGGCTAGAAACAAGCCAAGCTAAGGCCAGGCATTCCTAAGTAAGAATACATCACCATGTATTTGGGAGCTGGGTGGTGGGCCCCCCAAAAGTAATGAGTTACCTCTCTGGGTCTGTGGATTGTATAGCATAATTATCCTTTTCTTAACAGCTAATATCCACTTGCAAGTGAATACATACTATGTTTGTCTTTCTGGGTCTGGGTTACCTCTCTCATTATGATTCCTTTAGTTTCATCCATTTGCCTGCAAATTTCATGGCATCTTTTTTTAAACAGCTGAGTAATACTCCAATGTGTAAATGTGCCACATTTTCTTTATCCATTTCTTCAACCATTCCTTGGTTGAGATCTATCTGTATCCAGTTTCTGGCTATTATAAATAAAGCTGCTATGAACATAGTTGAGCAAGTGTCCTGGTGGTAGGCTGGAGCGTTCTTTGGGTATATGCCTAAGAGTGGTATTGCTGGGTCTTGAGGTAGATTGATTCCTATGTTGATTTCCATAGTGGCTGTACAACTTTCCATTCAGCAGTGGAGGGATGTGTTTCCCTTGCTCTACATCCTTGCCAGCATGAGCTGTCACTTGTGTTTTTGATCTTAGCCATTCTTACAGATCGAAGATGGAATATCAATGTTGTTTTGATTTTAATTTCCCTGATGGTTAAGGATGTTTAGGTGTTTCTCAGCCATTTAAGATTCTTCAACTGTGAATTCTCTGTTCAGATATGTCCCCCATATTTAATTGGATTAAACTTTTTCTTCATTTTTTGATACTAGTTTCTTGATTTCTTTATATATTTTGGATATGAGACCTTTATTGGACATGGAGTTGTTAAAAATCTTTTGCTATTTTGTAGGTTGCTGCTTTGTCCAAATGATGGTATCCTGTTGTGGATAATCACATGTGTCTCTGCCTAAGACACCTTCTGATTGGTTTGATAAAGAGTTGAATGGCCAATAGCTAGGCAGGAGAGAATAGGTAGGATTTCTGGGGAGAGAAACTGTGGAAACAAGAGAGGAGGAGAGACACAGCAAAACAGAGCAAGTCAGACATACAGAATGGGAGTGAAGTAAAAGCCACGTGGCAAAACATAGATTAATAAAAACAGGTTAATTTAAGTTACAAGAGCTAGTTGGGAACAAGCCTAAGCTAAAGCTTTCTTAATTAATTATAAGTCTCCATGTCATTATTTGCGGGCTGGCAGCCCCAAGGAGAAACTACTACTACAGTATCCTTTGCTGTGCAGAAGCTTTTCAGTTTCATGAGGTTTCATTTAGTAATTGCTGATCTTCAGTGCCTGTGCTACCAGTGTTCTGTCCAGGGAGTTGTTCCCTGTGCTAATGCATTCACGGCTATTCTCCACATTCTTTTCTATCAGGCTCAGTGTATTTTGGTTTTGTGTCGAGGTCTTTGATCCACTTGGACTTGAGTTTTGTGCAGGATAATAAATATGGATCTATTTGCATTCTTCTATATGCAGACATCCAGTTAGACCAAGGGCAATATCTTCCTCATTGACGTGTGTGTGTGTGTGTGTGTGTGTGTGTGTGTGTGTGTGTGTGTATAAAATGAATACATATTGAAGAATAGATTGTGAGAATATGAACTTAAATTTTATAATATTGTGGTAGTTTGAACGCAATTAGCCTGCATAAGTTCATAGGGAGTAGCACCATTAAGAGGTGTAGCTTCATTGGAGTAGTTATGGCCTTCTTGGAGGAAATATGTCACTATGGGGGTGGGCTTTGAGGTCTCATCTATGTTCAAGCCACGCCCAGTGTCTCAATCTACTTCCTGTTGCCTTCTGATCAAGATGTAGCCATCATCATGTCTGCCTGCATGCCGCCATGCTCCCCACCATGATGATAATGGACTAAACTCTGAACTGCCAACTGTAAGCTGCCACCTCAATTAAATGTTTTCCTTTATAGGAGTTGCCATTGTCATGGTGTCTCTTCACAGCAATGGAAACCCTAACTAAGACAAATATGAAACAGCCTCAAGCTTTCATTTTTGTTTGTTCCTCACTTTCATTTTAAATAAGTCTTTTTTGTGTGTGTGAAGATGCAAGCAGACTCAGTATAATCGAAAGACAAAGAACAGAGGCATGCCTCTTCTGCAGGATACAAATGTATCGTAGCCTCAAACACACATATTTTACCATGTCTCCAAAGAACTTTCATTCATTTAGTATTCATCAATTATGTAATGAAATGAGTTCACTGCTTTGTAACAACCTATTCAAAGCAATGATATTGGAATTATTATGTGCATGCATGTTTATGTGTGTGTTTGTACATTTTCATGTGTGTGCAGGTGCCTGTGGAGAGCAGAAGTCAATGTCAGGTATCTTTCTGAAGCACGCTTTACCCTGTCTTTCTAGAAAGGATCTTGAATTAAACCTGGAGTTTACCGATTCATTTAATCTGGATACCCAACAAGTTCCAGGGATTTCCCTGTCACTGCACCCCAGTATTAAAATTATAGGTGTGAGCAGCTGTGCATGGCTCTTTTCAATGTAGCTGCTGAGGATTGAGTTCGGATCCTCATGCTTTCAGAGCAAGCACCATACTGAGTGAACCACCTCCTCAGCCCTGACATTATTCCTCCATTCTATTAATGAACTCTTGAACAGTTGCCAAGGGAGTAGACATTTGGAAAAAGTCAAGAAGGATCCTAAAAAGTATCTTTCATGCCACAAAAGAGTAGAAAGACAGCCCATAAAATGGTAGAAGATCTGTATCTGATAAGGAAAACTATGTTAATAATATTTTCACTTCAACAATGAAAAAACAAATGTGTAAAAAAAAAAAATGAGTAAAGGGGAAGAACAGACATTTCACCAGAAAAATAACAAATGGCCAATAAATACAAGAAAAAGTGTTCAGAATCATAGTCATTAGGGAAATGCAAGTAAAATCAGAACCAAGATGAGATGTACCTTTACACTTGTTAGGGTGTCTAAAGGAGACAGTCACACACGCTGGTGTGTGTTAGTTTCCTTTCTGCTGCTGTAATTAAAAACACCCAACTCAAAAGCAGCATAGGGAGGAGAGAGGTTATTTGGCTTATAATTCAGCCTATCGCTGCAGGGAAATTCAGAGGCAGGAGCTTGAGACAGATGAGACAGCAGGCCCCATCACTTCCACAATCAAGAGTAGAAAGAAATGAATGCACCCCTGCAGTCTGCTCTATCTGCCTGCCGGCTTTATTCTCATTTATACATGTATTTCAGGGCCTGACCTGGGGGAAATGCAGCCCACGGTGGACTGGGGCTTCATACATCAAACGACAGTCAAGACAACCCCCCTTAGACATGCCTAGAACAAGCTGTTCTAGATGACTCACCAATTGTCTCTTTCTAGGTGATGACAGGTTGTGCCAGGCTGACAGAACTAACCAGCACAGTGAGGATGTGGAAAAATGGAAGCCCTCATACACTGATACTGTAAAGCTAAAACGACACAATTTTGTTTTGGAAAGGTATTTGGAAGTTCCTCTAGATGTTAAAAGCATCATACAATCCAACAATTCTACCCCTAGGCATAGACTTTAAAATATTGAAAACAATGTACACGAGAAGTTACACACGGATGTTCATGGAAACACTTGAAATAATAACCAAATAGTGGAAGCCGCTCAACTGCCCACCAACTGCTGAACAGATCAATAAAATGTGGTATGTTCATACAAGAGATCTGTCCACTAAAGTAGTAAAGCACTGATTCATGTCAATGCAAACACAATCCCTGAAACTTGATTTGTAAAGGAAATCAGTTATGAAAGGCCATACTGAATGATCCTGCCTACATGAAATATCCAGAATAGACAGATCTATATAGATAGGAGGTAGATCTATGCTTGCCAGAGGATCAGGGATAGAAATATTGAGTTATCACTCATGGATATAAGATTACTTCTTGTGGTAGTAAACATGTTCTAAAATTAGATAGCAATGGCAGTTCTAAACCTTTATGAGTTCACTAAAATCCACTGGATTATACACATCACAAAAATGAATTTATCAGCATGCAAACTAACACTACAGCTGTTATTCTTAAATCCCTTCAAATTTTTAAGTAGGAAACAATATCTAGCAAATAATAATTTTTATCTGTACTGTCGGCACCCCAAACAGAAGCCTAGAAGAAAACGTGTACCACAGTTTTAGTGCATCCTTGAACATCTGTGGCATACCCTTTTCAGCACCACGGACAGATCCCTCAACAGCTGCCATACTTTGTGTATGTGAGTGGCTAACCAAGGTCTGCTACAGTTTTCTAAAAGTGATACTTCTTTAGCACTTCTATATGTTATGGTATTCATGATTGACTCATGTACATTTTGTGAGCACCTGCATAAGAAACACAGTATCTGCTATACTACCTCGTTCATGTATTTATTTAACAAACATATGTAACTGACTCATTACCTCTATTAGGGTCATTTTCTCATCCAAAACATGATTACTTGCATACACATGATAAAAATAGACAACTTATGAAATAACTCATATTACTTATGATCAATGAAGTGTTTTTATTACTGAATTCTTGAAAAAGTCATTAGGCAATTTATTTTCTTTAGGAAATCATCTATGACAGTAGAAGCCCAGACATGTATTCTGGGTGTACTCAAGGATTAAGATTGATTCAACTGAAACCCTTTATGGCCAGAATGAGGTTCTTGAGCATGTTTCAGATTGATGCAAATTCCCAAGAAATGGACTAGTTTCTAGAGGACATGAAGAAAATTGCCAGCTGTGCATCTAATCTTTTATCCTCTGGAATTTGGACCCATGATGAACTTTAGCAGCCAATCTGCAGATTCCACTCCCTTACACATAATTCTATGTGATCATTCCTGTCAACAAAGTTTAAGAGGTATGCTGATTCTACCCCCATAAAATGTTGTTTATAATTCTGCAAGATTTATCACTTCAAAATGAGAAACTGGATATAAGGGAGATAGGTACCTCAGCAGTTAAGTGTGTTCTCTGAGCTTGCTACTCTTACATAGGACCTAAGATACTTTCCCACCACCTAAAATGGGGCAGCTCACAATAGCCTATAACACTTGCTCCAGGGTATCTAATGCCCTTTTCTGGTTGCCATGGGCACCTTGTATGCATGTACAAACACACACACACACACACACACACACACACACACACACACACACACACACACACATGCACACACAAAGTGAATCTTAAGAAAGGAAGAAATTGTATATTAAAGTTCTATAAATAAAGAGAGAAAAAACCTGTGTAAAATTATGTAATGTCTCTGACCTTCACAATCCCATCCATGCAGTTAGGTAGAGAAATGGACAAGATGGTCTTCAGAGAGCTACCTAAATGTTTACAATCCCCCCACCCCAGTGGTGGTTTGACAGGTACGGGCCCCGTAGACTCATGTGTTTGAATGCGTGGCCCATAGGGAGTGGCACTATTAGGAGGCGTGACCTTGTTGGAGTAGGTGTGGCCTTGCTGGGGGAAGTGTGTCTCTGGGGGGGTAGGCTTTGAAATCTCAGCCGCTCTCTTGCTGCTGCCTGCGTATCAAGATGTAGAACTCTCAGCTCTTTCTCCAGGACCGTGTCTGGGTGAATGCCACCGTGTTTCCTGCCATGATGATAATGGACTACACCTCTGAAACGATAAGCCAGCCCCAATCAAATGTTTCCTTTGTAAGAGTTGCTGTGGTTATGGTGCCTCTTCACAGCAATAAAACCTGAAGACAAGAGACTGAGGTATTGCTGTGATAGGCCTGACCATGCTTTTGTTTGGAGGAACGTGGACTTGGAAGTTTGGATTCGAAAAGCAATTCAACCCTGTAAGTGGGGCTTAATGGATCATCCTAGTAGGAACATGGAAGACAGTGGTGCTGAGGTGATCTGAACTGCGGGGGCCTGAGTCAAGAGGTTCCAGAGGAGAAGAATGTTAGTGTGTGGCCTAGAGACCATTCTTGTGATATTTTGGTGAAGAATGTGGCTGCTTTATGCCCTTGTCCGAAAAAAAAAATCTGCCTGAGCCTAAATTGAAGAGTTTTGTATTAATTCAGTTGGCAGAGGAAATCTCAAAACAGTATATTGACTCTGTCATGTGGTTATTAGTGTTCATGCTTATACAGATTGATAAGGAACCGGAGCAAGCTGAGCTAGGAGAACACCTCGAACTGCACATTTTGTGTTTCTCCTAGCTAACTTGTTCCTTTTCCTTATAAATCTGTATAAGCAAAAAAAATAAATAGTTCAAGGAGAAAAGTGGCACTGGGAAGTGGAATGGAGATAAATCCTGTGTTCTCAGAGATAAAAATAAAATAAAGAAAAGTCTGATGTTAAAAGGAAAAAAGGAAGTGGTGACCTCAGGGCAAGATCCAACTTGTGAAAAGGAATTAAAGAAAAGCACAAAGCCAGGTGTGGCTGTAATTCCAGCACTTCAGAGGCAGAGGCAGGCCGATCTCTGAGTTCAAGGCTAACCTGGTCTACAGAGAGAGTTCCAAGATAGCCAAGCTTAGGCAGTGAAGGAAACCATCTAAAACAGAAAGCTAATGAAGATGTAACTGAATGAGGGGGCCATGTTCCAGCCCCAGCAATCAGCAGAACTTGGCAGCTTTGGCCACATGGTTCTGGCTTTAGAGTCTAGGATAAAAGAAAGGGATTATGAAATCTCCCTCTACAACTAAGGAAAGCTGCTAAGACCAGACATGTATTAGGGGTGTTCCTGCATGGAGGCCTAGAAAGGCCATTGTGTGAAGCTGTGAAGGTGAAGCCTAGATTGCCTTGGATAATCCAAAGTTTCGGAGATGCCAGAGCTGCTGGGGAGAGCTAAGGGAGTGGAACCAGCCTAAGAGAAAGAAGTGTATTGCAGTCAACAAAGATGAATGGAGTTGGCGATCTGAAGAGCATTTTGACATTAGACATGGAGATACAGTTTGAAGTTTGTCCAGCTGGTTTTTAGTCTTGCTTTGGTCCAGTATTTCCTCACTCTGCCCCCTTTTGGAATGGTAATGTATGTCCTGTGCCACTGTATGTTAGAACTATGTGATCTGCTTTTTCCTTTTGATTTTACAGGGGATTATAGTGAAGAGGTTGCATGAATTTCAGAAGAGACTTTGAATTTTGGACTTTTAAAAAAATTGAGACTGTTATGGACTATGGGGATTTGAAGTTGGACTGAATGCATTTCTGCATTATGTTATGGCTACAAACCTAGGGCGGCCTATAGTTGTTTGTTATTTACTCTTTACTCTTTTGGCTCTTTTGGGGGACCCACCACCCAGCTCCCAAATAATTCACAAGGAAGCGTATTCTTTCTTATGAATGCCCAGCCTTAGCTTGGCTTGTTGCTAGCCAGCTTTTAACTTAAATTATCCCATCTACCTTTTGCCTCTGGGCTTTTTCCTTTTTTTACTTCTGTATATCTTACTGTGGCTGGCTGTGTGGCTGTGTGGCTGGCCCCTAGCATCCTCCTCTTCTTTTCTTGTTCCTTCTATTTATCCTCTCTACCTGCTAGCCCTGCCTATCCTTTCTCCTGCCTTGCTATCAGCTGTTCAGCTCTTTATTAGACCAATTAGGTGTTTTAGACAAAGTAACACAGCTTCACAGAGTTAAACAAATGCAACATAAGAGAATGCAATACATCTTTGCACTATTAAACAAATGTTCCACAGCATAAACAAATGTAACACGTTAAAATAATATTCCACAACAGTGGCCAGGGTGTGAAATGTGGTAGTTTGAATAGGAATGGTCCCCATTGACTTATGTATTTGAATACTTGGCCTATAAGGAGTTGCACTATTAGGGGTATGGCCTTGTTAGAGTAGATGAGGCCTTGTTGGAGGAAGTGTGTCATTGTGGGGACAAGCTTTGAGGTCTCATATGCTCAAGCTATACCCAATGTGGCACACAGTCTCCTGCTGATGCCTATGGATCAAGATGTAGATATCTCAGCTCCTTCTCCAGCACCATGTCTGCCTGAAGTCCTGCCATGATGATAATGGACTAAACCTCTGAACTGTAAGACAGCCCCAATTAAATGTTTTCCTTTATAAGAGTTGCCATAGTCATGATAACTCTTCATAGCAATAGAAACCCTAACTAAGACAGGTGTAGTGTGGTGTCACACACATCCAATCCCAGGAGGCAGGGGCAGGCAGATCTCTGTGAGTTTGAGGCTAGCCTGGTCTACATAGTGAGTTCCAAGCCAACCTGAGCTACAATGAGAGACCTGTCTCTCCTCCCCAACCCCCCACCCCAAACAAAACAAAAGTAGGCTTAAATTCAAATCCATTATCCTACAGGGTTAGGGATTAGAGGTCTGAGACATCAGCAGGCCAAAAGCAAGGTGTTGGCACAGTCATTCTTTCTGGGGCTGGGGTGGAGAGTATGTTTCTGCTCTTTTCTAGTTCTTTGAGATCCCAGCACCCATTGCCTTTTCCTCTATCTTCAAAGCTAGTGATGCTTCCATAGCTCATAGTGTTCACTGACGCAGGAACTCTTGTTCCCGCTTCCACCTTTATGGGCCTTCCCATCACACCAGGGCCACCTGGAGAGGCCTGATGAATGGACTTCCTTCAAGGTCAGAGTACTGACCCATCAGTCCTACCTGCACTTGAATTCTCTTTTGCCATTTAACCAAAGTCTTCAGGGATTCTGGGATGACACAGACCCCTCTGTACCTGGAATGTTACTCAGCCAATCACAGGATTCCACTCATTCTACTATATTTACATGGAAATGTAAATACAGAATAAAGCATAGCTTTATGTTTTTAATGACAGTTCAAAAATTATCGTACAGTTGTCCAAATCCATAGACTTTATCTTCTTTTATTTAAATAAACAGACATAAGCTTGCCAGACTCAACAGTTCCCCCCAAAAAAAGTAGAAATATAAAGAAACTGTACAATATTACAAACCAGTGGTTGTTTGTGTATATATAAATACATTTGTGTGTATATATAAACACACACGATACTTATCTTATTTTTGTTTTTATATCCTGACCAAAGTTTCCCCTCCCTCCTCTCCTCTCAGTCCCCCCTCCACACACTTCCCCTTTTCCCCTCCATCCACTCCTTCTCTGTTTCTCTTCAGACAGGGACAGGCCTCCCATGGATATCAGCCAGCCATGGTCTATCAAGTTGCAGTGAGACTAGGCACCTCCTCTTCTATTGAGACTGGATGAGACAATCTAGTAGGAGGAAAGGGTACCAGAGACAGGTAACAGAGTCAGAGACAGCCCCTGCTCCCACTGTTAGGAGTCTCACAAGAAGACAAAGTTATACATCTGGAACATCTGTACACATCTGTAGCAGAGGGTCTAGGTCAGTCCCATGCAGGCTCCCTGGTTGTCGGTTCAGTCTCTGTGATCCCCTGTGAGGTCAGGTTAGTTGGTTCTGTGGGTTTTCTTGCACACACAATATTTTAACATTAATCAGGTGGTTCTAGAAAATTAGTAAACAACAAAGAATCCCAGGAAGGTAATGCTTATAAAACATGGCCCTGTTTATTTATGATTGTCCCAAATCCCAGGAGAGAGTCTTACTAAAGAATACAAAGGTCAGAGACAAAAAGTCCCTGCTGCTGAGGTCAGCCATTTCCCTTCCAATTTTTGTCCATATTAAGTTTCTCTAGGTCTTAAAGGCACATCATGATGTGAACCCAGCAGATCCCTTACGACAAAGTCAACCCAAAACCCAGGTGTGTGCTGCTGTGGAGAAATCTCTGAAGGAGAAAGGCGAACCACCCTGGCTCCCTCCACCCAGTGTTCCCGTAGGTCGTGGTGCCCTCTTTGGCTAAAACACTACCGTGGGTTTTTCAGAAATACTTTTTTGGCAAGTTTGACCACTGTCGCTGAGAAAAGCCGATGATGTTCATTCCACCACAGACTTAAAAGACGGGGATGTAGTATTGGCGGTCATTCTCGGTCAGCAGGGAGATCTCTGGCCACTCCCTGAGAGGCTCCTCAGGATAGCAGACTGCAAAGTCTCTGGAGTTAAACTTGAACAGTCGGAACACTTTTATCTTTACTTGAAGGGAATACCCGAGTATAAACATGTCAATCTGGGGACGAGATGAAAGCGAGGTCACAGACTGAATTTATACACCCCCACCAGGATGGGGCCTGCTACGGTTTGTGAGATGACCCACTTTGTAACAGAGTAACCCACAGAGCAAGTGGGCATGACTTGGGGACAAATGCCCACGGTGTGGAAGGAGGGTAGGACCGTGTCTAGGGAGACAGGAGAAACTGTTCCGAGACGGGAAGGAACGCTCAAGCCGGGGCAGTGGCTCACAGCTTCAGTCCCAGCACTGTGGAGGCTGAGGCAAGAGGACGTCCATGAGCTGCAGGCCAGTCTAGACTGCATCGTGAGTTCCAGACCAGCCTGGGCTACAGAATGAGACCCGACCTCACAGGGAAAGGAAAAGGAAGGGAAGGGAGGGGAAGGGGAAAGGAGGTGAATACGAAATGGAGGGTGGAAAGGAGAGGACAAAAGAGGGGGAGGGGAGGGGAGGAGGAGAGGGGGAGGGGAGGAGCGGGGAGGGTGCTTGCTATTAAGAACTGCATTGCTTTCTAACCAATTTGATGTCAGTGGGATGTCATCTGATTGACCATTTCTTTTGGACAGGAAACAAGTAAACAGAAGACCTCTGTCACGGAGAGGGGCTTTCTCTGACCTGACAGCTGGTTGATACTAACTTTTGTCTGGGACACTGATCTGGCTTTCAGAGTGGCCTCTTCCCAGTTAGTATCTGTGTGGTCACAAGACTCTATGAACCAGCCCTCCCTGGTCCAAGGGTCCTCGGGCTCACAGGACGTAACAGCCAGCGATGAGGCCTGTTACTCTCCTTTCACACCCGCGGGGCCAGCGACCTCAGCCAGCCGCCTCTGTGCAGTTGGTTTCATCGAGTGCTGAACAGAAACCCTAAAGACCCACGCGTTCAAGGACTGCCGGGTCATCCCTGGATCACACACCGTGAGTCCCACTCACCTGCTCCAATCCACAGGTGTCACCTATGGCGTTCAGGTGGTTTATCATGAAGCTCAAGGGATCTGAGGAGGACTCCCTGGAGAACAGGAGTCTGAAGAGGCTGGGGATAATTTTGTTCGTCTTCATTTGTTCGTACACTTCCGTGACCTGGTAGAGCATGATGAACTTCAAAGCTTCGTACAGTTTATACTCCAGGATGGCGTCGGAGAAGAGGATGTTACACATGCTCCCTCTCTTGTGATAGTCTCTCATCCCACAAAACTCGGTCCACTACAAATACAGGGCTAAGTGTGAGCTGAGAAGGGCAAATAGGAACATACAAACCATTGGACAACTTGTAAAGTACTAATAAAAGGAGCCAAAGAGGACGGCAGGAGGGCAGTGGAGGAGGGCAGAATTTTACATTTTCATGTCTACCTTTTGGACTCTTGGAGTCTTTTTAATCATAAGTATACCACAATGGGCTGAACATTCACCTGCCTCCCCAAACTCATGTGCTAAATGTCTTAGTCTAGGGAGACAGCCTTAGGAGGTGAGGCCTTTAGGTAGTGATTGGCCTCTGCGGGTTGGAATCCCCGTGAATGGGACTGATGTGCCTCCAAGAGGAAGCTAAGCAATTTCTGGCTCTCTTTCTGCCGTGTGATGGCAAAACAAACAATCAAGCAAACAAATTGTCCACCTGTTGATAAACTAGAAAGAGAGCTGTCACCAAATGTCACTTCCTGCTAGCTTCCTGGCCTCAGACTTCCAACCTTCAGAACTGGAAGAAATAATCATCGGTTGTGTAAGCCCTCAGTTTATGGCATAAGAGAAGCCTGAGCTACCAGAATAACACACAAACACCCTAGTTTTAGAGTAAGAAACAAAATAAAATCGCTTTTCTCAAAACATACCACTGCGAGGCAAACTATCAACCACGTCAGTTCTCTAAAAGTACCTGGGGTCTGGGGTCTGGGGTCTGGGGTCTTCCTGAGGCTATGCCAGTGAAGAACAGCGCAAGAGTGCTGGCTGGCTAGCTTACTCTGCAAAGCACTTAGGTGGATTAACTCACACCCTCCCCATAACCACGCAGGGTATATACTCTACACAGTTCTTCAGAGGGAAGAGAGCTATGCCTCAGAAAGCCATGTCCCCGAGATAAGCCAGTAAGAGGTAAGCTCCACACACTTTCCATCGCCCCAAGTCTGTGTTGTTATTAAGTCAGGCAGAGCTTTAGTCTTTCTTACTTACTGCGCCTGCTCCATCCCTGTATGAGCAGGATGCTTGCAGAGGGGCACTGCTGAAGGCTGGACTTTGTACCACATTGGAAACAAGGTCCCCCCGTGTGTCTGGTCTCCAGTGCAGCCCCTGAAGCTTCTACCCCACAACAGAGCAAGTCACCATCCCACAGAACACTAACTCTGGCTTACTACTTGGTAGGAGAAAGCAAGCCACGGCCGCCAGCAGGAGGCCTTCTGCGCTCAGTTTCGTTTCCCTATGACACAGGATCCAGCCCACATGACAGGGAGCCGGCTGCGTTTGGGATGGATGCTTTTTATCCTCCGTCTTTTTTTTTTTTTTTTTAATTTTCCCTAAACACTCACCTGCATTTTCAATAACTCCACACATTTCCGTAACTTTCCAAACACATTGGAACCTGTATACTTCTCAGGTCCAAAACTGTACTGCTGGATCCAGTTACAGCCTTGAGAAAAAAGCAGTTTCTCAGGAAGCTTGAAAAGGAAGTAGATGCCAACAATGATTAGTGTCGCAGCGCCTAGCACGCATCATCTGGAATGCAGCAGCGCACAAGCTTATCTCAGGCGGCAACCCTCGGAAAGACTACCATGTCAGTTACGTAAACAGCAACAGTCATCTTTGCTTTAGATTCGTGGATTAAGTGATTTTGAGATTATATTCTAAACAAAAATCTAAATCTAAGATGATGTCCAAAGAAACAGTGTTTAGATAAAACACCATATGCCCCTGATGTAACCCTTTAGAAACCTTCCGTAATGAGATGACATAGAAAAGCAGGGCACACCAAGCAGCGGGTGGGCCACACCATGATGCAGTGTGCTTCCCAACCTGGCTGTCCCTCATCAGCTGAGAACGGACTCAGCCAGCACTTCCTTTTTTTTTTTTTTATCCTTTTGCCTCAACTTCCACTGTAAAGGCTACAATGTTACTCATTTCACAGAGCTCCCGATTAAATTCTGGGAGATGCATAGATTAGACTATGGTGTCTATAAGAACCTATTCCACTGTGGGTAGTGAAACCATATCCCACAAACTTGGGGGATGAACACAGGACTTCTGTCACATTCTTTATGCTAGTTAACTAGAAGCAGGGTTAGCATACAACACTTATTCGACAAGTATCTGCTATGAAACAGAACTACAGAAAATAAATTTAAAGAAAAGACACCAAGGAGACAGAGCACATGGGACCATATATGTATACTTCATACTTCTTGCTCCACCATCCTAAACTGAGCATACTGCACGCAAAATAAGAAGTCACATTGCTCATCAAAAATATATGTCTGGAGCTGGAAAGATGTCTCAGCAGTTAAGGGTACCTGCTGCTCTTCCAGAGGACCTGGCTTCAGTTCCCAGCACCCACACAGTGGCTCACAACTGTCTGTTAGTCCAGTTCCAGAGGACCCATTGCCCTGAATGCACACAGTGCATGGACACACATGCAGGCAAAATACCCATCTACATAAGATAATGAAAAAGAGAATATACTGCCGTAAACTATGAAGAAAATGATCAAACAAACAAGACTGGAAGAAAACCTCTGCAAATCACATATCCAAGAAAGCCCTCATATTCAAAATACATAAAGGATTTCCAAAACAATAGGAAAACAAACAATCCGATAAAAATGAACCAAAGATTTAAGTAGACAATTTTCCAAGGAGATGCTATGGACTGCAAACAGGTACATGAAGAGATACTCAACAGGTATTCATTAAAAGCGAATGAGGGCTGGCAGGATGGCTCAGTGGGGAACGGAGCTTGTTGTGCAAGTTTGATGACCAGAGTTCAGTCTCTGGACCCCATGAAGAGGTGGAGGAGGGAACTGGCTCCACAGGACTGTCCTCTGACTTCCACATGGACTGTAGCATGTGCCCTTCCCCTCACATCACACACACACACACACACACACACACACACACACACACACACACACACACACACACATGAATAAGAAAAAACAAAGTATACCTAGTAGAATGACTAAAACCAACCAAACCCAACAATCCTAAGTGCTGGAGACCATGTGGGACAGCCACAACTCTCACACTATGCTGGTGGGAACACAACAAACCCACGCAGGCTTGGGGAGCCATGTGGCAGTTCCTCGGAAAGTTAAACACATACCTCACTCCTACATCACACATCTAACTCCTGGGCATTTGCCTAAAAGAAACAGATATTATACCTACAAAATCCCATATAAGACTATTCCTAATGGCCAAATTCATTGTTGCTAAGCACTGGAAACCATCCAGATGCCCTTGAACTGTGAGTAAAGTGCGTTCTGTTCATATAAAGGACTATCCCATCGGAGCAAAACAATGACTTCTGAATTCGTGGAACAGCGTGGAGGAAATGCAGATGCACGCTGCTATGGGAGGGCAGTCAGAGTCTAAGGCTAAGAGGATTCCATTCATAACACTGGAAGCAGCAAACCATAGGGACAGAAAGCGGATTAGGAATAGTGCGGACCAGAGGTCTGGGGACAACTGACTACAGAAGTATAGGAGAGAGCCTTGTGGTAGAGACCACATTCTGCATGCCTTTGTTAGTAAACATTTATGTTATAGTAAAAAGGTTCATGTTATCAGACCTCCTTACTTAAGAGGATGTCTCTCGAGGACAGAGGCCTCTCGAGAAAAGCTGAGAGCATTAAGATGAACAAGACTGGGAACACCAGCACGCTGAGGTGGCTTATATCTGCAAAACAACTAGCTAAATCGACAGAGCTAAACAGACCGAGCTAAACGACCTGTCAACGCTCCTTCAACATGAGAATCTTGAGCACAAAGCTACCCAGCCAGGACCCGTAGCCCCCAACATGGCCATGCTCCCGATGGGGAGCCGTACCTTCACGATGTCTTTTTCTTTCATCCACGGTGGAAAAGAGAGACCTTGGCTGAAGATCTGGAACAACACGGACCGGAGAGCATCGTAGTTATCTCTCTTCACTGGCCGAACACATTTAATATGGTACCTCCAGAATAGTTCCTCATAAGCCTGTCAGTGTGCAAGAATGGTCTCGATGAACTCCACTGCACCAGAGGCTGGTGAAAGTGAGCTCAGTGGACACAGAGTTTCAGTGTTCACACGAAAGTGAAGTTTCAGTGAACACACTGAGTGAGCATGTTTCCAGAGCATGTTTCCCAAATAATTTGAGTAAGTAGAATAGTGATAAATGATGACTACATGTAATTTTATTTTTTTAAAGTTTTTTTGTGTTTTAAAACCATTTTTTGAAGATTTTTTTAAAATGATGTGTATTTGTGTGTGTGTGTGAGGGGGGGTTGTTTTTCACATGAGTACAGGTACCCACAGAGGCCCAAAGAAGATGTTGGACTCCCGAGAGCTGGAGTTACAGGTAGGTAGGTAGTTGACGTAGATGCTGGGAATTAACTCAGGTCCTATGCACAAATTTCAAGTACTCTTAAACAGCTGAGCCATGTCTCCAGCCTCTTATTTTTAAATTTTATTGCTATAATCATCATTACCACTACAGTATCATTATTACTAGTGTGTGTGTGTGTGTGTGTGTGTGTGTGTGTGTGTGTGTGTGTGTGTGCAGGTCACACAAGCCAGTGCATATCTGGAAGTCAGAGAATGGTTCTCCTGAACCCAGATCAGCAGACTGACAGCGAGTGCTTTTCCTCAGAGCCACTTCAGTGACGCTATACACGGGATTTTTAAAGTGGCTCTCACGTGTATGGAGTCTGCCTCGTGCTGTTTTAGATGATGAATCTTGGAAGACCAGGACGGGTTGTTTGGGGCTGATAATGAGTCCAACTCAACCACAGAGAAGAAGTGTATAGTTTTAAGACTGCACCAGAGGACTTTGGACCTCTCCCTCCTCTCTTTTGCCCAAGACAGGAGTGGGCAGTGCTGTTGGGGATTTTTACCAAGATCAGTCCAGTGGAACATTCTAAAACTCCTCCAAGTACTTATGCCAGGGTGTCTGATCCCTCCAGGGAGGAGTCTGCATAGCACATGCAGAAGTTAAAAGGCTGGAGATCCGAAGACAGTGCAGTACTCATATTCTCTCAAGTTACAGACATACTGATTTCTAGCCTCAGCACCACACACTCTGGGTTGAAGCCTGTCCTTGTTAGCTCACCTCTCAGCTTCATTCAACAGCCAGGGCCATCTGGGGAAAGGGAACCTACTTGAGGGGATTGACAGTATTAGACTGACTTATGATGTCTGTGAGATAGTTGTGATTGACAACTGATCTGGAAGGGCCTAGCCTCCTGTGGGCGGCACCATCCCCCAGCAGGTAAGCTTGGGTCAGATGCTGAGAGCAAGCCAGTAAGTGGGTTCCTCCATTGTTTCTGCTTCAGCTCCTGCCCCGACTTCCCTCAATGATGGACTGTGACCTGGAAGTATAAGCCAAATAAATCCTCTGCTCCCCAAAGTTGCCTTTGGTCAGAATGTTTTGTCACAGCAACAGAAAAGCAAACTAGAACAAGGCCTAAAGCCAGTATCGAGCAGCTACTCGGCTTCTGACTTGGGCTGCAACTTTATGTGACACCCCATTTGGTGCTGCTGGTTGACCTTTGGGTTTGGCAAAGCCGAGCTGAGTGCACCCTGATTCCGACAGACACTGCCTGCCTTCCTTAACCCCCCCCAAGCAGACGTACCTTCCGCATCAGTTTGGCACGGGGTGTTTCCCCTTTCCACTCTCTTGCACAATAACTGAGTAGATCTACTTCTGCCTCCACGCTGAGGTTTCCTGGACAAGACAGAAAATAAAAGGCAGCTACATTTCCCATTCTTCTCCTTTCTTTAGCCCTCTCTGCTTTAAAAAAAAATAAAATAAAGGAAACAAAGGCACAAAAGCATTTACTTTTGAATTTTCTCTGCAGATATCCAATCCACCTGAAAGATAAAGGAAACAGTTATATATATATATATATATGTATATATAAATGTTTTGCAGGGCAAGGGTGTTTTTGAAAAGGAAAGACAAAAGGATGGCCCACCATTTCAGCCGATGCCCTAAATACAAATGCAGCCTTCTGAAGTAGCAGAGGGACGCGGACAGAAGGGACACCGCCAGCGTCACAGAGACCCTTGCTATTCTCCAGGCAGTGCTGACGACTTGGCTTGTAACCAGTATCCAGGAGTGAACCTGGTCACTTCCTACAAAACAAACAGACATACAAATCATAGTTATACATCTGCTTGAAGAGACATATGACACACTGGATAACTTTGTCCCCAAGTGTCTATCATTGATTTAGACACACATTTTTGTGTATGCACATATATATGCATGTTTGTGCATAGACGCATGTGTATATGAGGTACGTGTGTGTGTGTGTGTGTGTGTGTGTGTGTGTGTGTGTGTGTGTATAATTGCTAGCACCATTCCTCATGTACCATCGACCTTCTTTGAGACATAGCCTCTAACTGGCCTTGTCACCCCCCCAGGCCTACAGACACGTTTTTAGAGTATTCAAACACTCAATCCAAAATTAAAGAATCATGTCATTTCTCTCATGATCAGTGTCACATATAAAACAGCCTTTTCTACAGAATTAATAATCCACCATGTACAGAAGGAGCCTGGGCTTCCGAATCCTGAATTCAGATCCTGTCTCCACCATGGAGCCTGTGTGACTATGACAGCCGACTACCCTGATCTAAGTTCTCCAGACTGTAAAATGCAGGTGACCCCGCAGGGAAGGGGCGAAATGAAGTTGTGAAGCACCAGCACCATGCAGGCACACCCTCATTTCTCGCCCAGAACCTCTTGGATCCATGCCAGGTAGGCTCTGGTGACCTGTCAGCATCCCTTGAGTCACACATGAGTGAGCCAATGGGCAGAAGCCTGGGTACCACTTTGTCTGCTACGTCAGACGCCCACCCTGATTCCTGGTCCAACAAGGCAAAAAAGTAAGGAGCAAGTAAGGGACCAGAGGGTAGGCTTGCAGTATTTTTTTAAATTATTTATTTATTTTTATTTTATGGACAGTGGCATTGTTGCCTGCATGTACATCTGTATGAGGGTGTCGGATCCCCTAGAACAGGAGTTAATGGACAGTTGTGAGCTGCCATGTGGGTGCTGGGAATTGAACCTGGGCCCTCTGGAAGAGCAGCCAGTGCTCCTAACCTCTGAGCCATCTCTCCAGCCCTGGCTTGCAGTATTTTGCCGTGTCTGGGAGATTCCCGGCCACGCTCTGCTTGAGCTTGTGACAAGCTGATGTACAAATGCGGAAGAGGACTTCTGAATGGTGGCCTAACCTCCCGGGGTTTGTTTTGAAATAATTTCCTCCACAGCAGATCACTGAGTAAAATTCCAGTGACTAACTGCAATAAAACCCTCATCAGCATGGAACCTATGATTTCATCATTTTTTGGTCTTCTGGATATTTCATGTGTATTTATAGTCCCAATAAAGAAAGAATTTATTAGCAAATCAGGAAAAAAAATACTAGCAGCAAAATTTTAAAATATACTTCCTATTACTTAGAAGAACATTTTAAAAATGATTATCTAGAGTAGTTATTTGATTGCTCAAATCATTATACTACCTAATCCCCAGATTTAGCAAACTATATGTTTAAAAACCTAAAGCTGGAGCTAGAGGGATGGATGGCTCAGTGGTTAAGAGCGTGCTACTCTCCCAGAGGACCCCAGTTCTGAGCATCCCTGAAATTCTAGGCCCAGGGGATCCAACATTCTCTTTTGGCCTCTACTGACACTTGTACGCACATGACACACACTCACACATACACATAAATAAAAAAATATGGGCTGGAGAGGTGGCTTAGTGGTTGGGAGCACTTGCTGCTCTTCCAAGAGCCCTGCATTTGAGTCTCGACACTCAGTGAGTGGCTCACAACCACCTGTAACTTATCTCCAGGGAATCAGATACCTTCTTCTGGCCCGTGCAGACACCTGCACATACATGGCATTTTCTCACACAGACACACATACATATACCTAAGTAAAAATAAGAAAAATAAATCTTAACAATGTAAAAAAAAACTCTAAAAAAGTCTTTTTAATAAAAAGCTATCCTATGTCTATAACATCTCTAATTTTAGATTTGTACTAATTTAGATGGTTTTCTCCACTGATAATTCTGACACACACAATTACTTTTAGTAAATTCTTAAATTCACAGGATAGGATTATCTATGAATATATTACTTATGGTAGCTGTAAAAATACTTTAGAAAAATGGGACACTGCACATGATTTGCATGTGTAGACTGACTCCTTCCTTCCTTTCTGCCAATGTTAGGGGTTGAACCCAGTGTCTTGGGCATGCTTCCTAGCCTTGACAGCATTCTGTGCAATGAATGCCCAGTTCCTCCACATAGCTGGTCCTGTGTGCATTGCCTACTGACGAACATCTGGACAGTTCCGCACTCTCTACAAACGATGCATTGGCAAGCATTCATTACTAACATCCCCTAAGGGGTCCTGGCAGCTTGTCTTTAAGGATAATTCAAAGAAGAGGAAACACTGGCTCAAAGGATTTGTACACTGTCAGTTCTAGCAGGTGCTGGCTTCCAAAAGAGGTCAGTGAGCAACCCTCCTGCCACTCTGAGAGGACCCAACGCTGGGAGGACTCATTCCTGGGAGGACTCAACACTGGGAGGACCCAATGCTGGGAGGACTCAACGCTGGGAGGACCCAATGCTGGGAGGACTCAACGCTGGGAGGACCCAATGCTGGGAGGACTCAACGCTGGGAGGACCCAATGCTGGGAGGACTCAACGCTGGGAGGACCCAATGCTGGGAGGACTCAACGCTGGGAGGACTCAACGCTGGGAGGACCCAATGCTGGGAGGACCCAACGCTGGGAGGACTCTTCAATGTAGGGTGTGTTTCTGAATTAATCCAGAGAAGGAGTTTCTTCAGTATGCACAGGCCAGTCACATTGCTTTTCAATGGTGGAACTTGGTACAGTATCTGACATTATTCACAGACTGGTGCTTGGGTGTATGTGTTAGGGGCCAATAGAGGGCTTGCAGTCACTGCAGTGGGGACTGGGTACTGCCCTTGACACTCCTCATTGGTCAGATGCCATCTGATGTGCAGTGGCATCTGAGGGACCACCCAGCCCCTTAGGGTATCTCTCCTCAGAATAAGGCCTTTCCTGACAACCCGTGGAAGACAATGGCTCTCCCAGTGTTTGTTCACACCCTTTCTCTGTCTCAGTCTCTCTCCCCCACTTCCCCACCTCCCCCCCCCCCCCTGTGTCTCTTCCTCTCTCCTGTCTCTTTCTCTTCCTTGCCCTGTCCCAGCCTTCTGCCCTTATCCTCAAAATGAACCCACCCAGAAGGCAGCTCTACGAGCACCTTACCAGGAGACAACCTGGACACAGGCCTGCACTCCTCATCTCCCTCAACTCAGTGCAGCCACTACTCACACTGGGGCTTCCCATGACAGTTGCACACATGTGCACACTGTGCTCTGGTAGTTATCTATTTTCTCCTGTCTTCCCTCTCTCCTCCCCATCCCTTTTCCTCCCCTAGCAGTCCTGTCTTTCAGATCTTTTTTTAAAAACTTTTTACATATGAGAGAAAACACACAATACTTTTCTTCTTCTGGCTAATTTCACTCAGCATGATGAACTCTAGTTTCATCTATTTCCCTGAAAATAACATGGATCCATTCTTATCATTCTAATATATATATATATATATATTATATACCCTAACATATATAATATATATTAACATTCTAACATATACAATATATTAACATTCTAATATATAATATATATATTAATTTATAGGCTGAGAGACAATTAGCTGGCCCCATATCTCATGTGCTTACATTTTTTAGTTAAGTAACTCAGGCCAAGAAGGGTGAAAGACCATAATCTTGGGGGTTCTGGTGTGGGTACAAGGGAGTCATCCAGAGGTGGGTAGAATGGGACTCTGCAGGATGGCATGTATGAGGCAGACATGGCCGTACCGCCATGTAAGGATCTGCACAAGCTGTTCTCGGACAATGTTACTAGGAGCCGGGCTTCTAAGTCAGAAGAGTAGGAAGAGCTCTGTCTCACTGCCACAAAGTAGCTGTGAGTGTCCTGCCTGGCCACCTCCTTCTTGCCTGTGAGCCCCACAGTGTCACAGAGGAGTCCCGAGTGCTCACAGAAACCTCCCGCTACCTCCATCTCTAAATCTAGGAGAAAAGACAGTATAGAATGGGTCCTGGTACACAACAAGTGCTTCGTACATGCTTGTGCATTTTACTGTCACAAAGCAGAAGGCACAGAACTGCTGCAGGGCTTTAGGGAAATGTCAGAAGGGCTGGGCACAGTATCTTTCTCACGAAGCACATGACAAACACTAGCTGCTGTTTTCATTGTGGTTACCATAATCACCTTGGCTTTGTAGATTAGACAACTGTTAGGGGCAAAAAGATTAAGCAGCCTCCTAATGGGAGTTGCCCAATAAATGGCGGAGCCAGTACTCAAAGACAGAGGCCATGCAGTTCTGGAAGCCGCCAGCCTGAGCGAGCACTTACCTGCCTGCCCTTCTATCTGAATGCATTTTCAAATCAGCACTGCTAGTAAGTAGAATTACGACTAAAAGGGGGGAAACGAAATCCTTCTCTCAGAGCTGGAGGGATGGCTCAGTGGGTAGGAGCACTTGCTACGCAAGCATGAAAACCGGAGTTTGAATTCCCAGAACCCACATAAAGGCTGGGCACCGACACGTGTGCCTGTAACCCCAGCACTGGCAAAGCCAGGCAGACACCAGTAGCTTACTTGCTAGCCAGCCTAGCCAAAACAATGAGCTTCAGATTCAGCGAGGGAACTTACCTCAAGAGAATAAAGCAGTGATCTACAGAAGAAGACACCTGACATCCTGCTTAGACTTATACACCACACACACACACACACACACACACACACACACACACACACCTTTTTCTCATTCTTGGGCCAATAAATAGATTAAACTCAAAAAACACAGAAGGAAATACCATAACAAGACTGCAAATCAGTATGAGGACAAGTTTGATGAACTACTACTGAGTCAAATGCCATTTCTCCAAACACAGCTGAGAGAGGGTAACATATTGGACATAGGAAGTTTCAGAGGGTCCCCTTTCCCACGAAAGACAATTCTGCAATCACCACCAACTTCCATTCTCTACCCCAGAAGGGGGTCCTGCTGGGTCATGAGTGGGACTCAGGAAAGCAAAGGAGAGAGAATTCTCACCTCCACAGACACAATCATCCCCCACACTGTAAGAACAAAGGGAGCGTGGGCAGCTCACGTTCATCAGAGACGGACGACCCTGGGAAGTGTGGGACGTGAGAGGAGGCTGGGAAGAAAGACATTGGCAGGAATTAGGGATCTGATTCTCTTTCACATCTGTCAAGAGACAAAAAGCAAAATTCCCTTTGCCTACTTTTGTACTGAACCGCTGGGCTATATACAATGCATTTCTTTTCTTGCCTCTTTTTTTAAAAAACATATATATCTCGTGTATTCCCCAACCACCAGGATTAAAGCGTCTCCCCAGCAATCAGAGAAACAGGCCTTAGGCCCCTTGAGGAAATACAGCAGGTACCAACATCTGGCCCTACAGCCTGATCTGGGCTCATGTTCCATGACAAGCGAGACAACAGACTGCAGCTACAAGAAGACACTGGGTTTGGGTAGGGTTTTTCTTTTCTTTTCTTTTTTTATTCTTTTTGGTGTGTGTGTGTGTGGTAAAATTTTTACTTTCTTTCTCCTTTCTCTACAACATATCAAAGCTGAAGTAACTCAAACACTCAAACAGGAAACCCAAAGGGGGGCGGAAAACACCCTGTCCTGAAAACAGAACTAAAAGACACTGAAAAGCCCAAACCAAGTGAAGAGCCAGCCCAGGGGCCTTGGGCAGGTCTCCTGGGCAAGTTCTGCAGCAACACTGGCTCATCTCCAGACTTTCCAGAGCTGTTCTAGAGAATTCTTTGCTTCTACCTCCCCATGGGCTACCACGGTCTTTAGTCTCAACTACTTTCCAGTGCCAGGGATTGAACCATGTTTCAGGCACACTGACTAACCAAATGCACTCCACCAATGAGCTACATCTTCAGCCATCTCCCAGTCTTACACAGGCCAGTATCAGTGCCGTGGCTCTTTCTCTCTACCTACCAACACCTCATCCGCATCCAGCCCCACAACCTCCAAAGCAGCAGTGATATATCAAGGGCTGCTATCTAGGCCAGGAAGAAGTTAGACAATTTGAGCTAGAAGGATGGAAAAGGCAATGGTGTTTTCATGTGTGAGGGAGCAGAGGGAACATTGAAACAGATCAGGGTAAAACCTCCCTTTTAAAAAACTGTGGCATGTTATAACACTACACTTAAATTCACAAGCCACAGATATTCTCCACAGCGTTGCGTTACAGTTGGGAGAAAGCTGTCACTCACAGACAGGGTGAGGTCAAGAGATTTTCTGCTTTGTATTGCAGGTGTTAATTCTGCTCAATTAAGGAAGGCCGGCCCTTCCCCTAAGAGAAGCAGTAAAGCTAGCTACAGGGCCAGGTCATTATCTCCAAGGAAGAGAACCACTAAGTGGAAGGTTTTTATCTTGAAAGTCATGAGCAGTGAAACATGCAACCTACTCACGCTGGCAACACAATCTCCTCAGAGCCAGACTCTTACCCTGGACTCCCAGTAAACTGAAAGTACCCATAATACACCTGGAAATCACTTCCTGCCTCAGACGGGGAGGACTGCGTGTTTGCTTTAAGAACACTGTAGGTTGGAGCTGTCTCGTTGGACCCTGGGTATCTTATAGGACTGTCAAAAGTGACCTGTCATCTTAAAGGTAAGTTTAATTTCCTCACTGTGGTAGGGTTTTGACAAGCCCATCAGTGATGAAAACACAAAAGTTGTAGGTACAGACAGGCTAACATCATAAAAGCAAGTAATCATTCCTTTTCTGTGAAACTGTGGAAGTGCAGCCCAGCCTGGGAGAGACAACTGATTGCAGAAAGAGGTGTGGGGGCGGGGAGGGGGGAGCAGGGGTAGAATCTTTGTCTTCATGCTGTCATTTCTTAGATCCAAGACTTTGACCAAATCCCACAGCCTAGATGGCCCTAAACCATGACCCAACCTTGGTGAATCAAGGTTGGGTCAAAATGAAATGAAACCGAACTATCCCACCAGGAATTGCTCAGCAAAGTCTTTGCTACAATCTCCCCAGCACCCATCATGTGACTTGGCTACCTCTCAGCTGGGAACACACTCCCTTTTGTAGACATCGACTTCCCTTTTCTGATCATTTCCCTATTGATAAGTCTATCTTCAGTCAATCAACACAGATTAGGCTGTTCCTACAGATCAGTCACTGTGCCAACAGCTGGACTGCACTGGCAGAGACTCCCAGATGTGTGGTATTGTATTCCCCCAAATATTGTGCATGCTAATAAACTTATCTGGGGTCTGAGACAGAGCAGCCACAATATTAAACATAGAAGTTAGGCAGTGGTAGCACACGCCTTTAATCCTAGCATTCCAGAGGCAGAAATCCATCTGGGATCTCTGTGAGTTCAAGGCCACATTGGAAAGAGTCAGGCATGGTGACTCATGCCTTCAATCCCAGAAAGCGAGCCTTTAATCCCAGGGAGTGGTGGTAGAAAGCAGAAAGGTATATAAGGCATGAGGACCAGAAACTAGAAGCATTTGGCTGGTTAAGCTTTCAGGCTTCTAGCTGCACAGTTCAGCTGAGAGCCTTTCAGATATGAGGACACAGAAGCTTCCAGTCTGAGGAAACAAGATCAGCTGAGAAGTTGGCCAGGTGAGGTTAGCTGTGGTTTGTTCTGTCTCTCTGATCTTCCAGCTTCACCCCAATAACTGGCCCCAGGTTTGATTTTATTAAGACTCTCTAAGATTCATGCTACACAGATGGACCTCAGACAGACGGAGCCCACTGAGGCAACCTCCAGGGGTCAGGAACAGGGCTGAAAAGCAGCAAAGCATAGGACCGAGGTCAGGCTGGGGAAGGCTTCCCTGGGCTGTGAGTGTGACCTAAGGTCAAAGGATGGAGGAGCTAGCAAGGCAAGAAAAGCAAAGAAGGTCAATGCAGTTGGCCAAGGTCCAACTATTACTGTGGTTCTCAGTTGGTATGCTATGTTCAAAGAAAAGGCCCTGGAAGGTCTAAATCAAGAGGTGGGCACAGGATCAGCTCTGTGACCACAGACTGTAATGCTCTCACTTGGAGTCATAAAGAGAAGGTGATTCCTTTCATGGGATAGCTTTCTCCATCTTCCACAGAAGTACAGACCCAAGGGTGAGAGTTCTGCTGCATATCCAAGGCCTGAATCTAGCCAGTGCATTAGGAGAAGAGGTCTCCCAGGCCTCAGAGCACCCTCAGTCCTCTTCCCGTGCTGCAGGCCTGCTCCATGCACACTGCAGGTCTAGCCTGTCCATGATGAGGGTCTCTTCTGTCACACTGCTGGCCTTATCCATACTGCAGGCCTGTTCTGTGCATCTATGATGGCTTTGTCTACTAGCCTGGAAACTCCTCTAAGGCTAGCGCTGAATCTTTTAATATTTCTTTTGTATTTTATAGAGAAAATAACTTTACCATGACTTCTAAGATTCAAGGATGGCTGGAGCTAGAGCACTTGCCTACCATGCATGGGGGCCCAGGTTCAAACCCCAGCACTGGAAAATAAAAAATAATTTTAAAAAAAGAAACAAACAAACAAAAACAGAACAAAGAGCACCCCACTGAGCCCCTATCTCTGTCTGTCTAGTCAGGGCATCAATCAATGTTCCTGAAATGACTAATTGATGATTCAAGGGCAAGGCTCGGCATTAGCTCTCTGTGGAGGCTCTCCCACTCAAGGACAGAAGAGTGTATACAAGGGAAAGATCACACTGTGAACAAGGAGCAGAGAGAAAGCTCCGGGTCTTCATTCACAGTAGATCCAGTCATTGAAGGAGCTGTATCATACTTGCTTCGTTTCTGAGGTGGACACACTGAAGCCCTGAGAAGATGAATATTAGTCGGAACTCGAAGCCTATGTTCTGACTTGGGTGGGGGCGGGTGTCCTTAACCCTAATTACATCCCTGTCTTCCCCTGAGCTCTCTTCTTGCCAAACTCTGGTCTTGATGACATCTGAATTACTGCATCCTGAGACTGGATCATATGTTGCACAGATGCAAACCAATGAAAGCCCAAGAGGCCATAGATTCCCATTCCAAACTCTGCTGTCAACTTAAAGTCCTTTGGATCTGAGCTGGGGCTTCATCTTTTGAGGGGAGAGAAGGGCCAGAGCCTGTAGCCAATAGTCCTCGAGATCCCAGGTGGAGAGACTTCCTAGAGGACAGGCCTGGCTCCTATCACCTTCTCTCTCTTCACTCTTTCCCGAGGGCAGGGAGTCTAGAAGATTCTCTTGGGTTGCTCAGCCCTGGCCCTCCTCTCTGGGCAGAACTGAACAATCTGTAGAGAGGGAGTTTAGGCCCACTGTCTTTCTACGAATGCCTGGCATTTAGGAAGTGAGTCCCCGTAAGGGATAGTGAGAAAGCCCATCTAACCACACCGACACATGGATTCTATCTGCCTGTGAACTGAATTAACACCTTCCTCACTCTCTGACATTGGTGCCCAGCTTTCCAGTCAGCACACGAGATGGGTTGTCTGCATCATGTGTGCAGGTTCTATGCTTGTAGAGCTGGGAAGAGGCCACTGTTTATCCGTTAGGTCTGATATCACTGGTCTGCGCAGGTCCACTCTCAGGCCTTAGTATCACACTGCTATCTTCTAATGTAATCACTTGTGAGCATGGCTACTGAAGTTACCCTCCGCTGGTGGCACTCTTCCCAGTGATCAGAATCATTGGGTACTGTTGCTAACAGCTACTAATCTTTCTAATTGGCTTTCCTTTCCCAAATCTGCTTTTTATTCTGGAGTTAGTGTAGGTTGACATTTAAAAAAAAAATTGATAGATGTATCATCTATTTTGGAAATATGTTCATGACTTATCTTATTGGTAGGAAATACCTGCATCCTAACAGCCACTGAGTGAGAAATAAAGACCCATGGACAAGGAGTTGGAAATAAAAGGAAGGGTGTGTCCACTATGGAACATTCCTAACCAGAGGCCTCAGGAACGGGTTCAGTAACCAAGAATACGTGTGCCAGTCAGTGTGGCAGCTCTCTGGAACACCCAACCACACCCTAGGACTAACTGGGAAGTCAAGATCTGTCTCAAGTGGGGTTCAGTGTGATCCTGTTGATGGGCTACAAGCCCAAGACCCACAGGCCATCTCTTCCATCTTTATCTCTTCTTCACCCAGGGACTCATCTACCTTACAGACATCCATGTTGCCGCTCTCCATAAAGAAGTCTAAAGCTCCAAAGGCAAATTCACCAAACCCCAGTAGAGCATTACCATTCTGTCTACAGAGCAGCAACATCAGTACCACCTCAGGGCTCTTAGAAATGGGCTCTCGGGTGCCCCTGAAGCTGAATCTGTGTCCTATCAGGACCCCGGGGGCAGGCATGCACACTGATGTCTCAGGGCACTGTTGTGGAACAGTCAGGCTGGCTTCCCCTGGGGCTGATTTACTGGGCTGTGCCCGTCCCTCCCTTGACATTCATTCCCAGGCGATTTCAATGTACTGCCAGTGTTGGAAAAGGAGCACAAGGGTTCCCTCCATCCCTGGACATTCCTGTCCCTTCAAACATACCAGACGCCAGTTAAATGCCAAAGGAGAAACAAACCCAGACAATGAAGACTAGCACTGCCCAAGCGCTCTAACTGCAGCTGAGTGCACTTCTGCCTTGTGCTCCTTCCCTTCTGCCTGTGAAAGGCTCACTCCGCTCACAGGTCCATTGTTCTTTGTGGGAGGAGCTATTCCTAACTGACAAGGAACTCTCCTGAAATAGTAAAGAGGGAAGATGCACCATGGCTGGTGAGGCCCCGTGGCAGGGGCCAGCTCACCCCAATTTTCCTGGGACTCGCCCAGTGTTACCCCTGAAAATCCCGTATCTGAGACATACCTGAGTTCCAGGCATATCAGGATGGCTTGTCACCTAGGGCCCCCCTCAGTCTACCTTGGCTCCCTCTCCCTTGCACCCCTCTCCCTTGCACAACCTTTCATGTCTCCCAGCACGCCCCTACCCTACTTTGCTTGCATTCTTCCCTCTGTCTGGAACATTCTTCCATGGCCTAGGTCACCCTTTCTTCCAGCTCTCTGTTCAAATGTCACTTGTCTGGCCCACTGCCAACCCCGGGCTTAGCAAACCCACTCTCTTCTGCAAGGCACATGGTGTCCTTTCCAAGCACTTGTCAGTTTACAGATGTGTTTGTATTTGATGGACTAGTTCCTCCACTGTGAACATCTTAAGGACTCAGACTGTCTGTTCACTTCATGCTGTAGGCCCAGAGGAGATGGTTAATAAACGCTGACTGAATGAGCCAGTGCATCTGTGAGCTCAGGATCCAGCACTTAGGTCTCCACGGCACAGTCGAACCAGCCTGCCCTGAGTCTGTTCTCTCCCTTCACAGAGACAGAACACTGAACCTCAGTGGGGTCCATGGTTCCTCAGAGGAAAGGCTCATTCCATCCTCTCTGGATGCTGGCACAGCTGTGCTGAGTGGACTCTGCATGGAATACAATGCTCAACTTTCAAACAGAGAATCATGAGCCAGGCAGAGGGGAGAGTACCTGTAATCTCAGCACTTGAGGGGCTGAGGCAGGAGGATCAGAAGTTCAAGGCTGTCCTCAGTCACATAAAGAAATCAACATTAGTCTCAATTACATGAAGCCTCATCCCAAAATGGAGAGAGAGAGAGAGAGAGAGAGAGAGTGAGAGAGAGAGAGAGAGAGAGAGAGAGAGAAACACCAGAAAGGACTCATCAAGAGCAGCTGATTCCTTACCCTTCTTCTTCTCTGATAACTGGAATGTAAGTGTGATGATGGATGTTCCGCATTTTGGTTCAGAAAGAGGCCATGAGCATGGAAACCATGTTCAGTGTAGAAACACAGTAGAAAGAATAGATGAAAAACAGAAACAAATTGAAAAGAGAAGGCCCTGGACTCCAGACACCACGGAACCCATCCCAGCCCTGGGGAGCTAGCTACCTCTGAGCACTCCAACATCGAAAAAGATATGTCTTTATTCATTTGGTTACCCCGCTATACCTAAACCTAGCTTGGTGGTCCCTTCCAGCTTTGAATGTGCACGTCAGAAGCGTGAGCCACCAATGTGTTTCTCTTCCTTTAATAACACACCCCATGTAAATCCAAAGCAGGAAGTGAGAATGTGAAGTGGTCACTGAGCAGGAAGGTTTTAATGGAGTAGAATGAGGAGGGAACACAGAGTCTGGCCCGAGAAAGTCAAGTGCCCTGCACCTCAGCTTCCTCCCCTGTGAACAGGTCTCAGGAGACCAGCCTATTACCCCCCACCTCCCCCCTCTTCGGAGACCTCTTCCTTTCAGCGTGCTGTGTATTGTGTCAGAGGGACAATCACATTGGCACATGGGCATGGGATTTTAAATAGCTGTGAACTAAGCGACTTCCAACTAAGCTCAAAATATCATTCAAAGCTAGTACCACAAGGATGCCCCGGGTGTGGACAGAAGACCCATCCAATAAGCAGTTGTCTTGAATGCATTAGTTCTGATAAAGAACCCTGCGCACATGGACAGAAGAAGAACTAAGGTGGTGAGGGGTGGGGAAGAGGAACTGCTGTCAGTGAGGTCTGTCTGGGAGAAGACACTGGAATCTTAAAGAAAGCATGAATAGCAGGACAAGGTAGGCAACAGTCTTCTATTGTAGAGACCAGCTAAGTGACCAAATTTGAGTTGAACAAATACTTAAAACACAAAATAGATGAATACACCACGAATAAATTATGACATAAACTCTTTCAGTCGAAGTGACTTTTACCTTCATACTTCGAGGAAAGGATTCCCACGCTGGAGTCCTACACAGTCTCAGGTACAAGGCTAAGGGACTCGGCGCTTGTATTACTAAGTCCACTCATTGTATTTCCCTTGCAAGGTGAACAGCCCACCTACTCTTCAGCCACATCTGCAGACACCAAGCAAAGCAACACCAAGCCGACACCGCTGCCGCCATCCGCACGTCACTCCCCACTTCATAGGGAGCTGGTGGCCGACTGCATCTGGCTCGCCATCTCGTCCACTTCCTCTTTCCTATCAGCCATTCTGCTCACTGCAGAACTGAACCTCTCCAAGTGGCCAATTCAGGGCCACTACTTTCCTATAATTTCACATAGCCCAGCGGTCAGCCGAGGTTTTCTTGTCACAGATCATAAAAACATTCTCTCGGTGTACTGGGTGCTCTCCTAAGACCGAGGGACGGATTCTCTCAGCACCAGGCAAGAAAAGATTTAGTTCATTTCCGTTAAACTTGGGAGAAGGCACGACATGGGACGCACTCTAGTGCGAGCCTAGACAACAAGCCTAGCGAGCTTCCACCAGCAGCTCTAGGGCCAGCCACAGTCCCGTGCCATTCTGAAACTGGCATGTATCCAAGAAGGTTGTCCCACCTCCACAGAGGAGAGGGAGCTCATCTCCATAAGGATGGGACATTAGTACACCCCCACTTCTCTCTCTCTGCTTCCCCACCCTGTGTGCGTGCGTGCGTGTGCGTGAGCATGTATGTGTGTGTGTGTGTGTGCGCGCGCGCGTGAGTGCAGCCCATAAGCTGACATCAGGTGCCTTTCTTAATCAAGCTCAGGGACTCAGCTAGCCTGCATGCCCAGCAGGTCCCAGGGATCTTCCTATCTCTGCCTCCTCAGCACCAGGATTACAGAAGCACACCACTGCTCCTGGCTTGGTAATGTGGATCCCGGGAACATAAGTCAGGTCCTCTTGCTTTCATAGCAAAACCTATCAACTGAGTTTCCTCCCAGCTCCCTCAGCCCTTGGCTTTCAACGCTACGCCTCTTCTATCAGCTGGGGAGAGCTTTCTAGAAAAAACGCTGCAGTCACATGGTTAAGGTAACAACAAAAGATTTACTAGGAAATTCATAATTTAGAAATATATCAGTCATAATATTTTATGTCCTGCACTTCCTGGAATTTTTATTTCCTAGGAATCCTGGCAACAGTAGTGACAGATGGTGCTCCTTCATCTCTTGAGATAAAAAAACTTTTTAGCATCTTTTTAATTTAAACACGATGCCACCTGTCTGTTCTGCCTCCAATTAAACAGGAAAGTTGTTTGTTTTTTTTTTTTTTAATAGACTATGTCTTCTAGGACAAAAGGGTACTGGAAAAACAAGAACACAAACAAAAACTTTCTTGCTAATTTGTTATGAAGAAGTATCAGTCTTCCATGAAATTAACCACAACCAAATAAATGGACACTCAAACTCAATTCTTTTTGAGACAGGGTCTCCCTGTGTAACCCTGGCTAGCCTGGAACTTGCTATGTAGAGCAGGCTGGCCTTGATCTCATGAAGATCCACTTGCCTCTGACTCCAAGTGCTGGGGTTAAAGATGTGTGGCACCATGCTGGTCAAAACCTCAATTTTTGAAGACAGATTATCTAAGTAACTGTACATTCATCAGATGAGTCAATGTGGACAGGAGAGAAGGAGCGCCTCGGGGTGAACACACTGCTCCAATAACCCCTGAAAGTTGGTGGCTTTCAGTAGCCATATAGAAAGAACCATATAGCCATGGAAGGCTTGGAAGAACAAAGTGTTCTAGTCTCCCTTCTCCTGTACACCCTGCCTGTAAGTCACCTCAACCAACACAATGGTGTAAAAATGGCAGCCCGGCCTTGTCCCAGAGAACAGGTTCAGTGTGCCTAAGAGGCCCTGGGACCTGCAAGGCCTGCTTAGGTAGACGCCAGGACTGTTTCAGAAAGGACCAGGCAGATGATGGTTAAGAATCTGTCATAAGCAGAGACCTGGGCCAGTGTGTGCCTCCTGGAGCTCCTGGGAACTGGAAACTCTCTATATATCCTACAATGGCTGGCTCTAAGTGTCACAGAACGATGGCTGGGAGACCTACACATGAGCCCATTGCCTCTATGGCTGCTGTCTCTCTGTTTAGCATCTAAAGAACACAGTACCCACCACCACTGTGAAGAGACCAGCATTATGCTGAATAACAAGCCCATCAGGGGCTCCCCGGCCCCCCCCCCCCCTCCAGAGCCAGAGAAATTGATCTTGCCATCCAAGGCAGATAAAGGACATTTTCCCATTAACAAAACTACATCAGTCAAGGATCTCTACCAGATAAAACACAGGCTTAAAAAAAGATACATATCATTGGCTAATCATCCCAATAAATAAGAGAAGTATGAAAGTGGGACAAGGAGAAAAAATAACAACTATAGATCCTTAGTTTTTGAAGCATTCAAGAGAGAGAGAGAGAGAGAGAGAGAGAGAGAGAGAGAGAGAGAGAGAGAGAATAATGCAGTGGGGCCTCTTTTTCCCCTAAGTCCTTAAACTATTTTTTCAAAGAAGGAAACTACTTTGCAGGCACTAGTTCCAGAATACGCACCCAGCCTCAGGAGTCCCCATGGGTGTGAGGTGCATGTACACCATGGGCCTCACTCCTCACTCGGTTGTCAACTCTTCCAGTCTGCCTCTCTCCATGAACACAGACAAGCTGACCATCTGAACTCACTCACCTGCCCCATGACTACCTGTGATCACCCATGGAAGCAGGCTGTCTAGGGTGAGCATGAAACACCCGCTCCACAAACAGGGCCAGTGACTGGTGAAAGGCTTGGGCATAAGGGAACCCAGAATATTTGGACTGCACCTTTTCGTTGTCAGAAGAGTCTAGGTATGAGGTGGGGGATCTTGGCGGTTCCTTAAACCAGGGATAAACAGTAAGCAACTAAGTAACAGAAGGCAAGGGTGATAGTAATAACAGCAGTACTGGGCATTTTTACCATGAGCCTCAAACAGCCAGAACAACTTTACACGTGATAAGTGGCTCGAACACACAAGGAGTACTGAAACAATACTAGTCCTTATTTTTTCCAAAGTTTGATTTAGCTTTAGAACACTTCCCCTAAACAAAATCTTACCTACAACAGCAATATAATACAAACAATAGAAAGCAAAGCTGTTCCCAATGTGGCTGGAATGTGAGACCTGGCTCATGGGACTCCCCCATTACACACTGGGCACTCTGTCTCTCAAGCCCAACCTCTAGGGCCCATCAAGGACCTGAGTCGCTCCTCAGAACACAACCGAGGATGTGTACATTGCCAGGAAACTCAGGGACAGTGGTGGATGATGCCACAGCAGCGCCTCAACCCCTCCAACAGTTACGGACCGGGAAGCAAGAGAGTTGGAGACGAACGGAGGGAAAACACAGGTCGTCCTCAAACACAGAGGTTTGCGAAGGTGCCGAAAGGTGAGCTTATTTCACAGGGCCATCATAACCTCCCGATAGGTGATGGTGCCTTCTCTGGGCTCTGGAGTCCTGGATGAGGTGACCTTCAAGATGCCTCATCCTTGTCCAATATCTACAGTGTCTTTCTGGTAATACTGTACGAAGATGTGTGTCCTGTGATTTTTCAATACTAAAAAACATTTAACAATAGTTTATTTAAAAAAAAAAAGACTACCCCAAGTCCCTTTTCGATCCCTAACAGTTCTGTGGGTTTTCTTCTGTTGCCTCTTTGGTTTCTGTCAAGGGTGACCTATTATCTTAAAGGTGAATCTATGTCTCTCCTTCAACAAGTAGTTAAGAGGTCGACTAAAAGGCTGTCTCCATCTCAGCTTGAGCAAGTGACTTGAAAACCACGGGGTCTTTATTTTTTCTCTCCCCCAAATAGAAACTGCAAAGGTGAGCATCTATGCTCCCAAGTCCTTAGCAGCTGTATTTTGAAGGGAAACGTTTTTCACAACCTGATCCTTGAATCTCACCCCTTCTCCCGCAAAGATACTGCAGACCCCACAGACTGGAGCACATGAGAGGACTCTCTCCCCGGGCTCACAGCTCTGACACACCTTACACTCGGCGCAGAGGAAGGAAAAATTCTTGGTGGTTATGTGGAGCCAAAGCAGGCATTTTGCAGTCTCACCAGCTCTTTCCAGCTGCGCCCTCACCTCTGTTTCCAACTTCCCTTTCTCTGACAAACTAAGGCAGGGAGAAGGGAAGAAAGGAACAAAGTAAAATGTTCAACTGGATACACCCACAGGAAATATGTGGCTAATTCTATAATAACCCAAGGTGCACAAAGGTTAAAAAAATGAGTTCATTCTTCAAACTTTTGAGGGAAGAGGTAAGTCAGTCGCAGACTGCTAACCCGAGAGAGGCCGTAGGTATTAACTTGTCAAGCACACTCATTTCACAAACGACTGAGTGTCCTGAATAGTTGTTAACTCCCACCCAGATATTCTAGGGTGGGCTGATGTCCCTTGTGTCTTGACTCCTAGAACAGTGTTGTCTCCACTACGCTCAACACGTTGCTGAGCCAGTTAGAAACTCCTGCTGGGACCTAGAACAGCCATTAAGACGCATTCCTGGTGTCCAGCTACCCCACAAAAGCACCCAAAGTGAGAACACATGCTGCTCAGCTTCACTACTAGGCTCACACTCCTGGTGTGGTAGAGAGAAATACAGGATCCGGCATGCGGCTCATCAAAACCTCATTTCCCTTGACAATTAGAACTCAAATCACCAACACAGCTGATGGATGGGCAGGAAAACCAACTCTAAGGTCTTTGGAGCGGAGAGACCACATCCACCCAGTGGCGTAGGAGCCTGAGCAGCTAAGAGCGACCTACTGCCATACTTGTCCCCTTGATGCGTTTTTTTTTTTTTAAGTCAAGAGTGTTCTCTGCGGTTTATGAGTCTGGTTGCTGTAAAGGTGTGGGCCACATCCTCTGCAAGGCGCGAACCCCGGTAGCTTAGTTGACAACAAAGTCAGTCCCCCGCCGGCGGGTCCACGCGCCCGGGACGCTTGCCGACGGACCCCGCCTCTCTCGGGGTCCCGGGAGGCTCAGATACAACCCACACCGCCACGCGCGACGTGCAGCCGCCCCTCCGCTCCACCAGCAAGCACCCCGGGTCCCCTCCGCCCTCCCCCGCCGCCGCGACACCCTCCGGGAGACCCTGCCCACCCCGGCGCCCACCTGCCGTGGTCCGAGCGCGCTCCCGCTCCCGCGGCGCGCTCCTCGGCGCCTCCATGCGGGCCGCGCGCCTCCACCCGCGCGCACCCTCCGCCCGGCTGCAGCCCGGCGGCCCCGCTCGCTTCCCCGCAGCCGCAATCGCGAGCTCAGCGGCCGGGACAGCCGTCCGTGCTCCCGCCCTGGAGCGCAGACTGACGCGCACCGCTGCCAGTCAGAAGCTGGGGCGGGCCCTGGGGGGGCGGGGCCTCCGTGTGAGGTCGGAGTGGAGGTCGCGGGGGCGTGGGGGCGTGGAGAGCTCCGAAGCCCGAGCCGAGCGCTGCCGAGGTCCCTCCGGGCACACCCGGGCACCTCCGGGCATACCCGGGGCGTTCCGCCTGCTCGGATCCCGCGCCCTCTCCGGACCTCTGCGCCCCAGCCGGCGAACTTGAAGGCTGATGGGCAGAGGGACCGATGGCCCTTCCCCGCCCAGGACCCCGTGGTGCCTCGATTCCCTCTTCGCCAAGGAACAAACCTGTTCCTGTCTGCGCCGGAGAGCGAGAGACTGGTATCCAGAGACATCTGCCTGCCCCGGGACCTGCTCCTCTCCTTTCACCATGGGTCAGCAGTACCGGCTAGTGTGTACTTGGAACTGTTTAGGGACGGAACAAGTGCATTCTTGACGGAAAGTGGTTCTATAAAATAATTTCTTAAAAGTTTAAAAAAATGCAAACAGCTAACAGGAGAGAAGTAAATGACCCCCCCCAAAGACACGTGATTCTTTTGCCCCCTCATTTCCTAATTTGATGGACCCCTCGTTCTGTTGTTGTTGTTGTTTTTCCCCCCAGAAGAAAAAGGGAAGAAAATTAAAATCCCGATGAGCACTTCCTTTTTCTCGAGCGTAAATGGATGCCAGATACAAACAGATTTGCATGTGGAATATTCTGGCAGCCTCTGGGAAAACAAGCCCCATAACTAAAGAAAGATGTGGAAACAGTCTGGAATTTTATTTGAGTTCAATAGCCTTGGGGCAATGTCAACAAGCTATTGAAACATCGCAAGCCTTTCTGAGCCTCAGAACAAAGGATCAGAGGATCAGAGGTCCTTAGCTTTAGTCACGCCTCCTGTGAAGTCCCTGTCAGACCAACAGCCAAGGACACAACGCCAGGCAATTAGGAGAGCTGGCCCCGGACATGTGCTCTGGGTGTGTGTGCATTTTGCCTCTTAATGTATTTTACTAATCCTCACTCTTGCTCATGAGATTGCTAGTGTTATCCCGGCTTACTGAGGTCCATCAAGTGCTGGTGCAGAATTCAAAATAAGGTCTGACCTCAGTCACTCAAACATTTTTTCAGCATAGGATTCACAGAAGGCAATAAAAATGTCCCCAAGTTTGCTGTGTGTTTAGAAAAGGAAAAAGAAAGAAAGACTCTCTTCTCCAACTCAGGTATTTAACATTGAGGAGGGTGGTTTTCTGCAGTCCTAAACTATCCCTTGCGTGTATAGGGGCACACTACTCACACAAAATGCATGACTGTTTAACCTAAACAAGGTTTTGAGCAGTGACCAGAACAAATTGCTTGTTCTAGAAACTGAAAGAACCAAGTCCAATTTCTTGTGGTATAATAAAATTTACTGGAGTCCCTCAACTACAAAACAAATTAGCCACCCAGTCTCCCTCCCCTCCTCCCACAAAATAATATTTATGAACACTCCTGTTTAGACTGGCCTAAAATCCCTTCAGTTAATCCACATTTAAGATTTCATGGTTGCCTCTAAAGTTCCTTTGTGTTCCCCAAGCTGAGTGGGAGGTCTCATAGGGCAGTGCTTACAGACCTGAACCCTGAGCCAGACCACCAGGCTTGCCAGAACACCAACTGTATGGTCTACCATAAATTAACTTGTTTTGTACATCAGTTTCCTTGCCTATAAAATGGGGCCCAAAAGACTGTTTTACAAGGTTTTCTTTTTCATGGGAATTGAATGTGTGCAAGCCCCTTAGCATGATGTTTCACATATAAACACCGTATTAACACTCATTAAAACTAATGCACATATAGATGTCTGATTGGCTTTCTGGTCTACCCTTGTGTGATTTACCATGCCTTAACAACAACGAGGTTGGCTGCTTTTGGAGTTGGTTGTTTGTTTGTTTTAAAAGAGATGGTGCACTCTTGTAGGACAGAACATTGGTCAAGAATTCCTAGCGCTGAGCTCAGAACTTGAGTATTTAGGAATGTGCATGCTGAGGCTAAAGATTTAGCTCAGCAAAAACGTCACATCAACAGCCTCTACTCAGATCCTCTTACACATCCAGTCATCAAAATGTCCACCGGAGAATGCCCACAAGCAGAGATGGTACCGAGAACTATGCTCAGGGGCCCTAACCATGACCCTGGAGGGGTCAGAAGGAATGACCAGAGAGAGGCTGTGCAGGTCAGCTGCATGATTGATTGGGCCCAAATAAGAAGTGGGAGGAGCCAGGTGGCTCTGTGGGCCACAGCACTCGGGAGGCAAAGCCAGGCAGATCTCTGTGAGTTCGAGTCCAGCCTGGTCTACAGAGCGAGATCCAGGACAGGCACCAAAACTACACAGAGAAACCCTCTCTGGGGGGGGGAGGGGGAGGGAGGAGAGGAGAGAGCAAGATTGAGAACCTGGACTGTTGAAGTTCCCAACAACTATCTCATTGGAATTTTTGTTTTCATGACCATTTGAACTCTGAAAATGGAATGTGAATGTCCAGAACCATTGAAGACGTTACCAAATGTACTTTTCCATTGCTATGTCAAACCGTGCATTATCCTTAGGGTTACTTATTCATATATGGGCCAGCATCAGGCTAGACCAAGGTGACACTGATCATGCGAGCAGTGAAACCTGGGGCACTTTGTTCCTGTAATCATTACAGATCATTTCTACTGAAAGTTTCCGTGATAGACTTATTAGCCGCTAAGTGAGACGTATCTTTAAGAACCAGCTCCTACGTTAGCACACCTTCCAAGCGCCCTTTCTTTTATTTTTAGTTAAACTTTATAAGGTAAGTTGTCAATACACAGAGGCATCCCTGTCCATTTAGCCTTTCAATCATGTGGCCTTCCTTGGCCTTGAATCAGGCATGCCCCTGAATATGGCTATTATCATTTCTTAAGTAGTGAACTTAAAAGGTTCACATAGGTATTCCGAACTACTGAGCATGCTCAGGAATGTGCCCACTGCTGAATGTTTTACATATATTATATGGAATGTACATATTTCCTACATAAAGGCTCCTGAAATAAAAAGCCCCACACCTGATTTGTTGAAGGAGGGCATTACTTTGGAAATGGCTTCCATGCTCCCCGGACGTGTTCCAGTGGTAAGTCATTCTCTACTCTTCTTGGCTATGCTTTCACCTTTGAACTCACCAACATGTGAACTCATTGTATTTGGTTACAGACTGGCTTCCACTTAAAGATCTTCCTCTAATAGGAAATTTGCAAAGGGAGATGCTGGGTCCATTGTTCAAATTTGCGTACTGAGAATGGACTTCCTCAGTATTCAGGAAAAAAATTCCTTGAGTGAATGGAAGAGTGAAGGCACTATCAGGTTTCCAACCAAGAAATAGTGGAGATCCTCACTTCCCACTGTCTCAGCCCTAATCATTGTCTTTGTGGGCATGGCTAAACATGCAAACATAAAATGTATTATTTTAATGGGCTGGCAAGATGGCTCAGCAGCTAAACATGTTTGCTGCCACGCCTATGATCTAAGCTCCATCCCTGGGACCCAAGTGGTAGGAGAGAACCTACTCCTGCAAGCTGTCCTCTGACTTCCACACAGTGTTCTATGGTACACTTGTGCACAAATATGCATGTGCAAGAATACACTCAAAATAAGCAAACACATGTAATAAGAGACTTAAAAAGTATTTGTTTGACTGCCTGTAGGTATACAGTTCACTGGCATTCAGAACATTCACTTAGCCAAGGGTGGTGCAAACCTTCATCCCAGCCTTCAGGAGGGAGAGGCAGCCAGATTTCTGAGTTCAAAGCCAGCCTGGTGGACAGAGCAAGTTCCAGTCCAGCCAAGGCTACAGAGTGAGACCCTGTCTCAGAAAATAAAACATAACATTCACACTGAGATGCAACCATCACCAAACATCTCCTTCCAGAATTTTTTTCATCTTATCACATTGGAAAATTGACACCCACTGAACACTGACTTTCCATTGTCTCCCCCCCCATTCCAGCTCCTAGCAATCACCACTGTATTTTCTGTCTTGATGAATTTGACTGTTGTAGGTCCTTCATGGAAGTAGAATCACACACAGAATCTGTTCTTTTGTGACTGGATTCTCCTTTTTAGCATATCTCCTAACTACATCCACATGGTGGTATATCTGAGGACTTCCCTTTTAGAGATGGATTATATTCTATGCAAATGCCACATCTTGTTCATTCATAATCCATCATCGATGGACACTCTTTGGCTGTTGTACAGAACACTCCGCTGAACAGGGGTGAACACACACTTCTCTGAGTCTGTGTTTTCACAGCCCCAGAATGAGATTACTAGAAAATATGATATTTCTATGCAGAAATTCTTGAGAAATCACCATATAGTGTTCCATAGTGGAAAATACTTCCACCAGCATTAGATAAAGGTTCTAATTGCTGTTTATCCTTTCCTACACTTATCATCATCATCATCATCATCATCATCATCATTTCAGTATGGAGCCACCCCAGGGGCTTTGAGCTTAATAGGCAAATGTGCTTCTGAGCTGTACCCTCCCCTTGCATTTACTATTATTTTCTTGATGATAGTCAACCTATCAAATGTGAAGTGATACTTCCTTGTGTTTGGAACTGCGGTTTCTCTAATCATGTATTGACCATGTGCTTATTGAGTGTGTGTGTGTGATTTCTTTGGAGAATGTCAGTGCAGGCCTTTGGCTTTGGACAATTCACTGACTTTACAAAGTGCCTTCACTGTTGATATTCCTGCTTTTGAGAATTTAAGAAACTCTTCTTTTTCTCCTCACATTCTGCGCTGTCTCATCATGGTATTTCATATTTACATGAAGTTCCTTAATAACTACAAAACCTTCTATACCAAAGTCAGTTAGGGTCAGTGTGTTTACACTAAACACCAGTGTGTAAGTCGAGAGGTAATGATGCTCCCAGAAAGTAACCTGGCTCTTGTATGAGCCAGCCTCTAGGAATGTCACCTCTTTAACGGTACAACCTCCGTTTAGATGGGCACTACCATTATTCCCACTAACAGAGAACAGACAGACAGAGGAGTCACTGTATTATGCCCTAGGGCATCCAGCTAGCAAGAACAGTCTAGGACTTGAACCCTGCTTCCAAGGCCACATGGAAAGCATTCCCAAAAAGTGTAAATCCCTTTCAGGAACTTGACAATCTCCAAAAGCCACACGTGGTTTGTTTTCTTCCTTCCTTTCTTTCTTTTTCTTTCTTTCTTTCTTTCTTTCTTTCTTTCTTTCTTTCTTTCTTTCTTTCTTTCTTTCTTTCTTTCTTTCTTTCTTTCTTTCTTAGATGAGCATTAACTAGGAGAAGCCTGGAGCATCCAGCAATGTGCCAGTCCACGTCCAGATGACACCTTAAATCCAGTGTCACAGCTTAGAGGTAAACAAATGCTGTGAAGCCAAGAGCCAGTGGGAAGAGGCAGAAACAGGAAAGTCAAGGCATGAAGCCTGTGGAGGCTGAAAAAGCAGGAGAGCCCTGGAGACAGGGAATGAGAGGGCAGGAACAGTAGCAAGGCAGAGCTGCCTAGCAGGTGATGGGTAGCTACTGTGATAGGGGCCTTTCTCCTTTCCCAGTAGGGCTCTCACGCCACAATTCAAAATGCGGTTTGGAATTTAAAACGGATAGTGATGGCTAACAGCACGATAATTGTAAAATGTGTTTTGAGTCAGATAAGTTACCACACTGCCATTTTAGTCATTTGTACCTTAGCACCAATACGCCTTGGTTCTTAGTCCAGATGTTGCTAGCAGGGAGAGCTTAAGAGCTGGCTAGTGTGTGTGTGTAGTGGGGAGAGTCTGCTTGGATCTCCAAGAGGAATTGGAAAATGTGGGGGTGGTGGGTGGAGCACTTTGTGACTTTAAGGCAGTCCAGAACAGAACATAGGATTTCCTTTTTTTTTTTTTAATTGCTGTTTTTATGAAATTAGATTTCTCTGCTCTTCCTCAAATTCCTAACACCTGCTGACTTGCTGTCTCTGAACTTTGGTCCTGGTCTTGGCCGCCCCTGACTGTGTACCTTCCCAGTGGACTCCCTCAGTCTCCCCAGTCTCAGATGTCCTTTCTGGACCAACAATTCTCCACCCCGTCTCCACCTCCCCTCAGGTCATCCTATGACCTAGTCACACTTCGTATCTTCCCAGGTACGTGTCCAAATTCTGCTCCAGAGAGCAGGAACAGAGAAGTGTTAACTTGGGTCTCCTGCATGACAGCTGGTGGCCTTCCCCCCCACCCCCCCTCCCCCTACCCTCCCTCCCCCCCACCCCCCCCACCCCCCGCCACGAGCACTTCTTCCCATGAAGTTCTGTGTTCACTGTCTTCCTTACTAAACACCCACACTACAGATGTGGATGTGTCCCTTCCCTCCCTCTGCCAGCAGGCTCAGTCCTCAGACATCCCTGTCAGCAATGTCACCTCCCAGTGGATGACACTTCCTCTTTCGTGCCTGGGAACTACATGAAGATGGCAGGGATAACAGGCGTCTGACCGCGCGCGCGCGAAACAGCCAAATGAAAAGAGAGTCCAGCTAAATGCTCTGACAAATAAAACCATTTGGAGAGCCACAAACTTCAGCGTCCTGAAGAGACTGTACTGGACTCAAGCACTGATGAAACCCAAACCATAGTTCTAGTATCTAGTCAAAGGGGAACAGGCAAGCACAGCTGTTGTGGTTGTCTGGCCACCCCACCCATTTCCAAAGCAGATCTAGGAGCTGGAAAGAGACTAGACTTCTCTCTTATTTGGGGAGACCCCTTGGGTTGACACACTCTATTCATTGACTGCCTTGCTGGCAGGACAAAGAAGTTCTAGGGTTGATGTTTAAGAGACAGACGGTAGACAGTGGTGGTAGGAGATCGCAGCCTAGAATCTTGTTCAACCAGCTACTTGAATGACAATTGAAAAGTCATTATCCTTCCTGAACCTTAGTTTCTTGATAGACAGATGATAGATAGATAGATAGATAGATAGATAGATAGATAGATAGATAGATAGATAGAACATGATTTCTCAGTCCTTGTTTGATCTAACAACTATAACTCTGAGATGAAAATTTCTTCAGATATTTGGTTTAAATACATATAGATTTCAAAGAAAAGTGCCAGGTGGGAATGAAATTCCATCTCCAAATGAATGGCACAGTGCTGTGGGCTAAACACCAGTGAGCCTCATTCCTAAATCAACGCTTAATCTTCAGTGCAATTGTATTAAGAGTTGGGGCCTCCAGGAGGGATCTGTATGCATAGATGGGATCTAACCTTATAAAATAGATAGATAACCTCTCAGCGCATTCTGTCATGTGACACATAGCAGAAGGGCGCCATCTATGAAGCAAGGAGTGAGATTTTATCAGACATCAAAGTTGCTGACACTCTGACTTTGGGCTTGCCTCCAGATGTGTGAGCAACGCATTCCATTGCTTATAAATGTCCTTGTCTACTTTGTCCTATCATAATAGCCTCAACAGACTAAGACGCACTGGAGAGACTCGTTTTCTTTGTTTCCATTGAGGAAGACACATCTCTTTCTCTCTAGGGAAGCGTCTTCCTGATAATGGAATGAGTGTGGAGAATCAAATCTAAGAGATGGAGAAAGACCCAGATATACCGAGCTCCTGGATTCAGCCACAGCTGAAGCAGCAGTCCTGTTGTGTCTGCAGATAGATGAAGTCCCAAGTCCTTCGCCTCCCTGGTTTCTTCAGTATAAACTGTGTTTACAACACATTTTCTATCAGTTGCAACTAAAACGGCAGTGGCATCTGTAGAGAACACTGGTTTGTTTTCCATCGCTATAGCAAATACCCTGGGCCTCTTCACACTATAAAGAAATAGATGTATTTGGTTTGTGGGGTTTGGAGACAGAAAGTTCATAGTGTATATTAACTGCAGCAGGAGCTTTGTAGAAGATGGCATAATGGCAAAGACATGTGTAAGAGAACACAAGACAACATGGAAAGTTGAAGAACGGAAGTCAACATGCCATGTGAGGTATGTATGTGTGTGTAGTTGTTGTTGTTGAAGATGGAACCCAGAATGTCACATATGCTAAGTGAGCTCTCTCCCACTGTACTCCACTGCACACCATTACTCTTTTGTAGTGACTAACTTGAGGTAACCCTTATGGATGTGTTCAAGCCCTACTCCAATTGTAGCACATTTCATAGAAAAAAAATGTGGTATGTGTGAGTAAAAGCATTAAAGGCTATTTTTATTTTCCTTTGCACATCTTTGAGTATTTTTTTCCAAACTTTATAAAATTTCTATGACTAGTCTGATTTTTAATTATTGTTTTAGCACAGTGTCTTCTAAGGAAATTGCTCTATCATAGAAACTCCTTTGAATCCAATAGTAGTTGGGATTTGATGCATTATTGAGATAGCTTGTGAAATGGGCTATCATTCATGCTTTCAGTTCTAGAATGTGGCAGTGCACTTTCTTTAAAGGGCCAGGTAGTCAGCATCTGAGGCTTTGCAGGCCACACTCTCTCTGTGTCAGTCACTGATCTCTGGGACTGTGGCACCAACATAAGTGGAGATGATTTATACATAAGTGAGCACAGCTGTGTGCCAACAATACTTCACTTAGGGGTGCTGGAATTCAAATTGTAAAACTGTCTTATCCCACACCAATGCAATGGGACATTTGTAGAAAGAGCCTTCCACTGTCTTAATCACAGAGGTGCTTCACCTCTTCAAATATTACCATCATTAATAAATAAGTACTTGTAGAATCAGTGAGTAGATGAATGAATGAGCCAATGGCAGGTGCTCCTAGGAGCTCACTTTTGGAAGTTAGCAGATCATTGTATGATCTAGTTGTAACACATCAAAAGAATCCCTCGGTTTATTCACCTTTGTGCTGCCTTCAGCCATGGCTTGGTGTTGTACTATGTAATTGGAAGCCTTCTACACAGCCCTGTTGTTTGTTGTTTTCACTCTTTTGGGGGGGCCTGCCACCCAGCTCCCAAATAAATCACACATGGAGGCTTATAGCTTGGCTTGTTTCTTGCCAGCTTTTCTTAACTTTAAATTATCCTGTCACCCTTATGCCTCTGGGTGTTTACCGTTCTCTTACTTCTGTAAATTTTACTCTTACTCTGTGGCTGGGTGGCTGGCCCCTAGCATCCTCTCCCTCCCTCCCTCCCTCCCTCCCTCCCTCCCTCTCTCTCTCTCTCTCTCCTTGATCTCTCCTCTCCCCAGATTTCTCCTCCTATTTATTGTCTCTGCCTGCCAACCCTGCCTATTTATCCTTTCTTCTGCCTTGCTATTAGCCGTTCAGTTCTTTATTAGACCATCAGGTGTTTAGGCAGGCACAGTAACACAGCTTCACAGAGTTAAACAAATGCAACAGAAACAAAAGTAACACACCTTGAAATAATATTCCCAACCCAGCCCAGCTGGCTACCTCTGCCCAAAAGCTGCCATAGTGGGTTTATACTTGTTGCCCCATGTCTGTCTTCGCATGCGAGGAGAGATGCACTGTTTCTCACACCTTAACCAATTCATACGAAGCCTCAGGGGACAGAAACCATGAGATGCACTAAGTAAGATAAAGAAGATGGAAGGAATACCACAAATGGCCATTCGGTCTTTCCTGTGTTCTAGTTTCCATGTCAAATATTTTATATATGACTATTAATTCTTTACCGGCAATGAGGAGAAAGATCACACAGTTCATCATGAGCTGTCTAGAAAAGACAGGAATCACACAAAATAATGAGGAAAGAAAAAAATCATTACTAAAAGCTAAAACCTGGTAGATAATGGTTAACAGTGGAAGATTGCCTGAGTACATTTGTTATCTTTTTCTAACCTAAAGAGCAACTTAAAAAGAAGGAATCCAAGTAGACAAAAAAAATGACAATCCATTTTTTGATTGAGTAGTATGGCTTGAGTCTGAAGTGATCTCTTCAGGCTCATGTGTTTGAACACTGTCGCCAGATGATGACATTGTTCTGGAAGGTTGGAAAACCCAAGTCCCAAAGGGACTGTGACCTCACTGGTGGAGTTGGATCACTGGGGTGGGCCTTTGAACGGTACAGCCCATTCCTCCTTCTGGTCTAGCCTCTATTTTCCTCTTGGCTGCCAGGCTATAACCAACTACTTCACACTCTTGGTGACACTAACTGAGCTTGCTTCCATCCCTTCCTGTCACAATGGATTGAAATCTCTCAAAACCGCAGGTCAAACCAAATCCTCCCTCCCCTAACATTGGCCTGTCAGGGTGTTTGTTTGTTTGTTTTGTTTGTTTCAGTGATGAAGAGAGTGACTCACACAGGGGGATGGCAGGTGCAGAGGGGACACTGAGCAGAGGGAACACTCTTCCTCTTAAAGCTCCTACTGTGGAGAAAACCAAGAAGGGCAACAAATAACGATCTTGATCAAGTTTGCTGGTTGTCAATTCTATTTCTTGCACACTTCCACACCTCCCAAGGACCACTCATTTAATCTTTGTGCAGCAGGGAGGTTTACAAGCCCATGGTACGGATGAAACTGAGGTACGTGGATGAAGTGGATCATCCAGAGAACATGAGAGAGTTCCTGGAAATTGAAGATGTGATAATCCAAATAAGCATTCAACAATGCCTGATGCATCCATAGTAAAAGCTTAACTAATGGAACTATTGCTTTGGACTGCTGACTTTTGAGTTATAACACATTTATTTTCTTTTATTATTTGGTGAACTATGTCCAAGCCAGATCATCCTTTATAATTACAGCTTTTTAAAAATATTTATTTTTATTATTTTTAATTATGTGGAGGTATGTGCTCTGAGTGTGGGTATGCACACATGAGCGCAGGAGCTCTTGGAGGCCAGAGGCACTGGCTCCTCTGGAGCTAAAGTTACAGATGCTTGTAAGCCACCTAACGTAGGTTCTGGGAACCGAAGTCAGGTCCTCTGGAAGAGCAAGCAGCAAGTACTCTTAACCACTGAGCCATTCCTAGCCTTTAACCCAAGATTTTGTCAGAATAGGGGAAACTGTGAAATCCAATTTAGTTCTTAGCATTGAAAGGAATAGACACCAAAATAAAGTAATACCAATCAATTTTCCTAAGTAAAGCAACTACTTCCTAGAAAGAACCCTGATCCTCTGGCTCCCAAGGTTCTGCTACTCCACCTGTCTTTTCTTGATTCAGCCTTGCAGTAGAAATGTACGGTTAGCCTGTCTGGCCCCTCTTAGAGAACAGTGATGCCTCCCTGAATATATGTCTTCCCAAATAAAATACCAAACACATGGGGCCATCTCTTTGGTCAATAAAAGACCAATGAGCCACATCAATTGGGATCCACCATGGAGATGGAACATGGGCATTTATTTACAGTGAGAACATGCCTTTTGCTAGAGTTGATAGTTAGCAAGGCTCTTTGGCTATCTTACTATATGAAGACTGATGCCAGGCAGACCTAGGTAATGGAAAGAAAGACACAGGAACTTATAATGCCACAGCCAGACTCCTGTAAAAGCCATCAACCCAGACTGAGACAGGGAACCAGATACTTCTAAAAAGGGGGCGCCCAGAGAGAAACACCGAGTTGGTTACTTATTATTACTAATTTGCATGTGAGTACTTGGAAAATAATATTCTGGGCACTTGCTAGAGCAACTGTCATATTTGGGGGGCGGGAAGCTATATGTGGGCACAGAGAAAACCTAGCCAGGGAACAAAATGAGACAGTGACGCCCCCCCCCCCCCTTTGTCCCCAGCCTCAGGAAGAACAAATAGCTGTCTGAGGAGGGAAACATTCCATTACACTCCTCGACTCAGTGGTGAGCGATACTGACATCAGTCAGAAGAAGGTTAAAAACCTTGTGACACGTTATCTTGGCAGGATGAGTGAAGATAAAAACACAGGAGGGAAGAGAAGCAGGGCCACAGGCTCATCTTCTGCAGCAGGAAGTCAGGAGATAATGTCTAACACGATAAAGTGTAGAAAGAGCACATCGCTTAGATATAAGAAAGGAAGCTGGGTGGGGCGGTGGTGCATGCCTGTAGTCCCAGCTACTTGGGGTGCTGAGGCAGGAGGATCCGTTGAGTTCAGGAGTTCTGGATTGCATGTAGATCAGGTGGCATAATAAGGTGATCTCCTGGAAGCAGGGGGTCACCAGGTCACCTAAAAGGATGAGTAAACCTATCAGGTCAGAAACAGATTAGAAATATGAATAGAAATACCTTAATAATTTAGTTAAGATGGTGGAAATTATAGAGATGAAAAGTTCAAGAGTTATGGTTTTATGAGTTTTTAAAACAAAATGCTTTAAGAGTCATAGGTATTGTTATTTCACATTAAATGATTAAACATCATGTATAAATATACAGCAGTCTTTAAATTTTTAAAGTACATTTAAGTGTATGTATCGGGTAATTGTCTCAAAGAAGCCATTGATGATGACTTATATCCACAGCCTCAGCAGTAAAATCGAATAATTATCTTAAATTAAAATAAGCCAGCAAATAAATACAAGAGACAAAATGCACATGCCTTCCTCAGAGATAAGTGCCTTCAAATATAATGAAAGGTAATAATTCACAGGGAAGAAAGGGAAGGCAGAATTCTTGAAAGCAATCTACACGGCAAAATGGCCCAGAAATCCTGAGACATGTCTTCATCAGAATGGCAAGCCCGGAATATACAGCTGATGGATAGTCATCCTGCAAGCTGGGAGGAGCCAGGTTCCAGCTCACACCCTGGACATCGTGTTCAAATGCAAGGGTGAGATCTCAGAACACCAAAGCTTAAACATATTAAAACCAGTAGCTATGAGTATGAGACCATGAATCCACTCGGGATAAAATTGAAGTTTCCATTTTTAGGGACCCTTGTATTCTCAGGTCTTCCCCGGCCATCTCTAACCCTTGCTCTATGGTTCCAGCACCCCAACATCTTGCTAGTAATGGGAAGAATTTGTCAATGTCACTTCATCCCTGGAGGCCAAGTGTAAACTCCCGAGTTACATAAATCCTAGCAGCTTCCTATTGCCCTTTCTTCCCAGGCTAAACTCCAGAACATGGATGGGGCTCTCCAAGCCTGGACCACCATCTCTCTGAGCACTTCTGCCCAGGAGACGAGACAAAAGCAGCATTGTGGAGTGTTGCTCACATAATGATAACATGTAGTCAGGACCTCAGAGTCACAAGTGACAAAATCCTACTTGGAATCACAGTTCAAAAGGAGAATTCATTGACTCAACGAACTGAGAAATTCAAGGGGTAGCCTGGCTCCAAACGTATCTGTTCCCTGTAAGTCACGTGATGCTCTGCCGTCTATCTCAGTCGCTGTTTCTTTCTGTCAGTGTCTGTCTGTCTGACTACCAGTTCCCTCTCAATCATGTGATCCTTATCAACACAATCTTAGACTAAAAGGGACTTTCTTTCAGTGTATCAAACAACACACATACATATGTGTGCATTTGCCATGATCATACTCACGGTGCACATACACACACACACACACACACACACACACACCAGTCAGGACCAATCGCTGCATACATTATTGTATAAAGCCAGTCTGGATCTCGACTCTAGAGCCAGAGTATCACCAGTCCTGTGTTTAACAGCCCCGGATAAGAGATGAAGAGTTCTAAAAGTAGACAGGCCAGTCTGTTACCAGAAGAAAGAGGGAGGAGATGTGCGCAGGCGACATGACAGAAATCCATGTCTTCCTAACAAACACGACTAACAAACACGACGTAAGCAGATCACATGCTCAGTGGAATGTGACTCTTGTGATAACCACTCTGTGCCAGGAAGTCAAAGCCGTTCACGGCAGCCTCGGTCCTGAGCCTCCTCAGATCATCCCACCCTGTCCTTCTCACCCTGTCACATCTGCTAATTCTCTCTTCATTCTCATCCTCACAGAGTCACACACCCAGCCCCCAAAGAGCTCTCGTGTGCTGGCGGCACCGCTGGAGATGTGAGTCTCTCTGTCTGCGCTTGACAGGCACACGCACTGTAGGTCAGCTCCAACAGAACCTCTGTGGCTCTTGCTCTGCCTCCTCCACGGAGCTTGCACGAAGAACCCCACGAAGGGGCTGGAGAGCCTGCTCAGTAGTTTAGAGGACTCACTGCTCTGCCTAGCAGCTTTACAGCCATCTGAAATTCCAGCTCTGTGGTGTCTGGCACCCTCTCTGGTTTATGGCTGGCACCAGGCATGCATGTGATGTATGTAAATACATGCAGCCAAACATTTATCGTACATAGGTAGACAAATGCTTGTACATATCAAATACACTTTTTGCAAAGGAACCCTGTGAAGGCTAGAATGCTGGACAGTTAGCTTTCCTTCAAAGATTTTAGTGAGTTCTACTGCCCTCTCTCATCCTTCTCCCCCTCCTGATGGAATCTTCTTAAGAAATCTCCGTCCAACTTTCATGGCCTTTTTGGATGTATGTGCAACCCATTGATATTAAGGCTAATCAATTATGATTTCCAATCTACTCCCTTTGTTTCACTCACATGGCAGATTTTCAGGGACGGCCACAAAACAGCTCCCACCCCAGTGCTGTCCTGTGGTGCTGCTTTTCTGTCTTCCGTCGCTTCAAGGTGGTTTGTCCCCAAGGGTTCATATACTGGGTGTGTGGACCTCAGTGTGGCAGTATTGAGGTAGTAGAATCCTGACAAAAAGGGCTAGCAGGTAGTGATTAGGTAACTTGGCCATTGCCCTCAGAGAGATTGATGTAGATCATGCAAATCCATGGCTGCCATGAAGGTATGTTACAAAAGGAGCTTTCTATCACACCAAGTGATTGCTCTCACATAGGCTTCTGATGCTGTGATGTCATCTATCATGAAGCCTTCACTTGAGGCTTGAGAGAAGACCACCTTACTTTGGACATTTGGAGTCCCAAACTGAGATAAATAAGTCTCTTTTCTTTATAAATTGCTCAGCCACAGGCATGTTGTAACAGCCATGGAAATGGACAAATATACCTTCTCATCAAAAAGAGCAGCTCATTTTTCCCTCATATCTGGACAGACTTGAGGTTATGGTGAAAATACATATGTTGTTGAGGAAGTGATGCAGTGTGACTTCCAGGATGGTTATAAAAGAAAGGCAATGCAGCTTTCACCACGTGCTCTGAGGTACTCTAAGAAGGCCAATCAGTTGGAAGCTCTGCCTCCCTGGGAGGAGGATGCTAGGCTGCCTTGAGAGACTACTATGAAGGTCTGGAGACCTTAGTTATTGGGTCCAACCAGCCCACACCATGGACCAGGCAGGAGATTGTCCCTCCCAAGTTCCTATGTTGATGCCAAATTCCCACAGCTATAATGTGAAGACGTGAGGCCTTTGGGAGCTGACAAGTCATGGAGGACCAAGCTCTCACTAACGGGGTTAGTTTCCTTATCAAAGAGGCGGCCAGAGCTTTTGCTGTTTGTTTCTGTTTTTCTTCCACCATTGACAATACAACAACAAATTACCATCTTTGGAACAGAATGAGTCCTTACCAGAGCCAGATATGTTGGTTCCTTGATCTTAGATTTCCTGAGAATCCAAGACTATGAGCAACAAGCTTCTTTTGCTTGTCATTACTAGCCTGGGGGTTGGAGAGATGAGACGGTGGAGTGGTTATGGGGGCTTATCTGAGTTCCATTCTCAGTGCCCATGTGGATGGCTCAAAACCACCTGTAATTCCAGTCCCAGGGGATCTGACACCATCTTCTGGCCTCTCCAGGCATGCATGCATATGGCGCATGCACACACACATACACATACAAAAATAAACAAACAAACAAACAAATAATAAAATAAAAATAGAAGCAACTCTTCAAAAATTTGCCTAGCATAAGGTGTTTTGTTAGGGTAGGACAAACAGGTAAGACATACTTTGAGGTAACGTCAGCCTCTAGCTACCTCTAAACATAGTGTTCCCACAAGAAGCTTTGGACTTCTCATGTGAGACAAAGAAGGACTCCGGCTCTGCTTTTTCCACATTCCTGGCCCACGACGACATCCTTGTTATCCATATTGATTGACAACAAACAAGTAACTGTGAATACTGTGTGAACAGACCCTCTAAAAGGCAGAGCAAGAATCCCAGCACCATACAACTTTGTCCAAGGCTCTACTGTAGCTAGAAGCATTGATGCAGAACTGGGCACACACATTCATGGGGGCACAAGGGACTGAGTGAGGGGGCTTTAGAATTAGTCTCTTTTACACACGGACTAGAGACCACACCAGCTGAAGGTAAGTCAAACAAAAATAGACCTTCACTGTAGGGAGCAAGGTTATGGGCTAGTGAAGTAAAGAAAACATCAATCCAGGATGGCTGGGATAGTGTAGCTGCCTTCAGCAAGGACAACTAGGATGTTTATGAACATAGACATGACCCAAGTCCTTGACTTAAGACCCTTTGGGTCATGAGTTCTGCATGACACCTACCTGGGCCAAAGTGATGAGCTTTGCCCTCACATAGACCAGTGGGATTTTTGGAGCCCTAGACAAGAAATTTAATCTATGTGCTCCAAGATGACTGGAGATACACACCAATCCAAGCAAAGACAGAACAGGTAGGCCTCAGTGTATCAGTGTGAGGTGAGTGATGGTATTAGGGACTGGGCCTCCGAGGTCAGACTCTGATGTCCACTCTGCGGTCAGCACTAACTTGCTCTGCAGCTTTGGACAAATCACTCCGTCTTCTTGAGCCCCTGAGGTCTCACCCTGCAGTACCACTCTATCTGTGTGCTAACAAGATCAAATGAAGCCATACAAATACATGTGGAGTCAAGTGACGGCCTGAGACCCAGCGAACATCCAGTAAGATGGTCTCTGACGACAGATGGGCAGAATACAATGGCGTTTCCATATTGTTTATTTTCTCTTCTGGAGGGCAAGGACACTGTGGTCCTCGCAGAGGCAGGCTTTATGCTGAGCAACTGGGCTCCCACTGAATATCCAGGGGATCTTGTCCAAGTCCCTTACATCATCACCACTGCTTCAGTTTCTGAGTGGACGCTCATGGTATCGGGAGTTACCACATGTGAAACTGGGAGCCTGTGGCTGGCCCGTGGTGGTGATCTCAATGAGTGAGTCTTAATGACTTGTGTTATAAATGAGTCCTGTGCTTTGCATTTTAAAGCCTTCTTTGCTTTCAGTTCCCCCCAAATTTACCGCCAGAGCTACAGGAGTTGGCTTATTAAAGGCCAGAGGTAAGGCTGTGCTGCTGTCTTCCCACTTAAGGGTTAAAGCCCCAGCACTTCAGAAGCATCTCCTCGCCTGGAGATGGCTCAGCTGGGAAAGTGCTTGCCATGCACGTGTGAGGACCTGAGTTCGGATCCCCAGAACCTATGTGTGTCTGGACATAGCAGTGTTGGCTCATCACTCCAGTGACCCTATACGGAGACAAGACGATCGATGGAAAGTGGCAGGCCAGCTAGCCTGGAGCTCACAGTGGCAATAAAGAGATGATGCTGTCTCAGACAGTGGAGGACTCACTCAAGAGACTGTCCTCTGACAGCCACATGACAGTTGTGCTCTCTCCCTCCTCCCTCCTCTCTCTCTCTCTCTCTCTCTCTCTCTCTCTCTCTCTCTCTCTCTCTCTCTCTCTTTCTCTCTCTCTCTCTCTCACACACACACACATACGTTGTTGTTTGTTTTTGCTCTTTATCTCTTTGGGGGGCCCACCACCCAGCTCCCAAATCACATGGAGGCTCATTCTTAATTATGAATGCCCAGCCTTAGCTTGACTTGTTTCTTGCCAGCTTTCTTTAGCTTGACTTATCCCATCTACCGTTTGCCTCTGGACTTTTCCCATTCTCTTACTTCTGTAAATCTTACAGAAATCCGTGGCTTGCTGTGTAGCTGGGTGGCTGGCCCCTGGAGTCCTCTCCTTCGCTGGCTCCTTCTTCTTTCCTCCCAGATTTCTCCTTCCATTTCTTCTCTCTCCTGCCTTGCTATTGGCCACTCAGTTCTGTATTAGACCATCGGATGTTTTAGACCGGCACAGTAACACAGCTTCACAGAGTTAAACAAGTGCAACATAAACAAAAGTAACATGCCTTAAAATAATATTCTGCAACACACAAACTTACACACACACACACACTCACACACTATTTTTAACAATAAAATACTATATCCCCCCCATCTATGTCACAACAGTTGCACATCTATTATCTTCATATTTGGCTCCTTTGTGATCACTGGAGTTGATTAAAGTTGTAGTCTCCTATACAATAATCCCAAAAATATTGTACATAAAATGACTTAGATATTTCAATTGAAGTCACATGATGTGAATCGGGGCTCAAGGAAATCCAGGCTTTTGACTCTCCAGGGAGATGAAATCACACAGTTTATGCACACACATTCCCATCTCCCATCCAAGTCCACGCCATTGATTAACACCCTTATTCCTACCCACTTTCCCACATTTCTTATTCATCTCTGCAGAAGAATGGAAGATATGATAAGTTAAGACCCTCCTTTCCTGGGTCCTTTAAAGGGCCAGTGTCTCTAACCTACTCAGACACCTGTGATCACAGTCTCTGCCAGGTGGAGACACAGAGGGTGAGGACTAGCCTCCCTCCATGACATAGGCATTCTCAAACCCGGATGAGGAGAGTGTTGTGACAAAGTGTCACATGATTTTTCCCTCTCAAGTGGGCAGCATGAACTTGCTGGAATATGTGTCCCTACCGGCTCAGATTCCACTCTGCAGAGCAAACTTAGAGCATTCTCTGCAAGTGGGACCTCTACTGCTCTGGTCTATCTAGATCATCTGTCCTCGCAAGGAGAGGAGCTTGGACTGACAGCCCTAGTCCCATAGGGGAGGGGAGAGCCTGATTACCCCCAACTAGCACACATACAGCTAGGATGAAGCAGCACAGGGTGGCTCGTCACGGGGCAAGAGGCTGGTGGGCCAGTGCAGAGGAAAATGTCATCCTGCAAGGCCAACAGGAAACCGGGGAGGAACTGCCCTAACCACATGGCACACTGGGCTCCAACTGGTTTGTTTTGAAGCAGTCTTATAAAACATTTCAACAGCAGCTGGAAGGATGGATCAAACTGTGGAATAAACACTAGGATGGCCTCTTCTCTATCATCCTTATAACCCGAAGGTGCAATTTTGTTTTTCTTTTTCTTTTCTTCTTTCTCCTAGAACGTCCGCTTGGGGCTTGGGACTGCTTTGACGCTTTCATTGGCAAATGGCAATGCTTGCTAGTCCCTCCTCAACCCACCCACTGCAGTGACTCCTACAGCCACCAAGCCTTCTCAGAGAGGAACCCCCAGCCTCAGCAGCAGAGGAAGCACATTCAGACGCAGCCTTCCTGTTTGAGATCCTTCCTCCCAGAGCCTGTAAGCCACAGGGTTCCCACAGAGACTCACGCGACTGGGCTCAGCTTGAAAACTGCAGTGGGTGGATCTGGGAGGGAGGGGAGTCCACTTGCGTGCGGTTTATCGGAGGTGAACGGACAACTTCTGTAATTTACTGTTTGCAGTGTTAGGGGAGCTGGAGAAGCACAAATCTCTGTGTCTAGAACTTCTGGACGTGTCACAGGGACCTTCCACTCGCCCAGGCAAACAGAGAGGGAAAGGGAAGAAGAGACTCGAGGTGCCCCCCACCCCCACCTCAATTTCTCCTCCTCCTCCTCCTCTTTCCCGTCCTTGCCCCTCCCCCTCTCTTCATTGCTAAGGTCTTCCAGTTAAATGTTTGCTTGCATGGTTCTACTTTAGTCCCTGCTGACTGCTTTTATAGCAAACCACAGACTGGATGGCGGAGCAAACTCACTTCCCGCTGCTCTGGAAGGAAGCTTGCAGGTCTAAGGTGCCAGCAGACCGTGGTGGAGCTGCTTCCTGGTTCACAGACCGGTGTGTTAGCCGTCCTCCTTTGGTGAAAAGGGCAAGGGAATCCTTTGGGGGGCCCTTTTCTCTGCATGTGGCTCTACTTTTACGTCCTAATTACCTCTCCAAAGTTCAGACACCATCCCACGGTAGCTAGGGCTCAACATATGGATTTGGGGGACACAGCATTCAGTAAACTGCAGGTCTCAACACTCTCTTTAGCTCCTTTCCCCTCTGAGCTCCAGGTCAGCGCTCCCAACAACCCCAAAACCCCCCACCCCCTGAGATAATTATTGGTTAAGGGGGCAGGGAGTGGCAGATGCTGGTAGTTGCTCTTGGCTCTGTGTGTGTGTGTGTGTGTGTGTGTGTGTGTGTGTGTGTGTGTGTGTGTGTGTGTCTGTGTGTCTCTGTGTGTCTGTGTGTTATACACATGTGTGTTTACTTCCAGGTACATGCATGAAGAGGCCAGAAGAGAACATCGGATGTCTTCCTGTATTTTACTCCACCTCCTTCCCTTTCGTTAGTGTCTCTCACTGAAAGCTCACTCTTTCAGCTGGGCTGGCTGGACACAAGCTCCTGGGATCTGTCTGCCTCTAACTCCAGTGCTGGGTTACAGGCACATGTAGCCATACCCAGGTTTTTATACCTGGGTCTTTATACTTGCATAGCAAACACTCTTACCCACTGAGCCATTCCCGGAGCTAGTAGTTACCCATTTCCATCACATGGGTGCAGCTTCCATCCAGGCTTAGTCCGCCCAGCAGCAACCTCGGCTTCTTCGGTGGCCTGACAGCAGTGACAGCCTCTACTTCTAAGTGTTCTTGTGACAGCACGGTGAGGTGACATGGGTGAAGATGTTTCCCAAAAGTGCCTAATTTATGTTAGACTATGAACAGACTACTAGTTACTGCTAGTAGCATTCTCAATATTGTAAATTTAGTGACCTACTGGGATTCACAGTCATAACCATCATTTAGCACTGCTCGTCATTCTTCATATTATTATACAAATAACGTGGTGGCTAGTTTTAGTTGTAAACTTGACAGACTCTGGAATTGTTTGGAAGATGGGCATGCCTGTTGGGCTATCTTGACTACACCAATTGATTGGCAGGCCCACCCCCTGCAGGTGGCACACTGCCTGTCTGCAGTCCTGGAGAGAGAGGTGGAGAAAGATGGTTGAGCAGCAGCATGAATTCACCACTCTCTGCTTCCTGATTGGGAACACAATGTGGCCAGCCACTTCAAGATCCTGCCTTGGCTTTCTTGCAGTGATGGACTGTACTAATGAATAATGAGTCCAAATAAAACCTTTCTCTCTTAAGTTGCTTTTGTCAGTATATTTTATCATAGGAACCAGAATATTAAAACATACAGGTACATATGCATGTCAGGAACTACAAAGGGTCTGAGACCTCCAAGCCAACAAGTTGCCATGGTTTTGTGCATGCTGGTAGGAGACATGATAGGGATTATCATTATCGTGCTTTGTTACTCACTCAAGGAGAGTTAAGTGTCATGTTCATGTCAGTTCCTCCCAGTCGTGTGGGATGGTGTTGTGCTGGACAGCGTACCCATCATCACAGCTATGGCACAGCCAAGAAGCCTAGAGTTTAGGAACTTCCATTTTTAAATGGTTTTTTTTTAGATTTATTTATTTTATCTTAGGTGTCTGAGTGCTTTGCCTACACTTATGAACACTACCTATGAGCATGGTGCTCTCAAAGGAAGGTTGTGAGTCACCAAGTGGGTGCTAGGAACCAAACCCAGGTCAACTACAAGAGCAACTTTTAAACACTGAGCCATCTCTTCAGCCCCAGGAACCTTTATTTTTATGTACTGTAGCCACATCTGCCTAACTTTTGTCAAGAGGGAGATGTAGTTTCCTCCGTCCTTAAGAACAATTTAATTAAAAGGTTTTTATAGGAAGTAATGAGTTTCATTATGGCATTTTCATAATGCTTCACTTTTGTTGATCGCTTTCTCCTGTCCCTCTGGCTCCCCACTGTGGGTCTCCTTCCTCCCCAGTGGTACCCCCTTTTGCTTCATTTTGCCTGTTACCTTCTATTTTCTCTCTCTCCTCCTTCAAGATCTTTCCCCCTCCTCTCACCTCTCATGGTCTCCTTTCTAGTTTCATGACCCCTCCATATATGTGTGTGTGTGTGTGTGTGTGTGTGTGTGTGTGTGTGTGTGTGTGTATGCATATGCATATGTATATGTATATATATATACATACATATATAATATATGTTAAAATCTAAATGTGGCACATACACACATGGAATTTTACTTAGCCACAAAACAAAATTAAACCATAACACTGTCAGGAAAATGGATGGAAATGGAAATTATTATGCTAAGTGTAATCTATGTAATTATTACGTTAAGAAGTAACCTAACCTAAGGAAGACAAATACTACATGTTGAAAGTAGGGGTTGAGGGAGATAGCTACTCTTCCCAGAGTCTGGAAAAGGATAACCCTAAACTCAGTGCTGCTTCCATGACCCCCTTAAGCGTCTGTTCAGGCTGAGTACCTAAAGACACTTCAGACCAGAAGTAATTTCAGATTCTCTTTCATTTTGCTATGGTTGCACACATACAATGAGCTCTCTGAAGATGAAACGCAACAGGAAATGTGTTTATACCTTGTACTCATGAGCTGAAAGCAAGTTTATACAAAAATTTGAATACGTTTACACACAAACTGGTCCATGGTGCGTTAACTACTTCTCAACACAGCAGCAGCAGCGTATGCAAGGGTTTGTTTTGGTTCACGGTTTCAGGGTGCAGTCAATCATGGTGGCAGGGCGGGGGAAGGGGGGAGAGGAAGAGGGATGAGGGGAAAGGATGAGGAGGAGGAACAGGAGAAAGGACAGGAGGAAGGTGGGGAAGAAGATGAGGAAGTGGAGGAAGGAAGAAGAGGAAGCAGAAGAGAAAGATGGAGAAAGGAGGAGCATCCATTTCTGATGAACTGAAGGAAAATTCATGAGTAGGCATTTCAAAACCAGCTTCCTTATTTGTTATGTCACAAGAACAAAAACCGTCCTACTTGGTAGGAGAATTGGCCAGTGCGGCTGGGACCCTGAACCATTATGTCTCTGCATCCCTGTCTTGTGGTAACAGGACAGCTTTGTGTGACGTTCAGACTGGCGGATCAGATACAAGCAGCCGTTCTAACCCTTCCTTTGACCAGAATCCAGGTAACTGCAGAGTACTCATTCTCTGCAAGGATCGACCACAAGTGCCACATGGCCCTCTGTCACCAGACTTCTCCCGACAAAAAGTGGAATTCCAACACGTATCACGCACACTCAAGCGAGGAGAGGCAGTCAGTGGATCCAGCTCTTTCCCTTTCTCCAGCTGTCACCATACTGACTCAGCCCGCTCTGGACTTCTGCCCCACCAGAGGTTCAACCAAAGCAATATGCTCTATAGACTTTCCAGAATATTCCCCAACCCCTCAGCCTTCTGGAAAGCGGCAGGAAACTGAGCAACGATCACTTAAGGTTGTCTGCTGGGTTTCCTCTCTGAGAGGCCGGGTGGGAAGCTCCTCAGTGCTTTCCACACCTCCCTAAGTGTCCTGGCTTAACTTCTAGCACAGAGAACAACTGCCATGGATTTTACAGGCTTGTCCTGTCAGATGGACATCGATATCATGATCTGAAGATTTCTGCAAATGGGGACATCCAGTTCCTGGCTATGAAAGGGCAGCCAGACATTCATGAACACTTTGGCAGTTTGCAAGTTACGGGAGAGACACACGTGGTTTCCCATGCTATTGTAGCCCCTGCAGAATACAGTCACGAAGCAAAGACAACTGACATCCAAGGTCGTGCCCTTTGTCCTCACCATTGAGCAAGTGCTTAAGGATGTTACTCAGAATATGATGTGAAACAGACCAGTGGTGGGTTCACTTTCTGCACAAACGTTAGGGAGGCAGTGGTCCAGCAAACCCACCTGATCTGGGGTCCATAAAGGAGAGTCCTGATAGGATGAGAATGTAGTTGGCCTTTCTCACATTGTCATCAGAACTCTAGTCTAATCTATCATAGAACCCATTAAATCACCCCATAAGTTGTCATCTGTGGGGGGAGGATGAGTGAGTGGGTGGGTGGGTGGATGAACTCTTCATATTCGTGTACTGGTGAGTGACAGGGAGAGAAAGATGTAACGCAGATTGCCATAAATGGAAAAAGGATTCATTGGCTCATGTAATTAACATCTCTGGCTAGTTCATGCCTCTGGATATGACTTGATCTAGAGTGTAAACCACCACAGTCCATCTCTGTCTCTCTCTCTCCTTCCCACCCTCCTCTCTGTCTGTCTGTCTCTGTCTCTCCTCACCCTCACCCATCCCCTGCTGTGATGAAAGGAGGGGTCCCAGGGACACACTGAGGCTGAAGATGCTTTTCCTGGTTCCATGTTCGTGGGGAAATTGTTATTAAACAAAACAACAATGGGAAAAAAGTAAAAACAAAACAAAACCAGCCCTTCTATACCATTAGTCTGACAAAGGGAATGTGGACAAGACTGCACATTACAGGTTATGAAGATGGAAGTTTCAGCTGAATGAGAAGGGACAGGGACTTCGTTCACATTCCCCGCTGCTATTCCTCTTTTCAGTGCAGGCAACCTCAGGAGACTGAGGTTGGAGTGTCAGGAATGAGCAGACAGAAGTGTGTAGCCAAGAGGAAGGCACCATCATGTAGAGGAAAAGAAAACATCACTTTGTGGGGTGGACAGAGAAGGGTTCCTGGAAGTACAGACATGGGGGAGCCTCACAACCAAGGTCATCTCCAGGTCTTGATGCTGAGACTCTGAGAGGTTCCAAGTAGCTTTTAATGCCTGTCTCTGCAGGTTGCTGAGGCTCTTTGCAGGAAGTCCCCATTGCCTTTCCCCTCATCTGAGAGCCAGTGACTCACCCACTCAGGGTGGCCTTTGCTGAGACTGGGAGGGACCACAGGCCGGTGGCTGAAGAAGCGGGCCGTGAGCTCACGTCATTCCTTAGTTAACGGCCCGTGACCTGAATTGATGAGTTCCACCTGCAGGGTACATGTGAAGCATGTTTGGGGTTTCCTTTCAGTGCTAATGATATAACAGGAGAAAAGGACACGATGTCAGCTAATGATGGCATGCACTGCACGTATTCCACTGAACGCTTGCAGCAAAACCAGGAAATACTTCCAAGGATGTTTTCATGAAAACTTCTTCCAAAGAAGAACAGGCTTTCAAAAACCACCATTGTTAATGCAGAGCTTCTGTCAGTACTAGGGGCCTGTATTTTGGAGGTGACTGCTCACCCAGCACTGCCCCTTTCTTCTCCCAGGGTGTCCTTCAGACAGTGCTGGCTAAGCACAGCTGACCTGCAGATGCAGGAACTGGGGGTGCAGCTCAGTGCTGTCGGGCATGCCTGCCACTCATTTCTCCAGCACGGATTAAGAGGACACGGGGTTGTCTAGGCTTACCCTGTAGGGAAGGCTTTCCCAGGATATTAAAAGCTGGGAAGGTTTGGGCTGGGGAGATGGTTCAGCCAGGAAAGTGTTTGCTGTGCAAGTATCAGAACCTGAGTCAGATCCCTGGCATCAAAACCCCAGTCCCAGATCCCAAGTATCAGAACTTGAGTGAGATCCCTGGTATCAGAACCCAAGCCAGCCAGATCCCCAGTGTTAGAACCTGATTCAGATTTCCTGTTATAAGAACCCAAGTCAGATCCCAGGTATCAGAACCCGAGTCAGGTGCCCAGGACCCATGTAAAAGCTGGGCCCAGTGGCCTATGTCTGTGTTCCTAGTGCTAGGACGTCAGAAATAGGGAGATCCCTGGAGCCCACTGGCCTAGCTGGATTAGTGAGCTGCAGGTTCATCGAAGGACCCTGTCTCAAAAACCAAGGTGGGGAACAATAGAGAAAGACAGCACTGACCTCGGGCATCCACACTCAAACACACACATGCACATGCTCACATGAATATGAACACACACACACACACACACACACACACACACACACACACACACACACACACACACACACAGGGTTACCAAACCAAACCTAGAAAGGTCTCAGACAAACAGGAATGAAATTGTTATCTTGATATGAAGCCCAAACAGATGTCATTTGCTCTCTTGCTCTTCTCTGTCCCTTCCCTTGAACCACCTGTTGACACTAACAAGCACCCAGATGCTGCCCCACCCCAACCCCAACCCCTTCAGTAGTGCTGTGAACATCATGTGCGCTGGGCCTGTCCTCTACCGCAGAGCTGCAGCCCTGATTCCCCTTCGACGTCCTGGTCCCTCGATTCCCTGTGTGTCTTAACTCTTAACTTCCTCCCAACATCCCTCACCAAATTACACCCTCTACTGGTAGAAGTTCTCACTAAATAAGAACGTGAAGCTCAAATTCTAGTTCTATCCTACTTAAAAACAGGGATTAACTCAGCAAATACAAATTATGAGTTTCTTAGTACTAACTATTAGTAGTTAAATATTAAGGTCTTGATTTGATTATGCACTGGGGCTTTCATGGCAGTTTTTTATCATCAATTCAATCAAGAATGGATGCAGCTGTGTCTGGGGCATGGAAGCCTGCAGGCCGGCATCTTATTTATCCCCACCAAGGCCTTGGCTGGCTGTCCATTCAAGAGATGGATTTCCCAAGAGTCTTAACCCCAGCCAAAGGCCTCAGTTTGCTTCCAAGTTGCTGCTGTAATCTGTGGATTAAAAATGCTTTCCTCTTGGAGAACATTGTTTGATGTACTATGCACAAGCGTTCTGCTGTGTTTATCACTGAAAACTAACAAAGCATGGCATGTTTACCTCCTTTGAAGAGACAGGGCTTCTAGGGACATGACAAAGGGAAAGTGGCTGCAGGCCCTTGTGCTTCTGACTCACGGCTGCTCCCACGAAACTTGAACCTAACTCCTAACCCGTTTCGGAAATCCCCGGTAGCAATCTCAGGATGTGTATTCTGGGGTTTGCTTGCTGTCCACAGTTAACTGTCCTCTCTTGTCTTTGTTACTGTAAAACTCGGCGCTGTGAAGTTAAAAGATTTCATATTCGTGTCTGTGATTTTGATGACAATGACTTGACCCTTGGAGCTTGTGAATGGGACTAATAATGACAGAGCAATATAAACATGAATGACTTTGCCTTCCGCCCACTCTGTCTTTCTCAGACTTTAATGAGCATACACACTGCCTGGGAATCTTGTTAAAGTTCAGATTCTAAGCCAGTGGGTCTGAGATGCAGCCTGGCACTCTGAATCTTGGTCCTTTTGTTTCAGGTTGAAATGTTTTTTATTGAGGCCAGGGAGATAGCTCAGGCAGTAGAGCGTTTGTCCCGCAAGCATGAAGACCCAAGTTCTGTATTCAAAACCCATGTAAAAATGTTGGGTGTGGTGGCAAGCGCTTCTAATTCCAGCACTGACCCCCTTGGAGGCAGAGACAAGAAGACAAAAGATCGCTGGGGCTCCTTGGCTAATCAGCCCGGCCTAATTAGCGATCCCCAGACCAATAAGAGGCCCTGTGTGAAAGGAGATGGACCGAGTGAGTTCCTGAGTATGACACTTCAGGTTGTCTTCCAGCGTCCATGGTGCATGTGACCCTTCACAGATGTGACAAAGAAATGTGTTTTATTTCTTTATCCACCGTGGCTGTGCATGAACAGAAATACTAGGCCACAAATGAAATAAGTCATTAGAAGACCTAATGATGGCTTCCCTTTGAGGACGGCTCCCTTACTGTCTCCTATCTCCACGGGTATACGTGCCTTTGTGCAGCCCATTGTAGGTCTTATGCAGTTCTCTAAACTCTTTCTCACTGTTTTGGTTTTCCCACTGACTACTGAGTTTCTGCAAGCCTCCCCTTGAGGCTAAAGACAACACATTGGTCTCGACTCCGCCTGAAAAAAGAAAATGGCAAGAATGGTATAGGAAACAACCAGGTCCCCGGGGAGGCAGACTGCATGGGCTGGGGGTCGTGTTTTAAGCAGTGAAAGGGTGGACAAAGGAGGTGGCGAGGGTACTGGGATGGGCATGAAGGGGACAGGCAGCTTTGCTGTAAGACCCCACGGGATGAAATACATGTTATCATTCCTTGGGGAACAGATGCCACAACTCCATGAGCTTGTTTGTGCCCCAGCTAGTCAGATGGATTGTTTTCCAATTTTAAAAGTAACATCCTGTATCCCAGGTTCCATCCATACTGTCTTGAGCTCTGTTTTCATAAATATATGTGTGTGTGTGTGTGTGTATACATACATGTATGTGTATTTCCTAAAGATTTATATATATGTAAGATATATATATATATGTATGTATAATGTATATCCTAAAGATTTGTCTAAGTCTATGCAGAGGGCTTTACAGTCTGACCCATGGTGTAGTATTCTGAACCTGCAGCCATGTTCCTTCAGTTTTAGAGTTACCCTTGCTAGATGTCAGAGTGTATTGAACATCAGGACTGCCACTGCCCTATCAGTGATGATGGGGTTCACTGGCCTTATGTGAGCCACAGAGCAGCAGAGTACTGGCCTAATTCCTATAGTCACACAAACCGTCACCAAAGTGGCAGCTGGAGCAGTCCATACAGTTCCTGGAAGAAAAACTTTGCAGTGACATCACTTTCTGAACAAGTGTTTGACTCCAGACTTCTACCTCCCTTCGGAGGCTGTTTTATTGTTTCTGGGCATTTCTCCTCCTCCTCCTCCTCCTCCTCCTCCTCCTCCTCCTCCTCCTCCTCCTCCTCTTCCTCCTCCTCCTCCTCTTTTTTGGTGCTACAGATTAGCTGGTTTTCTTTTTATCAAGTACATTGGCAACTACTGTGGCGGACCAGCCACCACTTTTACAACCCAGGGTACTCTTGAGTGGGGAGAAGTGAGAAATATTAGCTAGAAAGAGATACCTAGATGACAAGAGGAAAGACAGAAACACAGGATAGCCTTGGGAGGGCCTGGATCCTAATCCGTCAGCCCTGAACTTTATTCCAAAGGGTTTTTTTATGGCAATGCCAAGGGGAGGAGCAAAGGACTGCCTCCACCCCCTGATACAGCCAAGTGCAGACCCTTCCAAACACCTGCTACTCAGGCCCATGGTCCAATCATCCTCTTATGCAGTCCTGCTGGGTAAAGCCACGAGGAAACTCAGATGGGCTCCCACAGACTACTTACCCAAGTGTTACCTCCATAACTGTTATTTCTATTGGCTTAAAAAATTCTAGCTAATGTGAGCCATGTGTTCCTTCTCTTGAGCTTAGCATCCTCTTTGAAATGTGAGTGTATCGGTAACATGGAACTATGGGCAGTGATGGCAGCATGCTACAGTAACTCCCCATACAGATGATTATGTATCCTGAGAGGTCAAGGACCCCAGGAGGCAAAGGACACAGAACTTCGGAAGAGAATCTGGTTTTGGAAAGGAAAGCAAAAGCTGAGAAGTACTCATGAAGGTGCACAAGCCTTGGTCCTCTCAGCTTCTGAAATCCCTCTTAGAACTCACTCTAAGGTTCTGAGGTTAGTCTGGTATCCACACCCAGGAGTACCTTAGGAAGGGTAGATACATACAGGAGAGGCCACTGATTCAGACTGAGCTCCCTTAGTAGGCAGTGGGGAAAACCAAAATGGAAGCCCCCCAGACAAAGGTTGCATCACCAATGTGAAGGATATTGATCTGATCTAAGAAATGAGAAAGCAGAGGAAAGAGCAAAAACAAATGAATCATACACCCCAGGCCAATTTCTATGGCTCAAAAAGTCCCCCTTACTTTTAATTCTTACAAGAAAGTAACCTGGAGTGACCTGGTGCTAGCTCATCTGCTTTTTTTTCTGTGCCTGCTTTCCTTAGCCTTTCCTGCTTATGGAGCCAGAATTCTCAGCTAATCAGAACATCAGTTCTAAATTTCAGAGCAGATCCTGCCTCTGATAGATGAATTCAAATAAAAGCCACTGAGCTCACTGAACTTCAGTTTCTGTGCTTTTGTCATTTGACAGATGTGAAGAGTGAATGGGTAACCGGTGCTATTGAGCTGGACAGTCTTGCTCAGAGGTAGGAGTTAAGACCACATTGTTATACAGCAATTGGAATCTGCTCAGTCCAGCCACGGGGCAAAGCTGACCATATTCACTGCTGGGTGAAGGGAATCAGGACTTCTCTGGTCATGATGAACCACAGGCAAAGAGATGGGCAGGTGCCACCAGACTTCTCACAGATGGAAGTGAGTTCTAGGTCTCTCATCCGAGACCAAATCTGTTGTGGTCGCTCCTTTTCTTCTAAGGGCCTTGCTTATTTTTGAGGCACTGTCTTCATCCCTGGCTTGGCCAGTGATGGCCATTCAGCTTAAGTGACAGCCAGCTTCCCTGGTAAATGATCGGCTACCAGCTAGAATCAATCCCAGGGCAGCTTCATGTCCCTGAATGCCACTGGAAAATAAAGGGTAGTGGTAGGTGTATCAAAATACACGTGGAACCTACCACAGAGGATGGACTTCTCCATTTAAAATTATGAATCCTCTTTGTTGTGAATAAACCCATTCTTTCATTGTTTCCTGGCACCTTCAAAGTCACCACTGGCTCTACAGAAAATCATTTTGCAGACGTATAATTTTTAAGCAAACGCTTAGAAATGTTAATCACAGTAGCAAGTAATAAACACAATGCAAACACATGCTACAAAGTTTGATGTTAGTAGTACCCTTATTTAAAATACCTGCATGCAGATAGCTAATTTTCATAGTACCCAAAGGTGCTATGCAGGACGCCGGTGGGGAAAATGTCATCAACGGACATACTCAGCAGTTGACCCTGCATGCTACGATACTGACCTGCCAGGCAAGATGGGTCCATGGGTGTAATAGTGGCATGATTGTTTTGGAGTTAACCAATGGCTTTCCAGTTGGATTTGAGGGCCGCATCACAGGAAGAAATTCATGCCTGGCACTATAAACTAGCTAAAAGCACATAGTTGGTGAGGTCATAGGCCTTACAAGGGAACTTACTATTATTGTTTGGCTAAACAGTCATGTTGTCAAATGGCCCTGTAAATATTTGTATCTGTAGATTAGTGCTACTATCAACCTTGGCCAGAGAAACTTCCTTTGGCAGTGGGGAGCAATCAAGGCAGAGGCTCACCGCTGGTCACAGTGATAAGAATGAGTGACTGTTAAGTGCTCATCCCTACATGGGATATCTATGTCATACAACTCCCAAGGCTCAGGGTACATTACAGAAGAGGGAAAGGAAATAACACAAATGCTGGGAGATAGAGAGGACTGCTGGGAGATAGAGAGGACTGCTGGGAGATAGAGAGGAATGCTGGGAGATAGAGAGGAATCCTGGGAGATCGAGAGGAATGCTGGGAGATAGAGAGGACTGCTGGGAGATAGAGAGGACTGCTGGGAGATAGAGAGGACTGCTGGGAGATAGAGAGGACTGCTGGGAGATAGAGAGGACTGCTGGGAGATAGAGAGGACTGCTGGGAGATAGAGAGGAATCCTGGGAGATCGAGAGGAATCCTGGGAGATAGAGAGGAATGCTGGGAGATAGAGAGGACTGCTGGGAGATAGAGAGGAATGCTGGGAGATAGAGAGGACTGCTGGGAGATAGAGAGGACTGCTGGGAGATAGAGAGGACTGCTGGGAGATAGAGAGGACTGCTGGGAGATAGAGAGGACTGCTGGGAGATAGAGAGGACTGCTGGGAGATAGAGAGGAATGCTGGGAGATAGAGAGGACTGCTGGGAGATAGAGAGGAATCCTGGGAGATAGAGAGGAATGCTGGGAGATAGAGAGGAATCCTGGGAGATAGAGAGGAATGCTGGGAGATAGAGAGGACTGCTGGGAGATAGAGAGGACTGCTGGGAGATAGAGAGGAATCCTGGGAGATCGAGAGGACTGCTGGGAGATAGAGAGGACTGCTGGGAGATAGAGAGGAATGCTGGGAGATAGAGAGGAATGCTGGGAGATAGAGAGGACTGCTGGGAGATAGAGAGGACTGCTGGGAGATAGAGAGGACTGCTGGGAGATAGAGAGGAATGCTGGGAGATAGAGAGGACTGCTGGGAGATAGAGAGGAATGCTGGGAGATAGAGAGGACTGCTGGGAGATAGAGAGGAATGCTGGGAGATAGAGAGGACTGCTGGGAGATAGAGAGGAATGCTGGGAGATAGAGAGGAATGCTGGGAGATAGAGAGGAATGCTGGGAGATAGAGAGGACTGCTGGGAGATAGAGAGGACTGCTGGGAGATAGAGAGGACTGCTGGGAGATAGAGAGGAATGCTGGGAGATAGAGAGGAATGCTGGGAAACGCCGTGTGACTGTTGTACTCACGAACTCAAAGCAGCTGTGGCTACCTGCACAAGAACTGATCAGATTCATATCCGTCAACGTTACAGCGTGGATAAGGGCGGGTCTCATGAGGCTCCACCCTGACAGAGGACCTCTTGGCAATTGATGGCTTCTGGGAAAGAGGGAGTCATGTTTGGTCAGGGGATGTGGCCATTGGTAGGTTGCCCACACTCATGAGGCCGTACTAATTGGACTCAGTGGGTTATTTTTTAAAAAATAAAGAGAGAGGGGGGAGTCATAAAGGTGGGAGGCGGCTAGATCCCACAGACCATATGCAGCTCTTTCCTGGCCACCATGGGGAAGGCAGTGAATGTTCATATGCCTCTCCAGGGAGGTCCATTCAGCGTGGCTTTGCTGGAGTTGGACCCAGAGAATCGAGGCGGTGTGAAGTACAAGGAGCCAAAGAGCTGCAGCCGAAAGGGACCTGGTCCTGCTGCCGACCTTGTCCTGGACTTGGACAGCGAAGGAAGACGCTGGGAGGAGAGGGATTGCTGGGAGTTTTACAAGAAGTCCCTAGGGAGGAGTGCTCAGCTGCTGGAAAGAAAAGAGAAAGGCATTGTTTGGATCCTGGCCCTTGCAGCTGTTTGTCCATGGGTTACTTGACAATCTGGGGATCAGGTGTTACTCTCAGAATCAGGGGGTGCATGGTTACAAACTGACCCCAGGTGAAAACTGCCGGCCGGGAGGGTCTTTCTATTATAGACGTGTCTGTGAACCTCAGGGTTCTTGCTGGAGTTCCAGGCTCTTGGGTCCCAATTCAAATAGTTGGACCAGGGACACATGGTTAGAAACAGTAATAGGGACAGTTTAACAAGAAGAAAGCACTCCTGAGATTGGAGTGGGCTAGTGAGCTGAGAAGGAAGTATGAGACCCTGAGACCCTGAGTCACTGGCCGTGTGACCCATATAAGACATTGACACAGCACCTATGAGCGTGGGCTTTTCTCACGTATGCTCCGTTCATTGTATGTGGCCCAGGTTTCCAGCTTCTCTCTACTGACTGACTGCTTTCATACATTCATCTTTTAAAAATATCTTTGTATTTAATTTTTAATTAAAATATTTTATACAATATATGTTGGGCGTATTCTTCCCCCTCTCCCAGCTCCTCCCCACCTCCCTTTCTTCAGCTCAACTCCCTTGCCACTCCATTGACTGTCCTGAGCTTGAGTGACACACAGGGCTTGGGCTTTGGATTACAGTCCATTTCTACTTTTGCCTGCCATTTCGGGGACCTGCTGTTCATGCTGCCATTCCTTATGGTACACTTAAAAAAAAATTGTTTCAGGCTAATAGTAAAATTGAGCCAGAAGTGCTACTGAGTATTACCAACACGGCCTGCTACATGCACAGCCTCCTCCACCGACAACCTCCTGTCCCAGAGCCTTCCGTTCGTTAGAGTCTGTGAGCCTACACTGACATGCCATCATCTCTCATAGTCATAATTAACTTCAGCATTTACTGTTAGTGCTGTCCATTCAATGTTGGTTGATAAATATACAATCTAAAATGTATCTGTTACTATAGTATCATATATCATACAGAGTAACTTTCTAGCCCTCATAATCCTACAATCTGCCTATGTGCCCCTCCCTCCTCTGATCCCTGAGACACTGATCCTTGTTACTGGGTCTATAACTTTTCCTTTTCCAGTATCATATAGTACTTATCAATTTTAGATCGACTCCCTTCTTTTTTTTTTTTTTTTTTTTGTGGCTGAGAGACAGCCATGGGTGCTGGGAACTGAACTCTTATATTTTTGGTTGTGAGCCTAACCTTTAACGGCTGAGCCATCTCTCCAGCCTTAGATTGACTCCTTTCTGTTAGGAATATGGATCTAAATTTCTTCCATGTCATTTATGGAAGATAGCTTGAGAGCTTGCTTATTTAATATTTCTTTTTCATGCAGTGATATTCTGTTTTTGGATATTTTTCAGTTTGTTCATTTGTCATCAATTAGTTCGTTTTGCTCTACCCAGATAGAAATCATGGACAGAGAAGTTCTTCAAGAGCTTGTCTTTGACGCCATGAAAGATGGGTCCCTTCTTCTGTCTCACATTTACTGTTGGAACTTGGGCAATTATGAAAAAGGCTGTTACAGATGTTCATGTGGATTAGAGCTGCTGCTCACATCATATGGATCCTTTTCAGTTCTCTGGGCAGGGGTTGAAGAGAGGGCTTGCTGGGTTCTTAGTTTTGTAGGCAGCAGTCAGACTGCATTCCACTGAAGCTGAATCACTTTGCATTCCCATCTGAAATGAGACTTCCTGCTGCTCCTCCACACCCATGCCAGTGCCTGCTGCTGTCCGTGTTCTGGATTCTGGCCACTCAAACAAGTGGTATGTTTGCACCTATTTGTTCTTACCTCTTTCTCGGGTGCCCCTTAGGTGGTCTCTCAGCCCTCTCTATGTCCTAGAGGTTCAAATCCAGGGACTTTTATCAAGGGGCTCTCTTGCCTTCTGGCTAAGTTTGCCAATGGCCCATAACAAGAAGGCCAAGAGAGGGAAGCCTTTGCAATGGATTTCCTTAGCTCCCTCCCTTCCTCCAATGGACTTGCTTCAGTGTCTCTGCCTCCCTTCAATAGGAGTCTTGTACAAGGGGCTGGAACACATTAGGGACTCAGTCCTGATGTCCTCACCTACACATCAACAATCCATTGTTAAACTCTCAACATCTACTATTTGAGTGAGTCCTATTTGTCCCCCAACACTGATACACTGCACACAGCCAACTACCTTCCCCTGAAAGGATCTGATCAGTCCTAGGCTGTGGTGCTTGACAGGCCCATATTAAAACCTCATTTCTAATTGTGGGGCTCAATCATTCACCCCCTAAACAGAATAAAATGCATTTTCCCTAGGCAGAGCTGGGTCTATTCAGGTGTGTCTGTTAGGGACTGATCATCCTGGGCAGAGCAGCAAGTATTGTTTATGGGGTGTCAGAGGATTTCTTCTGTCCCTGATGGGTTCAATACATGCCTTTGCTGTTGTGCCTCCCAGATGCTGTGCTGGCTGAGCAACCCTGATCACCAGGACTTTCTTTATGCCTATACCTTGCCCTTCTGTCTTCCCTGGGGAGATTTCCTGGAAGCTCCCTTGCCTTCTGGACTCTTGCAGCCCTGTTCTTGAGTCCCACCCAGGGAAGAACCCATTTGTCTCCTGCACCTCAGCAGGTTTCTCTTTGCTTAGGGAAAACTCCATTTGCATGGATCACACCCTAGGTGAAGACAGTCGGACCACAGGCCTCTCCCTTAGGTTCCAAGGCCACTGAAGTCCCAACCATGCTTCCTGAAGAATGTGAGGCAGATTAAGGAAGATCAGTGTCCCTCCAGAGAAAACATTATTATTATACGTTATAAACACTGAAGCAAATACACTACATTCCTGTAAGGGACTGGCCAGGACTGAAGTACTGCATAGAAGTTACTTGGAGAGGATATTATTTTAGGGTCAGATCTTGGTTACAAATGCTTCTTACTCTTTAATATTCTGAAGCTGTCAGGGCATGAGAGTGAGCTTCTTAGTTGCTTGATTGACTGTCATACCCAGTTACCATAGAAACCGCCTCGAAGCTCCAACAGGTGACCAACCTCAATTAGACAGTGTCAGAGACCAGACTCCTCCTGGTCTATTCTCACAGAGCCTGGCTGTGACAGGTACAGCCTTAGCTCTGGAAGTTCCATCAGAAACAGCGGCAACTTCACCTTCAGCTGACTGTCAATCAAACAGCCATTTTCCCACAGTCCTCACACTGTCAATCAACCAGCCACTTCTCCCATAGTCCAGCAGGCTGTCATCACGACAGTGTGGCTGCTTTCGAACTTCCAGTAGACCTTGCTTCAGCTGTGGCTGCCCCAGGAGACCCTGAGCTCTGAACATCCCCGGAGACCTCCACAGAAACTGCAGTAGCTGTCACAATGGCTGCAGAACCAGCCTCCTGCTTCGGTTCCAGAGGCCACTCAACTGACAGCTTCTGAGGACCCTGTTGCACAGCCGTTCTGGGTGTCTCACTTTGCAAGTGTCCCCACTCTAGTCAGGGAGGGGCACCTCCCCCCTCATGACAGCCAGGACAGGTAGGCCCAGGGTCCCTCCTCAGGCTGTGTGACTAAGCTGGTGGACGGGAGACTGTGTACAGATGTGGTCCCCCTTTCTCTGGCTACAGAAGCGGCTCTCCTTTCGCTCTTACAGGGAGATTCCGAGAGACCTCCCCCCATCTGCCATGGTGCAGCACCCCAGTGAAATCTGTTTGGGGGTTGTTCGACTACCCAGTGATCCTCACCGTGGTGGTCGGCTGACGTGGCTACACAGACCGCAGACGATATCAAGGAGTGCTGGCCTTAAGGACACCTAAGAGCTACCAAATGGGTGAAGAGTTTCTGAGAGGGGCCAAGAGTGACGTGCAGAGGTGGAGGGTCACAGGGAGCCGAGGACTGTAGAACTGTAAAGCTCCGGAAGTCTGAGGAAGGTGAAGGGCTGTGGGAAGCTGAAGGAGTATTGGAGGGGTATAGGGAGCAACTGACTTGGGCCCCTGGGAGAGTTCCAGAGGGCTGCTGTAAGCCACCAACACTAGCTGCTGCTGAGGAGCCACCCAGCGTGGCTGACACAGCTGTTGACATCAGCTGCCAAGGTCTCTGGTTCTCAGGGCCTAGGATAGCACTAAGGAACTGTGACATTAAAAGCCAAGGGCTGCTGATGCTCAGAGATCAGAGATGTAACACTGAGGAAGCTGTGTCCAGCCTGTTTGCAAGTTTTACCTAAATAGAGTAAAAGGGCCTTCACTTGCTTAGTAGCATGGGGAGGCACGGCGCTCCCTCAAGAGGCCTCTGGAAGTTTACCTGTGACAGGTAAGGAGGCCCCAGCGATGCCGTCTAACGTAGGAAGTATTTACGTTTAAAATAAGCTGTGTGACATAAAGGTCACTTCCTTAGTTACTTTCTTATCTATTTTTCTGTTGCTGGGCTAAAACACCATGACCAAAATAACTTATAGAAGGAAGTGTGTAATTGGGCTTAGGATTTCGGAGGCTTAGAAGCCAGGATTGCAGAGCGAAGAAACGGTTGAGAGCTCACATCTTGATCCACAACAGTGTGGGGGTGGGGAGGGAAGGAGGGAGGGGGGAGAGAGAGAGAGAGAGAGAGAGAGAGAGAGAGAGAGAGAGAGAGAACACACCAAGACTCCCATGAGTCTTTTGAAACCCCGAAACTCACCCCCAATGACATATCTCTTCCAACAAGGCCGCATCCCCTAATCCTTCCCAGCCTCACCACCTGGGGACCAAATGTTGAAGTATCTGAGCCTATTGGGGGCCATTCTCATTCAAACCGCCACACAGCAGTTGCATTTTGAGCCGTCAATAGTCATTTATTGCTGGCGGCTGCTGTAGTTGACAGCACATGTCCAAGCCATGCCCATCATGACAGAAAGCTCTTTTGTGTAGCTCCGACTGAGACCAAACTTGCTTAAGGATGCATCGAACCTACCAGATTTGGGGAGTGGGGGAAAGGGGGTGGGAGGGCATACATGCCTATCTCTCTGCTCAGGCTTCCTGGGTTTATTCATGAGGCACCTCTGAATGTATAGGGTTGAAATCCACCAGGGCTGGCTGACTGTGGCTCTTGCCATTGGCTAACAGTGACCGTGTGTCAGTATCACAGGCATGGAATTCTTGGCTCCTGTTTAGCTGAAGGGAATTAAAAAGAAGAAAAAGGAAAAAAACTTTTTTAGTGGTATTTGCTCCGCTCATGACCTTGGGCTATAGGGCCCAAAGGAGGAGGTGCTTCTTGCCATTGTATGTGACCTCTTATAAGGAAAGGGAGAAGAGTCACATGCCCCTTCTCCATACTCCTGCGTGCGAGGTGGATTCTCTCCCATCAGATCAGAGGATGACTTCAGCTGTCTACTTCATTCTGTATTCGTGAGTGTATTTCCTCAATTTATATCTTAATAAATTCCTATTACCCACTAAATAGACTCACGTGGATTGATCTTAATAAACGTTGTTGTTATTTTGTAGTGGTATTTGGTTAGACTTATTTATATTATTTTATGTGTATGTATGAGTATTTTGCCTACATTTATGTGGGTGTGCCACACTCATACCTGGTGCCCGAGGAGGTGGTGAGCCTCCATGAGAATGCTGGGAATTAATCCCGGTGCTTTGCAACAAGTGCTCTTGACCACTGAGCCAACTCTTTAGCCCCCAAGAAAAGAAAGAATCTTAAGAAAATCCCCCAAACGATGAAGACTTCTGAATTATGTTCCTCAGTTTTTCATCTCACCTTGGTTTTCAAATGCAACAGCCACTGTGGGAAGCGTAGGATTCAGGAAGGATTGACACTTGAAATTGTGAGGGCATATGTATAGCACAGAAATGTCTAGGGTAGAGTGCTCCCTGCCCTGGAGGAACTTATAACCTTGAACGAGAGACAATCCTGAAACATGGAAACTGGAGCCAGGAGAGATGGCTTAGCTGTAAAGACCACTTGTTGCTTTTGCAGAGGACCCAGGTTTGGTTCAAATACTCAAGTGGTGGCTCTTGGCCTCTGTCTGTGACTCCAGTTTCAGGGGTTCTGATGTCCTATTCTTGCCTCCAAAGGCATCAGCCCTGTTCGTGGTGCACATACCTACATGCAGGCAAAACACTCATACACATAACATAAAATATATAAGTCTATAAACAAAACCCAGCCCCCAAACCAGGACATCACACATGCACCAGTTAAGGTTTAGAAGGGAACACCTACAAACTTGAATGTGACCCATGAGAGATGGAAGGGTGAACAGTGTCATTTGCGTGGGGCCCAGCACATCCATGAAGATGGTAAGACAGATTAAAGGAGACACAACCTTTCTCAAGGGATGAAGTAAGGCACTTCTGGGAAGTCCAAAGTCCTTTGCTTCAAGGACATCTAGGTGGAGGATTGGGAGAAACCTGAGTCCAAGAGTGTCCGGATAGAGAGGGGACAGGAGCAAAGCTCCCAGGTAAGATGGCATTCTGTCTGAGGCCTAAGGAAAGCCAAGTGGTCGGAGTGGAGGGAGTAAGAATGTGGGGCAGACACGGGATCGATGTGTCCTACAGGATCCAGTTCAGGGGACTGGGCATTGTGCACACAGCTGCCGGAACACGCCCACCCCTGTGGGGAGGTTTGGCAGGAGGCATGTGATCTGGTTTCTATGTTCAGTGATGACTCTGCAAACAAGTGGGTAATAGATTAAAAATGCACAAATGTGAGAGTAGATGGTCCAGTTAAGAGGCCTGGGTGGGAGCCTAAGCAGTGTGTCTGTCTTTCTGTATCGATGGATTTCCATCTCTCTCTTTTGAAAAAGGGTCTCACTGTGTAGCTCTGACCACCTTGGAACTTCCTATGTAGATGTAGAGCAGATTGGCCTTGAACTCACAGCCTGCCTCTACCTCCCAAATGCTGGGATTAAAGGCACATTTGGTTCCACCTTATTTTTTGAGACAGGATCTCTCTTTGAACCTGAAGGGTATTGATTTTGCTGACTGGCCAGCCAGTGAGCTTCCAGCAGTCTGCCTGTCTCCCTCTCCTCAGAATTGGAATTACAGGTGTGCCCTGCTACACCTGGCTCATTCTGTTTTTTTGTTTGTTTGTTTGTTTGATTCAAGGGTCTCACTATATATAGCCTTGGTTGGCCTGAAACTCACTATGTAGAGCAGGCTGGCCTTGAACTCATGGAGTTCCACCTGTCTCTGCCTCCCAAGTGGTGCAATTTAAATGTGTATTCAAGCAGTATCAGGTGGGTATGGGTTCCATCTCATGGCTTTAAGTCAGATCAGTTATTGGTTGGTTACTCCCACAAGTATTGTGCCACTATTGCCCTAGCCTGTCCTGAAGGTAGTACACCATTGTGGAAAAGGGTTCTGTGGCTGCCTTAGTTTTATTGATGAACTACCTGGGACTCATAGGCGCTAAATGGAGATCGCCCCTATTCGATAGTCTACATCATGCCACACACTACTGCAGCTGACTCCTCTGCTAAGGTACAGTCTTTCCTTACAATTCATCTGTAGAGATAAGCTTAGGGTGGATATTAAATTGATATAACGTGAGGTAAAACTTCCTGAGGAGCTTATCCAATATCCTGCTTCATGCAGTCACTGGAAGTAGATATAAAAAAACTGCGAAAATGGAGCAAGATCTAGTAATTCTGAAGAAAAATGTCCAGATAAACATTTAAGACACGTTTCTCATTTGATGGCGTGCAGAGTACTTTCCTGTGCCAAAGATGCTGGAACATAGGGGTCATGATTCTACACAGGCACCAGCTCAACATCTCCACGTTCAATGAGTTGTGTAGATGTTTTCTTCAGCAGTGGGATCTTGTTGTCAGTTTTTGGAGAGCAACCTACAGTCTTGGCAAGAGCCTGGGTTGTTTGGGATTCCCATGGGGCCCCTTTGGCCAACAACTCAATTAGATGTAGCCCCATCCTGGTAATGGAAGCTTCCTTTGGTGACAAGAGATGATGGGACTCTTTCTCTCCCATTATTTGGAGGTTTCATTTAGATCACCTTCATATATATATATATATATATATATATATATATGTGTGTGTGTGTGTGTGTGTGTGTGTGTGTGTGTGTGTATGTATATATGTATATATGTATACATATACATATATATATATATATATATATATATATATATATATATATGGAAGTTTATACTGTATTAGGTTTCCATACTACCCTTCAAATGCTCTTTAATTTTAGGTCTCTCCCTGTACTCTTCACTGAAACCCCCTCTCCTCTCCCCCTCCCCATTTGATTCTCCCATTTCAGCCCCTCCCTTCCATCCATATCTACTATTCTATTTGCCTTTCCTAATGAGATTTATTTGTTCCCTCTAGTCCTTTATACCTACCCTCTGTGGTTCTATGGATTGCAGCATAGTTACCATTAACTTAACAGCTAATATCCACATATAAGTGAATACATATCCCATCCGTCTTTCTGGGTCTGGGATACCTCACTCAGGATGATTCTTTTTTTCTAGTTCCATTCATTTGCCTGAAAATTCCATGGCATCTTTTTTTTTTAAATGGCTGAGTAATAGTCCATTGTGTAAATGTACCATGTAATATGTCATGTAAATGTATATGACACTACTTGGGCGGCCAAGAACCTGAGACTAGATAGCCCAGAGACCTAGGGGGGAAAAAATCCAAATATACTAGTTTTAAAATATAGTGATAAAATGACTCCTAATGATATTCTGCTATACTCATAGATCAGTGTCTTAATTCAGCCATAACCAGAGAAGCTTCCTCCTGCAGCAGACAGGAAAAAAATACAGAGACTCACAACCAAATATCATCAGAGCATGAGAAAACTTGGAACACTCAGTCTTAAATGGGATGTCTCTGTCCAATCCCTTCCCTCAGAGTTCAGGGAAACCATAGAAGAGGAGACAGAAAAAGTGTAAGAGCCAGAGGGGATGGAGGACGCCAAGCAAACAAGGCCCTCTAAATAAACATGAGCAAAACTCATATGAACTCACAGAGACTGAAGCTGCATGCACAGGACCTGCACAGGTCTGCACCAGTTCCTTTATGCTTATGTTATGGTGTTTTATAATATTATTTTAAGGTGTGTTACTTTTGTTTATGTTGCATTCATTTACCTCTGTGAAGCTGTGTTACTGTGCCTGTCTAAAATACCTGATGGTCGAATAAAGAACTGAATGGCCAATAGTGAGGCAGGGGAGAGAAATAGATGGGGTTGGCAGGTAGAGAGAATATATAGAAGAAATTAGGGAGGAGAGAAGAAGGAGCCAGAGAAGGAGGAGGACTCCACGGGCCAGGCACTCAGCTATATAACCAGAATGGAATAAGAAAGAAAGGTACACAGAAATAAAGAACAGGGAAAGCCCAGAGGCAAAAGGTAGATGGGATAATTTAAAGTTAAGTAAAGTTGGCAAGAAACAAGCCAAGCTAAGGCCAGACATTTATAATTAGGAATAAACCTCTGTGTGTGATTTATTTGGGAGCTGGGTGGCAGGCCCCCCCAAAAGAGCAAAAACAAACAACAACATTAAGGCTTCAAGTTTAGTGTTTTTATGGGACTCCTGAGTGTGTGAAGGAGTGAGTCCCTGATTCTTGTGCCTTCTCATGGGCTCTTTTACTTCTGTTGGTTTGTCTTGTCCAACTTTGATGTGATAGTTTTGTTTTATCTTATTATATTTTATTTTGTTATATTAAAAAAAAAGAATGAATGAGTGAGTGAAAACCTAGCCACTAGGTTTAGGGTAAAGGTTAACAACTGAACTATCATTTATATTCGCTGGGAGAGAGAAAATCAGTTTTCTCCAATAGCGTGACACTGGGTATATCAACCACCCCAGGCAGGCCTCATGCTTATAAAAGACTCCACAGATTTTTTTTGTCTGCTTTTATTTAGTTACAATTTGGTGGTGTTTTTTGTTTTTTTGGGGGGGGGAAGGTGTTTTATTTTGTTTTCTTGGTTTGGGGAGTATTGAATTTTAGTTATTTTTTTGAGAAAGAATTTAAAGTTGGATGGGTAGGGAAGGGGGAAGATCTAGAAAGACTTGGGGAGGGGAGGAATATGATCAAAATATATTTAAACTTACAAATTGTTTTAAATATGCGAATATAAAAGAAAAAAGAAAAAGAAAACATTCAACACTGTGCCTGGCCACGCCTGGTTTTTTTAGGCAGGCTCTGGGAATGCAAACTTGGGTTTTCATGCTTGCGTGGCAAGAACGTTATCCACTAAGGCATCTCCTTTTTCTCAAGAGGGTTGTTTTGAAGATGGACCTAGAGATGGGTGGAGTGGAGAGCACTGGACAGATAGGTCAAACATCGGTGCTGAGATTTCTGGCTGACGGGCTAGATGAGAGCTGTGTTTCGGAAGCACATGTCGACTGTTACCCGGAACACAGGGGACCATGCTGGGGTCAAAGCTAGGAGTTGTCAATGTGGAGATGTTGTGACTGATTGAACGTGGCCTCTTAGGAGTTATTAGCGTTCTAATCTTTAGAACCAATGAACTCTACTGCTTCTGCCCAGAAGGACTATTTGTAGAAGTGATTAAGGATCTTGAGATGGAGGGATTTTTTTGGACTATCCTGATGTCCCCAAAGGCTATCACAGGTGTCCCTAAAAAAGGGAGACAAGGGTAGATTTGACACAGATTCAAGCAATGAGCAGATGGGACAAATGGAGACGTGAAGGTGCTGGCCCCTAGACTGAATGTGACCACAAGCCAAAGCATGTCTGCATGAAGAATGCAGAAGAATCAGGAGTGGGTTCTCCTGTTGGACCTCAGAAGACAGAGAGAGAGAGAGAGAGAGAGAGAGAGAGAGAGAGAGAGAGAGAGAGAGAGAGGTTCTCAGTCACCTCTCCTGCCTCATATCTTGAATACTGGCCCCTATAACTGTGAGGTTTGAAGTGTCCCATACAAAGGAATAAAGGAACTGAGGGGGCTCTAGGGAAGCGTGTGGTAAGAAGAGGTACCACTGACTTCCTGTCTCCCACAGAAGAAGTCTCAAAGAACTGCAGGCCAGGCCAGCGCTTAGGCAAGTGAAGGCGGGGCCTGTCCCACTGGTGCGGCTTTCAGTCACGCGCCCTATTCCGCCTGTTCAGCTGTAAAATTGAAACAGGAAATCAAGGCCCTGTGACTTCCTTTTACCTTCGGAGAGCTCTGATGACAATCCATTGTTTAGGAGGGGCTAGCACTACAAGGTGATTTTCATGTTTGAAAAAATTTAGACACTTTGCATCTTTTCTCTTTTGGCGTAAGCAATTAAAAATCAATATGGAAAGCAGACCATCACCCTGGCATCCAGGTGAGTCTCTCACCCTGCTTTACAGCACGCGCGCCCCAACAGTCTTTTCTATTTCAGCTCATTCACAGGAGTAAATGGAGTCATAAAGAACCGGTGGGTAAAACCGAGGAAGAGGTTCTCACCCTTAAAGAGCAGAGCAGAGTGTGTTTTCTCTGTTGTTGGCGCTGACAGAAGTCTGCTATAGTCGATACTTTCCTTGAACTTTCACAAGAGCCTTTGGGTTACAAACCTTTATCTTTCACTACAGGGTGGACTGTGAGACAGCCCTGTACGGGGCTGCCAGCAGAGGATTGACAGAATAGAAGAAAACTGCTGTGACATTCCTGCAATGGAAATGAGAAATGGCCGATGGGAGAAAGAGATAGCTGAGGATGCAAACACTGTCGTCCATCTCCCAGAGAGCTCTGTCCTCTGCACCCAACCACGCCGGAACAGCTTGACACCACCTCCACCCTGAAGTCACTCTCTGGAGACGACTGATACCCGATCAAGGCCCTGCTCAACTTTTCAGCTCAACTGTTGTCTCAGACCTCTGTGAAACAATCCTTTGCGCTCTGCTCTAGCAATCCTTTAAAGTCCATTCTCTCCTTCTCCCTCCGGATCCTTCTCAACAGCAGAGGCACAGAGCCTCCCTAGACCCATGTCCTCACTGCACTGTGCACAGCACACCACCAGGCCATGGTACTCAGTAGTCTGGCCAGCTTCTCACTTCCTGTCTCTCATTGATATGCTTTGGATGACCTGCTCTGGGTATTGTATTGGTGAAATTATTAAGGCCACTCCACGTAGTTCAAAGGGAGGTTTATTTAGTGGCGTAACTTACAAATGAAGGGATAGGTAGGTCGCAGGGTCTGGGAAAGATGTAGTGCAGTCCTGCGGTGTTCCCTGGAGAACTCTGCTCGGTCTACCTCCAGCATCCAGGGTCCGGGAACCAAGAGAGGGTGGTGCATCCGGATCTCGGGTCTTCAGGGCCCTCTCTTGACCCCACCTTGTAGGCGTGACAGTTACCGAAGCCTCAATGGGGGTTGGAACTTCCAGACCAAAGCTGGAATGGCTACCCACTACAGTATTGTGAGATAGTAGTCGGTGCTACGTGCTTATGGTTAAGTAAGAGTTCTATATGAAATAAGTCACTGGGAGGTTCCAGGTAGTAAATGTGCAAAGAGCTAGCTAACTGACACTCACCAGTGTGGTTCCTGTTTTGGAAAAGAAAACCAAGCAGGGTTTCTGTACATGTCTTAGGAGGTTAATGTTATATTAAACCTACCAGGCTTCAAGAGAAGGGCTGATCCCAGACTTCAGCTTCTGGCAGGACACAGTCTGCTCTCTCTCTCCCTCTCAGGCTGACTCCATCAGCCCTGGGCATTGTATGTCAAAGAGCACAGGAAGTCTGCAAGGTGGAGAGAAGATAGCAGAGTGCCCAGAGACCTCAGGTCATTGAGATTTCTTTTTGCCTCATCTGCTCATACTTAGAGCTGAAGCAGCCAGCAACCTGAAGTGCCAACAGGTGGAGACGGAAAGACCCAACAAAGCCTGTGCCTGCACATAGCATGAGGAAGGTACAAGCTAGCAAGGCAGCAACCTTTCAGGCAGCCACGGAGTGGCTGCCCGTCTCTATACACACACCACAGCAGAAAGTGTGGTCCCAACACAACCAGTGAAGAAAATGCTGAGCCACAACTTTACCCCTGCCCAACTGTAATGGGGCATGTAATCCCATGCCAAGATTGTGTTTGAGGAAATGAACTAGGGGCCAGTGTAACCAGCCTGAATTCTCAGTTTGACTCAGGAGGGAAATTGGGAAATTAGGCAAAGCATAGCTCTTGTTGACATTACCAGCTCACTTTGGTGTCACCAGCTCTTAGTGTTGTTGTGGCGTTTGAATCCACTGGGAGGAAATCAAAGACTTGGACTCAATTCAAATTACATAAAGTGAATGTTTTCTTACTGGTAGCAGAAGGACGGCAGCCTTAGTTAGAGCCCATCCAGCATGCCATGAGGAAGGGGGATTAAGGTGAGGTTTTAGGGCGGACATCAGAAAGGCGTGCATTACGTCTATCCATGGAATCCACATGGGCAGGAAATGGTTTTACTCCCTCAGTTGTTTCTAAGTTTCCATCTCTATACTAATAAGGAGACCATTTCATCCCCTTCCCATAGCAAGAAGCAGGTTTTACAGAAGCAAAGGCAGCTGTTAATATCTCCGTCTTAGAGTTTTTATTGGTGTGAAGAGACACCATGACCTGAAGTGCCAACAGGTGGAGACGGAAAGACTCAACAACTCTTATAAAGGAAACAGTTGATTGGGGAGGCTTGTTTACAGTTTCAGAGGTTTAATCCATTATCATCATGATAGGGAGCATGGTGGTGTGCAGGCAGACATGGTGCTGGAGTAGTAGCTGAGCATCCTAATCTTGCAGGCAACAGGAAGTCGACTGAAACACTGGACGGTATCCTGAGGACAGGAAACCTCAACGCCTGCCCCCACAGTGACATACTTCCTCCAACAAGGCCATACCCACTGCAACAAAGCCACACCTTCTAATAGTGCCACTCCCTATGAGATTATGGGGGCCAATTACATTCAAATCACCACACCCTCACAGCCCATTATCCTACTCTTCTCTCACCTACAGGCCATTAGGCTCTCCTAGGCATTCCAGAGTAAGAGGTCAACAGCCCTTAAGGGATGCCTGGCCCCATGTTGTTCTTTTAGTCATCACAGGGGACCTGAGTAAATAATTACTCAGGTCTGAGCACTCTAATGACTGGGATAGGGCAGTAGTTCATGGGTAGGCAAGAGCATAGTGCGTGCATCAGGTTAGGGCTGGCTGTCATGGCCTCACAGTGTTAACAGGTTTAAGCACTTAGGCTAATCAGTTCTTTTGCTCAATTCCAGATGAAGAGAGAAGCCGTAACATCCAAATGAGGCTTTTTGGGGGGTTGTACTCAAGTGTTGTGCCTGCATCGCAAGACCCCCAAGAAAGACCACCACAGAGCCAATATCCAATGCAAGCACACAGAGGTTTTCTAATAACAAAGCAAGCCCCAGGGCTTGGTCCTTATTCCAAACACTCAACATAGTAGGTGGACGAGGATGCCCAGAGCATTCACTTTAAGGGGTTTATATAGGAAAGCTTTACATCCAGAGAGTTACATATCTTGGGATTGGATGAGGGGGCTAGGGGTGAGGTAGTTCTTTGAAGTTACTGGCATGAACTATAAGGATTCAGGGTATCTACAGAGACATAAATTTTTTTACTCCCTATGTCCTGCTTTTGCTGAACCCAGGATATATACATTCAGATTTATTGCCCCAGTCCTATTTTCCCATAAGTTCAATTTCTGGTCTGTTGAGTCCATTACTCCCCATATCCTGTTTTACCAAGTCCAGGATATATAGATTTATTGCTTCAGCCTTATCTTCCCATGAGTTCAACTTCTGGTCAGTTCTGAAACTGCTGGTCAGCAAATACCTTTCGAGGAGCGTGGGGAGCGTCTCTCAAGACGGCTACTCATTTTTCCCTTTCACAAGCACAAAGGAGACAGTGCAGGGAACAGGGCTCCCCGATGGGCTCCCGCAGGTTGTGAAGGGCAAATCTGACACAGACAGGAAATGCACGCTGGCACAGGGGTGAGGCCAGCTGTTGCAGAAGACCCCTGGGGTTTCTGCACAAGTCTCCTCAATTCTGTGCTTTTAGCGCTGAGTTCTGCAGTTGACAGGGGGATGTGCTTGCACCTGAGGGTTCTCTGTGGTTGGCCCATGAAAGATGGTGCAAGTGCCACTGCAGGATGTCCTTCACAGACCAAGTCCAGGCACATTGTACTCACGATTGCAGAGAAGCTTGAGGGAGGAGTCGGCAACCCCCGAGCCTCGTAATGGGTGGAAACAATTCTTTGGAACCAGGCTGCTTTGGGTTGGAAACTCTGGACGGAGAATTAGGATTTTCTTACCGTGTCTCACCACCACACTTCCCGGCAGAGTATCCCCTCTTATTGGCATCCGCGAAGATGATCAGGGAGCTAGTAATTTCAGTCTCACCTACCAACAACTGACTCTCCGCCCTCTGTAATTACAGAGCACCACCAGAGGAGAGCTGGTACACCTATCACTTGAACCATCACTTGGGGTCCTATAACACTTCCCCTCCACGGCACCAGGAGCCTAGCAAGAGTCACACTTCTGTCCTTTGCCCTTTACTGGAGAAGTGGTGTCTGAAAAAGCAATTAAATCAGAAGGATTATGTAGGAATCTTACAGTCTAACCCCCCCAAACCTTCCCACTTAAAATTAAAACAATTCAACCAGGAGACTCTCAACTGGAATAAAAAAGTTGACTAGTCAATATCAACACTGAAATTATAGGCAACCTAGATTTTTCTGACAAGATATTTAAGGCAGCCATAATAAAAATCCTTCAGTGAAAAATTATGCCGGGCAGTGGTGGCGCACACCTTTAATCCCAGCACTCGGGAGGCAGAGCCAGGTGGATCGCTGTGAGTTCGAGGCCAGCCTGGTCTACAAAGCGAGTTCCAGGAAAGGTGCAAAGCTACACAGAGAAATCCTGTCTCAAAAAAACAAAACAAAACAAAACAAAACAAAAAAGAAATGAAAAGAAAAATTATGAGCATGGCTGGAAGAAATGAATAGAAACCCTCAGCAAGCAAATGGAGGTAAAGGAAAATCAAATACAATTTTAGAACTTGGAATGTAACAAACTCAATGGATGTACTTAACAGAAAATTGTAGGAGACAGAAAAACCAAAACAAAGGAAGCAAAAAAAAAAAAACCTAAAACAAACAAACGAACAAAAAAAGATTGACAGCAGAGTTCCTACCATACACCACAGAGCCCTGGAGGAAGTGGTGTGGTATTATTCAAGTGCTAAAAGAAAAAAATTGTCAACCTAGAGTTCTATACTAAGCCAAAATGCTGTAAGGCTGGAGGGATGGTAAGGGTATTCTTTCCGGAGAGAAAACTGAGAACTATTGCCATCAGAGGGACCCTAAATGACAGATAACATGCATTCTCTAAGTAGAAAGGCTACAGGAAGAAACTTGGGTGTCAAATAGGAAGTAAGGACAAGGAAAGAATAAAAGCGCCTGTAGTTACATTTTCCTGTTCCTCTTTAGTTTTTAAACCACGTTTGGTGGTTGAAACGGACAAGTGAAAAAGACTTCAATTCAAAGCACCCACTCCTGTGAGAGGCATCACCGAGGAGCAGCAGTGTTGATGTCAGTCTTCACTGTCAACTGCACTGGGTTTGGAATCACCCAGGAGACACACCTCTGACTATGCTTGTGTTTCCAGAGAGGACTAACTGGGAGGGCATGACCCACCCCCAATGTGGGTGGCACCATCCCACAGGCTGGGGGCCCACACTCAAGATGAAACAGGAGAAAGTGAGTTAGCCCTAGCATTCACCTCTGTGCCTTTTGACTGAGGCGGCAATGTGACGAGCTGGCTCATGCTCCAGGCACCATTCCTTCCCCCACAATATACAGTAATCTTAACCCACAGTACAAACCTCTCCTTCCTCACGCTGCTTTTTGTCAGGTGTTTTCTTCACAGAAAGGAGAAAAGAAACCATGGTATAAAGAGTTGGGTCATTGCTGTAAGAAACCGGAATGTACGGTTCCTAGGCCTTCTGAACTGGTTTGTGGGAGGCTAATCCTCAGGAAGGTTGGCAAAAATGAAAAATGGGGAGCAGAAAGACAAGTAGGCCAAAATATAAAATGGTGAATTTAAGTGCTAGCCTGTCATCAAGAATTACATTAAATATAAATGATCTAAATAACATCAATTTAAAAAGCTAAGTCAAAGGGGCTAGAGGAATTGCTCAGTGGTTAAGAGCACTGGTGCTCTTCCAGGGCAGTTGGGTTCAATTCCCAGCCCCCACACAGTGGCTCACAACCATCTGTAACCCTGAGGATTCAACGTCCTCTTCTGGCTTCCAGGGGTACTACATGCACATGGTGCATAGACTATATGCAAGCAAAACATCCATACACACAAAACAATAGAATGAAAAGATGAGTGGGGGAGATTGCAAAACATGACCCAATTAAACGCTGTCCATAAGGAACTTCTCTATATTAAGACAGGCATACTGACAGTGTGGATGAAGAGAAAGATGGAAAAAGACATGGCACAAAAACATAAAATAGACAAAAAAAATAAAAAAAGATGGATTACATTAATATCCAATGGTACATACCAAAGTGAAGAAAATCACTAGAGACAGAATGGAATGCTGTGGGATGTTCTGTATGGCAAATGTGTTGCTAATTAGTCAATAAATAAAACACTGATTGGCCATTGGCTAGGCAGGAAGTATAGGTGGGACAAGGAGGAGAATAAAGCTGGGAAGTGGAAGGCTGAGTCAGAGAGACACTGCCAGCTGCCGCCACGATGAGAAACAGCATGTGAAGATGCCGGTAAGCCACGAGCCATGTGGCAAGGTATAGATTAATGGAAATGGATTAATTTAAGCTGTAAGAACAGTTAGCAAGAAGCCTGCCATGGCCATACAGTTTGAAAGCAATATAAGTCTCTGTGTTTATTTGGTTGGGTCTGAGTGGCTGTGGGTGCTGCGGGCCGCAGAAATATATCATAAGAACTCAGCTGGTTATGGCAAAGTCACTACCTGGAGGAATCAGGGAATTCCTCCAGAGGAAGCCAAATCCCAAGGAGTTTTTGGTGTTACTTGGCTTGTTATATATCAGCTGTCTTCTGTTATGAAAATCATGTGTGCCTTCATAGTTTTCCCAATTGACTTTTCCCTAAGAACGGCTAACAATGTGGACTGATCACTCTCTAGACATACACATTCCAGGCATTTGGAGAACAGCCTCAGGAAAGGCTTTCTCTGGAATCAGATATCTCCCCTAGCCACTTTCAAGGACTAAAGGAGACACCACCCAGGTGGTTGCCCAACTTCCGAGGACTAACAGTGATAACCACCTACAGGCGAGTCTCCTGACTTAAGGTAAATTCCACAAGGAGACACCGCCCAGGTGGTCGCCCAATTTCCGAGGACTAACAGTGATAACAGCCCACATACAAGTCTCCTAACTTAAGGTAAATTGGACAAGGAGACACCGCCTAGGTCAGGTGGACGTTAAGTAATAGCTTTACACAATTTAGCTCGGACCCTCCTTTTATATACCGGGACCTCCAGGACAGAGGGTCGGAGAAGAGAAAAGAGAATAGAAGAACTAGATGGGTAAGAACTTGAGAGGAACAAACTGAGATGGGGAAGAACTAGATTGAAGGGCTAGAAGAGAGTACTAGAGGAATGAGATGGAAGATGAGGATGAGCCAGATGGGGAACAACAAGATGAGGAAGAACGAGATGAGGAGAGAGAAAGAGATGGGAGAAAAGATGATATGGGAAGGAACAAGATGGATGAGACCCTAGAAGGGGCAGAACAAGATGAAGGAATTAAGATAGAACCCAGAGGGGACCGCGGACAAGTGTAGAGAGAAATCAGGCAAAAAAAGACCTAAATATGAGAGCAGAATATAAGCTTGTAACTGACACAGAATAATAAAGTTTATGGACTAAGGAGTTTTGTGTACATAGATTCATTTCTTCCCATCAAAGATTAATTATCAGCTGGTTGTAGATTCTTCCCGGACCCTGGGAGGGGACTATCGAGGGGCTGGACCCCCATAGTCCCCGATATGTGGGACTGGCGGGTGAGAGAGATTTGTCCTGACTGTGGGCCAGGCAGGAAAACTCTAGCTACAATGGAATATTGCCAAGTGATTAGAAAAAAATTGATCAAGAAAACCTAAGTCCTGAGTATGTGGGTATTAAAACAACAAGCCTGCAGGTTATGTGGAACAAGAAGCTGGGAGAAATGAAAGAGAAACAGATAAATGGGTAATTATAGTAGGAAGTATTAGCATTCTTCTCCCAGTGGATTGAATAACTGGACACAGCATGGTCAATTCTTCCTTAAACAATACAAGTTGATTGCAATTCAGTGAATAAGAAACAAGTAATTTGAATACCATTACGCTGATGAAAGAATTTGTTACTGTAATTGAAAACCACACACACAATTCTCTAGGCCCATGTGGACTTGCTGAAAATTCTACTAAACACTTAATGAAGCACTGATATACTTTTTTTTTTTTTGGAGAGAGAGACAGGGTTTCTCTGTGTACCTCTGGCTTTCCTGGGGTTGCGGGGACTCTCGGTGAGGAATAGGTAAGCCTCTTGCCTTATTAATGAGAACTCCATGAGCTCACCAGGAGGACAGACATGGCCATCCAAGGTCAACAGGAGGGACCGTCTGATGATGGACAGGCTGTGTCAATACTAAGATCCTGAGGTGAAACTGTGTTAGCACTCAAGATATGGCCTCTGGAGTAAGGGTGCATAACATCACTGCACATAAAGCCAGAATGACCTAGAACTAAAAACTTTATTTTTGAAAACTCTGAAATTCCAAGGCAAATTCATCTAGGGGAGATGGAACTCAGAACACAGATCTGCTGGCAGGGAGGGATTATTTTCCAGAGGATAGTGTTTTGTGTAAATATTTCATATGTAAATATATAATTGATAAATAGCCTAGGTAATTACATATTATGTAATATATACTTAATATTTATATAATATATATCTATTTATATAAATCTGGGAAAGATTTCACTGGTTTCAAAACTTGTTTTCACCTCCCTTATGAGGTCTCAAATATATGTACACCCAAGTAGCATCCTTGCTTCTTGTGTTCGAAGATGGCACAATCCCTTTTAAATGAACACTTGCTACAAGATGATATCATAACTTATTCTGCCCACCACGAGAGTACCTGTGTGTTTAACAGATTAATAAGCTGTAACATGAAGAATGGCAAGCCTTTTGATATTCAGAGAAGGGAAAAAATATCTTGAGAGCATGACAAACCAATCTTCTCAAGACCCTTTCACTGTGCCCCCAACTCATGGTGTGGGCACAAACTGCTGTCTCAGAAGAAAACATACAAAGAACCAAGGGAGGCCATATCAGTGACAGGGAAAGGGACCTGCTGCTAGCAAGGGGGGAATAAACCAGGATGAAGCAACTCCCTTCATTCGGAAAACAGGGTACCAGGAAAATGAGGGTGCATCAGGATGAGCTAAGGCTCTGTTACCAAAAGGCAGCTGGTTATGTTGGTTACACACCAGCAGTGTGTGTGTGTCTGACCACCTTGCATTGTACATCTGAACCTGCTCACTCTCAGTCCATGACAATCTGCCCCGCACCCCCAAAAGGATCCTCCCATGTCTCTCTCAGGGACCTCTCTGATTTAGCAGTAATTAATTTAAATAAAAAGCCTAACACCAAGATCAGGCAAATATGTTTAATTTTTTAAAATAACCGATGGCAAAATAAAATATTTACATCACATCATAATGTGTAAACATGTAAGGTCTCTGTACAAAGAAATATACATGCAAAAAAATAATGTAAAAATTTAACTGAAATAATAAAGGAAACAGTACACAAATAAAAGTTATGAGGTTACGGATACACATCCAGTTTTTGAATCCAATTTCTCTTAAAAAGTTTCTGTACAATTTTACAAGAAACAAACAAACGAAAACCCAACAAAAGAATAAATAAAATACATTGGAAACTGCAAAGCTTAATTATGCCAGTTTATGGCTCAAGACCCAGATGTCTGGCTGGCTGGGGAAGCAAGCTGGTCTCCTGTTTAGTGTATTTCACACAATAAAGATAAAAAGACATCCAGAAAAAATTCAAGCGTGCCAGAAACGCAACTTCTTGTGTTGAAGGACTTCCCGTGCCAGCGCCAGCTCTACCACAGTGACTCGGGCACTGGGTACCAGCCTCAGGGCGGCCAGTACTTAATTGGCTTTCTTACCAAAAGCTGAAAATCCAGCCAATTTTTTATACAGAAAGTTGAATGTCAAAAAGTCTAAAAAGTAGTAAATGTTCAGACTGATTTTGGGAAAAAAATAATACTTTGGCATTCTGAATAATAGCATAATAAAATTTAAAACATTACCCTATTATCCAGTTTTATATTCAGAGTATGAAATCACTTTTTTTACAGTCCTCAAAACTGACAAATTTCACGAAGAGTTAAGTGTCCTCGAACTGATGGCACAGGGGCTACGACCCACCCCCAACACACACGGAACCATAAAGCTCACTTGCCAAGTATGTGCTTTTTCTATATATTTATTACAGGTACAACAGAAGTCTTCATAAATAGTTGCAGAAAATGTTAAAGCCACAACATTGCACATGATATGAAATAAAACCAAAAAAACCCCCAATGAGTGCATTTACAGTATTTTCATCTGACTGTATACCGTTCAACAATCTGATTGACGGTTTGGGGCGGGGTTGGGGAGGGGTGGGGGCAGTGGGGCTGGACCCAGCCCAAAGTCTTCACTGGATGGGCAGACCCTCACAGACCCCTCACAGGAAGGCCCAGGCGGTGGGTGGGAGGGGTGGGAGGTGCGGGGGGAGGATACCAGACGGAAGGCAGGAAAAGTCTTATATACAAGTAAGGCCTACATTTCATCAGAGCAAAACCATTCATTCTATTTTATGCAAAAGATTGAGGTTGAATGCACGCTTCAGAAGCCAAGCCTGCTGCTTGGCAGGACGTACGCAGATGAGGCAACTGGCAAAGCTCCGTGCCAGGTGGGCGCCAAGCACTGGCGGAGGCCACGGGAGTGGCTGCCACCTGGCGAGTCTTTCCCAGAAATGCACAGTACCTTTGTTTTGTGTTAACACCAGTGGTTTGAACATAGGCATGTGTTTCCTTGAATAAATCTTGAAAACGTTAAATTTGCAAAATTCTATCCATGTTCATTTAAAAAAGTATCTTTTTATTTTTTATTTTTTTGCAGAAACCTGAATAAAATACTGTGATACAGCAATGCGATCTCTGCCCTTGCAGAGTGTAACTGAAGGTCCTCCACCCCAGCGCAGCTTGCAGCTCTGAGCCCAAGCGCTGCTGAGCACAGCTCACTTGGAATGCAATTTCACACGATGAACAGCAGGCAGCCGGTCACTTAGTTTGGTTTGGTTTTCCTCTTCAAAATTCAAATTAACAGCTGATTGGCAGGTGAAAGAGAATGAGAAAGAACTTCAAGACAGGTCAAACTCTAGGCAGAAGCCGGCTCTGTAAGAAGTTTTTAATGCTACGAATAGGTCGAACATCATTCTGGTGTTTGCGCCGCTCAATGAAGGAGGTCAGTCTGGACGTGTCAAGGACGCCCGTGCCTTTGCCGCTGCCGTTACCTGCCTGCAGCCACTGCTCCTGCAGGGCCAGTGCAGCCGAGGGACGCTTGGCTGGGTCTTCCTGTAGGAGGAAGCACACAAACTCCTTGGCCTTCTGGCTAACTCCTTTAAAGTAGTCCTCCGGGAAGCTGAAGTCCAGCCGGCAAATGTTCAGGCAGGTCTCCTCCACGCTGTCATCCAGGAAGGGAGACACGCCGCTGAGCAGCACATAGGTGAGCACTCCAACACTCCACGTGTCTGAGGTCAGGGAGACAGGGTTCCCAAGAATGATTTCTGGGGCTGCAAACTCGGGGTTCCCCAGCAACTGGTGGATGTAGTAGGTGGTGTTGAGCTGGACAGCATCTCCAAAGTCTGTCAGTTTAATGGTTGGCTTGGCCAAACTCTGATCCACCAAGATGTTCTCAGGCTGCAACACAGAAGGAGACACGGTCACTGGCAGACATCCCTAGTCATGCTTAGTCTGACCACTGTCAGGATCCTACGGTGAGTCAGGCAGGCCGTGCCACCCGAGGAAGCTCTCCGGGCCAGCGAGGGGACAGGCTGGGGAGGAACAGGCCCCTCTGCTCAGCTGGGAGCAGCTCTTGGCTCTCAGGTCCAAATGGCCTTACTGAACACAGTTCTGTCTTTTCTCCCCAAGGCACCCTTCACTGGGTAGATCCCATGCCAACTCAGCAGCGCTGACAGGAACTTCCCAATGTCTCCTGACCCAACAGGCTTAACTACTAGGACCTCCCAGCTGTGAACAGTACTGAAGGGAACTCGGGGAAAGACAAGGAGTCTGCTCTAGTGTTCTCTCCCCATTTCCTCCAGACTCAGGCAGGGAGCGGGGTGCTCGCATCCCAGACCTGCCCTTGCCCGGCCCTGGGTCTGCCAACCTTTAGGTCCAGGTGTGCTATCCTGCAGTTGTGAAGGTATCGGACGGCTTCCAGAACTTCCCCCAGGTGCGCTCTGACCTTCCCTTCGGTGAGGCTTCCCCATCGTACCACACAGTCCAGGAGGCGACCCTGGTCAGCCCTACAGGGGAGAAGGACATCTGTCACCTTTCGACTCACAGACTGTTTCAGGGTGAAATCAACTCACACTCTCAGGACTGTACCTCCACTGGACGGCATGGTACAGGGAGGGGTTCTGGCCCCCTCACTGAGAAGCCGTTACCAAGTGGGTAACGGCTGGGGGAGAGCTGCAGTCAGGGACTGTGACCTTGCTGTGTGTTGTTACAGCAGGCTGCTGGGCAGTGCCTATGGATGCAAATTACTGCTGCAGGAAGGAAGGGGTCACCCACCTCCCTCGGCCAAACTTCCTTACATATAAAACATGGATGTGAAGATAGGATGAGATCATGTTATAAAAAGCTACATGCTGGGCAATGTATACACGCTTAGTCAAAAGCTACCCTAATCTGGACTAATGTTTAACAATACAAAGTTCTGAACTAAAAGCTTAGTAGTATCTATTCATTCAACCTTCAATACCCTGAGAAGGTTGCTTCATTGCCCCATTTTAGAGATGAGGAAACAGAGGCAGGGAAGGTATACAACTTTCCTGAGGTTCCATGGCTAGTGAACAGCCACTATTGGATGGAGGCTGCTCTGAACATTCTGTTTTCAAAACAGAAGTTTATAAGACCAACTATCTGTCTAGCAAGGAATGGTCATAAGTGGGAAATTATGGCACTCTTATGCAAATCAATTCTGTTAATAGTCTGACGAGGCTACACTGTGGTGGTTATATGAGAATGGCCTCCATATGCTCATATATTTGAATGCCGGGTTTCTAGTAGGTGGAACTGTTTGGGAAGGATTAGGAGGTGTAGCCTTGTTGGAGGTGTGTCACTGAGGGTGGACTTTGAGGTTTCAAAAGCTCACACCATTCCCAGTTAGCCCTCTTCCTCTTCCTTGTGCTTGTGGATCAGATATAAGCTCTCAGCTACTGCTTTAGCAGCATGCCTGCCTGCCTGCCTGCCTGCCTGCCGTCGTGCTTCTGGCCATGCTGGTCACGGACTCTAACCTATGGAACGATGAATTCCCAACTCAATGTTTGCTTTGTAAGTTCCCTTGGTCATGGTATTTTGTCATGGCAATAGAAAAGTAGCCAAGTAATACACCATGCAACTTTCCAGTGAAAAGATGTAAGAGCCAGAGAGGTGGGGGTGTAGGTCAGTGACCCAGTCCTTGTCAGGCACATGTGATGCCCTGGGTCCAACTTTGCACTGTGAAAAAACACACTCAACATCCCCGCCCCGTCCACAGCATATCTACAGCTGAAAGAGCTGCAACTTCGGACCAAGGCTGCGGGGATTTCTGACAAAGACCCGAGTGATTGTTCTTGTTCAGAATCCCCGTCCAAGGTGGGCAGTCACTACCGGTCATCAGGTTTACCAGAGAGCCTCCCAGGCATGGGGGCTTCCAGGGCAGCACCAGGCTTGGAAGTGGCTTTCCACACCCTGCACCGTTTTAGCTCATGACAGCTCTCCAGGAGCTGTGCTTTTAAGGACACCAAGGATGAGGTGGCTGGAGAGATGGTCCAGCAGTTGAGAGCACTGTTTATCCTTACACAGGATCCGGGTTCAATTCCAGCACTCAAATGATTTTGCCATGAGCAGAGGCTCCCACACCATAGTCTCTGGTAATAAATTTCTCTCTGTAGGAGTTCTATGAATTCCAGAACACACAGGATCAGCAAAAGTGCTGGGAGCTGAGGTATGGGGGTGGTGGGGGGAGGTACGCACATTTCCAAAACCAGGACATAACTGGTGGGGGTCTCGAAGGTGTCAATAAGACCCACAAGGAGGGGGTGCTGGAGGTTCTGCAGGATGCCAAGCTCATGGGTGACCTGGTCACGCTTCATCAACTTCTTGTTCACAAACTTGGTGGCCACTGCTCGCTTGGTTCCCTTCTGATCACATTTCTTGACCACAGCAAATCTGCCCCTGTAAAATTATCAAGGAGAAAGGACGTAGGACCATCTCTGTGGGACGGTGACTTGATACCTACGCACAGACTTTACTTTGCCGGGCCATGTGTGGATGGGATGTGGTGCCAAATCAGCTATGGGACGGCCATTCCTCCCCCCATTTCTCACGCTGGGACTGGGCAGGCCTGGGGCTTCCTGACCCCTGACTGTGGTGACAGTGACAGCTCAGGGTGCCTTGGCCTCACCACGCAGTTTCTGCCTTTGCCCTGCAGAACTTCACCATGCGGAGGCTAATCCACGCAGTCTCTAATGTAAGTGCCCACAGTTGCCAGCCAGAGGCCCACCCACTCCTGAGGAAAGGATCTTGTTCTGTTGCTTTAGGCTTACTTGCAGTGTAGACAAGTTGTTCCTTCAAGTGAGGGTCAGGACTCTGGTGCTGTGTCCCACATGCACACCCAGAACCCAGCTGCCCCTTGACGGTCCATGGATAAGAGGACCTGGCTCTCAGGGTGAGCACATTCCGCACAACCAGGGACAATGAGTAAAGTGTGGCATAGGCAGAGCAGGCTACGGGGTAAGTTACACCTCTTTGACACTTTTCCCATGGGAAGGTGGAGGGTCAGTGGGTACCCTGCCCAATGACTCTTAACTGTAGAATGTGGAGAGAGTACAGTTGCTGGTGTCTGACCCTGGGGAAGCTCTGCGTCTGCTCTTCTGGAATGTCTCCTCCATCATGTGAGGAAGTCTAGGGTGAGTGTCTATGCAGAAAGAGTCCTACATCCATTTAAAGACTCAGACATGAGGTGTGGATGTGCCACCAGGATGAGCCTGGGAAAGATGGCCAAAAATGCCTACCCAGTCAATCGGCAGTGTTGTGAGGACGGGCACACATCATTGAGACCAAGTGGGAGTGAGACTTGGTAGTCAGCAATGTGTAAATACACCACAGGAGCCACGTGACCCAGCGTGGTCCCTAGAATGTAGAAGGCTGCTGATAGACTTCATGGGAAAGCTCTCTCAAAATGTCAAATCAGCAGTCTACTTTGACCCTCTCACTGTGGCTGAGGGCCGTGTACCTGGGAAGGCAGCCCAAAGTTAGAGGGGGGCTGTCAGTCTGTGGCATTGCTGAGCCCACCCTGGCCTTGGCAGCACCAGCTGGAAAGAAGAAGCCTCCTTATTTGAAGCTTCTTTGTTCAGTCAAGAGGAGCCTGATACTCCATGAGGTCATGGTGTAATTCCTTCAGATCTCCACGGACGACTGAGGCCAGAGTGCACAGTCAGCCATTCTCCACTGGCATTCTGAGAGAAGGAAGTCTACAAGGCCAGTGTGTGCCTCTTCTCTGAACTCTTCAAAGGCGGCACCTAGCTAGGGCTCTTCTAGATGCCCAGTGGGAAACTAGCTCCTTCCATCCATGGACAGCCCATGGTATTAGGCCTTCATTCTGGGAATCCTACCTAAAATCTGTTTTGATTCCTTCCCAGGACTTAACATCTAAAGCCCATTAACCTGCCGCTATTTCCCACAGGGACAAGTTCTCAGTGTTTGTTGTTCAGCTGGAGGGAGCATTCTGGGGAGGCTGTGGAACCATGAGGAGGGGGGTCTAGCTGGAGGGGGTTACAGCGGTGGCCCTTAGACATGACCCTGGGTGCTGTTTCTTTCTGCTCCTGTTCGACCTTGATGTAAACAGCTTCTTCCACACATTCCCCATGAACTCAGAGATGGCATGACAGAGCATGCCGTCTTTCCTGTCAGGACAGACTGAAACCCTCTAAAATCATGAGCCAGCTGTTCTGTCAGTACTGTCAGAACAGAAGCCACGAGCACCACACACAAGGCAGTCACTTCTACTGACGGCAACACTTATAACCTCTGCTCATCAGTTTTGGGATAACGCGCAATCTTACTTCTGTGGAAAGGGCTTTGGGCTTCCCATCATACCTGCCGAGCTCGGCCACTTCACTATAGAAGGAGTCAAAGCTGTCCTTCCAGGTCACCATGGTCCCATCGCTCCCTGGACCTGCAAGAAGAACACCATTTCCCCGAGTGCGTTTGCGTTTTCTTTTAACAACAGTGTCGCTCTCTGTCAACAGCCTTAAGCTGGTGGTCCTCCTGCCTCTGCTTCCCAAGTGCTGGCATCACTGGAATGAGTCGCCATGCTCAGCTCCTTCCTGGGTGTACCTGAAGCAGAGCTTCTTGGTAAGAAATCACAAACCTGTACTATCCAATATGGCCGCCACACATGGCCACCTAGCATCTCTGAGAGGTAGCACTCTCGTGCCACAGTAAGACAGATGCACGGGACGCTGGATAAAAGATTGGAAATATCTCAGGAACAATTTATAGGTATTAGTTTCACATTAGAATCAAATACTGTTGATCTATTAGATTAAGTTAAATGATAGTGAAATCAATTTGCCTTTGTTTAAAAATGTAAAACTGTACTTGAGTCTTATTTCCAGTGGCTAGCACTGCTTGGAGTGGAGGACACTGGGTGTCCCTCTCTGTCACTATCTGCCTATTCCCTACAGACGTTCTCTCACTGAGCCTGAAGCTAGGCTGGCAAACCCCGGACACCTGCTTGCCTTTGCCCCTCACAGGCATCCGCATAACCATGCCTGGCTTTTATGTAGGTTCTGGGCATCTGGAGTCAGATCACCATGACTGTAGAGCAAGTTGCTTTTACCCTTGGGCCTCTCCCCAGGCCCACAGAGCTGGATTATAGTAAGTCCCCCCTGTTCACCCAGACTCACAGCTTGCAGACTACACTTGTTCTCACAGCCTTCAGAAGTCAAGGGTTCACTAGGTTTTCTTAATGTTCACAGTCTTTTAGAGTATGTACATTATAAACAGGTTGCAAACATGGACAGTTTTATCATACATGTAGTTGGAAGTCACTTGTTAACAGTGAATGTGGTATTATATAAGCCCAAAGGAAACAAGAGATTTTCTCTAAGCTCTTCCGTCCTAATGACATTGCTATACCCATAGATTAGTGCGTCTTTCAGTGTCCATTGGAGAGGCTTATTGCAGCAGATGGAAGTCAGTACAGACTCACAAATGGACAATATACAGAGAGTGGGAGACTGCAACACTCAGTCCTAAATGGGGGGTCTATGTGGAAGACGGGCTGGAAAGGCTGTAAGAGCCAGAGATGGTGGACAATTGTGAGGAAATAATGTTTTCTAGACACAACAGGGTGGAAACTCACCAAGACTGTGACAGCACACACAATACCTGAAGCTCAAGCCAGACAGAATCCCAGCATGGAGGAGGAGGGGTGGGCACAAAGCTCTGCTCCTCTCCAAGAAGCTACTAAAAATGGTAGCTGCTTGGAGAGAAATTCCAAAGCAAACAACAGCAAGAACAAGGAACTGTTAAGCACATGATTTCCTTCCCCTTCCCCCACTTCCTTGAGATAGGTTGCTCTATTAACTCCTGCAGGTCTTGAACTTGCTGCAATCCTCCTGCCTCTGCCTCCTGAGTGCTGGGATCACAGGTATGCAGTGACAGCCTGACAAGCCTGTGATTTTCCCTCTAGTAACGCAGCTACCAGCCAGCCCATCAAGCCTTCCACAGCGGCCAGCATTACAGACCCTACCAACCCGCTCTTCTTTCTCCACCGTCTGCTCTAGTCCAGTTCGGCCAGAACTGGCTCACCGCTCCTCTCCCTATGCATTCCAAGTCATCACCAAGCACACATTCCTCAAATCACACCCAATGATTGGTCTTTCAAGGCTTTATGGGCTGTAGTGTCTTCCTATGTGCCTGCCCTGGGTCACTAACGAGTGGACAGCATGGCCCCCATGGCAAGCAAACCCCTCCCAGCACCAGGAGCTCCTCAGCCAAGGCGGCCACTGCTGGAGCCCTTGTGTAGGTGTGGCTGTCTAGAACCTTCTTCCAAGCTCTGCATCTCACCGACACCAGAGTACTCCAAATAGAGAACCTTACATCCTCCCCAAAAGGGCACTCCGAGGAAGTGAGGACTTCATCTCAGGTACTGACACTGGAGTGCACACTATTCACTGGTCTTTTCTGATGCCTGTGTTTTCCTATCATCCAAGTGCTTGCCTGCCTCTTTCTTCTTTGAGACAGAGTCTTACTCTGTAACTTAATTTGGCCTAGAACTAACTCATTCTATGAGCCATGCCAGCCTTGAACTCATAATGATCCTCCAGCCTAAGTGTCTCAAGTACTTTGATTATAAGCATGAGCCACCAAGGCCTAGTTTTCAGTGCTTTTTTTGATGGTGAAACAGGACTTCTAGCTATGCCACTAAAGCAATGGTTTTCAACCTGTGGGTTGTGGCCCCTTTAGGGGTCAAAGGATGTTTTCACAGGGGTCACGTAAGATCACCAGAAGACAGATACTTACGTTACAATTCATAACAGTAGCAAAATTACAGTTATGAAGTAACAATGAAAATAATTTCATGGTGGAAATTATTTTAAATTTATTAATACAGCATGAGAAACTGTATTACAGGGTCACAGCATTGGGAAGGTTGAGAACCACTGCAGGAAAGCATGTCACCTACAGACTGACACTTAGTCACAGCTCCTACCATCTAGAAGATTTCCTGGTAGTCTTCTGAGGAAAGCGAGGTCAGTGCACCACCAATTCTGAAGCACCTACCTAACCCCATTAATAAACACTGAAGACTAGCTCTCATAGGGTCTAAGTGTGCCATGCAATCTGCTAAGGGAGAAAACCAATCAACAATCCCACCCAGCTGTAAAGTCTATGTACCACAACAATGGCCAACACAGCAAAATGTCCATAAGGGCTCAACAGCAGTACTTGTATCTTGGAGTAAGCAACAGCCATCTGATTTGATCTAAGGCCTGCTCAACAGGAAGGAATTCATGCTTGGTGCTGTAAACCGAGCCAACCACCTGTGGCTGGTGAGGTCACGGACCCTGAAGGAGAACCTACTAGCCCTTCTGCTTTTCTGAACCAGCACAATGCCTAACTGCATTGTATAAGTACTGCATAAGTACTTCTCCTTAGACCCACAGATAGGTGCAGCTCTCATTCCCATCGGACAAGCTTCTTGTAGCTCTTACAGAAACCTGCAACTGGTCAAAATATAGAGAACTACTGACCATGGGGTGTCCAACACCAACTGAGACATCTCCAATACAACGTTCACACCTCAGGGAACATCACGGAAAAGGGGGTAAAGACTCGAAGACCTGAGGACCAGGATATCCACTGCCACACAGTTTCTACACAGGACAGGGAACCTGCTGACGGAATCTTAGCGACAGGCTGCCTAGACAAGATCTGGACAGTGACAACACAGAGAGCAGACGTGCTGATGGACATACAGGGCATTTCACAAGGGCCTACCCCTATACGAAGAGCTATAGGCCATTAATGACTGAGAGAGGGAGACCCAGTGTTCTCCTGGGATGAGCCTCTGATGGGTTATCCAATCCCAGGTGGTCATCTCTAGGCACATAAACATATGAGCAACACTAAATGGGTACAGCAGGCTGGTGCACACACACATGTGTATGCATATAACGATAATAATGAAGAGCTCATGAGTTTGAGAGGGAGTGTGGGCATGGAAGAAGTTGAGAGTGGAGAGAGGGAGGGTGGAAATGATGTAAATATAGTACTTATGCACAAAATTTTAAAAGGTTTTTAATTAAAAAAAAAGAAATACTGGATTTTCCCACACAAAATCAATCATTTTCCCTTTAATTTTCACTAAACAAGCTTTAAAAAATTCCTTAAATAAATGTCTTCAAAATATTGCATAACACAGAAGAGCACGTGAAACACAAATGGCCAGACATGGATCCCCAAGCAGTTCAAGAAACGCCCTCACAATGACCCAAGGCCCCGTGGCTCCTCCTGGTCACAGCTCTTCTTTCTCACTGCAGGGGGCCCTTGCCTGACCTGCCCCATCAGTGGGAGCTTGCATGTATTTCTGAGGTGGCAGAACTGACTTTAGCTTCAAGATGCAAGCATCTCTCCCCTAGTAACTCTCTTGCCCTGAGCCAGCCACAGCTGGACATGTCCAAAAGGGTTGGGGCTCAAGGTCAGCAGCCAGAAAGAACTGGGGTAACACCCTGGAGAGCACAAAGCAAAGAACGGCGTCTACACAGGACAGCTCCCGGGGGTGGGGGGTGGGGTTGGGGGACTGACTAGGAAACCCACACACCACCGAGGCCTGCAAACCTAGAGGCTTCCTGCAGTGAGCACTTTGGAAACTGTAAGAAAATCTAGTGGCCTGTCTGACGAGATGGCATTTTTCTAAAGACCTTAAAGATTTTGTGACAGAAACTGCTATCTATTTTCTTTTCTGTTATTTTCCCGCTCAGATCCCTAAGGGATTATATAATTTGTATAATTTTTTAAAATTTATTTATTATGTATACAGTGTTCTGTCTGCACATATCCCTGCAAGCCAGAAGAGGGCACCAGATCTCATTACAGATGGTTGTGAACCACCACGTGGTTGCTGGGAATTGAACTCAGGACCTTTGGAAGAACAAGCAGTGTTCTTAACCTCTGAGCCATCTCTCCAGCCCCTGTATAATTTTTTTTTTAAGTGAGAAAAATCAATGACTATTTTAACTTCAAAATCTTGCTCTTTTTTAGGTCACAAGCCCATAACCATAACATGCTCTTTCTATGATTTAATAAAGTCAAAATATGAAATAAAAAATTTTAAGCAGATTTGGTTTACTGTCTACACATAGGGTATTCTAGAACCGAATTTACCATTTAGTTGGGATTTTTATTTTCCCTGTTGGAAGCAGTTTCCCAAACCTGAAGCAGCTGAGGACAGGTGGGCACTCGTAGCTGCCTGGTGTAGTACTGTTGGCCTCAGTGGGCATTGCTGCAAACCAGTCCATACAAGTCCTGCTCTGAACACCTACCCATGTCAAATGCAGGGTCAGGAACCCACAGGGTCAGGAAGGAGTCTGCCCACAGGGCTGAGGGGTTAGCTGCACAGAACACAACATCCTGCTAGGCTGTGGGGGTGCCAAGGCCTCCAACAAGCAGGTCCCTGGGAACACTTTCCTAGCTGGATATCTGGGGACATCACTGAGCTGTCATAGCCCACACCTCACTGAAGCGCTCTCTGTACAGGGGTCTAAGACAGATCTAGAAGATACCACTTCTTTCCCCACTTTTCACTCACATGTTTTATGAACCAACCTAAGCTCAGCTGGAAGACTGGATCAAAGGACATGATTGTAAGCACTGAGGGCACAAAAGCCCCACAACCCAGCTCAGACCAGTCACCAGTGACCCAAGTGCACAATGGTACGGTCACAGGCCTTTATACACACCCTCACTTGAGAGTCTTGCCCTGAACTCCTTTAAGATGCCAAATGACACTTTTCTTGTGACACTGACTGCTATTTGAGCCTCTTCTGGACATTTAGGCATGTGACCTTCTGTTCTGAACTTCATGCCACACCAAGTGTGGCGGATACACTGGACTTGAGGAGACCGCTGGCAGAGGTGGCCTGCCCCAGGAGGCTTACCTAGAACCCTCAGACTGGCGGAAGACGAGGCTGAACCCATGTCGTTCACAGCAATGCACGTGTAGATGCCATCGTCTTCTGTGGTCACACCGATGATCTTCAGAGTGGCCTCCCCAACGTCACTGTCGCATACGTGAGAAGACACTAGGTGTCAGGAATACTCAGCAACTTTAGGCACCAGCTTTACCCACCTCCCCCCGACTACGTGCTCAAGGTGACAAAGGAAAGAGATGATTCCAACGGTGAACAGTGCATTTCCAGTTACCGAGTAACCGGATCAACCACGCCCCTGGCCAGTGAACTGCTCCAGAGTGCTCCCTCACCTGTAGGAGATGCTGTAGTGATCGTCGTTGTTCAGAGTGTTGTGTTCAGGGCCCTTCCAGGTGATTGAGGCCTTGGGGCGGCCACAGACACGACATCTAAAAACAATGGTCTCCCCTGTCTCACATGTGACCTCACTCAATGGGATAACGAATTCTGGGGGAACTGCAAGGCAAAGGAGTTTGGTCAATGCCAGCCATCCTCAGCATCTCTCTACACCTCTCTCACGGGGTTTTACACCAGTGGAAACCCAGACCACCGCGGAATACCCCAGTGCAGAGCCGCGGTGCTCTGACAGAGACCCTGCAGGTCTGTGACCCCTCAGATTGGAGGAAGACAACAGAACTCACCGTCATAGATGTAGCTGGGGTTGAGAAGCTAAAATGGAAAAGGCAAACAGACATTAATAAAAACAGGAGCTATTTTTGGGTAGGCTGCCTGATTCCAGGGCTACAGTCACTGGAGGAGCTTGGCTTATCCAGACCCAAGCAGAACCAATCACCTATGGCTGCTACGTGCACTTGAACATGCCATGTCCTATCAATTAGCTGAGTTTATCTTCTTATTCACAAACATGCTACTTAAGCTGCCCAGGGTTCAGACAAAGGCCGACTCACTGAACCACATCCTCTGAAGCCACACGTGGCCCAGGTGCCGTGTGCTGGTGTAAGTTATGTGCCTGCACGGTTCCCAACGAATGCACAGAGAGCCAGTGTAACGCTGCCCCTGCTGGAGGGAGAGCGTCCCCAAGCAAGCCCCACCTTGAGGGCCTGCAGCGGCTCACCCTCCCCACCCGTCTTGGAGGTGACACCAGGCCCGCCCAGCCTCTCCCATGCACCTTCACAGATACCTTGTGGCTGAGCCCTTCACGTGGCTTCCTGTACCCGTTCTCCAACTTGCCTTCCCTTTTGCCGTCTTTCTCTTTCTTCTCAGATTTCTTCCTTAAACGGAGTGCTGTGTGCCAAGATGTCGACTTCCTAGGGAAGAAAAGAACACACTGCTCGTATCTCTCCTCCCCCATGGTCAGCAGGTGGCACCGGGAAGCATCAGGGAAAGGCTTCGCAGAGGAAGTGAGGGTCTCTAGGAACAGAGATCCCATGACAACTAACTTCACAGTGATACTCAGGAAGCAGGTGCCAGAGCCAGCAATCCCTCCCTTAAGCAGATTCTGAAGATTAAAATACAAAAGTAATAGTTAAATCATGTGTTAACTTGACTGGGCCACACTGCGCTGAGAGAGTCAAACATTCTCAGTGTTTCTTTGCGGGGACTTTTGGTTGGCAGGAACATCTGGATGGATGAAGCTATTTGCCCTTCCTTATCCGGTCAGTTGAGGGTATACGCAGGGAACTTGAGGGCACCAGCAGTCTGGGTTCGCCTGTCTCCACAACTATGTGAGCCAGTCCCTTGCAAGTCTACCCTGTGACCTGCTTACCCACAGTGTACCCCAGGGGGTCTGTCTCCCTGAGCAATCTAATGAGAGGCTCACAGATGTATGTGGAAGGAACAAAGTGTAACATCTCTTAGACTTCTTTAAAGCCAAGGACGGTATAGAAAGCTGCAGAGCTGAGGTCCTGAACAATACACTCACTTCTCTCTGCCCATCAGGGACACAGGATGAGGGGAAGGAGGCCAGTCCTAGGGAAGGAGAGATGGCCTGATGCACAGCCCTCTGGTGCCAGTACCCTTCGGGTACCTGTGCGGCCAGGCAGGACCACCCCTGCCAGCGACAAGACTGCTCTATTCTGGGAAAGACGCGGCTAATCCCTCCCATTTCAGGGAGGTTCCAGGAAGAGAGAGTTTCAGAAACCAGTATGGACTCGGTTTTCTTTAATATAACGCTCAATGCAGCAAAGCTGGCTTCGGGTGTAAGTCCCCAAGCCTCCGAGTACTAAAGGGCTGAGGGCAAAGCCATCACATAGGTCTTTCCCTGAAGCCTGTGAATGACGATCCTGTGTTCCTAGAGGTCCAACTAAGACCTTTGGGGGTGTATTTAGTGACTTGAATGAAGGAGGTATTAAAGAGAATCTGTTAGGGCAAAGACAGCCCACTTTCACTTGGGTTCACACACTTTGTTCAGAGGCAAACATGCATGAACCAACATGGCTTTTCCTTTCTGGCTTCTTCCCTTCCGGGCCTTCAAGCACTCCCTGTAACGGCTCCTAGCCCCTCAGCTGCCCATGCTCGGGCTGCCTCACTGCTGACACTCACTTGAGAGTCCCGTCGGGGTTCTCCATGATAACTGCACTGGTATGGCCCAGGACAAAGCCCGGAATCCAGCCCTCGGCTGCGGGGCACTGGTCAGTGGCGGCTCGGAACACCAGAAACATGTTCTGCTGGTTACTGGCCAGAATTTGAACGACCTCTCCTTGATAGACGCTTATCTCATCCTCCTTCACTGCCGTGTACTCGTGTGTCACCAGCATGGTGGAGATGTTGCTACTGCTGCTACTTTCACTCTGGAGGGAAAGATGAAGAAAACAAGGTGGACAGGGACTGAGACGAGATCTGAGAGCAACAGCCATTGGCTACCGTGTGCCACGGCACTGGCCCCCAGAGGGCTCAGCAGACAGGGAGATGTTAAACTCTTCCTTCACACTCTCTTCAGCTTAATGCCCCCCTTAGCAACCACGTGGTCAGCCATCGAGAAACAATTCCAACAGATCCACCTCAGTGCTGACGCCCTGGAAGCCTGACGGAGTTGGAGCTTCATCATGCCCTGCTCAAAGCCGGCTCAGTCCTCATGGTGACGTCACGTTGGGTCTTTCAGATTCAAACAAGTATTAACGTTGAAGGCTGGAGAGTGGCCCCTTGGCTCACTGACAGATTACAACTGAGATGTCCCCAAGTTTTCCTAATACGACATTCACCGGAATTGTGCATTCCAGGTTACAGGTGTTGTCTGTCTAGCCTATGTTTTCCCACTGCTCCCCACCCAAAGAATGTGGAACATCTGAAAGGCCAATCAACTAACACTCTGCTCTTATGGACGGCTGCTCCTCCTCCTTTATGTCCCTCAGTGGATGCTCCTGTGACCAAGCTTGCCTCAGGGGTCTTCACGTTGCTCTTGTCAGGGGGACATATGGCACAGCATCGGAACTGCCTCCAAGCTTTGGGGAAGACCTTTAAGTGGCTATGGGGATATCTTCCACTGCCCTCATCCCGAGGCCTCAGTAGCATCCAGTTTCTTTGGTCAGTGGCTGACATAGATTGTAGCTGGCCTGCAACACCTGTTCATTAACTCAGTCAATGAAACAAGACCGCAAAAGTAAAACCAAGTTGGTTTCTTAAGGCCACCAGCCTGGGCATGCAAACTGAAAAGAACAAGACACAAATGGCAATCACCTGTCCCATGCTCTCATCCGACTACGGATTTATCCAGGAATGGAGAAAGGTGATATCATTGCTGATTCCTGAGCGTTATCTTGTTCCTCTATCCAATTAGGATACAGGAAATGGCCTCTGGGCCCTGGTTTCTGTGAGCTTGCTCTCCAAGGCTTTTATGCTCCTGCTGCAGGGTATTTATGGAGGTCAGGATTTCAAAGTCTATGCTGTACCCGGGGACACTCTGAGGGGGAGAGGCCCTGACCCTGCTACCCTTCTCAGTCCTGGTCTTCTGAGCATGTCAGAGTGTGCTAGAGCAGAATGCTGACTGCTGCTCAGAGGCGGCTGAGAGGACATCAGGCCCACCTGCTCTTCTGTGAGGCCACACGGTGAGCAGCCAACAAGCCAGGGACTGGGAGCTGCATGGATGGGCTGTGCATGGGAGCTGCTGTGGACACAGAAGAGCTGCCTGCTTGTGTTCATGATGAGCTGGACTGCTCCTGTCCCCACAGGACCCACTTCCTGCCTGTGACCTTCAGCTCAAAGGGTGCCACAAGCGCTCACTTTGTACTTTCAGTATGCACCTTAGTATTTTGATTCACATGGCTGGCAGTTTTGGGATGGCAGAGGTAAATGTGCTAGAAATGTGACCTAAACCTTTCTGTGCTCCAGCTGCCCCATCAGGGCATCACAGCAGCCTGCATCTCCTAACTGGAGGAGTCTGCGGCAATCGTGGCTCCTGTCACTTCCCAACACACCTGTGGCCAGAATATGCACCAGGCATTCCGAATCAGCCTTCCTCGATTCCCACAACCTCCTTGCCACAGAGCATGACCACCTCCCCTCTGAGTAGGGTGACGAGTGAGTGTGCACAGGCTAGCCAGTGGCAGCGAGGCAGAGCTGGGGCTGACTCTAATGTGTGCTCCTCTGCTGCTCACATGGTGGTGGGAGGTTATGTCGGCTATGGGCACAGAAGACAGGCTAGCGCAGTCAGATTGTGGTCACGTATTTGCACCCCACCCACCCAGATCTCTGCAGAATTTAGCAGAAGGTGCCATCTGGAGCGGGAGGAAGGGCACTGCTAGAGGTCAGGCGGAGCAGTCTGTCTACAGTCCTAGACAGCTCCTCAGAGGTGGTCATAGGAAAGGAGGCCTTGCTCACTGGGCAGCCGCTAAGAGCTCCGATGGTCCTTTTTAGCCAGAGCCAGAAGAGGGCAAGAGGGCATTTCACATCCCCATTCTGATGTGAGGCCTTCTGATTTACGACTCAGCCTTCAGTCTCCCTCTCCAAGCTGCCTTCCCCAAAAGCAGCGCTAAGAGTCAGACATCAAAGACCACTTCCCCATGGAAGAGCCACTGGCCACATGTGATGGACTGTGCCTTCCCTCAGGGTGGAGCTGTGTCTCCAGCCACGCCCTTGAAGGGGCATCCAGAGATGAGGGCCTGCCTCCTGTCCTAGGGTAGTCGCTCACTTACAGACACACACCTGAAAGCTCTTCTCTACTTCCTGGGAATGTGTACAGGTTAGGGGGTGCAGGAGACGTCAGCAGACCCGTTCTGTATGGGTCACAGTGCTGAGACCTGGCCCGGTATCTGAGCAGACAACTAGGTCTGGGGTTGTGACTTGTCAGTGGGCTGTCTGCCCTAGAGCTTCCAGTCTAGCTGAAAGCCCTCTCGCTCTATACAGAATGGAGAATCCACAGCGAGGACATGGGGAATGTCCTCCCTCAGACACCTGCTTAACCACTTAGTGGTTAACTCAAGAGTGAATAAAAGCATCAAGACCCACTTCTTAATTTCTTCCACAAATAAAGACAAAGGCCAAGTTAATCACAATATCTAAGGAAAAAGAAGGTAAGATCCAGAGTACAAATGAGGGATTAATAGAAGTCCAGAGGAAAGAGACATGCAAAAGCCAGATTTTATATATAAATATATATACAATGAGAGACACAGACCCTTTTAGGGAAATGTATTTAAAAATTTATAAAGTGATCGTACATACACTCGTTAGAACAGTTCTGTGCACTCACGCATGCCTTCGGAAGAGTGTTATGGGCCAGGTCACCTGCCCTGTAGGAAACAGCTGGAGGACAGTGAGGAGGCCACAGAGTGGGGAACCCAGCAGAGACACCCTTCAGCTTGAGAACACAATACAAGTGACCACAAAGTGAGCTGAGTCCCCTGCAGAGGCACTTAAATTGCCCCTGGCATCCTCGCTGGAGGCATGTGGCCCAGCCATCTCTGGAGAAGCTGGGTGTCCAGGTGTGCTGGCCCAGTGTCTCTCCAGGAGACTCAGGGTGGAGGAAACTTTCCCACTGGGTAGATTCCTGCCCCCTTATGCCATTTTATTTTGCTTTGAGTTGTTGTTGAACGTTTTCTTGAGGCAAAAAAATTTTTTCATCAGATGACTCAAAAAAGTTGCAATGATAACTTACGGCATGAAAGAGCAAAACTAAGCGGTGAGCCAAAAGCTTAAAGGTGTACATATTTCATTGTAAGTAATAGAGAACAGAAAAAAAAAAGACCTCTCCAAAAAAAGAAAAAGAAAAAGAAAAAAAGTGTGAGGAAGGCGGGGCCAAAAAAAGCAAGTCCCAAGATACTTTGCTGGTCAGAAACTGAAGAGACCGAAAGAAGCTGCGCGGAGGAGGAGGAGGTTAATGGTGCACTTTCTCTTAATAAGGAGACGACAGGAATAAAGCAAGAAGCGAGTTAGTAGAGAGGAGAGCAGGCGCTGTCCGTGGTCCCACAGCAGGTTAGAGGTGGCTGCATTCACTGGGTGGCTGGGTGCCAGTGCAACGCCACGGGGCACACACACGAGTGCACACACAGAGGCCACAGACGTGTCACTCAGACAGTGCACAGGAGAACTGGAGAAGGCCATTACTGCTGCACAGTGCTGGAGAGCTGGAGTTAGTACGGAGGTTTAGAAGAGCTGGCGGGACAGAGGCGGCGGCGGGGTGGATGGGCGCAGGCTCCCTGGCGCTCTTACCCCATTGCTCTGAGTGGACTGCACGGACTGCTCGCTGGCCGAGGAGCACGTGCTCATGCGGTCTGTGTCCTTGCTGGGGGCTGCAGGGCGGTGCGTCTGCCGCTGGAGGGAGTCACTGTCCCCCGGGAAGGTGAAGGAGCTTGGCCGGCTGGCAGGGGAAGCAGGAACGGAGCTCCAGAAGGAGCCCCCCTTCTGCAGGGGGCTGCTGGGAGGAAAGGCCTCCTTGCCAAAAGGAGAAGGGAACGTAGTGGAGAGAGGAGAGTTCAGCGGCGAGATGGCCCCTGGCCTAGTCTTGCCCAGAGGCAATGGGCCCAGGCTCCCCCGGGCATCCTTGGTGTTTCCGTCTTGGCTTGTACCAGAAGCATTCCCAGGGGCTTTTCTGGGGCTCTCCATCACCTTCATCTTGGGAATGGGCTCTGTTTCTCGTTCAAGACCTTCGGAGTCTCCACTCAGGGGGAGCCTGCTGGGTTGGCCAAGGCTGGCCTCAAGGGCCAGGCTGTTGCTGGGGGGAGGCAGTGAGGGGCTGGGAGCAGACATACCTGACATTTTGTCTGCCTCTGCCTGGCTTGAGGCTGCAGAGGAGACCAGCATGGGGGGGTGGTGTCTGACAGGCTGCGGGATCCTGGAGGGCCTGCTCCTGCTTGAGCTGGGGCCGCTGCTACAGCTGCTGGGGCCGCTGCCATGGCTGCTGCCGCCACCACTGGAGGCCCCGCCGCCGCCGCCGCCGCCCCCGCCCCCGCCGCTGCTGCCCCCGCTGCCACTGCCGCCGCCCCCACTGTGGTTCCTCTGGTACTCGATGGGTGATGTCAAGGCTGTAACCAAGCAATTCAACAGAAGAAAGTCAGTCAGGGTACTGAGAAAATTCTAACTGCAGAATGTAGAAGAAAAAAAAAAAGTCACATACAATCAGAAGGAAGTACTGGGCTTGAGAGTCAGTGAGCTAATTCAGGCACATTCTTATGGCCACAGGAGCCTGTGCTGGTCACAGGGGTCAATATAATGGTCAGCAGCCTGGAGCAAATACCAGACAGATTATGACCAGGTCAACAGTGCCACCCATTAAGTGTTTCTGTTCCTGACTTTGGAATGTCCTGCAGAGGGTTTTTTTGAGACAGGAGCATTGTAACATCTCCCTGGACTGGCTTAGGCACAGAACGCTGATATGCAGAAAAGGTCACAGTGAGGACCGATTCAATAAGCATTTAGCTTCCAACTGTATTCGCCAAGTCTTTGTTATCCACCAAGCTAAAATGAGAGTGGGAGCCGGCAGTCACAGGGACTACTGCAGATAGGAAGGGCAGGAAGTTGGCAGCTAACAGCTACTGGCTTCTGTAGAATCACAGGAGTTACAGACATTGCGGAGGTAAGTCCTGGTCTATCTACTGGCAGGGGCTGGCTATACAGCTCGGGTTGGCCTTGGATTTGCAATGCATTTGCTTTGGCCTTCCTGAGTGTTAAGGTTCTAGGTATGCACTATCACGTGCACCCATGACTTGCTCTTTAATTGGGTGTGCAATGCACTTGCCAGTGTTTCCAGCATCTCTGATCAGTTTCACATTCTCATGACCACCTCAGGCTTCCTTTTCTTAGGATGCCATTGGAGTATATAATCTATGCACAGGAGAATGGAACAGTACACTCCGAGGAGCACACACTGAAAGCTGGGTGGCTGCTCCGAATCCTGACAGCCACCAAAAACACGTGGCATCCTACACAAATTATCAGACCACTAGTGGACAGTAAGTTCTGCTGCATTAATATGTAATGAGTGCTGAGAAACAGAAACTTGTACGTCAGAGAAAGAAGACACAGCTGGTAAGAGGATACATCACCATTTAAAAAGTTGCGCTGGTTTTCTAAAATTTGGTTGATTTCATGGATCCATGTTTGCCGGACACTTGGACTAGATGAATGTAAAATGAAGGTCTCCACCATGTCACCCGTCCTTGATGTCAGAGCAAATTTACAGGGATCATTTTCCACATTTTCCTCCAGGCAAAGGCAACTCACCTTCAAAACAGTGAATTATTACACAACAGTTAAGACATGGGAGCATCCTGAATATTCGCCAACTGAAGGATGGCTAACAAAATGTATGGCTGCTGTGGAGTATGAGCCAGCCTTAACATGAGAGGATGCTCTGATACACGCTGCAACATGGTCAGACTTTCAAAAAAAACACGTCAACTTTAGTAAGCCACACACACAGGGATAAATATTCCAGACTCCACATACAAATCTCCTGGAAGTAGCCAAACTCTCAGAGACAGAAAGAGGCATGGAGGTTGCCAAGGGTTACAAGGAGGGGACAATGGGATGTCATCTTTAATGGGTAGAGAGTTTAAGTTTTGCAAGATGAAAAGAGTCCCATGGTTTGAACAGTGCCACAGCATAAATGTACTTAAATAACATTGATCTGTTCCTCAAAAATAGTCAAAACAGTAAATACTATGTTATATACTTTTTACCACAAAAATGGAAAGCATGAAGTGAATTTCACCCTGCGCGGACATGGCAACAGCCACTTTTTAGTTGAACTTCTGTTTGTTGAACACTCCTAAACTGAACATCTAGAACTAATACAACACTGTAAGGTCCTTGAGTGACAGCCTGCAGTGACGACGTGGGCTCATGGGAACTGCACATACACAGTGACCACGACACACAAATGCCCTTTGTGTTTAGAAGTGGGTCCCCTCCTGGGGACTGCCGAGATGGCTCTATGGGTAAAGGGCCTGCTGACCAAGCCTGGCAACCTGACTTCATCCCTGGAGTCCATACATGTGAAAGGAGAGAACCTGCAACTCCACAGAACTTGCATCTAGTCTCCACATGTGCAGTGGCACATGTGCCCAGCCACACACACCACAGACACACATACACACAGACACACATACACAGACCCCCTAAGAAAAAGAACTGGGGACCATTGCTAAGCTGCCATTATGTATATAATAAATATTCTAAAACAGAAAAAAAAAAAAAGCCTGGAACCAGGAAGACTTTCTGCCTGCAGCACTTCAGATGAGGAGTATTTAATCTGCATCACAAAGCTCTGCAATGCCTTTGAAAACTTTAGGGCAAGGCTATGATCACGAGTTTAATGGCTTAACTAATAACTCAAACAACTAACTAGCTATGTGAGCTGGGATGATCAGTTTCCAAAATCCCTCTCCAGACCTCATTCTTAACTTCTCTAAAAATAAAAACACATATCAAGGGGCGGGTGAGGCAGCCAAGCAGGGAAAGATGCTTGCCACCAGACGTGGTGATGTGAATCTGACCCCAGGGACCCACAGGGTGGAGATAACTGACTCCCCTACCTGGTTCTGGCCTTCTTCCACATGCTGTGGCGCACAAGCACATGCACACACATAAAAATAAACAAATGCACTAAGGAAACTTTCACATTTCAAATATCAGAAAGGATGTGCAAGTGTAGGTGACATCTGGACTAGAACACAGAAAATGACTTCACAGAAGCAACAGATACACAATGTAATGCAACAATGGACCATTTGAGGTGCTGTGGACTTTCTGTCCACAGATCTGTAAAAAGAATGCACAGGAATTTTAAGGGGTGGGTCCATGTATGGGCATGGCTTCAGAGGGAAGGCCTGCAGTAGCTGGCACTAGGGTGGCATGAGACACAGAGGATTTCCATCTCAGCTTCAAGCCACAGCAGCTCTTCTTTTGCTGTCTGGCTCTGAAACCTTGGTAGGTCCTTGTGAGTAAAGGCCCAAAGGCTGTGCCCATAGACCAGCCTGCCCTGGGTTCAGGTACTGGAAACCTGGCTCTAGAGACTGGAGTCTACAACAGCCCAGAGAGCTTCCTAGAAGGGAATGCCATGTCTCACCTGCACACCATGAAGCCGACGGACTCAAAGGCTAAAGGTTCCCTGGCACCTCTGACGAAGACCCCAGTGTTAGTGTGGGAGGATCTCACAGAGGGGAGCACGTCTCCCTTGTGAATTCAAGCCTGCACAGCTGCAGACATGGCAGGAACTCGGGGCGGCGTGTGTATGCATCTTCCAGGGACTATCTGCTAGGGCTTCACGCCCCCTTCTTCTGTCATTGATTTGACCCCTTTACACAGTAGGGTCATTTACAATTGTTTTCTGTTTACCTTTCTCTGCCACCAGAGGGCAAAGTTACCCCAGGGCAGAGGCCCCATATCTGGAGTCCCGCACTGGAAGAACCTTCAGGAGCGCTCTGTTGAGTGCAGAATGAGACATGAGCCGCTTGTTCGCTGTGGTCTTTGGCCCCAGGCCAATTCTCTAAAGCTGCAGCTTTGTGTGTAAGTTTTACATGGTCTTGCAGAGGGCAGTGCTGTACACTGGCCAATGGCTACAGCCACACAAGTATTCCAGACAGCAACGCCAGAGCACACAGCAGAAAGAGGCAGTTTTAAAGATTCACCAGTGTACTAGAAGGTTTTATAAATATTGAATAAAGTAAGTGTTGGGAAGTGTCACCCTAACCAGAAAGTTACTAGCATGACAGGTACACGCGCTGGCCCATGAAGCTCGCACACAGGTATTACCTTGATACTGTTCTTGAACAGAAATCCTGGCATGGAAAAGCCCTTTTTTTTATCAAGTGGTTCGCTGAATATGACGATCTGTTCAAAGAGGAAAACCCGCCTCTCTTTGCATCGAGGCAGAAGTCCTGCGTCTTGGTCTGTGACCAAGAATGTGTCCTGCAAGAGCAGTTTACCCTGGGCAACAATTTTACCCTAAAAAAAGAAGAGGGGAGGGAAGGAGGGGAGAAAACATTGCATTCTCAGTGACCAATGATCTGTTTTCTTTGGTTTCCTCCCTCAGAATGACGTGTCCTTCTAGGAGCTTATGAGCTTATTCTTTTACTGTAATGAATTCTTAGCTCCAAGCAGAATAATTCTTTGTAACAAGTTAAAACTCTTGCCAACCCTGTGTAACCAATGGCTTCAGAATCAGAGAGTAAGAAAGGGCTTCTTTAGGGGGGTTCTGACAAAAGGCAGCCGTCCCTTTCTCCTGGGTATGTCAGTAGAGTGTCCCTCCAGGGACAGACTGTGAGCTTTAGTCTGAGAAACATAAACCCGGGACGTTAAACCCCAATCCTCCAGTGAGCACGTGTCAAGAAACACCAAAGCATCTCCTGGCTCCTTACTCAACTGGAAGACGGATTCTGGTCTGAATTCACTTTTTTATACACAGTAAGCAGTATGTAAGAGGCATAGAATGTGCAACCTGTACAAGTTGGGTAGACTCAAGAACCCAGTGGTCCTGGAGTCAGTCTCCCAGGGATAAGAGAAGGGCAGGAACCTCCATCCCTAGCTCTCATGGCTTTAGATGCCCAGAGAGGATGCAGATGCTGTCAGAGACAAAGCATAGCCCTGCTTGCCTCTACTCTAACAGCCTCAGGAAGAGGAAGGTTCCTCAAAGTAAACCAAAGGCTCCGAAGAGAGGCTGAAAGTCAGTCACACTGAAGGACAGTGAGAGAAGACAAAGAAACCCGAAACAGAGGGACCAGCTTTCCAGATGTGCGAGAAACATCAGGACAAAGGAAAGGGACAGGAGGCAGAGAAGCCCTCAAAGAACAACAGCATTACGTCAAATCCTTGCAGCCTGCCAACGCTCATCATGTCGTTACAGCGCTTCGGGACTATGCACATGACTTCTACGGCTTTCTGCGGGTGGGGAGAAAGCAGAGTAAAAGGTCAGGCTCCTCTCGGTCCTCCATCCAATTCCAGTTTCTCTCTAGAGAGGGCACAGAGATCCCATCCCCCTGATGTGGCCCCTCCCAAGACCCCATGCTGGTAGGCGGTTTGCATGGGTAGAGCAGGACCCCAAAATACCTCTAATTCTGACGTATCCAGGCTAGCTTTCTTCGAGTACTTGAGGAAGTCCTGTGAGGGAAGGGAAGGAAGAAAGGGCTGTGGTGAGTGGTGGACAGTGGCAGCTGGCCCTCTGACTGCCCTCCTTCTTTCAACAGGCTCTTGGTTCAGAACATTCTTTCCTCATCCTCATTCCCTCCTCTCAGAAGCACAGCACAAAGGTATCCTGACGGTGAAGCCAGCCTTGGCTTCTACTCTATTCCAAGACTAGCTGGCTGTGGCCTCTCTTCACACCCACACCCTAAGTTTCAGATGATGTCATCTCTGGTGGAGCTTAGTAACGTAAAGCAGTTCACAGCTATTGCTAGGCCAACAGAAACAGATATACAGGGACGCAAAACTTAGTTTAATCAAGAATCCAAGACGAGCTGGAGAAATGGCTGAGTAGTTAAGAGCACTAGTTGCTCTTGGAGAAGACCTAGGTTTGATTCCCAGCACCCACATGATGGCTGAAAACTGTTTGTATCTGGTTCCCAGGGATTCCCATGCCATCTGGTCTCCATGGGGACCTGGCACACACATGATGCAGAGTCATGCATTTAGTTAGAATACTCATACACATAAATATATATATATATATTTAAAATAAGGTTGACAGAGCTAAAGAAAAACCACTACCATTCCAAGGCATAGGTCAGAGACACAAGTTTGTTTTAATTGACCCTTTGATTCAGAACTTGAGAGGAATGAAATATTAAAAAAAGCTGCGTAAAGGTGTCTTACTAATGTCAAGAATTACTCGGAAACATTTGAAAGCAGAAGTAACAAGGCAGCTCTTTAAGGAGACAGGGAGACCTTCTTGCACACCTGTGGAGGAAGTCCCGCCCCCTTTGGCAGAGTTGACTGTGACCCTGCCTTCGCTCCCACCCTCACCTTCAGGAGCAGCTGGTACTTCATGATTCTCTGCACAGGTTTGATCAACAGATCCGTGAGCTGCAGGCGGTGGCCAAGGCGCTGCTTTAAGTCCTGCAGATTTGAAGGGGAAAAACAAAACAAACCACTTCAAGTGTTGTTTTCTAAAGGGCAACATTTTATTCCTTATAATTAACTATAACACCCCAATTGGTAAGGTAATGAAAAAAAAGAAAGAAAGGAAGAAAGAAGGGAGGGAGGGAGGGAGGAAGGAAGGAAGGAAGGAAGGAAGGAAGGATGGAAGGAAGGAAAGAAGGAAGGAAGGAAGGCAGGCAGGCAACAAGAGCTTCCGCTCTCTCAGGATGCAAACATTTGGCTTGAATCTTTCTGAGTGCGTTTTCAGAGATAGCTATTCATTTCAAGGCTTCTTTCTGCCCTGCCCGGCCCAGGGGAGAAGGTATGTAATACAGACTGGCCTGTGGCAGCCTTTGGAGTCTGGGATTATTAAGGCATTCCTTTCGGTTGTTTTCTTTTTCATGACACATGTCATGCTAAGGGAAGAGGTCGAGATCGGAATGACTGAGTTTGTAGTGAACTTTACATTTACAACGATTAAAAACCCTCTCTCCCCGGGGCTGGAGGGATGGCTCAGTGGTTGAGAGTGCTGGCTGTTCTTTAAGAGGACCCGGGTTCGATCCCCAGAGTCCACTAGGCACTCCTCACTGTCCAAGTGCCAAACTCTGGTTCTAGGGGATCCAATGCTCTCTCTGGCTTCCACTGGATCAGGCATGAAGCAACAACAATACAAGCAAAGCAAACCAAATTCCCCAGCCCTTCCCACCCATCCCAGGGGACTGGACTGGGCTGCAGGCCTGGCAGGAGGTTTTCTACCTCTGAGCTCTGTTCCCAGCCATTAAATATTCCTCTAATTCATTTATTTTGAGGTAGGGTTTTGTTAAGTTATCCAGTGAACTTTATATTGCTATGTAGCCCAAGTAAGCCTTAAACTTGTGATCTTTCCACCCTGTAGCCAGGATCTTGGGGATGAGCTACCACACACTGCTCAAACCCTTTATTTTTAACCACACTGGCCTTCTGAATGGCAGGCTCTGACTACAGACTAAGTCCACATGCATTTCTTTGATTTATACGAGTCCACATGCATTTCTTTGATTTATAGATGATAAAGCAAGCTTTATGGCACAAATCTCTCAGGCCAGTTCTTGAGGATTCCTTTGTCCTGGGAAATCAGTGACACTTTAGCTTCTAGTAATCACAATGCAGTAAAAGATTCAGAATCCATCTGTTCCCACGTTGCATCTTACCTCAAAAAAGGTGTCAATGTACTCGGAGACAATATGCTCAGACTTTGGCTTATTTTGACAGTAAACTATGTACATGTGCAACCTTCTCTCCTAGGAGGAAAAAGGCAAACAAACGGTTACACCACTGAGAGTCCGGAGAAGCTATCAGCACATACAAAAAAGGATCTTAGAGCAAAGCCGCCACTCTTGGGAGCTCACGCCAGATTCAGGGCGTTAGCCTACCCTGGCTCTGGCCTCTGAAACAGCCCTCTGTTCTCATTCCTAGTACAGACCCGATCCTTCACTTTACCGTACCAGCAATACCAGGGACAGCGTGAGAACACACTTCCATTACTCCAAGGCTGCCAGCAGTCCTGGTGACCAGTCTGTTTTTAATAAGTCTTTCTTTTTTCTTTTAGTTTTTCAAGACAGGGTTTCTCTGTGTAGCTTTGCGTCTTTCCTGGAACTCACTCTGTAGCCCAGGCTGGCCTTGAACTCACAGAGATCCACCTGCGACTCCCGAGTGCTGGAATCAAAGGCGTGCGCACCCACCACCCAGCTTTAGTAAGTCTTTAATTTCAAATCCCATAGCAGGGAAAAGAGGGACAGCAGGCCTCCTGTTAATTCAATGGCTTTTGAAGCTATGTATGCAGACCCCTCAGGCTCCATGGAGCCTATCTGTGCTTCCCTCAGGTCAAAAATCACTTTCAAAACACCAGTAGGATATCGTTGGCCTTTTGTGGTGCTGATATCTGTACTGAGGCACCACAGGTCCATGGTGGGGTAAATCACTGGCATCACAGCAAGTTTTGACACCACTGCCAATCTGCCATGGAAAATGCCAGCTTCACTTCAGAATGCCACCGATGAAGTCATAAACATCCTTCATCTTATTAAAACTCCAACATGGCACACACATGCTTTCAGTGTTCCCATGTCAGGATGGAGGTCTGTTTAACTCCTCTGCCTGTTCAGGAACTGCCTTAAGGAAAAGTACTCGTGACTGATGTAAGTTCAACAATTGCTGTTGTTATGAACCACCAATTGAACCTGACAGAATGGTGGGCACACACTGTAATTATTTTCACTCTGGAATCTGGTGGAAATTTTCTAGAGCACTGATGAAGTAAGCCTGTCATCTCACGGCAAGACACACAGCTGGCAGTGCGGAAGAACAGTGAAAATCCCAGAGTTCAAGAGGGAAGAAAAAGAATTCTGGGAAACATGTGCCTTGGTTTGACAATACTTTGAGACTCTCCCGAAGGACCAGCAGCAATGATGTTAACAGTCTCGATGTGGGGTAAGGTGTGATGACCCATACCAACACCTGAAGAACTTGCCAAGTCAGCAGCTAGCTTCCAACTCGTGTTCATGATACGCAAGACTACCTGGGGCAAAAGGCTCTGAAGGCAAGTCAGCTAAACAGATAGTAACCAGCGAGGGAGAAGACCACACACAGACTTTTCAGAGCCTGTGGTGTGCCAGCCTTTAAGAAATTATCCTTTACCAAACTCTGGTATATGCCAAAAATAACTATCTACAATTACTTAGAAAGGATATTTAAGGTATTTATCCATCTCTTAACTACTGTCTGTGTGAAGATGGACTTTTTTTTTTAAGTGCTTTACAGTAGCAACAATAAAATCCTACAATATATGGAGCGCAGAAGCAGATACAAAAATCTACCTTCCATTAAGCTTAATATTAAGGATAATGCAAAAAATGCAAAAGCCTTATTCTCGAAAATATAGTGGTTTTTTTCCTTAAAACAACTGGCATACGTATCATTTATTTTGGATACTCACATGTATTTGGCTAGTGTATCAAGCCCACTGCAGGTCTGGGCAGGTACGTATTACCAAACACTTGTCTGCTTTCAGACACCTTCACGGTTACTGTGTCAAGCCTGTCTGGCTCTGGAGCCCTCCGACCAACCAGTCCAAGTATCCAGACAGGGTCAGGAGTGGGAAAGCAGGTAACTCAGAGGCAGACAAGCCACAGCGGATTAGAACTACAAATGCTGGACAGCGTTCACTCCTATAAATGTCAAGTGGCCTCATCTTCAAGTCACTAAAGACGCCAGTAACAGAAGAGGACATAAACAGTGCCTCTGTACTCACGTGCTTTACAAAAAGAGGTCCCAGTTTTTCTGGATCTTCAAGGCACTTCTCCAACTCTCCTAAAAAAAAGCTGGAGACAGAAAAATATCAGAACTCTTTCCAACTTGTCTTCTTAGCTGCAGACTCAGTCTATGCAGAGGTGGACAACTTGGAAGAGTACAGTTCATACTTTACAAGTCTAAGTCAGGCAGAAAACCCTTGGTTAGAATAAATTCTAAAAAGCCAAGACAGAGGAGAAACTTCCCCCTCCACTTCTCGGGACAGTTAATGTTTCTTGTCTTAGTTTCTTTCAAGGACACATGCACTAACATCTGGCCAGATACTGAGTGAGAACAAATGTTCCAAAGCATTGGTCCTTTCCATTTCTGAAAATTTGGTCTTCTTGCCCACGCACTTCAAGTCCATTCTATGATCATTTTTAGAGGCTCAAACTGGGCGACAGACAAAAAATGATTTCACCTGTGCCAGCTTTCTGACATTTTCTCAGACATCACTGAAATCAAGTTTAGCTAGACATTTTAGCTTCATTCGGGACCAGAGGATACTGTCGGCTTAGCTGTGGTCTGCTTTTCTCCACGATGCACTTACATACGCTAATATTTTGCAAGTTATGCTGAGCTTTCTAGCACTTGGGGTTTTAAAGTCTCCCTGGCTACAAACACACATAGTATCTCCGAATCCAATGTCACTGGCCATCACAGGAATTCGCCATTTCTCCCTTCTCTGTCACAGCGTTAAGAACCAGCCTTGGGAACTGAAATTAAAGTACCAAATATCTTCCCCTTTTACTTTTTACATTTGTTTTGTATGTGTTTGTGTGCACACTCATGTGCAATGGTACACCTGTGGAGGACAGCTTACTGCGGCGGGTTCTGGGATCAAACTCAGGTCCTCAGGCTTGGTGGCAACTGCCTTCGCCTGCTGAGCTAGTTCCCTTCCCCACGTGTCCCTTCCTGAACTGGGTGCACCACACTTGTCTCATGCCATACCATAGTCTGTAGAGCGTATGCTGAGGTGTGTTTGAAGTTGCCCATCATTTATCTACGTGTCCTAGTGAATCAGATGCTACTGAGCTCGTGCGAATGAAAAGCTTTTCATGAGTGCAAAGGTTTTAGGCTTTATGCTCCCTTTAGAGAGATAAGAACAAGACACAAAGCAGGACTTGAAATGCCCTATTGTAACACCTCTATGGCATTTCATGACTTAACGGGCACAAACATATCTGCTGGCTGGGGAAACAGAATTCAACCAGAGCAGTCAGGCCTAATGACTAAGTAAGTGGGTCTGTGGCCTCAGATTTTTTTAAAAATCATTTTGTTTGTGTGTGTATGCGTGTGGGGGTGCGAGTGCATGTTTATGCACATGTGTGTGGAGCCCAAAGCTGACGGCAGGTTCTCTATTTTGATCCTGCCCCACCTTGACTACTGAGGCAAGGTCTGTCATTTGAAGCCAGAGCTCACTGATCTGACTAGTCCTGCTGGCCAGCTTGCCCGCCCCTGGGATCCTGTCTCCACCTCCTGGTACTATAGGGAGGTTTCTGTGCCTACCCGGCATTTACATGGTGCTGGGGATGGAAACTCCAGCCCTCACATGTATGCAGCACATACTTTCCTCTGGCCCCCAGCCTCAGCTTTAATGAGGGCTGGGCTTGGCAGAGGAGGAGAGCATGCTCCAGCAGGGGAGTAGCTGTGTTGACAAAACAAGGCAGCAGGAGCCTGTCCAGGTCCTGGAGATGGAGGGCTGCAGCTGGAACCCCACGACAGTATCAGTGGCCAGTGTGAAGCAGCCCTAGACAATAAAGGGTTTTCAAATTATAAACAAAAGGGCAGGTGTATAGTGGTAAGTTCCGGCGGGCCAAGGCAAGCTGCCATACACTAGCTGCCATACACCTCGCCTGCCTAGGATAGGTGTGAACAAAACACGGTGACCAAAGTGTATTTTCCTGGGACGTCCTGTCGACTTCTCCATTGACACTAAGTTGGACAAGTGAATTCTAAAAGCTCTGACAGTAACGTGGACTCAAAAGGCAGCTGCAGCTCGATTAGAAACAGAGTCTCACTGTATGCAGATGCTGCTGAGTGGGATGCAGATATTAACGCAGTCACTGGGTATGCAGATGCTGCTGTGTATGTGGTGTGGACGAAGAATGGAGGCACAGAGAGGGTGGCAGGCTCTGCTTTGAAGGCTTCATGCTCAGCTGGGCTGTGCTATTTGGGGGGCCCCAGGAACCCAGGGAACTAGGCCACAGCTGGAAGACCCGCTGCACCTCCTGCTGCTCTCGACTTCCTGTCAAAAGGGGGTGAGGAATCTCCTAAACTACACGTTCCTGCTGCCACAATGTCTTTCCTGAGCGTATGGCGACAAGAGAATATGGACCTGAAGCAGGGCAGAAAGACAGGGAAGCCAAGGGACAACTGGAGGAAAAAGTGCTTTTCATTTCCTGGGGTCTGGTTTGTACTTCTTGCTGGCTCAGGCACAAGAATTTTAACATAACTAGCAAAACCACAGCGAGGGTTGCTTACATAGAGCAACCTTCTCCTTCCTGAGACAGATCTCAAACAAGGCTGGCTGAGCACGAGTGGCTGCTGGGGGGAGGGAGAGCTAGCTTTCTTGGGGGTGTGGGCTCTCCTAGGTTTCCCATGCTCCAGTGGATGGTCTTCCACCCACACACATATGGGCAGCGTTAACTGGACTTGGTGAGCTATAAAGAGGGAGAGAAAAATGAGAGGCTACGAAGTCGGGAGGGGATGTACGGGGGCTGTCTAAGAGAAGTTATGGGGAGAGGGGATGGAGGTGATCAAGAGAGTGCACACACGTATGAAATTCTCAAAGCACGGATACATGAAAGAAGAGAAAAATTAATCTAACTGGTGTGTGCGTGTGAAACAGCGAAGGACCTATGCAAAGGCGAGTCTAACTTCATCTGAAGGACTATCAGCACATCTTCCCATCCACACTTCATCTTAGCCCAAGGGCCGGGAAGCATGTCTCATGTATAAACCTGCATGTTTCCAAGAAAAATCATACAGGTGGGATGAGCCATATTCACAATGAAGACATACATCTTAATGTCCTTGTGACCTATGGATAGCAAGAGTTCCTTTGGCCCTTAGCTTTGTTATCCCATCAGCATATCCTGAAATTGTTTACGGCAGTCTACGTCAAGATCCCTGCTACACTCGAGAGGAAGTTCCTGGAGCAAAAACGTAGGCAGCATGACAGGTAGCACTGAGCCACACCTTCCACACTGCTGCCAGAGCAAGCCCTCTGAAACTGTGAGTGAAAACAAGCCTTCCACCCTGTATAGAGGGCCCCAGCCCTCCATCCCTTATGTACATGAGGTATTAACCCTCCATCTATACAGTTATATAAACAAATACATAGTTTTAAAAAATAAAGTCTTTAAAGAGACAGTAAAATTAATATAAAAAATAAGCCATGTAAAGATGAATATTACACAGAGAATCTGGATTGTGTTGTCTTTGGAATTCTTAACTGCAGAGAGACACTGCCAGCCGCCAAGATGAGAAACAGCATGTGAAGATGCCGGTAAGCCACGAGCCATGTGGCAAGGTATAGATTAATAGAAATGGATTAATTTAAACTGTAAGAACAGTTAGCAAGAAGCCTGCCACGGCTTCTTTTTTTTTTTGTATGTAACCAATATAAGTCTCTGTGTTTACTTGGTTGGGTCTGAAGACTGTGGGACTGGCAGGTGATAGAGATTTGTCCTGACTGTGGGCCAGGCAGGAAAACTCTAGCTACAAATGGCGTCCAACGTGGTGGCAAGAGTTTCCACCTAAAAACTGAGAAAAAAGATTCTAAAACGGAGCTAAAAACAGTTCCTAATTGTCTCTCTCAAATGAGCGGCAGCTGCTGGTTTGAGCTCCTTGTGGGTTTCTGGTGTGCGCACTCGACCTGCAGTTTGATGGGAATGAGGCCTCTGCAAGTGGCACATTAAGCTGTGTGGTGGATTTAGCCTTTGCAGGTACAAAACAAAAAAAGAGGTTTCTGGACTACACGCTGCTTGGCTAAAAGCATAGACCCATGATAGCTCCCAGAGCTGATGGTAAACTACCACCACCATGTTAGGAAGCTGAGGTGGGCGGAGCCAGCAGCCACAGCTGCTGCAGTTTAAGGCAATAGATTCACAATAAGACAGATTCAGATGTAATAGTTTACAATGTGTGTAAAAATGTACGTAGGCTTGAAAGAGAGAGAAAAAGGAATATATACAGCTATATAAACAAATACATAGTTTAAAAAAAAAGTCTTTAAAGAGACAGTAAAATTAATATAAAAAATAAGCCACGTAAAGATGAGTATTACACAGAGAATCTGGATTGTGTTGTCTTTGGAATTCTTAACTGCAGAGAGACACTGCCAGCCGCCATGATGAGAAACAGCATGTGAAGATGCCGGTAAGCCACGAGCCATGTGGCAAGGTATAGATTAATGGAAATGGATTAATTTAAACTGTAAGAACAGTTAGCAAGAAGCCTGCCACGGCCATACAGTTTGTAACCAATATAAGTCTCTGTGTTTACTTGGTTGGGTCTGAAGACTGTGGGACTGGCAGGTGATAGAGATTTGTCCTGACTGTGGGCCAGGCAGGAAAACTCTAGCTACACTCCATCTGCTGTGGGATGTCTTTCTGTACACTGTGAATATGTTTGATTACCACTGGTTAATAAAGAAACTGCTTTGGCCTATAGAAAGGCAGGGTAGAAGCAGGTGGGTAATCCAAGCAGAGATACAGGGGGAAGAAGGGTGGAGTCAGGAGAAGAAGGGTGGAGTTGGAAGAAGATGCCAGCCAGTTGCTGTAGGAGCAAGATGTATTAGAACACAGGTAAAGCCATGAGACACATGGCAAAACATAGGTTAATAGAAATTGGTTAATTTGTTGTAAGAGCTAGTTAGTAATAAGCCTGAGCAATAGGCCAAACAGTTTGTAATTAATATTAAGCCTCTGAATGATTATTTAAAATCAGCTGCAGGACTGGGCGAGAGAGAAAAGCCTCTGTTTAGGTATTAATGCTCCATCCCTTGTGTATGTAAGGCGTTTTGGTCACAGGAAGGAAAATCTGATTCAGAGAATCAGGCCTAACAGACCTGAGCTACTGCTCTGAATAAGCCTCACCATGTAGCTCTCAGTTGTTTAGAACTGGTTTGTAGGCAGAATTTGGAAATGTCTGGAGATGGTGGGCTACAGCAGCCTCAGAATGCTACACACAGAGCTTAATGTGTGCTTCTGGTCGGGGAGCAGAGGAGCAGATGTTGACAGACATGTGGACAGGAAAGAATGCACCCAGGAGGTTTCAGATGGTGCAAGGACTGGACGGGGACTGGCTTGGAGGCCCTGGACGTCACATTCTGACAGCAGTGGTGGCTACATGCGTATGTCCAGGTCAGGACACCTGGACGGCGGGGAATTTGTTTTCCTTTGGTGGTTCTGGGGATTGAACTCTACCAGGAAGCTACATCACCGTCCAAGGCTGACTGCAAAAGTAATGAACAAATAAATTTGGTGGAGAAGATCTCAAGAGAGCACAGCACTCTGGCTGTGGCACAGTTAACGCAGGCTGCTTTCAGCCAGGTTTTCTAGAATGGGGAACAGGAAGAGCAGAGAGATGTAAACACATGCAGTTTGGCTAAAAAAAAAGATAGCTTGTTTAAGGTACAGACATGGTCTTTAAGGGGAATGCCACTAGAAAGTCTTTCTGCACCGGGTGAATATGGAAAGAGGCTCTGAAGGTCTCAGCAATTAGCCAGGTTCCAGCTATGGCAGGCTTTTAAAAGAGAGCTTCTGGGTGCTTTGCTCTTACATGGCCACCTAGAAAAGTGTTTTCCTTGGGTCAGCTACCCAAGGATGTCTCGACTACCGCAGCCATGCTCCAAGCGGGGCAAGACATTGCTCAAGTTGGCAGCTGACCCTGGCAAGAATTACTGGTCAGAGAGGTTTTTACTGAGACTCCAAATGGGAGGCCAGAGATGTGTCTTAGGGTCAGATTCCCAACAAGGAGCCTGCAGGGACCACACAGGACACTGTGACAATAAAGACAAGTTACAAGGAAGAGCTCAGGTTTTTTGGGTTGTCAGAAATCTGGACCCTCCATCAAGAAAAGCTGCAGCAGTAAGTGAGTCCAAAAGTGCAGCTTTGTGGGCTGCAAATGCGAGGCCCACACTATGCTCCTGTGCTCCATATGCGATTACAGGACATAAAGGGTTTCCACTCGGCTTCGGTCTAATTCTTCCTTGATATTTCCTTGTTCCTCTTTCTGGAATGGGATGTTAAACCTGTATCCCCAAGTGTTACAAATATGAAACTTCCTGATTACTTTTCTGACAAACAGGTCAATTCGCTCTGAGTCCAGAAGAGAACATGAGATCCCTTTGAGTTTGACTTAATGAGATGACCACGGACCTTTGGGCCCCGTGGTCTGTCTGAATATGAAATGTCCTCCACAGGCTTGCCTTTCCAGGGCTAGGTCTCCAGCTGGTGGCACCATTTGGAGATGCTGTGGAACTTGAGGAGCTAGGGACCTTCTGTAGGAAGTACGTCACTGGGACTGGTTCTTAGGGGAATATTATCCCAGCCCCTTTCCCAGCTCATTCTCTGTTTCCTGTCTAAGATAAAGAGAAGAATTTCCTCAGCCAGGCTTTCCTGCCACTGTATCATGCCCAGAGCTCATGGTGCTGAGCCATCTCAGAAAACCCTCTGAAAATCTGAGCCAAACTCAATCCTTTCTTCCACAAAGTCGCTTCTGTTGGGTATTTTTGTTACAATGATAAAGAGCTAATTAGTACAGAAAGGAAGAAAATGCTTAGTGGTAGGTCATGACCGCAAGTGGACGGCCTCTGTCCAGGGACCGGGCATCTTGGCACAGACTAGCATGGCAAACATGACTCTTTCCCTGCCGTGAAATGCCACAACAGCACAGCACTCTGTCCTTCACGCAGACTCTCCACAAAGCTACGCAGGTTACAGGACAAAAATGAATGTAAACATTTCCTCTAGCCCTGCCCAGGCCTGAGACAGCATCGTGTATGAGAGGTGTCTGACGTACTCTCTGTGCCAGTCGTAAATCTGATGGATGTTGCCGAACACGATCTTGTCTTTTCCCTTCATGTCGTCGGGAACACCGTCTTCTTTCATAAGCGCCATGTAGCCCTACAAAGCAATGTGTGGAAATGAGCGCACGCATGAAACGTCTGCATCACATACTGGAGTAACAGTCACGCCACACGCCACAGACACACACCGCCTTGTTTAAGAACAAACCAAAAATGTCCATGAAAAGTGTCCTTACCTACTGCTTCAAATACACTGCTACAGTCACTGCTGTGATTGCCCTCCTTGACCATGTAACATTTATAAATAGTGAAAGTTCTCCTAAGGCATTTAGATAGCTGGAAAGATGTAAGTGGTTTCACAAAGCGAGCAATCCTGTCAGCAACTAAACAGCAGACAGCTGCTCAGCCAGAAGTCATCCCTGTTTTTGGGATCGACACCATAAACAAAGGAACGGACTTCTGAGATTGTTACACGGCACATTAAAGGGAATTTAACAATATTCCTTCTAGAAATTGTGTGTTAACACAGGTGGATTAACCATACAGCTAAAGCGTGCTTTACACTCCGTCTGGCTGGATATGGTGTGTACAGCTTGGGTAGCCAAGGCAGGAAGAGTGAATGTGAGGCCATTCCAGACTACACAGCAAGACCCTGTTTTGAAGCACAAAATATAACTTCTATTCGATTCTAATGAGATGTAGTTTACACTGGAAACCTTATTGCTACCAATGACTGCAGGAAAACCAAGCATCCTGAATGTTTATGTCAGGGAACTGCAGTGACAATTATCACTATTGCTCTTCTGCAGTGCTGAGGGTGGAACCCAGGCTGTGTGCACACTAAGCAAAGGCTGGACCACTGAGCTAATACTACAGCACAACAGCTGCCACTTTTAATGAGATGTACCCAAAAGGTATGGTTCTGCACACACCTGCAAAGCTGAAAGAAAACAACATTTTATACAAAAAAACTCCTCTGCTTTAGAGCCTGGGGTGGTGGTCCAATCCGTAAAAACAGCACTTGGGAAGTATAGGCATGAGGATTATGAGTTCATGACCAGCCTTAGCTAAACATCCAGGCTAGGTCTAAAAAGACAGATCCGGGTGTGGTTGGTCATATCTATTACAACACTCAATAGGCTGAGGCAGGAGGACTGCCACAAGTTTGAGAAAATCCTGGGCTACACTGTGAGTTCCAAGTTAGCTGAGGCTGCAGAACATAGTATGAAACCACCTACCCCCACCCACCCACCCAACCACCCCAGAGAGGCCTTTGGATGAACTGAGCTGATGGTGATGCTCCTGCCTATAACTGACCAGTACAGATGGCATTGGCTTTTCTGTAGCTACAAAGAGCCCAGCAAATGCTAGTGACTGGAAATCCTGGGCCAGCTATTCTGTGCACAGCTATAAGTCAATGCCCTAGTAGAGGCACAGGCCAGTGGCAGGAGTATGTGGATTCAGACTGGACTAGATCTGTAGCTCAGCCATGCTGACTTTTCAACTAATATTATTATTGTTTCTGTGGGGACATCTAATTTTACAAAAAAAAGGAAAGGTGAGAATTTCAATATAATAATCACAAAACTGCTGGCCATAATAATCTAAAAAGTAATGACATACAATATATATATATATCAGGATGTACTATGTAGAAAACATTCTTTACAATTGGATACCGATTACTAAGACAGCTAGCTATATTTCTTAAGGCTTTTGAGACAGTATCACCATTCTGCCGTCTAAAACGGTACCTCTCTGATGATTCAGGTTATGAATCTTCTGAAGATACATACCTCAACCACACAGCCAAGGTCCCGCACATAGTCACGCTCCGTTTCCACTAATTCTTGCAAAACATAGCTAGAAAAAGAGAAATACAGAATCTGTTTTCCCGAATGAATTATCATATACAAATTTGCTTTTGTGAGAATGGATTCTTTTAGGACTGTACAATAATGTATTAAATTTATACAAGTGAGTCCGAGAGGGTAAGAGGATGACCATGAGCACTCTATCGGCCATGCACTCAGCTGCACACACAGGTAGAAAGACAACATAAAATGAAAATAACAAGAAGCACAGGCACAACTTTGTTATGAAGCTATGACTTAGGGGTGCAGTTTTTTTTTTAATTAAGTCATTTTAGGCTTCAGTGAACATACAGAAAAAATGTTCTATTTCAGATATTTGAAGTATGTACATCACACTGAAGTATATCTGTCTGTAATGACCAAAGGTGCTTAGATAAAAGAAAACAGTCCCCAGGCCAGCTGGCTGTCTCCAGATGTTAAAGACAAGTCTCTATTGCTGAAGCCACCATTACCTTGGGACATAGGACTTGGAGGATTTGAGCTGGATCTGACCTGAAAGCCTCTGCCTGAGGACTAGATTTCACAGTACCAAATGACACTATGGAAGAAGCTGTCAAGGGAGAGACACAAGCAATAACCCTCCCGATGCTTACTAACAACAACAATGATGTTCAACATGGCAAGGTATCTCTAGAGGCACAAGAATGACACATGGTAACCAACAGCTGTATACTTGGACTTAAGGACCACACAGCAGAAGGAAGCCATGCCTGGCACTGGAAAGCTAGCCAATGGTCTGGGGCTTGGGAGGTTATGGGTCTCAGGGTCTTACTGCCCCTTTACTAAACCAGTATAACCCCTAACTGCATTCTAAACACTTAGTCTTAGGCCTACAGACAAATCTAACTCACTCCTCATCAAAGAAGCTCCTTGTTGCAGCAGATGGAGACCCTTATAGAAAGCCACAGCTGGTCAAAACGCAGAGAACATGACAGCTGTTGACAGTGCCCAGCCACAACAGATACATCTACGACACAGCCCCCATTTCCAATGCTCAGGGAACACTCCAGAAGAGGGACAGGAAGGTTATAAGAGCCAGAGGACAAGGAAGTCTGCTACCAAGTGTGTCTCCTAGAAATGTGAGGGAGTTCTTATTCACTCATGATACTTCAACAATAAGACCTCAACAATGATAACACCAATGAACATGCTAGTATGGGACGGGAAGACTCACGGGGGCCCAATCCTAGTCAAAGGATTACAGGAAACTAAGGAGAGCTGAGAAAGGGAAACGTAGCCCTTCTGAGGAATGCGGCTCCTTCAGCTGGTTAACCAATATCAAGTGGTCAACCCTGACATCATATACACAGAAGCAACACCAGCTGGACTCAGCGGGTTGTGTTTATATACTTATGTGCATATGTATGTAACAATAATAATTAAGGACAAGAGGCCATGAATTTTGGGGGGAGTATGGGAAGGTTGATGCAATTATACTTTAAGAATTATAAAACAATTATTTGGATGCGGGAAAGAAGCAACACTACAAGAGGAAAAACCATACAAATCCCAAATTTCTCATTCATTCTCTCAGCCAACATCACCCCGGCACTTCCCATGTGCCAGTACCATTCAAGTCACTGGGACTGCCTGACACACACCAGGTTGCTACCCCACCACAGCATCCGGTCTCCTCTCATCCAGACTAAGTTTAAGCCTTTGGTGTGAACTCTTGGGATGTTCGTCACCATAACTGGCTTTACAAGACTTGAGAAACACTGCTACCAAATTACATTTTGAAATATTCACATTTTGATTAATTTCATGTTAGTTTAATTTTATGTCGCTTTCTTTTTTCTTCACAGCTACATAAACAACAGCAAGTACAAGAGTTTCTCACCACAAACTAGAGACAATGTTCTTTTCATGAAGTGTTCTTATTCATAAACATAACAGACATGGAGAACAATAGAAACTGTAGCTATGGATTACCAAATCCTTATAAACACACACACACACACACACACACATACACATACACACACACACACACATGCAAATATACATGTATATATAAACACATATACATGCACACACATAAACATACACACACATACAAATGCAAACACACATGTGTATACACACACACACACACACACACGTGCAAACACCCCCCCTATGTATGTACACACACACTTCCACATGCACACTCTCTCAGCAGGCCCTGGATCTCCTCTGGCTAACTCAGAGGTGACTCCCACTCTTGGCTGGGAGGGAAGTGGGGATGGTGAGGATGCCGACGCTGCTTACTGCCTTCTCTTTAGAGAGCTGGATTTTCTTTCTTCCATTTCATCGATGGGCGAGGAGGACGAGAGGAGGGAGTTGTCTGAGGGATTGAAGGAGGGGCTGCTACTGTCTCCCTGGTCGACAAGCAGTGAGCTGGGACGATCCTCCAGCGCCTGGAAGAAATTCAGGGCTGGTCTTAGGGTAAGACAATCTACGTCATAAGATACAAAGGATGTGACTGGAAAATTACAGAATTTCTAGCAACAGATCAAATTGCATTACTAAAGAAACACTGAGGGGCTGGAGAGACGCTCAACAGTTGACAGCATTCGCTGCTCTTGCAGAAGACAGTTTCTAGGCCCAGAACCCCCAGGACAGCTCTAGACAACCTCTTCTGGCCTCTGCAGGTACTGCATGCATGTGGTGCACACACATACATGCAGGTAAAAAATGCTCATACACATAAAATAAAAACATAAATCCTCAAAACAGCAAAACCAACAACACCTCTATTGAATCAGAGGAGCTGGGTAAAGAGGAAAATTAGAATAAAAATATTAGTGTGTGTGTGTGTGTGTTTGTGTGTGTGTGTGTGTGTGTGTGTAACTTTCTTCTCAGTTGCTGCAGGAGACTGGTCATGTGCTGTTACCACTGTAGAACCTCATGCAGAGTCTGAGGTATTTAAAGGATCTTTGAGTTGAACACTGATGATTAACGTGACATTGGTTACCCACTGGTGACCTTCTAACTGGTCTTTACCAACTCTCTTTCTCCACCTGGTTCACTGAGTGTACCTAGGGATTCCAGCCATTTTAAAACCTCCCAAGCTTCCAGCTAGATCTGCAGAACAGTTTAGCTGGAAAATAGATGGATTTGGAGAAACAGGACCAAGGTGCAGGAGCATGAGGCATCACTGCCTTAGCTTGCTATTAGGAAAGTGATATTGCTAGTCTGTGTCCTGCTTTCTCCCTTAATGGGAACAGACTCTTCATCGTCACAGAGCTGTGAGGACATGGGTCTGTACGTGCAACCTTGTTAAAGGAAGCACACAGAGCTGGAAAATCACATTAGCTGTGGCTCTTACTTGTGAAAATCAGGACACCAAGTTAGTTAACAAATGGAACCCAATTCAAAAATTGCACTCTGATAAATAAATAGCAGTTGACCTTTATTGGAAGAACACGCTCTTCTGTAAGTGTCAGGGCTGGCGTCATACTCATGGATCAGGTGGGTGAGGACAGGAAGCCAAGACTGGGGGTGAGGGAGGACATTCTGCCCTATGCTGGTTAGACAGCTGGGGCTCATTAGACCGAACTCTGTTCATTTGAATAATGAGGAAAAAGAGAAAACAGAAATATAGGCGAGAGCAAAAAGGGAGCAGTCACGGGGTTCATGTGTGTCCACAGGGACAGGCCCTTATAACTGTACCAGCTGCCCGGGCCTGAAACAACTGAGTCTCAGGCTACTTCTGGCAGTCTGTCCTCAGGTGTGATCTGCCTGAGATGGCACCAGGGAGACTGCCAACATTCTGACACAGACACAGGATCATGTGCTTCTGTGACAGTCTGGATGGTCACCCTGGCTGTGGTGCCCACTGGTCCCTTACACAAATGTGTGTGTAACAAGGAAGCCCCCAGCACAAAGTTGCAGTGCTGAGACCTCAGGGATGCTGGAGGCATCACTTGTGAAATCCTCTTTTACTGCTCATGTTTTATGGAAGGTCTTTGACAAACCCTTCTTTTAAATACAATTGTATGGGGTGGGGGTGTACTTCACAGAGCATCTCAGAGTAGATGCTAAGGTCAGCCAGGCATGTAGCTGACCAGCATACATAACTGAGCATCCCCCAGAGTCTGGATACAGAGGCTCAAATAAACCACTGCAGCTGTCAATCAATGCTCTCTGTGCTGTCCTACATAAGTGCCAAGTGTGATTTGTTCATATGAAGATGCTCAAGTGCCGGGACCTGGAACTTCCTGGACCCTTCCCTGTGCAATCTTTTTCTTGGCTGATTTTAACTTGGCCCTCTTATGCATGCAATAAATTGCAACTGTTAGAGTCACAGCTGTTCTGAGTTCTGGGAGTCCTTCACAGCCACTGATGAACCTTAGGACGATAGAGCAGCCCCCTAGATTCCATCCTGGTCACGGTGAGGAGTCTGTAGCCACAGTTACACCCGAGAGCAATCCACGGCAAAGGCAAACCTCTTCTCAGGCAGCAGTGACTTACAGACCTAAGCTGGACGGGGAAGCCTTACTTACCATTTTGCTCTTCACAAGTTCCTCGATTGCACTAACAAGCTCAGCTGCACTGGGAGTCTCGGAGCTGCTGGGGCGGACGAGTAACCTCGAAGAGGCCTATGGGAGAAGTTAAGACAAAGAACGGGGAGGAGAGGTCTCCCGTTAGTGACAGGACAGAGAGGAAATTCCCTCCAAACTCCAGCTTTTTTTTTTAAGTAAGTCCAGACAAAAAGACCACAAGTTTGTCTTTGTTTGCATTTATTTAGAGTCGTCCTCTTATATTTACAATACTCTGTAGACATGAAACATTAAATAAAACCTGTCTAGGATACATGTGGGAAGCAGACAATGTCTGTTTTTAATCCACAGTCATGGAACATTGTAATGTTTTTCAGAATGGTGACTGGGCACAGGGGCATCCTAACTGTAACTCTGCAAGTGCTGGCTTAGGTTCTAGGCTATGAAGAGAGAAACAGAACCCGGTCAACGGAAGAGAAAGAGGCTTAAGGTTTAATGGGTGAATCCCCAAATAATCAAGAAACGGGATGGGGCTGCTAACAAAGGCTTGACTGTGTTACAGGATTATGAAAGGGAAGGGAGCCAGGGTGCAGTGACCAGATGGGGGAGGGGGACAAGCTCACCATTTCCTGTGCCATCCATTTCCCCAATGATTACTGCAGAGGACAGAAGAGCTGAAGCCTCACAAGCTACCAGATGCCACTTATGGCTAGATCGAGGGCGTCACGGGGTGGCAGTGAGGGAATCTGAGGGAGGGGCTACTGAGCTGAGATTCAGTAATTAGCAAACACTGTTTGCAGATTACTTCTGCTGTGGAGTAGCTGGGGTTTGTGGGGCATAGGTAATATGAACCTTGCTTCATATTAAGGACAGCAGAGATGCATGCGACATGTGGCTGGCTGTCCAGAGATGCAGTTCTCACAGCGGACAGATACAGAGTTTTACAACAGGCTTTTACATGTGTGGACCAAAATATGCACTTTACAAAACAAACACTGGTTTGCTCTCATGAAATCTGGAATATGAGATGAACAAAACAAAGGAAAAATAAACTCAAATGGAAAGGTAAGGAAACTGAGCCAAAACAGACACAGAACACAAATCAACATAATGCTGCAGTGAAAGTTTACAGAAAGAGAAAACAGAACAAAACAAAAAATTAGTGCAAGATCGTACACTGTCTGGGAGCATCACTAGACTTTTGTAAAAGAAGACTTGCTACCGATAATACCCAACCAGTTGCATGCTAAGCAATAAATGATTTCAGTAAACAAGCTTCCATCAACTCCGTCTTTTAAGGGAGGAAAATATGCCAATAAAGCCTGCTCCCCAGTGCTTGGATAACCACCCAGATTTAAGAAGTTTTATTTTTCTGCTTTGAAAGAACTATTAGTTTAGATGGTTACAAAGCGGCTTACACGTTGTCATGACAACCACATAGCTGGTTCCCTGGCCAGTCCCTACCCAAGGGGCTTGAGAGCCTTCACTTCCTCTCTCAGACTGGCCTGCACATACGACGATACTAAACTCTAAGGAGACAGTCTGAAGCTCGGCTCTGCAGCTCACAACCAGTGTCCTCAGAACCCACGCACCCTGGCAGTGGTTGTGGGGTGGATGGGCTGTGGAGACATACAGTGCTGTGACTAAGCTCCGAGCGTGGTGGCCACCCTGTTGCCCGTCACTGACTGTCGTACCTCCCTGGCTGTCAAAGGCTGACTGACAAATCGATAAGGGAGTCAGGACAGGAAAAGGGGAAAATGTGGAGAAAAAAAACGCTGAACGCACATCTATTTTATTTGGAAAACCTAGTTATTGCCAAACAAAACAAAACAAAAGAATAACAATAAAAAACCAGCAATGACTTCCTAGCTCAATTTTTAGCACCTAAGAAATGGTGAGAGCCACGATGGAGCCAGGGTACAGAAAGGATGTGTAAGCTTCATTTATTAGGTTTCCCTTTTTGATACTGTATTTTTGAGATTTTACAATCGGAGTGGATAAAATGTAATCTAAAGTGATGTAAGAACTGAAGGGAAACCTAGACTGGCATGGCTGGCGGTCCTCATACAACCTAGGAGGAGCCTCAGGTGACTCCTACATTTTATAACAACACAGTTGCTGGGGTTCTGATCCTACAAGCACACGTGGAATGCTGGGAAAAGTAACCGGAGAGCAACACAGCCTTATTTTAACTAGAAAGCCATGTGCAAAAACACGTTATGGAGGAAACATGATTCCTACCGTGTGCTGAAAGGCAGGAGACTTCTTGCTCTCTTGAGGACTCTAACTAGTATGTTAAAAATTACTTTAACAGCAGCAATTACTGAAGCATCATTAAAATACACTGAACATATTTACATGACCACGTGACATGGGAGCAGCATATGCTGGCCTAGTGCTTGTTCTAAATGGGCTTATTATTCATACTTGTGAGATATCAACAGGCTGACTGCTGGGAAAACAGCAGGCTTCCAGTGCCTGCTCCCACAGCCCTGCCCTCCTGGCCTTTGAAATGCGCTGGCATGAAAGCGAGGCTCTGCCTCTGGCCTGGCTGAGTGTGGCCCTCCTTTACCTTGTCCTCCTGTGAGTCCGGCTGTAGGAGGCTGTGCTGTTGGATGGCCATGGGTGGGGGCAGCGGCACAGCATCAGCACCCTCCTCTCCTTCTTCTTCTCCGCAGCTCTGCATGCCTGAGGAGGAGGATTTGGACAGCGTGCCGCTGCTGAGGCCCTCATTCCGTCCTCTCTGAAATCAAACCAACGATTGTTCCTTCATGTTGGGCCATGACAACCAAGCCCGGTTTACAGGTTAGACTCTGGGCCCTCAAGAGTTAATCAGAAGAGAATAGTGAGGCCACAATTCAGCACACATTCATTTCCTCTGTTCCCACTTACATAAAAGTTTGAGTTTTAGCTTTAATGACAGAACACAGATTTATAGAAAAAAGAAGAAAACACATGAAGCAATGAAATGAAACAAAGTGACACTGTCTGTCACTGACTCCCTCCCCCCTTTTTGAGCTGGTGCAGAACTTGAGCCCAAGTTAAAATCCCCACTGGCCCTGTCAGGGCCGAGGTCATCTTGGGGACATGAAGGATGATTTCTCAAAGGATAACTCAGAGTGTCCTTGGACAAAAGGGGAAGTAAAAAAATATCCTCGATGTCCTCTGTCCACTTTGGTGACATAGGAATAGTGTGGAGAGTCCTATATGGTGGAGAAAAGCAGTTCACTGGCATTTCTAACAATGTCTTTCAGCCCGTCTGTGCACTAACAGTCCGAAAACCAGAAACCTAAATGGGGCAATCCCACACTGGTGCTTCCAACAAACCAAATCTATTACTTCCCAAGACAGCAACTACTCTTAACTCGAAAGAAAGAAAACACTGGAAGGGCTCTAGCCTTTGGACTCCAACGACACAAACGACAATAGTCACAAGCCTGTCACACAGCCCCACCTCTTCGATGGTCTCATCCTGTGGGGTGGCCGCGCTGTCGTCAGAATCCTTCTGCGAGCCAGCATCCGCAGTCTTCCGGACCTCCCTACTCTTCTTGTGCTTGTGGGCCAGCTTCTTCGCGTGCCCGTCGGCCTTGCCGCTGCTGAGCCGGCGCACGGGGCTTGTCAGCCACTTGCGCAGGGTGTTGCCCGGCCGCTTGGGACCTGGCGAGCTCTGTGCTCCGGTCATGTGGGGCTGAAGGGAAGCCACAGAGGCCGGTGGACTGGCGTCATTACTGGAGACAGAGAGTGAGTCTGACGGGAGGAGAAGAAAAAAGACGGCATTCACTGAACATGACCAAGTTCCCCAGCACTGGGGTCCAGTCTGCCACGTGAGTCACCACGGTTACTCCCCAGCTCCACAGAATCTCAGGTGAGCTGCTAGGGACGTAGACGTGTCTTTACCTCCACGTGGAAACGGAGGAGAGGGCTGACACCGCTCTCTTCTAGGATGGTGATCAAGCTGGATTTCTGTATCGTGTTACAGATTCTGCTACAGACCGTCTTTCCCAAGGGGCACTGCCCCTTTCCAAAAGTAACTCATGTCACCAAGCCCAGTGTGGCCACTCTACAGACCCAATCATGTTAATTTGTTTTTGTCTCTGAGATGGAGTCTCACGTAGATCAGGCTGGCCTCGAGCCCGCAGATAAGCTGAGGATGACCTTGCATTCCTGACTCTCCCCCTCTACCTCCCAAGTGCCAGGATCACAAAACTATGTGCTACCACAACTCAAACGCTTAGACTTAAAATGTCGTAAAGGAGGCTGGAGAGACGGCTCAGCGGTTGAGAGCACCAGATGCTCGTCTAGAGGACTAGAGTTTGGTTCCCAGCACTCACACGGCAGCTCACAACCAACTCCGTTCCCAAGGGATCTGACACCCTCCTCTGGCCTCCACAAGTACCAGGAATAACCATGGGGCACAGATATACAAGCAGGCAAACCACCCACATACATACATTAAAAGAAAGTCATTAACTACTTAAGTTATAAGACACTGGAAGATATAATTTAAAATTATTTCTAACCATTTGCTGGATTAATAAAATCAGGAAATAATTTAGAGAAAAAATTTTAAAGCATTAGTTATATAAATTATCGTGAACTAGACAAAGAAATATTTAGTTTGACAGTAATATATTTGGCAGATATATATTTAGTTTGACAGATACTACCAGAAAATATTGACCTATCTGTCTGTCTATTTTCCTCCCATCCATTTGTCCCACCCACGGAATGAAAGAGGTTAGACTCTCTGACACTAGCACCCATCTGTAAAGGCTGTCATCCAATCTCATCAGAAAAGAGCCTGGCTAGTGGGGAGCCTGGAAGGCCAGCAGCCACATGCTCATAGATAATACAGACAAAGAAAGACAAATTTCTTTGTTGGCAACTTAACAATGTTACCTCATACGCTCGAGTAAATACTAGCACTCACACCAAAGGCAATACATTTTTTAAATCTAAGGGGAACAGAAAGCCTTTTCAGTTAACCAAAATGCTCTACAGAAAGGGTGTCTATGACAAGCTTCTCACTGGGTTTCAAAATGAAACAGTTAAGTCAGGGCTGACAGACTTTCAAGAGGACAATGACTCAAGAATCCAGAGTTAGGTGGAATGTCTCTGTAAACCTGAAAGCCAGCAACCAGGAGCTGAGTGGCCACTTTCCAAGCACCTGATATGAGAGCTCCGTCAAAATGACACAGAATTGAATGATTTCTTTTAGGAGACATAATCATAAAGATGACCACTGGTCATGTGTTTATTTTCTTAGACCCTTTGAAATCTTACAAATGTATGACAATTAATCTTTGAAAGCACTCTTTTCCACACATACCTGTCTGTACAGGCTCTTTGCCTTACGGCACCAGAGACCACTGTGTGCAGGAGATACACAGCTGGAGTGTTAAGCCCAGAGGCCTGTGGCTACTTGTAGCACTACCAGCAACTCCCATGAGGGCTGGAGACACGACTTGAGACAGCTGATGCTCATCTAATTGCTAACTCAGTGTTTCTTTGCCCTAGACACAGGCTGGAGGAGGATAGACCATGCATCATTCATGTTTAAAAATCTGCACTTTTCTTCCAGAGGCAAACTGGTTAAAAACTAATCAATGCTTGCTAAGAAATAACTCTTTTGTCCGTGCATGTAACAGACAGTATGTATATGCATACCTGTCCATGTGTTCACTATTTTATTTATTTTTTTATTTTATTTTTTATTTTTTTAAAGACAGGGTTTCTCTGTGTAACAGCCCTGGCTGTCCTGAGACTCAGTAAACCAGGCTGGCCTCGAACTCACAGAGATCTGCCTGTCTCTGCCTCCCAATTTGCTGGGATGAAAGGCTTGCGCCACCACTACCCGACCATTTATTTTGTTTTTAGTGAGAGTTATTGTGCTGTGTTCATACCAGGCCATTGTCAGGCACAACCCAGAAGAGTCAAGAGAAGATGAAAGCTCCAGGTCAACCTCCTTCCCTGCATCCAGGAGCTCAGATGCCAGCATCCTTAGCTCAGGCCTCTTGGTACAGTGACCAAATAAAGGACAGAGAGGTGGAGGGTTTGGTAACCCATATTTTTTTTCCATGACAAGGTCTTGCTTACAGTTCAGACTGGCCTCAGCCTCTCATGTGTACTGGTATTACAAGTACACGCCACGCCACTATGCCCGACTCAACAGCATGTGGTCAGCAGGTGGACACAAGGGTTTGACACGGTGACTGGAAAGGGACAGCCCTTCTCCTGAGCTCTGCTGCACCATGTCTCTAGGTGACTGTACTTTACTTCACTGGGGCAAACAACATCACCAGTGCTAGCAGGCATTATGGATTTAGAAGGAAACTGTCCTGAACTTCTCATTTTACTTTGAAAAGTGTTTTCGTTTCAGAAGTCTGAAGATGCAGAGGGGAAATATTCCCATCTGTCTTTAAGGTTAGCAGATGTCTATTGTAGTTAATGTAAATCTGGCAAGTCAGTCAGAATTTGGGTTATTAGCAATGGGAAAAATAAACAGATAAACAGATAAATATTTCTTCCTTCCAGTTCATAAGCATAAAGTCAAATACCTTGCGCTTTTGATTTTTTGCAATGACACACTGTATATATATGTATATGTTTTAAACTACCAAAATTCTCTGTCTGAGTTTGAGGATCATTAAGAGCCCTCATACCTGCTCTGTGCTAGGGTGTGACACAACGCATAAATCAGAAGTTTAAAAAGCTTCAGAATTACCTGAACCCAGCAGGATCAGTAACAGAATGTGGTAAAGTATCTGCTGCTGTCCTAGTTACCTGGTGAACTGGTTCTGTCCAGAAGCCCAGCCATACTAGTATACATTTTTGATGCCATCGCAGCCCTGCTGCATCCCTCTAGTGGATGTGTGGCCTCCAGTGTCCCTGGGCACAGAGTGGGCAACAGTTCCACACCCAGCACAGAGCTCACAGTGCAGCCCCTTTGGAAGGACCCACTTACTGGTCAGCACACACGTGTCTTTCTCGGAAGGCTCTGGTGGCCACTGCAGCCGGTGGACTGCCAGGAGCCAACCAAATCTGGACCCTGAGTGCCAGCTGCGCGAGAGTAGCACAGCAGCCACTGTGCGGCCCACATGTTCCTTTCCTGGGTACCCTGACCTGACTGTGCAGGATCTGTGTGGACTGCCAGGCTCAGAAAGAGTCCTCAGGAGGAGAGTCCCTTGGTGGACAACCAGTCCATCAAGGCAAACACTGTGGGCAGGAGCCTAACTGCCCACAGGCTGCTCGGTATATCCTGGGGCTTAGTAAGTAGATATGGAGTAAAGACGACTAGGTGAGCAAATGAACCGGATACAGGCCAGCCTTGTGTTTGTTTGCCCACCCCAAGGACACTGATTGATAATGTAAGCCTATCACTGCGGACAGTGAGGGCCTGAGTGTGGCAGATCGTGGTCAGCTCTGTCTCTTCCTCTGATGTCACACACGGCTTTTTCTTAGGACAGAGTCCAGGCTTGGTGCATGTGAACAGCACTGACCAAGGCAAACACCGCACAGGGCAGAGAGACAGCACAGGACTCAGACGGCCCCGCAGCTCTGGCAGATACGTCTCCTTCGCATTTTCACATCCTCCCGTGCTCTCAGCTCTGCTCCTCACCCCAACGCCACCTTTCCTAGACTATAGGAAAGCCATTAGGTCCTGTGTGGTTTGGAGGTAGGCTTTCCTCTTTCAACTGAAAAGAATCTTGTTCCTCCGGGCACAGAAGGAGGACCTAAGACGGGTGTCACAGAACGCCTGTGTTTGGGCTAGGTCCTCTCAGAGGTGATCCAGGCAGACTCATGTACTCAGGTTGCCACACCTTACAGGGTAGCAATGGGACTTGAAGAAACAACAGGAGTGAAATGAAGCAGCTTTACAAACCGTAGTAAGGCACGGCATCTGGACTCCCTGGTGCTACAGAAATGAATACATTGTGTTTATACAAACAGCAAGTGTCCTGACAATACCCAGAACTCATGGGTACTATGAGTTAACAGCAATATGAGCTTAGCACAGTGTCTAGGAAATACTAAAAACGCATGGCTGAAGCGACCTAGATTGTGACTTCCTTCTACTTCTATTTAGAAAGAAATCTGTCCTTCATTAAAAAGGATAAACTTCAGGATAAAGGGATTCTAGCAAGCTTAAAAATCCATGCAGGTGTGTACACAGGAAAGACACCATTATCTGCTGGGGCCCATTTGGGGAGGAATTCTCAGGTATGGGGCGTCTTTGCCGAGGTTGAGGTCACACGATGGTTATTAGTGAATTCCTTTTAAAATGGGAACAGAAAAAAAAAAAAAAAAAGCCAAAGAGGAAAGATCTTCACATGTGCACACAGGGCCAGACCCAAGGGGAGGAGAAATCTTTCTACTCTCAGTCTGTAAATCTGGACATCTGTGATTAATAAAAGCACTTAAAAATGTAAGAAAAAAAAGGGATCATATCCTGCTAGCTGCAGACTAAGGAAGCTGGAGGGTTTTTTGTTTGTTTGCTTTTTCTAGCTTTCTCCCTGCTTTCACAAAGGGAGAAAGTCTCAGAGAGTCTGCTAGTGTTCTGCAGCAAGGCTTGGATTGCTGAGGAGTTTTAGCAAACTTTTAGAATTAAATACTGCATGCTCTGAGCTTGAAAATGACTCACCCAAATATGCATTTCTTTGGTTTCAAATGTCTGCACAGGGGAGGGATGGGCCCCTGAGTGCAGGCAGAGGACCTGGGGGCTGGGGCCTGACTGGCACACGCAGGGGTCCCGCAACTCTTTGCTGAGGGGGCTGCTTGCAGACGACGGGAGGCAGGCTGTGAGGTTGGAGTTGTGACCTTGCCTGTCACCTGCACGGTGTAAGTAAAGCCCATGGCCTTCCTCTGCGTTAGTCTCTTGAGGTGTAAAATGGTTATGATTTTCCTTCTGCTGGGTGGGGACATTATAAAAAAGGCTATTTTAAATATAACCTAGCAGATAGTAGGCAATATTCACGTTTTTGCATAGAAAAAAAAAGAAACTTCAAACATCAAGGATGCAGGGATGCAGGGAAATGAAACAAGATGATCTACTTCAAGGCTTGCAGTGGGAAGAGCAGCTGGGACTGCATGGGCCTTGTCCCCTCGATCCTCTGCCTCTGCTGTTCAGGCTTCCCTCACCCATATCACATCAACCAAGCACACACGGGACAATTGCTGACAGCCGAGACATGGATGAGAAGGCATGGCCACCCCAAGATCCATATATTCAACACTGGGAGACTTTCCAGTAAACATCTGTCTCACATTTCAAATTTTCTTGCAGTATCCCCAAATGAGAGAGAGAGAGAGAGAGAGAGAGAGAGAGAGAGAGAGAGAGAGAGAGAGAGAGAGAGAGAGAGAGAGAGAGAGAGAGAGAGCTCGAAAGCAAGCGTGCTGGGGCAGATACTCAAGTCTCACATTCCTAGACTGACACTGTATCACTGAATGAAAGCTGCAGTTTCTGGTTAATGGTCATTATTCTATTTTGGTGTCCACTGTGGGTGTGTTGAAGAACATTCGTCAAATGAACTATGCCACTATGTCTTTAATCTTTAGTCAGGATAAGCATAACTCAAAGAGAAATTTCTAAAACAAAGGACTCATTTCCAGTTCATGTAGGCGAGTTTATAATGGGAGGCATCACTACTATTTAAGAAAGACAACCCTGGGGCTGTGCTTCTAAAGCTTGAGACCAGCTGGGCAGGCTTTAACGTTCTGTACCAAACTTATCAAGAGTTGAATGCATATGAGCTTTTGTTCAGAAAGCCATGCTAGGGAGCCAGCACTGGACACAATGAACCAGAGATGCACACTATTCAGTAAGCAAAGAACAAACAGGCTGCTAGCTTGATAGGGACTGAACTGTCTAGAACATTCCACAGCATCTCTACGTTCTTCAAATGCGATTTAAAGTCTCTGTTTTTAGAATCAAGGTATCATTTTTTTTTTTCTTATTTGAAAAGAGAGAGAGAGAGATGCTACAGTGTCCTAGAGATTCTCAAGACGACATAAAAAGTAAGCCCATCTGTAAGCTACTCTTCCAGATGCATCATTCAGGGACCATGTCTTGTCTTACACGACGATTACAATGGTCTGAAGTCCACAAACACTGGAGACGATGGTGGGTAATTCATCTGGGGAGTCAGCTGGGGGACTCAGGAAGAGACACCGGCCTGCTTTGTGACATGGTACAGCACTGGCGGCTAAGGACAGACGTGTTTTCACAGTCATTTTCCAAGTCAGAACCCAGCTTCTGATTGTGAGGGAGATCTGAAATCTTTCCTTGCCTGGCTTCTATTTCCTATTCCAGTTTCCTTGCTGACACAGGTTCAGTCTCTTCTGTCAACGGCCCCACTGAGTCCTAATTTGTCCCCCGGCACTGAGGCTCCATCAGGGTGGTAGTGATGACCGGCCACTGGGTGCCAGAATTCCATGCCTTTCCTGCACACTGCCAGGCTGTGACTGTCACACTGATGCCATGCTAGCACAGGAAGTAATCCTTCTAGAGGCAGAAGCCATGGAGAAGCACTGAGTCTGGAGAAGGACGATGAATTAAAATGTGGAAAAAGAACACAAAGTTCATTTTACACACTTTATAGTGTGGTGCTGAGAGGGTCCTTGGTGCAAAAAATGCAAACTTTGTGTCTGCATCAAATATGAAGTGAGTACAGAAGACACAAGGGAAAAAAGATAAATTTCCTTGCCTTTAAAAAAAATAAATAAAAACCCAGATTGCACTAGAGGCCCCAGCACAGCATTGCCACGGATCATGTTGTAATGAGGAACACATGTCTCTGCAGCCTGAGAAAAGGCACATCAACGACCAACAGATGCAGCTCTCCAGCGGCACCCTCCCACACACTCACCGGGGAGTGCTCACAGCAGTGCCCCCTCCCCAACTCTCACGACCCCTGAGTCCCAAAACACAAAATAGTCATGGGCATCAATTAAAACGGCTACGGGCTGTTCTTTGTGAAGGCCGAGAGCCAGAACCACGCATAGGGACTTGAGCACGTCCGCACACAGGCATGGGAACACACAAGCATCCGAGCATGTATGTACCTGGTTTGTGCTCTAGTCTCAGTTTTACCAGGTCATGCAGTGTGTGGCCCCCTTAATACCCAAGCCAAGCAGGGTGATCTGGGGTCTGTGGACCTCCAGAGAACTCTCAACAGGACTAAGTTTTCTTCCTCACACACCTGAATATTACACGAACATCGAAGCATGGCTCTTGGGTTTATCCTGTAAGAGGGAGGCTAGATGTCAGAATTTCTAGTCTGGAAGCCACATCATTTCAAAGGTCCTTTTAAATGCCATCACTAAAGTCTCAGATAAAGAGACACAAAGAACAAATGGCACAATCCTTTAGTTAGCTAGTCAGACACACAGGATCTCATTCACGTCTTAAACGTCGCTGAAACAGACATTCAAAAATACACCAGAGGAGAGGCAACGCAGAGGCATCATGGAAGGACAGGTGGAGCTGGCCTGGGTGTCAGGAACTCTATCCAGTCAAGGGATGGTGGAGCTGGGCTCTCCAAGTATGAGGATCTGCAGCAGGTAAATGGCTGATGGCCAGGCTGTCAGCTTCCAGGCAAAAGGAAACTTATAAATCAGGGCTCTGAAGAGGGTAACCATGGCGACAAGAGAACAAGATGAACACAGGAACAACCAGCTCCTCCCTGGCACTTTCTGGGCTCCTTGTGTACACCCCACTTAGGAGAGGCAGAGAGAGGAGGTGACACCTTCTTCCTAGAGGCCTCTTGAGAGGTCCTGCCCACCTTTCTTGTTTCCATCCAGCGGCGGCACAGGACAGCCAGGCATCCCGGAGCCTACTGCTCAGCTGATGGACACACAGCTGCCGCCTAACAATCACACGTGTGAAAGGGCGCCATGCTGCAAAAGATGGCTTTTCCCCACTCCCCTTCCTCTGCTGACACCCCCGTCAAGTTAGAGCTCACTTCTAAAGGCAATCTTTCTCCGCTCTGGATGAACACTGACTTGGAGGAATTTTCTAGTCCTCGTTTCTGGCATCTAGAATGACCAGGCTGTTTCCAGTGCTTTTCATGTGTGTCAGGCTCATGTATTTTGGCGGGGGATGAGCAGCAGGACTTTCTGCAGACAAACATCTGAACTGTCAGAGAGGAGAAAAGGTCCCTGCTGAACTATTTTGCCAATGATGAATGGTAGGGTCTTAAGATTCAAGGTCAAAAGCAGAATGTTTCAGATAGCAGTGCTGCATGCAAACACACACACACACACACACACACACACACACACACACACACACACACACACACACACAATTTCTTAGAAATAAAAACAAACAAAAACCGAGACCAGAAAGACATGTATGAACCCCACGAACTAGCAGCTTTCTGTCACCCTCCAACCCAGTCCGTCTTCCTTCATGATGTGAGTAGGGCTGGAAGGAGGCACAATGTCTCTGCAGGAGCCCTCACGGATACTCTCTGGTCAGCACACAGCAGCCTGGTGATGTCCACACTGAGCTGTGTGCGACACTGCTCCTGGGAACCGTGAGGAGGAGAGAGACCTACAGTAGCCCCGGGAGGTCGGGGACTGAGCTCTCACTGAGGCTCCAGGCTGGAGGAGACCCCACCTTCACCCAGGCACCACCATGGAGGCAGAGTGACACCCTACAGGATGAGGATGTCATCTGGTCTATGCGGCTCCAAAGCAGGGGCCCTTCTGAGTGCTCTGTGGTGCATCAAGCTTTTCTGTTAGGTCGAGATCCTCTCTGGCACCCCAAACTCAAACTGTGTCCCTTAAAGAAGAGATACTAAAAACAAACAGAAACCCAGGGGCCAGAGGGATAAGGAGGCTCTCTATTTTATGAAGTAACAGTGCCTCAATTCTTCATTTCTGTTTGTGGAGTCATTTCCAGAGCACTGCAGTGTTTACTGTTGCCTGAACAGACACACAGCTCATTTACAGGAACACACAGTTAATTTGGGGGATAACAGGCAGTCACATGACGCCCACACACCATTCTGCTTTCACAGCCTCTAACTCTGTTAGGAATCCTGGATACTTAACTCATGGTCAAAGTGGTCTCTGAAACTCAACACAAAGTGATAGGTACAGAAATATCTAATCTTATCTGCAGAACATCTATATCTGGAACACTTTCCACAAAGAACATTTATACTTTCGGTTACTGTCTTCTTCTTACATGTTAAAAAAATGAAGTCACTTGGCTTGCCGTGTTCAAAGGGAAATCAACAATTTGGGTGGAAGGTAGATGCTTTTAAAAGCTAAAACCTGTCTTCCCGTGAAGCAGGGGACACATAAAGACCTTGTAATACAACACGGTTTAAAAGAACATTCTACAGTTAAACTATGTGGTTTAGTTGAAATGGTGATAAGACTATGCTTTGTTCATGTATAAATTTATTATTATTCTTTTAAAATTAAAACCAGATCCAGAATGTCAACAGAGGGAAGTGTTTCACTGCCTCAAAAACGTCTGAATTGCATTAGCAAACACATAATTGAGCCAGCTCTGACCCGTGCAAACTTATAAAAGTTGTCATGGAGACCACACCAATACGCTCATTTTTCTACAGCATTACGGGGCAGTGAGGAGGCCCTGGAATGTTCGGCGGTGAGTCTGCCAAGTGTTATCGCACTCCACATCCTCCACGGGGTGGGTTAGCTATGGCTGCACTCTCAAGGGATGGAATATTAGTTTAGAAGAGTTATAGCTGTGTAGAGGGAGGAAGCAGATCACTCTCTCCCAAACCACAAAGCAAATATCCAGCACATATTCTGGAGTTCCTGGTTTAGTTCAAAAACAAAGAAACAAAAGAGTCCTAACCCATTAGGAATTCCTTCCAGATTGTATTTTAGTAACACTAACAAAAGCAAAATGGTGCTGCAGCTGAAGCTTAGAGCATGTGACCGAACGCGAATACAACTGATGCCCACAGACGCCTGTGGACATGCACAAACCAAGGTCCACCCCTTATTGCCCATCACCTTGCTGCCCACCTCCCTCATAGGCCCAAATGACATGCTTCTCTTTAGTCATCATTTAGTGGCTTTTAAAGTATTGTCCCCCTCTTTTTTGGGGTGATCACACACTAAAACAACACAAACCAAAGAAAAGAAGGCTGGGGTGCCTGTCTTTGGAGGGAGCTGACAGTTCTGTCTGTCCCCCTCAGGAAGAGGCCAGCAGCTTTCTAAGGGTTGACTCTTGTGAACAGAGTCCTGCTACAAGAACTCTTCCCTCTGTGTTATTCAAGCCACTGACTGGTATCTGTGAGGAGGACGGAGGGAGAGGGGCCTGGAGTTATTCCAGGAAGAAACAAAGCAGGCCTGGAGACAAAGGGGATGGGAAGAGCGAGCTACCGCCTCTGCAAGGAACACCAATTAAAGCAGGATCCTGTCCTTGGCTTTAATCCGTGTCCCTGTGATAAAGAGGCGCTGCCACCTCCAGGGAGCAAGCAACCACAGGAAGCAATCAGACAGCTTCTGCGTGGGGCCGGGGCGGAACACGGCTGGGGCAGGCGCTGTGTGCTGCTCTCCTTTCTAGCTGAAGAGAGACAAAGGGAAACACTCAATTTTCAGTTCCTATGTTACCAGAGCACAGCACATTCCCTCTCGCCATGACAGAGCCTGAGATTCACGTTCCGTGCCACTGGGCCCCATCAGCTTAGAGAGAAAAGAGAAAGGAGGGGAGGCTGCCTTAGAACTCCTACACTTGCATTTCAAGCCTGACCCCCGGCCCTTCCTCTTCCAGATGACAGTCATGAGTTCATTTTCACCCCAGGACTGAGAGTTAACCGTAAGAGCTAACACAGCAGCCTTTTCAGTTGTGCGTCTGTGAAAAAAAGGACGGTCAACTATTAAAAGTGTCAACAAGAGAGACATTGGTTTGCACACAGAAAGACAAGGGGAGACACATCCAAACATTCTCAGTGATGGCCCATGGGGACTCTTCCCTGCCGCTCCCACACTTGTGAGTTTTCTGGTTGTTACAGTTAAGGATCCTGATCTGGTCCCTCAGATTTTCATGGTCTTAGGAGAGAACTGCAAAAAAAAAAAAAAAAAAAAAATGAAGCGGAGCATCTGGTCTGTGGCTGCCCAGCCCCCAGCCCCATTCCTGCAGGCGGGAAGAGGAAATCGAGGCTCCCTGGACAAATTCCAAGGCTCATTACTCCAACCTCCCTGTGTTTATGGACTTGCTCACTCACCCCAGAGGCCAACTCGGAGCACCTGGAGGAAATTCTTCAGAATGAAAAGCCATAAATCTGTGTTCTCCCTGCAGCCTAGCTGCTGCGGCATACTTAGAGAGAGAGACCAGCAAAGACTGAGACTGCAGCTCACCAGCAAGATGCCTGCCCCATCTAGCAAAGTCAATTCCGAACCAGGAGAAGTCATTTTTGCCCAACAGCCGGACTTTGGCATGGTGAAGGCTACTTGCAAGGAAGGGAGCTCCATTGTTATTACTAGTATCTACTTGTATCTCAAAATTCCACATTCACTATAAAATCAGCTGTAACATGAGCCAAAATTTCACATTTTCCCCTGGATTATTATCCATGCTGCATGTAAAACCTTTCCTATAAAAGTTAGAACAAAATTATTTTATAAAGGAACTTTGCTTTAAAAAAAATACAATAAACAAATGTGAATGAGGATTCTGAAGCACACAATAACCAACAGTGTGGGTGGGTGTATGGGGGTGGGGGTGCGATGACGTCACTGCAGACCCGTGCACTAACACACTTATCCAAAGTCACCTGGGTGGAGTGAGAGGGATGAAGTACTGGTTCCGGTTTCTGCAGTATTGTACTATCCCCTGGTGTCCCTGTGCAATACATACACCATCCAGTACACTTTGAATGACTTGTTTTTGTTTTGTTTTGTTTTTAAGGCTTTTCGAGACAGGAGTTCTCTGTGTACTATTGGATGTTCTGGAACTCATTCTGTAGACCAAGCTGGCCTTGAACTCACAGAGATCCACCTTCATGGATAATAATACCTTCCCAAGTGCTGGGATTAAAGGTGTGCACCCCCCACCCCCACTGAGTTAGTGGTGTTCAAGTGGGGGTGCGGTGGAGATAGAATTTAGACTGTTCCATGGTTTATGTGAAACAGCCAGTCTTCACAGCCAAAACAATCCTCTGAGGAGGCTATTATCTTTGTTTAGTCACACTGAGGTGAACAGTCTATGTGCTCCTATCCTCCAGGAAAGGTTAGGAAAGACTTGAATCGAATTCGGAATTCCAAACCACACAGTGCTTTGTATGTGAATCTGTTCACTGTTATGGAGGATTTTTCCAGAGTCTAATGCAGGAGATATGCACAGTGCTGGACTGGATCCTGCATGGGTGTGGCTACTTCAGAATGAACTACTCAACAGCTCCACCATCTCATTATACAACTGGGTGCTCTCACTGGAGTCACCTAAAAGACAATTTACAGGCCCTTAAAAATTATTTATTTATTTATTTATTTATTTATTTATTTATTTATTTATTTAAGACAGTGCCTAGCAAAACCCCAGCACAAAGGAGGGGAGGTGGGAACTAAGTCTCACTCCTAGCCAAGAAGCTACTCACAACTGATGGCTACAGGTACAGTTTTCTTCAATGGAGTGATACTGGGCATATCAATCACACACATATGGATTTTTATTCTGTTTTATTTGTGAGAGAAAGAACATGAAATTGGGTGAATAGGGAGGTCTGGGAGAAGCCAGGGGAGGGAGAGAAATATGACCAAAATATGCTGTATGAAATTCTCAAAGAAAAAAAAGACAGTATAAAAGCTACATAGCCCAGGCTGGCCTGGGACTCAAGACTCCCTGGTCTCAGCCTCTTGAATGCTGGGATTCCAGGTGTGCCAGCCCCACACTGACAGTCCTGAACTGTACCTTCTCTTTTTTCATTTCCTAACAATCGTTTAAATCTTCTGCCTAAGGCTATCTAAGGTACCACACTGCAACACCAACAAGTGAACGAAGCTTCCAGGTAGAAACTCCAAGCAGAACAGACTCCCTTGCAGCAGGCACCACCCCACTCACTGTACTGGAAGCAGATGCAGGCCTTTCCCCAGGGGTCAATGCCCACATCATTTACAAGTGCACAACATGGCCTGTGACCACTCTGGAAATCTTGACAAGCATAAAGAAATCTGCTTTGGAATTTATTTCCTGGCTATGAGTCAGAATCTTTTTTTCTATTCAAGTCTGATGGACATATAACCTCCCATAATCAATGTAGAAACAGGATCACTGAATATTTAAAATATGACTCTGATACAATGATGGGGAAGGTGCCTTAAATTACTGTAAAATTTTGAAAATGATGAACAACCAGCCATCTTCCCAAGAGTAGTGGAAGGAATACACTGGACTTTCATTTCCCTCTATCCATCCTTTAGTGTGAAACAGCATTTTCTCTTCTTTTTAAATGTGGGTCAACATAAAAAAAAAAAATCTGTGGTGCCAACTTTAAGAATATCTCTTAAGACTTCATTAATAATTTAATAATTATCAGAACAAAAATATGTATAGGAAATGTCATAGCATAATCATCCTCCATTATGAAAAAGTCTAATAATATCCTATAGTAAGAAATCCTAAAGTACTAAATACTTTTAGGACTCAAAGGCCCCTCTACAGAAAGGAAGATGCTATGTCTCAAGAGCCATTAAATGCCTGGGGCACTCAATGACCCCCAGGAGGGATGCTCTATCTGGAGTCTTGCTTTTTGGTGAGAGATGATAAAGTTCATGCAGATGAGGTAATCTGCACAAGCGCCAGAGCTCCCTAGTGGTCCAGACTCTGCATCAGACGTTGACATTACCAATTGTTTTTTCTGCATCAGTTATTTTTAATCAAGTGAGCTCATGCCTCATCTACTTTCATCTTCCCACCGCAGGAATGCCTACTGGCCAGCATCCCTAACTGGGTAGATCCAGGTCACGAACCTTCACATAGTGAGGGCATCACTTCTCAAGGAAAATCCACTCTGGGACAGTGTAATTAACACAAATATGATAAAAACCATCCTCACCACCTGCCAGTGACTGAAAATACTGATAGTTTTGTGAATGAAACCTATGAAGAAATATCACAGAAAACCATGTTTCCAGAAGCAAATTGAACACTCACAGGGTCGATACTTACTTCCTTAAGGATCTATAAATCAAACACAAATCTGTTGTTTCCTTCTGACCTCCCAAGGACACCCAGAGGTAAGCAGTACCACTTCCCCGCAAGTGCTGAATGCCTATTCAGTGCCCCCTTTACCCATGATATGCCTCCTTTACTGGGGACCCTTCACTCCAACTAATCCTTATTCAGTCAAGTTAATAGTGAATGAGAAGTGCCCAGAGTCTCAGCAGCTCCCTCTGGCTCTACATCATGCTGCCCACTTTGAAGTATGTATGTGGACAGTGGCTAGAAGCATGTAAAAGCAGATACTGAAAGAGAACCAGGCCAGGATTAGAGTTCTGGCAGAAACCACCCCTGGGAAGTAGGTGGTAGCTCCCGAGAAATCATTTTTCTGGTTGCATGTGGTGCCAGATGCCAGAGGTGATGGACAGAAAGCTGGCCAACCCTGGGATGTAGAAGGCGAGTGCCATAGGCATTGGGCAGATCTAATTCTTCCCTCACTTGAACTTTCTGTATCCTTTGTCTTCCTCAAACTGGAGCATCTCTCAAGAGACATTTGTAGGGGTCCCATTTTCTTTATTTCTTTATCTGATGGATAAAGCCAGACCCTAGCACCCACAGTCCCTTAATGCAGACTGCAGAGGCTGGAGAGTCCATCTCTCCCATCTGACTTTGTTTTACAAGCTGCAATTCTTAAGAGAAACACAGAATCTAGACACCAGTGCTACAACACTGTTATTCTTTCAACTAGTCTGAAAACTCCCAGAATACATTAAAGCGGAGACAGCTAAAATCACGAGAAGGCACGCTGGAGCACAGATCACACTAGGCTGTTCATATGCCATTTCAGAGAAAAGAGAGCATCGGCTGCAATGCCCAGGCTTTAGAGATGCCCCACAGCACCAATGCCTGAGCACAGCCCTGGTCTCGGTTCCTGGCCACATTTCCAGGGTCCCCCACAAGCCATTCCCACCCAGCCCTTTACAAAGTAGCGAGCATCAGTACATGAAACATTTCTGTTTCCAAACACACATCAAGAGCTGAAGCCGCTGGCGGGAAGGAAGCAGGGGAGAAAGAAGTGCAGAATGAGCACCCGGAGAAGCGCGTACCTAGGTCGAGGATCCAGTACTTGCAGGTGCCTGGCTGTCTGCCGCTGCAGTAGGCTGAGCCGACTGAAGAAAGCGGGTCCAACGTGTCAGCTGGCTTAATTCCGTTAGGCATGGTGAGTGGGGATCTAACGGTCCAGAGCCCCCGACCCTACCTCTCCTCACACGACAGCCAGAGCCCTCACTCAGCAGCGCAGATGGAGGGTCTGCAGCTCTGAGAGCAGCAGCCCATGGCCTGGGCTGAGTGTAGCTCTCCTCTTTTCTCAGCTGGCTTCTGAGCACTGCCTAGCAGTTGGGGCTCACATGTGGGAATAGCCAGGCACAGACTGCATTCTACCACACTGACTCTAATTGGAGCTCAAGGAAATTCTTCAGGCACCCTGGGAACCAGATGTCTCTCTTCTCCTGCACTGTCCAGCCCTGGATTTCCTTACTCGGTGAGATGTAAAGTGACAGATGTCCTCCCAGCCCTGGCCTTCTGGACAGCTTCACTGACTTGGGCTTTGTGCACATCTGGAGGGAGATCCTCTCAGAGACCTCTAACAAACAGGGCCTCCTGATGAGACTTGATAAAAAGAGACGTAATGCGGTCTGAGAGCCAACTGGTTACATCACTGGGCAGTGCTACACTCCACAGTCCAGGAAGCAGCCAGACAAGAGAAAATAAATACCCTTATATGTGATGTGTAAAGGCGTGTTTATGAAAGCACATCTTAGGCTCTCATTTCTGTCTCCTGAGGAAACTAGCTATTTTCCCTAGCCTGTACAGCTGCCACCGACAGTCCCCATGTGTCCTCGCCCCTGTCTCTCACACACAACGGTTCAAAGGGGACTGTCCCCTTTGAATCATATTGGACCTTGCTCCTCATGGCAAGTGTGGGCCCTCCAGACTATGAGGGCCTGCTCTGGCTTTGGAAACACCTGGAATATTCTCTATGTTCACGTCTGGTGTGCAGGACTTGTTAATGTTGTTTTGTCTTCCTAAGATTTTGCTGCATTTGTTGCAAAATAAACTTGTAAAAATTCTCCAAGAAAGAAAACATGGGAACAGCACAGACTTCTGTAAAAAATTACATGACACATCCATAGTTTGCAAAGAAAATGGTTTCAGAGGTCAATGTCTGAACACAAGCTGCCACAAAATGGAGCCTTTTGTATGTTTTTCACATTTTAGTTTTATGGCTAGGATTTGGCATTTATAGCCTCACAATGAGCCTCATAATCTTACAGAGTAAAAGCAAGGCATGAGGCTTGTTCTCCCCATAACGGTCCTGTGTGTGATGGATCCAGATGGAATGCTTATTGCAGAACCAAGGAAGAGGTGTAACCCACACAGAACACTTTTTAATACAAGGAAAGGAAACTTTATTATCAAATAAATAACCCTGTTTGTTGGCAAAATAAGCACTAAAAATTGCAATCTACAGAAATCAAGTTATTTGACATTCTAAAGTTTCACCTATCAACTTTATTACATGGTTTACCTTTTCCGTGTCTAAAAATATCGCCTGCCAAAGACAGGCTATTAATTAAAAACTAGAGAACGAGTTGTCAGGGCAATGAATGACCTCATGTGCAATGCAAGTTCTCTGTGAAGGAAGAAGGGGCTGAGGCTTGAAAGTGAGTATAGTAATTTTGGCTGCAGATGTATGGGAAATTTCCCCAGAGACCAATCTCTCCAAATCTCTAGCTCACACATGACAGGAAGTTACAGTACAGCAAGAGAAAGGGGTACCAGGAGCAGGGAGCTTCTCCTCCATTTTCCTGCTCTTCATGGAAGCTTGGGGCTGGACTGTTCCATGTGGACATGGGCCCTTTACCCAGTTAAGTGAGCATAAGGTGTACCGGGCAGAGGTTCCACTGACCTGGAATCCACTATATGGGGAAGTGGGCCAGCAGAAGTGTGGAGGTCAGCAAACAGAAGGCATGGAGAACTAAGTAAGGGTTAAGTTCTAACCAACAGCCCAAGCAATACCCGAACTCTTATTTCTTCCTATTTCAGGGTCATGAAGGGAGGACCACACCTCTGTTGTGATAACTGGAATATACAGGACTCGGGCTTGTTAGCAGGGAGAGAGAGAGAGAGAGAGAGGGATTGAAAGAAGGAGAGGGGCAGAGAGACGTGTACGCAGATTGGGTGACTTGAGAGACCAGAATTAAGTTTCAGAGGTGGCAATGTGGGGTGAAGAGAAAGGAAACTGGAGGTCCTGGGAGTGGGCAGGAACTACAGTGTTTAGTCCATTCTCACTGTGTGATTGCGTGTATTCTGTCTGCAGTGGGCCATTTTCCAGCCGCAGAGTAAGGACAACGGGTTGGATTTTGGATGAGCTGGGGCTACTGAAGAGTTGGGATGCAGAATCACTTTAGAACTGATGGAAGGGGGTCTGCAAAGAAATAAAGCTAACTGAGTTGTTTTAGTCATTTCTTTGCAGAAATAAGTGAGTTGGGTCAGACAAAGATTTCAGGCACTGGGCAGAGAAACAGGTATGTTATGTAGAAATAAAAGGGGAAGTTTCAAAGGAAGAAAAATGTTTTGGGGGTATTTTTCATGTTTTTGACATTTTAATTTTATGGCTAGGCATATAATTTAGTATGTCACAAAGAAAACAGAAGATCAGTCTAAGATAGTGTTATAAAGACATACTGTTTGTTCATGAGTTCCAAATGCAAGGCATGCTGGGGAGATACAAATGATGGATACAAATACAAAGGGTCCCTGACTTAGAACATTATGTAAGTTGGGATTTGGGGGCTGAATTTACGATGGTCTGAAAACACACGTGGTAACACTTGTGCTTTTCCTTACAGCTCAGCATTCAGTGAATTACATAAGACATAAAACAGCCACATGATTAGGCTAACTGCAGACCAATGGAAGCGTTCTGAGTGTGTTTAAGGCAGGCTGTGGTAAATGAGATGTTCAGGAGGCTAGGTATATTAAATGCACTTTCAACTTCCAGTATTTTCAACTTGCAATGAGTTTACTGGGACATGATAGTCATACATTTACTAGTTATTGGGTCATAAATGTCATAATATGAGTAGCATAGTTAAGAAAATCGAGTTTCAGCTCTTGGAATCATGGTTATATTTCACATATACCCCAAATAAATATTTATGAACTACAAGGACTGAGAAAGTTATAGGCTAACCTGTGTCCCTCTAAATTTACACAATGGAGTCTTGACCTCCAGCTGGAGTGTGTCCTTGAATAGGACTGTGTTTTCAGACTGAGTTCAAAAGGGCAACTGAGTTAAGATGGAGGATCTGCACATGATGGCTCATGCCTGTAGTCCTGCACTTGGGAGGCTGAGACAGAAAGACTGCCATGAAGTCAAGGCCAGCCTGGACTACATAGTGAGTTTCAGGATAGCCTGAGCTACTATAGGTAAGACCCTAGCTTACTAAACAGACAAAAAGAACAAACAGGAGTCATTAGGGTGAGCTTGAAGCCAATGGACTGGCTTTTCTATAGAAAGGAGATTAGGAGAGAGGAACAGGGTCAAGTCACGTGCTCACTGACAGTAACCACAGGCGACGGCCAGTGACAGGCCTAGGAAGACACTAACCCTGTGAATACCTCTATCCCTAAGTTTTAGCCTCCAGAAATACATTTCTGTGACAAACTACACTTCTGTAATTTACGTACATCAGCTGGAGTGTGGTACTTTGTCACAGTCCTAGCAAACTAACAAGGCAGTGAGGTGTGTGGGCGGGCCTAAGTGCTCAGAGTGGTCCCGAGACGTGATACATGAACCAGCACACGGAAGCAGAAGGGGATGGATGGAACTAAGCAAACCAGCTCTGTAAACACATCCTATCTGCACACTGCAAACCCAGACCAAGGAGAGTGCGAGGGAGGCCTGCTTCTCATAGGAAGATGGGTTAGTCTTTCTAAAATGACTGGTGAGGTGCAGGGTGAGTACTCTAGCTAGGGAAATATTCTACCAGGAGACAACACAGGTTTAACTATGGTTGAACAAATGTGGATAATGGTACCCAGGCATTTTACTGTCAAAGAGAGAAGTCACACACAGGGGAAGGGAGAGGTCCGGCGGTGACTTTAATATGGTACGAACACAAACACAGAGAGAAAGGAGAGGGAAGGAAACAATCAAGGGAGAAAACTAGCCTTCCCTTCACCCCTGCTGAGAGGGCCTCACATAAGTGGCCCCATCTTGCCGGTCTTGGTGTCTAAGCCCTTTTCCAGGAGAAGGGACCAGGTTGGCTCCTTGTGGAAAGGGGTGATTTCAAGATGGTAGCCTCACAAACACAGACTTCTCACCAGCAGGTGAGGCCACGCCCATGACATGACAGGAACCTGGGAGCAGCTCCCAGGAGGGGCTCCTAATGACCAATGCTAGAACTCTGTTGGGAAGCAGCGGGAGAGTGCTGACTGAGTGTAGAATACCAGACAACGGCATAATAGATGACTAAATAAATAAAGGAATGTCACAAATGGGTAGCTGAGCCTTACAGAATAACCCCATTTCATAAATTTACAAGGAACGAGAAAAACAGATACTACTACCAGCTAGTACATGAATGATGGCTGCAAAAAAACCAGCAGAAACGCAGGAGAGAAAGAATATTTGCATAGTTCATAAAAATACATCATCACGTGGCATTGACTAATCACCATCAGAAAACCAGGAAGCAGGGTGGGAGGCGTCATAGCTGTGAGGCAGGCCGGCGCCCAAGGCATAGCAGGCCTCTCCCATGGTCCTGGCACAACTGTTTCAGGGCCGTTCCTGCCAAAGTGAACCAGATACATGAACTCTGAAAAAAACAGCAAATGAATTCAAAGCGGGGGCATCCTAAGCATAGAGAGCCAGTAAGCCTCAACGGCCACTTCTGAGGGAGGATGCGGGTTATGTTTTGTGTTGCACACTGTTAGGAGTGATGCTAATTTGAGGGGAGGGATACCCAGAAAACAGAATTCTATTTCTGCAGCTTTCCTGAAAGACCCACACTATTTAAAGGAAATGTTAAAAACAAGTACATTATGTTATTGCAAACAGCTAGAGATAGAAACATGGAAAACTTTTCAAAAGAAGCAGGCGAGGTCATAGTCTGGCTGTCTCCAGGGGTCCTAGAGCCCTAACCAGGAGCACATGGTGCTGGGACTGAGCGTGCTGGGTCTCTGGAATGACACCCTTCATTCCCCTGTGCCGTCTCTATGGCCCTGCTCTCTCCCCGTGTTTCCGCTCTGCACAATATGCCCCAGTGCTGCCCTCAAGCACAGCTGTGCCTCGCCTCCTCGATGCTGTCTCTCAGGTTCCACACACAAAGATACTCCTGTCCTGAGGAGCCTGCTCGGGTTTCTTTACCCCAAGATAATGCCTCCTGCCCTGGGGGTTGGGGGAATGACAGAACCCCTGCTTCTTAGGGCCCCATTCACATGCGAGTTCCCACTGCTTCTGCGCAGTGTTAGCCCACAAAAGCACCTTTATGGGGCATTCAAACCCTGCAACAGAGAGCCAAAAACCGGACAGGCTCCTTTTCATTGCTTTATTTACTATCTTTTCAGAAGCGATTTAAGTTTTCCTTTCTTCAACAAAATATTCAGACGCTTCTTTTTATGTTAAGCCATTCTCCGATGCCTCAGCATGGTATATTATTTGCAGAACTTCAAGATGACAGGTAGACTCTCAAAAAAAAAAAAAAAAAAAAAAAAAAAAAAAAAAAAAAAAGCGACCCCACCACCAAAAAAAATTCAGAGCAATGTAGCTAGCCCTGGACAGCCAACTGGTGCTGCTGATGCCTCCATTCTGTGACATTTCAGAATTCAAGGTGTAAGTCACACATTCACAGGGACGGGACCGGAAACGGCATTCTCTAGCTCTTTCCAGAGGAAGGGAGACCATGTGGTAAGGTTTCAGAACAGGGCAGGCCCTCTAACTCCTGCTAGGAGGCTGCAGACACATAAGGAAAGCAATCTTCACACACTCGAAGTGGCCTGTGAATAGATTCTGTGACTGACTAGGGTAGGACAGGAAAGACAAGGCACAAGAGACTCATTCCCTACAAGGGGCTTCTTTAGGAAGTGTCCAGCTTTTAGAATGGTCATGTCATAATTCAAGTAACTGATCATTCTGGGAGGCTGTGGAAGGGCCTAACCTTTTAAGAGTGCAAAGCCAATGGGGGGTGGTGGTGCTGTGGGATGTCTTTCTGTACACTGTGAATATGTGTTGCTCTGATTGGTTGATAAATAAAGCAGCATTGGCCTATGGCAGGGCAGGATGGATCCAGGCGGGAAAATTCAAGAGAGAGTGAGAGAAAAAAGGAGAGTCGGGGGAGACATGAGCTCGCCATCCAAGATGCCAGCAGATCGGTAACACCACGGCCACGTGGCAACATATAGATTAGTAGGAATGTGTTGAGTTAAGTTATAACAGCTAGCTAACAAGAAGCCTGAGGTATTAGGCCATATAATTTGCAATTATATTATTATTAAGCCTCTGAGTGATTATTTTATAAGAGGCTGCAGCCCAGGCAGGACTGGAGAAATTCTGGGCTATAGTGGGGGAGCAGTCTTGGGTATAGTGGACCTTACAAGCCAGCTTTGAAATCAGCTTTGGGCAACTGACTTTGCCTCTGAAAGCTTCAGCTGCCTCCTTGGATTAAAGCTTCACCATCTCTCCTTCATTAAAGCTCCATCAGAGAGATGTCTCCTGCTCCTAAAAACCCATTTTCTTGTTTACATTAGTTAATTTCTCTGTGCTTCCATTTCATACATCTCACACACATCTCACTCTCTTTCATACTCATATACTACACACACGTACACAAACCCTCTTAAATCAAGTACTAAGCTTGTTTACCTTAGTTAACTTCTCTATGCTCTCTCTCTCTCTCTCTCTCTCTCTCTCTCTCTCTCTCACACACACACACACACACACACACACACACACACACACAGACAGACGTACGTCCATGCACACCCTCTCGAGCCACAGGTTATTCTTGAGGACGGAATGTATAAAAAGCTGTGCAATGCCTGGCACTTTAGATCCTCAGTTTGTCCTCTCTATCTGCTTTTTCTGTTAATTTTCTAAGGCTCCATCAGCCCACCTGTCACAGACTGAAATGTGTCTCTCAAATTCTTCTGTTCAAGTTATAAACACCGTATCTCAGAATGAGACATAGTCTCCAAGGTGATCAAAACAAGGCCTGTAGGATGGCTCACATCTAGTCTGATAGCATTCTAACACAAACATTTAGACACAGACATGGCGGGTGTGTGCATGAGGCTGTGAAGGGAGGTCGTTTGACATCAGAGGGCATCAGCCCACTGACCCCTTATCTGAGACTCTGGCCTCTAGAGCTGGCTTTCTAGGGAAGAGACTTCTGTTAGAGCCACTGGCCTGGGGCTCTGTAATAGCATCTTAATGGATGAACACATTTTTTTTTTTTCCCTCCTGACATGTGTGTGCTCTGTAACAGACATGTTCTGCTCCTTCTGGAGCAGATCTGGTGGGGGTGCAGGCGTCTACCTAGTCTCAGAAAAACTTTTCATACAGTTTCAGTGATTGCCCCCCCCCCCCCCCGCAACACATACATTTTCTAGAGAGAATAAAGAACATTATAAGATATTAAATATTTAGATATTAAACATTTCAGAAATAAAACACAACAAAGTATAAACTCAGTCAATTTCTACAGTACTACTTGTCACATGTAGATAAACCTCCTTTTTCTTTTAATTTACACTCCTGGTGCTTTTCAGCAAATAAAAATGGATTTGTATCTATCCCCCGCCCCCCACTCCTCTGCAGCTTGACTCTATGTTGCCGTCATACAGAAACTTGCTCCTGTCTTTCCTGCATGTGTAATGCTCCAAGTGCATAAGAAGCCAAGTTTAACGAATACTATGGCACACAGGGACCTTGAAGCATGGGTAACTCAACATGTGGACCACCGGACTCATGGGATATAAATATATGTATATTTATAGAATTATAGAAATAGAATTGATGGACTAAAGGGAAAAATAAAATTCTGGAGAAAGGCAAAATATGTGAGCAAGGCGTAAGTTAATCAGACAAGTAGAAATCTCAGTAAAACTTGCCATGCAGTGATGTTTGCTTAAGTATAATTTTTATTTCCATAAAATCCATAAGATTTGATATGTATTAAGCCTTTTGAATTCTCTTAATTCCACTTTACCCACCTGATGTGTGGGGGAGTAATTCCTTAAACTCATTTATATAGATTGATTCATGAGTCTGTCCCCGTGTTTGCCTATCAGGTGGGCTTTTGATAGATTACCCTATAGACCAGGCATCTGTACGGAAATATTTCTTAAACTCTCCAAAATGTTTACATCTTCATTACAGATGTAATGGAAGAGCTGCAGATTAGGAGTCTCCCATGCAGAGTAAGTGGCAGTAGTGCTCAAAGCATGTAGAAAGGCAGCTTCCTGGCTCTCCTCCTCTCAACCGTACAAAGTTACGAATCTTCCTACGGGATGAAGCTTATGAATCAAACCACCTCTCACACACAAGGAACTTGTCAGACGGCTCTTCTGCGGCCACGAAAGTCTCGTCTCTCCTCCAGAGTCTCAGCTTTCTTAGGATTCCGTTTCTCACACCTAACACTGCACAATGAATTTTGAAGTGACAGTGTAACCCCCTGCCCCATGTACACCTTTTGTTTCTACTGATGGACTCTGGAGGGAACATAAGAGGTATGGAAGGATGGCTTCAAGGTACAGATCTTTGCCCTCTGCTCCTCCTGAGTTCTGTATGGACTCCAGCGGAACTGTGTGGGAGTCTACTGAGGTCTTTTCTGAGCATTGCATCACACTGGGGGCAGGCCAGTCATGCCATGGGTTGAGAGGCCAGTGTGAGCCGATCAACAGATTTGGGAACACTCCAGGAAGAATGATCAATCCACACTGCTACTCAAGGTCATGGTTTCCCCCAAACGAAGCATGGGACAAGGACAGGGGGTGGTTGTTACTTGAAGGGCTTTTCAGACAGGCTCCTTTCCCCCGCCTGCACTGTGAGCAGCTCTGGCATTCTTTATTCCGAGTTGTCTGGAAAGTAGACCTGTGCTTGCTCGCTCCTGTGCTTTTCCATGAATGCAGAACTTTGAATTTACTAGGAACAGATATGGTTTTGTTCTCAGATGTAGGTTTGTTTTCTAACAGTTCAAAAACAATTGGATGGTTTCAGCTCCCTTGCCCCGTCTCTGTGTACTCCGGCTCAGAAGTGTGCATCTACAGCCAAAGCTACTGGAATTCTGTTTGTAGGGGAGCTGCTCTAGGACCCAGACCAACGTGTCCCCTCACACCTCCCTGAACACAGGGACACACAGTCTAGTCTGCCAGACTGACCCCTAAAACCTGAGTGTAGTCTATCAGGTACCCTCAGAGCCACGGGCGTTAAGATGCACCAGGAACCAGGGCCAAGCTCAAGGATAGAGATGGTGGGTACACTCCATGCAGCTGCACATCTGCTGCAACCTGAAGACAAAGCTGAGTGTGGAAGTTCTCATCAATTGCATCCTCTGAGTTCTGACAGCTTTAAGTGCTAGGATGCACACATTTAAGAGGAATCCCTCATTTGACTAGTTAACTGTTCTCTGACGTCTATGCAATGGCAGAAATGAAGGATTTTTTTTTTTTAAAGTCTATCTTCCAGAAATTGAGAGGTGGGAGTAGGTCCCAAAGGCCCAGTACCTGCCATATCCCTGATGGCCTGTTTCACATTCCCTGCCACGTTTGCCCACCACAGTTTCTATTTGTTTTTATAATTTCAGCACCACAGCTTTTTATTTTATTTTATTTTATTTTTAAGACACGATATTGTTAGGTAGACCAGGCTGGCCTTGAACTCATAATCCTATCTCTGCCTCCTGAGTGCTGGGATTACAGGTGTGCATCATTGTGCCCAGCAAGCCATGGCCATTTAAAGCAGGTGTGGGAAGATGGTTTCTCACTGTTTATGCCCTGGCAATATCTATAATTTTGTGGTGACCTAATATGGATACTGTCAATGCCTGCTCATGTATTGTTCCTGTTTTGAGAAGAACTTAAATGTAAAGTTGGAATGGGAAAATGCTCCCAGTATGAAGCACTCTGAAGAATAACAGCCACTTGTGTGGCTCCGTAATTATATGCTCTGCAGAAAGCACTCCTTAATCACAGGTCTGGGATTGATTACTCAGTCTTGGATATGCAGTGCTCAGGGACAATGTTTTTAATTCTGAGTGCGACTCCATGTTCTTCAGTTTTTCTTCCCACAGGGATTTACATTATCAGCTGTTCAAACAGAATAAAATGGCTCTTTCCAAGTGAATTAAAAAGCTGCACACAGATCTCCCATTATATGTATTTTTAAGAATATGTGGGCAGGTATGGGTTTGAAATGCCTATGTATTAGTGAACCTGGGGTGTTCTCTGATGGCAGTGATCACGTGGTATGACGCAAATGCATGAACACACCAGAATCACTTGTTAATGTCACTAAAAACTTTGATACCCTACACTTTTTGGAACCATTTTAGGTCATTTAAAAGTCACAAGTTATTTCAGTCTCATCTGAGATAGAAAGTTTACAAGTCACCTTCTGGGCACGTGAATGGAAGCAAATCATGGAGATGCCTGTGAGGAACTGCTTGAGGATCAGGCTTGGGGGTGTTGATGGCCACATGGACCCATCCTCACTTGAGGGGCTGCTCCCAGGATGAAGAAGTTTGGACTTGGGGCTGTGTCATCCTTAGGCCAGAGGAGGCGCCAGAAATGGATCTGAGTTTGGTGTCCATGGTGCACCCTGGACTGGCCATGTGCTAGAGGTCCTTGGTGCTGGACATGCACATGTTAAATCTACTGTCCAGGGGAGAGGAGAGAGCGAGGCCTGAGCTCTGGGGTAGGGGTGGGGGAGGGGCAGGTGTTCCTCTGCCATCTATGCTGTGACCAGAAGGTTTGAGGCAGTCCTGAGGACTGGGAATGTGGTTTGGATGGGGTTCAGAAGTCTTTGCTACTGCTTGTTCTCCAAGGGAAAAACATTGTGGCATGTCCTCTGTTTTAGAGTCAGCTGGGAATGCAGATGGCCTGGGTGTGGCTTCCTGAGTGTAGACATACCTGGTGACCTTATGAAGTTCCCATCCCCCACTGGTCTTGTCCCTTGGTCTCATCTCTACAACACGGGGTGAGGGTAGGGCATGGGAATGAAGGGGAGACTTGGCCTCATCCTAAATCCACAAGTCCTTAGGCACAGCATGACCTCACCTGTCCAGACATTAGGGAGGCCCTGGACAGGGGTGACTTGAGGGAAGTAGCTATGGAAGGAGGAATGGCCCTCAGACACACTGTAATTTGCACCTTGTGGAAACACACCCTTATTTCATACTGACATAGTGGTTATACATGTGGTCATGATCAGAATCAGTTGTGGAGCTCACAGGCCCAGCATCAAGCCTCAGCCATCCACCTCAAGGAATTATAAGTTGTTTCAGGAGTAGCCCGTGGTCAAACAACATCTATTTCTTTGAATTTCAAATGATGGCCTTAGTAAACAATAAATCTATAAAGTGTATAATGTTAAAGTTAAAAAAGAAAGAACAGAACTCGACAAGTGGAATTAAAAAGAAGTTACTTGTCTGTCTCTTTACCATCCTGTTGGGTGTGTACCAGTTGGGGAGTCCCTGGAGCAGAGGCCTCTGTGACTCGCTTTACAATGTGTCCATTTTCTTTGTTTATGGCTACCTTTCAGCGCTGGATGCACAGTGAGCTTTTCTGCTAATGATCATATCACTGTTTATTTGTAGTTCTGTCTGCTATAATGTTTATAAGCTTAGCTTGATACCCACAGCCATCACTCACTAAAATCTGTTTAAAGATCTTCCAAGGACTTTTAACAGTTTCTCTGTCTTTGGTTGTCATCAGAGCTTTGTAAACGAGAGTCGTTCCTTCCAGGTTGCCCCAAGGAGGTGAAACTTTTGTGATTTAGATCAAGATTAATTCTGTCGGGCCTCCCTCCCACATCATCGCTGGACGAATGGCTTTCTCCTTTAGGCTTTCCCAGAGGATTTTTTGATTGGTGAAATGAGACAGGAAGTGACGTTTGAGGCTGAGACAGCAGGGGAAGGCTCTCTCGGCTTATCTGATACACTGCATCCAGGGGACAGGGTCTGTGGGTGAACACATTGATGTTGGAACTAAAAGGTTTTGGGGGATATGTTAGGGGACTGGAAAAACGGGATTTTATTCTAGGTCAACAGAAAACTACTGATATTTCAACAAGAGCTGTGCCATGGGATTTGTGTACAAGGTGCAAGAGGAGTGGGCAAGAAGCAAGGCTGGGGTGGCAGGTGGCAGGAGGTAATGGCAGAAATGGCGAAGAGACTGAATTTGAAATATATTGTTGACACAAAACCAGTAAGACAGAGATGACATTCTCAAAAAGTTAAATGTGGGATTAATGTATCTCTTTAATTATACCTGCAGCTGCAACCAAGTATCTTAAAATGGGGTTACTTAAAGACAGCACAAGTCCATGATCAAGGTGCTGGAAGACTCAGTATTTGGTGAGTCTGTTCCTCAGATGATGCCTGTGTTCTCATTTGATGGAAGGGCCAAAGGGCTCCTTCATAAGGACACTGATTCCGCTCACAAGAGCCCTGCCCTGGTGCCCCACCTGTTGAGACCAATACACTGGGAATTAGATTTCAACATGTGCCTTGCGGAAAGACCCTGCTCAGCAGCATGCAGTCCAGTAATTCCACCTCTTGCTGCACACCCACATCCCCACAGCAGGGACTCAAGCGGGTATCTAGATGCCCTTGTGGACAGCAAGTGCCCATCAAAGTGATGCATGCAGGCAGAGTAGGAGATCAGCTGTAAGGAAGATATAGAAGCATGATGGAACAGGACCAACCTTGAAGGCATTATACTAAATAAAGTAAGCTGGTCTCCAAAGGGTAGAAAGTAACAGGTGGTTGCCCGGACCTGGGAGAAGGAAACATGGTTGGGGGTGCTAGAGGGGTACAAAGAATCAGATTTGTAAGATGAAGCAGCGGTGGCGGGGGTGGGGTGGGGTGGGGTGGGGGTGGGGTGGGGGGGTGGGTAATGGATGGTCGTTGGCAAAGGCACAGGGCTGTGAAGGCACTTATGCACAGAATTGTAAACTCGAAAATGACTGCAGGATAATATCAACAGTACATGCTGTTATAACAGATCACGCAGGACATGATGAAGACAGCTGCAGCTATGTGGCCAGGTTACTAGCTGGCAAATGTAGTTTAGATCTGAACAGACTGGTAGGGCAAACAACAAAGAAGTGAAATTATCAATGAAGACGGGGTGGACCAGAAAACCTCAGCTAGACTTGGAGAGAGGAAAGAATGTGGACCAGGTCGAGCCCAGAGGAAAAACTACATTTCAGGTAACTTCAAATAAAAGGAGACTTCCTGACTTTCAATATGGATTAAAGAAAAGGCTGCTGATACTGATGGCCGTCACATGTCACTGTATTTAGATGAGGATCCTGTGCTTTCTCGCCATTGTGGACCCACGCACGTCTCCACAGGTTCTGTGGTTAAGCCAAAAGCCACAGACAGTTGCTTTTGATACCTGATTTGCTGTGGTAAAGGGTAGATACTGAGTTACAGCCACTAGTTTAGAGCCTCAGACACTAGACAAGGGCGTTGGTTTCTCGTTTGTGTTCCTTATTTTTCTCAGCCAAAGGAGAAAAGAAAATGTTATAATTATAAACACCTTAAGAGATGTAGCTGATCTTTCTAAGTAGATGTTTTGTTTGCTTTTTTCTAGACACATCAAAGCGCTAGCAGATCAGAAAGCCCACGTTTCATCTCATTATGAGTTGGCATAAGGAGAAGATGCAGGCTTTGAACTGACTTTATTCAGAAAAACTTTCTAAGAATCATAAACTTCTGATGGCAGAGCTGGCAAGAATGGTAAGACCGAGCCTACAGATGCAAAATCGGCAGAGAGGTGTCAGAATCCAGGGCGCCGAAGGCAGGAGGCACCTGTGAGCACTCCCCACCAAAGCTAGAACCACAGGGCCACTCAGTGCCAAGGGGTCTTCTCCCAAAGCCCCACTTTTGGTGACACAGTTGTGTGGGGGCTGAGAGAGAACTTCCACGTTTAGCTTATTCTAACACACGTTGTGTGGCAGTGGGCTGTGGGGGAAAGCAGGCTATGAGGGTTCACGCTGGGATGCAGGCTGTCTACATGGTCTTCCAGATGAAGAGAACCTGTGAGCGCCATGAAAGGACTTCCCCAGAGGATTCTGACACAAATTCACATTTTATCAGGATACAACCATAAAACTAACAGTAACAGACTTCCACTCTGTACTGCAGATATGCAGCCTATAGGAAGTCAGTGACAATAACTTGTCTTACTGAGGGACACAGACAACACCATGTTTTCCTGAACATCCTCAATTTTCTGACCCTCACCCTGGGGTACTGCGGCCACTGGGTGGTCCTCCCACAGTGGTGGAATGCACCAGAACCTTCTTGATTATGAAAAAACAAAAGTGCTTCTGGGGGTTAGGGTTCAGGCCTGTAATGCCTGGTACTCTATAGGCTGAGGCAGGAGAATGGCCTGCATGGGTTACAGAGTAAAGCTGAGTAACTTGAGAGACCAAGGGGTGAGGAGATAGAGAGAGAAAGGACCTGTTCCCTGTCTCAAAATAAAAAGTCAAACAGTAGACTGGGGTACAGCCCTGGATTCAATTCTAATGCCACATGGAATGAATGAATGAGTGAATGAATGAGTGAGTGAATACGAGAACAGCTCTGGTGGAGCTATCACAAGGCAAAGAGGACATTCTGAAATGGTCTCCTAGGAAATACAGACATTTCCGATGTTCCTGTTTACTCCTGTGACCACGTAAATAGAAGCTTCACAAGTTGAGACCCTGGGAAGGAAAGGTCACTCGGCTTTCTTTACTGGAGTTTGCCAGAGTTAGCAGACACCCACTGCCAGCTACTCAAAGCCTGTTCCCAAGGGAATAGTCACTGGTGGTTCTCAGTGTGAGGTGTACCTTGTGCACGCTGGGAGCAAAGGCAGGACCCTCTGCACAAGGCCAGCCCCAGATTCTGAAGTCACAGCAGACGGCACAGACCACAGACAGATAAGACTGGCCAAGCATGGATTTGCTGAAGCCGCATTCTATTTTAGTACATGCACTGTCTGCTGCGTTGGTGACTAAGATGCTGTGAGGAAGAAGAATGGCAGCTAGACCAGGGCAATGTCAACACCCCAGGCCATCTGTCTGTCTGCAGAGGACAGCAGAAATGCAATTTTCCAAAATAATCTTCCCACACACAGGGGAAAGCTCTCTCCATGGAGTAATGCTCACAGTAGGGTCTAATTTCAGACTCAAAAACATTTTCTTGAAACGTAAACTGTGTGACTCAGTTTCTTTTCAGGTTGGTTTTATGCAAGCTTCATCTTTATCCTCCTGAAATCACCATATAGATACACAATGTCTTGAGACAGGACACCTGGCTCTCATGAATCCCAAGTCTTCTCGCTGTCCAACACAGTTCCAGGGCTAGCCAAGCTTCAGGGCCACCAAGAGAGCCCCAGCTCCACTCACAGTGAGTGGGGAGACCTCCCAGATGATATGGGCGCTCACAGGGAACCTTTAAGCAGCTTATTCTTCACAAGCAACCGGACAGCTAACTTCAATGGTCATAGATTTACACTCGTAAAGTGTATGGGAATTTAATCTGTTTCGACATGGAGCTATGAAATAAAAAGTTGCTAAGATCAGGACTAGAGAGCAACGTACTTCTTCATTCTGCCTGGAAGGGCAGAGTGCTAAGACTCAGACTGCTAAAAACTATCTTTAGGGATTACTGAAAGGGATATAGATACGTGATAGTGGTGTCTTCAAGCTGAGGAGTTCAGTGGGGTGGAACATGCAAGCCAGCTTGCTTATGTGACATCCCCAAAGGCGTCTGATCCAGCCATAGAATGATGCCATTGAGTCATGTGAGAAGCCCTGGCTCTCGACTTCCCTCCCTCACTGTGGCATCCTCCCAGCCCAGAGTTCTTATGGTGAACCAGGCTCCACACCAGGCACCAGGGGGACTAGCACAGCCCGCATCAACACCCAGCACACACCAACATTTCACCACCTACAGTGGCACGTACCACACAGCAGACAGGTGGATGGGCTGTGGGCTGGGCAGAGGCAAGTCAAGGTCCTGTGCTTCCCAAGATGGCAGAGGCCTCTGAAGACTATGTCTCCTTTCTGGGTTACAGTCTCACTTCCTACTCCTTTCTTGCCTGAACTTCAGGACAATGGCCTCCGGTCTGCTAGACAAAGGCTCTGGTCAAGGCTCCCCTTCCTGGGCCCGACCCCCACAAGATTCTCTGTCAGAGGCCCGCGGAAGCTGGAGGAGTTTTCCTCCCCTGACCTACTGCACTGTTGCTGCCCAAGTCCTGATACTGAGGGAGCAGCCAGCCAGCCTTCAGTTTCCTTCTAAGAAAATTAAAACAAACCAGGAAGAGGAAAAAACTGAAGACCTGAGCCCTTAACCACCCACTGTGCTCACAACAGCAGGTACAGCTGTAAGAATGGGGTGCTAGAGGCCTGTGAGTGGAGGGGTGATGTTTCAGAGGCTGGACATCACAGAACGCATTCAGGCAGAAAAACAAAATGGCCACTAAGAACAAGCAAGACCCCACATTCACGGCAGGTTTTCAAGACACAGCCACGTGTGCTGAGGACGCAGGAGTTCTTTCCCTCAGCTAAGCTGCAGCTGTGGACACCAGGAAGTCAAGAGCACACGCAGGAAGAGGCACAGCAAACGCAGTCTCTCAGTACAAGAGCTCTATGTGCTATGTTCAGGTTCACCAGGGCTCCTCAGGAGGATACCAAACTTTATTTCCAATCCAAACTCAAGGACTAACATGGATCGGGTAACCTTGAGTCAGCCGTGGGCTAGGAAGAGTGCAGTTTAGTGCCAGAGGACTTCTCCCTGAATTCCAGCTCCAAGTCACAGAAAGGTCTACACTACTCTAAACCTGCAGAGTTCCCAGAGATGAAAAATGATACTCGGCTTTTTCTGAGTCTCATTCATCCTGTTTCTCACTATGTGACAGTGGTTCACTTGCAGGGCCCTGGGGACCCAGAGCTTGGCTATAATGAATGAGCTGTGCTAACTGGAGGCTGTGTCCTGGGCAGCTTCATTCAGCTCAAAGGAATTAAACCATGGCAGTTCGAGGACAGCACCCGGACTGTCAGGATGAGCGGGAGGGTGGAGGGAAGTGGAGAAAGCTGCTAGAATATTCTATAATTAGTGGAAAAGAAGGTGAATATGGCAGAGTAGAGCGACGCTCCCTCAGATAAAGCCAGCTGTGCTCCCCAAAGCCAGAAGGTCCACCCACTTTCCAGTACTGTACAGCAGGCTGAAAGGGCCACACTGCCCACTGCACCCTTAGACCAGCTGAGAACACCATTTCCTCCAGGGCAGAAACTTCTCACCAAGATGCATGAGTAAGCCAGGCCCACTCAACAGGCACACAGCACAAGCTGTGTCTGTCCACCCAACTTTCTAGTAGCCATATGGAAAAAAATAGAAAGAAATGCTAATTTCAACAACACAGTTTGTTTACCACCTCTATGGAATGTCATTTCAACTCGTAAAGAGTCTTTTCCAGAAGACTCTGCATTCTTTCCCATCTGCAGCACACCTCCATCAGGACAAGCCACTCTTACGTGCTCAGCGGCCTTCAGTCCCGCAGCCTCCGTGGTGGCCATTTGTAAAGACTTTCATGGTCTTCACAGGAACGCTGACACCAACACTCAAGCAGTTCAGCTCTGACAAGGTAATCTGGAGGAGCTGCCCAGGAATGCGACATGCTTTGCAAATGTTAAAGCAGGTCTCCAAAAGCCACGTCTTTGCAGGCACAGAGAAGGCCTTCACGTCTCAGGGTCAGCTCCATCCTCCCCATGCATGCTCCTGTGGAGCTTGCGAAAGCCTCACTCTTCATTTACACAGCTATAAAATGGAGTGGCTAAAATAAATCTCAGGCCCAAATTCGGTCCCCAGGAATTGAATGATAACACAGAAAGGTGATGTGATAATCTGTTTCAAAAGAGGCTGGGTTCAGTCCCACCTCCCTTACCTGTTGCTTCCCCTGCCAACTTCAAGCAAACTGGAAGAAAATTATGAACGGCATTGGCTCCAAGCAGAGCCAGCACCCCTTCCCCCCAGTGCCCTTTTGAAGCTGATGTCCTGTCTTACTCCACCTCGTGAAAGGAGACCACAGTTTGAGTAAAGGCAGGATCCCATTTCCATCACAGAGCCTTGTAGACAGTGATAAGGCATTGTCCTGAAGGGGGACTGACAGGAGGGTCCTGTGTGCTGACCTGCCGCGCAGACAAGGCTTCACTGGGCATTCCTCAGGCCTCCCCGGGGCTTACCTTTGTGGTTGAAGATTCCCTCCATCTCCATGCTGCTTCGGGAGTGGGCGATGCACAGTGAGCCACAGGGTACGAGGCCTTCTGCTGCAGGGGACCGGTCAGTGGTGCGTACCAGACACCAGTCAGGCTTGTCGTGAGGCCGCTCCAGGACCTCCACGGTCTGGCCACGCCGAATGGTCAGCTCGTTGCTGTTGCAAGCCGTGAAGTCATGGATCACAACGGTCAGCTCACAGCCGCCAGAAAGCTGAGAGGGACGGACAAAGAGGGACAGGTCAGCAAGCAAAAGCACTGGAACCGACAGGGCTGCCAACTTGTCCAGGAATGCTACCTTCTGCCTGAAATTCCGCAGTAGGGTTAAAGGCATCCCTGGAACGGGGCTAAGGGTATGTTCTGCCACTCCTCTTTGGAGTCATCAACTGTCACGCTCTTTCTCTCCTTCTCTACGCGGGGAGTTTTCTAATGAGTTCACCGTCAGTCCACTGTGATTTCTCATGCACTTCCAAATCTCTTTGTACCGAAGACACTCTAGCTCCCTCTTTAAAAATGCTATGTACTCACCGTTAGACTTAGAACAAAGTAATAAAAACTGCTTAAAGATTGTTGAGGGACTAATCATGAAATAGACTGTAAAGTGAGATGAAGTTCTCCAGACTTTCACAGTGGTGAGGGAGCACTCCCCACTGTAAAGCACACAGGCTCTCTGAGCATCCCTTGGATCAGGAAGGGAACAGTGCCAGAGGGACACTGAAAGGCCGCCAGGCACTGGCCCTGAACCGCTTCTCCTCAGGACCCTCTGAGGACTTGGCTCCCTTCCTGTTCCTAGGTTTCATTCCACTTATCCCTAAGGAATCTTTATGTAGTTTTTATTAGTTTTCTGTAAATTCAACTGTGAGCATGCAGCACTTTTTGAAGATGGAGAATAAATGTCTTAGGTGGATATCTAGAACTCATGAAAACCACTGCAGATTCTTACAGTGCCTTCTCGGTCCTCTGCCCTTGACTCCAACCTCAGATCTGGCCTTCCACACCAGCTTGTGCTCATCCTTCAACCCCTAGTTCCCTTCTCTCTGCTCACTATGCTCACTCCTACCCAACCCCACTCCCTGACTCATGAAGACACACAGATGACCTGTGTTTGGAAAACATGAATACAATCCTCCCACTACTGCCGGCCCTTGAATGGCTTGTTTCCTGGTGGGTCGACCCTTTGGACCCTTAGCTCCTTGGGGACAGGGTGATCAGCTCTTATATAAGAATCCTTTGACTGGCTTTCCCTTCTCAGGATATCCCCAGGTTACATCTCTCCTGTTCTTCCCCAACCCCATTGGGATTCTGTAGCCTCACCCTCATGCTGGCATTCCCAAAGACCCAGCAGCTGATGACCCCACGCTGCCGATTTTTCATCCCACCAGGGAAGCCGGGACATGATTCATAATGTCCCCACTTGTGTTTCTCTTCCGGTGTTCCTTTCCGGAAGATGCTATCACCAGCAAATCACCCAACTTATATAAATCTCCCTCTTCCTCCAGGAGTTGTCAAGAGGACTCCAGGGTGGCTTTCCAATGACTTTCTTCCCCTGCAAACCCACACTGGTTACTTCACTTGAGTTTCTGCAGTGATCCTAGTGCTCGCCCTGTGTATTTCCAGTTCCCTGTTCTGTCCCATCGAATAATGCTGTCAGGATGACCTTTTAAAGGCATGGATGTCCCTCTTTAAAACCTTAGGTACTTTTCTTTTCTCTCTCTCTCTCTCTTTTTTTTTTTGATATGGGGCTTGACCCTCCATCTGCCTTGCCAGGCTTATATGTTGACAGACACCTCTGAGATGGGCCCTGTGCATCCTGGGTAGGACCACCATCCCTGTGGTCAGAGCTTCTGGCATCCATTTGCTCTTCTTCCCCATCCACTATTTCTGGGAAGCTGTTCCCATGTCTGCCGTCCTTAGGGCCTTTTCCTAAAACAACTTATACTTCAGTTTTGAAATGAATGGTGTGTGTGTGTGTGTGTGTGTGTGTGTGTGTGTGTGTGTGTGTGTGCGCGCGCGCACACACGCACGTGCACATTTGTCTACCCTCCTCTGCAGGAAGTAGGTGCGTGCCACTGTCCTGTGAATCTCTGTGTCAGGACTGAGGGCAGAGAGAGGGCTGGACACCAACACTGCTGCCAGAGCAGGCCCTGCAGATTACTGCAAGATTTATGTACCCATGGGGTGCAAAGGCCACAGAGAGTGTAGGAAGAGCTCTCCTACACACTGCTCCACCCTCTTCCCAAGCAGCCTGTCTTAGGAGAAAGTCTGGGGATTCAGAGTTAAAGTCATGTCCGCCACACAAAGGACAGAAACAACACAGCTCTTCCCACCATGAAGCACCAATCCAGACACAATGAGCATCTTTACCAGGTCTCAAGGGAAATTCACGATTGTTTAAGCCCCCTTCAAAATTTTTACAAACTCCTTTGTGGGAAAGCCACAATAAAATTTATATTAGTCCCTGAACAGATAAAAAACGCCATTAAAATGCCAAATGTAGAGACCCAGCCTGGGAAAGAATTTCCCTCACAGAACCCCACGATATGGAAGTAGTTAACTCCTCAACAAAGAGGAGGAATGCTTCCTTTCCAGTGAAAACAGAGCCAGCCAATGATGCTGGACAATGGAGAGTCTGACTTGCCGGAGCCAGAGCCGGAGCCCTGCCCTCTGCCGGCCTTGGTGGCCCAGCCCTCCTGCCCCTGTGACTGCTGGCAGCCAGCCCCGTTAGTGAACTCTCCAGTCAGAGCTCCAGGCTTTCCCCAGAGGCCCCTGTTGCTGCTCTGGGAAGGACAGGCTGCACCCCAGCCTGAGCTGGCCGCTTCCTCTTGCAGAGTCTCATTAACTTGTCAGGGTGCTCGGGCAAGGGTGGGGATGGAGGGGAGGGCAGCCCAGGAAGGGAGTGAAGCGAGACTATATTTTTGGCACTTGCTTTTTTTTTTTTAAGACCCTTCCAGAGTAACCAAAAAGGATTAGAAACATCTGTGTACTTGACAGAGCATAAGAAATAAAAATCAACCCTGTCCTGAGAAAGAATCATAAACCATGTTAAAGACATGCAAAGGCTTTCCAGAACTTAAGAAAACAGAGTGCCAGAATAGTATTTCAAAAAGTGCTAAAATTATCACCCCCACATTTTCACATCCCTCAGTCAGTTGGCTTTGCCCATCAGAAGAGATAAGAACCTACAATTAAGGTTAGGAATTAGATAAATGTTTCCCTGAAAAGAAGTGTCCTGTAGACTTCTGCTTCAAGCTTTCCAATTAAGAATTTATATTTCAGTCCAGTGAGACAGCTGCTGGTTACCCCACAAGAAAACGCCACAGGGCACCACTGGAGAGAGCCTGCTGGGCCGGTCACTGCGTGGTCACTGTCGTGGTTCGTAGACTTTACAACCGGGTAGGACTACCGACAGCTTTTTCCCTTGGCAGTTTGCGTAGCCCCTCCCTACACTATGAGAGCCAGTCCTAGGGGAAGAGGCTTCCAGGTCAGTTCCAGATCAATTCCTCCAAGTCCTGTGTCCAAAGTACATGATGTCTTCAGCAACAGGGCCTTCCTTAGCTTCAAGTTCTGGGGTATGACAAAGGGCAATGGCAATGTCCTATATTGTTTATTTGAGGGGGTCTCTTGGACCCACAAAAAGAGGTTTCTCATGCCTGACACTGGGGTTGTGTTATATGGCCTGTTCTTGGGAGGAGCACTATCATCCCATGTGGTGTGACTCCACATAAACTATATGCACACACACATATTTTATACCTGTATTTTTATTTTATGTGTATGAGTGTTTTGCTTTTATGTATTGTCTGTACCAGGTGCATGCTGTGGCCACACAGGCCAGAACAGGGCATTGGGTCCCCTTAGGACTGGAATTACGTTTGTGAGCCACCATGTGGGTGTCAAGAATCAAACCCAGGTCTCCCAGAAGAGCAGCCAGTGCTCTTAACTGCTAAGCCACCTCTCCAGCCTCTGATTTATGTATTTTTAAGTAACTTATAAAATGATGTTTCCCTGTGGCTTCTTCAAATATCCGCAGCATTATCCATCTCTCTTTCCTTCCTTAAACTTTGAGTTGCAAAACATCTCTTTAAAACAAAACTTGTTAAGTTTTCCGAAAGACATGCTTTTGTTGTTGCAGACATTTGTGATGATTTCTTGATTGATATTCAGACTTAAATTCCTAACTAGGAGTTTAGGTAACTATATGAAGTCTGCAGGGCTCTTACCCACTCCCAAGACCTGACCTGAGGATGTTGAATATGACGACAGTGTCACCATTCCCATCTCATCCACCTGGCTTCACAACGGCGGTCTCTTCTTTGCCAGCCACTTTCTGTGGAAGTCTCCACAGCATTCTCTTCACTTTGCACATTTTATAGACTTCTAGCATGAGGTCCCTGGCATATTTGCTTAGTTCAGGAATGCAACTTATCCCATGACTCACATTAGCCCTTGTGAACGTCACTTTGAAAGACAGAAAGAAACATTTTAAAAGCCTCTTCAACTTTTCACTACTGTGGTAACCAGTAAGTGTGGAGAACACAGCTGGCTTTCAATGGACCACAGCCACAGAAGTCACCAAGAATGTTCCTCCCTCCTAAAGCCACTGGTCTCTGAGAGGGCCACCAGGCAAGCCCTGATGACCTAGACCAAGGACATGAGCAACTCAAAGCAGGCATCCTTTCCCTGAACTCTCTCCAGCACAATGGAAAGTAAACATTGAGGTGTTTCCACCCTTCATCTTTTGGGCAAAGCCTTGAGAAGCTTCAACAATCTTTGTAGAATTGTTATCTTTTATGTCATGTTGCTGCCTTGTCTCAACCCATGGCTAAGACGCTCATACAGTGAATCTGGTCATGGGCTCCTTTGCATCCTCACACCCCACCCTGTACACTATAACAAGGCAGTTACATGTTATAAGAACACACAGTTTAAAAAAGACAAAGGCCAACAGACCTGGTTTGAATCACCAAGCTCGGCATTCTGAGCAAGCTGTGCTGAACAGGGCTAGAGAGAAATGGTGTGGGGGATGATGCTGTCCTCTCACAAGCGATTCTGTTTCCAGAACCCAGGGCCCCAATGTGTTGGAGATCAATAGCAGTGAATATCTGGCCAATTTTGCAGGAGCAATTCAAAAGGAAAGGCGGGGGTGGGGGGTGCGGGGTGGGAGGGTGTGGTCTAATAAAGACCATTCCTCCTAGAGAACAAAGTGTATCAAGTGTTGTTCCCCCAGTCCCCTACAGTCAGTAGTTCAGAAACTCTGTAAAGAGTCCTGTGGCTTCATGCAGGCTTCACACAGAGCAGACCAAACAAGGATTGCTTGGTTTCAGGGGATTAACAGAGTACAGCTCCACTGCAGGCCATGGACACAAAGCAAAGACAGCCACAGGCAGCCAGAACAAACCCGGAATAAATGCCATCATGCCGCAGGTTCTCACTGCTGCTGGGCTGCTTTATGGAGGCTGGCAGATCCGCCCCCACCTTAACAGTATGAAGGACAGCCTCCCAGGCTCACACTAACTTGGAAGCCAACTTCCTTAAGGCCAAGGTCAAGGAGATGTGTTCCTGAAAGCCCTCTGCTTAGGGTTTAAAAACAGGATCTGCTATGGAGGGCACTCATGGACACACGTGAAAGACCACAAATGGTTAAAATACCAGATTCTGAGGTGTAGCTTTTTAACCATAGTTCTTTAAAAAGCAAGAAAGTAAATCAATAATACACATCTTCAAGACCAGCAGCCACTGCTCTCCATATTTATCCTTCCTTTGTTCTTTACTTGCATGATCACACAGGGCTTCTCTGCTATGACTAGAAATTGTGGAAGGTTTCCTTGAGTGAGCTGAGTGTATGGACGGCAATGGAATATTAGTTGTAAAAGGATGAATTTAGAAGCTACAGCTAAAAAAGCAAACTGACTATAAAACAAAACAAAACAAACAAACAAAAACCATCAGAGAGGCAGCTGTGAGGTGGGCTTCCAGACTCTGCCAACAGGACCTGGTCAAGGCTGCCTTTCCTGTGCGTCTCATGCATCAGGGGATATGGGAGCATGCTGAACAGGCCTGAGAAGCCATAGCAGCATGCAAGTCAAAGTTCTGTGGGGGTGGGGCTGGGGGTGGGTGCCGGGTGTGTGTGTGTGGTGGGTGCGGGGGAGGGGAGGATGAGGGCAGGGGAGCCCAGGAAACCTCCCAGTGACAATTCTATCTGAAGACAACTCTCTGCTGGATTTCCTCTCTTCATCTTTAAGGAGAGGCACCAATCTAATTAACAGATTTGAATCCAAGAAGCTTTTTCACTCAACTGCACCCCTCTATCGGATGGAAGAGCCTCTAGTCTGAATTTAAGGCTTACTATCATGGTCGATAGTAACTATGGCCATGCCATGTAAAATTTACACGAAAATATACTTTTTGGTCATCTCTTTTATCTCTAATCAAATGTATGTCATCTCCCTCCTCGCTGTGTCAGAACACTTGACAAACTGGACATAAGGAGGAAAGGGTTAATCCTGGCTCACACTGGGAGGTGATACAGCCCATCCTGCTGGGGAGGGTGTGACATCACAGTTCAACCTGGCTTGGTCACACTGTGCCCAGTCAATAGGCAAAGAAATGAGCACTTGTGCTGTGGCTTCCTATGCTTCTCCGTTAAGTCTGGGATGCCAGGCTACAAGGTGGCACCACCTACACCCAGGGTTGATCCACCCTACTCAGTTCAAGCTCTCTGGAGCATCTGACGGCAATGTTCAGAACTGTGCCTCCTAGGTGATTCCAAACAAGTTGACCATGCAGACCAACAGCACACTAAATTTAATTTAAAAAACAGACAAACCCCTGCCTTTTCTTAGAACTCAGGCTTTCGAGTACAGGAGTTTTTATTTTCTTATTTCATTTTACGAGAGCCTTTAAAAGGTCATCTGAAAAATACATCTGAAAAGTACTACAAAAATGGCAGTCACTTAGGAAGTAGAAGAACCGTCAGGAGAAGGAAACACATTGCACAGGGAAGCCCACAACAGGTGATCACGAGTATCTGTGAGCGCATGGATGTACTGTGTGAACATTGTATGTTTAGTGTATGTGCGCATTGCCACAACGCAGCTAATTCAGGGAGATAGGAGAATGCTAGCTAGGAAACCATACTGAACAAGAGATTCTCTCTTCTGCAGTAGCTGTGCCCATTCAATACGTATTATGCTGCAGGAGGGCCACCGAAGTGCATAAGCCAGGCACTGAAGCTGAGTAACTCAACTGCAGGACTGACGACTATAGTTCTTGTCTTCATCCACTGTGCCTGGTGTCCAGTCAGGAAAGTGAAGTTGACGGACAGTTGACCTGCGCTGGCAGTGATGGAAGCCAACGGTACCACTGGCAGGGAGCAGGAGGCCCCTCTTATTGCAGAGACAGAGAGCACTAATATTCACGCAGGGCCCCTTAAACACTGGGTGTGGTGTAACGGCAGGCTGCAGTTCCAAGGCTCATGTACTATGAGCGGGGCAGCACTAGCCCCATGAACACAGGCGGACACTGGGTAGAGAGCAGTTACGGACCATGCCCAAGTTTGGTGAGGAGGAAAAGGCTAAGGATAAGCATGTCCTCATCCTTAAGGGCTTGCATTTGGGCGTGCGCCATGCTCTGAGTAGAGGTCCCAGAGCTCCCCCTGAGGATCCTGTGGAAGACTTTGAAGCTCAATGACCCAATCCTATTATGTGTGGAAAATCTAGCCCCGCTCCAGGAAATGTGACATTCTGAGCAGGTTGGGTGGGCATGTGCTTTCTCTGAGTAGGGCTGGAGAGCCCTGACAGCAGGCTGCTATCAGGCACATACTGAGTACAGTCCTTCCTCAGCAACCAGACGCAGCTCCTCTTGTAAGATTGTCAGGGAAGTCATATTTTAAACTGTTCTGGCTTTAGCTACTTTTCAGACTACCTTGACAATAACTACAGAAGTCCAAAAAAGTTTTTGTACTGTAGGGTCACGTGACAGAAAACCGAGCTTTAAAACTGCACAGAAAGTAATATCCCTGACACGGGGCTTCAACTTCATTAAGAGAACTGTCACTACATACTTTTTAAAATATATGCATCTGCCAGGTGGCCGAGTCAGATGTCTTTATCCCAGCACTCGGGAGGCAGAGCCAGGAGGATCTCTGTGAGTTCGAGGCCAGCCTGATCTACAGAGCAAGATCCAGGACAGGCACCAAAGCTACACAAAGAAACCCTGTCTTGAAAAACCAAAAAAAAAAGTGCATCCATAAAAATAAGATATGTGGATTCATAATTCCTGTTATAAGCTTAAGTTCCTGCAAAGAACCCATTTCAGCTGAATCATGCACTCCTTATAAAGAACTGCATACTGAGGGTCTCGGGACAGTCTACAAGCTGGCCTGGGCGGGTTCTTCCAGATACCTCATTCTTACTTTGGCCATTTTGTTCGATACCCACACTTCTCTCTCTCTGTCTCACGACACAGATTTTGTTTGAATGCTAAGAATCGCAGACTAATGTGGTGGGAGTGAGGAGATAATCCAAGAGGCTTCTTTAGTGCCCTCCAAACACTCAGCTCCACAGTCAGCCATGCTGTAAAAGAATAAGGTCTGGAAGACACCAGATGATTAAATCCACATTCCGTTTCTGGCTCTGCTGCTTCATCTGGCCTCATCTCCTTGGGGTCCAGGGCTGGATCAGCACCCCCTCCCTAGCTCAGGAGATGGCTCTGCTGCTTCATCTGGCCTCATCTCCTCAGGGTCCAGGGCTGGGTCAGCACCAGGTCAGCACCCCCTCCCTACCTCAGGAGATGCGCCCAGGGCAGTGAGGTAAGATTCTGGAAAGCATTTGGTTGGTTTTGGAACTCAAATTACATTTTCATAAGATCATTTTATCAGCTTAAGTACCATGAATATCAGCAAGAATTGGTGTTAAACTCACATCTGGAACAAAAAAAGTGACATATTTGAAAAGTGATGTTCTCTGAATAGGAGATGGGCTTGTGGGACAGGGTTTGTGTCCTGATCAGCCTAATGGAGTTGTGCCCTGGAGAGAGGGTGTCTCCGGAGCCCCTCCTCAGCTGACTGCTGTCCTAAACCTCTGGTGCCTTGTCTGAGGATTACTAACAGCTCTGGCAGACAACTTCCCTTCAGAATCCTCTAAGAAGCTAAGCACAAAACATACCCCCACCCCATTTCTGAACTGGAACCAAATTCCATGACAGCAACTAACTCAAAACAGACATGATAAATTGAGTCAAATAGGCAGAATATCTGAAGTTATTTCCTTGCCAGGAGCACTGGTCTGCATCATCAGAGGCTGCTTACATATGCAGTATGTAGGGTGGAGAGAACCTTGAGAGCCATAAGAAGCTGTCCTCCCTAGAGACCAGGATGTGCTGGAGAAGCAGAGCTTACACCTTCTGCCTCAGGAGATGCAGCTCCTTACCTTCAAAATGCGTTCTTTTGAATCATCTACAAGAGCCCAAGTGGAATGACTAAAAGACAGAGCAGAGAACCCTCAAACACAAGCCCAGCGGGGTGCAAACACTCCTGCCTTCGTATTGACTAGTGAGTGTGTCTGCTCTGAATGACCCGTCCTATGTGGCCATTCTAATCCCCAGCACAGGACCAGAAGGGAAGACTACTCAGTTCTAACAGCAGAGGTACACAGCTCTTTTTGTCCTTCACAGCTATGAAGGACGCTGGCCTCACCCAGAGGCACTAACGGAAAATGTGTCACCTTTGTAAGGAAGGACTCGGCGTGCCACCACTTCAGGATGGTGAGGGTTACGGGGCCGGACTGGTGCTGTGAGTCCCATTAACTTCAACCACTTCCCAAAGCGGGGAGAGGCGGCCCTGTGGAGCAACCCTTCCCAGACTGCGGAGCTCTGGAACAAACTTCAGTGATAAAGCGATGGCTTTAGTGACGTCACCACTGGATGAAGAAAATGGAAAATGGTTCACTATCCTCACTGATAAAGTATGTAAAGGGGAGTTCCTGTAAATTCCAGTGTCCCAGAAGACCCTCAAGGCAAAACAAGCAATTACATTAAACCTACACTTCCGTAATAACTATTCTTCCTCACATATCGAGTAAAAACAGAATCTTCTTTACTCCCAGTTCACATAATCCCTATCACGTTATAACAGATGTGCCTCAGGGGACCAGGGCTGTGCTAGGGGAGGGGCAGTGTGCAAACATATCACTGAATGAAGAGCCTGTTCTGGGATGGGGAAGGCATTTCTATATTCACAACCCCCCATTTACTTGTTAAGTACCTAAAAACACAACTGATCTTGCTTCCTGGGACAACCTCCAGAAAAGCCCTTACCAGCCCTCCAGAAGGGAACGTTACATTCATCTCTTTGGCAATTTCATTCCAAAGATTTATTTCTCGTGAACATTAAAGCTGGTATCTACAGGAAATCTAGAGTTGATCCATGAGAGTACATCTTAGAACAATGTAAACTTGGCACTTGGGGGAAATTCTCGAAGGGCCAGTAACGTTGTCTGGATGAAAATGGCTATCCTTGTCATACTTGGCAACTGTTCGGTTTGTCTTTTCTTCCAGGTGACGGTCCCATAAACACTGACAAGTTAACTCATTCAGTTATCAAAAAGCTAAAAGCAAAATTCTCAAACAATGGTATTTTCTAATAGATTGTTTCCAAATGCAAACTGTAGTTTTCTAAACAAAATTTCTAAACAAAGTTCTTCATCACCAAATGGCTGACCATGCCACCCATCTTATTTCCTAGTGCTGCCACAGTGGCTAAATGTCTGCCGACGTGACTAACATGCCAGGCCTGAACACAACAAAAGGCCCATTTCTGTCTTCTAGTCCTGCCATGTGAGGTACTTAAGTGTTAGGACTTGCCATTCGGTAGATTCAAAATGTAGAATGAACAAAGTCCAATGGCTCACACTGGAAGGGCTTTGGAAATGGGTCACTCAGCAGAGAAGTATTTTAAATCTATTTCCTTCTGTCCTGGAAACTACAATGTGAAGCCTCAATTCCAAGTAAGACATACCCAACGTCTGTTTACTGCACTCTTGGAAACAATCACCCAGCATGGGCCTTCTGAAGACAGTGAGGCTTGGACAGGGCAGCCTCTGAATACAAGGGGCCTTCGAGAATCCAAGTCTCACGGTCACCACATAGCAATGAACCAGCTTGTACTGGGGAGGGAGAAACTGTGAATTCTGAACTGACACAGCTGAAAGGAAAATGCTTATGTATTTATTGCCTTCTTTTTTAGGAATCTGGTCTAGCATTTTAGAGCTAGAACAGATGCCCATCTCGGTAGGAACAGAACATTCATCAGACACGTCTACTGGTGTTGACGCAGAACTTTCTTATCTTCTGTCTACCACACGAACCCAGACTCCCAAGTTGTACTGTCAGTTTATTCTTGCAGGTCTTTGGATTCTACAAGAAATATCCTATGGTGGTCTGAAAGAAAATGGTCCCCATAGGAAGTGGCACTATTAGATGTGGCTTTGTTGGAGCAGGTATGGCCTTGTTGGAGGAAGGGTATCATTCTGGGGGTGGGCTTTCAGGTCTCCTATGCTCAAGCTACACACCCAATGTAGCACACAGTTGCTTCTGCTGCCTTACAGATCAAGATGTAGAACTCTCAGCTCTTTCTCTACCACCATGTCTGCCTGTTGACTGCCTTGCCTCCTGCCATGACAACAATGAACTAAACCTCTGAACTGTAAGCAAGCCCCAATTAAATGCTTTCCTGTGTAAGTGTCGCCTTGGTCTGGTTTCTCTTCACAGCATAGAAACCCTATGACCAATCCTGAGACATTTGAGGACATTTTTTAAAGATGCACACCTGCATAAATGCCTTAGACAAAAGCCAGATCTCTCCTTTCAGTGGCCATGACTGTCAAAGGCCCAATCTAGTGTTCTAGAACTTTCTGTATTCTGTGTACCCCAAATCTAAGGGGAAACCTCAGGGTCCCATGGAGGATGTTAACGCTCATGCCTCAGACAAAGCTCTACATTTACAAATGGGGTTCTGGGTAGAATTTTATTTTAAATAATAGATTCGTTGGCTTACGAATAAAATGTAAAGGCTTAAATAAGGCAAACTGTCTTCAAAGATTCTGACATCAAATCATGTAATTGGCTGAGGGGTGGATAGGAAGAGTGGAAAGATTTCTTCTGAGTCCTCAGCATTAGTCTCACTTTAACCTCTAAGTCTCTGCCCTGCCGTGGAAGCCTGACCCCACTCCTAGACCTCAGCTCTTGTCTTTAAAACGCTAAAGCACCATACCGTGACCAAAAGGGGCGGTGCTGGCGATGGCTCACCTTATCACTGTCCAGTGTGTTCTGAGATGTCCGGGAGGCGATGGAAATGGTATCAGGTTGGCTGCTGCCATCCCCTTGGCTGTCCAGGTCCTCTCCATCCCTAGTGGAACACAGAAACACTCAGTTCCCAACACTGAGCTGGAACTGGAAAGGGCCATCTCCCAGCTGAAAGAAACCCACGTTGGACTACAACCTTCCCTACAAACTACAACCCTCCCTACAACCAGCTCCTACAGATGATGGTGAACCGTTCTGCTGGCTTTATTTCAGAGTTGTTTATTCTGAGTCGGAGTCCTGTGCCTGCATGTACATGTGTATACCATGTGCATGCCTGGTGCCCGCAGAGATCAGAAGGTTGGGAGCCACCATGTGAATACCCGGGAACAGAATCCAGGTCCTCGGCAAGAGCAATAAGTGCTCTTAACCACCTCTGTGGCCTCATGCCATCCTGTGTTGAGTGCAACTTTTGGCTTGCCGATATGGTAAGTGCCTAACATATCTTCTCACTGAATTCTCAACATAGTGAGCTCCCTCAACCCAGGTTCATTTCCATTTGAGAAATGGAAAAAACTAAAAAAACAACTGTTTCGAAGCCTTGGGTAAGATGAGGAAAGGAAGAAGGATTTGTACATGGCCTTTTGTTTGCTTCCAGCCAGTGGGGCCTCTTGTCTTGACAAAGCAGTTCATCTGCACCACACACACTCCAAGTGTTCAAGAAAAAATAGTGGTGATGGACCTTGTTCCCTCCCTGGCAGGTAAGCACTCTCATGAGAGAGCTACACACTCACCTCCTCCCCTTCTGCCTCGCTGCTGGTGCGGTTTTGGGGATGTGGATGGGTTCCTTCAGGGCTCCTCTCAGGTGCACAGTCCGCTCCTGTATCACCTCCCGGATGTGCTTTATCCAGTCCTGCTTGTTCTCGATACTGGATGCCTGTGGGGGGGGAGAGCCGTCAGGAGACGATGTCCTTCCCCAGCCTGAGCCCACCACACGCAGCTTTCCCTGCTCCCCAACTTTCCAAAGACCTTCTCACAGAAGAGCAAACACAACTCAGTTTAATTTACTATCAAGCAAATGGCTCTAATTTTACATATTTTCATTAAAATCATTTTTTCTTTTATAAATGAATGTGATTACAGATATCTCACTGTTCTAGTAATCCATCATCATTCTTCAGTCCCAAGACACGTTCGAGGCCCTGGGGGCTTATAAAAACAGATCCACTTCTAATCTGAAACCTCAATGAGGCCACTGCAGCATAACTTTGTTCTGGTCAGTGTCCAGGAACCATCAGCAGGGATGTGACTGAGCCCCTGATCCTGCTGCTTGTTCCTGGACTGCTGGGGTGACTTGCACTGGCCTCCATGGCCAGCTGAGGCACCCCAGATTATATAACCTACTCACCCCACTGGACCTCTACAAAGGAGCTGTGCAGGGGTGGGCACACTGGCAATGTGCCCAAGGCCACAAAGTCACACACGGCCAGTCACTTGTGGGCCTACCACAGCCCCATAACAATTTCACAAAGGTATTTCCTGGAAATGGCGTAGACAGATAAGCGCTCAGACAGCGGCAGCCCTATGAATGCACGGAGCAGCCCTCTGCTGGATTATAACGGTTTTCTAATTTCTGTCTGAAAAGCATTCACCTCCTCTGACATAAACATAACCGTCCCGAGTGATCACAGCACCTGTCAGTACGGCACAGATATATCATGAGGGAAGGCAGTGCTGGACTTCCCACCCAGAAGCTTGCTTTTGGAAACACAAAACTAAAGTCCACACTGAGGAGAAACTGAACCTGGCCACTCTCTTTCTACATAAACTGTGTTTACTGTCCTTCAGTCACTTAGAGTACTAATTAAAAAAAACTGGAGGGGGACTTTGAAAACTCCAGATCTAGTGGAATGGACATGGCTGACACAATCGTGGAGACTGAACAAAACAGGATTGAAGAACGTTCGGTACAGTTTGGAGACAATTGAGGAAAGCTGTAACTGTGTTTCAGAAATAAAGAAAACACCCCTGAAAATGGATTATTACATCAAGGGAGAGTAACTAAAATTTTACGGAAATAGTGTCAAACAAGTGGGACCTTTCAGTTAAGAAAAGGGGTAACTCACATCATACTTAGCACAACCTCAAACTGTGTAAGGACCTAGGGGTGCCGATTTTTCTCTTGACTATGCAAATAAAGACTGTCATTCTACGTTAGAACCTCTAGGGCTAACACATGATAACCGCCATTGTTATCACCTCCATGGTCATCACCATTAAGTACCTTATGGACTGGCGTCTATAACCTCAGCATCTACACTGCCGCCAAGTGCAATTGACACCTCTGTCTCCATGTTTATTGTCACTGGCATCATCGTCATCTCCATCCTCACCCCTTCACCACCTACACCATCATCTTTACTATCAACATCATCATCATCGTCATCTCCATCCTCACCCCTTCACCATCTACACCGTCATCTTTACTGTCAACGGCATCATCATCGTCATCCTCACCCCTTCACCATCTACACCATCATCTTTACTATCAACGGCATCATCACCGAAATCAGCACCACCCTTTCACCTCCATCCTCACTGCAATACCACTTCTAATCCGAAATCAAAGCACATGCCACTTCTGTTTGGCCCTCCTAAGAAGGCAAAAGGTATTATCCAAACTTCTCTAAAAATCTTGGAAAATTTTAGCCTTGAATATATTTTAACAAGTTTAAACTACAGAAAAAATAGTTACCTAAAATTCATTTGTTGGTGCACTTTATATTTTATGGGGGCTTATGTCAGCACTAACTAAAAACAGTCCACCAGGCGGGTCACATACAGCCACTGAAAACAACCCACTGTGAACATGTAAATAAAGGTCTTAGAAATATAGTGGTTTCCACAGTGGTCAATAGATTCAGCTGAGGAGGAGTGGTATTTCAGCTTCTAGAAATACCAAATCCAGATTTTAAAACATGCAAGAGATGTAGTAACTTAAGAGCCAGATATACACCAGTATCTCATCACACTCTGGCTCCTCTCAACAGCCTCAAAATTGTGAGCTACGGTCCCCAAAGCATCCCAAAATCACTTATGGTATTTCCAGACGGATCAAGATGGTAATTACATCTGTATGTTCTAAAATATAGATGGGGTTAGCACATGAGATAGCTTTAGAGTTCTTTGCAACTCCTAGGAAAAGTTAGTATACTCAAAAAAGAGTTTAAGTCAAAGCTTAAACACACAAAGTGAGTATGTGTATGTGTATGTATGCATGCACGCAGTGTGTGTGTGTGTGTGTGTGTGTGTGTGTGTGTGTGTGTGTGTGTGTATTTGTGTTTCACCAATCCCATCAGAGTGCAAAAAAGTCAAATAAAATGACACAGAATCTGTACATTTCCACAAGAAAACAGCACATATCACTACAAGAAACATACACATAGCAAGCCCCCCAGCTCTAAGTTAACATACCTTGAGGACAATTTTATTGTCTGACGTCGGTGTCCTCCCCACCCACAGTGCAAATTTGCAAGGGTCTCCTTCAACATGTTCTGTGACACCCAACTCTGAGGTCTGGAGAAAAAGACAATTAGATCATCAGACAACAGTACAATTCTGGTAGGATTAGAACACAGAAAACGAACAGCCTTTGGTTGCTCATGGCCATGATAACCCCTTAGTTCAGTGGTTCTCAACTTGTGGGTTGTGACACCCTCACCCCTTGTGGGTCGAATGTCCCTTTCACAGGGGTCACCAAAGATCACTGGAAAACATATACTTACATTATGATTTATAACAGTAGCAAAAATACAGTTATGAAGTAGCAACGAAAATCATTTTATGGTTGGGAGTCACCACAGCATGTGGAACTGTACTAAAGGGCCATTGCCTTAGTTGGCAGGAGGAAAGCTGACTGTTTTTGCCTTTGACTGCCTTTGAGCGCTTCTGGAGACTGCAATGGAGCTTAATAAGCTTAATAAGCAGAACGTGCTGAAAAAACAGGCTTAGAAACAAGCAAGGGCTTTTCCTAGCTCAAAGGGTCGTCCATGATCCCCTATGACCAGTGTCACAGCTTGACAGACGGCAAAAAGGGCTAAAATTTTCAGATTTCATCTGCAACGTTAACTTTTAGTATTCATCATGCACTGTAATACTAGGAGACAATCTCTTGTCTGGGGACATATGCAGAACACAGCATCCTCCCCCATGATCGAATCCACCCAATCTCTCCCTCCAGCAAGGGAAGTGACTCATGGGCTGGCGCTCCAAAGGTGGCCTCTGCAGGCATCTTAATTTTTAAAATATAAATTAGGCTAAGATGTATCAATTTCTAAAACACACAAGTTTGCCTCCAAGGGCAGATTCAAGCCAGCAGTAAAATTACTATCCAGCAAGAATGCACTTTTTAATTTCCAGCTGGAGTGTGACCTAACTGATGTAAGGCCACAGTGAGATCCAAATGATAATCAGGGTACCAGCCAAAGACAGTGGAATGAAACCCATTAGTAGGAATTTGCAGATTCCAAATTATTATTAAGAACATTTCCACACTTGGACTTCTATTCTTCTGGGGGTTTGCCGGATCTACAGATAGCACCAAAATTTGTAACATCAGGTCATTCAAATGTTCGATGTCTGTAAGCATCTGAAAGAGCTCTGACATGAAGACAAATGGATGGCACTCTGGTTCCTTTCCAGATGGTAAGCTCACCTTTACTTCATCTCCTTCCCTGTCCAGTCATTCCGAGGTGGCAGCCCTCTGAGCAGTGGCCTTGAGAAAGCTCAAAGTGCAGGGAACCAGAGTCTGTCCTGCCTTGAGCCTTCCAGGGAGCAGGCATTCAGTTGTACACAGCCATGGGGTGGCTAGTGTGGAACAGTAATACAATGGTTCCATGCTCCCTTCCCCAGAAACACACTGACATCAGATAAGAACCAAAATGTATTATGGGAACTCTATAGGTGTCCGCATGGGTAGGGCTGGGGAATCTTTCAAACATTATTTTTGATCACATATTTTTTCTCTAATAATGATATTTTGCTATTATAAAAATTTCAAGTTTATTCTCACATTTACTCTTCATAAATTAATTTCTATTGGAACAAGAAATCAAATCTTCATTATTATGCATTTGTAGTGAGCCCACCCAGCAAGGCTGACTGCATACATTTTGATGTTTATGGATTTAAAAAAATAATTAAAATGATATGAATGCTTGCTTAGGGCATCCAGACAACACAGTGTTTCTTCGTCCTGCAGTTAGAAGCTATGGGTCTCAGGAAGAGAATCCTCAAGTCCACAGAATACCAGTGTGCCCTCTAGTGGACTCAGGTTGCAGAGAACAGAACTGGAGAAGATAAAAACTTCACAATTCAGATTCACATTTTGGAGTAGTTTGGGAGGCAGCTAAAAGCAGCAAACAGGAATTCTCTCTCCCCACAAGAAGGATGCGGTCACCTTACTTGCAGAGCGAACTCTGGATGCCTATACTTACAAACAACTTGCTTTTGTAGAGGTACTTGCTTCTCCCACTGGAGTCTTTTACTTCTTTACTAAACACTAAGGACATTTCAAAAAGGAAGAGATGCCGTTCTCGACCCTTTCGAATTAAGGTTTTGGGGTCCCACACTTGGAAGGATTCCTGCAGGATGAGCTCTCCCTGAGACTCAATGTTTTCATCAAACCCTACAACATGAAACAAAAGCAGGCAGATCAGTTCACAGGGAAAGGACACATGACTCAGAAGGGAGCAACTCTATTTCATCTGTAAAACGCCTTCACTTAGTTTTCAATCTTGCTCCCTGACTCCAGGACAAAGGGCAATTCTTCCTAAAATATACTGCTTTGTCTGTATTTTCCCCAAGTTCAGAAACCTTCAGGGGATCCTCATAGCTGTATTCTTTACTTTCCACTCCTTTCTGTTGGCTTACATCACCTGAGGGCTGGTCTAACGCCCAGCTCTTTGTCCGTCCCTCACTCACAGACTCATTACTGCCCACATTCCAGCCTGATTCTTTGCCTCTTCAGTCTGAATGCCCCTCTGAGACCCTCTGCTCGGGTCCTAATCTGGTGGAGACAAAGTCACTAACTCATCTTCTGTGAGTCTGGAATATGCTGCATACGAATCAGCCTGGACCTGGCCACATGGCAGCCTCCCTGGCTACTCTTCAGTCACAAATGTGGCCACCAGGACTTAGCAAAGCAGCACCTGGGACAGAAGCTGTTCACGACCTCCATTTCTGTTTTTTCTTTAGAGCAGACACTCCCACTCAGGCGAGTTCTTCACTCGCCAGTCCCTTCACAGTTAGGAAGAGCTAAGCATCCCAACTCTGGGAAAGTGAGAAAAAAAAATGTATACTGCTGGTAGGGTTCCCTATCCATATGCTTCTCCACTTCCTGTGAGGTGGAATGTTTATGTGGTCCTGCAGCTTACTATGGCAATTACGGAATACATAGGATGGAGAGAAATGGGCCAGAACACAATCCTTCCCTTTGATGACATTATGAAGAACAGCTTTTCCATCATATATTTTATATCAGAGGGAGAAATATCAGTGTTGCTTGATCAATGAGTTTCTACTACAAAGTGGCACTTGTGTTCTAATTAATAAATTTCTTGAGGCTACCAATGTAATGGCATAAACTAGCACAAGCATTTGGGACAGGCCCTTTGCAATGCTAACCTTGACAATGCAACTTTATTAAACAGAAGCATCCATGCAAATTGGAATTGCTATGATACCTGTTGGACACATTTGTCTAATTTCTGTTCACCATGTCACATACTAAATTCAATCACTTCACCAGACATCTGCTTTGTGTAAACATCTAGCAGAGGATATGGAAACGGGGAAGTAACAAGATCTTCTATAACCTTGGGTCTCAATGTCTCTGCTCATCATTTACACCTCCATTAGCAGGAAAGCCAGGTAGCACTAGATAAGAGGTGGGTGACACAAAGCACTACTGGAGTGCAGAATGGTATGGCTGTTACCACATCAAGAATAAAGACAATTCATTTACACACAGCATCAGTGGAGATGATGCAGTCATACGTTAAGGATGTGATGTATCCTGTTACCTTCCAGCATGCTGAGGTGCATGGCATCATTGGCTCGCTTTGGCACACTGAGCATCACCTCGAGGCCGTCTTTAATCTCCCCCTTTCCTTCCTCACAGCATGTGAGCAGCTCCTGAGGAAGAGCAACACCGTGAACTAGCAAAGGGCTGCAGACATGCTCTGCCAGCAACATTGAGCAGATATCAGAAATCCATGAAAACTCAGGGTGCTCAAGAAGTAAACAAACTGGCCAACTGGGAGTTTTTCTTATAAAAAAGTGAATTACTCAACAGGCAACAGGCTTTGTTCTACTTGAATGCGGACAATGGAGGAAGACGGATCTAGTCACCGTGAGTCAGGACAAAGCTGGTGAAGCGGTCAACCACCACATCTTCAAAACGAGAAAATCAATTGTTACTGGTGTGTAAGGACTAAGCAGCTGCCGGGGACAACTGAGAGCCATGCTGGCGTCCAGCTGCCCTGCTGACCGCACAACCCCACGATGTCAACGTCTAGCTGGACCCTGCATCAGAACAGCAGCACACCACAGACTTCCTTTCCTCCGTGCAGGGTGCTAGGGAGGCTCCAGCGATCCTCTTGGAGGGATCTATGTGTGTAATTCCGCTTCCTGACTATCTGGAAGACCATCCGTCACCATGTGAGCAGGACAGTGGGAAAGCAAACTTAGATCCTGACAGGTCTGAGGTATTTCTTTGTGGGGTGTCAGGATGATCATTGGTCACAGTGACAACAATCTTGTGTATGTTACACACAAGATGGACATAGCAGTGTGGTCAGTAGTAAGCTTGGAGGGGCTAGAGCAGTGGTCTCAACCTCTGGGTCGAGACCCCTTTGGTAAACCTATCTCCAAAAATATTTACATTACAATTCATAACAGTAGCAGAATTACAGTTAAGAAGTAGCAATGAAATAACTTTGTGGATGGGGGTCACCACAACATGAGGAGCTGTATTAAAAGGTTGTAGCATTAGGAAGGTTGAGAACCACTGAGCTGGAGGAACTGCCAGCTGTCTTCATTTGTGGTCAGATATTTATGCTTCTGAGGAGCTGGACAGAAACTTCCTTAGAGCACAATGGGCCTCAACTCCTGCCTGTGCGGACAGCCTTCCCCACTTGGGAGGTCGGATGGAGTTTACTACTGTTCCCCAGTAGAACTTCTTGGGAAAATGAGAAAAGACTTAGAAATAGCACAATCTTAGTGGAAGCCTAGGCTAAGAACAAAGCCTTTAATTCTCAGTGTAACAAGAGCTAAACTTACAGACAAGGCACTTTTAGAGCCTTAGGATGCACAGGGGAAATTACCTGGATGTAAACAAACTAAACTTAGCCTTCTGGCATACTTCATGCTCACAGCAGCTACAGACATCTGCAGTGATGGTCATCAAGTCACTTAGTAAGATTTCAAGTACAGAAGTACACAGGAGAGGGGGTGGGATGTGGCTTGGTGGCAGAGCACTCACCTCTCATGTGTGAGGCCCTGGGTTTGGTCCCTGGCACTGCATTGTATGTGTTGGGGGCTGATGGTCGGGTGTACAGAGGAGTTTTTCCAACAGAAATGTCCCCTAATAGTATTACTTGTATAAAAGAACACAGCCACTTTTACGGTTTCTAGTTTTTAGACTGAGAGAACTTTAGGCGTCCTTAGCTTCAGTCTCCTCTGTGGCACCCAGGACAGCAGCTGACATAGTTGGGATTAGTGGACAGTCTACATGCTAAAGTTTCATACACTCCACCAGCAAAGGAAACATAATACCTTTGCCAGACAAAAGTTGTAAAAGAACTTTTAATGCAGCAAGAAAACACGCATTAATGACATAATGCATCTGTGATGTTTGTTCAATTTTATATTGTTGAAACTAATCATAATCAAAACTTTGTAAGGGCGATTTGGGGTATACTTATTTATAACAAAAAGCCAAGGCCAGTCTGACAGAGCACTTGGGGTCGGCATGAGCATGTTCTGTAAAACGTGTGACGAACACCTAACAGTTAAAGCAAGCAGCAAGAGGGCGGGGTGCTGTGGACTCAATGGAAAACCTGGCATGAGCCGGATCTGGGCTCAAAGCTGGCAGATATCAGCAACGGTTTCGGGTGTTTTCCTGACCCTGGGCAGCTAGTCTTCACATGTGCAGGTCAGCACTTCTGTGGGTTAAACACCTACAGGATGCGGTGTGCGGTGCCTGGCCCACAGTCAGCACTGGAGTCTAAGGATGCGCAAGGACCGAGAGCTGGCAGCTCATTTCTCAGTCAAAGGCCACTGTATGTAATAGGCAGGTGCCAACCATACCATCGGGTGCAACGAGGGAGTATGATCTTATGTAACTGCTTCAGTAAGAAACTAGTTAGGTCAAGAAATGCCAGTAAAGAAAACCACACACACATATACACAGAGAACAGACGTCAAAACAGTCACGTGTAACTTGGGAGACTCTGTAAACTGAAGAGGCTTCATACGTACTTTTAAAAGGAGCTGATACTTTGTTATTCGCTGAACAGGTTTAATCAGGTAGGAAGAGATGGAATTGGCTAACCCGTGCCGCTGCTGGATCTCCTATATTTAAATAAAGTGAAAGAGGGAAAAGCTTCATCATAGGGTCGTGCTATTAAAAATGACTGTAATACCACACCAGTGACAAGAGCTTGATCTACATCCATGACAAGTGTCTGATCTTGTTGACATGATAAACTCCTTTTGCTTAAAGGGCTGTCAAAATACCAGCACAAACTTCTCCAGGTCTACAGCTTTCCTCTGCATGGGAGGATGGCAGACCACCAAGCAGTAAGGGGATGCAGAGTATTGATTCCCAGGATGTCTACATGGACCTTTCTACTGTGCATCTTGTAATCAAGGTGCTTACAAATCTGAGGCTACTGTGCCGGCTTCTTCCCAGGAATGCTGTTCAGCACTCCATACGCTCATCAGTTAACTGGTAAAGCATGTGATGGGTATTCTGCAATGCTTGTTGCTGGGGAAAAGAATAAGTGAAGGGCTTGAGATGCCCAGAGAATGGAGGCCTATAACCAAAACCCTCCTTTAAAGTCAAAAGTAAGCCTGCAATGGACACCAAAGGCGTCTGTCTGTCAGGCCGGTGTAACTGCCTTTATTTTTTAAAGCTTAAGCACACAGGGGGTTCAAAAGTTATACTTTATCTATTTGGGGGCAAAGACATGCCATGGCACCTGTGTGGAGGACAGAGAACAACTCGTGGGGATTGGTTTTCTCCCTCCACCATGTGGCCAGGTGGCAAGTACCTTTACCTGTGAGCCATCTTGTTAGCCCAACAGTGTTCGTTTGTTTGCTCTGTTTTAAAGTTTTGGCTATGCACATGCTCCTGCTGCTTAGGCTTTTTACACTGTGGTCTGCATGGAGCTCTGGTACTGAGTGCCATCTAATCATGAAGCTGCAGGGGCATGTGGAATACGACAAAGAGAAGAGCATTCGGCTGGGCAAGGCATCACTGCACACTTAGTCCCCCCGAGCACACAGCTCTAACAGGGCACCCATAGCAGGCCCGTCAAGACAGAAAAGCTAAGGTTCAGACTTTCCGGTGAGAGATTCCCCCGCTACTCCCTGGCCTTGTGCACCAAGGGTGCGCAGCACCCAGCAGCGCCTTCTGCCGGGCATCCTCCGCCACACATCTGACTGGTTCTGAAACCCAATACATTTGACAATATTGTGTCCTTCCCCTTTTACACAAACAACTCCCTGCAGGACTTTTGAAAAGGAGAGGACTCATACTAAGTCTATCAAGCATACAGCTGACGGGCATCTCCTTGACCTGGTAGTCAGATCGCTAGGACTCTACTGGTGGGTCACTTTGGGAACTGCACGAGATTAGTAAGTTTCTATCTTTTATGTATAATCTTGTGTATAAGGTTAATGACTACTATAAGGAATAATTACAAGTGTATCTATATTAAAGACCTAAGTGTCTTATGCGTATATGACTTCTAATGCTTACAGTAGAAGCATTCTAAGAGGCACATATAAGAATATCCCAAAATAGGGGCTGGTGAGATGGCTCAGTGGGTAAAGGCACCTGACACAGGGCCTGATGATCCGAACACACGCAAGCTCATGCACTCGCGCATACACACGCACATGTACACACATGTGCGCACACACATGTATACACACATACACACACACACACACACACACACACACACACACACACACACACACAGTAATAAAACCATGAAATACCGTACTATAAACAGGAGAGAAGGAAATAAAATATTATCCTGGCAGTGTGGTAAAGTGTGAGTGTGGCTGCATGTTCTCTGTACTAAATTCGGTCTGGATGCTTTCATTAGGACTCTGCCACTTACGTCAAAATACGACCCTGCGTGCTCTAGTATCAGCTGGGTGGAATCAGGCTTGTTTTTGCAGTATGTGACATACATCTGGAACTTGTCTGCCTATAGCAAAAAAATAAAAAATTAAAAAATAAATAAAAATAAAATAAAAAAAGAGAGAAAACAAGAACATTTTATTTAGATACCTTCTCCCAAGCACAAGTCACCATCTGAAAACCTTTGACATGGGAAGTAAGTTCTCTAGACTAAGGAAGTGTGAGCCTCAATAAGAGAAACTGTGTCTTAGGAGGAAAGCTACGGCACCAAGAGGCATGGCCTGGGGAAGAGCCTCTTCCTTGAGCGGGACTGGGCCCCCATCCAGGACAAACCCAGCCTGAAGCAGAGGCTCAGCTTACTGAATGTTCTAGAAAGCCATCAGTACAATCCATAAGAATGCAACGGCATGTCCCAGTGGGCCCCAAGGGAGTGTCACTCTTTGAGGTAAAGTGCGTTTTTCCAGGTGCAGAGGAATCAGAAGATAGTAACTGAGAAGAAACGTGCGGCGCCCTCCCTGCTTCCTTCCGCCATGTGAGAGAGGATAGGGTAGCTCATTGGGGGGACGAGGGGGACGGGGAGGGGGACGGCGGCGGCGCTCTTTACCCAGGTGACAAAGCAGTGTCCCACATCCTCTGGCAGCTGCTCGTATTTCTCCAGCTCCTTTAGGAAGATGCTGGAGAGGAGAAAAAGATTATTGTTACGAAGGTGCTGAGAACATTTTACTAGTAAGATATGACAGAAAGGGAAAACGTCTCTGTCCTCTACATTTTAAAGTATAACAAAATCGGTAGCTCTTGACTAGGCCAAGTTACTGTCACTTTCAAGCAGGCAGTTTGGTCTTCAAATCCCTTCTAACAGAAACTTCAAACTAGCCACCTCCTCTGGGAAGATACCAGTGTGGGGTAGCTGGAAAGAAAATACTCATGATCTCACTTATAAGCAGAACACAGGAATCTAGAGTAAACGGTGGTTACTAGGGGCTGGGAGAGTCAGGAGGGAGCGTGGGGAAAGGCCGGCCAACAGACATGTACTTCTGCTCCACAGAGAGTACCTTCTGCTGTACACTTCAGAGATGTGAAACAATGACCACCACCACACGGAGTATTTCAAAGTAGAGGAAAGATTTAAATATGCACGGCTGACTGGTTCTAGCCAGACTTCAACCAAACCACTGACTCGGCTAAACTCAGCTGTACATCTTTTCTCATATCATCACAGTACCTAGATGTTAACAAGCCACTCCCCAGAGTTAAAAGCACTCACTTGTTGTGAAACTCGTAGATTTCCTGCATGTTCCCAAAGATGATGAGCTCTTTGTTGACAATACCTGGTGGGATCTCCTCCACCCCGCTGGTCATCTCCCACAGGTAGGTCTGGCCAGGAAGGAAGCAAAGTGATTTAAAAAAAAAAAAATCAACCCAAACTTTCAAGCAGCAGCCACTCTGAAGGCCTCTAAACAGGGACTCAGAGCTTATGAATAAATGCAGAGTGTATGTAAGAGTGGGCCCTTTTAGTAAACATAAAAAATGTGTCTTTTAAAAAACCTTAGTTCCTGCTAACACTTGGGAAGATTTACTATAGCTTTTAGCTTATTTCCAGCTCCAAATTTGGAATGAATCTCTGTCACAAGGTACAACAAACGTTCAGGGTGGGACCAAGCACCAGGCGCCATAACTGTTGGGCACATTTCTCTCAGGCTGCTGCTCTCTACAAAGAGAATGCCAGCCAGGCTATCCTGTGACAATTAAATGAGAGCATTAGTGCTGTGTCATCTCTGCAGTGAGCCAGCGCACCCTGGAACACCACGGAACACGGGGAACATGGGCCCTCTCCTGGCACTGTTCCAATAACCAGTACAGAGAGCAATAAAACAGCAAGTTCAAACTCAGTCGGAATGGACCAGCAGAACACTTACATCCATGCACTCCCGCAGGTCTCTTACATAAGCCTTTTCAGTCTGAATTAGTTCGGCCATTATGAACCTTGAAATAAACAGAATTGTCCAGCTCAGTTAAGTTGTATGTTTATTACTCTTTATTACAATCTATTTGTATGGAGATTTATAAAATAAAGCGGAAAGTCCAGAAGTATTATACCTAAAGTAATGGCGTGAGGGAGGTAAATCAAGAACAGACAGAGTGGCAGCCATCGACTAACTTCCACCAGAGCTCCTACGGCGACATTCAGGCTGCTCAGCTCAACTGTCGGCTACGGGTTGGCTCAGCAGTGCCTGAGTCCATACCCACTGGATTCCAGACACACTTTCCCTCCCTGTTCCCACTGAATGATAACCAAATCTCTCCTCACACTGCCAAATGTCCCTAGGCAACAAAAATACCAGAGTGGGAACTGGGTGGGGGGGGGGGAGATCTTTAGTTAGTAAGCATAGTTTACAAAGTTTTTCAACACCTACATTTGAGTTGTTAGTTTCCTCTACTACTGTTGGCAAGCCATTTGTCAAGCTAGGAAACGGAGGCACAGAGAAAACAGGACAAGACTGAACCATGTGACAGGAGGTCAGCATGCAGAGAAGTCGGCTGAAAAAGCCAAGTGAGGTCTCAGACACTTGACTGCAAAGCTCGCCCAGCAGCGTGTCTGCAGGCTGGCTGACACCCCTTCACCATCACAGGGAATGCTGGCTTACTCTTTCCTGCGGGCAGACTTCCGTTTCTCTTCGTTGAGCTCATGAGCAGCATCCCGAAGCTTCACCTCTGACCCAGGGATACTGGCAGGGATGATATCCAACTGAAGGCTTTTGCTCTGTGGAACGAGAGTCAATGAGGCCAGTTAATAGAGCGGCTGAGACGGCACAGGCCTGAAATCACCACTGGTCCAGTGTGTACAAAGCAATTCACCGATTTGTTGGAATCTGAAGAAATCCCCAGCGCTTTCTCCAAAGAGGTCCGGTACTTCTCCATGCGCAGAGAGAAATCTCTGTACCTCTTATCCACTGCGGTCACGCATTTTTTAATTTCTGCTGCATGGGCATGCCCTTTTTCACAAAAGCCATCGGCCAGCTGTATCAATAGCTTCACTCTCTCTTTGGTTTGCTGCAAAAACAACAGGAAAGTACTATGAAGCACATGGACCTGACTGCCAGAAACCCGAAGCACAGGGGAAATGGCATTATCTGCAGTGAGGCCCCAAATCCGTCCAGTCTGCCTCCCAGAGACTGTACTGGCCATCTTTCCTCCGCTCTTCCACAGTAAGTGATGTTCCTATGAGCTCAAAGTTAGAACTGAGCCTATCTGTCAAGGGTCTCCTCTGGTCAGTGAGTCTGCAGAATAGTGAGTGAATGCATGAATGCATGAATGCATGAATGCATGAATGCATGCATGAATGAATGAATGAATGAGGAGGTTCATGGAGGAGATTCTTTAGTCTGGCCGGGCGGTGGTGGCGCACGCCTTTAATCCCAGCACTCGGGAGGCAGAGCCAGGTGGATCTCTGTGAGTTCGAGGCCAGCCTGGTCTCCAAAGCGAGTTCCAGGAAAGGCGTAAAGCTACACAGAGAAACCCTGTCTCGAAAAACCAAAAAAAAAAAAAAAAAAAGAGATTTGACATTTTCAAGGAAGCAAGTTACTATTTCAAGAAACCTGCTTTTCTCAGTTAAACTTTAAAAATAAAACAAGATTTATCTATTTTTACTTTATGGGCATGGATGTTTTGCCTGCATGTATATTTATGCACCACCTGTGTGCCTGGGCATCAGCTTGTCTGGAACTGGAGTTACAGATAGCTGGGGGCCATTATGGGTGCTGGGAATAGAACCTGGGTCCTAGAGAAGAGGCTCTTAACCTCTGAGCCATCTCTCCAGCCCTGCTCATAAACGTTATCTGGAAAACCTTTATAGCAAATATTCAGACCAACTGAAAATTACTGAAGACAAAGTCAGATTTCAAACCCATCCTAAACCATCTTAGTTTGTAAAATGAAAGTTTTGAGCCAGAATCTCTGGGCAACCTCCCTCGCTGGAAAGGTCAGCTGTGACCTCACAGCACTACCTGGGGTTGAGCACTTCGTTCCCTTTACCTGGCCAGGTCCTCTTCTGGCTCTGTGTACAGGTGCTTCTGCCTAGAAGACTAATTCCCTAGACATCCTCAGAGGATGTCCTTCACATCTCTTCTCCAATAGAGACCACCTTCCTAACAGTCCCGTGGACACCTTCAAAGCACAGTTGTTCCAAGTCAGCCACTCTCCTGTCTTCTTCCCACGGTATAAATAATTTGTATCTTTTGTGTGACTGTTGTTAGTTCCTCTGGTGAGAATGTCACCTCCAGAAGCAGGGGATGTTATGTACTAGTATCTCTTCCACTGTGGTAAAGGTCACCCGAGGAAATAATGCTAACTCTGCATAGATAAATCTTTAAGGGTTTAGTATCTTAAGAGCTGGGAATAAATAAGTAAAAATGAAAATAGAGGCATATAGCTTGCCGACATTGATACAGGAAACGAAAGCACAAGGAGGTAAAGGAATACTTGTTTGTATGTAGTGAACACATCACAGACACACCAAGTTCCAGCAGTAACGCAGCAGCTAGTATTAATTCCACTAGACTAGTTACAATAGGAAAGACGTGCTAAATGTGAAGACTGGCAAGACAAGACATCTAAGTCTTCACTGCACAACTTCATTTCAACAGACAGAAGGAAATGCCAATCGGAGTCCAAGGCTTCTCAAAGCAGCTTTCCTTTGCCGCCCTTGCTACAAACCCTACCGCTTCCTTTCCTCATGGTTACCATGTTCGCATCTTATTTAACATGTACACTAGATATACTTTACCCGTTTAGTGTCACTGGCACCTATCCCAGAGCACCAAGTAGGGCCCAGCAGAAACAGAGAGAGCAAACCAACGGTGTGATTGAAAACGAGGCACCATCCAACTGTCCCTGGAACAGTTCCTTTCTCCAAACAGTTTAATTACTACTGGCACTTTAAAAATACATCCAGGAGGGGGCTGGAGAGATGGCTCAGTGGTTAAGAGCACTGGCTGCTCTTCCAGAGGACCTGGGTTCAATTCCCAGCACCTACCCACATGGCAGTCCACAATTTTCTGTAACTCCTGCTCCAGGGGATCTGACACTCTCACACAGACATACATGCAGGCAAAACACCAATGCTCATAAAATACAAATAAGTAACTCTTTAAAAAAATACACCCAGGAGGTTCAAAATCCTAACAATAAAATGGATATAAAATGAAAACTTGCCATGTGTTTTCAGCCTTAAGACTTTGCTCATGGTAAAGGACTGCTTCTACATGTTTATTTTTTTGTGTGTATGAATTTATCAATCTTTTTGTACTGAGTCAGATTTCGTATCATTCAGACAAACCACCCCACACAAGGAAAGAGTTTAGAAATCTGGTTGTTTCTAGCAATAAAAATCTGGAAGTTGTAGAAATAACCAGATTTCTAAAATACTCCTAACATTTAAGTTTCTGGCATTCTTCTGGTGCCAAGGAGAGATAGGAGACATGAACCCAATAAACTGCTTTCTAGAAGGCTACCCAGCACCACTGAAAAACAAGCAAACACTGGTTTGATGTGAAGTATTTCGGTGATATAGGAAATATTGTGAATATTATGGTAGATAATATTCACCCTCATTCTATTTGCTAACTCCAGTCACTATCATAGTAGGTAGTCATAATGCCCACGGAGCACAGAAGCATCGTGACGGAACAGCCTGCTATGCGGGCACCAAGGGGCGGGAGAGCTAAATTCCTGCGGTTGCTCTACTCACTCATCCTGATGAGTAGGGCGATGAGTCCCAGGAGGAACGCACAGCCTGTGCTCACACATGCTCTCTCAGAGCACAGCACCTGGCACTAGGGACATTACTGATGAGGACCAGGGAGATACGGGAAGTGACTGCAAGATTATAAGTAGTTCTGCGAGGTGGTGGTTTTCAAACCTCACTGTGTGCAAAGACTGCGTAGCGGGCTGTTCTGAATGTCCCCTCAGACCTCACCCTTGCAGAGCCCAATCTCCGTCGCCTGGCATGAGCATAGAAATCCACCCCAGAACGAAGCCTGGGAACTGGACACAGACAGTACCTGCACAGCACTTGGGAGAAATGGCTGGAGTAGGCTTGACAGAGGGACCAAGTCAAGAAGAAGTCTTAGTAAGACAGAGAGGTGGACATTTTCCCTGGCTTTATGGCTTTAACATCGAAAGTGCTCTAATTGTCACTATTCTAAGAGATGGGAGACTGTCCTGTTAGAGGATTCGATATGGGATGTGAGACATGTGATTTCTTATGGGGACGCGAAGACGGGGTGATGGGTGTGAGCAATGGCAAACCTCACTTCCTCCTGACAAACCAAGGAGCTCTCTGACTCAGCCCTCACCCACACCAAAGACCACACACGGCTAACAAGACAACAAGGCGCACGCTTTGCAAACTCATTCCCACCTAGCATCATGTTTAACAACAGCAATAGTTCTACAGACTTGGGAACCAGCATGGTCAGATGGTACCTATAATTTTAGATCTTACAACACACAAGAATTAAAGACATGCATACTACTGTCTTATACTTCCAACAGACCCACTCAAACTCAATAGAAAGAACGTTTAGGAATGATGGGAACCCCCACATGGGTTCTCCCAGTGAACAAGGTGGACCCATCGCTGGAAGCAACAGCAGTGCAGTCCCGGGGCTGTGAACAGGCTCTGGAGACAAGCACATGACCGGAAGCGGAGCAGTGGTGGAAAAGAGCTGGTTTTTTTTTAATCCACCTCTGGGTGCATCCTTAGGCACTTCCTTAACACCCTTTCAATCACAGGATCGTCAGAGAAACAATACAGAATTGTAACACTCACAGTATTGAAGATTTTGTCATCTGTACTAACAAAATTAGAACTATATGGCTGAATGTGCTATATCCAGAGGAAGGGAAAGCCACGGTCTGCACCTTAGATGCAGGACCAGTCTGCTCTCTGGGTGTTCTTGGTATCTCCAGGAGTGGGCATTTTCCACCTTGGTGAGCCCCACTCTCCCCAGCATTCCACCCAATGCCCTGGGGAACCAGCCCTCTGTAGCCCCAGTGCATGATGAACAGGACCAGGGCTACCCAAGGCCGCACACTCAGAAACTGCTGGGAAACCGGGGAGGAGAGGCCGGGAGGAGGGGCCAGGAATGTTACAGAAGCAAAATCACAATGGGCGGTGAAATACCAAGTAGCTGTTGTGACACCAGCTGATTGACAAAGTCCTCTTTACGTTTCCAAAGCTGCTTAAGGGCCACACAAGATAGTTATTCTAGATGGTTTTGGTTTTTGGAGACAGGTGTTCTCTATTTAGACCTGGCTGGCCTGGAACTCATTGTGTAGACCAGGCTAGCCTCGACCTCACAGAGCTCCATCTGTCTCTGCCTCCCAGATTCTGGGATTAAAGGTGTGTGCCATCACACCCAGCTCCTTCCTTCCTTCCTCTCTTAGCCTCTCTTTCTCTTTTTTTAAAGATAATTATTCTTGTTCCTTTATAGGAACACTTGTTTTTTAAACAAAAATATGTTATTCAGGTTGGTCATTTATTTTTCACTCTTAAATCTGAAATAATTGTCAGCATCTTCTAAAAACTCAAATCTATTAAAAATATATTTTTAAAGATATTCAGAGCACATGCATACACACACACCCCAAAACCAACCAACCCCTGAGATCCAGCAATGGGGCTCGGTGAGTGAGGGCACTTGCTGTGATCCCTAGGATTCACACTGTCGAAGAAGAACCAATCCCTATAAGTTGTCCTCAACCTCTACATGTATGCTGTAGCATGTATAGCCCAACACAAACAAATGTAACTTAATAACAAACCCTGAAAAAAAAACACAGCAAAATCATAGAGAAGGGAACTAATGCTAAGCAATTCAATGAAATGAAATGAAGGCCAGAACTGCTCCTGGGATGGATGCATGCTTTTGGGAACGATTTGTGTCAGTGTGAGTATTCTTACAAATTTGTATTTATTTACAGTGCATGTGACACAAAGATATAATCCGTCTGAATTAAGTATCCAATTCTCTTTTTTTTTTTTTTTTTGGTTTTTCGAGACAGGGTTTCTCTGTGTAGCTTTGCGCCTTTCCTGGAACTCACTTGGTAGCCCAGGCTGGCCTCGAACTCACAGAGATCCGCCTGGCTCTGCCTCCCGAGTGCTGGGATTAAAGGCATGCGCCACCACTGCCCGGCCCAATTCTCTTTTAAAGAGAAAAATGCCAGCGCCTCTAGTGTCACAGACACATGAACAACCAGTAACCGCGACTCGGACATCAGCTTTGTCAGCTGTAAACACAGACCATGTCAGAATGGTGAGCGATGCCACTGTGCCCTTTCCAGGAACTGGTGATAAGGAAGGGCAAGACACAGAATACAGAAGAAGAAACACACACACACACACACACACACTGTTTTCAGAAAAACAGCAAGACTTGGTAAAATAACTCCAAAAGCAAATGAGAGCAAGACAGCCAGGAAATAACGAGAGGACCAAGCAAAAGCCAGGAGCGACGGAGCCCGTCACGGAAATCAGGTGAACGCAGCAAGACAGCTAAAGGCTCCCACCTGAGAAGAACATCAGCACCTCAGCTGACGGCCACCGACCTGGCCGCCGTTCCTCCAGCATCACAGGCCTTTCTCAATGACCCCTCTGACAAGTACCTGCAGTTCTAGGTTAGGCCGGGACAGCCCGGAAGACTAACAGACCAGACCTGTCCCCACGCAGGCTTACCTTGGCGGTTACCTGAAACTCCTCGTGCTCTTTCAGCAGCTCCTGGGTGTGCTGAATGCTGGACCCTGTGGAGGTATGTGTGGAAAGGTAGAACTCCCCACTGTCATGGATCCACTCCAGCGCCTAGAGGAGAGGAAGGCAAACACGTTAAAGGGAGGACACTTGTGCATGCCCTGCCGTGAAGGCCAGCCCCTCATACAGACACCGCTGAGTGCAGCGTCATGGCTCCAGGGCTAAAGAGCAGCGCAGGGGAAAGAATTCCGTCACTGATGCAGCAATGGTTCAAGGGTTTCTTGTGATCATGAACCTACAGGCCTAACAACAGGACAGTCAGAGGACCTATAACCAACGTCTCTTTTCAAGAACACAGAGGTGGGTGAAGGATGGTCTAAAAACCTTGTGATACCAAAGGTCTGAACACACCCGGAACCACAGCTACGGTGTTTCAAGTCAAAACAGAAGCAGGTGTGCCTTTCCAGGCCTTTGGTTTCCTTCCCAGACTACGATGTCCACCTGAACACCCAGACTGGTGCCTATTTCACTTGTGTTTTGGGGGTGTCCTGCAGAGGACCCATTCCACATTGTGCGTAAGCTCCCCACTGGGGAGAAGCCAGGAGAGGATGTGACTTCACCTTTTTAGTCTAATGATAACTCCTGAAGAAAGATGCCAGCGAGGTTCGGGTGCCGGAGCTTAAAATGGAATTAGACTTATTTAAACACACACACACACACACACACACACACACACACACACACACACACACACACACCTCAACAGGCCGAGCTAAGGAAAGTCAGCATTTGAAAAAGTGGGAGTGTCTGTGTGTCCTAGAATCCTGAAACCATCCATTCTAACATGTTGCTATTGGAACACCCACTTTGCTGTCTCTTTCAGATACACTACTGCATCTGGGGCAGTGTGTACGTGCATGTGAACTTTCCAGCATGTGTGGCTGAACCTGTATGAAGGTCAGAGGTTAATTTAGGCTGTCATCACTTAGGAGGCATCCACTTTTTTTGGAGACAGTTTCTCTCACTGGCTTGGGACGAATCAAGTAGGCTAGGCTGGCCACACAGCCCCGAGATCTGCCTTTGTCTCCCTCGGTGCTGTGATTGTTAAGTGCACACCACCATAGCTCCATTTCTTTTATAAATGTTGGTTCTGGGGCTCAATTGAGTCCCAAGAACTTTACCTCCTAAGCCACCCCCCACCCCCCACCCCCGTCCCATTTGTGGAATTTTTGCAGCAAAAAGAGAAAAGGAAATCAAGCCACAGGGTACTTCAGCTATCAGCTGGACATTCACTTCCTCAAGCTTACACATGGTCACTCCATCTCTGAAACAATGTTAACACTGATATAAATGAAGGTCGCATCAGTCAATCTGCTCAGCGTCCCTGACTTCTCCACCCCACTGAAAGCATTTCCAAGTACATACTGTGGAGGCAGATGCCCTCAGGCATAAGAGTGGCCCGAACCCCAGCCTGCAGCCAGATTCCACGAGGAACCGGGGAACCACATACCTGCCCTGCTACCTGACAGACTGAAAAGTGGACAGAAAAGCAAGTCACAGACTGTAGACATGGTAAGAGAAGGAAGACCTTGTCAGAAGGAGGCCACGAGAGGTGGAGTTTCGGGTGGGACCTGGGGACTAGGGAGCAGCTTGGGGTAGCACATGTGTGACCGGAGGCCACTCGGCCTGCCTCAGGTGGAGAAAGCAGAGCAGCCAGAGCAGAGGCTGGGTGGGCAGGTGGGCCCAGGGAGTGACAGGCAGAGCTTGGAGCTCTTTGGAGAAGCAAATGTGCTCCTGTGTAGAAAAGGATGGAATGGAGAATAGAGACCGGGCAGAAGTGGCAGAGGCTCTGCTGGGATGGAAAGGGTAGAGTGGGGTGCACAGGTCAGCACCCTAGATTAAGAAACGGGTGGGGAGCAAGGACAACAAAGGAGAGGCAGGGATCAAAGACACACCTTGTCACTCCTAACTGAACACGATGAGTGAGGCGCGGGTGGGCACAGGGACTCGGGAGTGCAGCTGAGCTAGCTTCTGGTGAGGCCAAAGTGGAGAGACACTGAGAGGTACCAGAAACTTAGACATCTGGGAGCTGAAAATAGAGGTCAGGGCTGGGAGACACCCAGGACAGATAAGAGGAGAGGAAGAAGCAAGAACAGCGTGAACTTGGTCCTGAGAGGCAGCTTCAGTGGTGGAGATAAGAGAGGGAGGCCCTGGGAGGTGGAACCAGGAAGGGCCGAGGGAATGAGCCCAGAGCAGTACCACGGAGGCCACATCAGCTCTCCACACGGCCATTAGGAACAGTGGCATCCACTTAGTAGTCCTAGTGTGCCACACTGAAACTGCAGAATCTGAGGGATTATGACCTGCACTGAGCAGTGCATGTCCACCAGAGTGCTACGGCTGCATGTGGAGCAGAGCTCAGGAGGACAGCTGGCCTGACAGGTCCCCACCAGCAATGCCAGGAGAAGGGTTCGCAGCTGTGCCTCTCCGCAGCTGAACTGTACTTTGTCTTTAACCTGAGAGGTAGGACATAGGGAAGGATGCGTAACACTGCCTAGTTAGGAACCAAAGCCACCTCCATGACATGAAGCATGGTGGAACACACTCAAAAGTATGTTAGGAAAATGCAATGGCATGCATTAAACACCACAGCCCTCCACTGTGCGGATCTGATCACAGATGAGAGAAAGGTCAACAGAGAACCAGATCGGAGGTCCAAGGTCTGGAGGTAACTGAGCAGTTCTGGACACGGCTGTCCTCTGAAACTAACGAATCGACCTGGAACAAAATCTGTCCCCTATGTGAGAAACCTAAGCTGAAGTTTCATTTCTCCTTGGCTAGCAAGACGTGGCTGAATGTTGTGTGTCAGGAATGTGCTGCTGCACATGGGTTTAACAGTCCACACTGGAGCTGCAGTCAGGACAGGGGTCAACACTGACTGACCACAGGGAGCAGCCCTGACTGGCAGTCACTTCATTCACACAGAGGATGTCCATCCAGCCCAAGCCTAGGCACACTCAGGTTTTGAGGGAATGAAATTAATCTGTGTTTCTCTGACTGTACTGAAGCCGAAGAGAACTGAAATGGATTTTGGTGCTTAAGACAAGTAAATAGATTTACTTTGAGATGATCTTCTATGATGGACAGTCTCCTTAGAAGCACTTTGTCCCACAGTGCCCTCGGGAGAAAACGGACCCCTTCATGTCTCTGCCTCAGCCAAACTCAAAAACCCTTTCTGATTATTTTGAATTATTAGAAATTCTGTCATGTTTCTCACCTAGTTTTAGCTCAGTGTCCTTGAAAATTAACTTTTTCTTCAATATATAAATACAGCAAGATAAAGAAAGCACCTGCCGTGTTTCTGTAAGCACTTAACCAGACGCAACCACGCTTTTTACATGATAATCGCTTCGATGACTTGCACTTGGCAGCTCCAAGTGTGAGGTAAAGGCAGCTCGGGAAAACCAAATGGCACGCTGGTAGAATGTGAAACAAACAGGTTGTCACACTATCCTCAGGCTTTGGGGTTTTAGTTTATAACAAACTTAGTTAAAAGGCATGATTGTTTCTGACATCAGAACGTAGTGTTAAAGAGGGCTTTTGTAACAAAAATCTGCCAGTCTAGGAAAGGAGGTGTGAGCATGGGTGGAGCACTGACCTGCTGAGCACTCACCTGCTGAGCACTCCTGTGTGAGCATGGGTGGAGCACTCACCTGCTGAGCACTCCTGTGTGAGCATGGTTGGAGCACTAACCTGTGGAGCACTCCTGTGTGAGCATGGCTGGAGCACTGACCTGCTGAGCACTCCTGTGTGAGCACGGCTGGAGCATTGACCTGCTGAGCACTCCTGTATGAGCATGGGTGGAACATGACTTGTTGATCGCTCCTGTGTGAGCATGGGTGGAACACTGACCTGTTGATCGCTCCTGTGTGAGCATGGGTGGAACACTAACCTATTGATCACTCCTTTGTGAGCATGGGTGGAGCACTAGCTTGTTGAGCACTCCTGTGTGAGCATGGCTGGAGCACTGACCTGTTGAACACCCCTGTGTGAGCATGGGTGGAGCACTGACCTGTTGAACACCCCTGTGTGAGCATGGGTGGAGGGCTTGGGGAGCCCCAGATGCACTGACCTGTTTGGCACTCCTTTCAAAGACCACGTACTGCTGGCACTGGTCTAGCCGCCTTTTTCTCATGGTCCAATAATGCAATACCCTGTTTTCCCGCTGGAAGAGTTCATTCAAGATATCTGAGATGGAAAAGGAAAAGGTGTTGGTGCTTGCTCTCTATTAACACCTGGAGACTCCTACTTGTTTTCATTTAGATGTTTGTGCTTTTGTCACAGCATGGCAGACTGTGCTAAGAATGACGGCATTCCTGTCCAGATCGCAGTCAGCACCTGAAGCAGATTCGGCATTCTCTCACGCTTGAATTTGAAACCAATGTGGGATACAAACACAATTCTGTCTTAAAATGAAAGTAATAACCACACAATAGAGCAGGAAATAAAAAAATAAGGGTTTTTTTGTTTACTCATACTTTTAAAACATAAAGCCTTAGGAGGGGAAGGAGGGAACTAGAGAAGCAGATGACCATGAACCTGTGAAGGCAAAGGTGTCTTATTATATAAAAACTAAAACTGATATACAATAGCTACTGTCAAAATGTTGTGCTCATAAAAAACCAGGAAAAACTGTGGTGGTATTGTGTTCCCCAATATACTGTGCATTCTAATAAACTTATCTGGGGTCAGAGAACAGAACAGCCACTAGACATAGAGGCCAGAAAATGGTGGCACACACACCTTTCTAGCATTCTAAAGGCAGAGATCTGTCTGGATCTCTGTGAGTTCAAGGCCACACTGGAAACAGCCAGGCATGGTGACTCATGCCTTTAATCCCAGGAAGCGATGGCAGGAAGCAGAAAGTTATTTAAGGCATGAGGACCAGGAACCAGAGCCTGTTAAGCTTTTAGACTTTTGAGCAGCACAGTTCAGCTGAGATCCATTCAGATGAGAACACAGAGGCTTCCAGTTTGAGGAAACAGGATCGGCTGAGAAGTTGGCCAGGTGAGGTGGCTGTGGCCTGTTCTGTCTCTCTGATCTTCCAGCATTCACCCCAATACCTGGCCCTGGGTTTGTTTTTATTAATAAGACCTTTTAAGATTCATGCTACAAAAAACTACTGGGGACATATAAGTCACAGACCCAACTTCCTAAACCGATATCCCAGTCTAGCTTGGAACTCCAGAGTTAGCTGAGACAACTTATTGTTACTTCTGACCCCTGCTGCCACCTCCAGGGCTGGACTCACAGCTCTACACCATCACACCTGATTTATGTGCTGGGGACTGAACCCAGCACTTCCTATAGGCCAGGCAAGCACGCTGTGAACTGATCTATAACCCCACAGTTCACTTTCCATTTTGACTTTTGTTTATTTGGTGCTGAGGATGGAAAACAAAGCCTTATGTGGGTAAAACACACTGCCTATCACTGAGTTACAACCTTTGTTGTGAAGTAACGCAATTTTGAACACTAAAGCATGAGCAGTAAACATATGGACACACGCTTAACCTCACACAAGCAACTAGAGCATTGTTTGCTGTTTTATTGGCCAAGATTGACACTACTCAGGCTTGGTGAGAAAGGGCGAGGCCCAGGTGCATAGGAGCCTGTGTTATGCAGTGCAACCCTAGCACGAGGCATTCTGGCACCAGTAATGACACTGAAATGTGGACACCCTGGACTAGAGTGTATCTTTCAGACAAATGGTGCTGCACGAATAATCAAAACTATTGGTACTGAGATGAGTAACTGGGAAGTGCAGATATGAACAATGAAACTGAAAGCAAGGTATGGCCCCTTACCACACCAGGGACACCTGAAGTCAGTTACTGAAATGCATTCAAAAGGCAGCGGTCCAGTCTCTAAAACAGTGGCTTACAAAGCTAACATGTGTAACACCAAGTGAAATGTGCTTTTCATAGGGAGAATAGTTCCTTTTATTTTTTTTGTAAAAAAGAATGTATAGACAGGACACACAAAATATCCTTGCAATGACTGTAAGTAGCAAGCATAATTATGCAATTTATGTACATTTGGGCATCTGTGGTGGTTTGAATTGAAAATGGCCCCTCTAGGCTCAGAGGGAGTGACATCATTTGGAAGGGTTAGGACACGTGGCCTTGTTGAGAAAGTGTGTCCCTTCACTGGGGGTGGACTTTGAGGTCTCAGAAGCTCAAGCCAGGCCCAGTGGCTCACTCTCTTTCTCTGCTGCCTGCTGATCCAAATGTAGAACTCTCAGCTTCTTCTCCAGTACATGCCTGCCTGCATGCTGCCATGCTTCCTGCCATGATGAGAATGGACTAAACCTCTGAACTGTAAGGCAGCCACCACTAAATGTTTTCCTTCATGAGAGTTGTAGTGGTCATGGTGTCTCTTCACAGCAACAGAAACCCTCACTAAGACAGCACCTTTACTTTTTTTTAACAGTACGACAAATTCACTCTAGAAGTTAATAAAAGAAAGAAAAAGCTTTCCAAAAGAAGTACCAAGACAGAGACCCCACGACAGCTGCCATATAATGTTGTTGTATGAGGGAATCTTAGTACGTCTGTCACAAACACGGAGTTCCGAGCAGGCTGTGCACCTTGTGAGGAAGCACTATGGCGTCTCACACGTCAGCTTAGCAGCCGCACTGCTGTGCTCCACTGCACCGAAAACTCAATAAGTTTAGCAAAGTCAGTGAAGATTTTGATTTATTTAGTGACTTGCTGAGTTCAGCCGGGGCCGTCATGTGACCACAGGTTTGGGGCTCTCCACTGGGGCCTGTGAGCTCATCAGTGGGCACGTTAAAGAAGGCAATGACTGTCCTTCCTTCTCCCAGATCTATCCGTAGCCAATAGCTCAGCAAAGGAGCGGGGCCCCATGGGCTTTACTGCCAGTTACTGAAAACACAGGAAACAAATTCATTTCAATTTTTGAATTCTTGTTTGTTTTTGTTTTTTTGAGACAGGATTTATTTGTGTAGCTCTGTCTGTCCTGAAACTCACTCTATAGATCAGGCTGGCCTCGAACTGAGAGAGAGAGAGATCTACCTGCATCTGCCTCCTGAGTGCTGGGATTAAAGGTGTGTGCCGCCACGTCCAGCTATTTTTAAATTTTTAAGTCTACCAAAGTACTAAGCTACCACTTCCACACAAATACTGCATGTGAACAGAAATTCATGCATGAAGAAATCCCTCTGCTCTTGTTTCCGGCTCTGACTGAGTAGTAATAATTTTTCCAAGAAGCAGCTAAGCAGTGTGAACTGCCCTCAGGGATTCAGGGTTGGCTCCAGTTCCTGAGAGATGCTGAGACCATTTGTCTGACTCCCTGGATTGATCTTGTAGTTATACTGGCAGCCTGCCTGTAAGTGACAGGAAGCCGGATCTTCTTGCCCTCACTCTAAGAGGTGCATAAACCTTTGCCACCAAATAGACTACAAGAGAAACAAAATATTTCCAGCAATCCACAGCCTCCTTACTACAAGACACAAGAGTCAATGCTACAATTTTTGCCTATGACACTCAGTTTCAGCTGTGTGAAATTGGTTTAGGTAGCTCCTTACCCTGTACACCTCATGCTTCTTCTATTTAACGTTCCATGTATACCAACTCTGTTAATTACACTTCGGTGTAAATTTACCCAGACCTTTTTCTATCCATTTACAAGTAAATTAATGGAAAAAAAAACTGTATTATACTCAAGAGGTATTAAACTATGTAACACTTTGCAATTTGCTTTCCTTAATTAACCATGTCTTAGGTATACAACCTTAAAAGTAGCTTATAGCCACAATACCGGTACATGATTTCTGACTTAGCTTTTAAAACTACTTTGCATACAGATAACTGCAGTTTTCATTTTGACCATGTGTTCTCTCACATCTATCAACAGGCAAGGACAGTAACTATCAAGCTGAACGCCATGCTGTCTGTTTTATACTTAGCTTACTCAGTGTATTAGTGGCCTACAGATTTCTTCCTACTTCCTTATTGAACTGACAGCTAATGCGGCTGTCTGAGCATGAACTGGACACTTAGTGCTGGCCATAGGGAAGCAGAGTGGCAGCATGCTCACTTTTTACTTGCTGCTCCGGGGCCTTGATGTGCGTCACCATCCCCGGCATGCTCACGCTGTTTCTGTGCAGGTATTTCAGGAAGACGTCTGCATTCCTTCTGGCCAGTGTGCAAGCCTAAGAAACAATGGGGACAACGGATCAGTAATGTGACTCACGCAGATATGTATTTGTGGGACAATGTATAGGTAATGTGACTCATGCAGATATGTATTTTGAGTTATATATTTTGAGTATATGGAGACGACAATATCATAGGCTATATCAGAAGTCTTTTACCTAACAGCCATTTGGCCAACTTGAGGTTTACAAAATGCAGAGATTAAATTCTATTTAAAATTCAAAACAAAAAGTAAAAAAACCTCTTTCAGACTCCTAGGTCTTGCAAGGTCAGACCATGTTACAGACCACTCAGTGCATAGGCTGCGAAGGCAGCCACTGATATATAGTCAAAGAGGAAGTGGAGCCCTTTCCAGTCTAGTCTTGAGGTCACTGGATCCCCAGTACATCCTGACTGCAGACTAATGGGGAAGTGGTAGCACAGGGCCCAGCTACACTGGGCCCAGATTTCTATAAAGGCCAGACGGATAGTAAACACCTCCAGGCTCTCTGCCCCGATCTTGTAGATGAGACTGTCATAAACAATATGTAAAGGAACCCGAGTGGCCAGACTCATCCCTCGGTTCTTAGTGTGAAACCCTCAAATCCCAGGGAGGTAGATTATTTCGCATTGCTGTGGTTGTGGGTGATTGGTAACTGCGGATGGACTAGGTAACCCCTCAGTGACGTCATCAATGTACAGTACATCTTCAGTGTGCGGGCTGATGGGCAGGAAATCCCAGATATAGAGGCATTTTCTATAAACTCACTCAAATGGCTTTTCCTTTGTGGCTTTTGCTAAAATATGTTAACTAAGTGGTGTTCAATTCCTACTATGTGGATTCTGGAGCAAGAGCGGCAAATCTCCAAAGTAAATCATCTAATGGCCGTTGGTATTAGTCAACCAACAACAGAGGCCAGCCGGCAGTAGACTCCAAAGTCTTATTTGATGCAGTTACAATCAATGCTTGGAAGCTCTGATGTTGGCTCCTCCCGACTTACTCAACAACAAAAGCCCCGTGCTCTCTGTAAGGTCTCTAATGCAGTGTCACAGCTCAGTTTTCCAGACTACACAATAATTCCGGCAGTAGATGACCTTTAGACACAGAACAGATCATTAAAGACAACAGGAAATAGTGTCTCGGGGCAGGGGCGTCAGAATGCAGAGAAAAACTAACCTGTGTAAAGACAAGCAAACAGCCATGTTTCTGATGGACCCAGCTGCCAGTGAAAAGATGCACTCAGAACTTGTTTAAAAGTGTGGACGCATCCACGGGGCCAGTGTTTCTGAACATATAACCACTTTAAAACCTGTAACTGTTTCAAGGCATGGTTGTGCTTTGGTGTGAGCCAATAGGATGTACATAAAAACATGATGAACCACTCCTCAGAGCATTTAACCTTGAAGAAAACTCGGCCTGTCTGAACAGGACTAACTTGCTCAGAGGTTGTGTCCTGAGGCTAGCACCCACTCTCAGCCAAGGCGCTGGAGGCCACCCCACTTGGTTGTCTGTGTCGTCTGAGAGGCAGTCTATAGGCCTAAAGCAGCTGAATGTCCAAACGGACTCATTAAGCTAGAGGTATTGTGCTTCACCATATCAACCAGCCAATCAATTCCTGTCTGCAAAATTCATGGGTTTTCCAGTTAGCCATAATTTTGCCTCAGAGAAATCTCATCACTATAATACTGTTACATGGCATTGTAACTTCTAGCCAATAGTTATTTGTAGATTTCTAGTTCATTCCCCAAAAAACTAGTAAGACAGTATGAGTTTCATGAAAAGGATCAGTCTATCATTGATGTCATCACCCCAGTCACTTTCCACACAAGGGAAGAGTCAGTGTATATGGGGCCTCACTCTGAAAGTTCAGACCACACAACTATGTATGTACTGGTAACCTACAAGAATCACTTCTAAATGACAGTCAGGAGACCCTGTGGCCATGAACAGCCAATCAGTGTGACATCAATATCCAAGAGACCCAGCCTTATACCTTCAAGAAGGCCTCCTTTTGTTCAAGGTGCTTGCTAATCATGGGGGTGACGTGGTCAGTTTCAGAGTTGGGGCCTAGCTTGTCGGCTCCACCACACCAGTCTTCTTCTCTTTTGTACTCCTGCTCCAGGCTCTCCAGGACACTGCAGACCTGAGGGGATAAAGTTCCAGGCTCAGAAATGACAGTGCTCTCAGCTGCGCTCTGGGGAAGGCAAAGAATGAGGAAAGACCAAGAACACTACAGGCGGCCATGGGCTTTGCCTGACTCAAGGCCGGCGGGGAGGGATTTTAGAATACAAACAAAGCCAGAGCTGAGTTTCCCATTGCCCCGATGTTTTTCCACAACCGAGAAAGGTTAGGTTTTTTTCAGCTACTTGTCAACTTGCTATTCTTCGAGAGTCGAAGCAGCAAGGTAATTGTAACTTCAGAACATGTCTTCCCTGTTTAACTTGGGCCTGAGGGATTCGCTACTGATGGTTATTTCAACGGTGGTGACGCTGTCCCTAAAGCCCAGATCAGTCACCGGGAGCCTAGGAGCCCTCTCTCCTGACCTGCTCTGAAGTCTTGTAGAAGGCGACCGAGGCATTGACGAGTTTGAGGCGGTCTTCCATCTTGAGCATGAGCTGCTGCCAGTGCGAGGCGACCTTCTCTGCGCAGTCGCGGATCATGTCCATGTCGTAGTGGTTGGCCTGCAGCATGGCCTCGGCCTTCTGCTGGACCTGCAGTGCGCTCTGGTGTGTTTTCTAGACACGGGGAAGATGGAAAGGCACATTCAGCAGGGCATCGCACACTAAGGCAGGAACTGGGATGCTCTCCGCGGCGAACAGAATCAACCCTAACTCCTACTCGTTAGGATGCTTTGCAAATATTGGAGGGTAGTTCAGTCCAGTAGTTCTAGGACTGGCACCCGCCACACTGATATTTAATTTACCTAATGAAGGGTGAAATGCATTAAGACTTCCCAGAATGGCACTCAGCTGCGGGGTTTTCCATTTGAGAACAACAGGAACAACTCTTAGCAATTGACAGTCTAAAGCTCTGTTCAATTGTGCCAAATTTATTATCCTGACTGGCTTTTGTGTACCAGCCACTTCAGGCAAGCAACAAGTGGAAAAAGGAGGCCAGGGCAAATGCCTTTTATTTTCATTTTCAGCTGAAGCACTAGACTCCTGTGAAAAGAGTTTAAGAACTAGTGATTTTTTTAAAAAAGAAAAGAAAAAAATAGAGGAAAGGCTGAGACTGTTCCATGCCACACACCAAGAAAGCCACATGGTAAACCCTGATACCTGGTGCCAGGGGCTCTCCAGATAAGATCTAGAACATGAGGTACCAGCAGCCAGGGCACACAGTGCCTCAGAGAAAAGAAAATCTTTCATTTCACCTGACACAGTGGAAATGATCTTGTAAACACCGACCATGGTATAGATTCCCGAATGACTGACACTTGACCTTGAGTTCCAAAAACCCCTTGGCACTGCAGCTGCTCAGGTTTGCAAAGCTGCCTGGAGTTGGAGCCTCAGGAAGAGGCTGCCACTGACCTGAGCAGCTGACAATACACTGACCTCGGGGGTAAATCAGTGCTGGCTTCTGTGGCTTTTTCTCCGGCTAACATCAAGGTTTCTATTATCAAACACCCCTTTTGAAGCCCTGCCTATACTTTGAGATCACTCATCACAACTACTACCCGCCCCTAAGGAAACCCATTCTAAAGCAATTAGTGCCCCGCTAACAGCAAGGGGGAGCTGCCCGGCCCGGCCAAGGCTACACTGTCTAGTGTAGCACTGCCCCTCAGCCCATCAAGGTGAATCCTGTGGCCACTAATCAAGCACGGAGAGTTTTGTCATCATTATTACTTGTGCCTGGTCATCGTGAGAGACCTTTCACACTCCTAGCACTCTGCTTTGTCCAAACTGGTTACATATAAGACTGTATCTGTAAGATCAGCAAGATATTAAAACACCTCAGCTCAGGCCCCAATTTGAGCTCCCTGATTTAAGACACTTCTAATCAAAGTCCAATGCACTCTGCTAAAGCCCGTTCATGGGAGAGAAGGGGGCCCTGGCCGCTGGGACACTTGCTACAAGGCTGTCCTCAATTCACTGCAGCTGTGGGCTGTTTCCTTCTCCCAGGATTCGTGAAGAACTGGTGAGCATGTCATTTCTTTCCCATCAATCCATGGCTGGCTCCAGTGCTTGGTGGGATATCCAGGGCTATCAGGCTGGGCTGCATGCCATTAAGGCCCACCCTCAGACACCGCCTTACCTCAATTGCGTGCTGGAACTGCTCATGTTCCCTCTGCAGCTGCTCAGCTTCCTGCAGTGAGCTGGCAGTGATGAGGCCAGCGTTTAACATGGACTCTCCGTTTCGGATCCAGCCCAGCACCTGAAACAGGACACTGGGTAACTCTAAGCAGTGGGCCTTCCAGGGCACCCTACAAAACACCTGGGATGGGGGGTGGGTCTGCAAGGTGGTATGGAGCAGTGGTTCTCAACCTTTTGGGTTGTGACCCCTTTGGAGGTTGAACAACCCTTTCACGGGGGTCACCTAAGACCATGGAAAACACAGATATTTGCATTCCAATTCCTAACAGTAGCAAAATTCCAGTTATGAAGTAGCAACAAAAAGAATTTGATGGTTGGGGGTCACCTCAGCATGAGGAAGTGCATTGAAGGGTCGCAGCATTGGGAGGCTGAGAACTCGCAGGGAGGCAGCACTGACTTCCTTACTAGCCTTCAGGCACCGCCTGCAATCCCGAAGGGCTCTCATCAGAAGCACTGCCTCAAGAACGCCGCAAGTCTGCTGTTTTAGAAGACAGTGGAGGGCAGCGGGCTATGCAGACACAGGCTCCGTGCTAAAAGCAAACTTGCTCACTGAGAGAGTTCTCTGCCACTGGAGGGAAGCCCTGCTACTTCCTGTTCAGACTGTCACTCCTAATCCACAGCAAGACTGGTCACCTGCTCAGTAAGGCCAGCTCGCTTGCTTCGATGACTTCCTGTGGAGTGTCGGTGTTAAATGACGCGATAGCGATAGCCCAGGCATGAAACAGGTTGCACTACAGTGCTCAGGGCCAAACCACGAGACTCTCAAGTTCACACACAGAAAGAAATCAATTTTGACAGCAGAAGCCACCAACACTGTGGAAGTTCATTCTGGATTGTGGCTGAGACCTCAAGATACATGCATAATGCTTTCCTTTTGTAATCTGCTTAAAAATCAAGACAATTCCCAGCTTTGGTGAGAGCTTTCAGAACACCAAGTCTAGCCCGTGATTCGGAACAGAAGTTTCTGGATCGGCTGAAAACTGCTTTCCTGACACACGTGTTGCTCTCACCTTCAGGTTCCTGATGTCTGGGAATGCTGAGGTAGTGGCTAGAGATGACTGCCATCTGGCAATCATGAGGGAAAGGCTACCTGTACTAGGTAGTTTTCTGTCAAGTTGACACAAACTGGAGTAACCAGAGACAGGGGAGCCTCAACTCAGAAAGTCTATAGAAGTGCAGGCGAGCCTATTAGGCATTCTCTTAATCAGTGATTGATGGGGGAGAGCGCAATCCACTGGGGGTGAAGCCATCCCTGGGCTGAGAGTCTTGGGTTCTATAAGAAAGCAGGCTGAGCAAGTCATGAGGAGCAAGCCAGTAAGCAGCACCCCTCCATGGCCTCTGCATCAACTCCTCCCTCCAGGTTCCCGTCAAGTTCCTGCCCTCACTGCTTTTGATGATCAACTGTTATATGGAGCTGAGACTGAAATAAACCCTTTCCTCCCCAAGTTGCTTTTGGTCATGGTGTTTCATCACAGCAATGATAACCCTGACTAAGACACTACCCATCAGCAAACTCTGAGCCCCCTGCATCAAAGGGACACTTAACAGGCAGACAACACTGCTGACCCATTACACGGGTCAAACGGCCCTCTAAAGCCGCCTTCATAGTCTAAGCCAAGACAGTTTGTAAAGAGTGGAACTACTTCATTTCTTAAACAGGTGGTTCTTCTTGAGGCAAAGAGAAACATCTATAGGTTACAATGCTGTATTTCCTTAAATGTACATATATCAGTGGCACTAACAGGACAAAGAAGACACCCGGCACCCCCTGACCACCTCTGGTGCCAGGAGCACGCGCTCTCCTGTGAGCACGACCCGCGTCTGCACCACACCAGGCTGTGTCTCAGGCTCTCAGCGCTTCCTTCAACAAGGCCAACAAAGGCTTTCTGTGCCATGGACAGACTATAACAGCCCCACGTCTCCATCAAGACCCTTCACCAGGGAACTCTACTTTATCCCCCACCACAGGTTCAAGGGCGGTATCTGCGTATGACTCCTATGGGTGTTCAGCTCATTTCTGTTTTAGCCTCAGCCCCATATGTATAGTGTGCAGATAACACAGGAAAAGCCGAGCCTTTCAGTCTGCGGCCGTGTCCAGACTAACGAAAGTTAAGTTAAGGACCACGCAGTCCTTCAGCCTAGGAAGTAATGTGCTTTACGCAAGGGACCATCAGAGAGTAGAACAAATGCAAGGATGACATCCTCAAGGGCTGTGGCTGCTCAGCTGGGAGCTCTTCCGTTACTCAGCCAGCCATCAAGGAAGGCCATGGACTCTACTTTGACCATGAGATGCTGTCTTGGGGCATGCACAACCTCACCTATCAGGACAACTACACGGAGATCATGGGAAATTCTTCCTGAGGCTGACTTGCCAGAATTCCCCATCTTTCCTCAGTGTCACGCACCTGCTTCACTTCTGCCTGCAGGTGGCGCAGTTGCACACACTGCTCCAAATGTTTCCGGTGTTGTTCAGCTGCTAAATCCAGCTCCTGTTGCTTTTCATGAAGAAATTCCAGGAGGTCCTGGACCCGAGTGGCCATGTCCACATCTCTGTCGCAAAGCAGCTCCACACCTGTGAATAGTGATGGGAGACCCTAGAAGTCAACTCATACCTGTCACCCTCTCCTCTCACCTCGTATGGCTCTATCCATGTAGAATTACTTGTGAATTACTTGTCCACTACCTATACCAGCCAGCAGGTTCAGAAAGGCCCAGGCCGGCAGTGATACATGCATACATACATCCAGCACACCAGGGTGTGAGAAGCTTCACAGATGAGCCAAGCAACTGCACCTCCTACCTCATGGACTCATCGACAGAATAGCATCTGTTAGAAATGAGTGAGTGGTCACTCTTCAGGAAGTATGTAATAAGCTGTGTAAGGTGAGTAATACATGCAGGATGTTGCTGTGTAAGCGCCTGTACTACAGTTACATGCTGGGCTTACAGCGACATCTGCTGGACACAGAAACTAAGAAATAAAGAATGAAAAAACAAAACAAAACAAAAAACCCAACTGTTCCTTGGGTTTTACATTTCACTCACAAATACAACAAATCACTCTGCAAAATTAAAGTTCTTATTACGTGAAACAATTCTCGAAAAATTTAAGAGTAAGTTTTCTAAGCATAAAGTTAAATGTGAAGTGTAAATGTATTATGTAAAACAAAGTGCAAAACAGTTCCTTTTAAAGAACTGGTCTTGGCAGGTAATGGCTCAGTACAGAAGTCCCAGCATTAAGCTACCCTAGTTCCGTGGTGATGAGAGGAACCCCCAACTAGCATAGGATGGAGGACCTTCCTTACCAGAGGCCTGGACTTCATTGACATACTGCAAAAGATCCTGTCCTTGGTGGATGACGTCGAAAGTCAAGTTATTCATGGTCAGGGCTTTGTCCGCGTGGTGCTGCAGGCGCTGCTCGGCGATTGTCAGGTCTTCCGTGTCAAAGTCATTCATTTGCTGGGAAAGCTCATCATTCCAAGACTCAAGGTCTGAGATGATCTAGAGAGGAAAGCATCTATGCAAATCACGCCTTAAAACCAACGCTGCCACATCTTACTGTGTGTGAGCCAGTGGTCTCAAAAGGACACGGAAACCACACGTGCTAGTTTTGTGGTCTACAGATCAGGCTTCAAGGAAACCAGTTTAGAAGTTTTTAAGGAAATAAATAGACACGGAGTTGGTTGAAGGGGCTCCTACACTCATCAGATACTTTTGGGAAAGAAACCAGGGCCTGGTGTATAGTAAGCAAGTGTTACGCCACTAATCACATCTGCAGCCCCTGAAAGGAGAAAGCAGAAAGCAACTATTTCAGTACTTCAAGGTGGAACATGTATAAATACATCTATCTGTAGAACGGAGGGAAAAAAAAGAAAATTACGGGCTGGAGAGATGGCTCAGAGGTTAAGAGCACTGGCTGCTCTGGCTGCTCTTCCAGAGGTCCTGAGTTCAATTCCCAGCAACCACACGGTGGCTCACAACCATCTGTAATGAGATCTGGAGCCCTCTTCTGGCCTGCAGGGATGCGTGCAGACAGAATATTGTATACATAATAAATAAATAAATCTTTAAAAAAAAAAAAAAAGAAAATTACTTGTTTTATGGCAAAATAGCTGGGCAGTGGTGGTGCACACCTTTAATCCCAGTATTTTGGGAGGCAGAGGCAGGTGGATCTGTGAGTTTGAGGCCAGCCTGGGCTACAGAGTGAGTTCCAGGAAAGGCTCCAAAGATACACAGAGGAAACTCTGTCTCGAAAAAACAAAAAACAAAAAAAACCCTTTTTTTTTTTTTGACAAAACAGTTGTCTGAGGCAATCATCATTAAGGCCTGGTGAGGCACCATGGCAAAGGCTGAGAGGGAATTCAACAGCCAGCCATCAGAATGCCACCACTTGAATGCACTGCATCTCAGATGCCCACAGATGCTGGACAGCGGGACATGGCTGCTCATGAGCGATGCCATAAAGAGCTACCTCTGGCTATTCCTGCACAAACCCAGAGTCTGGTCTAAGCAGGTTTTCCAAAATCTGAGTTCTGTGTTGACAGGAAGTACCAGAGAAAAACAAGCGGTAACCCACAAGTCAAGTGAGAAAGCATATCATGTGGGAACCTGGCTACCTTGACAAGTGAACCCATGATGGTCAAGAAGTCATGGAATGCACAAAGTGGGAGGAGAGAGCGAGAGTTGAACCTAAACTAAGAGGCTAGCCACCAAACACAGCAACTGGCCTGTGTGCCTCCCGATGGAGGCGTTGGTGAAAACCTGAACATGTGCTGTACACTGGGAGATAATGGGTACCGGCTGAATGGGTGAGGTGTCTGGTGCTGTGAGTGTATAAAGAAGCAGCCTTATGATGCAGAGATCTTTAGGAGGGGAAGGATGAACAGGCAGAGTCTCTCTCAAATACTCTGGCACAACATTCAATGAGGGAAGTGAGCAAAGAAACAATGTCTTGCTGACTCGGGGGACTGGGGTATGGAAGCTTCATTGCACTACTCTCTTGGCTTTTGTATAGGTCTGAAAGCTTGCACAACATGATTTTTTAAGTCACAAAATCCAGAAACAAGGAAGAACTCCTTGAGAAAGAATATATACTGTCTGCTTCAATGGACGAGCATTTCCCGAGGGTCCTCCTCATTTATGCATGTGAACAGGAACTAAGCTGGGATGAAAATCTGAGCATGTGACAATGCGTACATAATCTATGTAGAGAGGGTTTTCAGAACTCCTACAGTACAGACCTTCCCAATTTATTCTTTTATTAACAGAATTTGCATGCCATGCATATTTACAGTGCTAACTTGTACTTCTTCATGAAATTAGTAACATTAAATTACATTAATGAATCATATATAAGTCATGGAATAAACGAGGAAAGAGATTATATTTTTGAGGTTCTTGGGATCATGCGTAGAGCCCTGTATATCCTTTCAATTGCCCCAGCAACAGGCCACATCCACAGCCCAGGGAATGACTTTCAGGAGGTGGGGAAAGGACGGACTTCCACCTCACTGTCCACTCTACGGGAACTGTCTTTTCACATATGTGTTTTCAGAGCCCAGGGAGGAACAGTAGGTGTGATGATGAAGCAGATCAGCAGCGATGACAGACATAGACTTTTGATAAGTAGACCCTATGTGCTTATCTTTTCTATCATAAAGACTTCAAGGCTCAAGGACCCTAAAAAGGCCAGCCATTTTCTTCCATGCAGACGAAGTGCACCAACTCCACACGTAACTGCCTATTTCTGTAACACGCTGCCCAGCATAGGGGCTTTGCCTAGGACGCTCGCTCTGCAGTTTCCACCCAGGGACAGCATGCTTGTGGTTCCTCATGAGGTTTTGATGATGGTTAAGTTACAAATAAGAAGCATCAATACAAATGAAGTAGGAAGTATTTTCAACTATCTCAAGGTTCAAGAAGAGAATCTTCAGCTAATGCTCTGGCTGCTCTCTCTATCTTGGAACTGAAAACATACAATAGGCAACTAAGTTTCAGAACAGCAAGTCACTTGACTCCAGAAGAAAACAGGTCTGCTCGGTTTGCTGCCAACCTGAGCCCTAGGCAGGCCAAGGCCAGTGGGTCTCCACTGGGGGGATTCTAGCATGCCTTCTCAGTGTCTCAATAAGGAGCTGCAGACCAAACCTTGGAGAGCACCGGAGCAAGCTGACAGACAGCCACTGTGACCAGGGGGGCTTGACACATTTCTTGTTAGGAACTGACCAAGATAGAGCTGCTTTTATGAGAAACAGTGCTGGAGTTTAGACAGGCAGCCAGAGCTGCTGTGCAAGGTGAGGCTGATGGGCAGGCCAGAGGGAGCTGCACCCAGAGGATCTTCTTGGAGCTGAGAGAACCATAAGCTGTCTCTGCGGGCCTTTCCTGCCTCCTCTGTACCAACCCCAAGCCTCTGTGGCCCCTCAGAGCCCAGCCAGTCTGAATACCCCACAAGCAGTATGAATGAGCGCTATCTGGGGAGAGGCAGTGAGATGCAGGATAGTGTGCTTTCAGACCCCTGCAGTCACAGGCTAGACCTGAGTGGTCCAGTGAGGACCGATTCGGACCACCAGCTGTGGAAGCAGCCAGGCGCCAGGACACAGGCCTCACACAGGCTGGGAGGTGTTTGGTTCTTCTGCCAGTGTCCCCCAGACAGTTTGGTCTCATCCATTCAGACTTACTCTGCTCCACTACATCAAGCATAAAAGAGCCTTCCCTAGAGAGCACAGAGCCACCCCCTTTCCGCTGAATAAAGATAAATAAGTGTGCGTTTCTTTCTTCTCTGTACATATCAAATGTAAAAATCCATTTTTAGGTAGAAATTATGGAAAACCAGAGGGCATTTTTATGGGCTACAATCAGTCCCTTTATTAAGAGAGAAAACAGAAAATAGAGAGATGTGTAAGGGGCAGACAGAAGTGGGGAGAGAGGAAGAGGGAGGCCCCCACATTAAAGGCTGCTCTCTTTCTAGGAGAGGGGAGTGTGGTGTGGTCCTACACTGCTCAACCAGGGCTGACCTGGCCCTGGGGAGGCGGTGGCCATGCTTCTAGCACATTCCCTCCACTCCAGGAGCACAGTCTGCTGCCTGCACTGTCCTCCTGGTCTTCTGCCTGCCCCAGACTACAGAGCTGACCACCCAGCCTCCCCAGCAGCCCCAGGAGCTTCCTCTCTCCATCCGGCTCTCTGCTCGCAGAGGCTCAGGGAGTGGAGAGGGCACGGGACAAGAGCCAGGGGCAGGGCTTCAGGGCAGGGGTCTGAGCACTCACATCGATTGCGTCCCTCTCAAATATTCGCAGCTGCAGGAAGAGTTCCAGCTTGATCTTGCGTTCCTGGAAGAGCTCCTCCATCTGTGACTGAGCCTCGTCCAGCTGCTGCAGTACTGTCTCGATGTGGTTGATGGAGCTGTTATGTGGGGTCTTGTTACTGGAGATGGCGGAGTCCCTACACGAGTGGAGAAGGAGACGGGACTTCAATGAGACAAACAGGAATTGGATGAGGTCTCACATTGTTAGACACCAGATCCGGCAACGCAAATCTTCAGGGGAAGAAGGCTGGCAGGAAACTGGACTTTGTCTCAGCAAAGGGAAGGTACTGTCCCCTAGCAAAACACTACCAGCCCCCTTCCTCTGAAGCCTGGTCCACTAAGCCTGAGGCACTGCTGCACTCTTCGTAGCCCTCTCCTGAGAAGTCAGCTATTACAGAAAACCAGTGGGAGAGTTTTAGGTAGCAAGGACAGCTGGTCCCTGGTCCCTGCACTGAGTCCTCCTGCCTCGGAGGTTAGCTTCTAATGCACTCAGTGAAACCCTTACTAAGGGGACATCGTGTAAGGCTATTTAGTCAGTGACTACGTCAACTGTCCTGGGTGATGCATAAGTTAGGGGTAAGAGGCTACCTTCATGACCCAATCAAAGGAATTTCCAGAGGAAACAAAGCTGGCCCTGCCACCTCCAGACAGGCAGGTCCTCTGGGGATAGAGGACATGGTCTTAAGAAAGTCAAATGCATCCATTTATAAAAAAATTTCAGTAAGAGTAATGAGGACGTAGTAGCGAAAGTTAAATTCTGATGGTTGTTAGTCAGTGTTAAGGTGAACAATTACACAGTTTTTCAAACTGAGGGGGGACAGGGATGGGATGAGAAGAAAACTGTCCCTGGCCTTCTGGAGAGCATACTGGAGCTATTTGTTGAAAGACTGATAGAGGCAGGAACCCACTGGGCAGCTTGGTTTCTGTGTGGGACCAGGCAGGGGTAGGGGGTGGGGGATGGGGTGAGGCCCACCTCAGCTGCTGGATGAGGTCTTCCCCTTCCTTGATCACGTTGACTGTCACCTGCAGCGTGGTCTGCTGCTGCTGGCCGAAGCGCTTGATGAGATCCTGGACAGCCTCCACCGACTCGGCGTACACGTCGTCCAGCAGCTCCTTCTGCAGCTCCTCCAGCCATGTCCACAGCTGCGGACCAGAGAGGGCACAGTGAGTGTGCTGGAGAGACTGGGACACTCACATGGGGAAGACGCCTGTGGCAGCCTGCTCCCAGAGAGAGGGAAGGAAGGAAGGAGGGGGGAGGGAAGAGAGGAAGGAGTGTCCTGGAGAGTCCGGCAACCAGTGGAACCTATGCACAAAAAGAGCAACATGTCGCTGCAGTGTGGAGCAAAAATAAACAGGCAGTGAAGCGGAAGAGGCTGTCACCGGGGAGAAAAAGGAAAGGGAAGAGAAGCCACTCTCCTCTTTTGAGAGGCTCAATCTGGAGTCCAGTGGAAATGCCAAGAGTCTTTCAGACAACAGGACCATCTGCCGGGCACAGTGGCATTCTTAGATACATCTCCTGCCTCAGTTTCAGCCAAGGTATCGCGTTCCGTTATTAAACCCGCACTCAGACACGAGTGCTTTAGCTCCCTGGGAGCACAGGAGAGCACACTGAGGGTATATTATTCTCCGCCACAACTGTGGGTTGGAGATGTGCTCCTGAGATGACCACATCCAGTTCAGGAACCCAGGGCCAGCCTGCCACACAGTGTGTTCATCCTACCGTGGGAAGAGCTGTCTGTGTCAACAGGAGGTCTTGCTTCCTCTCAAGTGGGAATTAGAACCTGAACTCCATTTCTATATTTTCCAACATAGAAAAGCTTAAAACATCAATTCTGTGCTACCACCTGCTCACTGGATGGAAAGTACCACAGACATAAAATATGTTCCTCCTGCTACTTGCAAAGCAATAGACATTTTGAACTTGGTAGGCCAATTTAAAATAAGAAAAGTACTGGTAAAGGACTTATTTCTCAGTCAAGCTACCCACAATCCTAAAAGTTAATTTTACTAAAGATACTAAATACGTGTTACCTTTTCTTGCATTGTTTATTCGGTTTTGTGCACACTACATACAAGTTTCATACAAGAATTTTACTTAGAGCAGTCTCAGATGAGGGCTGCTCAGCTCATCTTGTAGAGCAACCTGCAGCCTGCCAGACCCTTCCTGATGCCCTGCACCACCCTTGGAGGGCTGCTGTCAATAAGGACCTCACACGCATTTTCCTTTGTTTCTGCATTCTCTACTAGACTGTCAACGCAGTGGCCGCACTTACAAATGACAGGAAGGACAGCAGCATCATGGCACTGACGATCTTCCTGTCTGCTTTAGGATTCCCTATGGAAAACATACTTAGTTGCTATCAGTTGTACTGTGTTAGTTAGTTAGTTAGTTAGTTAGTTAGTTAGTTAGTTAGTTAGTTAGTTAGTTCTAGGTAACGATGACCAGCACTCTAGTGGGGTGGCACATTAGCACTATCGTGGAACTGACAACAGTTCCACAGAAGTACTACTGTACACTAGTACTCTGTGTACTAGTACTAGTACACAGTGGTACTTACTGTGCAGTAGGAATACTGCCTTGAGGTTTGGAGGAAGGCTGTCTGGGCTTCACAGCCTCTTTAGCAAAGCATAGCTCTGTGGTCCACACAAATCAGCTAAGTTCTCTAAGACCCAGCGTGGTGGGACACGGGTCCAAAGAATCTCAATGCTCACAGAGGAGTTACTAAGACAGCAGGAGGATGCAGTGCATCCTGTGCAGACAGGAGCGCTCCATGAGTTAAGTACTCTGTAATTAGCTGTAGGAATGGATTCAAGTGAACTAAATAGACGGGATTTTCTCACAGAAACAGAGCATATGTTGCTACAAGCAATAACCAACCAACCACTTAGCAAAAGAGATTGCACTATTTTACTGAAGAGTCAAAATACTTAACCTAACAGCTGTGATATCAAGCCAGCGAACTTCTTAAGCTAGCAACCTGCCCTCCACAAGCCAGGTGGCAGTGGAGAGGGCGGGTGACTAACCACGCACAGACCTCACCTACTTGCTTCCAATGACAACCCACTTGACCATGTGGCTACTACAGCCCTCCACCCTCCTGAGATGGCTATTTATAATGACGGGTCTCTTTCCATCTGCACTGATTCTGTTGAAAAGCAATGGGGAAAAAAAAATCACTGACTTCATGTGTCGTAAAATCTTAGCAGTGTCTTCTGCTTGAGCTCATGGGCTTCGCTCACTGATGTTGCCCCAGCAATGTTGATGCATAAATGAATGGACGCACCACCCGGCTGGCAATCCTTCTCCTTTACACTGTGCACTCGGCTGTATGAGTCTGGGGCATCTGGTCCTATCTAAGGTACAGATACTGTATGAGCTTGAAGCACCTGGTCTGCCCTGGAGAGGGGTCGGTAGCTCTCCTCCATTCACTGTAGCTTAAATCTAGAGTTCCACTTGTGGGATGAGGAAGAGGTGGGGTGCCCATGTGGGTGGGGACATCTGCCACATTCCTCTTGTCCAAATGCTACCAAAGGTACCTGTTGAATTACAAAAGACTTAAACAATCTTTTATGCATTGATAAAAGAGTGATCAGAAACAGCCCTTGGAGTTGCTCTGATGTGCAGCACACAGGTATACGTGCATGCAACCCCACAGTGACAGGAGCTGATGTTCCTGTCACAAATGATTGCTGTAGTCTATGAGGACAGCCTGCCTGAGCTCAAAACCAAGTGGGACATTACAGGGCAGAAACACTGGTGCTTTTCTTACGTGGCCTTATGACTCAGTTTTCCCTATAGAATGTGGGCTTGATGTGAATGCCTGCTCGGGGCAGTGTGGCCGATTGGATGAGATTATATATACAGAGAGAATACTCAGTAAATGTTAGCCACTGTTGCTGGCTGTCTCCTAAGAAAAACCTCATAATAAGAAAATTCATAAAATTTTCCATCTTTTGTAAGTATTTTTTAAACTATATCTATTCTAATGTATTCTCTCATTTGTTCAAAATTAGTCCCTTAGTCTGGTAAACTTATCATGTAAATCCTTTTACCCCTAAAATAGAATTCAGTACTACAGTACAAGGAAAGGCTGTAAGAAAAATCTGTTGGATTCTATAGAAATTGCTTCCTCTGAATTCTAGGGGGAAGTGCCAGGAATATTTAGGGGTCAAGTTTTGGCCTTCCACCTGGCAGAGCTACACACACACACACACACACACACACACACACACACACACACACACACGCTGGCATTTCCCCTCCACTTCCTGGACGTTCTGACTCCAGTTACTGGGAGAGTGTGCTCCCCCACCTGGCCCGCCAGTGAAGTCCACAGATTAAGCTCCACAGGAGACTGCAGGAAGTGATTCTGGGATGGCGTCGATGAGGAGGAAACAGGGAGTTAGGTAGTGGATCGAGGCTATATATAAAAAGCATGATGTCAAAAGTCTGAAAGGCCTTGGCCCCCTCAGAAGTTTTCAGGAAATATTCTCACTCAATTTGAAGAAGAAAGGTCTTGGAGAAAGGCCCTTGTGATGCCAGCTGAGGACGGAGTGGTGCATATCGTACTGCAGCCTGAGGTAAGCAAAGTCTGTTTTTAAGATTTTGAAATGATGTCATACATACCTAGAGTGTCTCTGAACAAAGAAATATACGTCTCTAGGAAGCTTGTGAAAGTCTTAAGTCCAAGTTTTCCAAGGATGAAAACAAAATGCACTTCTGTGCAAACTGATAATCTATAGTAAAAACCTATATTTTTACCCAACAGTGAGAGGACATGTGTTCTATGCGCTATCACTGCAACCTGGGTTCTGTTTTACATGAACCATGGACTTGTCAAGACACAGGTGTAGGACACATTGCCCCCTAGAGGCCATAAAAGACAAGGCTGGGCCTTCAGTCCAGAACTGAGAGCCTCCTGGGGATGTGTATGCAGGACTGGGTGGAAGTTCTGGAGAAAACTCTGCCCACAACTGAGCTGCATATATACAGAGGCATGGCCACAGACCAAGATGTAAAAGGAAAGATGCCTTGAGCTATAAAACAATGTGAAGGCCGGGCGGTGGTGGCACACGCCTTTAATCCCAGCACTCGGGAGGCAGAGCCAGGCGGATCTCTGTGAGTTCGAGGCCAGCCTGGGCTACCAAGTGAGTTCCAGGAAAGGCGCAAAGCTACACAGAGAAACCCTGTCTCGAAAAACCAAAAAAAAAAAAAAAAAAAAAAAAAAAAAAACAACAATGTGAAGAGAGGCTCTAGAACACAGATGTGGGAGGATCCTGTCCCATCCCTGACATCAGGAACAACCCTTACACCTCAGCCCTTTACCCACAGGCCTTGGGCAGTACACGCTTCTGGGAGAAAGATGAGAAAGCTCGCCTCGAGAGTAGAGGTCCTTTCTTCATCACTTGGGGAGGGAATTTCTGTAGGAGCTGAAGGTTCTGGGGAAGGACTGGGCTCTAGGTGGCTAAGGGAGTCCTCAGACTTGGGAAGAGCCACAGCAGCAGTGTCTATACTCTCTGGACATCATACAGGCTGTAGTCATGGCAACATGGAGCCTGGTACCCCAGGAGGTACAGCAGACCAGCTGAGGGGCCGTGCCCTTGATGAGTCTCTTGTGTCTTTGCCTGCAGTCCTTCCTATGAACTGAGGTAACTTCACCGACCTGCAAAGCCAGTACGAGAGAGAGACGAGCATGAGGGTGGACGTGCTCGTTTACTGCGAGGGCCCTCTATGCAGAGGCTACTGCACTGAGACCTGTCTCCCTGCTCTCCGCTGACAGGCAATCGCTTGGTACAGTGGAGCTGTGCAAACTGCAGGGCGGGGTCAGAAGCTTCACACTCATAGTGCCCGAGAACCGCTGCTGCTGTGAGGTCAGGGCAGAAGAGTGAGTGGTTTCAGGGGCAACTTGCAGGGGCAGCTGCAGTACGGCAACCACTTTGCACAGAACATGGGATTCCAGTGCGGCAAGAACAGGCTGAAAAGGGAACTGCTCCTACCACCGACAGGAAACTCCTCTGCCAGAAATGACCAACACGCGCCTGCCTGACTGTATGTTGACTACACATGCGTGGTGTCTTGATGTAGGAATTGTAGTATATTTTTCCTCTCTGTGTATATTGTGTGTGGGTAAGAATGTCCCTGTGTGTGGGCAAAAGCAGGAGGCCTTCAGATGTCCTACCCCACCACTGTCCACTTTCCTCGCCTGGAGCAGGGCTCCTCCATAAGCCTGGAGCCACACGGGTGGCCAGAAAGGCCCAGTGACCCTCCTATCTCTGCCCATGGCACTGGGCTACTGACTTGAGTGCTGGGGTCTGAAGTGGGCTTCTCATGCTGGAGCAGCCCGGCCTGAGTGTAAGGGTTGAGAAGTACCTTCTGTGTTGTGTGACGGATTAAAGATGCCCGAGGATGCAGAGAGAATGTTATAAGGCATGTACGGGGTAGAGGAAGAACCGAGGGGACCAAGGTTGGCATCTGAGATCATGACTGCACGTGCCAGGTGCTGGTGTCAGGAAGAAAGGGCACCCAAGAGGCCTCTGCATGGCAGCCGCACATGTGAGAAGGAGCCACAAAGGGCATTCCAGCCCGAGGTGTGGACACTTGGAGACAGGTGGGATGGGGCTGCACAGCAATGCTGACCAGCCAGGGACCAGGGATGAAACCTGCTGATACAGCTAAGGAACTGTGTGATCAACTGGGACTCCAATGACCTAGACATCATGCACGTTTTGTTATCCTAAGAAAGAGCTTGGCACTTGGAATTTTTCACCTTTCTTTCTATTCTGCAATACCCTTGAACAAATCAAGCATTCTACTCAGCAACAGTTGGCATCTACAAACATTGGGGAAGACCTCTCCTCCTTCCCAGATCATTTTCAAAAGGGCTCTTGCCATCCTAAAATAGTTTTGAGTTGTGTCAAACTGTAATTCCTCCTTGTCAGAACAAACCCTCAAGCCTTGAAGCTTCGGTCCCACGTCTACAGCCTGTCCACTACTTCCCTAGGCCACTGTTGGTCCTTCCAGCTCTCCTGGCAGGCAGAAGACCTGGAGGTCCTGTGACACCTGAACATGCTGGCCTTCCCGAGGTGGGCTGGGGAACTGAATGACATGCCTGTGTAACTCAAACAGTAGCCCAAGGGCAGCCAGATGTCTGTTTCCTTCACAGTCCTATTCTTTCCTTAACTAAAGCTAAATGAGTTACCCTGGGCATGGCACTGTGGACAGCCAGAAAACACGGGTCACTTCTTTATTAAACACACAGTACCGTGGCGTCCCTTCTGATACTCCTCTGTTCTCATTGGAAACAGACCTAGACAGTAAAACCATGAATGCAGCTATTTCTGTTGTGACACTAAGTTTGTCCCCAAAGAAAACTAAACACAGTAAGTTAAAGCATGCCTGAGTTCATCTGAGCAATCAAGATGTCACATAAGGACAAAGTTCATAACAGATTAAATCGTAGTTCAAAGATCTGACTGGAAAATCTCTCCTACAGAAGTCGACACCAGGCTGTTGCCTGGCCTCAGACCATTTGAGATGAGTGGTCATCCACTTCTATCAGCACACCTGTCACAGAGTCTGATCCAGCAAGGCCAGCTTGGGACTTCCTTCTTCCTGACATCTTCCACTAGAGACCAGTGTGGAGGATAAAGACAGTCTTGACTTTGTACTAAAACCTTCGGTTGATTTTTGTAGCCTGCAAGTCGTTCTTCTGGTCCTTTATTCCTCCTTTAGTCTCTAGCTTTCCTGCCTAGGACTAACCTCATCCTGAGAAAATGCACAAAATTTATCTTCTTAAAAATATTACCAGCCTTATCAAGGCACAGTGACCCACAGCTGTGTCTTAGCATTCAGGAAACTGAGGCAGAAGGATGAGGCAAGAAGATTGCTCAGGGATACTTGGTGAATACCAGGCCTGCCAGGGCTATACAGCAAGACTTTATTTAGCAACAAGAACAAGTCAGGTGTCTTGCAGCCCCTGGTGTCTACCCACAGTTCACCACAGAACCAATGTGGCGAGCTAGTAACCTCATTTGGCCAGTACTGGGAAGTCCAACATGTCTGGGAACTGAGTCTTCGAGTCACATAGAAGACGTGTCTTTTCATAAAACCCTCCCTCATTTTTGTCTTCTGCATGTTCCAGCCCCAGGGAAGGAAAAGCCCAGCTCAAAGCAGACGCCAAGAGCATCACACAGTGAGATTTCTGCTGCCAGCATCAGGGGCCCCAGCCAGAAAGCCTGACCCTTCCCCAATCTGCTTCTAAGTGTTGTGTTTCAAAACAAGAAGAGAAACGAGTGAACAATAGCAAAACCAGACAACAAACCTAACTTGTATGGTGCTGCCACTGTCCTGGGAAAACCCCTGCAAATGCACTGCTGCTGATCACTCCTTCTACCTCTCTGTTGATCTGAAGAGCAGTCAGCAAAGCGACAATGTACATGTCAGAAACACACACAGAACATATCGTTCCTCTCTCAGTGAGCCAAAGACCTGCACAATGCTTTGATAATATTTAGCTCATAAAACTAATAAGAGACCAACAGCATTGGGATCCCCTTTAAGATGAAGTTTAGTAAGATTACATATTCATATTCCCTCTCAGCTGCACACTGGAAAACCTGCCCTTCCTGATCATGCTGCAAAGTCCCTCACCTTCCATATTAACCAAGCGGTAATGTAAACAATTGAGGAAAGAGTTAGAGGCAACTCTCCATTTAAAGGTGAGCCTTCAAAAGGACTGTTTCCCACAATAATTTCTCATTTCCATTAGTCTACAATTTAATGGGATTTTTTTAACATTTATTTGTTTATTTTGTGCACACGTGTGCCACTGTGTGCACGAGGCCATTGTCTCCTTGTACTACCTGAGTGCTAGGGATAAGACTGGTTGGCAGACTTGGCAGCCAGCACCCTTACACACTGTGCGAACTCTCTGGCCCCCCCAATCCTTCTTTATTTGAAAATGTTGGTGCAAATTTTCAAAATTACAAATTTCGTAATTTTAAGTCATAGTTTTAAATCACTCTTCAGGGGAAAAATGTTTAGGTGCTGGAGAGATACCTCAGAGGTTAAAAGCATATACCATTCTCCCAAGGTACCTAAATTCAGTTCCCAGCACACATGTGGGTGACTCAGAACTGTAACTCCAGCTCCAGGGGATACAGCACCTTCTGTTCCCCATGGGCAACCATACTCAAGTGTACATTCTTGTGTGTGCACATTCCATCTTGGGTGCTTGAGAGCGCTCTCTCTCTCTCTCTCTCTCTCTCTCTCACACACACACACACACACACACACACACACACACACACACACACACCCCTTTAAAAAAATAAACGTCTCAAAGAAAGCTGCTCGACATGAACTACTCTGGACAGCTCTTTCCTCCTGGACGGCACCACACTATCCTCTTTACTCTCGCCAACACAAATGTTTTGTTCATGCTGATTAAGTGAGAAAAAATAAAATAAATAAATACATTTGTTTTACTGCGATCAGAAATGTTTCGTGAGGTATGCAAATGATTCATAAAATATGAATGGGACCATGAAGGACTGTCTCCAGCAAAATAGGATCTGATGCTGGGGACGGTGGAGTCACTAGTTTCCTAGAGGGCTCCGCTCCCCCGGGATCTGCAGAACAGGCCAGGGAGAGGGGGTTGTTAAGGAGGGGCAGGGCAGAAACATAATAAGCAGTTACTGTTGATCAGAGGTTAGTGAGGCTCAGAGCAGTTTAAACCTACTTAGATAAATCTCTGCATCTTACTTTAAAATTTTTATCACTTTGTACCTATCGAGTAAGTTAAGTTGGGGGCCAGGAAGAGACAGAGAACATTGGCAGCAACTATAAGGAAATGCTGTCTGGAGCTTATATATGTGAGTTCACTAACTGTCTCCACACTGGAGCCGTGGCTCGGGCAGCAAAATAGCCTGTCCTGTCCAGGTCACTCAGGCTGTGTCACTTTACCACAGATGTAAATTATTTTAATACAGATGACATTTTCACAGAAATTGGACAACCTTTTTAATACATATAGAAGACAATGTTCTTTTTTTCATGAGGATGCCAAACCAGATATGAAAATCACAGGCTTGACAACTGATGCTTCAAGTCCAACTGAATGCTAACCACCAAAGGCATCTCTTTTCCTTGAGTTACATTATTTAATTGCTCAGCTGTTCTTGTATCAAGTAAGTAAATAGAGTGCTCCAGAGTACAGATACATAAAACAGAAATCGCTGACTGCTGAGCACATCAAGTCAAATTTCTCTGATGAGCTTCATCACCAAAGAAATTAGGAAGGGAGTTAGGAAGCTGGAGGCTGGACATTTGTTTCCTGGAAGTGTAATGGGGCAGGTTTGTTCTAGAAAACAGTTCTAGATTCTTTCCACCTGTACTGCACTTAGCAAAGGACCCTCACCTATCCCAGAGAAATGAAAACTTACATTATTGCAAAACCTTGCATGACTGTTCACAGCTTCCCTTTTTAAACAGCCCCAAACTGCAAACTACTCCAATCTTCTTTATGAATAAGTGGTAAATAAAGTGCAATATATTTGTACTGTGAAATGCTACTCAGCAATAAATGGGAAAGTGGTGTTGATACACGTAAGGAAGTGAACGGGTCTCTAGCATTAATTGGGTTGAAAAGACAACCACAAAAATATTCATGACTCCACTTATCTGTCATTTCTGAAAGCCCCCCAATAATAGAGATGTGAGATATTGGTTCTTGCTGAGGCTGGAGACAGCTCTAATGAGGAAGCTGAGCCAGAAAGTCTCGGGCAGTCAGACCTCCAGCTTCTGCAGGAACAGGAAGCAGCATGCACAAGAACGGTTCTGATGACAGAATGAGTCTGTGTCACTGCAGTTTGGGTGTTGTGGCGGTTACACAAACCTACACACGATGAAGCAGCAACAAACACATGCACGTGGGTGTGTGCACTGGCGTGCTTCCCCGGCTGCTGAGGAGACCTGGTCAGGGCTGAGGGTGGCAGCTCCGAGTGCGGCTGCACACCATGGAGCCTGTGCGCTGTGCTCCTCCCCCGCTGCTTCCCTGGGAGAGCTGAGGCCTGGCTCCAGCAAGCACAGAAAAGGAAGTTGTCCTGTGTGTTTGCTAGGAATGAATGAAGTCAGACTGGCACTGAGATAAAGTCTCCAGGTGGGTGGTGGGCCTTTACTTCTGACTTCTGAATGACATGAGATGTTCTCTTTCCCCAGGCAGTGCTCAAAACAAAAAAGTGTCCGGTTCAGCACCAAGTCTGCAGAAGCACAGCCAGCTGTCTTTACTTAACCCACCCAGGATGGCAGCAGCAGCCTGGTTCAGTGGGAGTGATCCTTCCTGGCGACCAGGGATTCTGAGAACAGAAGCCAGTGCTGGGTCACTGAATCAGCCCCAGAAACAAACTGGCAGCAAGCTTGCTGTTACCACCCAGTTGCCAAGTGACCCGTGAATGTCAAAGGTAGTTAGTAATTAAGTCACGAAGTAATTCTGAGAATGAAGTTGATGAGTAGAAATGGGTGAAAGTAGTAATGTTTTTTATTGGATACAAAAATAAAAATATCATTCAAGGCACTAAAGCTAAGATCAGATGGTAGACTAAAATTATCATTTCACAGACTTGTATTAAGTGTCTAAGTCTCGGAAGAGGCTGTGTCGTGAGAACCCAAAGGAGCCAGAGCTCAAACTATCAAGAGACCAATGTCTGAAGCGTGAGGGCAGCTGTGGCTCCCACTGAGGTGTCCCTTCCTCACATATCACAGCAGGTTCAGGTCACAACCACAGAGCACAAAGAATGAGTTACAGGAAAGGAGGTCCCAATTACAGTCAGCACCGATGGGGATAAACATCACAAACGGTACTGAAAGGTAACAAGACTCACAGGAAAGGACTGTATGCAGGAGGCTCAGAGTCCTCCCAAACAAAGTCCACACTCACATTAGGCCAATAAACATCCCATGAACTACTTCAAAACATTCAGGAAAAGACAATGTGGGTTGAGAGAAAGATTAGCAAGGATGTGTGAGTCCTGCAGCATCCCATGATGACTTTTGGAGGAAGTGACCTGGAATGCTTCTAAATCTGGCTTTAAGGGGGAAACCGAGGCTGCTAAATCTAGCATGAAGATATAAAATAGTTGCCTTCTATGAAAATAAGTCTTTTTTCTCTATTCTAGGAACAAGAATCAAACCGGTACCCTTCTCCAGGGTAGGACTGTCTAAGACCACAGACCACTTCAGTGTTCTTGCTCCATTCAGCTCATGCACAGACACCATAAGCTATAGAGAAGGAACATTCCAACACTAACAGAGAAGGCGGATGGCCCAGAAGTCCAAGGTACAGTGGCCATCATCTGGAGGTCTTGGGCCAAGTCTTATGCTGATGTTCAGGGAGCTAGCCACCAACCCTCTTCCAGGTGGGACTCCCACAGACACCTCAACTAGCTGGCCAGGAGTAGTCACCTTGACCTGGGACCTTCCAGACTGATCTGCTATGGGACCGCCTCATTAGCCAGAAACTAACCACACAGTGAAGAGTGGCACCCACACTGTAGAGAATCAAGGAATAATCACTGTGCATGCATGCAAAGGACACCCTCTGGGTCTGGAGAGCCTTATCAGGAAACTTACAAAGTTCGATGAATTTGCCTATGACAGCCAGACAGACAAGGTTCTCTGTTGTAACCTCTCTCAAGGTAAATGTCTGAGAACGCCTTGCACCATGCATCTGTTAGCAGCCTGTCATTTATCTGATGTCATGCAAACACCTATCAACGCAATCGATGTGTTTCCCTCCTCTTGCTTTGTTTTAACTGTTACTTCCACTTTACATGAATTAAAGTTCATCTAAACTTCAGTGAGATTGTCAGAAGCTGTTGGAAAAGGACAACTGAAAGCAACCTTTCTCCTTGTATAGATCTAGTGTCTCTTCCTGGGGAGGAGCACGTGCAGTACCGAAGGAAGACACAGTGGGCACTCGGGCTACCCAGCAGGAGATAAATCCTCTGAGCAGGAGTCTGGGGCTGACACGAAGCCCAAGCACTTGGAGGAGAAGACCCTGGCTGGTGCCAGCCAATAGGATACTGTCCCCGGCTACACTGTAAGCACCTCGCACATGTGTGTCCTCTATGTGTTCCTCACTCGCCACCAGTTATCCCCTTATCCTGGGTCACCTTAGGGATGTGAATCTGAGAGGAAGCGGTGGAGATAAATATGCCTACCAGGGTGGTCTCACCTATGAAAGGGAAAGAATGGACCACAGAACCTTCTCCAGGAGAGAACGCATCACCCAGAAGACAGACTGGGGCCATCTTAGCCTGCAGACACATGGACACTAGAGATCACAGAGTGCAGACCTATAAAAATTGAAGATGTTTTCATTTCAAATAGTTTGCAAGCCCAGTGACAACACAGACTCCAGTGTCAGCTGCCGAACACTCTTATAGTATTGTTTTTCCTTGAAGATGATACCGTTATTTAAAAAAAAAATCAGCAAACCTTATCCTCTGCAAAATGCTTTCCTCTCAGCTGTCCTGATATGTCTGCTTGGTGAAAACCATGACACAGTAGACAAGGTATCTACCACAGGCTGACTTATACAAAGACTTCCGTTCCCAGGATTGCTAAGCCACTGGAGAATAGTTCCAGGCATGCAGTTCAGGCAGGTACCACACACCATGTACTGTACAAAGGAGGTGCCTACTCTCTCAATGTGCTGTCAATTCCCTCTGTGGCTATCACCTTTCCCACCTCTCCTGCAGCATCTAAGACATTCAGAGCACCAGTGCCCTGTGTGGTCGGTCACAGGGAACGGGCTGGGTACATGCCATCCAGCACGTTTACTGCTCCTGGCTGGCTGTCATTCCTCATCAACTCTATTCCTTTCTCAGCTTGGATGTTAAATGTGTAGTAAAAAAAAAAAGGAGAAACTAACACAAATCGGGTAACAGAAGAACACAGAATCCTACATGGTCAGTGCCACCACAGGTATGTAGAGAACTCTAGAAAAATGTCAATAATAGCAGCTAACTGTGGACAGGGCAGGGGAGGCAGTAAGACCCAGCCTGGGAGGAAAGTGCCATAGATCTGAGGATATTGGATGGTGGAGCTGGAACCTTGGAGAAGGAGGAGTAAACAGAGCAATATCAGCAGGAGAGAGAAGACAGTCCCATTGTGAGGACCTACACGTGATGGGACACGTGAGTCCAGAGCAGGAGACAATCTCAATCAGGCTACAAGGGGGCCGGGGTGTGGAGCAGGCTGAGCTGGGGGAGCAGGAGGTGGCTCCTGCTCAGAACCAGATGATCAAGGAACTCAGTGCAGTGACCACGCCGCCAAACTAGAAAGTGCCAGAAGAATATCCATTGAACACATTCCTGGGAAAAACAGACTGTAAATATTTCCAAGTCTGTCTTAGGTGTGGTATAATCAGGAGCGGAGGGAGATCTCTATCTCAGAACCAAGAAGTATCATAGTATGTCACAGCATTTTGTAAAGGTCCTTCACGGAGCATTTTCTCCCTAGTCACCTAAAAGAAAACTGAGTTTATTATAAAAACCCTTAAAAGAAAATAAACCCAACGTATAATATTGTCATATAATCTAAGCACTCATGAGACTGAGGCAGGAGGATTGCTGCAAATTCACAGCCAGCCTGCATTACATAGTGAATTCAGGGCCAGCATAGGTTACATAGCAAAAATATTTCCAAGAACAGACGAAAAGTAACATACTAGTTTCTCTAATGTAATTTTATATCTACCAAGTACTTTGTATATATGCATATGGTCTGTATCTATTTGTGCTGTATGTGTACAATGTGTATGATATATATAGTATGCTTGCTATCTACCTATTTTTCACATTACAAATAACATTATCTCTTGAGGTAAGTATGTTGCCAAAGGCACACACAAGGACTTTAGAACTGATATCAGTGCCATGTTGACTATGGTAATATTTAAACTCAATACAAGGTAATATAACTTTTAAGAGTGTGTGAGAGTAGTCTGTTAAGATCAGAAGGCTATCACAACTTTCACCCCATGACCAGGCAATACACAGAGACCGGACACCCAGCAGTGATGCCTACAGCAAGCAGGACCTCATAATGTTCTGTGCCTGGAGCACCGTTCCTCTCTACAGGAATCTCATTCTGTTTCTTGTTTTCCCTGCTCATTTCCTGACCCACAAGTCTCCCCTCCACCCCCACCCCCACCTCCCGGCGGCCGACTACAGGCAGGTGTGCATTCCTGTGAAACGGCCAGCTGCAGAAGTCCACTACTTCCTGTCTGCCCTGATGCACTTGGTACTAACATCTACCTGCCATCTTGCATCCAATGTCTCTCATTATGACAAAATTAAGATTCCTTCCCACAAATTCAAAGACCCCGTCAGCCAGATTATATTTTGTCATCATAAGATTATGCGTTACCTCTTTTACATGGGTGTGGAACGACACAGACATGTCCAGTAGGATCTTCCGTTGCTCAACTCGCCGAACAAAGTCTTGTATCCGGTCTTCAAGCTGATGAGCAGCCTGATAAATCTCTTCAGGGTCACATTCCCCAGTCTGAGCCAGCTGTTCCGCTGCTTCTAACAACTTATCCGCATTTGTGTATGTGTTCTGCACAAGAGAATGCCCAGAGGAACAGAAGGTGAGCACTCAGCACACAAGCCGGCGTGGACGCCATGACACAGCAACAAAGAACCGATTAGCAGCGTTTCTGATCATTTACTTAAGTTAGACAGAAAAAAAAAATATGATAAGGAGCAATGGTTCCAGGAGGCCCACACATCCCTATCAGTAGCCTTTTCTAATGCCAAGCAGATATTACGCACTGGCCAGAACAGCTCGTGACTCAGAAAGGGCTTTTAGATTTTTGCTAAGGTGGAGTCAGGAAATGCCCCATGACCACAAATGCCTATTTCACTTTTTCCCTCTTGTTTTTATGGCAGAGTAACTGTGCTTTCTCTTCCCTGCTTCATAGCAGACAGTTTCAGAAGGAAAGGAGAATTCTAGTGGCTATAAATGTCAGTGTAGAAATGCTGCTGTGAAGTGTAAACACCTATGTGATGTGCTCTGAAGACTGCTCTACTTCAAGTCCTGATAAACTCGTGGCTGCGGCTGCATTTCTCACATGAGCAGATAAGCTACAGCGGGACTGTTCCTGGAAACTGCTCAAGGGGGCATTACCAACGAGAGGAGGCGCTGAGACTAGCTGGGGGCCCTCAGTGCAGGCAGAGCAGCCTGCCCTCCAGGCAGGACCAGAAAGCCAGCCTGTGGCTCTGCTGAGGTATCGGTTAGCTCATTCATCCTATCCTCAACTCAATAGCTGAGCAAGGTAGGTGTCTCCGCACAGGGTGGAAGGTGGCTCAAAGAATGGGAAGGGTGTTCCTGGAGGGCGAAGCAGGCTCAGTCAGGTGATGAGGGCTTGAAATAGCATGGGAAGCTAGGCTCCAACTAGACAGAGAGGATATCTCTATCAGTCTTTTCTGTTGCCAACAACACAATCTGACAGACACAAGAAGGTTTATTGCAGCCCATGGTTCTGAAGGCCAGGATCGAAGGGCTACATCTGATGGCCTTCTTGGTGGTAGTCCCAAGGTGCTGTAGAGCATTATATGAGACAAGCATGCTTGTATGTCTCTCTTGGTCCTTCTTTTCTTTAAAAGTCACTAGGATTCAATCATGGGGGATCTGCCCTGATAGGTGCATCTAACCCTAAGCCCCACCTCTGGACACCAGCCCAACTCATCTCCTCTCCTCCTGCATCACTCTGGGGATTATTTCAACACATAAACCTCTGGGGAGGGCACACCACACTATACCAAACAAAAGCACTGTTTCTGATACCTAAGGCTCCTGTGCATCTTGCAAAGCAAAATCGGATCATTTGATGACTTTGAGGTAAACTCCTTATAATCATAAGCATGTAAAAATTGAAGGGAGATGACCTCCTTCTTTGATAGGAAGAGCATGGACAGTCACATTCCAAAAGAAGACTAACAAACAGAAGGAGTTAGCAGCCACAGCATGACGAAGCCCAGTGGGGCAGGTACTAAATCTCCAAGAGCCAGGTCTAGCACCCAGGTGCAGACTATGAGAAATCAGGCCCCTCATGTTTGGGTCCTACTGCTTTGCTTGTCATTACCAAGGTAGCTGCTTTCCAGGGCTGCACGCCGATACCAGCAAGTGTCTGGGGATGTATGGCATGGTGCAGCTTTCTGAGGCATGTATGGAAGGCAGTCCCATTCCTATAGGGCAACACTCTGGGCCTCTGACGCCATGAAAAACTTGTCTTTGAACTCTGGGCTTTGTCTGATGTATCTGCTGAAGCTGCCTGGACCTTGTAACTCCTGTATCCTACATGCTTGCAAAACCAGCTTCCACCTGGGACCAAAATCACTCACCGGATCCTAGGCTTTTTCCAGTTTATTCCTCCAAACACTTTCAACCTCTGGGTGTAACTGAATTGCAAAGTAGTATTCATTATTAGGAACAGCACCAATTTTCTGAATCTATTTTTCATTATGGTAACAAAATACTAGAGAGGGACTAGCTTTCTATATGGATTTACTTAGCCTACAGTTTTGGAGCTCAACAGTTCAAGATCAGGTGGTCCCACTGGTTTGGCCTCTAGTATCATAAGGAAGAGAGATCCCATCTTAAACCAGGAAACCAGGCAGAGACTGGGATCTAAAATTCTCTCAAAGAGTGTGCCTCTGACTAAACCAGGGACCTCACTGGAGGCTGCAAGGGCAACTCTTAGAGGCTCCACTTTAAACTTGTCAGTATGAGATCCAAACTCCCAGTACATGGTCCTTTGGGTGACAACATCCAACATCTGTTTGAGGAAGGAGTGCCCTCCGAGTTAGGAGACTAGTTAAATTTAGCCGTATCAATCAACTGCTTCAGGTCCAATGGGGGTTGGGAGGCTGAGTGCAGTCACCAGCTCGGTCTGCCCCTCGGAAAACAGAACCCTGAAAATGTGTTTCTGAAGAAAGGAATTCTGTTTTCTCGCTGATTGTCACCACAGCTTTGAAGTAATTTACCTCTCCAGTTTGATAAGTGAATCTTTAGTTGACAGTGCTTCCCGACAGGAAAGCATTACTGAATTGTTGAGGGCCTCTCTAGGACTTCATCAGCAGTAATAACGTTGAAAAAGTATTTATGTAAAGGAACAAGTGTGTTTTGAGTGACATTAAACCACAACCATTCATTGCCTGTCTCATCTTACACCTGAAGAAAATGATGGTTGTACAAAGGAGGTAAGGGCTTTCCTCAGAAGAGAACCACCTGGGGGAGGGGAACAGGATGGAGACAGGAACATCACGTTGGCATCGGAAACCCTAGCTAGGTCTTCCTAGCAACAAATCCTTGCCGAGTCCTTCTGGACTGGACTGGCCTGTCAGTGGTTTCAAAGGCTGATAGCTAAGCCATCCATATTGTCAACCCTAGCTTTTGAGCAGCCTCTCTAAACCCTACAGAAGCCCTGTGACAGGGACAGTTCACTTCCACCTCCCTCTAACAAAACTTAGCTTTGCTCAAGTCAGTCAATAGAGCTGCGGCAGTTCAAAACCCCAAGACCTGGCAATCGAAAGCTGGCAGGCCTCAGGGGAGTTGAAGGGACTGGCTGTCTCCCTTCTTCAGCCTGAGAGACCCCTCTTTGGGCCATTCCTTTTACCCCCAACAGAGAATTAAAAGACATAATTCTAGGAGCAGGCCATGGAGCCCCAAGCATTTCCTCTTTCTTGAGAAACAGCCTGTATTGTGTAACTAGCAGACTTTGGGACACGAGCAGCTGCAATGCAGACGAGTCCTCCTCCTCCTGCTCTCGGCCACGAGGGCCCAGTTCTCACCAAACACGGCACAGACTCTGTTTACAGTAAACGGGAGTGTAAATTTCTAAATAACAGAAAATGAGTATTGAAAGGCATCTTCTTAATTAGTGATTGATGGGGGAACCCAGCCCACCGTGGGTGGTGCCATCCCTCGGCTGGTGGTCCTGGGATCTACAAGAAAGCTGAGCAAGCCCCGGGAAGCAAACCAGTAAGCAGCTCCCCTCCATGACTTCTGCATCAGCTCCTGCCTCCAGGTTCCAGCTCTGCTTGAGTTCCTGTCCTGACTTCCTTCAGTGATGACTACAACATGGAAGTGTAAGCCGAATAAACCTCCCCAAGATGATTTTGGCCATGGTGTTTCGTCTCAGCAATATAACTCTAACTAAGACACCAACTACTAGCTACATCTGTTAGCATCTGACCAGAACACCCATTATTTTCCCAGGGTGGGTGGAGGTTCAATAAAGTAAGATGCTCAGAGAATAAACACTGGCAATAAACATCATCTACGTTAGGTCCTGATGTAGCTGGCCAGTGTCCAAGTGCTGTCACAGTCATCGCATGAAAACTTGGTATTTTCCATCATCTAGATGTTCTAGGTAAAGGAACTGGAATTCTGAGCATGCTCAGTCATTGATGTCTTCCCTCCCTCCCTTCTTTCCTAATGTATTCTTACAGCAACCTGGTAAAGGGAGATACTACTATTATTTTAAAGTTAGGGGGAAAAGACTCAGAAAGACTAAGTCATTTGCTGAAGGCTGGTGGCTGCACAATCAGAAAGGAATAGTCCCTCATTAAGTTCTAGGAAATGTGATGGGAAAAGCAGCCTCACAAACCTGCCCCTTCTTTTCTTTGCTTCTCTGTGGTGTGAGGCTCTGACTAATGCTGGGCAGTTGCTACGGCACTGATAACAACTGCAGCCACAAGCGAAATGCTTTATTAAAAATAATCTGCCCCGAATTCTCCATTGTTAACTTTAAAACACTAAACTACAAGACACCTTATATTAAAAGCTGAATCTATTTAACATTGGAAGCTTATTATACATGTGGTGAAGTTCAGGCCATACTACACATGCGGATGCACTGTATGTGCACGTGGCCACAGCATCCTCCTAGCAGAGCAATGAACACAGTGGGGACACCCGCTAGTCCTCTGAAAGTCTAGGAAGAACCTGGCTACGTGACAACTTCTTAGACCCTCGTCCAGGAAGACACAGTAATTTCATGGCACACACCAAGCGATCCACAGACCTGCTCTGAGGAGAATGCCTTGGGGCAGGTTAAGACTCTGCAAGGTGAAGTGCAGAGCAGTGTAAACACTCACAGAGTGTGGCTCCACCAGAGTCGCTAGGGACAGCCAGGAGCTGGCTGCTCTCGGAACCAGCCATAGAAACTAGGTTTCTTGGGGTTTACTTGCCTGTTGTAATTATAGTTTGTTCAATTTAAAAACACCGCCTCAGAAAACTACGTAGAAAGTAAGAGATCGCTGTTCAAGGAGTGGCTTCCTTTCCATCAGTCACACGTAAAAATTTTCACGTGAAACGCGTTTTTAACTTTTATGGTAGTACAAGAAAATGCTCCGTAGCTGTGCATGCTACACAGTACACAGCAGCCAGCAAAGACGTATTCACAACCAGTGCACAAACAAAGAAGAGCTTCACATTCATCACATGGAAGTTCCTGCTCTGCAGGATTGTAAGCAACAGGGACCTGTGCTTCCTAAGGAGGCCACAGCAGCATCTGAATCAAACACTGGCACCCAGGGCACCTACATCTAGGGTGGGCACCTGAGCAAGTCAGGTGGGGCCAAGGGCTCGCTTCCACCAAGGTTCTTTCAGGGTTCCTCCTTCCTAGAACACTGGAATTGCTCTACAGAATAAACCTATATTTAGCACATTTTCAGAGAACTGAATCATACACTTTCACTGCTTCCTTTTTTAATCTGCTTAGGCTATTTCATCAAGCCACAACTCACTAAGTTCCCAAGAAACGGCTGTATTAAGCAATTTGCTACTTTTAAGATCTCTGGGGGCTGGAGTGATGGCTTGGCAGTTAGGCACAGTGGACTAGAGTTTAATTCCCAGCACCCATGTGGCTGCTCACAAACACCTGTAACTCCAGGTCCAGGCGTCAAATGCCCTCTTTTGGCCTCCACAGGCACCAGGCATGCATGTGGTGCAGAGATATACATGCAGACAAAATACACACACATATAAAATCAATAAATCTTCTAATAAAAAAGAGCTCTGAACAAAAACCAACTTAGAAGAATCAAATGCATCACAGGGATCTCCGAGACAAAACCCATCTTAACAACAAGAGGAAATTTCTTTTCTAACTCTCAGACTTTGTTTTCCCTTTGAGAATATATTGTATACTAGGAGCTCCTATCTCAATTTTAAAGTATTTCAACAGCCCACTGGCCCCTAAAATACCAGAGTCCAAATATGGATGTGGATGCCATAGTGCCACTGCAATTTGTTTTTACAGGAAGCAGACAAGGATGAGGGGCTGAGACAAAGCTGCCTCACCCCTTACTTTCCCCATAGCCAAAGCAAGAGAAGCTACTCTTTTCTTGAGGAAAAGGTAGGTTTTGATGAATGGAGCTTTAAACCCAAAGTATGCTTCCTTGAGAGAGAGAAAGACCCTGTCTGTCTAAACTCCATCTGCCATACATAGTCGTAGGAAAGCCAAGCTGGAGTCCCCAACACTCATGACCTTTTCCACTGGAAAGAGCTGCTTCGAGCAGGGCTAGCCAGCCCATCTTACAGGTTCAAGCTGTGGCTCTGTGGCTGCCTTGCCTCCTGTCCTGTGGAGAAGCCCCTCTCTCTGCTCCAACCCTTGATGGCGTGCTTCTGAGGTAGCACAAGCTCCTCCTGGAATAGCCTGTGGCTTTGGTCTTCTGGGCTTTGGTGTGGATGCATGCATAGGTATGAACAGGAACCTAGTAATACTGACCACCCACGCCTGCTACACAGAGACTGAAGAGCACAGACTGAGTAGGTGGGATACTGTCACTCAAAAGTGAGAGGAGGGGACAGTGTAAGCCGCTGGGTACCCAGTTCATGGGTGTAGAATGTCTACTCTGAGCAAAGTAAACTGCTAAGGGCCTGCTGTTTGCAAGTCTGGAAGTGGGTGGCCAGGAGGGAGAGTAGAAGCACTGGAGTGCCCTCTGCATCGACCGTCTATGGAGCAAATGATGCTTTTCAAGAAGAGTCACGGACAAGTACTGAGAGGTAGCTGCTGAAGATGCTGGCAACAGAGGACGTCACTGAAGAGCCCAGGCTCCAGAGAGGGGCTGGAGCGCGGGAGGAGAGAGACAAAGATAAGATCTGGGAGACAGGAATACACAAAGAAAACCCCAGCTGCAGCCACGCACTAAGGTACTGAGTCCGAGCTATGTGGAGGACAAGCTGGCTGCGTACAAGCAGCTCTCTTGCCCCAGGAGGCTGGGTTCACTCAAGCCTGGCAGGCCGTGTGGTTCTACTGCCTAGCCACCCCCATAACTCTTGACCAGGTGCCAGCCTCCAAAACCCTTCCTTTCGATGCCACCACAGTAAGTTCTGTTAACTTCCGTGCCTTGGCTTAGGTATCAGGCACTGCGCCACACAAAGCCCTTCTGCCACAAGCCATGCCTGCCGAAGAGGCTGAACCTATGGCTGCTCGTACCCTTGTCCCCTCCCGCGTGCCTGACAGAAGAGCTGACGTGTGGTCAGTGGTTATTTGGAAGGCAGGAGGAGGAAAGTGGTCTGCAACATGAGCAAATGCATTCCTATCTAGTATTTCCCTGCAAGCGTCTGATTCTGACTGCAGCAATTTCACTTTGGGGAAGAGGGCTGATTGTCCTTAGAGTCCCAGGGACAAGGAGTAAGAAATGAACAAGTCCTGGGACTCAAGGGGACAGCAGAAAGAACCAGAAAGAGCTGGCCTTTTGGCTGAGCAGGGGTCGAAAGCTGTTCACAGCACACACTCCTGTGACCCTTGCTTCCTGGGAAACCTTCAGGCTGATTTCTGCAGGCGGCTCTGATGACTGCCTTGGACCTGAAGCCACAGTTTACAGGGCTAGGTTAGCCACAGGTGACATCTCCTTCATGAATAGTGGGCAGAACCTTGGGGATACAGAGGAGGTAAAAGGCAGTGACAGACCCTCTGACCCTTCATATCAGAAGGCGCTCAAGTGAGGTAGAGGGTACCCCAATCTGAAAGCATGAGAAAACAAGCACTCTGGGCAACAGTCTTGCTGTCTAGAGCTTGGGTGTTAGCCTTGTGCTCTGGGATTCTTTGATGCCCGAATGTTTTTTTCTCATGTAATCCAAATTTATGCTCAACCCCAAGTAATTCTGGAAGTAGTTTATCATACGAAAAAAAAGGGCAAGATAAGAACACATTGTCTATATTTCTTCTGCTATAATAAAGTGGCATAGCATTTTCCAGGAAATGAAAGCAGGGAGACCACATGGAATGTGGGCATGAGAAATCCAAGCCCCATCACAGGGTTGCAGATACAGAGAGCAGAATCACCACTTTTCCTCTGTACAGGAAACCAGGGTAAGAAGGTGAGGTTTAAGGTATTCCTGTGGCGGGACGGGACTTAGGTTCCGTTTGTCAGATGGCAACTCCATTCCTGGGTCCAATTCTCTGGTCTTTTATTTGCCACGAGCAAAGCATTGACACAGCCACAGTCTGGTGATTTCACATGACCACACTGCTCTGAGCACTCTGTTTTTCCTTTAGTCACTGAGGGCTTTAGCGATAACAGTTTATGTTCTGAGTCCACACTGTCTCAGTGCTGCTCTTACATTGTTAGTTACGATTTTCCTGGTAGATCTTTTGCCGATACCTTGTATACGTCTCTCAAACTTTTGGTATTTATATTTTAGGTATGTGGATTAAATAAACACACGGCTAATCCACTTATAAGATACTCAATAAATGTAATTAATTTTTCCATTCAGTGTAATTACTGGTATATTGGGATAAACTACTAAATCACATTTTGTGATTTTTTTTTTCATGAATTTTGTTCTCACTTCTTTTGATCCATTTTTTTTTTTTTTTTTGAGTTTTGATTTACTTGGTTTTCTATACCCCTCCCCAAAGCTGTAAACTTATTTGGAAGTAATATATATTTTTTTGTCTTTACATTTTCTATGGTCATTCAAAAATGCGAACAAGCCTGCATAAGGCCTCTTGCTGTCCTCAGGCCTCATCCAGCATCTTCAGCATATTTCTGCCCTTCATGTGTGTGTGTGTGTGGTGGGGGCTGGCTGGCTCTTCAGCTTTGTCTGACCCTTGACTACCTCCTAGATTTATCTTTTGCTCAGACAGTAATCCTCTAATCTACAAATGTATTTACTGATCCCTTTGCTGACTGTGATATCATTCTCTTCTAGATACTTCTTTTCCTCACTTAGTTCATTCAAGCAGGTAGCTGCTGAGCATGGACACATGCTAGATGTTACTGTAGGTGCTCATTAAAGGGAAGTGAACAGAACAGTGTCTGTTCTCATGGACTTCGGTTCCAGGGGCACTTAACATAATTACTCTTACTGAAGTTAATGCTTTCGGTTTTCTGATAAGCACCTGAGTGGGAAATCCCAATCTCAGTGCTCACTTCATCCCTCTAAGGAACAGCAATTCAGGCGGGTGCAGAATCCAGCACCTTCGCATCAGGACAGCATTCCCCCAGACACCAGCATCTGTGACTGCTGAAGAGACCACTGTCTCCCAAACAGTTCTCACAGATGCCATTTTCCACTTCTTGCCTGTAGGACTTGGTGATGTTCCACAATTACCATAATCTGTCTGAATTTAGATTTGGACCACTTAGATGACTTCTTTGGCCTGGGCGTGGGGTTATTTGTTTGAGACAGGGGCTCTGTGCAGTCCTGGCTGTCTTGGAACTCATATAGATGAGGCTGGCCCCAAGCTTACAGAGATCTCCTTGCCTAAAGGTGTGTACCCCCCACTCCTGGATAAGATGATGTCTTGAAAGCAGCTTTCCTCCACTTCCTTACATCTGTGATGCTTCTGTGTGACTGCTCAGATCAGAGGCATACTGCCTGGTAACATCACAGCCAACACTCACACTCCACAAATCCTGTGCTCTGAGCACCCTCCACTCCTGGCTCTGGCTTCCCAATTAACAAAATGAGAAAAGGACAAGCTGAATGCCAGACCCATCACTGCAGAAACCTCAGAAGGACTGTTGTTCTCCAACTGTGAAGTGAAAGCCACAAGCTAGCCTAATAAATATGACAAAATCATCAAAGATAAACTTGTTTCCAAACCACTACAATTTACAGGGGGTTAACTGACCAGATCTCATTTCTACCTATGAAGTGATTTCTACCTAGATGATGGCTGCCTCATTCTGAAATGAATTTAACCCCTCAAAACAACCTTGAACACCTAGCAAAGGTTAGGTCACCTCAGGTTTGTTAAAACAGTGACTTCCAACCCAGCCACTGGGGTATTCAGAGCCCTGTTGTACCTGTGCAACTTCCTCGAAGTCCTCATGGCGTTTCTGCAGAGCTCTGGCCCGGTGAAGGGATTTGCCCACGCCTGTGTGTTTGCTTAGAAATGCTTCTCCGTGGTTCTCGATCCAATCCAGTACCTGCAAAGAAAACAGCCATATCAGCCATAAACACGGTGTCCACCTTGCTCACTGGCTGGGCCTATCTAGGAAAGGCTCATTCCTTTGTCAAAATTCTGCCGCAAACATGAAGCAAAACAAAATAAATTTGGAGGAAATGCCTGAATACAGATTTAATTCACTTCATAATTACAAAACATTATTTCAGCTTCTCCACCAGGACTGTAAATAGCTTTTATATTAAAAGTGCAAATTGTCCTATGTATAAAGATTGCATATAATGAGGATTAAATTAAATCTCACCTTCTCAGAGGCGTGACAGAGCCGCCAAACCCACTGGGTTTTGTGTGAGAGGGTAGATATGGTGCTATGCTGGACCAGTCCACATTTTAAATGGTTCAAAGCCTCATAGCTCAGGTGATTCAAGCTTAACTATGCAGCTACGTGTTTTGTTTATTTCTTTTTTAGATGTCTCCAAACACAGAAGAAAACACAACACTAATATGCCTCAGTCCTGCATTTGGGGTATAATTCACCGTATCAACGGGGAGCTGTTGCAGCAGCTAGACTTCCCATGAACTTAATCAGAGCGCAAGCTGGTATTTTCTCCTCACGGCTGGGACTCAGCAGCACAGCTCACTGCTTCCTACACTTGAGAGATCACACAACACTAACACTATCTAACAGAATATTTACACCAAATGTACATAGTCTTTGGTGGAGAGTAGAGGAAAAACAAGTAGGTGATCTCTTCTAAAATGTTCAGCTAAAACATTACAAATATATCACATGTTTGTTAGTGTGCTGTTAGAAATGGGTCATATATGTTGTACATGTTTGTGACTATGAAACTGTCTTATTCTGTTAGGTTACCGTAACAAAATACCTTGGGCTAGATAATTTATAGTGATACAAATGCTACTCACAGCTCTGGAAAGTAGAAAGTTCAAGATTAAGGTGCCAGTGTCTAGAGAGACCCCATTCCTTACAGACTATGGCTTCCCTGAGTCCTCTCACAGCACAGGAGTTGAACAACAACTCCCAGGCTCCTTTCCTAAAGGCATTAATCTCATTCATGCACGTGAAGTCCTCTTGTGGCCTAACCACTCCCAAAGGTCCCACACAGTGATGTTACTGTACTGCACATTACTTTTCCACATATGGTTTTAGGGAACCCAAACACTCAGGTCAGACCACAGCAGGTACCCACGTACACCACTCAAAATGATCTCGGATGGAAAAGAAATAGGGCATATTCAGCCAAGGCAATGGTGGGGAACCTTTACTAATGTCAAGACAAATCAGGCTTAGTGTTGGTCCTCAGTAGCTTCGTTCTAACACTCTCAACTGGTCGGACAGACATCTAGAAAAACACAGAGCCAGTGGATGCATAATAAGGCCAATTTGCTGTCCACTGCTCCACACCTGAGGGCCTGACTAAACTTCCTTTCTGCACGGCAAAGTTCTGACCCATACAAATCAGACGATAGTGAATCCTAACAAACCTCCAAGACCCTGTAAAAACTGTTTCGGAATTGTGAGCAGCCAGGAGCAGAAGTGGGCTGGGTTTGGGGAATGGAAGGCAAGCCTGGCAGTGGGTCTGTCTGCCCACTGGACAGAACTACACCTGCACTTGCCCCCCCTGGCAGCAGGTGCTCAGGCCAGGGCTACGCACTCCTCTCATCCTTGTGACTGTGGTTCATTTTGGATCCTTTCCTGTCTACATCAGCACTGGCAGTCACCTGACCATCATCCTTGCTCACTGGACCCATCGGTATGCTGTCCGTGTGGTCCAACTCATCAACCAGCCCTGCTGATTCTGTCTGAAATGTTCCTCTTCAACACCAGTCTTGCTTCTGCACAGACATGTTCTGACTGTGTGCTTGGAGAAGTCCCACACTTTATGTCAGCCTCAGTTTCCCTCCCTGCGAGCACTGATGCCCCAGCACACCTGCACATCTAGCCTGCTGCCATTTAGTTTTAGGCTCTTGGATGGCACAGGCTGTAAACACTCCATTGCATCTGAGCTACTGCTCTTCACACAGGCACAACTGCACTCTCCACTTCTGCCCAGCAGAACTGGGGCTGCCGAGGAGGCCTCAGAGAGCACATCTGGACTTCAAACTGCTTAAGGACTGCCTCAGAGAAGTGAGAAGTGTGAAGTCCACACACAAGTGTGAAGTCCACCAAGAAGTCCCACAGCTGCCGGACAGAAGTTCACTGAGAAGCGCAGACTTGGGGTCTGCCTTATTTTCAGTGTGTGGTATTTGTGTTTGTACGTTCTTTGTAACTGTTTTAATAAACAAAAAGAAGAGATATCTTCCACCTGAAAAGGATTTAGAGTTATAAAAGTATCGTCAAGGCTCCGTCCTGTCACTTACCTGTCAGACCTCGGAGGGATGGAAGGGGAGGAAGACTTCAAAACAAAGTCAGACAGTTTTGGAGTATCGTCTACATATAGTTACGTAAAAACAACAAAACCCCCGGCCGTCAGAACACCACAAGCCTGGCGGTTACTGTCAACCTGCAGAGAAGAAGCATGGCACCTGGGGCCTCACAATGTCAAGATGGACATTTGCTAGAAAGCTAGAGGGAGCAAATCGCTGCACTCTATAAATTTTTTATTTTTTTAAGACTAAGAAAAGTATTTCAGGAAATGCAGCTTGGAAATAAAAGCTTTTGTGAGTGGATCACGTAGGGTGATAGCAACCATTTTCCTTCAGCAATGGGTCTTTCACACAGAAATGTAAAACTACTGATGTCACTGTGTTTCTTACAAACACAAAAGCAACTCACGTGATGCACAAGTCCGTGCACTTTAGTAAGGTAACAGCAGATGGGTATGGAGTCCTACTAAAGTTCCTGAGTCTCTCACAAGACTGCTGCCTCTTTAGTAAGGCTGGGTGGCTTTTCCTTCTTGACAAAGGGATCCTGGATTAATATATTTGTGGAAGCAATATCATCTTAAAGACATGCACACGAACCCTTCAATTTAAGTACAAAAAGACTAGCAAGTCAGGGAATTGATCACCTCAGTCCAGACAGCCATCTCTGATCACAGTTGTAGCCAATGGTTGTCAACTCTGGGCTGTGATTCCAGCCCCACAAACAAAGCAGGTTCGGGTCTACCCTCGCCCCAGTTGAAGAACAAGTCAAAAAGTGTTTTGTTTTGTTTAACTTTTTCCTCAGCTACCTGGCTCAGAAGCAGAATAAAAAATCTAGGAGGCTTATCCCATCTTTCTCTGTGCAGAAGGCAGGCTGGGAGCATCTTTCCTGTCCACTGGTGCCCTCTAATGGACACAAACAACAACTCCAAGGTCAAGACACTAAAAATATGAAGGCATCACTCAGACACTCAAGCTAAATGTGCAGAAAACCGCTAACGGTTTAACCTGACTCTTTGTAATGAAAAGGAAATCACTGAATAATGACAAGCTTGACCGTGATGACGGCGAGTGTGCTTCTGTGAACTAACGGTCATCTTGCCATCTGATCACTTGCTGCCAAAGCAGGCCTGGCTTACTGCTGTACAGACAGTGAGTGCTGGCTCTTCCAGTGACCTCCAAGGAGGGACCATTGTCACGCTCATTAACAGAGGCAGGAGGGTCTTGGTTACTTTGTGGGGATGGACCCAGGAGGTCAGCTGCCAGCATTCTTCTTAAGCTGTGGCTATGGCCTCTTCTCGGCTGGCATAGCTGAGACCAGCCAAGTGCTGTCACAGGCAGGAAGAACTGAACCCTGCACTGGGACAGTTCAGACTATTGGGGAGAAATGGCGCGGCCAAAGGAGCCCCCCGAACTGGGTTAAGGCCAATTCCCGAGCACGCAGGACAAGCCCCTGACACTTCTCTCTTCTGCTCGGAGGACAGGGTTCCAGTCATCCTAAAAAGCATATCCAATCTGTAAACCAGTTTTCTGTAAGAAGGTTCCACTAACAGATACCTACCAGGTTTTGTGGATTCATAGCTCTCAGTGATTATTACTTTAGGAACTTGTGAACAAATATTGAAACCTTGTCAGAGAGACAAACCCTCACAGCCTCTTCAGTGTGTGCATGGTTTTAGAAACACTGGTTTCAACACTAGAAAGCATTGGTTTATTGGAAGCGCCCAGACTCCACTGCAAGTGTTACATATCACATGCTCTATTCTTTCAAAACTTGGAAAAATTGTGGGCCCTAAATCTGTATCTACTCCCCAAGGTGCTGTAGGTGTAGACTTTCATTACTGCCCCCGTTAAACTAGAAACAAGGCTTGAAGAGGTTACCTCAAGAGAAAAACTTGCAGGCTTGACATTGTATATGGTCTTGGACATCACCAAATCATAGGACATGGTGCAAAGTCCGTCTGGAAGCTGTGGCAGTATTTTTTAACTGGATTTCCATCTCTAGAAATGATGCTTGCAAACACTACGCAAGAAATCTGATGTTGCTTGAGAAAACGCACACCAAGCTACAGGGTTACATTTAAGGTAACCCTGAACTCAAAGAACATCCAGATAAAACACATAAAGACTAATCCACCTCAGCAACGTGTGTGTGAGTGTGCGTGTGCAAGTGCATGCATGTGTATTGTTGGGGATGGAGCCCAGAGCCTTCCCTATGCTGGGTAGAGAACACTACCAGCGGGCTATACTCCTACCCTTCAGCAACTGTTTTAAAGACACCATGCATAGTTAGCACATAATGATGTTTTCTTTTTTGAGAAAGGTTTTCGCTATGGAGTTCAAATTGTTTTCGAACTCACTGTATATCTGCAGGTTTGCCTTAAACTAACTGGTGACGATCGTCCACCTCAGCACGCCAAGCTGGCAGTGCTTTCTGTCCTATTAACGGAACCTCCTTGGAAGTCACGTTATGGACATAAAGACAGTATGTAGTTTTGCCCTAACTGCACATGGTCTTGTGGCCTTGGGAGGGGCTGGAATATAGAGACTGTGGAAGGCTGCTATGGGAAAGTCGTCATCCATGCATGGCGGGGTGAGAGTCTCTGGCGACGCGGTTGCTCTGGAGTCACCCATGATCTTTAAGTAGTAACCTCTGGTTCCCCAAGGTGGGCTTTGGAGCAATTGCTTTTGGGTTGTCACTGGTGCCCTATCTTGAAAGGAGCCCGTATGTGTTTCTATCTCCCCGGGGAAAGGGCTCACACAATAAACACACTACCTCTGTACCTCTCAGAGCACAGACCAGGAGGGAGGAAGAGGTACAGATGAGAAGAATCTGGAATGGACTAGATTTGTTCAATCATTTAAAAAGGGTTTTCTGGGGTTTTTGTTTGTTTGTTTTTTGTTATTTTGGGTTTTTTTTGTTGTTGTTGTTTGTTTGTTTTTTGTTTGTTTGTTTTTTGGACAGGGTTTCACTATGCTGCCTAGGCTAACCTTTAACTCCTGGGCTCAAGTGTTCTTCTTATCCCAGACTCAAGTAGCTGGGACCATCAGTTACACCTGAGCCTGACTTCCTGGTTATGACCATCTATGATAGTGCAGCATATACTTAGAAGGAGTTCTTCCAAGAGGTAATTCTAGAAGGATGCTCACACAGGAGGCTGCCAGGAGCATGATGAAGATCTAATGGTGTGGCCTTCTTCATGAAAGTAGATATGCACAGCCATGTACCTCATTGTGATGGATAACTCAATTCCGACAATCTGACAGCTGGGCAAAGTGGATGGGTGAGGCAGAAAAGGGGTCTGAGAACATCCTGCTCTGAACAACTTCCATGGCTGTGAATTACCCTATTTGAACAAGCATGGGGCAGCAAACACCATTAGCTTTCCATGAAAATGAAAGCGTAGGGTTAAATAATAACACTGCCAAGAAGTAAGACCGTTATCCATATTTAATGCAAGTAACTGTTCCATGAGGGCTACTTGACAGGAAACAGAGGAAATGGAAATGTGTAGTACGCGATTGTCAGCAAAGATGGCAAAGGTATCATTCAAGCTAACAATGCCAAAGGTAAGAGCAGCAGTAGCTAACACCTGTGTGCTGGGTAAGCCTGCAACAACGAATCCCATTCCCCATCCCCTGTACTTTGAATGGGATCTATGGCCCAGACCGGCTCTCCTTGACCACATCCTTTCCTACCATTCCAAACTGCTTCTGTGCAGAAACGATGGGAAATTAACCACTAAGCCACTCCCCAGCCATTCCCCTGGGACCCAATTCCCTGGGTGTCTGCAACAGTCTGGCCAATGTTCTTGCAAGGATTCTCTTCTAGGAGGGCTGCCGGCAGGAACCATAATCATTCTGTGTCTACATTGGGAAAGTTTGGTACTTCTTTTTCACACAATAGTCACTAAGGCTTTTCCCTTACCCAGAACAAAATTGATGGGATCGCTAACTGGCTCGTTATACTCTTATAGATTATTTTCAACTGCACAAATCTGTCTTCAGTTACTATCTTTCTAAAATGCTGCTCTGGTTTGTTTTGCTCATTGTGTCTCAGCTTACCACCCTGCTTAACACGACAAAAACTTGTTACCGATCTCTTGAGTTCTAGAGAAGCATTTTCGGTTTTGCTACCCTACTGCCAACACGTTTGTTTTGATTAATCTTTCTGGTGTTTAGCTTTGGTGTCTCAAGTGAAACCTACACAGAGATTTCCTGTTTTCATTAACAGGTCCAAACCAGTACAAGTCAACAAAAAATATTCCCCCTTAGTGGCAATATCTGTTTTTGTGGAATGTTCATAGGAGTATTGGTGTGTGATTGGGAAACATGTTCTCCTCCTGATATTCAACCTAATATTCTGAAAATGACAGCTTAAACAGGAGAGCTCAGAATTATGGATACTTCCCACATAATATGTGCTGTTTTCAAATTCAGGTACATTATGTACTTGGTGCCAGACCAGATAGCTGGACCCGGAAGCTCTTCTGAAGGGCTTCCTTCTTGGTACCTTCCCCTAGCCTACACAGCTCCAGCCATTACTCTCATACAAGGGTCTCAAACAGTCAGGGAAAGAGACCACCCTGCTGCTGTTTCCTCTGGGGAGAAGAGGGGCCTCTGTTAGAAAGTGCATTGGAGGAGAATTTGTACTTTCACCTTGTGGTACTCATTCCCTCATAAGGCCTCGAAGGAGAGTTCAAACCTCTTCTCCCCGATTTGAAAAAAAAAAAAAAAAAAGGAGTAAAAATATCAGAATGCTCACTGCTGAGGCATTTTATTACATGATCTCCAGAGACCTCAAAAATACAGTCAGAAACAGTGCAGGAGGTGAAAAGTACAAATCACAGAACTGTTGCAAGTATTGTGAACTCACCAGACCTGTACTAAATGACGTCCACAGGGAGAATCTTCCGTCTGTCAGAACACAGTCTGCAGTACGACTCTCCAAACCGCCAGTCCACCACAGACAACCCACTTAACTCAGGTGACTCCTGAGAGATGGAAATCTGAACCTACCTGAACCATGCACAGAGACTGGGACTAACATCAAAGAAAAGAGGGAGGTCTGACCCCAGGACAACCACAGGGGTTGCTGCAGGCCACCTTCAGGATGCTCGTGCACTAATTATACACAGGTACCTTCATCCCCAGGACTCACACACTGCTACCCTAATTTCCACTGGTTTCAGGGCAAGGGCATGAGTTAATTATTGTCCTAGCTATGTCACACTCTGCATGCTCCCCCAGTTTGAGTCCTCTTCAGCTGCGGACAGAACAGGCTGAGGGCCCCAACTTACCCTATTTTCTACCACCAAAGTCACAAAAAGATGCTGATTATTCAGAAATGAACAGCCATAAAAGTCCACCTGACACATTGCTAAGCACCTACTATATTCCATCGGAGGCATCACCTACCTTAGAGGAACAATAGCCACATTGAAAACAGAATCAGTATTATTCTCACAAGTCAACAAAAGTGAGAGGGAGTGGAGAGGACAGCAACGCTCACTCCAAGTATCAGCACAGCAGAGTGAGTGGCCGAGAGCTACACTGAGAGCATCAGGTCACAGTCAGAAGCCAGAGCGCTGCCGTGGCCCCCTCCCTGGGGGGGGGGGGGGACCAGGGCCAGCACTCTGCAAAGGGCATGGGCACCCACCTGCTGAACGTCCTGCTGGAAGACACAGAGCTGCAGCCTCTGGTGGAGCCGCACCTTGCGGTGCTGCCAGATGTTCTCGAGTTGACGCTGGTGGTGCAGCACCTCGTGGATGACATCCAGGACATGGTGCACAGCCTTGGAGTAGTTGGCGGAGGCTGTGAGAGAATCTGAGCTGCCGGGAGTCAGGGGACGCTGGAGCTTGTCAAGGAGAGACTTCCCGTCCTGGCTCACCTGCTCAGAACACATGGGAGAGATTATTCAGCATGCACGCTTTGCCCAGACTGCATGCAGACCCTGTGATCAGGTGCACGTGTGCATACACACAGCCACATGCAACCACAGGTAGACAGAATAAAATGCAAAACCATCCATCAATTATCCAATGACATCATAGAACCAAACATGATAAAATACCAAGTTAAAATAAAGTAAACCTGCAATAGCATAAAGACAGAGACAGCGCTCTCAATCTGCCCGTGAAACAGGAATCAACAAACCCACTTGCTTTGTAGGGTAACTGTGAACTGAAGCTCAAAGTAAGAACCTCCTCTTGAGTTATTATGAGCAAATACAACAGGTCATCACAATTCTGGTGCTGGATCTAAAACCTCAGTCAGAACCAGTGATTGATTAACACCAGGTAAAAAGTAAACTTTTTGATGGACCCAAAGAGCAACTTTATTTTACAAAATTAAAACAAAACTAAAAATGCCATTCTACTTAGTATATTAACTTTAAAGAAGTAATTCTGATTGGAACACCACCATGGTGTTATACTGCGGCAGTTAATTATCAAATTGCAATTAAATGAAAGCATTTAGACTATCCACAGAAATAAGTGGATGTGGAAAATAAGCAATATGTGTTTTTCCAATTCGGGATTCTTCAGATTACGAATAATTATGCCAGAGGCAGCAGGGAAAAAAAAATGTCACCTGATGAGAAAACATAGTGGATTATGTATGGACCACAGGGTGCTGAAGGAACCCTCTCAAGACCTTCCTTCCTGCTCAACACTCTGAAACCTGAAACCACTTGGAGTTCTGTTAAGGGAACTGACAACAGCCTAGTGCCAACTGACTCGGAATACAGTGGACCTTGAAGAGACAGCTCACCCAGGACCAGCACAGCACAGTGCTGCACCAGAAAGCTCTGGAACCGGCTCTCCTCTGACCCGCCCCAAATGTAACATAACACAGTGGTTTTCCCAGCCAGCATTGAGGCCTCTGTGGGGACTGTGGACTGTTCTTATAAAGGCTTGGGAGTCTGCAACTCATCTGACACAAGCTGATAGCACAACTTCACTGACAGTGACTGGGTCAGAAAGAACCGTGTTAACCAGAGATAGTGCCAGCTGAAACAAAACAGGGTAAGACCAGCCAGGAGACCTGCTGCCCTGGAAGCCACCCTGTGCCAGTCTGTGTGCCTGCTCTGTAGTGACTCGGGGAAGACCTGGGTTTCCTATGCTAGACGGGAGGAGGCTGGGCACTTGTCTAAGGATGGATCAGCACACAGTGAGGAACTGCCCCTTCCCCTTTCTGGTCCATTTGCAGTACTACTGATCTTTCCAGGAACATGATGACCATGTTCTCAGAGCAGAAGACACTGTATTTTGAGACACAACTAACTCAAGAACACCACATCCCCCTGTCAATTCCTCCTCAGGATGTACTTCCCTGATGGAAGGCATCTCTAGTGCCGTCTTTAGTGGCTGTATTCACAACAGGTTTACATGTGTGGCCAGTCTGAATGTCTAATCTCTTCTAGGGTAGATGCAGAAACTTGGATGTTTATAAACTGAAATATGCTTGATCAACAATCACCTTTCTATTGTGTCTAACCGACTACAGCATACACACTGCTTCTGTGCAAGTAAACTCTACAGAGAAGATTAAATTACCTACACACTTTATCTCGGGTGAGTCAGGAGCAGTGCTTCCGCTACACCCTCGGGTGCTTCATCTCTTGGGACTCAACAGTTGCTCCAAATGACTGACTTCTCACTGAACTGGCCCTAGAAAGAATTCCTAAGCTCCAGCTTGTCACTTAGTACAATGTAGCAGTGATCTGATCTCAGCAGCTGTAGCTTCAACAAGAACTCTGAGGCTGAGTCCCTCCCTCCCCACTGGAAAGGATAGCACAGAGTTCCTGAAGCAAGTCCACCCACGTCGATTCCACAGACCTTTACAGGAACGATTCTACTCCAGTTAGCTGGCACAGATTTGCTACTCAAAAAGTAGTATTTAAGCATATTAAGCAATATCACATCATGTATATTTATATAACTTTGAGCAAAATTTCTGTATTTTTTGGAAATATAGTAACAAATGAAAAAGTACATTACGATTTTTACAAATACTGCAGCTGTCCCAAATAGAAAGATTTTAAATGATACACAATAACCAGAAGAAAATTAATGACAGAAGGTGGTTACATGTGCAGGAGCAGACAGACAAACAAAACAAAAACAAGACATTTTAAATATTCAAAGAGGTAACATGAAGCTGGTGTTGTTCAGTGAGTGGTGTAGTCTGAATATCCTCAACTACAGAAGCAAGCGATGCTTATGCTGCTTCTAGGAGCCACCCAGGGCCTTTCTAGCGGCCACCCTGCTGCCCAAGGCAGAGCAGCTGCGAGAAGAAAGTCAGACTTCCTTATCAAAGGGCAAGAGTTTCCACGATCGGAATATGGGGCTATGGGACTTGATAGGCAATCAAATCACATTTTATAAAGATTAACATTCTATTAATATATGCATGAACAAATATGTTTTAATATCTACATGAGCTGGGAAAATGCAAGAACTGACAAATGCAAACTGTAACTAAAGACAAATTTAAGTTTACTATATCAAAGGTGTGTTTGTTCCTAACATTCAGGAGGAAATTTGTATAAAATCTCTACTGGTATGCTTCCTTAGTAGCTCCCAATGACTGAGACAGCACACTCTATTATGTGGATCCTGGTGAGCTGCCCTAAAACCACCCCCCAGGGACCTCTGGGGCTGGCCTAGCCTAGTTCTAACACTTGGTTCTCTGCATTTCTCAGCAAGTCAGATTCTGAAGATGCTTCTTCACTTGCTCAAAGAGACACATCTGGACTTCACTGCTCAAGGCTGTAAGACCAACAGTGAACCAAAGAGCAAACAGACACTACCCTGAGAAGAGTCGGTGAGGCCTGGAGGGATGGTGTCCATCCACAAGTGTTAGGAAATGACAGGCCAGAGACATAAGAAAAAAGGGGCAAAATACCCAAAACCACTCAACCTAGCCTCAAACACCGGCACTCTTCATAGCTTTGTGAAATGAAAGTACCATCTGCAGGGACTCGAGGCCACGGACATCTTCTCTGACTCTTTCAAAAGTCTGCCATGGGCATGACTTCACTGATCTCTCTGTCTGGTTACGATGCACACAGGAGGAACACAGGCATGAACCGAATAAGACAAAGTAAAGCAGGTGCCTGAGCTTTGAAAAAGGATCAGAAGGTTTCCCACAGTGAAGAGACAAATGAAGATGTTGTCCTTGAATGAAAAAGTAAAGTGGAGACAGCAGAGGAGACAGTGAGGCCGAAAAGGAAGCACCAGGGAGAGGCAGCAGCTTACGGGCACTGCAGCCTACAGGACCCTGGAGCTGCAGACCCAAGGCTCTTGAGAAAGGACAAGGGAGACAGGCGGTGGTGACACATGCCTTTAATCCCAGCACTCGGGAGGCAGAGCCAGGCGGATCACTGTGAGTTCAAGGCCAGCCTGGTCTACAGAGAGATCCAGGACAGGCACCAAAGGTGCACAGAGAAACCTTGTCTCAGAAACCAAAACCAAAAGCAAAAACAAACAAACAAAAAAAGACAAAGAACTGTTTCTCAATCAGTGGCTTCTAAATCAAGTGCACAGCAATCCCTCTGCCACAGAAGAAATCCCAGAGTGGAGGTCTGCCATCTCTTGAGGTGTAGCGCAAGAAGCTACTCCTTGCTTGCTAAAGCAAGTTTGAAAACTCTGGTTGGAGGTGGGGTAGAGGGGATAAGCACTTAAAAAAAAATCAGAGCAGTCCAGTCTTCCTCATTTCCTGTCAGGGAGAAAATGCAGAGCAGAGGTAGTGAGGGGTGGTAGCCCTTGGCTTCCTAAAGAGTCAGTAGCCAAGAAGTAGGAAACAGAGATGTCACACTACCTATTTGGGAGACAGCAGGGACACAAAGTGAACACATCGGTTGACAAACAAAACACAAGGAAAGTAGGTTTCTTGCTGCCTAGTGAGGGATTTATGAGCGCTGAGGAGAAAGGGTGCCAAGGCCCCTGGTGGAACTGGAGTGGAGAAACTGGTCAGCATTTGTATTTGTAAAATACAGGTAGAAACAGACACAGGGAGAATTTTATATGTACATGTGCAAGTGTGCATATGGAGGGGTGGGCGGATGGGTGGGTGGATGGATGGGTAGGTGGGTGGATGGGTGGGTGGATGGATGGGTAGGTGGGTGGGTGGGGGGTTGGATGGATGGATGGATGAATAAACGTATGAGTAGATGAATGCATAGGGTGTGTATGTTTGTATGTGTGTATGTGAATGGTGGGTGAGTGGTGTGCAGACAGATACATGCACCTCCACATACATGTGTGTTATACTCTTAACTGTGCTTACAGAGCATAGAAGCATTGACACCTCATAAGCAAACAAGCATTCTGGCCTTACTTTCTAAATCGTACATAATACAAGGGTCTACTTTGCTAGTTGAGATGGCTAACCCCAGGAGCAAGCAGGGATGGTACAAGAAGATCTTGGAGCATCTTGTGATGCTAGTGCTCAAAGGACAAGGGCATAGCTAATGGCCAGAGGCCAAATCTGGACAGTGGAGGCATCAAAACAGAGAAACAGGTATAAGCCACTGAGTACAGCTTCTATAGGAGAAAGAGGGAGAGTGCCTCTTCCTCAAGATGGAAAAACCACCCACAAGCACAGAAAAAACAATGGAAAGCGATGACTGATACTGAACCACACAAATGTGGCAGAAGTCCTCTGTGGATGCTGGGATGTGGGACAAAGTATGATGAGGACAGAGACTGGTATGCTGCATCACCATCACCCTGTGGTGTTACAGGGCAACTGTGTGGGCTCCTGAAAGTGACATCACCACGGAAACCCACCAGGAGGGCATGCCCTAAGTAGAGAGAAGTGGGGGATTGCCTGGGCCTGGCAATAGAGTCTGGCTAAGAATGAAAATTTTGTACTTTGAAAGACCATCCAAGACATAAAAGGCAGGAAAAGAGATGGCCAAGACATATTAATGTGATATTTGACAGTGTCTAGGACCAGAAAAGTAGGAGACCACGAATGGGTCTACGGAAAGTGTGTCTGTACTGAGAGAGGGGCAGTGTCAAGAGCAGATTGTGTTACGTGTTAAACACGGGCAGGTCTGGGTGCAGGAATGTGGGAGGGAGGTGCCATTCTACTACTTTTCAATTGGTCGTACACGATTTTATAATTCACAGGCAAAAGAATTGTCATGTTTTCTGAAAATCTTTTCAGTTGAGTTCAAACTGCTGTCTTCTTGAGTTTATAGTTCTGTTGTTAACATATTCTTAGGCTAAAAATACAGTTTAAGACCTCAGCTTGGGAGGCTCTTTCTTCCCATCAAATTATTTTGAATTATTAGTGCCAATTTACTTTGCAACAAAACTACACCATAGGTAACGTATGTTCCAAGTCAAGATGCCCATTTTACAGGATGTGGAAAATAATTAGAGATTCTGTATGTAGCTAGGAGTGACGACATCAGGTCCAAGTGAGTCTGGTGTACACCATGCATTTTCTCAGCTGGTCCCATAAGCAGAGCTTCACCAGCTGTGCTGAGAAAAAAGGCTGCTTGATGTCTTCTCGGCCTGGGAAGGACGGGGTGCACAGCTGCCTGGTGCAGCTCCACCACGGCCATCAGGGAGCAGTGTGGGAGAAAGACTCATGTCAGAGTAGGTGACTGAAGGCTTCCTCGTGAGTATTAGGGTCATTCACTTTCTTCATTACACATCAGGACTAGCTGCTGCGCAGAAACGGCACACTAGGGAAGGAACCTGATGATTTTTAGCAATCACATAATCCTCATGAGTCAGTGTGACTTAAAGATGAAAACTCCTTCCAGGTTTCAGTTGGACTGTACTAGACTAGCACTCGTGTAAGCAGCTCCTAATACACTGAACAACTAACTAGCTGTGCATGCTCAACTAAGAAATATAGAATCGGCATTCCAGAGAAAACAGAAAATAGTACTCAAAAAAAAAGACACACTTGTTAGGCAAAAGGGTAAGTGTGCCAGAAAGCAGACTGGACCGCACCTGAACCGAGAACAGTAGCGCTCTGCATGTCCGTTTAACCTGCCCACGGACATCAACTCCTGTCCTCAGGGTCCTGCTGTTTGAGTTCCTGCTCTGACTTCCTTCAGTGAACAGAGATGAATACAGGAGTGTCGGCCCAATAAACCCTTTCCTCCCCAAGCCGCCTTCGGTCGTGGTGTTTCACGACAGCACTAGCAACCCTAAGACACCACCTATCTTCACGGCCAGGTAAACAAGACACGGCAAGGAGGACACTCTGCAGCCCATCTGCGCCTGGGTCCTCACCGGGCGGGCGTGGCACGACAGAGAGGTGACCCAGCCTGTTAGATGGGAACATGCCGCCATCCCACTCTACCAGCTGACCTGGCAACAAGTCTGTCACCTCGGGGTCTCAGGGACAGTGACAGTACACACCTCAGAACTGTGAGCAGCAAATCTGTCTAAAATCTGTACCACAAAGCATGGTACACAAGGCACAGCAGAGGGCTGGGCGTGGTGGTGCACGCCTTTAACCCTAGCACTCGGGAGGCAGAGGCAGGTGAGTTCCAGGACAGCCAGGGCAGACAGAGAAACCCTGTCTCAAAACAAAGAAGTTGGCAGCAGAAAATGAGACAGAGGCGTGACAAGCACATAATGTAGGACCTTAAAACTGACAAAGAAAATGTCACACTTCGTGCCTGGTCCTCCATGGTCTCATGTCTTCAATGTTCCCCAGCTGTTGTACTGTTTGGATGCTCTGGAATCTGGAGGTGGGCTTGGAACGTAGAAGTAAGGTCACCAGGACTAGGTGTCTGAAGGTTAACTTGGTCCTGGTTCCGGCCTCTGTCTCCCTGTTTCTTGTGAGGAGCCCTGAGCCCTGAACTCATGAGTCAAAACAGACCTTTCCCGCTCAGGTTGCTTCTGTTGGGTACTGTGGTCACACCTATACGGAAGTAACTAACACACTGGGATGTCTAGGACAGCAAGCTCGACACTTGGCAAACAGTGAATGTTTTACAATCCAGAGCACGCGAATGAAGCATGGCTCCCTTCCTCTCTAACAAGTTTCATTCATGAAGATTAAACTGAATTTGACTGGACTATATAGCACACAGATGCAGATTTCCCAAACACACGTAGAAAGAAGGCTGGCATTTTGATTATTTAACAGACAAAAATATAGGCACCCCATTTCCAAAAGTCTCAAGCCATGCAAAAACTGCCTTCTGGCCACCACAGGCTTTACTCTTCGCCTTCACCCCCTACCTAACAGGAATCCAAATGCTGGGTGAATAAACAGTTTAACAGAACACAGAGCTTTTCCTGAGTTGCCCCAAACTTCCATTTGCAGCTTGAGAGCCATCATTTAAAACCATCGATGCCTTGCACTCTGAATAAAACACACCCTTACCTCAGAATAAGCGAGGGTGATGTGCTCATAGATCCCCTGGTGATGATGAATGGCGTCTTCCAGGTCCTGCAGCTCAGAGGGAAGGTCGACCTCACCACAGGCCTTACACCACGAGTCCACATTGCTCATGTACTTGAAGGTTAAAAAAAAAGAAAAAAAAGATTATTTCTATCAATCACTAATCATTTAGGTTGAAAGGCAGACATTCTACAACACGGTTTTGATAGGTGGTGTAGCTGAGGGAGAATGTAAGCAAATAATAACGTAGTTGGAGATCACTGCAAAACGGCTGTTCGGATTCTCCACTGGGATGTGGGTTTGGGCTCCACCCGCAGAGGTTGGGCAAGCGGCTGCTGGTGCAAGCAGCTGCAGTTGATGGGACCCTTGATGTGTGCTGCTCATGGCCCCAGAGCAACACTGTCTGGCCTTGTCTGTCTGTCCTCTCCTGACTGGCTTTCCCAGTCCACAATGAAATCCTGTCTTCTACCTCCCTTGTACCCCAGCAAGGGTGAACATCAAGCCCACTCTTCCCCACTCCCCTCTCAGGCCCAAGAGGGCTGAGCAGCAGGTGGGCTTCATGGGGGTGGGGGGTGGAGTGCCGGTCTGCAGCTTTACTTTTCCTCTTGCGTACTTACAGGAAAGACCAAGGCTCTTGAACTATTCAGCTCAGGCTGGGAAGGCAGCCTGCCTACTCTCCAGGCTTTCAGGAGAACCGTCAGGAGGAGATTGGTGAGGTAGCCTGGAATGTTCAGCTTGGAATGCTGACTGCTGTTCCAAGGCCACCTCATTTCCTCCCCCTGTCCCCCCCCCCTCCTACCACCACCATCCACCTCCAGCACTCATCAATAGTGATAAATCACTGTGAAATTTCCTAGGGAGATGCTATCAGAATCCTTCACAGTTAAGTGTCAAAAGAAAGCACAGAAGGCCCAATTAAAGAGGCTAATTCAATTAAGCCAAATAGATGGCAACCCAGATGATGGGTTTAACCTCTTTGAGGCCAGTCCCTCACAGGCCTATGCTCGGCAGGAAAGGCAGGAAAGGCAGAGGGTAGGCGGCTGGGAGAGGGAAGGCAGTGTAACTCTCAGGACAAGGAGAGCAACCTTCAAGTTATTCACAGTATACAGGAGCTTCAGAGAGACAAGTCACCCACGTACTGACTGCTCATGGAATCCTCTGTACATGCAAATCTCAGGGTCTGAAGTCAGGTCACCCAGCAGTGACACCAGACAGCCTGTGGTTTCTGGTGTCTTCAAGCAACCCTCAACCACCATGAGAACCACTGACTATTGCCATCGCCACTTCTATGCAGTCTCCTAATGCTCTCAAGGCAATCAAAGTCATAGTAAGATTACTCCAGACCTCTCCTCCCACACATACAGACACACACAACCACCACCACCACCCCCCTGGCGTATTTTAAGTGTTTCTTTGGTAGCGTGTTCTATAAATGTCAATCAGGACAGGCAGGCCGGATGCTGCTGAGTAATCTTCAGCGCTGTTTCACTCTCTTCCTCTGTTTGTGCACTTAGTACCAATTAATAAGTCATTGGAAACCCTCTTCCAATATGCATTGGCTGCGTTAGCCACCTTTATTTATAAGTCATCAGGTCCAAGCCAGCAATTAATTAGCTCAAAGACAATAGCCACTGCCAAGCACCCCAAACATAGACTTACAGTGTACTCCTAAGAAGAGGTAAGACGCTTTTTACGGCACACTGCATTAATTAGATGCTACCCTAGTTTACAGTTTAATGGGGAGCAGTGCCAGAGGCCACCGCATCAAATCTCTGTGCATTCATTCATTTCCAGTTTTTGAAACAACTAAAATCAGTACAGGACTGGATCCACCCAGGAGATTCCTGAAATAACAAAATACTTAAGTTGTTTTTCAAGAAAAACTTCTAGGTTTGACTCAAAGATAGTTTGCAATGGGCTTTTCAAGAACGGACATGCAGAGGAAGCCAGATCAACTCGAGCAACGGCCTTCTCATGGCACTGGGTCAAAATCCTCCCCACAAGACAGAACTCCTTCAGGGAAGAAACATGACACCGGTGAAGAGGCACACGGACACCCATTCCTGGCAGAGGAACCTAGAAGCTCCCATCCAATCCACAGGAGGCTCTCCCTGGCCCCTCCTCTGTAGGAGCCTCCCAGCAGCCTGCTGGATGACTACATAATAATAATAATAAAAAGTTCTTTCTTTATGCACAACCTGATGCCATGTTTCAGTTTCTATGTACCTCAGGTAGAGGCCACACTCATTAGCGGGATGCATAGGCCTGACGGGGTCCCAGCACAGGGAAAGGCAGAGCTTGTAATCCTGAAGAAAACTCGTTTTTAAGATGTCTTTTTTTCCCCCAGAATTTATTTATTATGTGCTTTGGTTGTAATTCCATCTTGTCTAGGTCATTATCCCTTATTCCTCCTGGACAATATTTGATAGTCATTCCTATTGTATATAGTTTTGTATTAGGTTAGAATTTTCTTATTTAGACAAAAGGGGGAGATGTACTGGGTAGCTGTTCCAGCTTTGACCTTGAAACACTGCCCCTAGTATGGCAGCAAGTAACTATGACCTGCCCCTGGGGCATGGCCTAGACGAGACCCCTTATGCGAACATGCTTGCTCTATTGGCTCTTCGTGGACCTGTAGGCTAGATTACAGACCAGGTCAGAGTTCTCCAGAGAACTATGCTGGACTGCACCTCATCTCTCTCAGATCCTGTAGCTGACCCTTAGTGGCTGTAAGTTGCCCCTGAAATAAACCTCTTTTAATTACCAGATAAATTACGTGGAATTGCCTTGCTAATTGCTGTTGTAGGTGCCAGATCCACTGGAACTGGAGTTATTGACAGTTATGAGCTGTCATATGGGTGCTGGGAATTGAACCCTGGACCTCTGGAAGAGCAGCTAATGTTCTTAGCTGCTGAGAGCTCTCTTACTTGAGCCAACCCAAGATGTCTCTTTTTCAGTAATCCTGAACAGAAGATGAAAAGGAGTTACCTCAGATACTCTGCAAAGTTGAGTGTAATGAGTAAGGAAGAAATGACTGACAGCTTCAGAATGAGGCCTTGAATAATTCCTTAGCAGACTAATTTACTCTAAGCGTGTACCTTGGAGCTAGGGTCCTCCAAGCAATTATTTCCAAACCACCCCTCCCTCAATATCCCCTTCCCCACCTCCTCACGACTCTGCCTGGCACAGGCGGTGGAGGAGACAGAGAGGGACTGAAATGTCCTAGACTGTGAACTATCCGATTATTACTCAGAAGGATTTCTCCTCCTGAGAAAAACCAAGTGGTTGACAATGAGACGAACACACTCGAGCACAAACCTCAGAGTTCCTTTCTCTGTCTCATCTCACTTTGCTTTCGTTTCTAGATAATAACTGAATTCTATAATAACAGAACACTTTTCTCTCCTCTGGCCATGGAAATCACAGTGCATGTGAGCGCGTCCATGCATGGACCATGAATCTAGCTCACAGGCACCAATACAGAAACCTGGAGCAAACAGCAAGTTTGACATGAACCAAACATGCCGGTGATCACTCTGCACACCACCAGCCTACTTCTTAATATGCTACTGTTTCCAGACACCCTAAATCCTTCCCACTCCATGAGAATATTGTTATTACCACAAACCAAGAATTAAGTCTTGACTCTGAAGAAAAGCATTTGCAAAAAAGGTTTACTTAAAAAATAAAATAAAGTTAATATGGGAATATTGCATATTCTTTGCTTCCAAAGGGATACTTTAGTGGTAGTCTATTCTTTTCAATTATTTAACTCAGACCCATGCCTAAATCACCCAAATGTATATTCCATAAGAGGACAATCGTGTATAAATCACTGTCCTTTGTTTTATACATTTGTGTGTGTGTGTGTGTGTGTGTGTGTGTTCAGGTGTGTATGTGTGTGTTCAGGTGTGTGTGTGTGTTCAGGTGTGTCTGTTCGTTCAGGTGTGTGTTTGTGTGCGACTGCAAGTACCACAGTGTTGTGATATTTTATTTGTGCTCTAATAAATGAAGCTTGCATGGAGATCCGAGGAAAAAGCCAGCCACCATATTAAACATAGAAGTCAGGTAATGGTAGCACACACCTTTAATTCTAGCATTTGGAATGCAGGGATTCATCCGGATGTCTGTGAGTTTAAGGTCACATTGGGAACAGAGCCAGCTATGGTGGCACACGCCTTTAATTCTCAGTGCTAGTCAACCATAGAGGTCTGGAGGTCTGTACAGACAGACAGGAAGTGATAGAGCTGGACAGAAAGAGGAAGTGATGTAGCTGGGCAGAGAGAGGAAGTGAGATGGCAGAGACAGTAAAGATATAGACCGGAGTATACAGAAGTAACCCTCTCTTTGGCTGAGGATTTCTAGTGGTAAGAACGTGACTGGCTTCTTTCTGCTTCCCTGATTTCTCAGTTTTTACCCCAATATCTGGCTCCGGGTTTTTATGAATAAGACGGTTTAGCACTTCATCTTACACCACAGTGCGGACACTGGTCCTTGCTCTCCGGGGCTCCTGTTGTTCACACTTGCATCCATCGGGCTGGCTAGCCTGCAGGCTGCTGAGGACCCCCCAATCTGCACCTCTGCTCTCACCACAGGAGTTGTGGGATTACAGAGACGCACTAATGCATCCAGCTTTACACGAATGCTGGGGATTGAACTCAGGTCCTCATGCTTACGCGGCACGTGCTTTACCCACTGAGCCATCCCCCAGCCTAATAAAAACACACGTCACTTTAAGTGAATGCTGTCTTTTTATATGTTAATGAGAAGTGTAGTTTTATATGAATATTAATGCAAGTGCAGAGCAGCTATTTTGCTGAGGACTGACTCAAGCCACAGACCTCCATGCAAGGCCCAGGCTTAGGAGCATGGGCAAATCCTGCTGTGCCAACTGTCTGGACCGTTATGTCTCTGGCCCCATTGATTCCACCAGGCTGACTGAAGGACGAAATGATCTTTAGCCTAATTTCATTTTGTTAAAAGCTGTGCAAACATCCAAAAACTACAAAACCACTGGTGGTTAATTTATTTTTGACTGTTAAAGCACAGAAAGCCACTCAAGCCGTAGATGAGACAAGGCAATCCTGTTCTAGCTCGCTCTGCACGGGCCGGCTCAGCACTAACAGTGCTGCAGCCGTGGAAACACGTGTCTGTGGTCTAGCCGCACAGTTGCCGGCCACATGTGCATGGCAACACGGACACAGTGAACAATTCAATTTTCCTTTAATTCATACTTATTTTCATTATGAGTCTATTACTTAATTTCATTTAACCTTAAGTGGCTTCAAAAGCCACATGTGGTGACAAGCTAGCCATGGGACACAAACTCTGTTCTTAACACTAAAACTCAAGAGATTTTAAAATATAGTAAAAATCAAGTCATTTTAATTTGTTGTTTAAAAATATAATTCCAACCCTGTCTCGAAAAACCAAAAAAAAATATATATATAATTCCAAAAATACTTGCTATGAAATCTTCCTAAAACAAAGGGTCGGAGGATATGCCACATGACCCAGCTAAGTAAAGGCAGGCCCCTAGATGGTATCTACCATAAAGTCACTAACAATGGAGGCCCATCTTCCTGTCTGCTACAAATTGACGCTGACTCCTGACCATCTGTGGAGACCCGGGATGAGAGAACGATGGTGACATCTTTGGAAAACATAACATCTGTGAAGCACGATTCTCGATGACTTAGAGTCACTGGTAAACACCAATGAGTTTTAGAGTTCATGGGGACGAAGGTGGGGTGCTAAGCATTCGCTGAGGCACGTAACCCTCACAGAGAAACCGGCTTCCATCAGCAAGGCAGTTAGTGGGCCACGCATTTGAGCACTGTGTCCCCTAATCAGATTTAAGTTCCTCGTGAAAATCCTGGATGGGAGTCAAAGAGGGAACTGAGATGAAAACCTAACTCATGGTGTCCACTTTTCTGGTCCTCTCTGGATGTGCTATGAGACAGCTTAAGCACAAAGAGAGAGCAGAGCCCACCTGCAGAGCCCACCTACCCGACTTGGCCTTATTCGCTGCAGTTTTCCCCGTGCTGGAAGAACTCCTTGACTGTTTCTGCTGTTTGGTAAGGGGAAGAACATAAGCAAACCCTTGCAGAAGTCCCCTACTGCTCCTCCTGCACATGCCGGGTGTCTGGGCACAGGACTCACCAAGGCCCAGAACTCAGGCAGTGCCCGCTCTTCTCCAGCCCTTCCTAAGCTAGCTGTACCTCCTCTCTGGTCAGTGCAGAGACCTGGGGCACTGTGAAGCCCAGACAGGATCCCATGAATTTCCCTCTAGTAACACAGTCTTCTCGTTTATAAATTAAAATCATTCATTTCACCCAAACAAGAATACCTCTGGCTCTTTCAACTTTGCTGCAAGTCTGAAATGTTTATTAGTAGAACATGGGTGAAGAGATGTCCCCATAGCATGCATATTTCTAGATTATTTTTAAGTAAGTCAGAGCAGCAACTGATCTGGGTTTATTCACAGTTCTGAATCCCTCCATAGAGACTCTAGACTGTCTCCCACGACCGCAAGTCAGGTGCCCTGCCCCTTGCTGTGGAATATGATTTTAACTGTGTAAAGATGTGTTACATTTGTTATGCTGTCGAATATGATGGTTACATTTGTTTATGCTGCACTTATTTAACAACGTAAGGATGTATTACATTTGTTCATGCTGCATTTGTTTAGTTATGTAAAGATGTGTTGCATTTGTTTCGCCTTGCCTGCCTAAGGCACCTGATTGGTCTAATAACAAGCTGAACGGCCAACAGCTAGGCAGGAGAGGGATGGGTGAGGCTGGGGGGCAGAGAGAATAAATCCTCTCGTGTAGGAGGAGAAATCTGGGCTCCAGAGGAGAAAGAAGAAGATGAGAGGAAGAGAGAACAAGAGACAGGCCCGGAGCGAGAAGCCAGGCAGCCGTCAGCCTGCCAGACATAGAGACAGCAAGAAAGGAAGAAGAGGTAAAAAGCCCAGAGGCAGAAGGTAGATAAACGAAACAGATTAAAAGTTAAAAGAGCTAGCCAGAGATGAGCTTAAGCTAGGCTGAGCATTCAGAACTAATAAGTCTCCATGTCATGATTTGGAAGCTGGTTAGTGGCCTAAAAGAAAAAGCTTGGTACAGCTCCTAGTGTTCCTATCGTCTCCGTACATTTCTGGAGCCTCCCATCCCCAACAGCAATTCATCACCTCTTGGCTTAGTGAGTTGCTACAGCCACACAGCATGGCTCTTCAAGATGAGGCAGGTAAGACATACATCTGCCTTTCTTCAGCAATGATGTCAGGTGTTCAAGTGCATCTGCTCTGCACCCTAAGGAGCCAAGGTAGCCACAGGGTCATGGAGAGCATGCTAGTTCATGCTGAAGAAGAAGCCTGCTACTTTAAACCACGTTCCATGTGTGGGTTTGTTTACCCTTGGTCATACAAACGGTTAAGTGCTCAGTTAGTAAGACATCCCAAGAGTGAAATCTGAAGGCCTCACTCATCGCTTTCATGTGATGCCATTAGGATTGTTTTTCCTGTTTATATTCCACTAGCTTCTTTCCTTGCTTCACACTTTAAAGGTTTCTAGGGTTGAGATCATTGCTAATTACTATCTTGTGCAACACAAGACTGCCTTGCTGAAACCCTGGGCAAGCCGGGGCCTCTGCTTAGTTTTATTGACAACTTCTCTCATCCACAGAGACTGCTTTGAGACAAAAAGAAACTTTGTCCTTCTCAGAACCAGCATGCAAATCCTTACAAAGGCAGTCTTCTCCCTTCAAAAGAGAGAAAGCTACACCAACATTACATCTTCCTTTTAAATAAGTCACTACCTACCTCTGCCCCGACAGTCTTCACAGCAAAAGGTCCCTGCACAGTACGTTAGGGACCTTTGCAAAGTTCTTTCATTGACAGCACGCTCCCTGCAATACCATCAGAGTCACAAAGCAATCTCTCACTTTTTGCTGCCTTCCCAGGGTCTATTCAGACAGGTGTGCCTGAGCTGAGGTGTGAGGCATTGGATCCGCAAACCCTCTCTTAAACAAGATTCTGTCAAACAGCACCTCAGCCCACAAAGCCAATGTGAAGTCAGGATCTATAACCCTCAGTAATGGCGGCAAACCGCCGGCCCAAAAGCCATGCCCACTCAGCCCTGGCTGGCACGGCCTCCCTGTGGCTGCAGAAGGCCAAAAGGCTGGACTAGTCTTTCGCCATCTTTGCAGCGGGGCACCAGTAAGCTTACCAGTCCTGGACAGAGAAAGTGAATGGGCAGGGCGCTGGTGCGGAGGCCCCCTTGAAGTACTCTTTCCCTGACAAAGAAACACAAGGACACCCACTGCCACCTCTGCCAAGATGGGACACTGCCAATTGAGAGACTAGGCTTGAAGCCAGCTGTACCTCTTAGAACCATCGTGGAAGGCTCAGCCAGCTGCAGAGATGCACAGCTGGCTGGGCTACCAAGAACTGGGAGCCCCTCCACAGCACCCTGATGGAGAAGCTCGTGCGAGGCATTCCACAGCCTGCAGCATTCCGATGAAGAGAATAAAGGGTGACGAGGGTGGGGGCGCGCAGGGGGGGAGGGAGGGAGTAACAGAGAGAGGATGGGGTGGGAACAGCAGCTGCTGCTCACTATTACAGAAGAAACACTGTTAGTGAGAAAATCTGAAATCGGAAACTTCCGAGCTACACAAAAACAACCTTTGGAAACAAAACAGTTTTCCGAGTAAGGGTGTTTAACCATACAGTCTTTAGCAGAACCCTGAACCCTGACCCCTTTCCCACATACTTCAGGCCAGAGAGACACAACTTGTGTTATCATACACCAGACACACACAGGGCACGGGGACAGTGGCTGTTTTCATGCTCTGAAACAATCCTCCTGAGCAAGTTTGTGGGGACTTTTGTTATTTTACAATGGGAAAGGGAAAAAACACCACCACCCTGAAAAACAAAAATGAAGTCGGGCATGGTGGACACCCCTGTAGCCCCAGCATTGGCGGTATGGGCACGGGGTCTCGCCAGTGTGAAGCAGGCTGTGCGACACAGCCAGCCCCAGGCCAGCCTGAACCACACACAGAGCCTCTATCTCAGATGCAAAATGAATAAGCAAGCAAATGTAAAGAGCTGAAGTGTGCAACTACCTAAGCGTGCACCGCGACAGACAGACAGACAGACCGACAGACAGCATGGATTTCACCTTGAGGCTGAGAGACGGCAGAGCTCACAGTAAACCTTGTATGAAGACCCCTAAGTTACACAAGACGGCTAGGGGGAGACATGTTCCGGCTCTTTCCTTGTGGGCTGGGGTTTACAGGGACTGACCTTTTCAGCCTTCTGGTGAAAGATGGAGGACATGTCCAACAAGGTGCTGCGCTCGTCCAAGGCTGCCGCAAATGCCTTCCACTCCTGTTCCAACTGATTTGCAATCTGCTTAATCTGCTGAGAGGCGTAGTGGCCTGACTCCACCAAGCGATTGGCCACTGACATTATGCGGTTTATATTTACATACACGTTCTGCAGAGGAGGCAGAGGGAGAGGTTCACTGGAGGATGCAGACAGGAGACTCCTTCCTAAGAAGCCCAGAGAGCCTTTGTGGTCAGCCTACTAACAGTTCCCTAGTTCTAAAAGCAGAATCACCTGGCATCCTACGTCAAGTATCTCACTCTCTGGATTTCCATACGTCCTGAGTTGGATTCCAAATTCTGCTTTTAAAACTGTAATATTATCAATCAACTCACTGAAAGGCATAATTGTTAGGCACAAAGCAATCAAACACACAAGGGGGTCCACACAAATATCCTATTACTCACTCCTTGGCTTCCAACCCTGGCAAGGATCCAGATGGCAGGCCCGCTCACAAATAATCCCAAAAAATTGAAGGAACCAGACTAGAACCCAGGGATTGACAAATAGATACTGAGCAACCAAGGCTGTTTGTGTGAGGACAAGCTCTCCTTTCTGTACAAACCCAAGCCACCTTTTGTGCCAACAGAAAACCTCCCTCAAATGGACCCACTCTCTCCCAGGAGTGTGAATCAAGGTACAGGAGGAATGATGCTGCGCTGAGACTCAGTCACGCTCTTCTGCTCTGTTGAGCTAAGTTGACAGAAAGCAATCAGCATACGGGATTTTAAAAATGAAACCAAACCTGCTTTTTCCTTTTTGCATGATCTTACATGGTTGTGGCTTTCTAAATTCCACTCTGTTTTTAGTTCATCGCCACAATCAAGGGGGGGGGGGGGGGAGGACATGGAAGTGGAGGCCCACAATCAACAAATTCCAGATTATTCATGTATTTTTACTTTTGTGACCTTGTCATGTTCTGGTCTGGCTTCTGCTATTAACTCTTTTTTTTTTTTTTTTTTTTTTTTTTTTGGTTTTTCGAGACAGGGTTTCTCTGTGTAGCTTTGCGCCTTTCCTGGAACTCACTTGGTAGTCCAGGCTGGCCTCGAACTCACAGAGATCCACCTGGCTCTGCCTCCCGAGTGCTGGGATTAAAGGCGTGCGCCACCACCGCCCGGCTGCTATTCACTCTTAATTTAGTCTGCCCAATCCCTTCTTCGGGGCCCTTCTCTGCCTTCCCACCCGTGAGCAGCCACATCAGCAGCACCTCCTTCCTCCCTGCCGCAGGTCACCTGAGTCCCACCCCTAACCTACAGCACTCTCTCCTTTGGTCTCTCCCTGCACCCTCTTCTGTTGATCCTCCCTACTACCACCCAACCAGAACCTGGTGGAGTTGTTCCACACGGGGTTGAGAGGCCACACAAGTCCACCCCACATTCCTTTACAGAGGCTCACAGACCTTGCAGGTCCAAAGCAGCAGCAGAGGCAGAGAGTACTTCAGAGGCTGTGACGGCAGGTGAGAAGATGCTTCCTGGTTTGTGTGGGTATATTAATGCTGAACTAGCTTCCTTTAAATGAAAAGCAAGGTGCTAGGGATCTGGGGTGTCTCCTGAAGACTCACACATTGAACATTTGCTAAGCTTTGGCCCCAGCTGATGGCACTACCAGGAGATGGGTCTAGCTACAGGAAGTGGGTGTGCCTCTGCAGGGTCTACTGGGACCCCAGCTCCCTTCACTTTGTCTGCTCCCTGGTTCCCTTGAGGCAACCCTGATTCGCACACACTTCCTGCCTTAGAATTATCAGTGTCAGAAGTAAGAGCCAAGCAAGTGTGGGCTGAAAGCTCTGAAACTGAGGCTTGAATCTTCTCTGCTCTGGCTGTGGGTATCAGATACTCTGTCACATGGGGAAACTGAGGCTTGTATCTTCTCTGCTCTGGCTGTGGGTATCAGATACTCTGTCACATGGGGAAACTGAGGCTTGTATCTTCTCTGCTCTGGCGGTAGGTCTCACATACTTGTCTCCATGGGGAGAGACTCAGGAGTGACACCTTCCATTTCCATCTACATTCCCCCTCCTGTCCCTTATCTCTCTCCCTTATCTCCTAAAATGGCTGGATTTGTGTGGCAGCCCAAATTACTCAGGGTCCAAGAATCTGTGCTTGCTTTACCCAGCAGGGCTGCGTAAGGGGATAGTTTGACCAGGGGCGTGGTTACCAGGTGTTTGGAAGAGTCTGCACTTGGCTGTATCCAGCAAGGGGGAGGTCTTTGCCTCGCCCCTGGGCATTGTTATAAAAGGTCCTTTTGAATAAAGTTCTGGGCTGTTGGGTATTGACCCAGGTCCTCCCAAAGCTATCCTGTGTCTCTGTCTCTCTTCTATCATTCTACCTGACATTTTCTTATCCCTCTCTCCTCAAGAGTACCCTGGAAAAAGTGGGGGAAGGTCCCGCACAGATTTGCTAATGCCGTTTTCTCTGAATCCTTAAGATGTCTGTCAGGAGAGTACATGCCGAGGCTCTTGGTTAGAACTGTTAGAATGAGAGAAGAGCAGGCCACTGAAATGGTCCTCCTGGGGGACCACAGACGGAGATCATCCACAGACTCAATTCCATAGTCACCATTTTCATGTCCACTGAAACGGTCCTCCTGGGGGACCACGGACAGAGATCATCCACAGACTCCATTCCATCGTCACCATTTTCATGTCCACTGAAACAGTCTGCCTGGGGGACCACGGACAGAGATCATCCACAGACTCGATTCCATCGTCACCATTTTCATGTCCACTGAAACGGTCCTCCTGGGGGACCACGGACAGAGATCATCCACAGACTCGATTCCATCGTCACCATTTTCATGTCCACTGAAACGGTCCTCCTGGGGGACCACGGACAGAGATCATCCACAGACTCGATTCCATCGTCACCATTTTCATGTCCACTGAAACGGTCCTCCTGGGGGACCACAGACGGAGATCATCCACAGACTCGATTCCATCGTCACCATTTTCATGTCCACTGAAACGGTCCTCCTGGGGGACCACAGACGGAGATCATCCACAGACTCGATTCCATCGTCACCATTTTCATGTCCACTGAAACGGTCCTCCTGGGGGACCACAGACAGAGATCATCCACAGACTCGATTCCATCGTCACCATTTTCATGTCCACTGAAATGGTCCTCCTGGGGGACCATGGACGGAGATCATCCACAGACTCGATTCCATCGTCACCATTTTCATGTCCACTGAAATGGTCCTCCTGGGGGACCAAGGATGGAGATCATCCACAGACTTGATTCTATAGTCCTTCATCATTTTCCTGTCCACTGAAGTGGTCCTCCTGGGGGACCATGGATGGAGATCATCCACAGACTCAATTACATAGTCCTTCATCATTTTCATTTCCTGAGCAGACTATACCAGTCTTTGTGTTTCTCATTCCCCACGACTCCATCATTTTTCAGCACAACCAGGGCATGGTGATCCACACAGGCCACAGAGCCTGTACCGTCTGGCCATGTGCCATCCCTACTACAAGTACTCATGCCTTGACTTTATCCTCAAGCTTGTATGTTATGCTTGCCTGAGCGTCATTCTTGGTATTCCCTAATAGGGTTCCTTTAGAGACTGGCGACTTATGTACTTGTATTTAGTCTTTCATTCTTTAAGGTTCCTCAAAACACTTCAGGCAGTAGGAGTAAGGACTGAAAGCCAGTGGGCCTCGTCTGGCATGCATGATGGCTGATGACGCGTGGAGGTGTCAGAATGAGGGACAGGAAAGGTCCAGAAAGCTCCCAAACTGCTGTCCACAGCACAATACAGTGATCATATCCTAACTGAAGTTTAATTGAGAAAAGTAACACAAATGTACTGTAGAAAATAAGAAAAACGCTTACATCTAAAGAAAGATAGGAAACGATGTGGGGGAAGGAGGGAAGGGACATCACCCATACTTTTAGGAGTTCCTTACCTACTTTAATTAGATAACATTAAAGGTGTTCATTATGATTGCTTGGGCACTAACTACATCTTGAAAGCCATGCCAAAGTGTTTTATATATACAGAGTAAATAACACAGTATATCAAAGAAAGACAATGTACTCACTTCATAGATTAGGCAACTCAGGGTCAAAGAGGCCAAACAGATTGTCCAAAATCACATAAGAAATAAAAGTGACAATTATCACCTCTACACCCCCTGTCACTCTGAAGGCCCCACACAGCTTGGGTGAGGTGTGAGGCCTCCAGCCACTAACTGGCTCCCATTTTTCCACAGGTTCTGACAACAGCTTACCATACAGTTCATAGCAAAATGATTGTGCTGCGTCTGAAGCTCCATTGCATGAGGGTGGCTGGTCCCAATCTCCGTGTAGCTGTTTAGAAACAGGCCTTTGTTGTGTGTGATCCAGTCAAACATCTACCAGAAGAGAAAAGACAACTTGGAGTCACTGCAGAAAGAGAAAGGGCTACGGGGATGGGGCGGGGTGGCTTGCTTCTCTGAGATCTTCCTGAACTTGCAGGAGTTTAAGCCTCTGAGAGCAAGCAAGAGCTTCTTAGGCAGCAGATCCCCAAGAAAGTCTTGTCTCATGAGGAGGAACTCGGCTGGCTCCCTCAACCTAACAGAAGCTCCTGTCTTCTGTGCTCAGGCCCCTTCTTCTAGAAAGTAGCCCGTGTGTCATGTTGCTCTCCCTGAAGACACAGGCTGGAACTAGGGTGTTGGGGTCTCTCTGCATTCGGATCTGTGCAGATTACTAACAGCTGAAACAGTACACTCTCTCATGCAAGACAGACACAGAAACCTGACAACATTAACGGAAATATTTCCAAGGACTTGAGAGTTTTAAGACTAGGCATCATGTAAGCCAGTGATACCGATTGTCACCCAGTATCTAAAAGTCCTTTTAGCATCCTGGATCAAAAACTTCTAATGTAGTTTTTTACTTTACAGTATGTTTACCAGCCCATGGAGAAACCAAACTCAATGACCCCAAGTTAAGAGTGATTGCTTCACCGATGTCCATGGCTTGCAAGCCACTCCTGTTTGCAAGTTTTCTTTCACATTGCAAAGAACACGTTATCGGGTAATGAACCAGCATTCACTGTGACCAGCTGGGGTCTCTAGCACACAAGAATGAAACATGAGAACATCGAACATTACTGCCCGCATCACCTAGTAACTCATCTTTAATGGCATCACTCACCTTTTGTTATAAAGGACACGGTATAGGTCTGAATAGGGTTTGCTGGCTTTGTTGGAGAAGAGGGCAGCTATCAGAAAATCTATACATAATCACTGCTTTTAAGAACACAATCATGCAATGTGTCCTTTAAAAAAAAAAATCATTCTTGCCTGCCTTTCAGGCACTCCTCATCAAACCATTGGCAGTTCCCACTCAGACTTTCTAAAACAGCACTGTATTTCACTGTGAATAAAACTGTAAGGATGGCCTCCAAATGGCCTTTGCTGTGGGATGAACACTGGAGCTACAGACCTATCCCTTTCCTCCTCCTCTGTTCCTCACGTTACCACATCAGTCTTAGCTGGGAGACCCCGTGACCCAGCAGCTCCCCTCTGTCAGGCTGGCATGCCCCTCCCGGCTTTTACCTTCTCGGCATCCTGTTCAAACAGCCGCAGCTGGAAGCACTGGTCCAGCTTCAGCTTCCGCACATGCCACATCTGATGCAGATGCTGCCGGGTGGAGTGCAGCCTGTCCAGCATGGTGGACACCTTGGGCAAGAGGTTCTGCAGGTCCGCATTGCCCGAGCCCGAGTTCTTTTTGGGAAAACTGTCACTGCTCTGAATCCGCTGAAGCAGCTTCTGCCCTTCTAAGTCCAGGTCCTCTATGGGAGCCTTAATCACCTTCTTCTTCAGCTGCGAGTGCTCCTCGATCATGTTCCGAGCCCCCTCTAGGTCCTGAGGCAACTCCTTCTTTGCAAGGATATCCTGAAGTTCCTCTAGCCGGGACAGCATATGGGCTGCATTGCTAATGTAGTCCTCGAAAGCTACTCTGATTTCAATCCATTCTTCGTGGTTGTATTCCAGGCAGCCATCGAACTCGGGAGTTAGCTGGGAAGGATCAACTACTTTGGTAAGGCCTTCTAAAGAGACCATATTTGTCTTAAGGGAAAAAAAATTATGTATGAGAAGCTGAACCAATTTTATGTGGTCATATCATCCTGTAACTTACAGTGGTCACACACAGGTTTTCAAAGTTAAAAAGCAACCTGCTCATGGAAAACCCAGCCTATGTCTGGTTCTGTCTCCCCAGAACAAATATAGAGGTGAGGGGCACCATCAGCATGATGGAAAACTCTATGAAAGTGACACTGTAGTGGGAATGCCTAGCAGCATAGAATTGTGAATTTCACAAGCCCCAAATCAACCAGATTCCACTTAAGAATGAGAAGAGGAACTAAATCTTAAGCTTAATAAGACCTCAGGCTTCACAAGAGAGCTGGTGAAAGTGATTTCATAGAGTAAAGACACGGGGAATACTGCCTTCCCTGTGATAGCTTGCTACAGCCAGTCCTGTGCAGTCCAAACGCTGTACATAGTCTGCCCTGCATCCCAGTTTAACACCAATGAAACTTGGGTTTATACAGTCTAGTCAAGAACTCTCGACTTCACCTGGTGTATCGGAAGGGGAAGCAGACCGATGCTGATAAGATGCCTCAAGAAAAACATGAGGTTGAGGTGATAAGATGCAAAGGAGAAGGAGCTGGCCTAGAACTGAAGGATAAACAGTCTGGCTAATGCACCCATCACCAGCCAGAAACCTAGAACTGACATCTCTGTGCTGGCTGGTATAAGAAATAGCACAAGGCAACCAGGCTGGAGAGAGCAGTTCAAGCCTGAGCTGCCTTTAGCCTGCAGTGGTACAGGAGGCTTATGCCTATCATCTGCTGGACCATCAGTAACCTCCATGCAGGCAGCCACACAGAGAGGCTGGTAACCATGCAGAGACAAGCAGGTCAGGAAGAAACCAGGCAGGCACCTTCAGGAGCCCAGAGTAAGAGACTAGTAACTGAGATTACTAGTAACTGAGATTACGAAACCCTTCCATGAGTGCAAACTACTACTTTTTCCTGAGAACATGTATAATTAAAATACACCACACTTGGAATTTTCCACTAAGCAAATATCTAAGACCTAATAAACTGTCTTTCAAAATTATTACTTACTATAAATGAGGCTAAAAGTATACTTTATGGTTCACTTAAACCACTTCAAAGTAGTTTCAAATTTAAATTAAAATCAAAATCCAGTTCCAGATAGGAAAATCAGCACAATAGAAAGACATTTTAAAATCAAGTAGTGCACACAAGGAGATACTTTACCAAGTGCAGCAACTGATACCTCTTCACTATGTAACATTATTTACCTTAAAACATGATTCTTGTACACTGAAACCTAATACTCGGGCAGACATGGCAGAAAAGCAAGCTCTTCCACCAGGAACGGTTATAAGTTATTACAAGAAACCCTTCCAGTCCTGCTACAGAAGAGAGCCCGAGCCAAGCTTCAAGCCGTCTGGAACACTCTCCTCCTGTAATCACCGCATTACACTGACCACATCAAAAGCCTTGTCACAACTGCAGTGGCCTAAGGAGTGGAGGCTCGCGGCAGGAAAGAAAATCAATCAGCAGGCTTTGGTTTACTTTTCATAACCACCTGACAGCCATCGCCCAGGCCTAGCTGAATGCAGAACTGTACAATTCCAAAAAGACGACCTCCACTTGACAAACGCAAGACTCCACATATAAAGTGGCCAGCGATTCTCCCCACTATCAATGAAGGGATAAACCCAATCCCTCTGCCGGTCCCTCATCTCCAGGATGAAGCAACCACCACACATCTTCAGCCACACAGCCCTGTGCTGACAGGAGGAGTTGTTCAAGTGAGGTGCCAGGAACAGGCTTCTTCCAGAGGCCCCACACCCTAATCCCAGAGGACGGAAATATGAACCCCTGTGTCAAAAGCTACCACAATGGGATAAGGAACGAAGTCTTTGACTTAATGCAATAATTAATTCTACTTAGTATATGTATATAAGACATCTAGGTCCTGCTCAATAAGTCACGGCTGTAAAGACCTGTCATCAGCCCATCATGGTGAGGATATATCAGCTTATTAACCATGCCTTTGAGTTTAAGATCTGGCTACCCAGAGAATGTTACCTCAAATTCGAATTTAGAACTGCCAAAATTCGTCCTCTGTTTCTGCCAGAAGTTGTCAGGCTTGATTATCAGAGCGATGTGGATACAGCAAGGGAAGGATTCCTGCAAGATCTTCAGCAGCGGCTTGATGGAGTCCCACTTGGAGCCACGCATGTCCACAATCACTGTAAAACCTCGCTTGCAGACCTCTTCACTACAGAGAAAGAAAGAGGCTGAGGAGTTAGAGAGATGGCTCAGTTGGTAAGAACACTTGCTGCACAAGTATGTATGAGGACCAGAGTTCAAATCCCCAGCATCCACATTAAAAAACTGGGGTGTGTTAAGATGAAGAGCATTGGCTGTTCCTCCAGAGGACCAAAGTTCCCTTTCCAGCACTCACATGGTAGCTCATAGCCATATCTAACTCCAGTCCCAGGGGATCTGAGGCCCTCTTCCGGCCTTCATGGTTACTGCATGGTGTGTGTGTGTGTGTGTGTGTGTGTGTGTGTGTGTGTGTGTGTGTGTGTGTGTGTGTGTGTATGTGTGTGTGTGTGTGTGTGTGTGTGTAGGTGGTGCACAGATAAGACAGGCAGGCAAAACACTTAAACAAACAAAATAAGTGAGAAACGGTGTGCCCATGCATGCCTGTAACTCCAGCACTGTGGAGGATGGAAACAGCAGCATTCTGAGGCTTGCTGGCTGCCAGCCTAGCTCCAGCTTCAGAGACACTCCAGGGTAAGGCCAGAAACATTAGAGCAGGACATCTAATTCCCTCTTCTGACCTTCCAAGACCACACCCACACAAGTATATCTACCTACACACAAACATGCATACACCCCCCAGCAGGCATGCTTGTGAGCCCCCCGTCCCCCACAGAGCTGCAGCTCCAACAGCTTGGATGTTAGAGAAAGCTCCCTGGGGAAGAACCCACATGAAGTACCCACCTCAAGAACCAGAGTGCATTGCCCTTTTACCTGGGCAGCTTAATAATGCCTGCCCGCCTCCCTCGGTCAGAGAATAGAACCAGACCACAAAGGAAAGATTCAAACAGGGTTCGGCTTCAAAAGCCTTTAAGATTTTAATTCTTCGGCGATATGGTGTTGCATTCTGTCAAAAGCAACCACTTATTTCACTGGCCTTTTGTGCATTGTTAACTGATGAGACATACTAGTTTAGTAAGTACGACAGACGAAGGCCCCTGGGCAGCAAGCACTACGGGCTTACAAACTCAGTGTGGCGTGGAGGGCCCAGGTTAGGGACCGCAGCTACTTCAGGACTCCTAAGACCACAAGCAAAGTCAACAACCCACTGGCCTGGGTGGTAATGCTGGGAGCTTTGCAAAGTCCGGCTGTGGTCTCTGCTCTCAACCCTGTCCACTAAGGGGGTTGGTGACATCATTTTGGCACGCTCTGTGAGGAAAATCTAGGTCTGTGCGTGTAGTACTTCTGCTTGCAGAGATAGTATGAATGTGGTAGTGGGTAACAATGCTAGCTCCTGGCACAAATCAAGACTGTGTTAGGAGCACCATGTTCTTCCTCAACGGCAGCCAGACATGGTGTTCAGTGCCTGCAGCTCTGGCACAAGGATGCTGAGGAAGGAGGTCACTGGAGCCAAGCATGAGACTGGCAGAGGCAGCAAGCAGGATCCACCTCAGAGCCGGGCAATGGTGGCACAAGCCTCTGAACTCAGCATTCGGAGGCAGAGGCAGGCGGATCTCTGTGAGTTTGAGGCCAGCCTGGTCTACAGAGGTAGTTCTAGGACAGCTAGGGCTGTTACACAGAGAAACCCTGTCTCAAAAAAAACAAAAAACAAAACAACAACAACAAAAAACAAAAAAAGAGACCCATCTCAGAAAGAAAGGGGGCAGTTGCTAATTTCATTAAATCTCAACACTGGAGAAGATAGAAAGTCTATATGATGTACATCTGCAATAAATATTAAAAATATGTGGAGGGCTAGGGACGTATCTCAGTGGGCGGGGTGTCTGTCTCACAGGAAGGAAGCCCTGGGTTCAATTGCCAGACTCAATAAAGTAGATGTGGGGGTACATATCTGTATTCTCCACACCTCGCAGGTGGAGGCAGGAAGATAAGTTCAAAGCCATCCTCAACTATATATTGCATCGCTGGGATAGTCTGGGCTACACAAGACTTGGTCTCAAAAACAAAAACAAAACCAGTAAAACAAAAAAAGCAAACAAAAAATGAGAGTCAATACCCTTGAAGAAGAAGAAAAGCATGCTTCTTGCTACGATGTAATATCAAGGGTATTTATAAAAATTCGGTGCTGGCTTCCAAATAACCCCAGAGGTAAGACACCACTATAACCCATCATTACAAGGTAGACTCCAATGGTCCACTTTGGGTGAATGACAGCAACAAACTACAGCCAGGTAAAGACTAGCCTACAGGTCTGGGAAACATACCTGAGACCTGATGGATTCTCAGTGAGGCTGTGAGGGAGGTCTGCACCTAACAAATACTCTACCTTTACGATTTCTGCCTTGTACAATCACCTTCCAAAACTACTTTCAACTGAAAGTCCAGAAGATTGTTATTGCTAGATATTGCTAAAATACAAAGAAAGCAAATGTCAACTACAGCTAACTTCATTCTCTTTTCCATAGGCGTGGCTCCCCTCCCTCTGCCCTTCCCCCTCCAGTGCCTCCAGGCACCTCACTTCCTTCCTGGTGCTGCTTCCTACCATCACAGTAACTAGTTTTCAAAGTTTCACAAATGCAAAGTTCAACAGGACACCCACATGGTTCTAGAAGGTGTGTCACATAAATATCCCAGAAGTGTCTGTTGTAGAACTCAAAGGAGCCCTGGTTGCGGGCACAAGAGCAGAGTGGTTAAAGCCCAGGAGAGGAAACAGATGGCCCAACAGCCTTGCTTCTCACCTGTTCTAATTAGCTTTAGCTGTCTATTTGCCATAGCCTACGGTCACCTGAGGAGGCTCAACTGAGGATTTCCCAGCTCCGACTGGCCCAAGGGCATGTCTGTGAGGACTTTTCTTGATTGGTGTGGAAGGGCCCAGCACTCTGTGGGAGGGTGAGTCTGAGCTGTATACTAAAGCTAGATGAGCATGACCCAGAGAGCAAGCCAGTGAGCAGCGTTCCTCCATGGTTCCTGCTCCAGACCTCTGCTCTGAGTTCCTGTCCTGACTGCCAATGCTGGATTATGACCAGGAAGTGTAAGCCAAAGAAACTCCTTCCCAAGTTGCTTGTGGTCAGGGTGTTCCACCACTGCGACAGAAAGGAAGCAACAACCCAACCCAAACATTAATGAAGTTTTAAAATGCTATGAATAACCTAATACCCTGTGCTGGCTAACCTTGTCCACTTAACTGAACTAATGGGATAGGTAGAGTATACCTTTTGCAGTATCTGATAGGATTTCCAGACGAGAACATGAGAGTTTTGCCCTAATGGACAGATTCATCCCTTGATGAATTCATCATGACGATATTATTCCAAGAAGCAGGTTACTAACACAATCCTTGCTGGATCTTGCCCTGACCCTTTCCTGTATCCTCTCTCTCCCCTCCTGCCACTATGATGTGAAATGCTCTGCTCCGGCAGCCCTCTCCACTCTGACAGACTGACACCAGTTGAAACCATGAGTTAAAATCAACCCTGGGGCTTAAAAAATGTCTCAGTGGTCAAGATCACATACACTCATGCAGTGGGGGCCCGGGTTCAGTTCCCAGCACCAACAGCCAACAAACAACTCACCACCACCTTAACTCCAGCTCCAGGGACCCACTATCATGAGTCTCTATAGGCACCTGCTCTTGCTTGCACACCCCATAATACAGATAATCAAACACACACACACACACACACACACACACACACACACACACACACACACACACACACAACAAAAAAAAAAACCTTAAAAAAAAAAACCTTAAAAAAAATCGTCTCCTGTTGGGTATTTGGCTACAGCAATAAGAAAGTAACCAATACACTCCCATACACTCCCCGTATACAGATCAGCTGATGGTGGCTGAAAAGTGGCTCCAGCTCTCACACTGTTGCTCTCCCTGCTCCCCATCCCAGGCAGGGCCAGGGCCACAACGCTGCCAATATCACAGGTACAGGCATCGCTGTTTCCTGGCCCCACTCCTCAAGCCTAATGTCCCCAGATCACGGACATTAAGCATCCTGGGGTCTCCATGGGTTCTAACTGGGTTTGTGATCCTCCAAGGTTCCTGTGTATAGACAGAGCAAAGATCCAGAAGGAGCTAGGGTAGCCATGGCCCAGGAGGAGGCATGCCTAGCTGCTACATCTCAAAAGAGGCATATACCCTGCTGAAGCAGCCCACTCCAGGACCACAGAAAACAGAAGCCATCCATCTTGTTTGTTTTACCACAGGCTGTTTGGTAGACTACATTTCATCTATCACTCTTCACTAAACCACGATATTATTAAAATTACCTTCCAACCTGTCTTTCTCCTAGCATGGTCCTAGGCAGTATACACGTAAACTGTAAAGCCCCTCCACTTGAAAGGAGCTTAAAAGGGATCCTTTATAACCCCAGGCTTAACAACAGGCGCAAGCGGAGAACAAACTAGAAGGTACCATGCTTGGCTGGCATGGCTTACAGAAGGATTAACTCTTCCGATTCCGCCACCTTCAAAGTGTCCCCACCCAGTAGCTTTCCCAGTGGCTTCTGTGAGTGGTAATCGCAGAACTTGAGCTGAGCTGGGCACAAAGAGTCTTTTGTGGTGTGATTTTCTTTTCACGTCCAAATCCATGTATCCCAGGGAAAGCAGTGACTTGCAAACACCCCTAAGTCTAACTGCTGTACACCATGATCAAAGGGACACATGCAGCCTGGCCTCCTGGCCCCGTCTCCTGAAGACAGGAACTGATCGTGGGAAAATGTGACTTTAACTAGTTCCTCTAGCAGTTTTACCTAAGAGACTCATATCATCTATAAAACAAAAATTTACATAAAACTTAGGCCCCTTCTGACATGGGTCTTTGAAAAAGCAAGCCCAGTTTCCTGAGTTCTGAGATGAAGAAAGCCTTCCTGAGTGTTCTCAAATCAGTGCGTTAACGGTCTTCACACTACTTATGAGCAACTAGAGTCAGGGAGACAGGAGGGCTCATCAGTTTAGCTTCTAGAAAACATCCTAAATGAGGAAAACCACTCTAGAACTTAGGAGCACAGGATAAAGTTCAAGCAGCAATAGCAAAAGCCACGGAGAAGGCTATTTTCACACCTGTAGAACCCGGGATGCCATGCAGACTTCCGCTGCCAGTGCCCCTCCAGGCATGGGTGGGAAAAGTCACCTCAAACTGGTCCTGTGGACTCACCCTGTGGTTTCAAACTGTTGGCTTTTTCTCCTTTCCCACTTCTGTGTCTGTATGTGCATGTTTGTATGCATGTGGTCGCTGTATGTACACATGTACACATATGTGTATGTGGAGGGCCAAGGTTGATCCAGGAACCATCCTGGATCTCACTTCTATCCTTACTCACTGAGGCAGGGTTTCCCAATCAAACCCAGAGTTCACTGATACAGCTAGTCTCACTAGTCAGCTTGCTCTGAGAATCCCCAGCTCAGCCTTCCAAGGCTGGAATCACAAGTAGGCCACCACACCTAACTGACACTTGTGCATGCTGGGAGTACAAATTTTGGTTGTCACACTTGCATGGCAAGTCTCTAACTGTTGATGTTTTTTAAGGGGATAGCAGCGGTAACCCAAACACCACAGGAGCACAGGTCACATTCATGTTCACTGGTGGGACTTGCAGCCAAAGACTGCAGTCTAGTTTACCTAGAATACCATGCCGAAGGGGAAACAGAGGAGCGAGTACGGAGGGAAGAAATTCTTGCACTATTTCTGAGACAGCTACTACATACCAACCCCTGTGAGAGGTGCACATGATCAACCTTACTCAACACTCACAGTGACCGAAGATAGGCTGGTTATCACCACCTTTCACGTATCAGAAAGCCAACAGCAGTCACTGAGGAATGGTCCCAGGTCATCAGCCTAGGCCTCCATCAGCACACTTCACATATGGCCATGAGCCCTACCTACACTACCTGGCCAAGAGCTAAGCCGAGGGTTATCTTCAAATCTCAGAAGAGTATTGCTGGAATAGACAGAAGTCACAAAGGCCCTCAGAACCTAGACAAAGGGAAAGCCAGGTTTGTGCCTCTCACAACCTTTCACAAATGATCACGCAAATTGTATTACAAGCAAACCTCTAGGTCCAAGAAAATGGCCACACTATTAATTTGCTGATGGCATTTATTGATCCTACTATTTATCTATAAAGAAACAGACGTCTGTACTGGAGTGCTCCCAGGAGCTTGAAGGACTTCAGAGGAGAGGGGACTCAGGCTGTATCCACCTCTCTCCAATAGGACCACCACAGAGCTTTCTCCATCATTGCTCAGCAAATACATCAGTTACTTGTTAATTTACTCTTTAAACAAAGCCAAACAAAATGCTATTTCTTGTCACTTGGGATTGTAAATACAAAAGTAATCAAGGAAATGAAATGAAGTGACATCATTCAGTACATGAAGCATCATCAAACATACTCAAGTGTTTATGAGAGAAACTACCTGATGTTTGGGGTGTTATAAAATACTCCAGGGGCAAATTATGGAGAAAAACAAGATTGGTAAAACCTGATAAATGGTGAAACTCAGTTATAAGTGCATGGGTGCTCGTTGCACTGTTCTACTTCTATATGTATGCTCATAATTCTACACACACACACACACACACACACACACACACACACACACACACACACACACATGCGCGCGCGCGCGCGCGCAAATATTGTTTGAAGGGTCTGTCACCCAGATGAGCCACAATGTACTTGAACTGGTTGTACAATAATATCAATGAAAAGTAAACCTTTTCCACTTACACCAATGCAGACGTTGTAACCAGATAACCAATTATTAGTTGCATGTACTTTTCCAATTGCTCAATTATTTTTGAGTCACCTGAATGAATATTAAATTCAATTTCAGGTACCAGGCATGGAACCCATGACCCTGCACATGCTAAGCATGTGCTCCACCCTTGTGAGACAGTCACAGCCCACCCTTGCAGGCTCTGTTACCTGGTCACTGCAGACACATAGTGACTGTATTCCAATGAATATTTTAATGGAAAAAGTCAAGAATCTCCTCAGCAGGTTGTACCATCAAGGGCAAAGCTGACTTTGTTGTCTATTGCAACGCTTGGTATCAGAGGGCACAACTACCTACCCTGGCATCGATCTAAGCAGGGAAGGATAGTCATACATCACATATTTTAGTACTTCAACTTAAAAAGTTTTTTCTTAATTTTTTTAACATTTAGTTGTAGGTGTAGGTGTGTGTTCAGGGAGACCAGAAGACAACTGTATAAAGTTCCCTCCTTCCACTATGTAAGTATTAGGAGTTCAAGTCAGGCTGTTCGACTTGATGACAATCAGCTCTACCTGCAGGACTCCGTTTACCTCAAACCCACGGCACTGACATCAACAGCAGTAGTCACTTTTCTCAAACCTAACGAAAGCAACTGAAGCAAGGAGAGTTCTTATCCTGGCTGATGGCAGCAGATCAAGAGGAGGCTGGGTGCACTGCGGGCCATCGGGAAGCAGAGAGGGATGAGTGCTGCCGTGGAGTTGTCTTTCTCCATGGTCTCTCTGCCAGGGGCCGTCTTCCTGCCTTACCCTGACACTTGTCTCACCGTCTTCCTCAGCTAACTGCACGTTTTCACTTCTTGCTCCTCTTCTTCCTCACCAAGAAATGAATGGACTCAGGAAGCGGTGGCCACGTCACATCCTGGAGGTTACACTGTCCTGAAATTTCCTCTGGCAAATAACTTAAGCTCACTGGAAGTTCAGCTTCAAGTTTTCAGGATACAGGCAGAGCACAGCCAGATTCTTGGCCACAATATGTCACAAATAACCTCTATCCCAGTTCATACTAGAATCCTTATTCCATCATGGAACCCCATGATCGTCTTTACATCGGTCATTCTGGTCTCCTGGAGCCCCACTACTATGTCCAATTGAGTGCTGCTTACGGGATTCTAGGGTCCTCTACCTGCTGTCCTACACTTCTGCAGTCCTACAAGTTTCAACAGCCTGACCACTCAGTCAGGCAGCCACAGCAGAGGCGCCTCTGCTATCCCAAGCTTCTGTATTGGCTACTTTCCTCACTGTTGTGACAAAATCCTGAAAAAGCAATGTATGGAAGGCAGGATTTGTCCTGACTTGTGGTCTGCAGGAGTCAACAACAGAAGAGGGCAGTGACAGGAGTGACTCCACCTGTCAGCAGCCAGACACACCGTACTCATCAGGAGACAGAGACAGATCTCACTGGCGTGGGTCTCTTGGCTCCTCTTCCCTTTGTTTGCTCTAGGTACCCAAGATGGTGCCTCCCATGTACAGGGAAGGTCTCGCTTCCTCAACTAAACCTCTCCTGAAACTTTCTCCTAAATACATCTGAAGGTGTGTCTCCTAGGTGATTCAAAATCCAGCCACGCTGAGAAGGCCAACCATCCTACTGACATTTTATACTCTTCTGTTGCAGGACAGGTCTCTGAAAGTTACTATCCATCCCAGGTCCTACTACTTTTCCGCACCCTAATTTGGGCTCCTTGAAAACACCTCCTCACTCGACCATTAATGCAGTTCATACTTCCCTGTAACATGTGCTTCTCAGGATGTAAACATCTAAGGATTTACCTTCTTCAAAGGGAGGCAAACATCCAACCTTCCACACACACCCCTCTTATATCCAACATGGCTCTCCCCTTAGATTATATTTAAATTCACTCTGTTTTCCAAAAGCGAACTGGAATAATGAAGTCAAGATTTTCATACAGGAACAAACTTCTTCGACCCATTGTATCGTCAGTTGTACAAGCGAGACAGACACCCCCGGGTTGGGGCAGAATCAGAGCTTGCACTTTCCACGGGTATAGATGCAGGCCAGTTTCTCCTAACTCACTGCTCCTCACTCAGACTCCCTGGGAAACAGAGCAGTGCTTGTCCTCGGTGGTGGTCAACATCCACACCAAAACACTCCCTATCACCAGTGTCTCCGATTTAATGGGGTTTCCAAACTGGTAAGCCAGTATATTAGCTGATAAGGATTTTTAATGCCTCACAAACTTCACGATACAAGTCAAAAGAGTATCTGTAATGCACAGAAGCTTAGCATAAGAAAGCAGGTTGTCAAAAATAACAAGTTTCCAATGATCCAGGCAACTGGACCTTCCTTGGTATTGGACTCACTAAAGAAGACCACCTGGTTTCTAAATTTCTAAAAATCCAGCAGTGTGGGATCCTAGAATCCCAGCTAAGTGAGCATGCAAAACCCACCATGAACACTCAATGCCCTGCACTGATAAAAGCCTGCCGTCTAGTTCCTCATCCAGAGTGTTTTGAGTAATTCAATAATGGTTATAAAAATGGCAATAAAAATAAAGGTGATAACTTAATTTTACATTTGATCTCCTTGGAATTAGACCTGCTCTTTATAGAGGTTTTCTAGAGAGCAGGTCACACCTCCTGTAACTGCAGAAGAAGTTGACAAGGCAGTCTCCCAGAACTTACCTAGGAATGCAGGCTAGGTATGAAATAAGTCTCCTGAGATCCTCCTGCCGTATTCTGTCATGATTGCTGCGGGCTGGAAATGTTAAAATGGGACCTCCACGCTTATCTCTACCACCTACAAAATAAACATTGGGAACACGCTTAGGTGAGGCGAGATCAGACAGAACTTTCTACATGCCCTCACATGTCCTGCAACCTCAGCCATCCACTGGGAACTGCAGCTAAACCCACCACAGAGTCAGAAAGGGTTTTACAAACTCCAGCGTCTGTGCCGTCTTTGCCCACCTGTGTTCTCACGGGACTCAGAAAAGTCCTGGGTTCTAAGGGTAACTGGCAGATATCACAGACGACCTTGTCTTTTTCTTCTAATATACAGGAAGAACCCCTTTCTTTAAGTTTGAAGAGGTGGGGACTCTGGTACTCCAATACAACTGCTTTATTTACCTTAACCTCTTCTCTCTTTCTCCTCTCTCTCTAGCTCCTCTCTCTCTCTCTCTCTCTCTCTCTCTCTCTCTCACTCTCCTCTCTCACTCTCTCTCTAGCTCCTCTCTCTCTCTCTCTCTCACTCACTCTCCTCTCTCTCTAGCTCCTCTCTCTCTCTCTCTCTCTCTCTCTCTCTCTCTCTCTCTCTCTCTCTCTCTCTCTCTCTCTCACTCTCCTCTCTCTCTAGCTCCTCTCTCTCTCTCTCTCTCTCTCTCTCTCTCTCTCTCTCTCTCTCTCTCTCTCTCTCTCTCACTCACTCTCACTCTCCTCTCTCTCTAGCTCCCTTACACTTTTCTTCTGTCTCCTGCATTCTAAATTTTCTTTTTTCTACCAAGGGAAATCTTACTCTCTCAGCCTTAAAAAGTAAACAAGAATGTTCTTCAAACATCACGACAATGACTGGCCTTATACAAACTGGGATCTGTGGCATCTCACTGCTCTGGTCAGGATGTTTTCATTAAACCCTTCCCCTCAGGGCTCAGGAAGCAATACAGAAAAGGAGGCAGAGGTCTAAGAGGCAGAGGTGGCAGGTGACTTCAAGAAAACAGCATCTTTCCTACAGGTCTGAGGCACACATGAACTCAGAGACTATAGCAGCACATGTAAGACCTGCACAGATTAGAGCCAGATAGGGTCCCAGCACTAAGAGGGGAAGTGGACGTGGGGTCCTACCCCTAACCAAGAAGTTATCTGTAATCCATACCTTTGGCAAATAAAAAAATTAAGTTTTTCCAATGGAGTCTCACTGGGTATATCAACCATAACCCAGGGCAGACTCAGTCTCCCTGTTTGTGCACTCACAGAATGCCACAGACTTGGTGGCTTATAGAAACCAGAAATTTATTTGCTTCTGCTTCTGTACGCTGGGAAGTCCAAGGTCAAGGTGCTGTCAGACTGAACTCTCTTCACCAGGGCCTTCATCTCATTCATGAGGAGGAGCCCTCTCATGGCCTAATTAACTCTGAAAACCACCACACTGCTAACCCCTGGCCTTTGGAGGGCATCTTTCAACCCACCATCCCCAACGTTAAACATCATGGAGATGTATCAATTAACTTCACTTAACCCATGTAAAGTAGTCATATGCTGCTGTCTTAAGAGCAATGTGTATTTTGAGGTCATGTTCAAGTTCAAGGAATTCTAACTGGCTTTTAGAGATATCAACCAAATAAGTGTATCTCAATATCTCAGAATAACTCATCAAAATTGGGCCCACCTTTATTAAAGCCCTTCTAGCTCTAACTAGGTTTAACTAATAAGGGCTGTTCCGTTCCTATGGGAAACCTTTTACTTGGAAACAGGGTCTCACTATGTAGCCCAGGCTACCCTCAAATTTGCAATCTCTCTGTATGCACCCACCTCCTGCCCTTCCAGGAGGAGCAGAGTGGTGCAACAAAGGTCTCTGTACCCACGAGCAGAAGGCCAGAGGGCTTTCTTCTCACATCTACACTCGGTGTTCCAGACAGATGGAGCTGCAGAACTTCCTGGTGATGCCTCTTGGATTCACAAGTACACTCTTTTAGTTACTCCAACTTCAAGTGAAAACCAGTGGTTTACAAACTGGTACAAGCCATTACAGTATCGGATTTGGGCCCAGACAAGGCACTGTAATTAAGAGCACTTCTATTTTTGTTATAATTGTTTTACAATTCTAGGGATTGGCCATCCTGCCTACCAAATGACAAGGTCCACAACATAACGCCAATTTATGGAGTGCTTTGGCAGGAGTGCCACAATCTTCCCTAATATGATACAAACTGAAGTCACAGGATAAAGTAGATGAGTGGTTTCTAGGGTGGAGGAAAGTTCTTTGAGAAAGATAAAGATGTACTAGAAGTAGGCCATGGTAATGGTTGCACAGCCTGTGGCCACACTGACTCTACTCTTAAAAGCACTGTAACAGTATACAAAACTATACCATAATTTAAAAAAAAAAAGATAACTGAAGTTAGAAGTAAAAATTGTTTCTGAGAATCCATTCGTTCTTTGGAACGTTTCCTAAAATTACAGTGTACGTAATCAATTTATTTTTACAACTTCTCCCTCCTCCTTTCATATTCAAGGTAACAATAGCCTCAAATTGTCACGTGACCTAGTGAATTCCGGGCAGGAGCTGGAAAGTACTAAGAGTGTGGAAACACCTCTTCACTATACTTTGCTTGCACAATTGGTTAATGCTCTGCTGTCCTTGATCATTTCAAATGTTCTGTCCTCGTTTGCGGTCACTGCGAACCATCTCTCTCCACCAAAGCTCTACCTTTGTAGAATTAAACTTTCACTGAAGATTTATGAGAAATTCCTAAGCCCGGTGGTTTTATTTTTTGATTTGTTAAAAGGCAAGAAGGTTTGAGTTTGACAGTAAGTTAAATAAAAATGCCATGGTAATAAATTCTGAATTAACTGCCTAATAAGGGAAAGGAGGCAAATAAAACCCAGCAGTCATATCCATCCACCTGTCTGTAAGCGCCCACCTCCTGCCCTTCCAGGAAGAGCAGGGTGGTGCAACAGAGGTCGTGGTGCCCAGGAGCAGAGGGCAGAGGGCTTTCTTCTCAGACCCAGGCTCTGCGTTCCAGACAGATGGACCTATGGAACTTCCTCATGATGCCTCTTGGATTCACAAGTACAATCTTTTAGTTACTCCAACTTTAAGTACAAAACCAGTAGTTTACAAATTGGTATAAGCCATTATACAAATTATCAGGAATGACTTGGAAAGAGTAAATAAACATGACTTTCAAAACTCAGTGGATTGTAATCCATGAGTCATCAGTCAGTCTGTCTGTCTATCTGACTGCCTGTCTATCTATATCTAAGAACTTCCAACAACTCAAAGCCCCTTCTTTCTGGGCACTTTTACACTCTTTACTAATCATGCAGATTTATTATAAATTAGATTCACTTCTCAAAAATCAACAGACGGTCTTAAGGCTAAAAGAGTGAGCAGAGACAAGACTAGCTAAAACGCCACAGAAGCGGCATCTGAAAGACACACAGAAGCACATGCCCCTAGGACACCCAGAACAAAGTGGTTACGGTGCCGCGCATTAAACCTGAGAGGCCATTCGAGGCCACATGAGGCTGGCACAGCAAGCTTGTTTTAGGCAGTGGAAGGAGGACCGAGGCAACAGCACCCAGGGACACGGGAGTCTCGCTCATGTTCACTGTTACAATCTTGTAAACTTGCACACAGACTCCAAGGAGGACGCTAAAGGCCAGCAGCACAGACATCCTTGTGCAGAGGAGAAAGTGGACACAGGCAAGGGGCCTGGGCTGTCCACCTCCACACTGTGCAGGGAGGGCTAGGAATGAAAGGTAAGTGTCTTCTTGGGGGGGGGGGCATCAGCTGGTGGAAACTGCCAGGACTTTAGAGCCAGCTGAAGATATGGCTTCTAACAACTCCAGGAGTGGGTATCTATCTGGGAGACAGGAGCCTTTCCTCCCAGATGAGGGAATCAAGAGCCATACGGGACAAGACAGAGGTTAAAAACTCCTGAGAATGTCTACACAATCACACTCCCAACTGCTGACACTAAGGTGTTTAGCTTTAACAAGCAGCTGTTCCACGTAACAGCTCAGGCAAAGCAGCCCAATGTCTGCAGAGTGACAGCCAGAACACAGTTTCATCAGCAGTGTTCGCTGGCTTATGATGTACACATGGCCTCAGAAATGCCTTGGGCATTCATTTTCAAGAATAAAAGAGTTTTAAAGTCCACGAAATGCTGATGCTTTTATATGCTGTGGCAAGTGAGCTACTTTACTCAAACTCTGAGTAGTCAAGTAAAGCAGATTGGAAAGTCAGATTTTACCTGAGAGATAGGCGACTTTTTCTTTCAGAATTGGCAAAACATCCATAGCTTTCATTTCATCATTTTTCCGAAACCCTGAAAGACACAGAGAGAAAACAGTCACTGGGCTGCCTGACTGACGTGTAGTGCCCATTCGACCCAGTGCCAACACCTCAACGTTCATCATAACCAATAAATCAAAAACATGACCGTGTGTGAACACATGAGACTCTGACCCCACCATTTCCTTCTATTTTAATGATGAATAACAGTCTTTACACATGTCCACAGACAGTATTCCAAAAGACTCTCAACCATGCTAGCAATAACAATTTGTTCCCAGATGACATAATATGCAATCAACCCAAACATTTGCCAAATCTTCATTCTAACCTTGTAAAATTTAGATAACTGCAGCATTAGCAGCTTTCTGGGAAGCCTGCTAGTCGTAGCCCAGTAAAGCCTCTAGGGGGAGCTCGAAGTCTCCTCTTCCAAGTCTGGTTAGTAACAACCCTTGCCCAGCAGACAGAGGGGGTCATGCATTACCCACACTGGCTCTCTCTTTCTATGTTTTTTGGGTTGTACCCTGCAAAGGGATATCAATGGCTACAGCAACCCGTTGCTACTCCAACTTCTGAGGTGGCTAAAATCACTCACTAAAAACTAACTCTTCTTCACCCCAGAAAATCTCAGGAAAAAAAATGTAACCATTTTTATGTTACATAAAATCAGAACGCAGCCTGCAACTTAAGACAAGCTAACATCTAAATAGAATGAACTCTGGCTAAAACATGCCCAGCCTGCTCACCTAGGAATGGGGGATACAATTTTTTCTTACTCATGGTCAGGCCTTAGGATACTGTCTTGGACTCTATCAGAGGTAACCAGTCTAAGGCGAGATGCCCATTACAACTAATACTACAGCTGCCACCACTAACAGATACTCTGGGGGCAAAAATACGATAGCTTTCCCATCCCCATTTTTCTGGCTTTGTCAAAGAGTACAAGAAAAAGATCCAAAATGTTATCTTGGTCACATGTCTGGTGAAAGATGTAAATGTTATCTTGGCCACCCAACTGGTAAAAGATGTAGACCAAGAATTTAAAAGTATTAAATGAATGGATTTCTAGTGTGCACTGACCCAGCCTTGATATGTCCATATACACATGGACGCTAACCAGGCATGCTGTTAACCAGGCATGCTTCCACACACCTGTGATTCCAGGAGGATCCCTAGGTCAAGGCCACGCTGGGCTACATGTCAATTCTCTCTCAAGGCATTGGAGTGTGCACTTGGAAAAAGGGAATGGTGTTGAGTTTACTTTTCTTTATTCTGCCTGTTCGTGAGGACAAGGCCCAGTGTAAGCCGGGGGGGGGGGGGGGTGTGCTATTAAAACAAGAACTAGGTTATACTCAGGGTTGTACTGTAGAAGTTGAAACAGAGATGGAAAATCGGGGGAAAAAGAAGACTCAACTTCAGTGTATCAACTTCAGTGGCCCAAGCTTCTAGCTTTTTCCTGAGCCTTGCATATGAAGAGCAAGTTTTGGGTGGTTCTTCTGAAAAATCAAACATTTGAGCCAGACAGTGGTGGTGCATGTCTTTAATCCCAGCACTCAGGAGACAGAGGCAGGGGACAAGGACCAAAGCTCTGAGAGAACTTTCTGGCATGACCCATCCAGGTACTGATAAACTTGTCCCAGAGCTCAGGTCTCCAGGTCACCAGGCCACTTTACTTTCCAAACACACCATTGCTGTGTGCTGGCAACCCACCAGACTGAGAAACTGCTTATTTCTAGAGGGCAAAACACCTGAGCCAAGAGTTCTGTAATTTCATTCTGGGTTCCTACAAAACTCTTGAATGAATGCAATCTAGTCTCCACATCTCTGTCTGTCACTGTGACTCACTGCGAGGACTTGAGTGCACTGGTAGGTAAAGATGGCAGTGTGGGAGACGCAAAAGCGTCAGTCTGACGACAGCCTTCCGGCAGACAGTCCACCCAGACTGTAGACAAGGCAGGTTAGGAGGAGTTTTCTAAGCTGCAGGGCCCCATGAGAACGAGGAGATCTGCAGCAGCTGTAGATCAAACTTAAAGGTGACTGACAAGAGAAGTCCCTTCCCACTGTTCAGGAAGAGGGCGCACACTTCCCATGTTCTCACAGTCTTACAAGCCTATGCTCACTCAGACCCATCCAACTGACAAAACCCTCAGAGAAGTGAGTGCCACCGCCTGCTGTCCTCAGCTCTGCCCTGTAGAACCTGAGCAGTCACAAAATCCCCAACGGAAGACTGCCCTCCACCCAGTGCTGAGGATACATCAGGAAAGGGCTATGTGACTTGGGCCATAATTCCAAAGCTTTCTTGACCATGACTGATGACCTTCTGAATGACATCCGTTTATTGATGGCCATGATGGAGTGGATAACGCAAGTTACAGTTGCTGTATTTCAGGCCACCACACAGGAAGAAAAACATACTGGTTTGAGCTCAATATGCAGAAAGAAAAACGTACTAGAAAAACCTCAACTTCCTATGCTCCACTGTGAGCGACAGACTCGCTCCCCGATGACCTCATCTTTAGTTTCCCAGAGCTGCAGTCAGTGACTTTTATCAGTCCCCCAATTCCCCCATCCAATTAAACAGAAGTCTTCCTGAGCGGAAAGGCAAGGGGGCCAGTGACGAACTGTAAAGCGTGTTACATTTTCACTGTTACATATCCCTATGTCCAAACACTGACAGATCATCAATCCCCACCAGCTTGTGATGTCTGGTTGATTATTCCACAGAAAAAGGGACACAGGGAAGAAATAAAAAAGAGAAGAAATATAAAGGTAGCCACACAAAGAAACTGAGTGTATGGCTAATATGATGATGGTCACCAAGTACTATTCTAAATTTCATGTCCAGGTTCTAAAAAACCACCCGCTAAGGATAAGACTCAGAAGCATGGATAAGTTCTAAAACTGCAGCAACTAGATCATCTAACCCAATAAAAAGCAGAAAAGGCTAAAAACCTAACCACAAAGGCACCCCTGATCAAAAAGGTAGGTTCTCGCCCATTCCCTGGAGAGAGAGCTATTTATGAAAACAAAAGTGTGCGGCTGTTTAAAAATAAATTTTCTTAAAAAGTAAAAATAAATGGCTTTTACTTGCCCCACAGGTTCTAGACCACACCACAGAAGGGCCCAATTCCTAAAACTTTTTTGATTCATGAATTAGAAGGGTTTCGCTGCTGGACTCAATGACCTTCACTTGGAAGCATTTCCTCTTCCTAGGGCCACAGCAAGGTTACGCAGCTGCAAACACCATTTGAAGAGGTCCTTCTGAGAACCCACACCACATTTCTGTGCCAGAGACCAGAGGGCAGCAACATTTTTACTTCTATGACCAGGAGGGTCTGCTTGCTGGTGGACAAGAGGACCACAAAGAGGAGAATGGAGAGAAAGCGTGGCCGGCCAGGAGGCAGGGATGGTCAACGGCCCAAATCAGGGGCGTTTAGTCAGTCCATTTTTAAGTTACATAAAACCTGCAATAAAGTGCAGCGAATGACAGGGAAGCCACCGTGGAATTCAATGAAACGCTGGCCGGGGACAGTGATGCTTCCCAGATTCGGACTAAATGACAAGCGACAAGTACTTTTGGAGTTAAGCCTGCAGTGTGTATGTTCAGAATGCTCACAACAGCCTCTGCAATCAGGAGTTGATTATCAACAGAAATCATTGTGTAAGCGGGGCTCAATGAATTTCTCTCTAGCTTCAAGTTCATTCTCTCCTCCTTCTTCAATGTGAATATTTAAGTATTTTAATATATTCATTTTAAGACAGCTGCGCCCTGAAGTTAAACACTATAGTATCTGTCCAAATGGATTCTGTTAGGTATTTACAATGCTATCTGACCAGGAGCATGTCAATCTGGGATAAACGCTAAGCCCATGCTCCTGGGTCTCTCCTGTTTCTTAAAGTGACAAATACAATGTCCGGCAAATGGATATTCTTTGTCTTTCTCATTTCAGCCAACTTGCTTTGGACAGAACTAGGTGCAAAGTATTCAAAACCTCTAGGTGCTAGAAATGAACAAAGAGACTAACTCCCTCCTGGTGCTCTACCAATGTCCCACAGGACTTTCTATTTTCAGTTGGTAAAAGATCAGCTCTGTGTATTTAGCCTTCAATCATACTATGATTGCAACTGTAAGAGGGAAAATTACCCTCTTCACCCTGGGAGGAAATACCCCACAGTTATTGTCCAGCAATGGGAGATCTTTCAGATGAAACAGTGGGCTGGGCCATCAACAGCCTATCAGCCCAGTGGTTCACACCAACCGCCCACTTCGGGTCCTCAGACCCTGTGGCGAGTGCTGCAGCGTCAATTTTCAACATCAACCAACAGAAAAGGAATGACAGTCCTCCATCTTGTTCACTCGCAGGAGTACAGGTGCCATGGAAGTGTGAGAGCTTGTGCAGCTCATATCCCAGCGGCTCTTTCCAGGTCTGGACACAGATCTAAGCTACAACTAATCCAGTCAGTTAAAGAGAAAGTCAACTTTTAAACTAACACAGCATCTCTTGGTAATCCACTCAATACTTTAGTATCCACTCAGTCTTTTAGTAATCCACTCAGGACCTGTAGCCGACTTTAGTCATTTTTAATTTTACATAATCATTCCTCTAGTTAAATGATTTTTTTTCTTTTAGTAAAACGTGGTATTTAAAGCCCCAATTACTCCTCCACAGACGGAGCTTCTGATGAAGCTGCATCGGTGCCTTGCTCCGAATTCTGCCATGTCGCCCACAAACTGCTTCCCAGGCACCTCAGGGTCTCACTAGACTTCCAGCTACCCCACGTCACATTTATGAAACTGAAAAATTGCCTGTAGTAAAGACTGAAGCAAATATTACAGAAACATAGGTTGTACCATAAATAAGACTAATAAATAAGCAGTATTCTAAAGCAACTACAAGAAAAATGTTAAATAGGAAGCTGGTAGTTTCTTGCTTGCTGAGGAGCCTCGGTGGTAATTACCGAATTTTACTCATTAGTTAATTGGCAGACACGTGGCGAGTGTACAGAGCTCCTGAACACAAAGGGCAGGGTGATAAGTCTCCACATCTGCGAGATGGCCCCGCCCTCGCTCCACTTGCAGAAAAGGGTGACGTCACCCTCTCTGAGCACGCCACCTCACTGCAGAGCCTGCAGGATCCTGCTCTAGTGCAGGGAGGCAGTGTGAGCACTGTGGGGGGTTTAACTGTGCACACCTCTAGATCAGTGTCTCACAGGAAGGAAGCATTTTAACCAGCCCGAATCTTCTGTGAACATATTTAATTATGAAAGAATTTTAGGAACCAAAGGTTAAACTTTCACTCTTACTCATACATAAAAAATCCAAACACAATCAATTGGTGCTTGTGCCATTTTTACAAAAATATATGACCACAACCCACACTCACAAATTGTATCTGAAAATGAATCACACACATCAGGAATGCGGGTATGTTCACTGACTACCACATTATAATCACATGGTAATATGTATTCTAATTTTTAATAATAACCACTACCACTTTAATAACCACCTGATTGGCTAATTCATCCAGGCTTAGAAGAGATAGCCTATAAAATCATACCGTTAAGGGCTAAAGAAGAACGTACGTTTTACTGATTCAAGGAAATGTCAACTTATAATAGCTCTGGCTTTTAATTTCTTACCCACAAAATATACAGGACAAGCTGAATTACCAAAAAAGACCAAAGGCTTGTTAGGGTATTACAAATGCCTTAAAATAAAGGAAACAATCAGTAGACTTTGTTGATGTTTTAACCAGGCATTAATGGTGCACTGGAAGTTAATTTATAAATATATAATGGGCCAGTAGTCCAAAGGCATTATAAAGGGGGCTCTAACCTCTTCCAGTTTCACAAATTAAAAAGGAACTGCCTGTCTGGGAGCCCCTTCATCTGATCGCCAGACTAGCACAGGGGCATACAGAGAAAATGTATTCCTGTGGCTATCTAATGCAAAATAAAGAGCACAGACACCTGCCTCTCCCTGCCACACCGTGTGTGTGTGTGTGTGTGTGTGTGTGTGTGTGTGTGTGTGTGTGTGTGTGCAGCCTGACAGCAGATACCACCCTAGTTACACATGTGTATCTCAGTCATGTACACATCAAGAACCTGAAGGAATGAACCAGAGTGATAAAACGTGATCCCTGAGCTATGTGAATGGATACCAGTCCAAGCAAGATTGATTGCTAAAAGAAATCCTGTTCAATTATTACATCAAACACTTCATTCCTTTTAATAGTCATGCCTGGGCTTCCCTGGCCCTCCAGCCTCCCCTCACCTTCCTGGCCAGTGTTTCTGCCCTCCCCTATCTTTCTGGCCAGTGTCCCCACAGGTGGCCTTTCTGTATCTGTGATGAGTGTCCAACAGCCCCTAAGATCCCACCACTCTCCCCAAAATGAGGTTTCTAGCACACACCTGCTTTTACTATTCCCCCTAACCGTTTTCCACGGTGCTCTTCGGTGGCTTCTTGGTGCCCTGACGTAAAATACCGGCTCCCTGACATGACATAGAATCAGTCCTTCAGATGGGACATCTGGGCACATGTGCAGCCTCACTCGCTTGCCAATGGTTAATCTCTCCCAAGGTGAAAATAAAAAGAACACCAACCATCCGATCAGCCCCTGGCTCTGAGCTCCTACAGACACCACTAGAACCCCACTCTCCATCACTCCTGCTCCCAGGGCACACTTCACCCACCAGAACCCTGTTGCCAGGTTCTAACCCCCTGTATTCCCTTAACACCCAAGCCTCTGTCCCAACATGGAAAAGATCTAATAGTGGTTGGTACTCCCTTCTGGACAGACGGTCACAAGGCACTACATCCCACTGTGTGGGGAATACAGTGAACGCTGGGAAAAACATAAAAACAAACCAACCAAAGGGCCACTGAGCCCTAGGTAAACAACAACTTTTGCAGCTGGCAATTTTCAGTGCCAGTCCACAAATGGGGTCCTGAGTGGAGTCCACCAAGTCACAGAACTAACCATATCCTGAAGCCACCAACCAGCTCACAACAGCCGGGCACTTAAAGTGACTCATTCTCTCCGTGTGTGATGTGTTTAATGACTAGTACATAACAGTATGCTTACAATTCCTTCCTTTATATTTTAAGGTTGGAAAGAGTTTTACTTTGAAACTTTCACAATGTAATTAAGAAATTATTTTCTGCCCTAATCACTCTACCCCCAACTCTCTGATGGGAAGGGTAGACCATGCTAAGGGAGAAGAATTCGGAGGCTGCTCCCTTCAGCACTTCCACAAGCAAAGAGGGTGCAGGGTTGTAGGGATGCAGGGGGCACACGGCCCTCAGAGACCTGCCTCTCTGCAGTGAGGGTTTTCACCCGAGGAAATGCTTTAGTCATGAGGTTTTGTAACCAGCCCAGGCATGAGGGAATGAGCAAGCCACATCAACTCCACACAACTCAGAACAGAACTTCTTTGTTTTACATGTCAGCACATATGTGTCCCAAGTCCCTGGGCACCGGAAGGCACAAGTAGGGCAGCTTACAGAATCCACAGGTGGCTGCCATGTTTTCGGCTACAGGAACTGAACACAAGATAAGCTTCCATGACTGCTGGGCATCACACCAGCAACATTACAGAGCATTGGCTTGGCCTCAGTCAGGTTCTCCTGCCTGCCAGTGACCATTACTAGGACAGACAGACAACAACTAAGCAGAGCCAAGGATTTCAGGACTTTCGGATTTCCACAAGATCAAGAACTTGATCCCCAGCCATGAACTCAGATTCGGATTTAAACTCAGATTATTGCGGCTGATCTTCACACCGGGGTCCCAAACCCACACCTTAGCTCTTGCCCACTTTGAAACAACAAGACATCTTTTATGTTTGTTTGTTTGTTTGTTTGTTTGTTGAGACAGGGTCTTTCTATGTAGCCCTAGCTGTCCTGGAATTCACAGAGATCCACCTTTCTCTGCCTCCTCAGAGTTCTGGGATTAAAGGTGCAAGTCATCATGATCTGTCAACAATGAAATGTCTAACTTTACTAACATTAGAATTCTCAATTTGGCCTCAGACTTGGGTTATGAAAAGGGACTTCTTCCCAGGCTCCAGGGACCCACTGACAAGCGCCTATCAATCCCTCTGCCTTTAAGACACTGTGCACAAGAATTTCCCATCTCTGAGGAAATGTAATCAAGGCTAAGAGTCTTAATAAATAATCAATTAATTTGATTGGCCATTAGTTACATCTAAACAGCACTTAGATCATTATCCTATTCATACATAAACCAAAGTTTCTAAATATTCAGCAAAATTAAGATATTGTAGGTCTGCTACCACTACAAAACACACCAGTAAGTCTTTGACCCTTAAAATATATCAATAAGGTAAATACCATAAGTAACCAAATGTTTAGTTGAATATTAAAAACTATTTCCACTTCAAAAGCCATGAATTTAATCCAACATGAAACTCACTAGAAAGATGTATCTTTAACAACGTCCAAGAATATGGCAAAACTTTCTATGAACAGCTCATCCCCCAACAGAGCTTTGAACAATTTTGGTTCACTTGCCAATCATGTTCAGACAGAATATTTACATACACTGCTCCACTAAGCCTGGGGGATTCCCCCAAACTGCACAGTCACAGTCTGAAGAAGTTTATCATCTAATACAAATAAAAACATGCATGAGAGCCACAATAGCCTTGACTGTACATGTGTGAGTCAGTCTGACAGGTATGTATCGAGATACACATTGCTGTTACTGATCTGAGGTGGAGATGCTGTGGATTGGCCAGATAAACCCAACCACAGACATCACTGTCTCCACTGGAGCACTGTGACAACCCAACTGCAGACATTACTGTCTCCACTGGAGCAGTGCATCAAATCCAACCACAGACATCACTGTCTCCACTGGAACAGTGTATAAAACCCAACTGCAGACATCACTGTCTCCACTGGAGCACTGTGACAACCCAACTGCAGACATCACTGTCTCCACTGGAGCAGTGTATCAAACCCAACTGCAGACATCACTCTCTCCACTGGAGCACTGTGACAACCCAACTGCAGACATGACTGTCTCCACTGGAGCAGTGTATCAAACCCAACTGCAGACATCACTCTCTCCACTGGAGCACTGTGACAACCCAACTGCAGACATCACTGTCTCCACTGGAGCACTGTGACAACCCAACTGCAGACATCACTGTCTCCACTGGAGCACTGTGACAACCCAACTGCAGACATCACTGTCTCCACTGGAGCACTGTGTCAACCCAACTGCAGATATCACTGTCTCCACTGGAGCACTGTGACAACCCAACTGCAGACATCACTGTCTCCACTGGAGCATTGTGTCATCACTGGCATAAAACAGACCCAGACAAGGACGTAAACTCTGAACATGGGGGCCCGAGATGAAACTTTAAGTGGTCAGAAACTGACGCCATTGCTTCCATCAACCTAATCACCCTTGACAATTCTGCTTCTGTCTTAGTGTGGGTTGTAGTTCATCTGTGCTGTGAGGAACCAATCAAAACCTAGGCAGATCATCCAGAGAATGTAGAAGCATGTAAGAAACCCAATGAGGGCAATTCTGCAGCCCTTAAAAGAGAACTCAAGAACAACTCATGCTTGCTACTTGTCTGATTTTAGGCTGAATTCTAAACGTATAGTAAAGTCTGAGGTTTTCTTCCAGTTCTTTCTATGTGGTGGGCAATGTGACTGATGAAGAAATATTAGCATTGAAGGAATTCTGGCTTCCTGTCCAAGCAACAAGACCAGCCTAACTTTGTTCATGGGTAATGAACCTGTCCAGCTGCCTCCAGATTATAGCTTTAGACCAATGTGGGCGGCATGCAGCCTTGCAAGTTAAAGTCATTAATTTACTTGCATTCACTCAGGCTTAGTGCCCTGCCCTACCCCATTTCAAAGCAGGGAAATTACATCGGCTAGGCCTGGGTGACTTACTTTCCTGCTGAATCCTGAGAGAGGGCTAAGACACTGCAAAGAAGGTTGAGAAAAGCAATGCATCTGCTAATACTAACACACAGGAGCATGTCATTTCCATCCCCTACCCACCACCCTCAATCCACCATTGTCTCAATCTCCTACCATTTCAAATCCTCTCCACATATGGAGAAAAGCAAAGGCTTTTTTAAGTCAGAATAAAAGAGAATTGCTAAGTGAAAAAAAAATCTAGTAACATTCATGGAGAAATAACCGTACATTTGTGAGGTATACATGCCCACCTGCATGGGTATCTAGTGTGTGTGTGCACACATGTGTTCGTGCATATGGAGGCCAGCAGTTGATGGCAGCTACCTTCCTGGATTGCTCTCCACCTAATACACTGAGGCAGGGTCTCACTGAACCCAGTGCTCCCCCAGTTAGCCTAGTCTGGTTCTCAGCTTGCTTCAGGGATTCCCTCCATGTCTGTTAGCATTCATGTGGGTACCAGGTATCTTAATGCTCGTTCTCATGCCGAGGGGCAAGAGTTTATCCACTGATCTACCTCCCTAAACTAGTAAATAAGAATGGACCAATGTGGAATGACTGGCCTCCCTCTTGGGATTATTATGTATCTTCACTGGTCCAGAGAAAGATGAATGCTGGGTACAAAGGCTAGCAGTATCTGAGAAGGGGGAGAAGAGGAGGGATGTTACTCTAAGAATCCTCTGCTTGAGGACTCAGGTCAACTTGGGGACATGGCTACCTTGCCTATAATGCATCTCCTTCTTTGATTTACTCTGGAGATGCTGGAGCTTGGAAAATGAAAGCCAGTATAGGCTCCGCACATCTAGCCCATGGTTTTCTGCGGCTCACTTAGAGCAGGGCCGTGGACGCTGGGCAGCTGGAGTAATCCTCACCTGCTCTGACCATCTTGACATGACAGGGTATGGCTGAGTTACCACAGAAGAGCTCCAATGGTGTAATACTCACTTACTATCCCACCTGGACACTGGGGAAGAGCAGAGGCCTCAGGTATATGTTTAATGCTAGGGCCACACAGCCTCCTCCTCTTCTCTTGTCCTAAGTCTCTTTCAATAAATTGTGATGGGGGGAGGGAGCGGGAGAGAGATTCAGACTTTTGCAACTCCACAGAGCAGCATGATGTGTGGTGGCGATTCCGCTTTTCTTGTTCATTCTCCTAAATATTGTCACTCACGGGAAACATGTCACATCAGTATCTACCAAAAACACAGGGAATCCTTTTGCAAGCCAAATCTGGTATGAGTGATGGAACTGGGAATGCCAAAGGGCATTGAAGTAGGTGTGGCACGGCCACCCCTCACTCGCTAGCTCTCTCCATACACAGCCCTATATAGTGCCCTACACTGAGGCCTCGGCAGTTCCCTGATCCAGGCCCTGCATCTAGAGGTTATAAGCTGTAGGAGGACAAGGAGGTGGGGGGAGGGGGGATCAAGAAGGTTCAGGGACAGTGGTGGGTCAGAGGTGAGTGAGCCCTGCACGCTTTAAGTGTGTCACCTGAAAGCAACACCACAGTCAGAGGAGTCATATCGAAACTCCAAGCCTCCCTGTGAGTGACACTGACGAGGTTAAGTTTCCCATGCCTTCCATGCTTATCTATGAAATGGGGAGCCTAGGATAGCTTCACCTCCCACAAGGCTGGGTCTAATTAAAAAAAAAAAAAAAGAGGTACTACTGAGGCGGATGAAAGGAGATTCAAAGGCAGATGGGAAGGGAAAGGAACGTCTCACTCCACTGTCCAGTTGAGGCTTCTCAACAACTGAGAGTCAAAAATTCTAGCTATAAGAATTAATAAATCTGCTATAAAATTTGCCAATATAAAGAGTATTACTTTTGTACAGAGATATGTTCCACAGGAACAGTAGAATAGAATAAACATGGTTAAGGCTGAACTGTGTATGACCCTAAGTGTGGCCTTAACTCCTTCCCGAGCTGGAAACCTGCAATTTTCGGAGAATCTCACAAACAAGACCAGAAACTTCATTCGTAGAATGGAAAAGAAAAGTCTTAACTCTTTGTTTAGCCTGGGAACTATGGTTTTATCAGTCTGTAAACCAACCTGATGAACCTCAGGAAATACTATTACAGCTTTATTTACCAAAAACTAAAAAGAAAAAAGATCAAAGTTCTTAGCAACATTTCAAGACGAAACTTTAGAAGTCACCAAATAGTTGTTCTTGAGATGCTGGTCTGCAACTCTCCTGTGAAGCCCACACACACTTCCAGGTACATACACATACATACATACACACACACACACACACACACACACACACACACACACACACACACACACTGAGCATGCAATGCTCATGCTTAATCTATGTCCAAATCCCTTACCAACTCCAGCTCTGTTTCACACTGACTGCTCCTGAAATTATTTTCTGGGGCAAAGTCAAGAATCCTGATTTCACCTCCACGGGGGTCTCCGACAAGCACTCCTCCAGCTGCTACAGGTGGCGTGGAGGAGCTGTGTCCAGCTCCTGCTCCCAAGACTGCAGCTAACAAGTCCCCTCCCTCCCACCTGCAGCAGCATGTATGAGGAAGGGCCTTGGATGCCTATGCTGCATGAAAAAGCTGGTCTGGGAACCTGTCATTCATTCACCTCAGGTTAGTGTTCTATAGGGCAAGGGACCATTACTTGCAAAGGAAAGACCAGGTCTGAGACACAGTCACTGTCTAAGGCCACACCCCCACCCCAACAAAGGCATATTTTACAAATCAACAGTCATGGTACACTAATCCTGGAAATTTCCTTCTGAGACCAACTATAAATAATCTATAAATAAGCTGTGAGGTAATCCCAACAGTAGAGTACTCTTCAGAGTTCTCCTTCTAAGCAATCATTCCCCACCCGACCTGCACCAGCATTCCCGGGTCCCTGCCTTGCCATGGCAAGAGCATGCCAGATACAACTGGAAATAAAAGGAGGGGAGCCTACCTCACTCACTGCCTGAAGGGAACGAAAACCAACAACTCGCCTCTGCTCTTGCTTCCTTGGCCTGCGCGTTAGTGTGAGCAACTCCATTCCTCCTTGAAGATGGAGGGGAGCAGGACTGCCGAACAGCTGTGACCTTCGGGAAGTGGGGAGGCCACGGTGGGCTTGTGGGACTCAGCTTCCCTTTATGCCCCATTTTTAATAGATAACGAAACACAAACAAGATCTTGCTCACCCTTGGCTTCACCCTGTAGTGAGCCGGTGAGCAAAAGTGCTGCTCTCAGCCCACTCTACAGACACGAGTCATTGGAAAACAACTCTGTAAAGTGATGAGAAAATACACTAGGTTTTTCTTGAAAGTCAAACCAGGTGGTTTTCTGGAAGCTGATGGCATGACATCAGTCAACTCTGCAACTAAAACACTGTACAACCTTCGAAACCTTTCGATGGGAAGGACAAGGAGTTGCTATTATAGTAAAAAGAACAAAACAAAACAAAACAAAAACAAACAAACAAACAAAAAAAAACCACTCAGAGCCCTGGTGCTCTAAACACTCAATTATTCAGTGAGCAGTAAAACAGATGGGCTTTCAAGTCAATTGTTCTATTCCAGTTATTCCAACACACTGGACCACAGACATGAAAAAGAACCCCAGAGTGACCTTCATACACGAAGGTATAGGTACATGTATATGTTTTGTATAAATGTCTGAAGCCACCACCTTGTTTAAGAACTCTAGCAGTGCCAATACCTCAGAGGTCCTCATCCATCCACTGGCTCTAGACTAAGGCTGTATCGACTTCTTAAAGTATTCACTCATTCCTTGCTTTTCTTTGTGATTCTGCTTCGTTTACCTGTCTTTGATCTTTACATGTGTGCAATTGCACCGTGTCCATTCACCTGCAGCTCACCTTGACCCACGTGCATGCTGACCTTCATGTAACATGATTACATGTGGAGTGTTTCCTATGCCTGCCACTATAAATAACAGCAGTGAACAGTCCTAACTATGTAACTGGAACTCGTCGCCAGAGCACCTCTGGGCACAAGGTGAAATTCATATTCCTAGTCGAGTTCCTCAACTTAAATTCCTCAAGTTGCTCTCTACTTCCTCTCCAAAACCTGCATTATCTGTAAGACAAGTCATTTTTCATGGATGCAACCATTTGTTGCCTTTTACCAAAATAACTTTTTAAAAAGAAACAAAAATAAAAGAAATAGGTTAGTGTCCAAGAGACTGATCTGAAACCACTTCTGGTTTGCAAATTCTAAAATGGGTGTTTGTATTTCACCATCCACATCTGACTGAAAGAACAGGATATCCCAGATGTTTCCCTTTCTATTTCTATCCTAATTGAATTCCCTTAATAGTTCCTCCTACTTGAGGTCCTGAACAACAGCTGCCAAGAAGGAACTGTCAGGGGCCTGCATGGCTCTGTCCCTGACTCTGTCCCTGACTTCCAGTGGCCATGGACTCGACAAACTGTCGGGGAAAGCATGTTGTTTCTCAATTTCAGGAATAAATTTTCTCAGATTAATAATGCTATAAATTGGCATTATGGTCCCAGGAAGCTCATAAATTCCTCTTTAATGCACAATAACCACTGTTGTGAGCTGGAGCAGAAACAGGAGACCAAGCTAAACAGCTTCCTGCCCTTCTCCAATGGAACAGTCTTCCACACGCCTCCCACTCTCAGTGTCCTTCTACCAGAGGAGCCTCACCTGACTCTGCTGGAGTGACACCTTCATCTCCTACCCAATGAAGACTTCTTTATACCCCCTAAAGTCTTGAGGATTCCACACTAGTTTGTGTGGGCTCTGGCTATTAACTACTATTCTATCCATATCACAGCCACATAATTCATGGATATTTATCATATCACAAATTCAATCTGAGAAAATTTTCAAATAACTTGTTTAGACTGGAGAGATGACTTAGCCATTAAGTACACAGTGTTCTTGCAGAGGACCCAAATTTGGTTCTCAGGAATCACTGGGTGGCTCACAATCGCCTGTAACTCCAGCTCCTGGTAGAACTGAGCACCCTCTTCTGGTCTTCACTGGCACTGCACACACATGCACAAACCCACACATACACACAAAATTAAAAATAAAATATTTCAGAAACAATTACTTCAAATACAATAATGGAACCATTATATCTTCACATAGGTATTTTGAATAAAAATATCTCTTGTCATCCCCTCTCACCCCACCAGAAAGAACTCTAGCACTAGAGAAGTCTAGAGGTCGCTCCCCTTTGGATCCAGATGTAAAACTCAGCTGCCATGTCTACCTGCATGCTGCCATGCTCCCTGCCATGATGACAGTGGACTAAACCTCTGAAAGTCCCAATTAAATGCTTTTCTTTATAACAGTTGCCATGATGCTGGGCAGTAGTGGCACACACCTTTAATCCCAGCACTCAGGAGGCAGAGGCAGGCAGATCTCTGTGAATTTGAGACCAGTCTGGTCTACAGAGTGAGTTCCAGCATAGCCAAGACCACATAATGAAACTCTGTCTTGAAAAAAAAAAAGAGTTGCATGATCATGGTGCCTTTTCATAGCAATAGAACACAGGGTGTAATCACATTTGGGAAAGTTGGGTATAAAGGAGATGCCCAAGAAATGGTGTTAAGGGATAGGGAGATGGGTCAGTAGTTAAGAGCACATACTGCTTTCATGGAGGACCTGATTTGATTCCCAGCACACACACACATGAGGCAACTCGCATCTGCCTGTAATTCAGGCACTTACACTCACATGCTCACACATACACAATTGTTTTGTAATTTTTGTTTTTTGTTGTTGTTATTGTTAGTTGTTTTTGTTGTTATTTAGCCAGGAGTGGTAGCATAGGTCTTTCATCCCAGCACACAGGAGACAGAAGCACACAAGTGTCTGTGAGTCTGAGGACCCCAGACTGGTCTGCAATGGGTGAGTTCCAGAATAGCAAGTTCTACATAATGAGACCTAGTTTCAAAAACAAGGTTTTAATAGCTTCTAAAACTGGAAGCTTTGCTCTATCTATGAGAAGCAGAAGTAGAAAGTTCACTGTGCTAGCTGAAACATCCACAAGATTGACCTTAGAACTGGTACCTCATCAAGGACATTGCCAGAACCCCATAGTGAAGAATCTAAGTTCAGCCTTCCTGGCACTTAGGCACTCTATGCCAATGAGTTACATGGTCTGGCTCGCAGTAGGTATGTATGGAGCAGCAAATCTGAGCAATGTCCTGAAAATCAACCAAACGCAGCCAGGCACTTGGCTAGGTGTGGCTGAACCAACACAGAAAGGAAGTGCTGGTGAAGAGTTGCCATGAAGGACAAAGGATTGCAAGTCTGTACACACCTGCCAGGTGAGCACACCCAGCATGCTGAAATGCCATGTGCACAAAGACGCTCGGTTTTTAATTATGCAGCAATGCGAACAGGACGCAGATTTACAAGAGTTTAGAGCCAAGAAAGTGGTCCTTTGATTTTATAAACATGTTTGTTTATAAACAAAGCCAAGCAGATGGTTTTTATTTCGACATCTCATTTTACAGGATCAGTAGCTTGCTTGAGAAAGGCCTCCTCTTAAGACGTCACCTTCCAGACAGAACCAATGCAGTCACCTGAATGACCATTCCTATGAGCAGAGCATACAGCTGGCAAAAAGACAAGCACAGGACACAGGGACACAGTCATAACACCACCTGCCCGGCGTCTCTCAACCCTCGGCCTCACCAGTCAGCCATCATGGAACTCCACCTAGGAAAGGAAGGCTAGCAAGGGTTTGATATCCCTCCTCCTTCCCATCCAACACCTTTGCGGCTGACCTCCCCTCTAATTTCAGAGAGACAGGTGCTGTTTTCTCAGATAACGTCCCTGTGACCCCTGCTGTCTGCTGGCACAGCTGCATCTATTCCTCAGGCCACCGAAACCTCTCGTGGAGGTAAAATCAGCACTTCGGATGACCCCTCCCCCCACCCCAGACAACAGAGAGGTAACGTGTGTAAAACACCAAAACCTAATGGGCAGTGGCCAGGGCTTCAAAAAGCGGGAAGTCACCACATCCTTCCTCCTCCTAGACATGGTCCCAAGCCTCCACCATCCACAAGAAAGAGGGACCTTTCAGAGAAACAATCCAGCTTGACACACCCTTGAGAAGGAGATGCAGCACAAGGGCCAGGTGGGAACACTGCTGTGCTACTTCCTCAGCACATCCAATCCTTCCTTCTCCAAGTTCTCTAAAGAGGAGAGCATTCCAGGGACCTGGGGGCAATCTAGTTTTAAAGTTGTTATCTCAGTCACTCTGTGTATAGCCCATAAGTACTAATCACAATCAGTCCCAACACCACTTATCAGGAAGATCCCTGGAGACTCGGGGCCAACTGGGCTGTTTCGATGTGTTTCTAGAAGCTGCTTTGTTAACATGACCCAGATGTTTTCACTTCAAAAACTGTCACCATGTGATCAATGAAGCCTTATCATTCCTAAAGATTTATTTTTATCTTGTGTGCGCACGTGTGTGTGTGTGTGTGTGTGTGTGTGTGTGTGTGTGTGTGTGCGCGCGCGCGCGCGCGCGCACGTGCACAAGTACGTGCATGTGTGTGTGCATGTATGTGCACCGGCTAGTTTTTGTCAACTTGACACAAACTAGGGAAAATCTGGGAAGAAGGAACTTTCCTGCAGGCAAGTCTACAGGGGCATTTTCTTGATGAACGACTGATGTGGGAGTGCTCCCCTGGACACACAGTCCTGAATTATGTGAGAAAGCAAGATGATCAAGCCAAGGACAATAAGGCAATGAGCAATGTTATGTATTCCATGGTCTCTGCTTCAGCTCCTGCCCTGGAATCCCTCAATATAACCTCTAAATCAAATAAACCACTATCCTCCCCAAATTGCTTTTGATCGGTGTTTTATCACAGACAGGACACAACTAAAACTAAACTAGAATTACGGGTGGTGGTAAGCCACCTGATGTGGGTGGGTGCTTGGAACTGACCTGGGTCCTCAGAGCTGCAGGGCTCCTACTGCAATGAACCGTTCTCCAGCTCCGCCTTGAATTCCCTACGTTCTATACTAGTATCACCTAATCATTAAACTAACACTACCGAGAAAACTTACACTCTGCAGATAGAGCTATCTTGCACAATTAAGCCTCAGTGGTCAGGAGTTCATGAACATTAACTGACTTTTTGAGAAAGAAGACACCAAACCTAAATAAATGCATCCAATTCAGTGTCCTCCTGGTCCTTCTCTGGATCTTTTTTTGGTCAGAAGGGCCAGAGCAAATCATTTCATCTCTCCTGACTGCAGTTTCCTCCTGGGTGAGTTCTGCATTTCAGAGCCTTGTGGGGAGAATTCAAAGAGAAATGCATGAAAGCATCTACATGGAGCAGGGCAAAATGCGGCATATCAAAGCAGCTGCCGTGTGGCTATGACCGCCGCAGTCACGACAGCAGAGATGGGCTTGGCCAGAGGCAGCACCCATGGCGGGGTTCAGGTGTTGGAAAGGATGTGCTTGGATGTACACCCAGCCGAACACAGCCCAGCTGTCTCCTCCCCTCCAGAACACACGTTTCTGCTGGCTACTCTCGCAGTCACAGCAAGGCAGGGGAAGAGAGAGAAAGGCTGTAAGTCCAGAGTTTCTCTCTTCTGATAATGAAGCAAGTGGTTGCTATTGGCAACCAAGCATCCCTGCCCCCAGTGTTAATTCATGGGCACTCACAAAGGCTCCACAGTTTTGCACACTCTCGTCCTTTTCACCAGTGCCATCTCTCCTGAAAGCAGGGTACTCTTTTTCATATTCCTGTGACCCCAGGTGAAGGACAGCCTTGACAAAGGAAAAGCAATTTAATTACAAATGCATGGTTTAGAGAAGCCGATAGAGCACTGGCAGCACAGAGGTATCCGTGTGAAGGCAGTGACGGCATGCTAGCCACGTGGCCAGAGCTAAAGGGATTACATCATCCTTTGTGCAAAGATGAGCTGCAGGAGGGGCTGCCTGGTCCCTGAAGCACCACACAGAGCTGCAGCAGAGAGCTGCACTTCTGCTGAAAATCGCCCCTATTTGTCTTCCGTGTCAAAAACAAAAGCATGTCCCCAGAGAGGACAGGGTTTTTCTAACGAGCTCATATTCATCGCTTCCCTAAGCCGTGTCAAGCGCACTGTTTTGATACTGGAGCAGTCTTGGGGAGAAGGTAAGGAAAAGGTTGTTCTCACTTTGCAGACTCAATCGCTCCACTCTGCAAGCAACCTATGTATGCTCTGTCCTAGTGTTCACTCCCAACAGAAACTGAAGAGCTGGTGCCAGGGAGCCGGGCATGTCCTCCTGCAGGGCTACCAATGGGTCCACGATGCTTCTCCACTCATTTACAGTGACTCCATTAAAAAAAAAAAAAAAAAATGAGGTGGGGAGGGAGGGGGAGGAGCTAGCTCAGAATGATGATGTTACCAAGAAGCCTGCTCACAAAGTATGGCCTGTAAGCAAACACACCTGCCCTTTACAGTCATTCAAAACCTTCTTGTCCAGCCGCAGCAGCACAGTATTTGTGCCCACGGGTCTGCTCAGCTGTGTGACCTCAACAAATGCAAATTAAGGAATAAATGAAGCCTGAACCCACAGGCACATACTCCACTGGTGATTCCTTCCTCCACGCCCAGTCAGTTCAGCTGTCTTCCAGTCTGAAATGTCGTCTACCCCACTCCACTCTCTTAATTTACTGACACTTGGCCGGAGTGCTGGGTCATCAGCAAATGAGGTCGCCCAGCAGCTGGTTAGCATCAGGTTTATAAAACCACCTCCATTACCTCAGGAGCTTAGGGTGGCTCAAGAACCAGAAATAATTTGCAGGCATTCTATTCCCTGGTCTGGTTTTCCAAGCTGTCCTGAGAATGCTGTCTCCCAGTATGTATCCCTCTTTGGGAAGAAGAGAGCAGGAAGCCTGCAGCCAGGAGCCAGAAAAGGGCAGTTTCTGAAGGCTGTCTGCCCCAGCCTGCAAACATCTGAAGACAAAACTGCATCCCCCTCACCAGGGCCCCTGTGCTTCACCCATGCAGTTCTCAGCTCAGACGGCTGAAGAGGAAGCTCAGTCTCATGACGGAGAACATCATCTTCCGGAAGTCAGCCAGGCTTGGAACCACACTCGAGAGGTACCACCTGAACATTAATAAACTCCGCAGAGTTTCCAAGCAGGTCTGCTCTAAGCACTAACAGGCAAGCCTTAAAACTCTGAGCACTGTGCCTGGCATACCGCACCACAACAGTGCCAGCAAACGTCAGCTCTACTGATGACCATCTGCTCCAAAGCAGAGCCCAGCTCAGGAGAGGTGAGAAGTACCTAGAAGCCAGGCTCCATCCTTCATGATGCACAGAAAACAAGGCACTCGTACCCCAGAACTGGTGCCCAGGACACAGCTGCCTCTGTTCCAGACTAGACTTGGGACCCTCTGTCCAGCCCCTGGGGTCCTGTGTATATTTAATCTACACAGTCAACACAGAATTAACTATTTGAGTAATGAATGGCTTGAATCAATTCATCTTACCCTACTAATCTATCCAATGTCACTTTGAATTGGCAGCAGATACTTCTAAAATATGTCCGGCACACTTCTCAGCAGCAACTCTGGACAAAGGGGTGTGCAGAGAGGATGCTCTTTAGCAGATGCTCAGTTTTTACATCGATGTCTTTTTTTTTTTTTAAATACAAATGGGGGAAGGCTACAGATGTACATACATGATTTCTTCAAAACTCTCTTTGCTCATTTACCTTGGTATTTTGCCAGTTTCTAATGCTATGATTTCCTAAGTACAAATACAAGATCCATTAATATTCCCTAATCTCAGAGGCCAAAGCAGAATACCCTACCTTTTTAGTAATGACTCACTGTCTAACTTGTAAACTCTGCTGACAAAATAGCAAGCATTTTAATTTACTTAATAATGAGAAATAGATGTGTGTATGGAGAGGGGTAGAGAGAGGGAGATCAAGTACGTAATTTGTAAGAAATCTACTATAAAATTTCATGAATTTTCAAAAAAGAAAAGAATCAAGCTTTTCTTCCCTGTAAACTCAACTCTGAAGCAAAATGTGAACCTGTTACCATAACAGGATTGAGCACTAATGAAGCTTTATGGGAAGCTGTGCTTTGCCACCTTTCACCATAATGGAATGCCATGTCATTAAGATTTTTCCTAATTCAGACTGATGATCTCCAGAATTCTGAGGTTCACATTCACACATCAAAGTAACAGACAATGACAGCAGCAGCAGCAGCATCTAACTCCCCAATTGTGAGCTGAACAAGAAATTTCAGTGCCTTAACTTGGCTCAGGTCTCCAAGTCAAGAGCAGAAAGGGAAGATACCACACATCCTAAATCCTGGTGCCGGGCACATGAACAGGCCTTGCTGACAGGCAACTAAGCACAACCCTGAGGCTCAGGGGGCTGAGGGATTGGAGGTGGCGGCAGAGACAGTGGTGACGCTGTTTGCTGTCTTCAGAGGACACATACTGCTGGTGTGGGCAGACGACAGAGGGCCAAGGCCAGGAGAGATGCTTAGAGTGGCCAGGGCTTCAGTAGATGGAAGAAAAGGTCACTCATCGTGTGTGTGTGTGTGTGTGTGTGTGTGTGTGTGTGTGTGTGTGTGTCTGTGTGTGTATGTGTGTGTCTGTGTGTGTGTGCGTGCCTGTGTGTGTGTGTCTCTGTGTGTGCATGTGTGTGTCTGTGTGTGTGTGTGCGTGCCTGTGTGTGTCTCTGTGTGTGTCTGTGTGTCTCTGTGTGTGTCTGTGTGTGTGTGAGTCTGTGTGTGTCTGTGTTGGGGGTGAGGAGACTGAATGATGGATGCAGGAATAAAAACAGAGCAAAGACATACAGAAGAATAGCAGGGGACAACAGCCTTACCCAGGGATACCACCCTTTTCCTTTTCTGGTACCCAGTCCCCATCCGAAGGGACCAAATGAACCAGAGTGGTGGAAGATGAAAAGGAGAGAGCGAAGCTAAGAATAAATAAACTATTACAATGCCCCTCACTTCAACAGGGGACAGAGATGGGCAGTAGGCATCAGCAGAGGACAGAGGGGGATTCTGAGTGTGAAGCAGGAGAGGTTTTTGACAGAGAATGGTTTTGGACCCTTGATTACCTAAAGCACAACTTTGGTAACAGCCAGAGAGAACTGCCAGGTACACGTCTATATGGTCTTCCTGGGGAGTCACCTGGAGTAGAACTTCCTGGCCATACTCTACCATGACACTAGTTCAAAACAGTGGTCTTGTGGCTTTACCAAAGGCTTGCTACTTTAAAACAGAACATGGAATAAGTTCTAGGAAGGCATGCACTTCCAGTCCAAACTGGCCATCCACCACCATTCCAATTCATAGCAGGTCAAATTTTAAAGCTAAAAGTATACAATGTCAGAATCAGAATACCACAGATCTTGAAATTATTTTGTCTTTCCAAAGGGCCTTCCTGTTTTAGAGTTAACTTTCACTTTCTAATTTGAATTGTTTCAAAAGGATACAGCAAAGGGGCTTTGTTACTTACTGCTCATGAGATCAAAAAGATGGTTCAAGAGAGAAGAGAAATAAAATGGACAAGGGAGTTAAGTAAACAGTTTGTTTTTCTGACCATCATTAAGCAAGAGTTACTTTCCACAATAATCAAGAAATATCCAATACACCTTCTAACACCTTCTAGGTAGCTCCAATCTTGTTCTGTTTGGAATAGCTACTAAAAACATTCAACACTCAAAGCAGGTGTTCACTTCCATCACCTGAATCAACTCCTTGGAAGGCCGATCATTTGGAAAACTGGGCTTAGGCAAAGTCAAATCTCGAAGTCGGCAGCTGTGACTTGTGTCAGGTCACCAGTCATGGGTCCCCTAAGCCCTGAGGTCCCCCAAACCTGAACATGAGGCCAGACGACTATCACGCCCTGTGTATCCTTCACCTCTGGTCTTCTCGGGGATACAGGTCAGAGATATAGCAGGACAGGAAGTCAACCCAGTGCATAGAGTCAGTCTGAGTGTGTCCTCCATAGGACTACCAACTTGAATACAGAAAACCGCATGTGGAGGCATCTCCTATTCATCACAGCAGAAATGTCCCAGGCTTGTTCTCTTATCTGTCATTGAGCAATGCAAGCACAGTTCTTAAGAAAATAAGACTGTTGTTAACAGCTGCATCAAAAATAACATAAGCCTTTCTCTTCTAACTGAAGCCCAGGGCAGGGGCGAAGGGAACTGCAATTACTCTCCTGAATAGGAAACTCTGTGGTACAGAAGAGAGACTGGGCCATTAGAAAACCGTACACTGATCCTATCACACACATTCAGAAAGAGTCTTCTACTTGACATAAGAAACTCCAGTGAAAGAAGGGCTCAGATTCCTGGGGTTTACTCATGGAGAATCTGTGCCAGCATTGCAACAGGTGAGAGGAGCCTCACAACAGCCCCATTTAAATGCGGGGACAAATGTGGACGGCGCAGAGTAGGAGCGGACATCCACAGGCACATGGGAGGCAGCCCTACGATGACAGGGAAGCTGACCACGGCAAATGGTGCCTCCTCTCTGACTCCAAAGACACACTAGCTTTTTCAGGCTCGATGCCAAAAATATGTTAGTGTTTGCTCAGATCTGACACACAATTCCAGTGGTAAAGTATTCAACTGCAGCCACCTGCTCTCAGCCCACCTTAGCCTTCCTGCCTGGCTGAAATTGCCACCCCCACTAAGCTCTGTCTTTCTCTGGAGGTGCCCACCTTGGATTCTGCCTTCCTCTGAACCTCCCCTGCCTGCCCTAATATAGCCTCACCTGCCTCTGACCTGTCCTACACTTCATTTCCCCTGTGCTCACAGTTCCAGCAATGGTAGCCTCCCTCGAGAAATCTGTCCTCTCTCTCCTCACTGCTGCAATCCAACCAGGGGTCAGCTGCTCTTTCAACTGAGAGCAGCGAGCAGAGCACGGAGCGCCTGGCCAGGATGATGGGTAAAGGACTCAAACTCTGCCATGAGGGATGCCACCAGGATAAACCCAGGGGAGTTTCTGATTTATTCAGTGGTTGATACTTACTTCTCCGATAGCCTTACTACTAGAGAGTGCTGCTACAGTATGGGACAGGATAGTGAGTAGGCTACACTGAGTCTTGTGACCACTGAGAAACAGTCTACACATTTACAATTCAGAAAACAGGTCATAAGATGTTTACTTTTAGGTATCCTATATAGGTCTCACAAAAACCTCTCTGCCAGCCTTAAAAGAAAGTGTGTGGAACCCACATCATCTCCCCCACTGCAGGTGGGGCAGACTTCTCCGGGACTGTCAACCATACACAGAAGAAAGCCCTATACATTTTATGCTGCGTATCATAAATTAAGAAGCAATCACGATTTCAAAGTGCATTTCTAAGACTGGTTGCTTCAACTATCAAATCTCTATTATCCAATCCTCTAAGTGTCTTGTTGAAAATTAGCAATCTCCCCCCAGGTATTAAGGCCTGTAAAGTCTAATGAAATGGGTGAGACCTCTGAGTTAATGTGTTCTACCCAAAGACCTCATTTCTCCGTAATGGGTCCTGACCTTATTTTACATGAATGATAGGCCCAAAGCAGTACACATTCAAATGCCTTGCCACCGCCAACCACAGCTGAGCAGTGCAGCCAAACTGGCCTGGCTCTAGGCTCTGAGTCGCTCCTCCCTGAGAGCAGTCCTTCTGTCCATCATGGCCCCACAGATGGCAATGTTGTTGCACGGATGAGTTTGCTGAACGGCAAGGAGGCTCGGAAGAAGCCTTTGCGGGTTTTCTCACAAGTACCTCTCAAGGAGTTGGGGGCTCCAGGCTGCTGGCATGCCTGTAGCAGAACCATTCACAACAGAAGGGGTGGGGCGATAGACAACGAAAACCGTACAGAACTAAGGGGTGTAAACTGCTAACTCATAAAAGCCAGCATGGTCTTTTAATAAACCTAGTTACGTCCAAGGTGCGTTTCTAACTAGTTACGTCCAAGGTGCGTTTCTAACTTACAGCAAATGCTGGGAGAGAATCCTCCTTCTGAAATGTCTTGTCTGTGTCTCTATGTGACATACACCTTTCCAGAAGTCACTTTCTAGTAAGTTCCAAATAGTCTTACAATAAAGGGACCAATGCAGCAGACCTGTGGGAACTCCTTCTAATAAAGAGCCAGAGACATGAAGAAGGATCAACCAAAGCCTCCTAAACTGACTCTGAATAGTTTGTTATCATCACCATTATTTAAAGCACTATTGGAATAGAGTTATATAATTTAAGTTTACTAAAAATGAAAACCGTAGCACTCAAATGTATTGAACTGGTATAAGAAATGTTCCAAGCTGCCAATGACCTGCCACTCATCTCACACCTGTGGCATCAACAGGCTGCTCTGCTAATGTAACTGGCATATCGAAGCTTATAAACCTAGAAGTAAATCTAACTATGGAGTGTCTGGGAAGAGGAAACCAAGAAACCAAAGTGAGCAAGTCAGTGTTTGCCTGGCTACTCCTCAAAGCTGTCCACGGCAGAGTTTTAGAACAGAAAGACAACACCATATCTACAAAAGAGCAGTTTTAGTCCAGTGTAGCAAGCATGCTTCAATCAAACGAAAGGTTCCAGGGACTCCTCAGGGAGCATAGTTTAGTTCCAAGGAGGGGCAAAGGCAGACACTATCTGCTTGCTCTCACATAGCTCCCAGCACATCTGGGAAGAGAGCCTAATTCAGCAAGTTGTTTTACTAAGCAGAAAGTCTGTGAATACACTACAAAATGACAGAAAGCTTCCAGAAGCTCTGCCTACCCCATCATTTCTGTCATGTTTCTTTACATCAGTGCCATTTAATTCCTGATGACAGATTCAAGTTTATGATGCTCAAAGGACACATTATGAATTGGAGTATATACACCAGTCTTCAGGAGAAAGGTGTATCAGTTAGTAGGGAAGGAAGAGTCTTCTCTGACAAAAGGCCATCATTTTTTGTTTTGTTTTGACCATCTGCATGAAAAGAAAAACATGGAAGGGGGACAGACAATAGAGCCTTGTTAGAATACTATCAAATCTCTCTCCTCTCACAGAGGAGAGGGGGGGAGGGGGAGGGAGGGAGAGGGAGGGGGAGGGAGGGAGGGAGGGGGAGGGGAGGGGGAGAGGGAGAGGGAGAGGGAGAGGGAGAGGGAGAGGGAGAGGGAGAGGGAGAGAGAGCATTCTTCTTTCAGTGCTGATCACCACTTTAATTACTTTTTCTAGAGACCCAAGAACTCTTAAAAACTTGCCTCACAATTCATAACAGTGTAAATTTCTACCATATCATATTCCAATATGAGGTCTGTCAGCATCTTTTTCACCTGTAAATGGGAGGGAAAAGAAGTAGAGAAGACATCCAAATTCAGCACCCTTTCAAATACAAGTCAACAAGCACATCTGCAGACGTGTCGCTTTTGGTGGCGTGTAAGTGGGCTTTTCCTCTTGGCTTAGAGTCCATGGCAGGTGGGAAACAGATCCAGAGAATGTACATGAGCCCACTAGCATGTCGGACTAAGTCCTGGATGGAATGACACCCACTCCGTGCGGCTCCACATCTTAGAAACTGCCTGGCTGACAGAAGCTTGCCTTGGGTTTGCTTCCAAAGGTTTTTAATGCTGATAATGCTACAACTGTTCACAGCAAGGGAACGCGTGAGAAGAATGGGGGTCTGGCTTCATAAGGGGAAGAGGGGAGGGCCTCAGAACAGCCTAGGTCCAGGTCATGGTGATCCCCACAGGCAGACATGCCTCAGTCTTGCCTAAGCTTATTTCTCTTCATTTAACCCTACTAAGGTGCACTGAACAGAAAAAACTTACCTCATTTTTATAAATCACTTACACACTAGGATAAATCAATTTAAACAATGTAACAATGGCTACATAAACTTCAAATCTCACTTAGTTTCTAAAATCTTATTCCAAAGTCATACATCCCTATTAACTTCAATATTATTTGAAAACTTCCTAGGTCAAAGACTAAAGACAAAATCTTGAAAGACAAAATTTGGGTTAGAAGAAAGGAAAGCCAGACTGAGCATGTAAGAAAGAAGTCAGGGACACTGAAAAACCTAGGGGACATTCTAATGAGGAAAGTGTGACCTGTTGTTCAAATCTTAGATGGTTTTTTTTAACAAAAACAAAACAAAACCCAGAGCCAGATATCAGGGTGAAAGGTGAAAGATCAGAGAAGCAGAACAGTCAGCCACTAGTTCTAACCTCTTCAAAATCCTCAGCCTAAGAAGAGTGAGTTCCTGTTTCCTCACACCTTATATACCTTTCTCTGCCCTGCCATACATATTACTTCCTGGGATTAAAGGCGAGTGTCCTTCCCATACAAAGGCATATGATCTCAAGTGCTAGGATTAAAGGTGTGTGCTACCACTGCCTGACCTCTATGTCTAATCTAGTGGCTGGCTCTGTCCTCTGGTCATCCGGCAAGTTTATTACCATACACAATATATTACCACAGGATCACTCAAACAGTAACTTGTGTGTGAATGCACAAAATCAAGGAAATGTTCCTAGAGTGTCCATCACTGTCCCCATCGCCCAAAAGCATCCTTTTACATCATCTCAAATTTCACAAGGCCTCTTCCTCACGATTAAAAATAAACCTCTCCTCCTCAGTCCATACTTCTTTGCTGAATGGAGTACACCTAAACTCTGCTCCTGCACCCTCCTCCCCTCCAGCAATGGCAGAAGGAGCATGGGTCTCAGAGCTGGTCTAAACTGAACAGGGCATCCAGGTGACTGTGGTAGGTGACCTGGTACCACCTCCTTCTGAAGAAAAGACGACAGTGCCAAACAAGGCAGGGAGGATTAAATGATGAGTTCAGGCTCTAATCAATAAGTACCCAATCATAAGTCAAACTGAGCGCAGAGGCCCCGGAGCTGGGGATGCCACTCCTCCTGTGCATCCCTGCTTGCAGTAAGAGACCACAGACTAACACTCTGGACACAGCAGTCCAACTGACGCACTGTGTCCTACACACAGGTCTAGAAGGAGGGCAAAGTCACTGTGTTTTTAAAGAACACTTACATAAGCACTGAGAAGGCTGGGGCGGCGGGGGGGGGGGGGGGGGGGGGGAACAGTCCTCCTGTAGGGCTACCAGAAGTCAGAATCAGAGAATAGCAGCTCTACTCTCTATTAGGCCACTAGTCAGGATATCATTTGTATTTTCTAGAATTACTCCTGGTACTTTAGTAGTTGAAATCTTCAGTATTTTGAACTTTAAGGACTATTTGGAATACCCTGAGCACGCTGTTCTATATCTCAATGGACGATAATTTCACCTTTCTTTTAACATCTAATGAAAAGTAGGTCCAACAGCAAATACCTAATTCTAGGACTCAGCATCATCAGCATCCACTGTGATGGTACCAGGACACGGTAACTCCCCTATTCTCTTGAAAATGAATGTTGGGAGGGGTTATGATGAACTCGCACAAGTAGCAAGGTGCCCAGGTACCAAAGAAATGGGATGTAAAACTAGGGAAGCTGTGTGGAGTGTCAAGACCAAACAGAAGCGCCACAGCTGCACTCTCATCCATCCAGGGCAGAACCGTTTTCCGCCTCTATAAAGACCATCCGTTAGAATCCTACATTATAAGATTTTAACTAAAAGAACTACACAAAAGTTATTTTTAAATGGGATATAAAAGGTTACATTCAACTCAGAGGATGAACAAGATGAAACGCACAGGAACAAAAAAGACTCCTCTGACCTGCCTTCTCTGTACCTCCCCCCGTGTCTCCAGGGCAGCCTCCAGGAATCCCAGTGGGCAGGACATGCCAGTGGAGTCTGAAGGCTGAGGATGCTCTGACACCAGAGGGCATGTGGCTTGGGTCTACTCACCACTACAGCATCTGGCGGAGAAGACAACCTCCCTGATATTACAGGTGTTTTAAAGCAATGGGCATAAGAATGCACAAGGTTAAAATAGTAGCACAGAAAATGCAGAGCTATTTAATGACTAAACTACTTTTCCAACTGCAGAGAATCCTTCCCAGAGCTTAGCAAGAAAGCTCAACTCCAGCACCTTCCTCCTTGGAAATAAAATGACTACATTTTTCTACCTTTTTGTTTTTACTGAAATCGACTACGTGCCCACTATCTCAAGACACAAGCTCTAGATTCACAGGGGGTAATTTACACTGTAGCTTCTTTACATCACCATAAAATCATTAGACATAAAGAGAAAACTGTATCTTAGCATTTCTCAGTTGTGCAGGATTCCAATCAAAGATCGGGGTTTGTTAACCCGTCAGAGTGACACTTTTAAGATAAATGAATAGATGAAATAATAATGCTATTAGAGAGAGAGTAACAAGTCAGAGATTGTACGGCACGGAGCAGAGATCTCAAATTCAAAGCAAGCATGCAGATTTGGCTTATTTTGTAACCTAATTCTCTTCCGTACCTACCAACCACGTTCTTATCATTTAGCCAGCCACAGACTATGTATCAGTGGAATGATCTATGAACATGAGGAGGCGAAGTCTGGGCCATGAGTCCAGTGACTGCTTACTGTGTCTGTGTTCACTCCCATGTGGGTCGAGGCCACAACTGTTGATTTCCATCCAACAGCTGTGGTAACAGCAGGTGTGTGTGCCACGTGTGCACAAACATCTCCAGAGTGCCCAAGCAACCGAGGCACAAGCACCTGTGCCAGCGAAGCCTGCTGCACTAATCCTGACTCTCTGAGGCTCAGGGGCATACGTAAGAAATCTCTTAACCCCGTCACACCGACGCTACCGCATCCACGACATCAGTCCCCAATATCTCTTCACCTCCACACTGCAACCACACTAGTGCCAAAGGAAAGCACCTCTTGGCTACTCTTGAAGGAACAGGGTAACTGTGTGAGGTCGATGGGCAGGCAGTTCGCCGGGAAACAGAAGAGACAGAGGAATTTCCCTGTGGGTATTTTTCACAAGTTATGATAACAGGTTGCTTCACAAGCAAACTCTATAGATAGAGAGCTGCTTTGTACCTGCCTACACTGGGATGAGAGGTAGGGAATAGAGCTCGGGGTTACCTTTTCTGTGCTGACATCTTGTAAATGGACTATGACAACATCTGTGTCACCCTGCGGATGCACACACTGGAAAGCACTGTGGGCATACTGTACTCGTGTGGACTACATCTCAAAGTGGACGGTCAAAAGCAAAGTATTGGAATTGTTACTAAGACATTCAACATAAAACATTATCCTGTAATTAAATGCTAGCACCACTAGAGATGGGCAGGAGTCATTTTGAGTAGATATAGTAGATATGTTATTTCATCTTTCCTGAGAGCACACAGTGTTCACATGTATAGATGTACAATAATACTATCTAAAATAGACCTAATGTTTAATGCCTTGGGCAGGAACTCCTGTAGAGAATTAAGTATATGTATCCCAAGCAAGCTGCTTCTCAACCACACTGCGTGGCTGATGTTCTGAACACAGAGATGGCCATCCCCAGCATTCACTGCTACTTTTCAGTTGCTAATTAAATACAAGGCTGAGCCCTGAAGAGCAAATATGTAACATTTCATAATCACAGTTGTTATAGACTGTTTGGGTCTCTGTATAAAAAATACATAAGATTTTTTAAAATACATTTAAGGCAAACTATGTCCATGCATTTGTGTGTGTGCATGTCTATTTCTTCATTTATCTGCCATACCAGGCATTGAATCCGGGTCCTCACATATATATGCTAGGCGCGTGTTCTACTACTGAGCCAGATCCTAAACTCAGAAAGTACTTTTTATCAAACTGTCTCCTTAGCAGTCCAACAACCATGATTACACATCCTTATGATTTTCACCCTAAAAAATAAACCATTTTATAAATAGCTTGGTTTCCTACCACACAAGTACTGTTTTTTAGGTGATCTACTTAACTCCTACAAACACTGGATGAATCTGCCCGTCTTAATTTGTCCTTTTATCAGTAAAACCAAAGAAAACACACCTCCTTCATGCCAAAACTTTAGACAACTTTCCCACGGTTTCATTCCACAAACACATGCTTAGAGATTGGAATGGTGACCTAACCCAGGGCCCACTGAGCTAAATCCGCAACCCCAGTTGACTTTCTATGCTGACTTTCACATTTCTAGAGTGTTTCCATTTTGTGCAGCCACTTTTGATCCCAGAAGAAGAGCCACTAGCATATTCCCAATGAAAAGCTGGAAGTGGTCACCACAATCTCCAACCTCATTTATGTAATCCTGTTTGGTTTGCAATGCATTTTCTTAAAGCTAATTAACTCACCTATCATGTAAGTACCTCTACTGTCTCCTCTTGAGAAATGGAAATCTTGAACAAGACCCGACCATCTACTGGGAGGACCCAGTGGGGAGTACCAGACCCCAGCTTCTAACTGTTCTGCCACTGGACCAAACTGGGGCCTGAATTTGTTCGAGAGCTGATCAATTTTACTTTTAGAATTTGCTAGTTTGTGTAAGAGTTTAGACAGTACCCAGAATACTTGAAATTGTCTTTTAAAGTATCAAAGTTTCCTAAAGAGCCTTAGCATGATGGTACATGGCTGTAATACCAATTCTGGGAATGCTGAGGCAGAAGAATTGAATGTTTAAGGCCAGTCTGGTTACAGAGACACTGTCTAAAAAACAGTATTTAAATGTTTTACTAATAACAAAATGTACTTCCCATATTCTCTGATGGTTTAATATGATCCTGGAGAAAGGATGATGCCCCATTATGACTTGATTTTGTTTTCTACGGATGTCATTTTTCTCTCTTATTTCCTTACTAGGTCATTGTTTTTTCTCAAAATGAACAAACGCTCTTACTTATAGCCTTCATTATGGCCTTAAATCAAAATTTCCAAACTTCTGAGATTTGTCTTAAAATATTTTGTCTTAAACAAATTTGTCTATTAAGGCAAAGCAGAACGAATGCCATATATACTAGGAATGAGGAAGAACTGTCATTGTTTGAAGTAATGTATAAACTAAATCAGAATCTTCGTGTATTTTATCTTTTAACAAACAACATCCTGTACCACTGAGAGGTGCTTGGCTCTAAGTCCACTTGCTGAGAGTTTCTATGAAATGAGCTAAGTATATTTTGTAGCAAAGTCCGCAACCATTAAAACATTGGATGCTTCACTTTAAGTCCAAAACCTGTTACACTCAAAACTGAAACAAGTTTTGTTTTGGATAGTTTGTTTTTAAGCAGGATCTTTCTGTTATGTAACTCTGACTATCCTGGAAACTTCCCCCATGTAGACCAAACTGGCCTTGAATTCCTAGGAATCCTCCTGCCTCTGCCTCCCAAGTGCTGGAATTAAAGGCGTGGACTACTACACCCAGCTCTGAAAGTTTTCATAGTATTTTCCCCCTTTACTAAAAATACTTTTTAACTCAGAGCACAGATTATCTCCCCACCTCTGCAAACCTCTGGCCAGGCTTATTCAGTTATGGCCTCTTCTTAAAGTTGGCCCCATCAGTGCAGTTGACTCCCTATCTATCTTTGAGATATTTTTTAAAAATAAACAAAAACTCCATGTTTAATAATTTTCATTGTTTAAAAACTTTTAATACTGTGACTCTTTACAATCTATATCATTTATTAGATGTTTATATTAACTAAACCAACAGATATATTAAAAAAAAAATTTTTAATTGTTTTCCCCCATGGCTGGGAGGATAAACACTTCTCTTAGAGTACCTCTGTGTACCTATCTGTAACATAAAACATGTTAGGCAGAAGTGTGAACATCCAATTGTTCACTTAGTAACCATTTCTTCTATACCCCATTGTGGTAGTTTGAATGTAACTGGCCCCCATAACTGTATAGGGAGTGGCACTATCAGGAGACATGGCCTTGTTGGAGGAAGTTTGTCACTATGGGGGTGGTGGGCTTTGAGGTTTCCTATGCTCAGAATATCACGAGTGTGTTAGCTGATTTTCTGTTGCCTGCAAGATGTAGGACTTTCAGCTATTCCTCCAGCACCGTGTCTGCATGCCATGCTTCCCTGCCATGATGACAACGGACTAAACCTCTGAAACTGTAAGTGAGCCACCTCAATTAATTATGTTTTTCTTCTAAGAGGTGCCGTGGTCATGGTGTCTCTTCACAGCAATGAAAACTCTAACTAAGACACCCATATACTATATTTTAAGCCCGTCAATGGGGATAGACAGTTCCTGCCTCATAATGGTTGGCTGGCATTTAGGAGAGCAGAAACACCTGAAATAATAAATACCCAAAACACATCCCAATGTGGAGCTGAGCGCATAGAAGGACACAGGACAGGCGTCAGAGGGTCAGCACAGGGAGGGGCCAGGGAGGTTCTCTCTGCACAAGAACACCTAACATGAAAGCAAGTGATGCTCACCAAGGAGGTGGGGATGGTGCGGTGAACATGCTCACTACAGCAAACAGAATGCAGGCAAAGGCAGTGTTCGCAGCTCCCTCGGGAGTCCAGAATGGGAAGAGAGCAGTGAAACCCAAGCTCTGCCGCCCTTACACCTCACACAATCACCACCTCCTTCCTCCAGCCTCCATCACAGCGCTCTAACATCGCACATGAGGATAGCAAGATCGGACCTCGAAGGACTGCTATAACCACCAACTGAGAAGACGAAAGTGTGTGTTTATCACTGGGGCTGTTGGGGGCCAGGGCTGTTACAATGAAGTCCTTATCTTTGCTACCAGACTCTAACACCTGCAAGGCCAGAATCCTTACAAGAATAATCATGTACATGGAGATCCTCAATGAGTATTTGCACTTCTGCAAACTACCTATAAGTCTATACTAACATATCTAATCATATGTAATTAAATTTTGAAAGAAGTGTCATAGTGACATTTATTCTTACATATTTTCTGTTTTAGTCACTTACGAAACACAGAGAACTGGTAAATGAGTAAAGTTGGTAAATGTTTCTCTTGTGCAAAGAGGCTCCTAACAACAGACATGCCCGGCAAGCCCAGAAGCAGGTGCTCGCAACAGACTGTAAACCTAATCCCAAAGAGAGCCTTTCTCTCCACAGACAGTCCGGAAGGTCCAAGCACAGATGCATCTGCCCTCTGGCCTGGGAAAACAGGGGTCATGACTCAACACTGAAATTCATAATGGCAACTGGCAGCATCTGTTGGGAACAGCCGAGGTTCCTCTTGTTTACAGCATGCGGCAATAATGCAGTTACTGCTCTAACCCCAGTTTCATTCAACAGTCTTATCCCAAGACAATCGGCGTCTAGGCGAATTAGACCCACTATTAAAAAGGGACTTCTTAGCAATGCTGTGTACAAGTCACAGGCTGGGCAAGAGCTGCTGAGGTTAAACCCAAACTGGCTTGATGAGATCAAGCAAATGAAACCAAACTTCCTTTTCTTTTCTTTTTTCTTTGTGACATCTGCTGTTTGAGTAAATGGACGTATATACTAGCCTTGAAAAATGACTCCTCAAGGGACTTATGCAGGTAGAGGCAGCAGTAGCCACATTCTGAGAATTATGGCGTGCAATAAGCTGTACCCACCACTTTCTTCCTACGTGAAAGAAGACAGTATTAGTAGGTGAGTAGGCTGGTGGAGAACAGACACACTGAAGGTGCCGGTGCCTTGTTTCAACCGTCCTACCTTCTTCTGAACACACCTCACACACGATTAACACTTACTGGTAACTTGGAACATGAAGACGAGAAAGTTGACCCTAGAAAAGGTTATGAAGGAGAAACCACCCAATAAAGTGGGGCAGTGGGGAGACAGAGAAGGAGAATAGGAAAATAAAAATGACCCCAGGACAGCAACTCAAAGTTCTGAGCGACACAGGCTTTGCCACCTGTGGGTCGCGTGCACTGGCAGCCTGAGTGCTCACCCAACATGACCCCTGTGGTCAAACATCCCCCCAGCCATCAGCTCCTCGCTCCTTGGCTCTATTTTATATTTGGTAATCTGTGGGGGCATCTTTCATTGTCACAAAGATGGGGGTGCAATCCACCACACACCTACTCCCCACACTCAGTGACATCCTGCCCGACTCCACGGGATTTTCTCAGGCATCCTCAAGCAGGAGAAAACCCTAAGCTCCGCACCTGACTCCACTCTATTTTTGAAGAGGAACCATTTCCAGCACTGTACATTGCTCCTTCCAGAACAGTAACTCGCACATGGATATAAGAAAGCTCCACTTTGAAAGTGTAGCAAGTACTGCTCACCACTCAAGAAAATCATGGCATTGGGGGCCACACGGCTCACACTATGTGAGTCACGAGTGGGAAGCATTTGCAGCTCTCTGGATCCAGAAGTCTCACGGCAATGGGTATCAATGTAGTTGAGGACAGCATCCCATGTTCCCAAGAGAGAACTGATATCAAGATGAACTCTGCTGACTGGCCACAGAGCCCCAAATCTTCAGTGCCGCTCGAGGCAGCCTTCTGCTCCTGAGCGGAGCTGGTTGTCCCCGCTCAAGTGTCCAGCAATGAAGGCTGGTTGGCTTCCCACAGCATGCCAGCACTTTCAGCACGCTCTCAGCTGTGTAGAGTCACAGCTAAACATTCACACAACTAAGTAAATGCTCGCAAATGCCAACGGCTTCCACTTGTTCTTTGCTAGCAGGAATACAGTGCTGATGTTTTGGGAAGGTACCGGTCTTATTTCAGTCAGTACACTGAATATCACATACTCCATAAGCAGAGAGGTGGGTATGACCAAGGTATCACCAGTCCAAACGCATCTTGGCATGTTCCAGTTTTACCTTAATTGCATTTTTAACACTGACATACATACCACAATTAATTATAAATTTAAATATAAAGGAGATAGGCAGGATAGTCTGAGTCCCTTTAAACGGACCTGAATTTCTGCCTTTCACTTTGTGAGCACATACCTAAAATTCTGACTAATTTTGGTTCGTCCCAACCTATAATTAGAATGATTCAACACCATCAATTACAATACATGTTCAAACCACCTAAATAAGAAAGCAAGCTTTTCCCTACCAAGTAAATCTTTATAAAGCCAAAACTATCCTAAAATTGTAAAGGTTTTGGTCATCATAAGATGTGATCTGTACCTGTTCAAGTCCACATGTGGCCTCATGATACAACTCACCATGCCGGGGACCCCCAGAAGGGCACAAAAGGAGGTGGGCGAGGGAGGGCTCTTCCCAGTCCTTCCTGTTCCTGACCACCCTGAGGCAGCTGCAGCTCTGCTGTGTGCCTTCCTCTCTGACATTCCCCGGCCACTTGTCCTCTGACACGTCTGACACGCTTTTGTCAATCACAGGCTCACGTGCTCATGGCTGCGGACCATTTTGTGTGCTTCAAAAATAGCTTACGCTCAGCACTCCAACTGAAACGTCAGGAAGGGCAGCAGGCAAAGGTCTCAACGTGTGGGTGGCTCTCCTATTATGATAACCATCAAAGGCTCTGTCCTGACACCCCACAAAACAGACCAGAAGCAAAGCGCTAGGAGCAGACAGCGCACTGTGACATACAAGCACAACTCCCCTCACCAGAAACTCAACAGGCACTAACAAGAAAGCACACATACACCTTTTGTCTCCTTTTCCCTTATTGGGGGTTCGGCTTCCTCCATTGGGAACCCTGCCTGGGCCTGCTTGATGGCATTGTTCCAACAGAGGAGAGCCAGGACACAGATGTTCAGGGACCGCCATGAGGGAATACAGGCTAACTGTTAGCGACAATTGTACTCATTGTGAATTTCAGATGTAATAGGTGTGCTAGGAGCAAAGCTGGACTCTGGACTCTGCTTCATCCTTGTACTCCAGCCCCTCACGGCTGAAAGGAAGTGACTGCTGCTTCTTCAAATTTCCTATCTCTATTACTAACCCACTTTGGAGCAGGAATCTCCGCCAAATGACTTAAACCCTGTAAGGTGATTCCATCCGACTGATATAGTGTAACTCCTGGCTGAGGCTCAGGGCAATCACTATCGGCTCTAAGGGAATCTGTTACACAAGTCTTCCTTCCCCACAGAGCCATCTTTATCTGCCATTTCCTGTACAGCTTAGAGGAACTTGGTCCTGAGAACCCAAGATATACTGAGTCTCTCCTCAGCTGATGGCATTAAAGATACAACCAGCCCAGGTCCTTGGCAAAATCTCCAAGCCACACTCCATGTAAGGCAGCCCATTGGTGAAGGTCTCTTTACTGTAGTATCAATGTGCTGGTCCTCCACTTTCTCCTCTTGCTGCAAATGACAGACAATATCCTCACTTTAACCCTCCAAATGATGACGTCAGAGCCAGTGCCCTAATCTCTGTGACACAGTATGAGCTGCTGGCATTGATATGCTTCCCGAAGGCTTTAAAGATAGAATCGCCAAAGTCCCTGAAAAACCTCATGGACTGGGGGGCGGGGTGTGGAACAAAACAACCTGGCTGGCAAGCTGGGCTCTTAAAATAGCACAGTGTTTTCCTATTTCTGCATGTTTTCCCCAAAGCTGTCCCATGAGCCTCCGCTCTTCATATCACGAAGCCCTGAGAGGACTCTCCTCTGTCTGGCGACAGTAGCTTTGCCACTGGGGATGCTGCTCACACCTATCCTCTACCCCTGAGTCTGGAGGAAAGCTTCAGCCAGCCCTTCCCTCCTCCCTTCTGCCATCAAGAAGCTCTGTCCACAGATTCCTAGTGTGAGGTAAGTATTGAGGGATGCTGGGCTACCAAAGCCACTTTCAAACAGATTGGTCAAGGCAGATACCATGCTCCACCAAGTTTCAGGGGCATCGTGAATAAGCACACAACTTAAAATAAAGCAATACCAGGCAAAAGAAAAGTACTTTGATAAACCCTCCACCTGACTGGCCTGAATGACGGCATTCAGATTTTTGGATTACTAACTTGAGACTCCCTAAGTAAAATTATTCTGCTTGCCCATCAGTTCTCTAGGTGAGTCCTATTGGTGACAGGAAGCTGCATGTAACAGCTCTACCTGGTTTCCAGCTTCTAGGATCATTCATGAGAGCGAGCAGGCAAGCATCTTCCACACTTACTCTCCAGCCTTCGGAACCGCTGAGAGTGCTCACATTGTGCTCACATTGCGGCTGTCACCTGCAATGTAACTTTTAGCACCTCTTTGCTTCGCTTCATTCTGACTGCAGCAAAGGACCTGAGGCTCAGTGTGCCGAGGCACTTCTCATTTCGCTCTGAGCAACCTAAAATCCTGAAATAGCTCGAAGCTTTCTAAAATAATTTAGAGCTTTCCCTGCATCATAAAAAATCACAGAAAGGACAAATAATAGAACCTCTGTTTAAAAGGAACAGTGTTCAGTTGGCCTGAAGATGATACAGGATTCTGGCTGTGTGTACTTTCTAAAAACAAAATAAATGCATTCTTCTAGTACAAAAATAATCAACAAGTGGAAAGGGGGCAAATAGATTATTAAGCAGAATTAAACATGTAAATTCTCAAAGATAGGACCTAGCAGTATATCAAAAAATATGTGTTGGTCATGGTGCAAAAGTTTCAATCCCAGGACTCAGAAGGCTGCGGCAGGAGGATTGTGAGTGTGAGGCCTGTCTGAACTATGTACCAAGACCATGTACAAATAAGTAAGTAAATAAACAAAGTTGCAAGCTATGCTTCAAGAACTCTGATCTTTATTAGTATTGTTTTCATCGGGGGCATGGGACGTACCTTACCGGCGAAGTGCTTGCCCACCATACACAAGGCTCTGACTTCAACCCCTAGCGTCTCAAAAAGGTGAAAAATACATACATTTTCAGGACAAATATGGGTCACTTGTGAGTCCCAGTCAAGGGATTGAGAATATTAAACACTGAATGTTTATAAAATACATTAAGAAGATGTGTATAATCTGACAGATAAAGACTAGAGTTAGAGAATTCAAGCATAAAATGTTGTACATTTAGAGAGAAGGGGATACATATGCACCAATGAGATGCCAGCCTTCAAATCGAAGATCTTGAGAGCTATGCAGTCCAAAACTAGCCCAACTTCCAGGAAGCTCGCACACACCGCTAGCCGTGGCTTCCTACTGATGTACTCTCAGGGGAGCCTGTTTCGAAGAGAACATCTTCCCCCTCTGTAGTGGGGAGCTGTTCCAGCTTTGAGGCGGGAGCCCTTAAGACCCGAGATCCCGATGCGCCAAACATCTCGGTTCCCGGTGATCCTGGATGCTGGAAGACAGACTGAGTCAGAGTTCTCCAGAGAACCCTGCTGGACTGCACCTCACCTCTCCCGGATCCTGTAACCAATCCCTTTACTGGCTGTAAGTTACCCCAAAATAAACTACGTGGAGTTGCCCTGGTTGTACACCCCCCCCCACATTGCCCCTTCCTTTACCTAACAAGACTGGCAATGCTGGCAGGTCAAGGGGCAGTCGCTGTGCACCTTTCTATCACAAGCCTCCCCAATGAACAGGAGACGGGAAAGAAGCTGCAATGCAAATGACAACAACCTCCTAGCACGAAGCCAAGCTTGTTCCAGGAGGAGCTCCCAAAGAGCACCATGGGACCTGGCACACTCCATAAAGCCTGACCTGAATAGCGGGGCGGGGGGGGGGGGGGGGGGGGCGCTAGCACGTGACTCTGTTTAGCCCATCTTCTGGGAGGAACTCAAAAGATCTCATTCATTTGGTTGCATCCTTCTCCATCTCTATCTAGATAAGAGACCACAAGTGTTACTTTGCACAAGACAAAAGAATTTGAGATCTGGGACTCTTAGGGAAAGATTCTCAGGTTATACAGAAGCAGCTGGGACCCCATAAGCAAAGCCACTGACTATAAACCCAAAGCTTGGGTGAACCTAGGACTGAGATTTACACATGGTAGAGACAGATCACCGACCCTTCCCTCAGTTCCAGGCACACTGGCAGAAGACGGAGGTCTCAGAGGCAGTCACAGAAGCGGCAGTTCAAACTTCTTCCTGAGACAACTGGCCTCAAGCCCAGGATGCTCTCTGTCACTTTTAACAATCCCGTTCTTGTGTGCAGGGAGACGCTTCAATCAGAAGGGCATCTTCCACATCCCACGCCACCCAAGGAGGAAGGGACAGGGAGGCGCCATATGCTGTGCTGGCTTCCACATGCCTTCTCCCCTTAACAGCTCTTAGGAACTCACCAGACTTAATCAGCAGGGAATTCAGAGGCATAAAATTGGGTAAGGGGTGACCTCACAGCAATGCTGCAAGGCTTACAGTTAATGCATGAAGACCTGTACTAGGTGGATAAGCCAATGTCTCTTAAATGGTGGCTCTATAAACAACTCCATCAGAATCACAGAAAGCAATCAATGTAAACCATCAAAATGTAAATTCCTAAGCTCCACCCACCACAGACACCTACAAAGGGCATCTGGAGCAAATCTGGAAGATTCTAAAGCACACTACCCTCGGGCTGGAGCGGCCTGCAAAGGCCAGGCCAGTGGGATGTTCAGATTCCAAACAACAGAAGCTGTGAAGGACTATGTGGTAGCTTGAACGAGATATTCTCATAGACTTGGGCATTTGAACACTTGGTCCCCAGTTGGTGGTGCTGTTTGGGGAGATTTAGGGTGCAGCCCCGCTGTGGGAAGTCCGTGGCCGGAAACAGGCTTGAGTGTACAGCCTCACCCCATTGCAGTTTCCTCTCTGCTTTGTGCTTATGACTGAGATGGGATTTTCTCAGCTTCCTGTTCCTGCTGCTGCCAGGCCTCCCTCCAGGATGGACTCTTATCCCTCTGTAAACCCAAATAACCTCTTCCTTCTGTAAGTTACCTTGATCATGGTGTTTTATCAAAGCAAAGCAAAGTAAATATTACAGGAAGAAACTCAGAGGCAGCATCTGTCCTACTGGCTTCCATACTTTAACCTCGGTTCCAGTGGGAAACACTTCCCATGATGTACCTCAGAATGTGAACATATGCACAGCTCCCTCAGGCTTCAGAGTTTAATAAAAATAACTCCAGGAATGTTCGGTGAACTCTGGTATTCTCTGTGTTCTTCCTATCATGGCTATTAAAAAGAATCACTGGTCTCAAGTCACTGCCTGAAAAACAGATCAGTTTTACCCACCCACCCCCTTCCAGAGGCAGTTCCTAAGGTCAGTCCCTGTGGGAAGACACCAAGGCTCTGCCTTCTGAGTCTACAGCTGTCCCTGGGGATCCTGGCAAGGGGGAGGTACCATCACAGCAGAACATTCAGCCCATGTGCACCAGGAAACTCTGCAGGGACAAGTCTGTGCTGTGGATGATTGATTGGTAAATGAGTAGCCAAGCAGAAAGTATAGGTGGGACTAACAGAAAGGAGAATTGAGAGAACAGGAAGAGGTAAAGGGGCGCCAGCCTGCCGTCGAGGAAGCATCATGTAAAGGCAGCAGGTAAAGCCATGGAAAACGTGGCGATATACAGATTAACAGAAATGGGCTGAGTATAAGAGTAAGAACTAGAAAATGGTAGGCCTGAGCTAATGGCCGAGCAGTTTAAATAATAAAAGTGTCTGTATGTTTATTTTATAAGTGGGCTATGGAACTACCAGGGCTTGGTGGGACCTGGAGAGAAAAACTCTAGCTACAAGTCTGCCCTGCACCAGATAGGAAAAGTATCCATCACTGAATGGGAATCACAGTCGTGAAGTGTCCCCTCAGAAACCAGAAACAGTCACAAGCTTCTCGAGAACTGTTCGAGCACACCAAACACACAAGACAACGTCCCATGGTGTTAGTAGAACAGTTATCCCAGGTCTTATTTTTGCACTGAAGTGGGATTATCATTCTGAATATAAGAATGGTTCCAGAGGCAGAGATCTAAGTGGCTTCCCTACTCCACAGGCAAATTAAAACAAATGAAGGGTAATTAGAGCAAAAATCAACATTCTTCATCTCTCCACCTCACATAGATACTCAAAGCACTTGGCCCTACATCCAGTTCCCCCTCCTTGTGGCTCAGGTCAAATTCCATAAGTACTTCCCATCTCACACAGGCAAAGCCACATCACAAAAGTGGCCTCATGCTATGTCTGCAGCCTGAGGTCCCTGATTCATCTTGGACCTTATACTTATCTCTTCACCTATAACCACATCTGAGGCTGCGACTTCTGATAAACCCTGCAAACTATGATGCAGAACCACAGCTTCCGTGGGCAGAGCAGCTACCCAGCCACCCTGAGGAATTCAGGATGCTGACAGCCCTACAGTCCTGTAAGGATCCTTTTCAGCATCTGTGGCTGCCTCTGTGGGATCTTCCTGGCCTTTGGACATCACAATTGCCCATGTCTCCCCAGTCACCACACTGACGGTGACGCAGGGACAGACGGGACTGTGGAGCCCACAGGGACTGGAACCCTGGCTGCACTAGCCTCAGGACAGTGAGGCATGCTGAAGCAGGCACCAAGTCAGCACAGGCAGAGCCAGGCACTACCCTACCATCCTTCCAGCCTTCCAAACTTTGCTAACTTATTTATTTGTTATTTTGATAACAACTTTGTGGTCAGATGTCGGGGGGGGGGGGACGACGACACGGGACGGGGGGGACGGGCCGTTGGTTCACATCTTCAAATACTATCACTGGAAAACTAAGAATTTTTTTTCCAATTAAATGACACTAGATCATTAGAACAGTATTTCTTCTGTGCTCTTGCTATCAGCCTTCTATGTGCATCATTATGCTTTCATAATAAAATTATGAAAACCACTTTAATGCTCATTAGACACTCACTACGTGCCAGGCACCATCCTAAGCATTTTAACAGACTTCTCCATTGAGTCATCTTAACAGCCTGCAAGGTGAATAATTTACCTTTGGAAACACAGAGAGGGCAGGAATTTGCCAGAGCTTACACAGCAGAAAGCTGGGGTGGACAGTCAATTCCGACAGCCTGAATCCATGTATCTACACTCTGCACACTGAACGGTGTGAGCCCTTTCCTTTCAGTGTTAACTCTTCCATTCGTTTTTTAAAGACTTGTTTGAAATGTATAACCTTAGGTTAAAAATACCAAGTGGGTCAGAGCGAGGGCTAGACAATTAAAAGTACTGACTGCTCTTCCAGAGGACCAAGTTCAATTCCTAGCACCCACTGGGGTTAACAATCAGCTGTAACTCTGGTACCAAAGGAACCCATGCCCTCTTTGGTCTCCTTAGGTATTGTACACATATGGTACATAGATACATATGCAGGCAAAACATCCACACACAAAAAATAATAAAGGAATTTAAAAAAACTACTTTGAGAAAAGTACATGAGCCTCTTGTTTGCAGCAAACTGCATTTACATCAAGGTTAATGCATAAAAAGCACCTTGGCTCGCCGGGGGGTGGTGGTATATTCCTTTAATCCCAGCACTCGGGAGGCAGAGGCAGGCGGATCTCTGTGACTTCCAGGCCAGCCTGGTCTACAAAGCGAGTTCCAGGAAAGGCACAAGCTACACAGAGAAACCCTGTCTCGAAAAACCAAAAAAAAAAAAAAAAAAAGGCACCTTGGTTCTTCAACAAGACAGCAACTTCTTTACAAGTTACCAGTTTACATGCTTAATTTCAAACGTGTAGGTCACGCTTTTAATATTTTCCAAAGCCTGGGGGAACTAACTCTACTAGCAAAATAACATAAAAGACAACTCAATCTCCTACTACCTTCTGCAAACCTCTGGTGATGGTATGCCATGCTGGGACTGCCTACACACACTGGGGACTGAGCTCCATAAGGGTCTGCAGGGGCCTCCTATGAGTGCTGCCCACTGACTGGGGGGTGCCCACACCCACACAGCTGCTCGCTTCTGGTCTACCACTGCCATCTCTTCACTGATGTAGCCAAGTGTGCCCTTTCCATCACTAAGGAAAGACAGTTTTCCTGTAACTGAGAAATCTCATTTCAGCAGCTGTGTATGCCTGTGCCTGAGCAAACTGCACTTAAGGTTGGATATCAGGAGAAGGTCCCAGAACCCCTAACCCCAGTGTGTCAGGATAAAAGGCTGTGTGACACTCAGATGGAGCAGGTCCCACTGCCCACTCCTGAGCATCCAGAGCTGAGGACTGAGGATAAGAAAGGGGCTACAGATGTGGGAAGATCTCCTTTCTGTAAGCTCTGGCTCATTCCAGACACTGGAGAGAGGCTCCAGATGGCCTGGAATTGAGCATACCACATAGCAAACAGCTCTTGGGACAATGTGGATCCTGCTTTTCTACCTTTTTGTTTATGTTGCTGCTGTTGAATTTCTGACTCCAGGTAGCCTTAATATTGACTATCTTTAAGAAGTGTGTACAGGAATCCCTGAATCTCTAGACCTTTTGACACTGGCATGTAAGGCTAGAGGAGCAGGTTACACCTAGTTGTCTGCCAACATGCCTGCACACTTGCCCTGAACTTATTCATCCCACTGAAGGCTCACATTTGCTGCCTAATTCTTGGAAGGGGTAAAAGCAGACCAGCGCCTAGCCCTGGGCCAGGCTGAAGATGTTCATGCTCTCCTTAGATGTGGGCCCAGGCTGGCAATCCACTATTCACGGTTATTACAGTAGCCTGACTAGACAAGATGAACAGGCTGGTAATAAGAGGAGGGGAAAAAAAGAAAAAACAAATGCACTGACCAAGTTTAGGACCCAGTGAGGTAGTTGACCATAAACCACTGGGCCCTGCTAAAGAGAAGAATATGTTTGCAGTGCTGTTCCCATGCTAGCATAGACCACATGAATTACACAGTGATAACACAACACACAGAGTCTTTCAGAGCTAAGAGACATGAGTTAAGTCCATGTAGATGTGTTCTATTTGCCTTTTGTTGCTTTGACAAAACAATGACCAAAACCAACTTGGAGGAAAGGTTCATTTCAGCTTACAGGTGAGAGTCCTTCTGGGAGGCAGCCAGGGCAGGAACTCAAGGCAGCAACCTAAGCGGAGACCGCAGAAGACTGCTCCCAGCTGCCCGTCCTCTGGTTTGCTCAGCTACCTTCCTTACACAGCCCAGGCCCACCTGCCCAGGACGATACCATCCACAGTGGGCTGAGGCCTTCGATAGCAATTAGCAGTCAAGAAAGTGTCTCAAAGACATGCCCACAGACCAGTCTGATCCAGGTACACCCTCAACTGATCCCCTCTACCCAGCTTGTTGCCAAGCTGACAACCAAGATTAGCCACCACAAGATGCACTGGGATAAGACACATCCGTGTCCGCAGTATTAGAACAGACCAGCAACGCTACTGTCAAGAAGCAATCGATCCTCCAGTGAACACTCATTTCTCTGTAGGCAGCTGAATACGCCAACACCAACTCCAACAGCGCAAAGGCGAAACAAGTACAAAACGGAAGATAAAGTCCATCTTATTTTTTAAGTACACACGTAAGTAAACGAGCAGGAAAAACTGACGACAGCGAACAAATTAGTTACAGCACCAGTTCAGGGCCTAGGCAACTCCGGTAGCACAAAACCTGTTTGCGGATTCTGCAGGAACAGACAGGGCCAGCAGCCTGCAGGGCTGGGTGCTAGAGGCAGGTTCAAGAACTCTGACGACGAGAGAGATTTGTTCTGGCTTGCTGCAATCTGGGAAGGAAGTGCCAAACAAAACCAATCAACGGACATCGGACATCGTTCAAACTAGACCGCATTCCCCACTTTGTACAGAACATCTTAGTGAATCCCCGCAGTAATACCAAGAGCTACAAATATCACTGTTGCTACAAACTTGCAGATGAGAACAGCGGGGCACAGAAAGTGAGTGGCATGCCCAAGAACCAAAAAAAAAAAAAAAAAAAAGGCCACAGAGTGAGAGTCAAACTTGCCCCAAGAACACAAGCACTTACTCAGTAAAGTGTACATACACTTGTCAACAAGAGTCAACGCTAGCATCTATGATCAAAACTCAAATCTTTAGATAGAAGTAAAACCAGGGACCACATGCACTTTTGGGGAGCAGAACCTGTACCACTGGTGAAGCTAAAAACAGATTTGTACACATTAGGTCACATATTTTGTGAGACGCTAGGGACTGCTTAGTATGAAGCAGTATTTAGAATGGGCAGGAATTGAAAAGTACTCTCGGGTTACATAAAAAAACCAAAAACAAAATAGGCTTAAATAAAAGTAAAGGGGGTAAAAAAAAAAATCAAGGCTTTATTAGTAGCATTTTCACTAGCAGCATACAAAATTCCTACCACAATGTGATGTGCCTTCAGATCTCAGCCAAGGTACGTCACTGCATCCCAAGAAGCATTAGCCGTACGGAATAGCCAACAGCAGTAACAAGCAGCCCCCAGAGTAGAGTCACAGAAAGAAACCGTTAGGCAGCAGGAACCTTCACCAGCGCATTCCAATCAGCAGTGTGGGGAGACGCATGCTACCACTAGATGTACCACCATCATTCTTTTTTTTAACTTAAAAGAATTAGGAAGGAGATTTGGGATTGCAAATTAAAAGGCAACATGAGAAACCTCAAAGCACCTCTTCTAGAGCAGAAGTGCAGCATGTCTTGGCCGTTCATCTGCATTCCCTTCTCTGATCTGTACTGAGTGGGGTCTTCCACGTGCCTTTTCTATGACGAGGAGGAAGAAACAAATACCATAACCACTGAGCCATCTCTCCAGCAGAGGAACAGACACTATAAAAGAGTGTTCAGTTTACTTTCTTCCAGCACGTTAAGTTTTCTAGGTACTACGTTTAACATGATAATTTTTAAAACTATAAAGGGAAGGAAAATCACTCTACCTGCTGATTGAAGACCAGTGAGTGAGGAGAAATGATGATTTAAGACAGGATGTGTTTCATTACCTAGGCTGTCTCCTTCACGCTGGTCAGAAATGAAGACATAAAACACCGCATATTGACTGGTGTCACAGACAAATCAATGAAGTCTTCTATCATCAAACTGAAATATAACACTCAGTTTAATTTCTCCATTAAAAAATAATTAGGTGAAACAAAGTGACAAAGGGATCAACTTCTGGTCTGGATTACAAAAGCTTGTTGTTGCTGCTACTGTGCTCCCTCAGACTTTCTGGGCAGCTATAGTAAGGAAGCATTTTCAACAGAGTACTTTCCCCTAAGCTTTCCAGGACTCTGTGGGGTAGATAAATCCGTGCTTCCATGCTGAGACTACCCCATGATCTTCTAGAAAACAAGGGCTGGGGGAGTGACAGGAGCCAGTGTGTCAACCAGCCACAGTGGCCGCTGCTATTGATAGCTTGGACACAGAAATTCAATTTCGAAAGCACTGGGCAATATGTTCCCTAGGTCACAGACAGTGTCACCTTTGGGGTATAGGCAATTTGTCTATTATCCTGAATGCCATGATTTACTGGCCTGTCAAAAACAAGCTATTTCCAGCCTCCAAAACGCCCAGTCCACCTGAACCACGTGGGACTCAAAGAGACATCACCCTGATAGCTGGCAACAGCAGCCCACAGTGGGCTTCCGCCCAGCCATGCTGGGGAGCCCGCGATGGCTCCTCCAGCTGGCTGCACAGACCCACCTTCTCAGTGCCATGTCTACTCATTTGGTCGGATACTTTACAATGAGTCAGTAAAAACACAGCCACTAGATTTTGGGTCTTTTTCTTTTCTTTCTTTTATCAAACACGGCCTGTGCTTCCTGTACCTCTCGGACGTGTGGCCTTCAAAAGAGGATACAAAGTCGGGCGGGTAGGGAAGAGGGATAAGATCTGGGAGGAAGTGGGGCAAGAATGAATTGTACAGAATTCTCAAAGAACTAGTAAATAATTGGGGGAGGGGTCACCAGAGAGGCACATTAAGCACTGTCTGCTTACTGCTCCACGAGGGTTTAAGGCCAAACTGCACTTCAGCAGCCCTGCCTCCGACTGTCAGTCCTGACTTGTGCTCCAGGGCCTTTTGGCCCTGGCCAGCAGCTTCATCGGCAGGAATCCAGAGGTGAAGTTCACAGGCTTTCTGGCGCAAACATTAGTAAGGTGATCAGATACCCTCCCCCAAAGGAGCCGGAGAGAAACACACTGGGAAGAGGCTGCAGGAGACTGCAGAGAGATGTTTACCAGCCCTCCCCCCTGCACCCTCCCCTACTTATTTTAACGGTATAGCCTTTATCAAACCTCTCCAAATCAATTGATTTTCCAGACACAGTTCTACCCATACTCCTAGCTGCAAACATTCAGACAACACACTGGTAATAAAAGTACAGTTGATATAAACATAAGGGAAACAAACAGCTAACTCCCACATCAGCTCAGCCAGAGACAGCCAGGCCAGGGAGGAGCCGATCTCTGCTATCAGCCAGAGTCATCCAGAGACTTAACTGGGTTTTTGTTTGTTTGTGTGTGTGTGTGTGTGTGTGTGTGTGCATGGGTGCATGTGGGTGCATGTGTGTGTTTAAGAGCCATGGGCAGGAATGGAAGAAATTAAGAGACTGATGAGAGAGAGATGGGGCAGGATTTCTCCCTTTTCTTTTCATCTAAGAAATGCTTCTATAAATACTCGTTTCACGACCTGCTCACAAGGAGCACACAAGTATCCAGGAGGAAGACTAGCTGAGGCTGCTCCCAATTCCACCTCACCAGTGCCGTACAACAATCTTTTCTCAGGTCACAGCAAGCAATCATCAATCTGCACCTTGGGCCACAAAGCAATAGTCATACATTTCACTGCACACTTCCCTCAACTAGACACCAGGGTCCACATCTTGTCCTGTTCTGGATTTTGATGGTCAGAAGTGGGACAAACACCATACAAACACATTACCAGGAAAGTTTTTTCTAAAGTGACCCAAAACTAAATCCAAATATAATATGTAAATTAAATAAACCCCTGATGTAACAAGCCCATTTCCTGGCTATCATCAGACTTGCACCCTGGCCAGGACAGGGTTCAGTGTCCTGTTTCTTCCAGTTCTTCCTGGGGTACAGAGTGAGTAGTTCTTTCTTTAGTAACTCCGGCAATTCTTACCCACCTCTCACTCAGCTCTTCCTCAGGAACTCCGGCTGTTTTTATTGGTCTGGGCTAGAATTTAAACTTGGGGCAGGTATGGTAAACCACCCCGTACACCTGAGACACACAAGCATGTCTGAGCACATGTCTACATTTGCTAGGAAGAGGAAAACACTCCATTGGAGGCCATGCTGTGCATAGTGGCAGCCTGCTAAACCTTGGGCTCTCTCAGATCTGCGGCCCAAGCTCCAGAAGGAACAGCAGTTTCCTTTTAAGGTGAAGCTAGGAGGAGGCAAAACCAAGGGCAAGACCAGCAATTTCAAAATAATTTTAAGAGACATCATCTCCCCCAAAGTGATATTTATTGCAAGTATATTAAAAACATCTATCTTGGCATGCAAAACAAAACTACTCAAATCAGCAATTCATAACTTTTTACTTTTTAAGATTCCAATATTCTACTTTTATATCATTCTTTTATCCAGAAAAATCAGTTTGCTCTTTCTATACACAAAATATCTCTGTGCACTGTGGTTCAAATCCTGATCATGTCAGGGGACTACATATAAAAGAGTAAAAGTGGTATCCAGTTAGAAGAAAAGGGGCTAACTCCATTTTGTAATCAAGGATTATAAAGGCATTTGGTTGTGTTTTACAGAAATAATGTTACTAATAATTTACTTGACAGTAAAGATAATGATCTCAAAAACACAGCTGGACCAAGCAATGGTGGTGCATGCCTTTAATCTCAGCACTTGGGAGGCAGAGAGGCAGGCAGATCTCTGTGAGTTCAAAGTCAGCCTGGTCTACAGAGTGAGTTCCAGGACAGCCAGGGCTGTTACACAGAGCAACCTTGTCTCAAAAAAACAAAAACAAAAACAAAAAGAACCACAGCTGTATAGTTCCAAATACCATATATTATACTTCTTTGTACTCACCCACACACACACACACACAGGCACTAAACCTGTATCAGTCAATGAGTACTTTACTGATCAAAACTTCCCATTGAAAGGGCCCCCAGAATAAAACTAGTACAATTCTGATCTCTTAAAATGTGGTCCAAAGCACCAACACTGTGTGTGTGTGTTTGTGTGTGTGTGTGTGTGTGTGTGTGTGTGTGTGTGTGTGTTTTGGTGGATATTAGGAATCTTCAAAAGCTCTGACTACTCCTTCAGTGTCATGGCTATATGTAGCCATTTGTAAACTTGAGCAATTCCCAAAAACATAGACAGCCAAATTCTCAGGCCTACAAGAGCAGTAGTGAGGAGAAGGAGATCACAGAAGAGAGGAAAGGGGCCAAGGAAGGGAGCCCAGAAGGGCAAAACGCAATGGGACTTCTCAGTAAGTGTGTGTGTCATTTTTTTAATTTAAAAAATTCTACTTTTTTTTTTAATATAACTGGTGCTTAACTAAAAGATTCGCCCCAATGACTAGCATTCATGGTGCTGAAATATAACTTTCCAAACTACTGAAGAGAAAGGCAATTGCCAATATCAACCAACTACAAACCTTGCAACCTACAACAGTGACCTGCCTCCAAAATATACTGATGTAACAGTGGTACAGATGTTATAGGAGTAATTATTCACCTTTTTATTGGATGTAAGGTCCGCTCTCTGAGGTGGAACCCATACCTGACACTACTAAAGTAACCAAGAACCTGAGACTAGAAATGTCATGGGCCTAGGGGAAATCTACTACTACTATTCTGCTAAAGCAGTGATTCTCAACCTTCCTAATGCTGCGGCCCTTTAATACAGTTGCCCATTTGTGGTGACCCCAACCATAAAGTTATTTCATTGCTACTTCATAACTGTAATTTTGCTACTGTTATGAATCATAATGTAAATATCTGATATGCAGGGTATCTGATATGCGACCCCTGTGAAAGAGTCATTCGACCTCCAAAGAAGCGGCAACTCGCAGGTTGAGAACTGCTGTGCTACAAACACAGCGATAAAAAGGAGACTAATGACATTCTGCTATATTCCGATTAATGCCTCACTCAACCCTCATCAGAGAAATTTCTTCCAGCAGTAGATGGGAGCAAACAGAGACCCACAATTGGCAAAGAGCAGAGACTAAGAAACAATAGAACATTTAGTCCTAGATGGAATGTTTCCATCAAACCTGTCCCATAGAGGCGCAGGGATCTAGGCAGAAGAGGAGGCAGAAAGATTCTAAGAGCCAGAGGTGAGAAATGACTCCAAGGAAACAGCATCTTCCAGATACAACAGGACAGCGAAACCTGAGTGGGCTGATAAATGCCTGGACACCATGGTCAGGTGACTCACGTGGGTCACTGTAAAGCTTGCACACATGGGAAGGGTCTTCACTAGGGAAAGCTGGACATCCCAGGCTGGCTGACTTCACTCAACAATCTCCTCAGTAGCCTCAGGGGAATCTCAACCTCCCCAAATTCATAAACTATCAAACTTTGCTTTCAGCAGATGGGGTGCAGTGGTCAGAACATGGGAATGCAACCACCTGGTTTAATTTCCTCTGCTGAAAGTAGGTGTGCAAGACACATCTTAGAACCGGATGAAGCAATGAATGGCACAAAGTTTTGTAAACTACCGTCCATCTAATACATTTGGTTTTTCATTTAAATGTGTTCACCCACATTAAGTGGATTGTTAAACTTCAGTAAATTTATGGTTGTGCAACTAACTGCCGTCCAGATTTTTGAATGCCTGTGTTATGAAAAAAAAAACTTTATAGACAAATTAGATCCAGCAGTGTTTAACTAAGCATGGATGATTCACAAATCATCAAAGATTGAGACAGCTCTACTCCCCAACTATGAACAGACTGCATTTATAGAGCAGAGGTTGCAGACAAGGGACTGTCTTAATTGAACTGGGTCTGGCCAGCCACCTCCGATTGGCTGAAACTTGGCTGCTATAATTGGATGAGACCCCCCTCCTTGTTGGAAGTCTACTCAATTAGGTTCGTTATTTATGGAAGCCAGTATAGGGTGTCTTCATACAAGATCAGTATGGAGGCATTGTCATATAAGACCATTATAGAGGCATCCGCATATCAAAGTTGGTTTAACAGACACCACTCCAACATCTCCCTTAGCGATCTTTATAGCCAAACCCCTCCCCCACTCCTAGCCCTAAGTTATCAATGATCTGCTTGTTCCCCCTGTTTTGTCTGCCACATACACAGGATCATACAATACACAGTATTCTGGTCTGGCTTCTGTCCCTGGGTATAATGCTGAGGTTCGCTATGACCGGCACATGCATGAAGCTCCTTCCTTATTGCTGAATAGTTTTTAAAGCTATCGCTCCAATACACCACATTGTGCTTCTCCCCTTTATCTGATGGCCATTTCGGTGGGTTTTGTTCTGGCTGTTAAGAGCTGTGCTACTGCATGTCTTTGCACTTCCATCAAAGCAGATCTAGGAGAGGAACTACTGCTTCTGTGTGAGCTGTTTTCCAAAGTGACTACAATTTCATGTTCTCAGCAATAAGTACCTGGTCCTTTCTCTACATCCTCTGCCAACACTTGACACTGGAACTTTGTTTTATATCCATTCTGTGAACACCAGAAGTGGAGGAACAGAAGGCCAGGACTACAGAGGACTTGGAGAGGTTCACAGGAAGAAACTTCTGAGGCTAAGAAAAATCTGTGGACTCTGACTGTAGGTTGAGTTTGCAAAATGCAAAGTCATTGAGGCTTATAGCCAAAATATGGATCCATTAAGAGATATATATAGATATATCATATATATCTATACGTGTGTGTGTGTGTGTGTGTGTGTGTGTGTGTGTGTGTGTGTGTGTGTGTTTGTTGTGCAGTCATTTGGGTGTGGGGGCTTAAGACAGGATGCTTACAAGGTTAAACAACAGGTCTAAGGGGAGGTGAAAGACTGCAAAGAAGTTCTTTATGACAGGAAGTAAACGAGTCAGCTTCAGGAAGTCCCTAAAACTGACCAGATTCACTAGATCCCACGGTCCCTAAGAGTATGTAAACAGTAAAGTCAGCTGGGAATCATTCCAGACAAGACAAGCTGAAAAGAAGACTCCATGACAAGCTGAGCTGTCTGGAAGAAGCTCAGACCAACAGAGCCACCTGGAAAGGAGAATCTACATCTGTCAAGCTGCCTGCTGGCTGTGCAGTGTGCTCCAGGTTTCCAGCTTTGCTGGGTGGTCACCCATGCTGGGGTGAGCTTTGGTGATGCAGCTGTCCAAGTCACCTTTTTTCCTGTAAATGACCCTCACCTATATCCTTTAAGTGACCCCAATAAAGCTCAATAGTTTACCAAGCCAGACTTTGATGCTATTTGTACTCTGGCCTGCCTCAGTTCCCCATCTTGGGTGAGTAGAGGTGTTTGTTTTTTTGTCCCCTCAAGAAAAGTCTGTCACACAACAATTTCTTTGGTTTAGTGAAGGTTTTTCTATTTGTTTATTTTTACATTTCTTTTTCTATAAACATAACTTCTAGAATACTAATCTATGCTAGGTTTTTAACAAATGGTATCCAATTAATAAAAACCACTAAGATATTATATAGAGGATACTATACAGTTTTTCATTAATTATAGATGCTCACTATAGCTGAAAGGTTCCTCTAACCACCACCCCTTCCTTTTTGAGGCAGGGTCTTACTGTGTAATCTTGGCTCTCCTCAAATTCACAGATCCACCTGCCACTGCTTCCCAACTGCTGGGAGAGTCCCAACTTTTTCAGGGGCTTGTGCCTCTACCTTCAGCCAGTGTCCACTCCAGATACAAGAGCAATCTCGACTCTGAACCAGTGCAGTGAAGACAAATTTGCCTCCTACAACTGCTGAGAGGCAGTTGGCTGGGTAGTTGCTTCGGAATCAAACAGTGAGCTGCTTCATTTCACTGATGAATTCTCAATTCCTGTTCCTGTCTATCACGTATTGTCTTCCAAAGACTCTCCAGTCCACCAAAGGCAGCCAAGGACAGAGTGAGGAGACACTCTGTCATTTTGTCAACACCCCCAGCGCTCTCAGGCTAAAGGCACACTTCCTGCAGCTGCAATGACACAAGGAGGTCCTTTGGGTTTTTCTGGCAGTGGTTGATGACTTGGGACAACACACCTCTGCACCTTCTTCCCTGGATATTTCCTTTTGTGCCATAAACATCGACACCTATCTCTACTCCAGCCACAGTAAATACCAAGAACAGGAAAAGAAGCTTAAAAGTGAGTATGAGAATGAGGGGGCAACACCTCAGCTCCCAGATACCTATCAAACCTGACAAATTCCCCCAACAAAGCATTTCTTTTTATATATAATTTATTTATTTTTATTATGTGCATTGGTGTTTTGAGGATGTCAGAGCTTGAAGTTACAGACAGTGAGCTGCCATGTAGGTATTGGAAATTGAACCTGGGTCCTCTAGGAAGAGCAGTCAGTGCTCTTAACTACTGAGTCATTTCTCCAGCCTCAACAAAGCATTTCTAACACACAATACATACATGGCAGCAGAGCACAGGATCACCAGAATAACCCCGTGTTCTTACAATCTCCACTGTACGGCACTGGGGTAGAGAGGCTAAGTGCCTTGCCTTGGGGTTTGGGGGTGACACTACACTACCTTTAGGCTCCCTGTGACTTTGTAGCCATTGTCTTGTTTTTGTGCCTGAAAATCTGGATGGTGTGTCACTAGGGACAGCACTGAGCACCTGATAGCATAGAACCCACAACCTTCTTTTAGGAATGGCTTTTGTTAGAACCACTCTAGCATTTATGTTTTAATTACTGGAGTAGATAGATATTTCACTGTACTCAAGCAAGCACTTGCCATACCCGAGCTGCTTTACACTGCCCATCAAAGTCTATCTGCTCACAGTAACTGGTGTTCTTACGGCTAAGCTGCCACTCACCATGAAGACCTAGACAACTTGCAGAAGAGAAGGCTCACATTCCTGCTTCATGCCCTACCACAGAAGAGGAAGTACCCTGCTCCCTCTGATGGACCCCAGTCAGCTGGCAACTGAGAACCTGCCTTTCAAACCAACTGTGCAGTGTAAAGACAGGCTGATACCTTCAAAGTCTATATTTTCAAGGAGAAATGTGGTGGTGCGTAGATAACACCTGTTTGGCTTTAAGTAAGACAAGCAATTCTAAACAAGGATCTCCCAAAAAGAAAAGGCCTGGGTGGCCTTTTAGAGTCTATCACTACTGACAAGCTCGAGCACTTTTACCAAGGTATGCAGACATCCACAGTACCCATTACAGTCCTGAAAAGAGGCTACAGGTCTCCCTACATGTACTGATGGTTTTAATTAAAGTTCCGGATAGTTCTGAGATGTCATGTAATAGCAAAACAGGAAAAAAGGAAAGTCTCCCTGTGGTAGTCTGAATGAGAATGGTCCCCATAGGCTTATATATTGAATGTTTGATTGGTGGTTGGTTAGGAAGGATTAGAGGGTGTGGCCTTGTTGGAGGAGGTGTGTCACTAGGAGATTTGAGGTTTCAAAAGCTATGCCCAGCCCTGTGTCTCCCCCACCCCCCACCTCTGGTTGTTGTCTCAACATGTAAGTTCTTAGCAACTGCTCCAGCACCATGCTTCCCACCATGATGGTCATGGACTCATCCTCTGAAACTGCAAACAAGTCCTCAATTAAATGCTTTTTTTATACATTGCCTCGGCCATGGTGTCTCTTCACAGCAACAGAAAAGTAACTACAACACTCCCCTACCAGCATGGAGTTGAAAAAAGCTTACTCCCCCAACACTCCTCGAATCCTGGACGCCACCGTTTCTGTTCATGTTTTTCCAATAGACCACTAGCCCACACTTCCCAGCTCACTGAGAAAAAGGACCAAGCTTCAGACAGCTGTGATTCCGAGTCAAGTAGGCAACTGCCCTGGCATACCCTTTCTGCAGATGACAGGGAAGTGCCCCTCCCAGGCTTGGTCACTGAGGCCCACGGACTCATGTTACATGCAGAGGGCACTGATCATTGTCTCAGATGACAGTTTTTAAAGATCATTTGTAGAACTTACTTTTTATTCTAAGACTATAAAAAAGAAATTTAATAATGCTTACAGATACACAAGAGAGCTGGCCCTAATGTTTACTCCATTAAGTATCAATGCAGAAAAACGACCACATCCACGTGTGCTTACAAGGATTAGTGTGAGAGCCAGGCATCTGCAGGGCTTCTTCACTGTGTCAAGGAGGGGGAGTGTTTCTGCAAACATGAACGGAGCTTTGTTCTTGTTTTCTACTTGTAGCCTGCTTACCAGAGGCCTTCCAGGTAACCACGGAGGAAGCCAAACTTCCTCCAACACACCCACAGGAGGAGCACTGCCAGGGTGAAGACTCTGAAATCTCTTTCCAAACAGCCTAGAGTAGCCCAAGGCACAGTGTCTGGAAAACCACTCAGTGACCCATTGTTCTTGAAGACATTAAAATTTGGTAAATAAATGATCCCATGTCAATAGAAGAGACAAAACAGTCAGATTTGTTTAGAGCCTTTAACAAGATGCTAAGAGTGTGGTTCACACATGCAATCCAGGCAACTGGGGAAGCTGAGGTAGGAGGACTGCTGTGAGTTTGAAGCTAGCCTGGGCTAGGCAGTTTCATAACAACCTGGACTATAACACTAGACAGAAGTCCTTGAAAACAAACAACAGCAAAAACAGGAATGTGCGGTGGTTTGAATGAGAAATGTCCCCTCCTAGTCTCATCTGCAGAGAAATACACCAAGACCGCTGGCCACCATGACCCTAAGACACAGCCGTTCATTCTGGGCCTTCCACAGCTCCCCACACTAGCTGCATTCCCTCCTTCAAGTCTGTCTGAACTCGTTCTCACAGACCTCTTCTCATCTCTCCTCCTTCAAGTTGGCACAGGGGCAGCATTCTACATCAAGGCTACTGTGGTAGCTTGAATGTCACTGGCCCCCATAATCTCATAGGGAGTGGCACTATTAGGAGGTGTAGCTTTGTTGGAGTGGGCATGGCCTTGTTGGAGAAAGTGTGTCACTGGGGGAGGGCTTTGAGGTCTTCTATGCTCAAGACACTACCCAGTGTTTCAGTCCATTTCCTGTGCCTTCTGATCAAGATACAGTCAGTCAGCATCATGTCTGCCTAAACACCGCCCTGCTCCCTGCCTGCCAGGATGATAATGGACTGAACCTCTGAAACTGTATGCAAGCCAGCTCAATTTGTTTTCCTTTATGAGTCGCTGTGGTCATGGTATCTCCTCAGAACAACAGAAACCCCGACTGAGACAGTCACTCTCGGGGAATGGTCTGGCCCAAGGTGAAGTGTACCTCAGAAACCAACTGGAACCCCTGTCACAAGGGCAGCGGAGCCTTAGTAAATTCACTGTGGGCAAAGAAAACAAATGACAAATGGCCATGGGGACACAAAATGCCAACGGCCCAGCAAGCTGCTCTGGTATCAGCTGACTAAGCTCAGAGCGATGCCTCTGGGAGTGGAAATGGTCCTCCACAGTGGTGTCTTAGTTCCTGAGGTGGTTCTGCTGCTTCTACTATTTAAAAGCAGCTCATCCTTGAAATTTTCAAACAATAAGCTTATTAAATCATTCAAAAAAGAATAATATTTTCTTTGAAGCAAGACAAGACACCTAGTGCCTTTCAAAAGCCAGGTGCCAGTCAAGAGATTGCTTAGCAATTCTTTCTTAATAATTCAAAATCTAAAGATACTGATTTTTCCCCCAAAGCAAAGGCAAATTCTATCATTATAAATAGCTCTCCACTGCCTTCTGTGGAACATGAACATGAAACACTTGACCTGAGGTGCCTTTCAAGATAAGATGTCTGGGAATGAGCCACACTACTGTGATTCAAATGGAGTTTAGTCTCATCAGAAGAAAGACTAAAATCCAGCTATGTTGGGCAGATATTTCCAGAGGCTTCCTGCCATTAGTCCCAAGATGAAGGGCAGGATGCCAGGAGAGAGTGATCAGGTTACAGGTACCAGTGAAAAGTGGCCCTTGGGAGTTCAGCCCCTACAGTCAATAGTGGGCTTCACTGAAGGACACGAAGGAGCTCAAGATTCCCACAGTCCAGTCACAGTGTGATGAAAAGGTCCTCACACTAATGTGCAACATTAGGACTACAGTCACCCCGCAATGCACCTAGCACACCAACTTCCTCAGAACCCCAGTTCCCACTGCTCCAGCTCCGTGTCTGTGTTGCTGCTTTCCTATGGCTGAGGTAAAACGGTATCACCATAAATGAAGTAACCAATTAAATGAAAGGCTGCAAAGATTATCTGACATTTCTGTTCCTCCACCTCTCAAGTCACCAAGTTTCAAAAATTCCAATTCTACAATTAGCACAACTAAGTACTAGGCAGAGAAAGTAGGACCCAAAGAGCAAGACTGTGGGATCGTGACACCAGGGAGGAAATACAATGGGCTAGGTTGTAAAACATCATGTTAGGAGGCTGGCTCAGTGGTTAAGGGCACTGGCTGCTCTTCCAGAGGACCCAGGTTCAATTCCTAGCAGGCACATGGGAGCTCACAAGTGCTCCTAACTCCAGATCCAGGAGATTTGACACTGTCACACAGGCATACATGCAGGCAAAACAATGCACATAAAACAAAAGTTAATATTTTTTAAAATCATGTTAGAAGGCAAAAGACAGCATTATCTAATTTTTAAGATACTCTATATACAAACATTCATACTTACAGAAATAGCTTTAAAAGTATATGTTTCAAAACTTGAAGATTGTCGGATTGCAGTGTCTTTTCTTATTTTGTCTATGTTTCCATGATACCTCTTGGAAGACAATTCTCCACAGCTCTCTCATGTCTGTACATTGTTCAGAGACACTATCTGTTTAGGCTGCCATTACCGGCTACTAGTGAGGAGACAGACAGTGTTCTCCTCCAGATCACAGTTTGCTTATAACCTTAGGACACAGGCCATCTTCGAAAACAAAAGCAAGCAGGTGTAGCTCAGCATAAAGAAAGTAGATTCACTAGGTCTAGGATTCCTTACTACAGCACAACACAGCACATGCAAATGTCAACTGGGCTTCCATACTGCCCTGTGGGAAATGGGGTTTAGAGAATTGTGGGGAAATGTTACCATAACTACTGTTACTCCCATGAGTAGTAAAGTCTTGTGTCTCTAACCCAGGAGTCTCTGGTCTGATTCCAGCAAATGTAAGCGGACTGTCATCTCAAGAGGGAGGAGGAAGGGAGGAAAAGCTCAAAACCATAATAGTTTTTGACATCTGAGATGCTTATCACTGGCCAGAGACAGGCTCCAGGGCATGTACCAAAGCCCTGATTGCTATAACTGCTTAAGAATGACTGCAAGTTCTCTTTAAAGACAAGGGAGAAAAGAGAAGGGACTAAGGACCTAGGGGACTCTCGGTGCTACAGGACAGTCTGAAACAGGCAAAGGATGTTCTAATTTTCCTTGTGGCCCTGCTTTGAGCAGACTGCTGGATTGAAAGCTGAGGGCTGAGATGGAGTCAGGACAGACAGGAAGCACCTGGATGTACACCATAATTACCCAGCAAGCTCGACAAGCCAGCACCAGGTGCTCTGAGGGCAGAAAAGGGATGCAAAGCACGTCAGCGAGTCAAGGAAAGCTTCCTGGCTTTCTACATACGTCAGGTAGCCACGTACAAGACAATGTCTTCCTCCTCACAAGTCCAGCTTCATGAAGAGAAGTCTTGAAGTTCAAACACTCAGCACAAGCTGGCTGCATCTCCATTCAGCCAATATAAGAGTTCTCACAATTACAGGCAACAGAGAACTTATACAGAGACACTAGGCATTTCATAACTGTGATCGGTCCCCCGAGAAACCAACGCTGTCACCTCAAATTGTAACCATCAACCACAGCCAAGGAGACTCCGTGAGTTCTGGAAATCAAGTCGTGCAGTGTGCACTAATGGTGAAGAGATGCTAAGTCAGTCTTCAGGCTCCTTAGCATTTCACGTAGAACTCCAACACTGGAAGACAGTTAACGAACAAAAACATATTTGGAGTTTTCTGAGAACCTCTGGACTCACGGTTAGAACGTGAGTCTCAGGTACTCTATGACCCTGGGAAACTCACCTATCCTCCCAGACAGCAGACAACTCAAGGGGGGTCAGACAGGGTGGAGCGAGGGATGATGGCTGCCTAACTTTTAAATGCAGACTAATTCATTAGATATGCAATTCACATGTTAGCATTCTGAAATGAAATTCACATGAAAAACATAAATGTTCCCAACTGACAGGCACAAATGTGTGTGGCAACTCCAGTTAGGTTGAGAGGCACAACAAATTTCTACTGTTTTCAGGAAGTATCTTTTCTTTAATGTAGGTAACATACACAATAAATGGCCAATATTAAAAAGGGGGGAAAACCTAGTAGTATCCCAACCTAAACATTTCCATAATATTTACTTGCTTTGGGTTTTTAAGTCTTAAATGGGCACAAATGGATAGCTACATTTGAGTAGAATCCAGTGGAATTCCACCCCCAATCCTCTTATCTCCAACTCAAACCATGTTGGCCCAAAAGTACAAGTGATCAGCAGAAGACAGAAATGAGCAGGACACGTGAAAACCGGGCCTATACAGCAATTTCATCAATCTTACTATATAGTAATTGATACAGTAAATTGATACAAGGGTCTATGCCTATTCTGCAATGAGTCAATCAAAAAGAAGCTGTTTCTTAAGTGCAAAGTAACAAGAAGGAGAATAATGAAGGAATTTTTAAAAAGCATTTGGCCCATGAGAACAATTGTTACAGGCAAGAATCATCAGTGGGTATAAAGTTATTGGGTGAAAGTCTGAAAAGACACTTGTACATTTTCCAGGGAAACCCCATAGGAAATGATATTGAGGGAAATTAAATTTTTCCAGTGCTGTTGGCAGCTGCCATTTAACTACTGACCAAGGCTAATGTGATAAGTCTCAGTGTCTAAGAAAAAGATTTACATGACATAAAATAAAAGTATATAAAACTTAGGGGCATGACTAATATAAAAACTGACATGAGTGATGTAACAAATGTGGTAAAATATAAACATTTGGAAAAGCTAGGTAGAGTTATAAAGATTGTTTTTTTTGGTTTGGTTTGGTTTTTGTAAAAATTTTGCCACTTTTTTGCAAGCCTGACATAATCTCAAAATAAAAAGTTAAAAACGTTTAATGTGTGTGTGAGACTATGTATTCAATATGGTGGAAAACTTCCTGTAAGGACACATCTAAAACAGTGTAAAACTATACAGGTTGAATCCAAAAATGCTTGGATTGTCATATTCTATTTTTTCCAGATTTTGGAACACTGATACGTCCACAATGACATTTCTTAGAGTGAAGAGTCAGGTCTAAATGTGAATGAAGTTCATTCACAATGAAAGAAATATTATATCGTATCCTTGTACTTCAGTTTTGACTGTCAGCTGTCACATGACAAGAGACGTAGAACTGTTTATGTACACGTTTTGTAGATCATCATAGAGCACTGCATCAACACTCAAAAGCATTTCACAGTCCAGATTTCTGGGTTAGGGTGTTCAGTCTGTACAGAATGCATTGTATGTTATTTATTACTGCTAACTCTGACACCTCAATCCTAAATGCTCAAGCACATGCCTATTTCTTTCAGTAGAATCCCAAGAAAAACATCATCCCTCTATTAAAACACTCCTTTCACTCAAATATCAAAAACTAAGTTCCTAACTAGACATCATCATAGCAACCTAATACTGAGTTTGAAAATGTATCATTTCTTGAGCTCACCCCGCTCTACCTCTCCCCAATGAGACACCTGCACAGCAGTGGAGAAACAAAATGATCATTATACTGCCTTTTATATTGCCAACCGAAGACTGTGTTGTTACTTATTCTGCCTTATTACTTCCACCTAAGCTTTTAAAAAATAAAACCATAAACACAAAGGAAAAATAAGCCACCCACATACTCCTACACATTTAGAGACCTGTAGCTCCATGCAGGAGCACCATGGAGCAGGACAATGTGCCAAAAAGTAGAAAGGCAGCTCAAGGTTTTAGGGAACGCCGCTGGTAAGTAGAGAGGTACTGGGCAATGTTACTCGCGCTTTTACACCACAGGGATGCTTAACAACTAAGCAAACAAAGCGATTCTTACCTCCCTGGACCCAGAGGCTCACTAAACGTAGGTCTAAGACAATACAAAAAAAGTTAAGACTGGCTAAACAGTAAAGAGGTTTGACTAGTGGGGTTAGAGTCTGTCTTTCGATAAGCACTCACAGGACACAGTCGATGTTATATTCAGAAAGAAAGGCTTGCATCCTTAGTGCCATCACTACCAGTGATGAATTTGCCAAAGCTCTAAGAATGTGTAAAGTGTTAGCATACACTTTCACACAGACTGGTCACAAAATCATGGGAATAATTAAAAGATGTCCTTCCAACATGGCATACTCTACAGATGAGGACATAAAGCTCATATGGTAATAAGAGATCATCTTCTGGACTACTCAACTGCATGAGCAGATTACTAAGCATTTTCTACACACCATACAGTGACTGGCCTCTTGTTTTGGACCATAAGAAGTGGATGATAGCAAACAATATTCTATTTGAAAATACTGTCTAGACATGAAGAGTTGACCAATTTTAGAATGCAGCTTACTATTTTTATAAAGAGACACACGATTTTAATGTCATCATAATTTATACATAAACAGAATATAGGCCAATTATGATTAGAAAAAATGTAAATACCAGGGCTGGGGATGTAGCTCAGTGATAGGCACTTGCTTATAGTTCACAAAGGCCCTGAGCTCACTGCAAAAATAAGTAAACAAACCCCTCAAATAAGAAGTTAAACTTAGCCAGGCATAGAGGCAGTGCTGGGAAGGCAGAAGCAAGTGGACCTCTTTGAACTGGAGGCCAGCCTGGTCTACAAGGAGAGTTTTAAACAGCCAGGGTTGTTATACAGAGAAACCCTCCCTGTCTTGAAAAAACAAAACCAACCAAACAAAGTTAAAACAGTCCTTTCTGCATCTATGTACCTATAGGTAAATTTTCCCTCAAGCAGAAAATAGAAGTAAAGCACACTTGTACTATAAGCTGCTTGTCTTTCTACAGTGAGCATCCCTGTGTCACAGTGTATGGTTATGTACATCTCCAGCAGATACAGTGAGCATTCCTCTGGGTCACAGTGTATGGTTACATACATCTCCAGCAGATACAGTGAGTATCCTCTGGGTCACAGTGTATGGTTATGTACATCTCCAGCAGGTACAGTGAGCATCCCCCTGGGTCACAGTGTATGGTCATGTACATTTCCAGCAGATAAATCACCTGAAAGCTGCAGCCAAGTATTCAACTTCGAGATGTATCACAATACAAGCTCAAAGTTTCCACCTAGAAAAGCTGCACAGGAAGATGGTTTTCAGAAACGTTTCCCTCATAATTAGCAGGTACTGACAGGTATGTTTTTAGGTACCTGCCAGCAGGCTCCATTTCACCCTAGCAACCAGCAGAAAAGCTAGGAAGATTTCTAGAAAGAATCACAGTTCTCCAAAAGACTCACAAGCTGTTGAGAAGCACAATGATGTACTTAGCATTTCCTCCTTGGTGATAATCAATACTTTGGCTTTAGAGTAAACTAAGCTTTACAAAAGGATTGCTTTTAACTTGTACATGATCACGAAAGTCAATCAAGCCGGGATGGGACACAAGCCTAACCCTAACACTCGGAGGTTGAAGCTGTAGGTTTGAGCTGGGCTGGGCTATATAGTGGGCTTGAGACCAGCTTGAACTGTACAGCAAGAGTCTGTTTAAAAACGAAACAAAACAAGTAACAATAATAATGATGACGACAAACCAATCAATGAATGTATCAATAAATCAACCACACTATAGATGCATTTTTTTTTCCAAGACAGGGTTTCTCTGTGTAGCTTTGTGCCTTTCCAGAAACTCACTCTGTAGCCCAGGCTAGCCTCTAACTCACAGAGATCCGCCTGCCTCTGCCTCCCGAGTGCTAGGATTAAAGGTGTGCGCCACCACTGCCCAGTTATAGATGCATTTTTGAAAAGGGTGGTCCAAGTTTAGCCCTGAGGATGGGTGACGACCTCATAGAACTCAGTTAATAGAACCTCCATAAAATGGCTTTCACTAATTTGGTTGTTTTGGAGATGCTGCAGATCAAGCCTGAGGCCATGTGCCTGCTGTGAGCTGCAAAGCCAGCCTTGTGTGCTCCTTCCACTAAGAAGCTGTGGACTCTTCTGGCTTATTTAAGCATTCAGGGATTTCTAGTTAGTGATCTGAGCAAGCACAGGTTATACACTTTTACCACGTGCCTTAAGGGCAGTTCCATCTGTTGTCCCAGCATAATAAACAATAACACTATCTCATTCAAAAATAATTTGTACAACAAATTATTTGGAAGCCTACTTCAGATTTCCAAGAAGTCACTGACAGAACATCTCTTCTATCTAAAATAAGGTATAAAATAACACTTTCCTTGTCCCCAGGGACATGTGACAAAATTCCCAGATCATGCCTGAAGCCAAAAATGGCATGGAACACTATACACATGCACTGTGCTACGCTAACAGTCAATCTTACACCCAGGATGGCCACTGAGTGGGGAAACAGGCAGCTAATATATACAGCACAGATACTCAGGAAGAAAAGCTGATTCACACCCTGGGCAGAGCAGGGGCAGCACGAGCTTTCATCACACTACCCAGAGAAACAAACAATTGAAAATACAAATTATAGCTGGGCTCAAACCTTTAATCCCAGCATGAGGAGGCAGAGGCAGGTGAATCTCTGTGAGTGCCAGGACATCCTGGTCTACATAGTGAGTTCCAGGACAGCCAGGGCTACATAGTAAGACCCTGTCTCAAAGCAAACAAACAAATAAAAAAGAAAAAGAAAAGATGAATTATTTGTTCTGTTTTTGGAATTCCAAGTTAATGTTTTCAGAGCACGGATGACCTCAGGGAAAGGACACCAGAGAAAGCAAAGAACAGCTAACCTCCCGGTGCAGGGGAAGAAGTGCTGTGTGCAGCTAACCTCCTGGGCAGGGGAAGGAGGACTGTGAGCAGCTAACCTCCCGGTGCAGGGGGAGAAGTACTGTGTGCAGCTAACCTCCCGGTGCAGGGGAAGAAGGACTGTGTGCAGCTAACCTCCCGGTGCAGGGGAAGAAGTACTGTGTGCAGCTAACCTGCTGCAGGGGAAGAAGGACTGTGCAGCTAACTTCCTGGTACAGGGGAAGAAGGACTGTGTGCAGCTAACCTCCTGCTGCAGGGGAAGAAGGACTGTGTGCAGCTAACCTCCCGGTGCAGGGGAAGAAGGACTGTGTGCAGCTAACCTCCCGGTGCAGGGGAAGAAGTGCTGTGTGCAGCTAACCTCCTGGTGCAGGGGAAGAAGGACTGTGTACAGCTAACCTCCCGGTGCAGGGGAAGAAGTGCTGTGAGCATCTAACCTCCTGGTGCAGGGGAAGAAGTACTGTGTCCAGCTAACCTGCTGCAGGGGAAGAAGTACTGTGAGCAGCTAACCTCCTGGTGCAGGGGAAGAAGTACTGTGTGCAGCTAACCTCCTGGTGCAGGGGAATAAGTGCTGTGAGCAGCTAACCTCCTGGTGCAGGGGAAGAAGGACTGTGTGCAGCTAACCTCCTGGTGCAGGGGAAGAAGTGCTGTGAGCAGCTAACCTCCCGGTGCAGGGGAAGCACTCTCTTTTACAGTCACCATCTACCTCCTCTACAGATCAGATGCCTCACTCTACCTGAATGCCTACTTTTTCAGATTTTAGATGTGGTCGTATCCCCAATATGTTAGAGGACAATATTAGTGCGAGCTACAAATAAGCTCCTTAAAGTTGAATCAAAAAGCTAGTCGAGCCGGGCGGTGGTGGCGCACGCCTTTAATCCCAGCACTCGGGAGGCAGAGCCAGGCGGATCTTTGTAAGTTCGAGGCCAGCCTGGGCTACCAAGTGAGTCCCAGGAAAGGCGCAAAGCTACACAGAGAAACCCTGTCTCGAAAAACCAAAAAAAAAAAAAAAAAAAAAAAAGCTAGTCGAACACAATCAGGGCTCCTAGAACAGCAAACCATTAGGTTCAGAAATCAAGCTTCCCTGGCTGGGGCTTGCTTCCGACATCCTGATGGCCATTTACTGCATAGTCAGAATGAGGGGATTTCGATAACCTAAGAAAACATTATAAATTACATTCTAAGTATTAACAATATTAAGATGTATCGACAGGCTGCTATGCCCATTCTAAAAACAGTGGTAAAAGAATATTCATTGTATACATAGTAGAGGATCATCAAGATATTTGTGGATATTCATTGTTATCAATTCTTAAAAAAATAATATTAATTTAAATGCTTGTGAATGTAAAATGTAACACACACACACACACACACACACACACACACACAAGGGACTGGTCAGACTCCAGCCATGCAATTGGTGGACTTGTTGGTCAACACTCTGCAAGTACTTTGCTCCTGCTGAGGCCTATAATGAGACAGGTTACTGCAGAAGCTATGGTATTCTTCCAGCCAGTACCCCCTTCAGAGAGCATGCTGTGCTAGTTATTAATTATATATGTCCAATCTCAGGGGACAGGTATCCTTACTTAGTATGAGGGAATCCTAGAAGCACTTCTGTGGATATCATCTAATTGAACAACTATGGAACAATGCTACCCACTTCCTTTTTAAAGCCACAGGTATCTAGTGACAGCATGTGTTAAGTCTGTCCCCAGATACATCTCCACATACATTACCAGTCACTCACTTGCTCTAAGAAATCTTTAAGATTTGGTGAATTCTGCTAGAATGCAGGCAGATGTTTGCACAGAATTAGAAGACCAGAAGTCACCAGAAGTCACTGCCCTGAACATCTGAGCAAGTCTTCACATGAATGAAAAGGAGGCAGAGATAGCAAGATAACCAAGTATTTATCCTAAGGCTTTATGCACCCAAATCATTTAACTGACAAGAATTGATTAGCTGCAAACCCCAGTGAACAAAGGTGCATGTGTCGGAGCGGGACATGGTGGTGCAAGCCTGTAATCCCAGCATGGGAGAGGCTTAGTGTTCGTGGGTTTCTATTGCTGGGATAAAACGCCGTGAGCAAAAGCAAGCTGGGGAGGGAAAGAGATTTTTCAGTTTATAATTCTACATCACAGTCCACCACTGAGGGAAGTCAGGGCAGGAACCAGGACTCAGGAGCTGATAGAGAGCTGCTTACTGTCTTGCTCCTCACAGTATGCTCAGCCTGAATTTTGTAGCACCTAGGACCACCATCCAAGGATGCTGACCAACACACTGAGGCAGAGAATTACTTGCACTCAGAAATTCAAGACCAGCATAGACAACATGGCAAGGGAGCCCCCCCCCCCCCCCGACTCTGTCTTAACACGAAACAAGTGACAAATACCAAAAGAGCATTAGACTGTGGGGATGGTGAGAAGAGCGACTTCACAGCGCCAGCTCCACTGCCTCCACACTGAGCTGACTCAGACTGCTCCCAGAAGCAGACTTCTCATACCCACTCATGTTTTGTAAATGATCCCTCTTGATCACTTAACAAAGGAAGGGGTGTACCAAAACTGGTTCTTCAAATATTTGTGTAAATAGTTGTTCTGGTTAGTTTGAGGTTTGCTTTTGTTTTTTGTCAATATGACACAAACTAGAGTCACCTGGGAAGAGGGGACCTCAGTTGAGAAAATACCTCCTTCAGACTGGCCTGTGGGCAAGTCTGTAGGAGATTTCCTTTACTGCTCATGGATGTGGAAGGGCCCAGCCCACTGTGGACAGTACCACCCCTGAAATATATAAAAGGGGCGAGCTGAACAAGCCATGAAGAGCAAGCCAGTAAGCAGCACCTCTCCATGCTCTGCTTCAGTTCCTGCCTCCAGTACCTGCCCTGAAGCTCCTGTCCTGAAGTCCCTTAATGGCACACTATAAGCTGTATAATGAAATAAACCATTTCCTTCCCAAGTTGTTACTGGTTAGTGTTTCATCCCAGCAACAGAAACCAAACTAGAGAATACTTGATTCTATGGACAGCATTTTTCCTTTGCTTTTCGGAGTGTCTGAATTAGATTATCTCTGTTGTTAGCCAGGCCACCTGGTCCCAGCCAGCCTTAGCCCTGGCTGAGAACCCCAGGAGGGCTGTGAATTAGCAATGGCCAGTGGGGGGGGGGGGGTGAGGAAGTACCCCCTTTGGAACAGATTCTCATACTTCTATTCCAAATCTGCATCTGCACAAACCTGACATCTTCTCTCTCCATACAGAGCTCTGCCATCTAAACTGGCTTGTTTACAACAGGCCACAGTCTGTGACCATGTTCACAGCAGCAACTCCTCACTGCCAACAATCGCAGAGGAGGTATGGGCCTCTCAGAGCTTAAACTGGCCAGGTGGGAAACACACACACACACACACACACACACACACACACACACACTATCCATAGGAGCACAAAAATGAGTTCATATGGTCATATGTGAACTTAAATGCAATCAATGACTTGGTCACGTGTGCAATCTCCGAAGAGGATTAGCCAGCATCATCCCCATGCGCATGCTCACTGTGTAAAAGAAGAACTGCTATTTGGTGTTTTCAGGATCATCTCCCCTGCCCCCAACCTAATTCTATAGATATGTTCCCTTGGAGGCTCTGCCTCAGCCCCTCCTCCCTCTCTAAAGCCGCCCCTCAGAAAGCCGGCCAAGCAGCAGCTTCTCCCCCAGAGATGCTCAGGACCTCACCTTCAGGGTATTTAAGCTCCACATCATAGACCTGTCATGTGATTTCTCCTCCTCCTCCCTCCCCCACCTCACTTATGGGGGGCTTGAGAGTCACCCAAGAGTACTTTGCTCATTAAACCTGGACTTTAAATTCAGTTTGATCTGGCTTATTGTGTTGTCAGAGAAACTTACCACTGGGGATCCAAAAATACTTATCAATACTGTACTTGCCTGAGGTGAAGAAAAGTTTTTAAATAACTTTAGTTATTTAAAAGTCAGGGTAGTGACATTATTGCGTGTGAATTCAATAAACATAGCTTTGGAGGTATCATACCCGGTACCTTGTCAACCACAGCACCTGGGTGCTCCAAAGCAGGCACACCCCAACATCCTCACAAGGCTTGGACTTCAGATGCACTAATTTAACATTAGACACATTTTACAATACTACTACAACATACTTAAAACTAAAAATAGAATTAAATGTAATGCAAAAGTAATGTGCCTTTGTAAGCCTTGCCGAACCAGCAAATTGTGAGTATTTCAAAGGAAAACTATGGCCAAACTGCAGATATATAGTAAAACCCCAAGACCAACATTAGAGGACTATTCATGGAAAAGCATTTTCACTACAAAGAGCTAAAGCTCAACTGCTAAGTAGGTATTCAATGGGCACAGCAGCACTCAGTGTTCATTTCGCAGCATTTCAGCTTGAACTACATCACCAGTCTCTCCAGACCCAAACCTCCCCGGGACAAAAAGACAAACTCCATAGACCACCATGGGATTTGGTCCATAAACCTGGAAACTGGTGAGGAATGAAAACACAAGAGAACCAAAAGCTACAGCATCAACTGTTTCTCCTTCCTGCATTTATTTGTAGGTTATCAATAATGGGACATGCAGAAAAGAGAAAATTCAGAAAGAACGTTAAACCAGCTCAGCCACAGATGAAAACTCCAGTGATAAAACACACTGATCCTGTAAGAGGGATAAGCCTCCCTGTTATTACTTCAGTAATTCCTTCCTCCTTCCCTAAGTCTCTTCTTTCCATGGTTTCTCCAGCAAATGTATCCCATTAGGAGTCAGACACCCCCAAAGTTAACATCTGTCTAACAAACAACCCCTCAGAACACTTCACGCGGCACAGCATTGGCATCAGCTCTTCCACAGCTGGAGTTCTATGGAGAACTCACCGAAGACACAACTGTAAATGCCGAAGCCCATTACAAATGCTCACTATGTTACCAACCTTAACTGTGCACAGAGGTACACACTTCTTGGTGCAAACATCTTCAAAACACTGATTCACAGGTGCACTCTGTGAGCCAACTATGACAGGCCTCATACCACACCATGGGGAGTGAGCTGGATTAAGCAGGCCCACAGCAGACTTTCAGGATAACACATGGGAAGCACCAGTGCCTCAGAGCTCCAACCACCAACAAAACAAACCGGCTCCAGCTTGCTTCCTGGGAGTCTTTATTCCCTTGTTAAGTGGGGGCTGGGATTAGATTTGGAGTCCCAGTTGACAGTATGAGAGATCTGTAACAGAGAGACCAAAACTGTCACTCCTCCAAGCTCCCCATTCATCACCATGGGCTGCTCTGGCCAAGAATCTTTACCTCATGATTTTCCTGTACTTACATTTCTCGGTGTTATTAAGCAGTTGTGTTCAGTCCATCATGCCTGAGTATTACCAAACATTAATATAAAACTTCAAATAAACACGGAGTTATCCACCATGAAAACAGGGTATGACAAAGCCACGAGACACAGCACACAACACCTGTTGTTAGGAATTAGGGGCTGTTTTATCCAGAACTGAATGTAAACAACCCAATGGCTGTCTAGGTGGAGCTTAGTCTGTTTGTTCCCCATCCATCCCTGGCCAGGCCACTCAAAGAAGGCATCAACCAGAATGTTCCCATGGGTACCAAGGATCCAGCCTTCCACCCCATTTCAATTGAGTCCAAATTTAGACTGTGCTCTGGAACAAAGTGAAAAACTATCTGGAAGCATGTTTTTATAGTTCTTTAATATCCACGGGATGACTCATAGTTATGTATCACAGAGGCCAGGTACTTTTATTTCTAAAAAAGGAATGTTTGAGCATTGGGAGGCCAGTGTGGAGGTTGAACGCCTGACAACAAGGCAAGAAAAACATGGGCGAAGCCAGCTCTTACAGCTCAGGCCAAGTGGTGCTAAGAACCAAGGGCTAGTTAAAAATGTCACACTTGGTTGAGGTTGCAGTTTCCTTTCCAATGGTCTCAGGAATCTTGTCAACATTTAAACACTACTCAATAGTGCTAATGAGGCCTGCCTCTTGAAACTCTATTTTACAAGGTTTTCCGAACACCCTGGCTCCAAGCTGCCTAGAAAAATATTTTGAAACTATTTACTACGGCACAACCAATAGTCAGTTGCAGCAGCTCTTCCCAGACTGGGGACTCAAGACACAGAGTCTTCTGTGATTACAGGTTGAGACCTTCAAGCACACACGTGCACACGCGCGCACACACAAACAGCCTCCTTTTTACCTCCAATCTTCAGTCTGCCCAGTCAGTGTTCAAAGACCACCATGCAAGTTGGCTATTCCACTTTACCCAGGAGAGAAAGCAACCCATTTGTAAGAGAGGCAATCAGATCTGAGTTCACAGCTAGGCTGTCTACAGAGGCATTGTTTCCTAACTCCACAGTCTGGCTTAGTCTGTCAGAACATCCTAAGTACACTACGCCAAATATAAATATAACACCAGTAGACAGCAGTTTACAGAATTACAGACAGGCCTTATACACTGTCAAACAAACAGAGCACACTTCTATCCCTGACTAAAGGTCCTAGCACAGCCACAACTATTTAATATGCACTCATGTTTTAAGCAAGACAACATGATGATTCTGATGATCAATGTGAAGCTAAGCTGAGGTGGGACACAGTTCAGGTGCAGGGCACTCAGTGGTAGAGACCTTCACCCCCTGTTTGTCTTTCCCAATAACGTGGACCCATCTTTTGATCCTTCCGCACCCTTTGCTGAGTGTTTGGCATGGGATGGGTAATATCCCCCCAATCTGTCCCATGTTTTCAGCCAGGAGGCATCTCTACAGGCAAGAAGGTGGCAAGTGAACAGAGGACGGCACCAGGCCCACGTGGCCCGGGAGCCCACTGACTGCCACACCTGCTGTCACTGCCCGACTGAAGAGAGATGCAGGCTGAGTCAGGGCAGGCCCACTGGGAATGGGATATCACTGACTCAAGCACAGGCAGGCAGGTGCAGTCAGGGTCTTCTCAGGTTTATTTTTCAGTCCTCACCAATAGTCTTTAGGAGTCAAACTGGGTAAACAGAACAGGAGCAGGTTGGCCTCAAACTCACAGAAATCTGCCTGCCTCTGCCCCCCCGAGTGCTGGGATTAAAAGTGTGCACCACCACTGCCCAGCCCTTTAGCCACTCAGAATGCTACAAATTGCAAACCATACCATACTTACTAACAGCTTTTCCCTGGAGGATGGAGAAATGTGAACACATCAAAAAAGTCTCTTTTGAAGGATGAAAAAAGATTTCAGGTTCCGAGCTACCAGGCACCTCCGTTACAGACAAGGACATATACACTCAGGAAAGTGCTGATGACTAAGTTTCACAGCCATCTACTACAGAAATCCAGGAGTTGAAATCCCTGTGTGCGGAGCCACAGAAAGTCTTCAGTATGGAGACCAGAGGGCCCACGAAGCAGAAGCTGGACATTGAAAACACAACACAAAAGTCCACCAAGTTCACTCCAAGTCACTTCAGGTAAGATCAGCCAGCTGACGGCTCTAAACTCCAAACATCTCTATTTCTCATTTAACTAGACTTCATCTAGTTAAGACCTCCCAGGAGTTTTCTGCAATTACATAGAGAGAAAAATAACAGCCCAACAGCCCACAGAAAAATGTGACTATTTTCAATTATGAACAAGCTTTATCCCTGGAAACTGTTGGCCAATCAGAGGCCACCAGGGTCCCTTGCACAAAGACTGCGGAATGTGAATTACACACTACCAGTGTCTGTGGCACCAAGGGCTGGAGCCGGGTTGGAGGGAAAGTGGCAGTCTAGGGGCCACTCATGCCTGCCCCACACCAAGACTGCACAGCAGAACAGGGCTCTTCCAGGGGGAGTAACAGGTCTGCGATCACACTGAAAAGCTCAGCACTATGTGAACGAGCCCCAAAGGGGTTACCCTTCACTCCCACAGACATAATTTACAGCTTCTTTGCTGAGGCACCAACAGCCTTGCACACATGGTATGTCATGAGAAGACACAAGAAAGAACACACACCAAGAGTTTTGCACACGTGGCATGTAATGAAAAGACACAGAAAAGCACATAGCTTTGCAGGGAGACTTTAACTTGGGATCATTTGGAAGAGACTAAGAAGTGCACCTTCCTCTAACTGCATCCATGTATTGTATTGAGAAACGAATGGCTAGCGAGGGAAATAGGACTATCCCACATCAGCACGGCCCTGAGTTTAACAGAACTAACAGACGGCAAATGCCAGCATGTTTCTGCATGCTGGATGGACCCTGATAGTTTTCTCAGTTTAAAAACAAAAAAACGAAACACCTGTTCAAAGCCTAAGGCACAGCAGAGCTGAAGGTCTAGGGCCTGACAGCTGGATAACCGTCCACCGGCATGCCTGTGCAGCCTCAGGACAGTCCTTTGTCACTCTGAGCACAGGAAGTACTCCCTCCAACTCTCCATCCTCACCTGCTGTTGCTAAGGTGAGCGGCAAAGCTGTTCACAAAAACATTTCCTTCCAGTCCGCCGGGGTAAATCCTGCATGGCGCTCAGTCACTGCAGGCTGGGGATTCAGTAGACAGGGAATCCACTGTGTGAACAGGCGGGATTCTCCGGCCAGCTGCTCACTCAGAGCCATCCACAGCCCCTGGTAAACTCTTATGCTTCAACAGCACAGTCGCAACAAGAAGTGTGAAGGTTTTCAAGTCTGGAATCGATCTCTCTCTCTCTCTCTCAAAAACCTTGCCTTCCAGATCAAGTTTTTTTAAAAAAGTGTTTAGTGTGAAAATAAACTCAAACAGTGACTGTTAAACATTAGTGGGTGGCAGGTTCCCTCAGGTCACAGAACACCCCACCCCTAGGGAGTCTGAAAGGTGAGGCATGGTGGCTGGCAACTCTGTGTTCCCAAATGCCCCTTGGCAAATGAAGGAGGGGCAGCTGAGGTCAGTCCAGAACAAGTTTGAAATTAAGCCTATTGTACAAAGGGAGAAAATGAAAATCTCACAGTTAAGAAGCACTGTTGAATACGGTCCTCTGACCCATCTCATTTCCGTAGATATCTGGCCAGAAAGCCTTATTTTCTTTTGAGGTCAGAGAAAGATCTAACAAGTAATAGTTTGTATGTGCGCTGAGGGGATGACTTCTCACCTGCTGGCTAAGATCACATGTAAAGACTTAGGGGATGCATTGATTATTCTGAATTTCTCTAATCTACAAATAGATACCCCCTGGAGCTAGGAAGATAGCCCAGCAGGGAAAGCTGCCCACAGCCTGACAAGCTGGGTTGAACCCCCAGGCCTCACGTGAAGGGAAGGAACTGACTCTCCAAGGTCCTCTTCTGACCTCCACACTTCCTGGCACATGTGTGCCCAAACAATAGAGACAGTATTTTTAAAGAATTAATTGATACCTTTTGAACGATCTTTCTCTAAGCGTCTCTTAGCGACCCTCCATTATTTGTATTTACAGGGCACTGCTGTTAAAGAGAGGACACTGAGTCACAATCTCGCAGGGTCACGGAGCACTACAGCCCATCTTATCCAATGTGTCTAAAGCTCAGAACCTTCTGCTTTCTGTGGCATCTTGCACGGCTGGAGCCTGCAGACTTGTACCTGCATCATGGGTCTCCAGGCACCAGCCATGCCCCGGAGGCTCAGCCATCACAAAGAGTAAACCTTCAGGAAGACGAAACATCTGCAGAAGAAATGTGACAAACTTCTGAGTTGGGGCCCAGCCTAGCGCCCATAGCAACTACACTTACTGGCCTTATGGCCCTTAGCAACAGAGTAAGTGAGTATCTTTGACTCTATTTTTTTGTCTCTAAAAGGGAGGGAGCAGTGGCCACACATCAGAGGAACAGAGGCAGGGTCACAGAAAGGTGAAATCCTTTCTTCCCGTACATAGACAGCACATACCCGGTAAACAACCATCAGTGTTAAGGGGTTCCTGTGATGCCTACTTGACAGCCTGAGCACTCTGCTTTCCTCCTGCCTCTCGTGCTGTCCACTCCACTCAGGATCTGGCTGCAGCCTTCGTCACATGCCCGATACTGGTAGACTAAGTCAAGGGAGAAGCTGGAGTATTCAGAAGGCGCTGAATGTCCCATCGTAAGAATTTCTGCATTGCAGGCGCCCTGCAGCCACTGCGGGCACTCTAGGTAAGGTGCCCTCCTGAAACATGCCACTCCCATCGCAGCCATCCGCGACCTGGTTTGAGGGCCACCATAGCTCTCTAGATGCAGAACCTACAGAATGATGGTTCTGGCATTCCCTGAAGAGCAGGTGCCAGAGAATGAGGGGGGACATCAGCCTCTGGTGTGGTCTGTGATCAGGTGAGGCGGCACACTCTAACTTCAGTCCTCTAAAAGCCAAACCCTCAGGAAGGTACTGATGCAATTTCAACTATGCCAACTCCTGGAAGAACTTTTCCTTCACAATGTTCTCAGACACATTTCCAGGCACCTAAGGATAATCTGGTATCTGTAGAAAATAAACGTTCATCCTGTCTTCTTCAAATAAACTGTCTTGTGAAAAAAAAAAAAGAAAAAAATATATATAATATATATGAAATGTGTGTGTGTGTGTATAATGGTATATGTGTGTGTGTTTGTATGTGCACATGCATGTGACTATCCACAGAGGCCATAGAAGTGTGTTTCAGATCTCCCTCAGTTGGAGTTACAAGAGGTTGTGAATGGTCATGTGGGTGCTCAGAACTGAACTCTGGTCCTCTACAAGAACAGTGAGTGTTCTTGACCACTAAGCCATCTCTCCAGCCTCATCTTTTATTACTGGGGGAAAGCTGAGGGTGAGGGTGTGGTCCACAGGAGAGCAGCTGTGTACGATGCACAATGCACTGGGCCTGGCCCTAGCATGGGCTGTGTCAGCTGGGTACCCTGCAAACAGGCAAGAGGCCGAGGAATGGAGCTGGGGAGATGGCTCAGTGGCAAACATCTATAAACACTGAAAAGGAGACTCTTCAAAAGCACATCTGTGGGAGTGTTTACTTAGGTAGGAACATGCCCAAGTGTCATCTGCTGCAACACGATCATCACGGTCACAAAAGGGAAGGCACTAAGGTCAGCCATCCCCTTTTGCCCCATTCCTTCAAAGCACCCTTTTTGTTCACCCAGTGAGGACAGGAGGCTCCCAACAGAAAGAAAAGGTAAGTCTGCAAATTCAGGCCACATAGGCTCAAAATACCCGCACAGAACCACCTTCTTATCTGGGTTATTGCAAGTCCGTGCCAGAAACCTAGGGAATGGAACTCACAGACCTTTCTACATCTACATAAGAACTAGCTGGAGATGTGCTAGCACACACCTTTGCCACTCAAGGGAACCTAAATAGGCATAAAATATATACATAATCCAGACTGGGACAAAAAAGATGTCTTAGCACACATGACTTTGATGAGCTTGTATGAATGCTTAACTAATATAAGAATTCTCAGGATTAAAAAATTTTTTTTATTATTATGTTTAATTTTTCAAACGGTTAAGTATGGAATAAATTCTCTAACACCCAGTAAAGAAGTTGTCAGGGTTTTATTTGGGGACTCTAACTACTGTCAGGACTTTCTGTCATTCTGGGGCACCAAGCCTACTGGGGAAATCCAGACGGGGATGCTGACAGGCTGCCCAGGAGCAGTCAGGGAGAGTGGCCAAAATAACTCTCTCCTCCAACTCTCCCGGCCCGCAGTGAAAAGCCTTTTCTGCCCCGCTCCCCCTGTGGTCCTGTGGGGGCGGAGGGAGCACAAAGACCCCTTGGCTCTGCTCTCATGAAGGAGCTTAGGAAGCAGGCCAGGTCTCAAGTGCTGACAAATCCTGATTCAGGGCTCAAGTCACACTTAGCTCACACACAAAACAACCAATCCAACCACTCCAGGAGCTGGGCAAAGAGGGCATGCAATGTACTGGAGGTCCGGTTTCAGACAGTATGCTCCTGGCTGAGTCTCTGACTCAGCATCATGTCTCTGACCCACTCCTGGTCAACTGTCCACACCATCATGTATCCAGGACTGAACCAGCCTCACTTTGGCCAAGAGAGAGTATAAGTCATAGAAACTGTCACTGAGTCATAAATATCTTAGTGTGACTCTCCATTTCTACCCACTCGGTCATTAAGGAGTCACCATCCACCCAGACTTGACAAATCCAGTTTAAACCTACTGTTCTAGAATAATTAGCAACACCCTGCTTCATTCTCAGAAGCATCTCTGTTTGGACAATACATCACATGATCAGCTTAGTAATCAGGGCTGAACATCAACACTAGACAGTAACATCTGTCACCTTCCCACCACCCAGGAGCATGGAGCTTTCTAAGTACTGCACACTTTAGGCTGGGTGCATATGGCCAGCACACAGGACTAACCCCGACTCAAACACCGAACCTCAGCAAACATCAGCAGGTCAGCAGACCAGAACATCATTCATTTTCTTCTCCCTTTCAAGTACCCACTGCAAGTCACCTACGAATGACCTCCCTTTTGATCTGAGCCCTTGTGTGGTCCCAGCATCACATATCCAACTCCATGGCTTCTGTTTGGCAAATCTAAAAGCAATAAGGCCAAATGGAATCTCTGCCTGAGGTGAGACGCTGTGAAGGAGATTTTATTTTTTTAAGTGGGAAAAGAATTATTCCATGAGCTTGGAAAATCATTTGGTAGAATAACTATCAAACAACTAAAAAGGGTCTAAAGAGATGGCTCAATCTTAGGTAAAGCATGAGGCCCTTAGTTCATGTATATCAAGGATCCACAAACAGCCACATATAACATCCATACACACAAACACACAATGAACACACACCCAAACACAATAAACACATGAACACACACATGTAGACAGCCACGGTGGTCTAGATTACTAAATAGAATGAAATAGGAAATTCAGACTATATTGACAAAAGCAGACTAGAAACTGAGACAAACTGTTAACAGCAGAACTTATATTTGTTTCTGTAATCATGGGCCTTCAGGAATTTAAGACAAGTCTCAGATTTGCATAAGGATGCTCCGCAAGCCCTCCTTCATGTGGACAAGCTCTCAGTACCAACAGGAAGAAGCCATCCTCAAGGGGCAGCCCAGGAGAAACAGGCTCTCAACGCCCAGCAGGAGACAGGAGTGAGTGGCCCAGAGCTCAGACCGCCTGGGGCGCAAAGCAATTAGGCCCACCAGGTTTTCACAGCCTGCCCTTCCTCCACCTCTCACCTGCTTTTACTTTTCTATTTCCTTCTTCAGTTTCCCGCCTGGTGATCTCCCAGATTATAGGGCAGAGGCTCCAAGCAAGGACAGCTCAGACTTCAAGTGGAACGTTGCAGGACAGATGTCAGCATAAGCACAGAAACGCCAGGCACTAAGATCTGTGTGACACACTGTCCCTAACGAAGGGACTTCCTCTTGGCATAGCGGCACACACCTTTAGTCTCCGCACTCAGGAGGCAGAGGCAGGTGGAGAGATCTGTGTGTTTAAAGCCAGCCATCCTGTTTACAAAGCAAATTCCACACCAGCCAGCGCTACAGAGTGAGACCCTCTCAAAAACAAACAAGGGATTTCCAATACTATCTGCTCAACTTCCTATCATTACAGAAAAAAAAATTAATGTGTCCTTTGAACTTTGAAAGCACCGAGCTTTCAAAATATAAGTTGAAAGCAATACTTAATTGTGGCAGATTATTGACAAATATTCTTTTTTTTTCAAACATAAAATGCAAACATTAATTTATTTTCAACACAAGTAAATTTCAGAATAGCCTGAACACAAGGCTGACCTGGCTGTCCCTGCTGATCTGAAAGTATCCTTGGAAATACTAAATCTAAGGTCTGCCGTCTCCTTTCCAGTCCTGCGGGTGTGTAAACTGTCCGATGGCAGGGACAGGGAGACTTGCCTCTGGTAAAAGCACCTGCTGTGCAAGCCTGTCCCTGAGTTTGAAACCCACCCCCTGCCCACAAACAAAACTGACAGACACACAGGTCTGTAATCCCAGCACTCCTAGAAAAGACGGGAGCCAGAGACAGGAAAAGCAAGCTACTGGGTTAGTCAGCCTGCAGGACACAGAACAGCAGAAACAAGACAGGTCCTGCCTCAGTATCAGTAACTGCCAACAGTTATCTGACCTCCACATCCAGGTCAAGACACACGTGTCCACACACAGACAGACAGACACACACACACACACACACACACACACACACACACACACACCGACTATTTAATGCTCCATAAAGAAAGAAGTTGAACGCAAGTTTTCAAATGGCTGTGTCTTATAAATAAGAATTAAATATATGATTCTCATTTGCTTGGAAATATGAAGTTAGTTCTGAAAAGTTGAGTATTTCTAAATTTTAAACTGTATGAAGCATAAACTGGAATTTTTAAGTCCCATTTTATAAGGAATTAGCTTAAACTGTTTTGGGTTTAGTTTGGTTTTGGTTGGGGGTGGGTGTTTATCTGCACTGCTGGGGGTTGAATCCAGGGCTTCCAGCATGCTAAGTACATGTCTACCACTAAGCTATAGCCTTAGCCCACAATGTATTTGTAAATGAAAACCATGCTTGATTCTTGTTCCCAAATCTATTGCTCTGACTTTAGAAGTCAATACTTCTGATACAAAGACACTGACTATGATGTGGCAGCTGTGAGCTGTAGCACGATGTTTTTCCACCATAAGGGGTGTCTCTTCAACCCAGACTGTGGTCTACACATCCTATCCATTTTTATGATGCCAGTAAATTTTGCTGAGTCATAATAAGTGGATTTTCAATATCCTACATCAGAGATGGGTTACATTATTACATATGTGCATATCCAAACAGTCATGTAACTAGCAACATGATAAAACGGGCTGTTTAAAATGCCCAGGTAGCCAGGTGACGGTGGCGCATGCCTTTAATCCCAGCACTTGGAAGGCAGAGACAGGGGTGGATCTCTCTGAGTTCAAGGCCAGCCTGGTCTACAGTTAGTTCTAAGATAGCCAAGGCTACACACACACAGACACACAGACACACACACACACACACACACACACACACACACACACACACAATAAATAAATAAATAAATAAATAAATAAATAGCCTAGATAGAGCACAGTGGCCATGCATCTGGGTTCTGCTACTCCCCAGCTTCAGAAGCACAGGTGTGTAAACATACCACGCTTGCACAGCTGAACTTTTACACCGAGATGTACAAATATACTAGAATATTCTAACATATCACAGTCTAGAATCAGAGCCTCCAAATATAGAATTTATACAAAAGACAGAGAAGGGATCTACTCTAAGATGTTGAAAGACAAAGTATGAAGCATAGAAAAGGGCAGAGTTCTAAGTAAGAAGTAAGAAAAAATAGAAACAAAACTGAAAACTTCTAGAAAACACTTGACTCCTAACAGCCATAGAGATAACACTGTGAACTCCAGCCCAAAGAGCACTCTGCCAGGAGTTCTGTATCTAGGTAGTATCAGTCTAGCAAAATAGAGATCACTTCTCAGAATACTGAGCCAGCACCAAACAGAAACTTAAAGAAAAGCCCAATTACATCCTTAAAAATAGTCAAAAGATTTTATGGTAGTGTACATTTCGTTAGTGCGTGAACTACAAAGATCTGTCCATTTAGTGAGTGCTAAATTTCTGAAGTGGCAAATGAGCTTACATTCTGAGATGTGCAACAGCTGGCATCATCTGAAAAATACCATGACATCCACGGAGGGCAAGCCAGAGATACCATTGAAAGCACTGTTTTAGATCTGCAGTTGCAAGAAACGCTCGATTCCATTAGAAACCCGTAAAACACAGGTTTGCTTCACTTCTCTCCTGTCCGTGAGTCTTGGATCTTGACTCCAGATACAGACACCTACTCTCCATACTCCATCTGTCTTCATGCTTGGGAGCTGTGCTGTCACTGCTCTGGCACCAGGTCTCACTTACTATCCAAACTAGACATAACGCCCGGGCTCATGTCCTTCTCCCTCTTCTGCCTCTCAAGCACCTGGAGCTACAGGTATACACGTACGCATGCACGCAGCTTCCTTCTGAATGAACGGGTTCTTAACCCGGGCACCCGAAGCTCTGTGGCAGCCAATGTGCTGTGTTTCCTCCTAACCAAAAAGAGTCGACAGTCTGACAGTGTTCAGAGCTGTGGGTCCATCTTTCCAGACCACAAAGTGTGCTAAAGTTGACTGGTGCAAAGTAGACCGTAACAGAGCAACAGGAAACAGAAACAAGGTTAAGCAGCTATTTAAGGGCCTGCCAGCCCCTCCCTCACAGTCTTCCTCCAGGCCAGAGGCAAAGCTGCCAGCTCCCTCCCTCGGATTACCTAAATTCCAGTTCCACTGCAGTAACCAAGAATCTACTGAGTCAGTGCCAAGAGTTGTGGAACTACATGTACATCTTCTCAACTTGAGAAATAATAACCCACCGCCTCCAGTAACCCATCAACAGGGTCTGATGGAGGCCACCGCTGGCTTATCCACAAGCCAGCAATGTTTGTTATAAAGTGGATCTTTCCTAAAAGTACAGGAAAAAAAATCTATCCTTTGGTATCTGCAAACGTTCCTTTGTTTCACTTCCCTAGAACCACCCTTCCAGAATCGTCCAGTGTCCCTGGTGTTTGGTGCTCAGCAATGTAATGTATTTTAATAGCACAACCAGGGCACAGAGATGACAGGCGGCCTCTACTTAAACTGACCAGCACTGGGGGACCAGTCAGACACAGAGAAAATCCTGATTGACATGTGGGAACCAAACAAAGCCTCCAAATATTTAGTTCAGTGCTGACGTTTTCAGTTTCCAACAAGCAAACAAGAAACCAAAGTATCAGTATTAGTGGATGATGGTGCATTGGCTGTCACACAATGACGTTCTTAATGAAATGCAGAGCTCCTCTAATACTCAATGATTTTCAACTGATTCTCCTAACATCCTTCAAATGACCTGATTTCTCCTTCTAATGGTGAAGTTTAATAATGGTTCACAGAGCTGGCTGAAAACATCACTAAGGTAAACATCTAAGGTGACTGCGGGGAGGGGGGTTGGTAGAGGGGGGATGGCTTGTCACTTGCAAAGATTTAAAAGCCATTCAAAAGGCTAGCTGCACTCCACAATGCAGGTGGCAGTGACCCTGCATCCCACCTACATCTCCACAAATCCCATCAAGGCCTGTTCTCCCGGAACCCATTCTGGGTCGGTCCAACAGCATCACAGATAGAACGCCTGCCTCGATACTATACACTGCCATGATCTGTCGACCTATACTTTCACCTACAAGATGTAGAATGAAACCTCACTGCTCACACTGCCCTACTCTGAAACCCAGCAGTCTAGCTGAACCCAAGGCTCTTCCAGGGTCCTTTGCTGCAAGGACACAATGCTGCACTTCACTGTGCAGTCACCACACTGACACTGTCACTCCTCTAACCGCCTGGCTGTGTTGTGGCTTAATCAGCTATTGTTAAGTGCCCCACTCCATTAATCCGGTTCTGCAATAGAAAGGGCTTCATTTTGCATGCTGGTCAACCCTGACTACCACTTGAGGGTGACTGTCACCCAGAAGACAGGAGCCATTGTGTCCAAGACAACAGGGTTCCTGTCACTGGCTACGACAATGAATTTGGTGACTTTGTAATTTAGCTCAGTTGAAATCAAGATGCTAGGTTTGTCCAGGCATTGCTACTTCTGAGTGTATTTCATTTCCCACTTCTTAATCCTTTAAAAAATGTTTGAATACTACTTGGTTATACATTTATTCAAAACCTAATTATGGTCATCTTGTTTTCCCTCTCCTACACCCTCCTCTTCTCACTTCCTAATCTTTTAATCAGAGAAGCTCAAGTCTAAAAAAAATACCCAAGCAATAGCAGCAACAAAACCCAGGAACCCTTTGCTACAGTCCTGTTTGAAACAACTATTTAGTAGCCTACTAAAAACACATACTGCAGCAGCATGTCTGCAACTGTGGGATAATTCCAGCTCTGTCACCCCCAGTCAGCTATCCCGCCTGTGCCTCATGACCCCACGCAGTTTAGAGTTGGCTGACTTGTGTAGCTCGCCTTACCTAAAATGTGTAATTTTAGAGTCTTTCAAACACCACAGTCCTGTAAGTTTTGCTAAAAAGCAGAGATTTCTTATGGTCATCATGAGAGGCATCATCAACAGGCTTTCCTTGTAATAATGCTGTTAATCAAGCTACCATAAAATATTTTGTTTCTTTTACAACAATACAGTAATTTGCTACGTATGAAATTTTTGCTAAATAAAAAATGGTTCTTTCTTTATGGTCATGCACACTGAAGTAGTATGTAGTCGGATGTTTTCTTGTGTCCTGCCCGGTCCCTCAGCTGCTCAGAGCCAAGTAAACACACAGAGGCTTATATTATTTACAAACTGTATAGTCTATGGCAGGTCTCTTGCTAGATCGCTCTTATGTATTAAATTAACCCATAACTATTAATCTATGTATCACCACATGTTCTGTGGCTTTACCTGTGTCCCATTACATGTTGCTCCTTGGGCAGCTGGCTTGCGTCTCTTCCCTTCTGCCTTTTCTCTTCCTGTCTATCTGCTTCGATTTCTGCCTGCCTCTAAGCTGCCTTGCCATAGGCCAATACAGTTTTATTTAATCAACCAATCAGAGCAACACATTCACAGCATATAAAAAGACATCCCCAGCCTTACTCTTTTCTGTCTAATCAAAAAGGAAAGTTTTAACTTTAACATAGTAAAATTACATATAATAGAACAGTTATTAAGCAAGAATTATAGTTACAATATCTAGTCTATTTGTGTTTGGCAAAAAATAAAGAAAATATTCTATTATCTATCCTATATTTGTGAGTCTAAAGTTTCATATCTAATTTATCTTTTATTATAACCAAGGAAAATTAATTATAACTATCTAGTCTTCAACTACATCAAAGACCTCAGAAGGATATACTATTACCTAAATAAACAGGAAGAGCATTGTAAGCAACTTCCAAAACTCTAGAATGACAGAGTCACAATCAAATGTTTGAGTTTTTGTTTTCTTGGGCAATACTGGCTTGGTTGTACCTTCAGAATATTCTTAGTATCACTAATACCATAGGTTTCTAAGACATTCCAATCCTCTCCCCAAAGTAACTTCATGGTATCCGAGTGTAGGAAATGCTGGATACCATTTAAGAACTGGGATGCTGACACCAAGTTCCACCAGTCCTCACCAGTGACAGTCACTGCCATGTCATCTTCAACAGTATCACCTACCACTGAGATTATGTGTTACCTTGTAGATGGCCTGTACCTAATTTCATTTTAGTATTTTCATGCAGTTAGTTAAAGGTAATAAAACACTTCTCTGGGGGCTGGAGAGGCAGCTCAGAGCTTAAGAACACTGACTACTCTTCTAGAGGACCCAAGTTCGATTCCTAGCATCCATATAACAGCTCCCAATTGTCCACAGGTACCAGGCATGAATGTGATATAGACAAATATGGAGGCAAAACACTCATACACAAAAACAAATAAACTTGGAAATATAATTTTCTACCTACACACACAATATATAGTATTTCCTTTCAAGGGCCAAGAATCCACTTTCTTAGATGTCTTAGTTTTACTGACTACTTAGCCATACTTTGTCTCATCAAATGCCTTGAGTGAATGAGCAATAAAGACTGTTTAATTAGTAACTAAATCAAAGGATAATGGTACAAAGTTAAAGACGAAAAACAAATACCTGCAAACTTGCAAACAAAACCAAAAATTCCTCATCACAATTTACCCAACTACTATGCTTTCTCTCCTGCAAAGGAAAAAAAGAAAGAAAAAAGCTAAACATTATTTAGCTTATAAACTTATCACAAAGAGTTGGTGTTCTCAACTTTTCCATGACTAATATGAGACAAAACAAAAAGCCTCCCAGGACAAGTTACAAAGACAGAAAGTCCATCTGTCTGGCATATGCGGAAAATCCGTCTGTCTGACATATGGAATACTCACCCTAGACTATGAATGAGCTCCAGAGATGATTTCCTAAGTGCCCACGAAGTGCCCGATGCCCGCCTGCCTCGCTCTGCTCTTGGTACCTTTGTCTACTTTCTGTTACATCGGCTGAGCCCTGAGTCTTGAACCAGCTTTCTGCTTTGTGAAAACTGCCCACCTTTAGGTTTGAATAATAAACCCTTTCTTAAATGCTTTAATTACCCAAATCTACTCTTCAGCTCAGCATGATTATATTATGCAAATATTATCAACTTACAGATATTTTCAAGTTAGTTCTAAAAATGCCATTACTTTCAAATTTCCAAAGATAGATTTGAATCTACTGGTGGGTGGTCCTCTTTTAAAAAAGAAAAAAACAAAACAACAGCAACAACAACAACAAAAAAAACACCTCAGGATAAACCCAATAAAAGAAATTACAATTACACTTGGAAACATTTTTCTTACCACTGCACTTGGACTTACAACAAACCAGTCACGCTGCATTCCACCATGTGTTTTATGAGAATACAGCAAACACTCCAGTGTAATAAAAGGAACGTCGGAGGCTTGATAACTGCCCACAAGGGAAGCCAGTGTACAAGAATTTATAAAACAGGCCAACTTCCTCTCTGAGACTCCGCGGCAAACTCACAATACAACCCAGGTTTCCCGCCTTTCTACACACCACTCATCTTAGCCCTGTTAACGGAATCTGGACCCAGTGGGGAAGAGACTCACATACACCGAATGAAGAGGAAAGAGGTCTTAAAAATGCAACTCTTGAACTGTGAAAAAATAAATCTGCAGGAAGAAGGACACAGTATAGGTACCAGCTAGTTTGATACATGCTAGTCACTGGGGTGGAGGGAACTTCAATTGAGAAAATGGAGCGGGGGCATTTTCTTGACTGATTACAGATGTGGGAGGGCTGACTATGGGCTGTTGGTCTTGGGTGCTTTAAGAAGCAGGAGGAGCAAGCCCTGGGGAGCAAGCCAGTAAAGTCAGCAGCACTCCTCCATGGCCTCTGCATCAGCACCCCCTCCAGATTCATGCTTTGGAGTTCCTACCCTGACTTCCTTTCATGAGGGACTGCGATCAAGATGTGGTAAGCTGAGATGAACCCTTTCCTCCCCAAGGTGCATTTGGTCGGGGTGTTTTATCACAGTAACAGAAAACTAAGGCAGGATAAAAATGAAAATGGGAGAGTTTCCATCGAAAATGGAGAAACAAATGAAAAAGGCGGCCATGGTGCCCCTGAAATTATAACAGAGGTGGTGAACACAAGCAGGCCAGGACAGCTCTCCCCAATTCTGCCCAAAACAAAGGCCAGGAAACTGAAAACCACGCACCCACCTCAAATAACACAACTAAAAAGCAAAACTCGACCAGCAGTGGTGACCAAGATTACCTTCTGAGTCGATTCTCTGGGGACACTAGCTGCAAGGACACTGGCCGGCCTTCAGAGCTGGCCATCAGCCAAGGCTTGGGAAGGAAGTTGTGGAGACCTCCCCAACCCACTGTCAAAGCCTGCCCTAGGAGGACTTCAGACAGACTTGGTTTCTTGGTGACACTTCGAGCAACACATCTGTATTTCAATACATTATCCCTGGAGTAAAAGATCGATACTCATACACAGTGACACGAATTTAGTGTTTCAAACTGCAAACACAGCAAAACCATGGCTCCCACAATCAAAGTGACCAGCAGCTGAAAGAGTGGGAGAACACGATATGCACACATATGCACAGCACTAGAAAGCAATGCCCCAATAATACAAAGTCGGCTGGCAACTCTACACAATCAACACAGCCCTCCTGAAATCAACCATAAGGGGAAAATGAATAGTTCTATACCAAACTATATAATTGCTACTATGTGGCCAATCCATGGACATGGATCAGAGAGATGGCTCAGCAGTGAAGAATGGCTGCAATGGTGCACGCCTTTAATCCCAGCACTCGGAGGCAGAGCCTGGCGGATCTCTGTGAGTTCGAGGCCAGCCTGGTCTTCAAAACAAGATCCGGGACAGGTACCAAAACTACACAGAGAAACCCTGTCACCAAAAAAAAAAAAAAAAAAAAAAAAGAAAAGGAAAAAAAAAAAGAACACAGACTGCTACTGCAGAGGACCCAAGTTCAGTTCCCAGGACCCACATTAGGGCACTCACAACTACTAATAACCCAAGTGGTTTACTCTTCTGGACCACCTCTTCTGGACTCCTCAGGCTTCTGCACACATTCGAGACACACACAGAGATACACACACACACACACACACACACACACACACACACACACATTCACACAATTAAAAACAAAATACATTTTTAAAAATACTCAAACCCATTGGAGAATGGCCACCTTTTAAAAGATGGTATGTGTGGGGTGTGGTGGTGCACACCTTAAATCCCAGCACTTGGGCAGGCAGATCTTCGAGAGTTTGAGACCACCTTAGTCTACACAACGAGTTCCAGGACAGCTAGAACTACATAGTGGGACCATGTCTCAAAAAGACAAAAATCAAAAAATAATAATTAATTAATTAACTAAATTAAAAGATAGTATGTGTTGAGAACCTCTCAGGGACTCACCTGTGTGAGAAGCACCTACTAGGAGACTATATAAACTTTCCTAAAGCATATCTCTTACATTCTGCTCTGTAAACCATCCATAAAGTTCACTTACAGAGCAGACACATGACACCTGAGGACCCAGCCTTCGAACCAATGGTAAAGCACTTTGCTAATCTGAGTTATGAATATTACACCTGTGAACACAGCCGCTTTCCATAGCTAGTCAGGCTTCCTAGAAATTTTTAAAAATATTAGAACTCTAAAAACTTTTCCAAGGATTCCTTAGGGGCCTGGCTGACAAATCCTACTGTAAGTTCTTCCTGACCCACAGGGGCTTGGATACACTGGTACCAGACGACTGGCCCCGCAGATAAAGGCTTACTCAGGGAGACCTGCAAGGCCTAACTTGTTCTCTAGTCACCAGGAAAAGCAAGGGTTCGGAGTTCAGGGAGAGAGAAGCCCACGACACACTCCTTGGAGACAGTGCTGAGTAAACGGGCCCTTGCTGTGCAGGTTCGAAGTCACCTACTTCCAGGGACCAGGTACTCATTCCAGGCCCACCACCTGGCCTACTGGTGTGGGCACAGGAGGCCCTGGTAGTCCTGTGGCTGTTCCTGCTCACCCAGGCATTCCCAGAAACCACCATGTTCCTGGCAAATCCCATAAACAAGGTTGAGAGTAGATGCTGGTCACTCCTCCTTAAAATACTCTTTCTTTAAGGAGTTTTTGAAATCCTACTTAGTAGAAACAACATGACCTACTTATGAGAAAAACTGGGTTGGCCTCATACCTACGTGCATCTTTAAAGGGCCCTGTGGCCTGCTCTCGGACTGACATAAATAAAGCCTCAAGGGAGGC